>NC_091981.1:40011119-41510740 GCF_044704955.1 Pristiophorus japonicus | reverse complement strand
CCACGAAAGGCACTGTAATAAATGCGAGTTCTCTCTTCTTTGAACGTCACTGGCCAAAACAAACGGGGAAATGCACCGACTTTCTAACGAATACCTCAACTACTGATTTCCACTCCTTTAATATAAACTCGATCGATTTTGTTCCATTCGCATTCCTCATTTGTTCCTGGATTTAGGTTTTTAAACGTCCTGCTCATCAGAAAAGCAGTACCTAATTCTCCCATTTGCCAAAACTGTAGAAATATACTCATTTTTTCACATCACAATTAAGAAATAGGAGCAGGAGTAGGCCATTCGGCCCCTCGAGTCTGCTCCACCATTCAATATGATCAAGGCTGACCTTTGACCTCAACTCTACTTTCCCGCCCGATCCCCAATCCCTCGATTACAGGTGAGGGAGGCCATTTGGCCCATTTTACGATCCCCTATAGTAGCACAGGGTTGTCTCATAAATGATCTCAGAATTTGTGCCTTGACTTTTGGAAAATTCATGCCACACACTGATCACTTTGAGTGCCCGCTATCAGTTCTAAAATCACCCTTTCCCAGTTTAAGCCATTATTCACTAGTTCGACTCCCAGTTTAATTTGAACTGATATCTTGGGTTTACAAAAATCACCCGATTGATTCCACCTTTTGGGCTGAAAAGCTCAAGCATCTCCCGAAGCTAGATCCGGATCATTCTCACCGCTCTGCACTGCCTCCAACACTTGAATAAAGCTGGTTTCTCGAGAGCCTGCACTGGATGCTGCATTCCAGTGCGCCCCACTACAACATTGCGGCCCCCTGACACACGTGTGGTGGGGGGGAGACACACAGACCCGCTTCTCTCTCTCTCTCTCTCTCTCTCTCTCTCTCTCTCTCTCTCTCTCTCTCTCTCTCTCTCTCTCTCTCTCTCTCTTGCTCCACCCCTCCCCCCACACATTCAGAAGCAGACACTATCTTTAGGGGAATTAAAAATTATTACATTCAGAAGGATAAGAGTCATGGAAATCCACTGCATTCAAAGAATGGCAAGATTTTTTTTAAGCAAAGCCTCACACTTGGCCTGACTCACGGCTTATGCAGCAGTCTGATTACATAAAATGAACTAAAATCAGGAGCATTAAAATGATGTAACCCAGAAAGGGCCAGTTAAAAATATTTCCCTCATGATAGTCACTAGCAGGAAGAAAAGGGTGGTGGTGGATGGGTGTTTTTTCAGACTGGGAGGTGTTTTGCAGTGGTGTTCCCCAAGCGTCCGTTTTTGGTCCATTACTCTCTTCACTTTGTATAAACAACCTAGACTCGGGTGTAGGAGTAGCATTATAAAGACTGCAGATATGATGACATTTGGCAAAGTAGTAGATAGTGATGAGGATAGTTATAGGCTTCAGGATGACAGAGACAGGATGGTGAAATGGGCAGAAACATGGCAGATTGAGTTCAATGCGGAGAAGTGTGATGTGATGCACTTTGGGAGAACTATTATGGAAAGACGGTATAATGTAGATGAGCAGAAAGGCCTTGGTGTCCATATACACAAATCCTTAAAGGTGGAAGGGCAAGTTGATAAGGTGGTTTTTAAAAAAAGCATATGGGTTTATAAATAGAAGAATAGAATATAAAAGCAAACCGATCAAGCTAGAACTTTTACACCGGTTAGGCCTCAGCTGAAGTATTGTGGACATTTCTGGGCACCGCACTCGGGAAAGATATAAAGGCCTTAGAAAGGGTACTGAGGCGGTTTATCAGGATATTACTCGTTATGAGGAAAGTTGAAAAAGTTAGGACTGTTCTCCTTGGAACGGAGAAGGTTAAGAGGTGACCAAATAAAGGTTTTCAAGACGAGAGGTTTTGATAGAATAAATAGAGAAAAACGATTCCCTTGGGCGAGTGTGTCAGTAACCAGAGGTCATAGATTTAAAATCATTGGGAAAAAAATCTAGAGGAGAGATGAGACAAAAACATTTCACTGAGAGTTGTCAGGATCTGGAGTGCTCTACCTGAAAAGGTGGTAGAAGCTGATTCCATAAATAATGTTGACAGGCAGTCGGACAGCTACTTGAGGATGAGAAAGTTGCGGGGACGTAGGACTAAGCATGATTGCTCTTTCAAAGAGCCAGCTTTGGCGCGGCAGGCCGAATGGCGGCCTCCTATGCTGTAAGTTTCTATGATTCTGTGAAAAACTGAAAATGAACAGGTCAGTCAGCATCTGAAAGAGAAAGATGGATTTATATTTCTGTTGATCAGAATTTGTTGATTGATGGGTTTTTGGCTATAACTGGCCATTAATAAAATGTTACAGCTCAAGAGAGTTATCCTATATTCTGACCTCCGTACCCAGTACACAGTCTTGGCCTGACTGTAAAATTCTGACTCAATATTAACTGATTTGACCTAGGTTATGTGTAGATGTTCTTCAGGATTCCTTGTTAATCTGCATATACACACAAGTGTTTCTGTGCAGTCTTGGCAATCTCCAGGGGTGATGTGAGGAATGGTTACATAATTGGCTGGCTTAAAAGCCTTTTTTAATGTTGAGCACACAAGTGGCAGATTCATTTGGGAGGCAGGATTAGAAAGTGATTTGTCTTGGTAAAAGGCAGCAGTATATAGGATGGGCACATGCACATTCATTCCATTAGCGGAGAAAAGAATCATTCACTTACATAATGGAAGGCTTTGAAGATTTTTTTTGTTGCATGAGTAATTTTTTTTTCCAGAAAGCTCTCTGATTCTGATTTATTTTGTTTAACCTGATAAATATTTTCAAAAGAATAGTAAAAGCATTGTCTGGTTACAGGACTTGATACCTGAACCACTGGCTTATAACTTAGCTCAAGAGCAGTCCTATTTTTGAATAGCAGAAGCATTTTCTAGTTAGACCCGTCCTTGGACCGTGAAAATTTGTAGTACAGTGCCACGTTTGAAGGTTAGTGTGTACTATTCCTGCTACGGTCTATATGACTAGTTTATCTGTTATCAAAAGCACACCGTTGCCTATTCTTTAAGGGGGGAAAAATAAACTTTGAGTAGGCAGATTTAAAACCAATTATAACAAACCAGACGGCACAATGTTATTTTGAAAGCGCACCCTCCCTGCTCTGCCCCCGGTCTATCTCTATGCCAAAAACCATTCTTTGTCTGAGAATCGCAGGCTACTACCTGGCCTCTCTGCCTGTATTGCTTTCCATCTGGTTACAAGGATTGTGCAAGAATGCCCTTGAGGGTGCCCTTTACACTGTTGTCCGTCTCTAGTCTACCTTTTTTTTGGAAGTGCTTGGCCCTTGCTGAACTCCTCTGCTTAAAGGGTTGCCAACTCTGGCTGGATATGTTCCTGGAGGTTTCATCACATGACTGCCTGCAACGACCCCATCCAGTCATGCAGCCTCCTGGGGAAGAAAACACATTTTTAAAAACTGATTCTCCTCCTGAGTTGATCTCAGCTTTATTCCAGGATGTTAATGTTTAATTCCTGGAGACTCGAGGACAATCCCAGAGGTTTGACAACCCGAAAGCATGGCCAAGGTTGGTAATTTAGCCATCGGGAACAACAACTATGACCCTTAGGACTGTGGAGCTCCTTGCCCCCCTCCCTCCACTCCCATCTTCCATTCCTCCTCCAATCTTCTGTCTTGCAAAAATCCAAGCTTGATGCCAATCACTGTACCTTGATTTACTTCAACTCCTACTCTTCACAACATTGGTGTTTTCATGCACTCTGAGACTTGTCCATTCAATTTAAAAGATACTCAAATGACACATGAGTGCACCCAACACCCTTTCGGATTAGTGTTTTTAAAGTCCAATCCATGATATCACCTGCACTTTACCACCTAGATCCTATAAAATGTTGCTCTTGGTTAGGCCATGACTCAGAGCACTCTCTCTTCTGAGCCAGAAGGCTGTGGATTTGAGTCCCACTCTAGAGACTTGAACAGAAAATTTAGGCTGACTCCCCAGTGCTGTACTGAGGGAGTGCTGCATTGTTGGAGGTGCTTCTTTCAGATGAGACGTTAAACTGAGGCCCCATCTGCCCTCTCGGACAGACATAAAAGATACCACGCCATTATTTCGAATTTCGAAGAAGAGCAGGGAAGTTCTCCCCGGTGTCCTGGCTAATATTTATCCCTCAACAAAAGTCACTAAAAACAGATTATCTGGTCATTATTACATTGCTGTTTGTGGGACCATGCTGTACATAATTGGCTGCTGCGTTTCCTACATTACTACACTTCAAAATTACTTAATTGGCTGTAAAGCACTTTGGGATGTCCTTTGATTGTGATATAAAATCTTGCCCTCCACCTCATGCGCACCTGCTTTTTGTGTCTACTTGTGTCTGGTGGATTGGTGAGTATTTTATCTTTTTCTTTTTCTTTTCTTATCAGTAGGTAACCTTTGGCATTGTTGCCAAATTAAGTTAATTTAAGGGTTAAGTCATGGGAGGAGAGCCCAGTTCCGTGTCATGCTCCTCCTGTGCTATGTGGGAAATCAGGGACGCTTCCAATATCCCTGACTAGAGTGTGCAGGAAGTGTGTCCTACTGAAGCTCCTGACAGACCGCATTGCGGCACTGGAGCTGCGCATGGATTCACTCTGGAGTATCTGCGATGCTGAGGTTGTCGTGAATAGCACGTTTAGTGAGTTGGTCACACCACAGGTAAAGGTTACACAGGCAGATAGGGAATGGGTGACCAGCAGGAATAGCAGTGGAAGGAAGGTATTGCAGGGATCCCCTGCGGTCATCTCCCTCCAAAACAGATAGACCATTTTGGGAGAGATGGCTCATCAGGAGAAGACAGCAGCAGCAGCCAAGTTCATGGCACCATGGGTGGCTCTGCTGCACAGGAGGGCAGGAAAAAGAGTGGGAGAGCTATAGTGGTAGGGGATTCTATTGTAAGGGGAATAGATAGGCGTTTCTGCGGCCGCAACCGAGACTCCAGGGTAGTATGTTGCCTCCCTGGTGCTAGGGTCAAGGATGTCGGAGCGGCTGCAGGGCATTCTGGAGGGGGAGGGTAAACAGCCAGTTGTCGTGGTGCATATAGGTACCAACGATATAGGTTAAAAAATGTGATGAGGCCCTACAAGCTGAAATTGGGGAGCTAGGAGTTAAATTAAAGTAGGACCTCAACGGTAGTAATCTCAGGATTGCTACAAGTGCCATGTGCTAGTCAGAGTAGAAATAGTAGCAAGAGGCATATAAATTGGCCAGAAAAAGCCGCAAACCTGAGGACTGGGAGAATTTTGTAATACAGCAGAGGAGGACAAAGGGTTTAATTAGGAGGGGGAAAATAGAGTATGAGAGGAAGCTTGCCAGGAACATAAAAACTGACTGCAAAAGCTTCTATAGATATGTGAAGAGATAAAGATTAGTGAAAATAAACGTAGGTCCTCTGCAGTCAGATTCAGGTGAATTTATAATGGGGAACAAAGAAATGGTGGACCAGTTAAACAAATACTGTGGTTCTGTTTTCACGAAGGAAGACACAAATAGCCTTCCAGAAATACTAGGGGACCGAGGGTCTAGTGAGAAAGAGGAACTGAAGGATATCTTTATAAAGCGGGAAATTGTGTCAGGGAAATTGATGGGATTGAAGGCCGATAAATCCCCGGGGCCTGATAATCTGCATCCCAGAGTACTTAAGGAATTGCCCATAGAAATAGTGGATGCATTGGTGATCATTTTCCAACAGTCTATCAACTCTGGATCAGTGCCTATGGACTGGAGGGTAGCTAATGTAACGCTACTGTTTAAAAAAGGAGGGAGAGAGAAAACAGGCAATTAGCCTGAGATCAGTGGTGGGGAAAATGTTGGAATCAATCATTAAAGATGAAATAGCAGCGCATTTGGAAATCAGTGACAGGATCGGTCCAAGTCAGCATGGATTTATGAAAGGGAAATCATGCTTGACAAATCTTCTGGAATTTTTTCAGGATGTAACTAGAAGAGTGGATAAGGGAGAACCAGTGGATGTGGTGTATTGACAAGGTCCCACACAAGAAATTGGTGTGCAAAATTAAAGCACATGGTATTGGGGGTAATGTACTGACGTGGATAGAGAACTGGTTGGCAGACAGGAAGCAGAGAGTCGGGATAAATGGGTCCTTTTCAGAATGGCAGGCAGTGACGAGTGGAGTGCCGCAGGGCTCAGTGCTGGGACTCCAGCTCTTTACAATATACATTAATGATTTCAACAAAAAACAATTGAATCTAATAGCTCCAAATTTGCAAATGACACTAAGCTGGGTGGCAGTGTGAGCTGTGAGGAGGATTCTAAGAGGCTGCAGGGTGACTTGGACAGGTTAGGTGAGTGGACAAATGCATGGCAGATGCAGTATAATGTCGATAAATGTGAGGTTATCCACTTTGGTGGCAAAAACAGGAAGGCAGAATATTATCTGAATGGTGACAGATTAGGAAAAGGGGAGGTGCAACGAGACCTGGGTGTCATGGTACATCAGTCATTCAAATATGGCATGCAGGTACAGCAGGTGATGAAGAAGGCAAATGGCATGTTGGCCTTCATAACGAGAGGATTTGAGTATAGGAGCAGGGAGGTCTTACTGCAGTTGTACAACGCCTTGGTGTGGCCACACCTTGAATATTGTGTACATTTTTGGTGGTCTAATCTAAGGAAGGACATTCTTGCTATTGAGGGAGTGCAGCGAAGGTTCACCAGACTGATTCCCGAGATGGCAGGACTGACATATGAAGAAAGACTGGATCGACTAGGCTTATATTCACTGGAATTTAGAAGAATGAGAGGGGATCTCATAAAAACATATTAAATTCTGAAGGGATTTGAATAGGTTAAATGCAGGAAGAATGTTCCTGATGTTGGGGAAGTCCAGAACCAGGAGTCACAGTCTAAGGATAAGGAGTAAACCATTTAGGACCGAGATGAAGAGAAACTTCTTCACTCAGAGAATTGTGAACCTGTAGAAAGTTGTTGAGGACAGTTCATTAGATATATTCAAAAGGGAGTTAGATGTGGCCCTTACGGCTAACTGGATCAAGCGGTATGGAGAGAAAGCAGGAATGGGGTACTAAAGTTGCATGATCAGCCATGATCATATTGAATGGTGGTGCAGGCTCGATGGGCCGAATGGCCTACTCCTGCACCTATTTTCTATGTTTCTGTGTTTCACATGTCTTCTCCCTTTCTCCTTCCCTCCCATCACATTGTGCACAGCATCCCTACTGTCTTTTCCACCCCGCCCACTCTCCCTGTTGCTTTGAACCTCACACATCTCCTCGCCTCTTCTCTTCCCCTCCTCCCTTTCTCCTCCGCCTGCCCATCCTTCCTTTCTCAGCCTTCCCCATCTGTTTCTCCTCCCGTAGCTTCCCTCTGTCTGTTTTTTTCATAGAACTGGTCCAATAAAAAAGCCTGAATGTGCGACCAGTACATTGGATGCAATGGTATACCGGCTTCCTTTGCATGTGCTTTCATGCAGTAACAGTTAACTTTGATTCCCAACTCAGGAAGGTGTCCCGGTCCATGGCTTGATAGGAAACAGTATCCCACAAGAGATGAGGGTGATTAGGTACATTCAGAAAGAGTTCTTTTGGAAAATCCTTTATACCTTGAAGGAACATTTTGTTACTAAGCTATACCTCACAATCACAGCCACATAAAATCAAAAGATTAATGATTTCACTCAGTAGTAAATGATTTAATTATGTCTCTTTTTTTTAAGATGCAATGTGACTCCAGTTAAGGAACATGTAAATGTCCAGTAATTTGTAAAATGTTATTCTACATGAACTTCTCTCTCTCTCTCTCTCTCTCTCTCTCTCTCTCTCTCTCTCTCTCTCTCTCACACTCCATTGCCTTTTCTCCTGTTACGCTGGAGTCTGCCTCCTCCCCTGACTTTCTGCTTCCGCTCCTTCTCTTTCCCCTGCTCTTGCTCTCACTCTGTCTCTCCAGTTAAAGCAGGTGGTATGCGGATTGTGAAGAAACATCAAGGCCCTGTGACCCAGGCTTCTGCTGTGGAGAAAGATAAAGAGAGCGAAGACTGGGAAAGCAACAGGTGAGATTGACTTATCTCCAAGTGGAATAATCAATAGTCGTTCTTAACTCTACTAGAAACGGCAGAGCATGAACTGATGTGGTGACTTTGCTCCCTGTGGATACAGGTATGTTTTAGCCTATGAGATTAGCATATTTGATGACGATGCCACATTGAGAATAGTTGGCACTGAGTGGAAAGACGTTTCACACTCGCGCGCTCACTCTGGCCTTGTTTGCGGACGCCAGTGAGTGCCGGTGCTGTGACGGCTCCTGAGTTTCTTGGGTCTGCACTCCAATTTCACTCTGGGTAAGTTAGACTGAGATAAGTGACGTGCAGCAGCTTCCAGGATCATCGGATTGAGGCAGAGGTGTGACAGTTTTTAGAGGGTGAAGAGTCTGCAAACTTTGTTTTGTGATTTCTGTGACTCGGTACAGCTTTTGGAAGCTGTTTTTTAATTTTGCCTATTTTCCACAAAGATCTGTGCTTGCCTCTGACTGCCCCTCGGTCAGCCACTGGCAAACGCAATCTTTTCTTTTTAAAGGGGCAACAGCCGTATCGCTAATTTCAAGGAAATTCTAGGCTCCAGTTTGAGGGAGTTTACGAACATAAGGAAATGATGGACAGGCAAAGACCAGCTGGCCCATCAAGCCTGCCCCACACTCGAGTTTCACGAATAAACACCCAGCCCCCTCACCCAACCTCCTAAAGCCAGTAATCTCCTTCGAGAGGCAAAAAAGAGTAAAACCTTGGGGGTAATAAGGGGGAAAAAATACTCTGGCGAATTACTCTCTGACTGCTTCAGGTGATTGAAACCAGTCCAGGACATCACATGGACCATGTGTTATTTATAAAGCCACTTGCCTTCTATATGATGTGATCTCTGTCCCAGTCCAGCTCTCCCTTGAAGGAGTACAGAGGGTCAGCAACCACCACACCAGCTAGCAACAGATATCACATTCTTTGGCCCCTTTTTTTTTCTCTACTTGCCCTACCCTGCTTTGATATGCATTTAGTTGCATAGCCGCGGTAAATTGATACTTGAAAAACTTAAAACTATTTGATCTTATCAAATGAAAATATCTCTTCAGTTTACTAAATGCATTTGATCTTTTTGGGTCATGCATTTGCTTTAATTGTTTTTAAAATAAACATGACTGCTGCGGGTCTCTTGTGGGCCTGTCTAACTGTTGGTATTCTTGCGCATTCTAAGTATAATATTACTTACCATTCCAAAGTCTGCTGAGCCAGAAAACCCTGCAGACTATATTGGCATCATAGAATGATACAGTACAGAAGGAGGCCATCTGGGGGATTGAATCAGAGAATCATACAGCGTAGGTGGTGGTCATTTGGTCCAGCGTGCTTGTGCCGGCTCTTTGAAAGTGCAACGAATTAGTCCCACTCCCCTGTCCTTTCCCCATTGCCCTGCATATCTTTCCCCTCAACTATTTATTCAATTCCCTTTTGAAAGTTAGCACTGAATCTGCTTGCACCACCCTTTCAGGCAGTGCATTCCACATCGTAACAACCCGCTGCGTAAAGAAATCTCTGCTCATCTGAAATGGTTCCATTAAAGGTCAAATGCAAATACTGCTTTGAATTATCAAATATTAATCAGTAGAGCCAACAAGCCACAAAACAAAGACTTGCATTTATATAGCGCCTTTAATGTAGAAATATTCCAAGGTACTTTACTGGAATGGGGGCAAGGGGGGAAGGAAACAGAATTTAAAAAAATAAATGGGAATAGATGAGGGATTGGATGGTGAGACATGGGTGGAGAGATTAGGAAGAAGCTTGGTTTAAAAGATGAAACATAGGAACAAGAGTAGGCCATTCAGCCCCTTGAGCCTGCTCCGCTATTCAATTAGATCCTGGCTGATCTGCGACCTAACTCCATTTACCCGCCTTTGGCCCATATCCCTTTGGTTAACAGAAAGCTATCCATCTCCAATTTAAAATTAACAATTGATTTCGCATCAATTGCTAGTTGCGGAAAAGGGTTCCAAACTTCTTCTACCCTTTTTTGTGTCGAATATTTCCTAATTTCACTCCTGAATGGTCTGGTTTGAATTTTTAGATTATGCCCCCTAGTTCTAGAATCCACAACCAATGGAAATAGTTTCTCTCTACCCATAATATCTTGAAAACTTTGATCCGATCACCCATTAACCTTCTAAATTCTAGAGAATACAACTCTAATATGTGTAATCTCTCCTCGTAACTTAACCCTTGACGTCCAGGTATAATTCTGGTAAACCTGCGCTGCACTCCGTCCAAGGCCAATATATCCTTCCTAAGGTGTGGTGCCCAGAACTGCTCACTGTACTCCAGGTCTGGTCTAACCAGGGTTTTGTATAGCTGCAGCATAACTTCTACCCTCTTGTATTCTAGTCTTCTAGATATAAAAGCCAGCATCACATTAGCCTTTGTGATTATTTTTTGTACCTGTACATGATGTTTTAATGATCTACATACTTGGACCCCCAAGTCTCTTAGGACTGCTACTGTTTTAGCCTTTCACCATTTAGAAAGTACCTTGTTCTATCCTTTTAAGGTCCAAAGTGGCTGACCTCACATTTGTCACAGTTTTGTCCATTCACTTAATCTGTCGATACCCCTTTGTAATTTTATGCTTCCATCTACACTGTCTACAATGCCACCTATCTTTGTGTCATTGGCAAATTTGGATATATGACTTTCTATGCCCTCATCTAAGTCGTTAATAAATACTGTGAATAGTTGAGACCCCATCACAAATCCCTGCGGGACACCACTAGTCACCTCCTGCCAGTTTGAGTACTACCCATTATCTCTACTGCCTGTCTCCTGCCGCTCAGCCAATTTCCTAACCTGGTCAATAATTTGCCGTCAATTCCCTGGGCTTCGACCTTCATTATCAGTCTCTTATGTTGGACTTTTATCAAATGCCTTTTGGAAATCCATTTAAATAACATCCATAGACATTCCCCTGTCCACTTTAATCACTTCCTCAAAAATGGGTCTTGAGAAGATTTTTAAAGATTGAGAAAGATGAGGCCAGGTTTAGGGAGGTAGCTCTAGTGAGTTGGGTAGGGATATCTACTCTGGTTGGATGCATCCCTGGAGGTTTCATCACATGATTTCTTGCCTCCAACCCCCACCCAGTCAAACAGCTGTTCTTCCCCATCTCTAGTAATTTTATAACTAATAAATAAGTGCTTAAAGAAAATGAAAGCAACACTCCATTTTTTTAATGCCCCTATGATTTTTCTCCTGGGCTGCCCGCAGCTGTGTCCTGAAGATTAATCTTCAATTCCTGGAGACTCCAGGAAAACCCTGGAAAGTTGGAAACCCTAGAGTAGGGCAAGGCGGTTGAAGGATCTACCCCCAATGGTGAGAGGGAACTAAGAAATGGGAACATGGGTGGAACACGGGGATCGACGGTTGTGGGAAAGTATAATGACTGGAAGAGGTTGCAGAGATAGGGTGGGGTGAAAGTGTTTAACATTCAAAGCAACTATCGTAAATAGAGATGAACAGAAAAAAAAAATAGCCTGGCAAAAAGGCTGAATAAAGTTAATTTGAGGGCAGTGAACACGTGGATGAGGAGTGGAAAGTGAAGAAGTTATATCTTTGCAAAAATTTGAAGGAGAAATAAAACATGTAGAATTTTCTGTTAGGCTTAAGAAAATGTAATTAGGAAATTTCACCAATGCAACACTTAACCTTGGAATGCTGCTGCTTAAGAGTGAGTTGTAGAATATTGAGCCCAAAATCTCTCCTGTCAATTAACTCCCGGTTAGATTGTGAGAGAGAGAAAATGTTTTAAAGAGCCTAGAAAAGGAGTGAATTATTCCAGCAGCAGACTTGTATTCTAAGCTCCCACGGAGAAGGAAGATATTTGGCAGTCTTAAGGTTATCCTGAGAGCATCACATCTACTGTGTTCTTGTGCGCATCCCTGCGTGTACTTAAGAAATGGAAACTGTCTCCTTAAACGCAACCCATTGTTAACACCAGCACTTGTCGCTGTGGATTTACTTTTCATGCCACTTGTGATGCTTTGAAATCTCCAAGATGTCAACAGTAAATACTAGCAACATAGAGATTTTTTTTAAAGCAATAAAAATTGAATGGAAGACAACTGTGGGAAGAACAATGAGATAAGAGGAACCTATTCTAAGGGGGTGTCAAAACCAATTCTGACGATATGGATTTGGAAGAGGGTGAGGAATTAAGGAGGTATGCTTTAATCATCTGGTGGTGTAATTTTGACTAAATTAATACAGATTTTAAGTAGGGCAGCTGAAGACTTGAGGATTTATGTTGCTATTGATGCATAGATAAGTAATGGCCGTCTGATTATAGATGGATAAATGTGGTTCGTTCTCATGTGGATACATCCAAAAGTATAATTAAACTAGTTTTAGTTCTGCTATGTGATTTGACAATTACAGATTGGGAATATGCTGCTCTAAATGAAGCTCATTAGGCTCTATAATATTGGTGCTAAAAGAATACTTTTTGCTTAAGGGAGTCAAAGCATCCATGTGTATTATAATTTGGCAGAAGGTTTATAGATTGTAATTTCTTGGAGGGAGCCAACTAACTACTAGAAATAAGAAACGCAAGATTGAAGAAACATGATGAAGAGGGATTGAATGAAGCTTGACTGGGAAAATTAACTAGGAAAGACTAATTTATGTACACATAGTGGCAGCAATATGTTTTCTGTTCATTGAAGCTACAATGATTTGGTTGGGGAAAGTAAGAGGGAGTTTGTCGAGGAAAAAGACCGAAATAGGCCAGGTATACATGGACTAAGAAGTTTGGTGTTGCTTCGTGGTAATAAAAGGGTGGGGCATACAGGGGAAGCCTTTCTCGGGAACTGTCGCTACATAATCTTAAAACTAGAGCTCGGTAATAAGAACAGAAAATGCTGGAAATTTCAGCGGGTCAGGCAGCATCTGTGGAGAGAAAGCAGAGTTAACGTTTCGGGTCGATGACCCTTCGTCAGAACTGAAGAGTGTTCGGAAAGAATGCATTTTTAAAAAAGCACTGAAAGAGGGAGGGGAAGAACGAACAAAAGGGAAGGTCTGTGATCGGGTGGCAGACAGGAGAGATTAGAGAGACAAAAGGGATGATGGGCCAAATTGAAATGGTAATGCCAAGAGTTAAAAAAACATTAGTCAAGATAGGATGTGAATGGCAGGGGTGAACTCAGGAAGCACTTTTCACACAGGTTAGTACAAATATGGAATTCTCTCCCCCCAAAAGGCTGTGGATGCTGGGACAATTGGAGCTTTCAAGACAGATCGATTTGTTTGGTAAGGGTGTCAAGGAATATGGATCAAAGGCAGGAATATGGAGTTGAGGTACAGATAACCCATGATCTAATTGAATGGCGGAGCAGACCCGAGGTGGTTGAAAGGCCTACTACTGACCTCCAGTTATAATATGGAAATAGTAAAGATGACTGATCAATAAAAGCAACCACTTGCGTTTATTAGGGGGGCCTTTAATGCAGAAAAATGTCCCAAGATGCTTGACAGAAGTGTAATCAGACAAAAATGGCAGCTGAGCCAAAGGAGATTAGGAGGAGTGACCAAAAGCTTGGACAAAAAAGATGCGTTTTAAGGTTGGTCTTGAGGGAGGAGATGGCGGATGGGATTAGGGAGGGAATTCCATAATGTAGGTCCGAGACAACTGAAGGCATAGCTGTTTGTGGCAAGGCAATGGGTCAGGGGATGCACAAAAGGCCAAAGTCACAGGAATGGAGAGTTCAGGGGATTATAGATCACAGAGATGGGATGGGGCGAGGCCATGAAGAGATTTAATTACAAGAATGTGTATTTTAAGAGACAATGGGGGACTTGTAGATAATGTAAGACAGCAAGGATAGGGATGATAGGTGAGTGAGACTTGATGCAAGTCAGAATACGGATATCAGAGCTTTGGAAGAGCTGAACTTTATGGAAGGTGGAGGGTGGGATGCTGACCAGGATGGCTTTGGAATAGTCAAGTCTGAATGTGATAAAAGGCATAAATGAGGGTTTTAGCAGTAGATGGAAGAGGTGACAGGAATGGAACAAGTTGTTTGGCTGAAAGGAGGAGAAAGTACCAGAAGAGTAGGGGGGATAGACCCAAGTGTAAATTGGTGAGGAGGGGGCAGATGGTGGAGGATGTAGGCAGGCGGGAAGGCTTCAGTAAGGGGAAAGATGTTGGCATCTGTGAACCAGGCTTCACTCAGCCAGGATGTCAATGCAACCTACAATAAGGGAAGAAAAAGAGATAGAAGTAATGGGCTCAGTGGCAGCCTAAATGCGCAGGCGAATGGATATGAGCTACTTAGACATGCCTGATTTGGGGATTATCGCTAGTGCCCATTAGTATGCGGGGTCAATTATAGGAAAGAATTGCTATATTCCATGCCCGTGGAAATGGACATTGATAAGAGTGCTTCACTGGTTAAAACCATCTGCACAAAATTAAAATGGTTCAAAAGTCTGAGCAACTTTTAAGAAAATGTATCGGAGACAATAGCTCTGATGTCCACATGAGTGAAAATGGTGGTTTGTGAACAAACTACTTTAATGCATGTGGTTTGGGTAGGTTGGTCCACACTTTAGGCACTATGGTAGAAATAGACAGACTACAACTGTAATTGAGAGGGCAATCTATAATGAAGCAACAGATTAGTACAAGTTATGCCACAGGCGAGGGGAAAAAAACACTCTGTTTCTCTTGAACACTCCCATGGGCAAGACTGGTGGACCACTGCCCTCGACTCGGACGGAACATGTGATTGACTTGGAGTGGGGATTATATAAAGGGGAGGAGACCAAAACAATGTAAAAATAACAAACTTGCATTTATATAACGTCCTTAATATCCCAACACTAAAAAAAATTGCAACCCTATTTCCAGGTATATCTGCCTTTGCATCACTGACAGTTGATTTTCATTCCGACAGGGAAGGAGCAAAAGGACTCTATGATTTTCCAGAAAAACTTTAACTACATAGTATTTACAGCACAGAAACAGGCCATTCGGCCCAACTGGTCTATGCCATGTTTATGCTCCACACGAGCCTCCTCCCAACTTACTCCACCTGACCCTATCACCATAACCTTCAATTCCTTTCTCCCTCATGTACTTATCTAGCTTCCCCTTAAATGCATCTATGCTATTCGCCCCAACTATTCCATATGGTAGCGAGTTCCACTAACCACTCTCTGGGTGAAGACGTTTCTCCTGAATTCCCTATTGGATTTATTAATGACTATCTTATATTTATGGCCCCTGGTTTTGGTCTCCATCACAAGTGGAAACATCCTCTCTACATCTATCCTATCAAGCCCTTTCATAATTTTAAAGACCTTTTTTTTTTCTAGAGAAAAGAGCCCCAGCTTGTTCAACTAGTTTGTGATCAAAGAGCTGAGAAATATGGGGCAGGTTCTGGCATTGCCTTTTCCTTATAACATGAGCACAAGTGCTTCCTTCAGCTGATTTAAGATGATGAGAGTTTGATGTTAGTTGAGGTTTTTGTGTAAATTTACAACCTCTGTCTTCTGTTGTTTTTATCTAAAAGATAAAAACAACAGAACTCAATTAATGAAGTTAATTAAAAAATAAAGAAACAGCAGGATATTACATTTATATTAACAAAGGTTTTTATAGATTCTCTAGGTACAGAATAGTGTATCTACAAGACTTTCATCAGGGAAGAATAGAATACTTTGCTTTAGCCTTTAAAATGCAATAAAAAAACATGCTTGAATATCTGGAAGAAAACAGCTATGGAGTTAATTGCCACAGACCCGTCAAGCAACGTACTGAGATCAAGTTTGAATTGAATATATTATACACAGTCAGTGTAGATTGTGTTCTTTAAAAGGAGGTATAAATGACTGAACAAACAGATAAAGAGGGCAAACTGTTGGTTGGCATATTGGAAAAACAAATTGCCTAATCTTAATCATGCAACGGATATTATATCCTATATTAAATAAAAATCAAATTGACCATTCAAAGTGTTTTGAAATCTACATTTTCAAAAGCAATCCAATTCCACTCAATCTGGAGAGTTTCCTTTGGTAAAAATGTGCTACTGGAAAACTGCTTGGGTATGAATGCTCTGTGCATTATAAAAAAATTGAATTTGAGGAATTCATTTTGTTGATTATGTTGAGCAAATGCCCCTGATGGGGTTGGATTCCCAGTGAAATTCCCCTGCTGGCTCCAAACTTACTGAAATATTAATAGTGAAAATAATGCAGAGGGGGCTTTCTGCCTATAAACAACAACAACAACTTGCACTTATGTGGTGCCTTTTGATGTAGAAAATGTTCCACAGCATTTATATAGCATCCTCAGGCTAGCCCAAAATGCTTTACAACCAGTAGATTATTTTTGAAGTGTATTCATTCTTCATGTGTAGGCAAACATGACTGGTAATGTTTTTGATGGTGGTGACTGAGGGAGGAATGTTGGTCAGGGCACTGGGAGAACGCCCCGTTCCACTTCAAATAGTGCCATGAAATATTTTACATCCGTCTTTAAAAAGTCCAAAGATGACGCCTCCGGCAGTGCAGCACTCCCAACTGTCCTGTGCTGAAATGTCAGTCTGGACTACGTGCGCAATCGATAGTGGGTCTTCAACCCATGACCTTCAGACACCGAGGTGGGATTGTTACCAACTGAACCAAGCTGACATTTGGTACAATGCAGCAGCGTATATGCTGCTTTATCTATCACTGCAATGTGTATTGACTTTTGGGGAGGAGGAGGCAGGATAATAGATTGGTTGGGTGGATTGTGTATATAAGAATTAATGCAATGTCTATAATATGTTTGCCCATATCTGACCTTTGATACAGTGTGTATTTGTGCTAATTCATTTGTTTTGAATTATTGTCAATGTACATGGTTAAGAACCCAAATTACTTTTTCTGCCACCTCCCAATTTTACGCAATGTTTATTTTTGCCATGAAGAAAATGTTACGATGATTCTATCTTTGATTGCTAACAGTATAATTATAGTAGCTCTGTCCTAATTGTGTAATGCAGGGTCCAGGTTACACTACTGGGAAAATAGAGTATGAGAGTAAGCTTGCAGGGAACATAAAAACTGACTGCATAAGCTTCTATAGATATGTGAAGAGAAAAAGATTAGTGAAGACTAATGTAGGTCCCTTGCAGTCAGAATCAGGTGAATTCATAACGGGGAACAAGGAAATGGCAGACCAATTGAACAAATACTTTGGTTCTGTCTTCACTAAGGAAGGCATGAATAACCTCCTGAAAATACTAGGGGATCGAGGCTCTAGCGAGAAGGGGGAACTGAGGGAAATCCTTATTAGTCAGGAAATGGTGTTGGGGAAATTGAAGGGACTGAAGGCCGATAAATCCCCAGAGCCTGATCGTCTGCATCCCAGAGTACTTAAAGAAGAGGCCCTGGAAATAGTAGATGCATTGGTCATTTTCCAACATTCCATTGACTCTGGTTCAGTTCCTATGGATTGGAGGGTAGCTAATGTAACGCCACTGTTTAAAAAAGGAGGGAGAGAGAAAACAGGCAATTGTAGACCGGTTAGCCTGACATCGGTGGTGGGGAAAATGCTGGAATCAATTATTCAAGATGTAATAGCAGCACATTTGGAAAGCAGTGACAGGATCGGTCCAAGTCAGCTTGGATTTATGAAAGGGAAATCATGTTTGACAGATCTTCTAGAATTTTTTGAGACTGTAACTAGTAGAGTGGACAAGGGAGAACCAGTGGATGTGGTGTATTTGGACTTTCAAAAGACTTTTGACAAAGGTCCCACACAAGAGACTAGTGTGCAAAATTAAAGCACTTGGTATTGGGGGTAATGTATTGACGTGGACAGAGAAATGGTTGGCAGACAGGAATCAAAGAGTGGAAATAAACTGGTCCTTTTCAGAATGGCAGGCAGTGACTAGTGGGGTGCCGCCAGGGTTCAGTGCTGGGACTCTAGCTATTTACAACATCCATTAATGTAATATGTCCAAGTTTGCAGATGACACTAAGCTGGGTGGCAGTGTGAACTGCGAGGAGAATGCTAGGAGGCTGCAGGGGGACTTGGACAGGTTAGGTGAGTGGACAAATGCATGGCAGATGCAGTATAATGTGGATAAGTGTGAGGCTATCCACTTTGGTGGCAAAAACAGGAAGGCAGATTATTATCTGAATGGTGACAGATTAGTAGAAAGGGAGGTGCAATGAGATCTGGTACATCAGTCATTGAAGGTAGGCATGCAGGTACAGCAGGCAGTAAAGAATGCAAATGGCATGCTGGCCTTCATAGCGAGGGGATTTGAGTATAGGAGCAGGGAGGTCTTATTGCAGTTGTACAAGGCCTTGGTGAGACCACACCTTGAGTATTGTGTGCAATTTTGGTCTCCTAATCTGAGGAAGGACATTCTTGCTATTGAGGGAGTGCAGCGAAGGTTCACCAGACTGATTCCCGGGATGACAGGACTGACACATGAAGAAAGACTGGATCGACTAGGCTTATATTCACTGGAATTTAGAAGAATGAGGGGGGATCTCATAGAAACATATAAAATTCTGACGGGATTGGACAGGTTAGATGCAGGAAGAATGCTCCCGATGTTGGGGAAGTCCAGAAAAAGGGGTCACAGTCTAAGGATAAGGGGCAAGCCATTTAGGACTGAGATGAAGAGAAACTTCTTCACTCAGAGAATTGTGAACCTGTGGAATTCCCTGCTACAAAGTTGTTAAGGCCTGTTTGTTAGATATATTCAAAAGGGAGTTTGATGTGGCCCTTACGGCTATAGGGATCAAGGGGTATGGAGAGAAAGCAGGAATTGGGTACTGAAGTTGTATGATCATATTGAATGGTGGTGCAGGTTCAAAGGGCCAAATGGCCGACTCCTGCACCTATTTTCTATGTTTCTATGTAGCTTAATGCTGATCTAACAAGAGTCTTTAGTATCTGCCACTGAAGGATTGTTGTATTGTTCCATGTTGTTTATGATTGAAGATGTTTAATTAATATGCCACCATATCAAGCCATTATCCTCATTAAACAAAGTCTGGCAGTAATGGTTTGCTCACACTGTCAGCCGTGGCTCAGTTGGTAGCACTCCAGAGACGTGAGCACAAAATCGAGTCTGACACTTCAGTACAGTACTGACTGAGTGCTGCACTGTTGCAGGTACTGGTCCTTCAGGTGAGATGTTGAACCGAGGCCTCGTCTGCCCTCTCGGGTGGACATAAAAGATCCCACGGCACTATTTTGAAGAAGAGCTGAGGAATTCTCCCTGGTGTTCTGGCCAATATTAATCCCTCAGCCAACTGATTATCCGGTCATTATCCCACTGTTTGTGGTACCTTGCTGTGGAAATTTGGCTGCTGTGTTTCCTACATTACAAAAGCGACTACACTTCAAAAGTCTGTGAAACTGGCACAATTGGCCCTACAGATTGTAAAAGGTGCTATATAAATGCATCTTTCTTTCTCACTAGGACGTAATGGGTGCTTTTTTTAAAAGTTTCTTTCGAAAGTAATGTTTTAACTGTCACTTTTTCATTATATAAAGTTGTCCTGGTGTGGCATTTAAATGGAGACATGTGACCGTTATGTGCTGTTATTTTTCTTGCCTGCAAGCTCAAGACCAATGGTTCCCATTCCTAAAGGGTATTTCCAGTTCCGTGCTTTTAGTTCCAACTGAACGCTCGATGGCAGTTTGCAAGAATAATGAAAAAATGTGGGCTGTTTTCAAGAGGTTGGGTCATTTGTATTCAAGTGTTGGAGTACTGTGTGTCTGCGCTCAACTGCACTTTATTAAAGTAAAACTGCCTAATGAAACATAATAATTAACGGCCATTAATCAACTCAATACAATTTAGGGTTGGCAACTCTGGTTGTGTATTCCTGGAGGTTTCATCACTTCATGCTTCGAACCATCTCGCCCCACTCTCCTGTCATTGGTCCATCCTCCAGGCACATTGCCTTCCCAAGCCAATTGAGAAGGGAACAGACTCCTTGTTGCCACTGGAATCTTTACTGTTACTGAAACTGCCTTTTTTGGCCATCGCCAATATTTTTATAACTAATAAAGTATTTGAAGAAAATGAAACAAACCAATTTTGTTTAATGCTCTTATGATTTTTCTTCAGGGTTGCTCACAGCAGTGTTCTGGAGATTAATGTTCAATTCCTGGAGACTCCAGGACTAACCAGGGAAACCCTGATACAACTCTTGTTTTCTTTGCTGTTTAAGGAACTACCAAGCACTTTCACAGTATGCTGAATAAACGCAAGATTTCAATTTAGTGCATGGCTGGCCCCAAAAACCGCTAAATTCGCCCAACTGTCAGAGGTATGTTGATAATATGGGCGAGAGGAGGGGAGCTGGAATTAAATTCAGTGTAAAATGGGTGCGGGCGGGGTTTTGGGAAAGTTTATGGTAATGAAGCCCAGCCGTTGAGATCGGCTGGCTCTCCATATCCCCCGCCCGGCTCCCCGAGTTTGCCACCCACCACCTTCAGGGCTTGTGGGCACTTTTCTGTGCCCCGCCCACCCCCCCCCCCCCCCCCCCAAATATTCGCCCAGCCGCCAAAGTCTAATTTCACCCCTTTGGAAAGCTTTGCAGTGCTTTACCTGGATACGGGGAGTAGGTGGGGTTTGGGGATACGGGGAGTAGGTGGGGTTTGGGGATACGGGGAGTAGGTGGGGTTTGGGGATACGGGGAGTGGGTGGGGTTTGGGGGTACGGGGAGTGGGTGGGGTTTGGGGGTACGGGGAGTGGGTGGGGTTTGGGGTACGGGGAGCGGGTGGGGTTTGGGGGTACGGGGAGCGGGTGGGGTTTGGGGGTACGGGGAGCGGGTTGGGTTTGGGGGTACGGGGAGCGGGTGGGGTTTGGGGGTACGGGGAGCGGGTGGGGTTTGGGGGGTACGGGGAGCGGGTGGGGTTTGGGGGTACGGGGAGCGGGTGGGGTTTGGGGGTACGGGGAGCGGGTGGGGTTTGGGGGTACGGGGAGCGGGTGGGGTTTGGGGAATAGGTGGGGTTTGGGGATTTGGGGAATAGGTGGGGTTTGGGGATTTGGGGAATAGGTGAGGTATGGGGATTTGAGGAATAGGTGAGGTATGGGGGTAGGTGGGTTTTGTGGATATGGGGAGTAGATGGAGTTGGATATGGGAAGTAGGTGGGGTTTGGGAATTCCCTGCCGCAGAGAGTTGTTGATGCCAGTTCACTGGATATATTCAAGAGGGAGTTCAATATGGCCCTTACGGTTAAGGAGGTCAAGGCGTATGGAGAGAAAGCAGGAAAGGAGTACTGAAGGAACGATCAGCCATGATCTTATTGAATGGCGATGCAGGCTCGAATAGCCTGCTCCTGCATCTATTTTCTATGTTTTTATGTTTCTATGTATGAAGTCACCCAGCCCCGCAATGGCTCCTATAGGAATCTGGCACCCGAGTAATGGGCCTTGACACATCCTGCGGTCGTTAAGATCTATGTTTCTCCATTTTAGGATGCAAGGTCAGCAAGTTTGACCAATCCAAATACCGTTTTATTACTATAGCAAGAAAATTAGTGACAACAGCATTGCCTGGGAATAATGTGGTCCCATCAGATCATCTGCAACTTTGATTACCTCTTTTTATTCTATATCGCAAGATTTAAAACAAATACATGATATTAGGCCTTTAAATTTAAATCTGCGCATCTCATGGACGCAAAGATGTGAGGCGTTTTCTATTCCTTTCACGTTAGTAATGAGTTGACTAGCTCAGGCACTAAAATGTGTTATTTAATTAAATACCGAGCTTGCCATGCAAGTATTGCTCAGATGAGAAGGATATCTGTTAACCTTTAATGTGGTAAGAAAGACTTGCATTTATATAGCATCTTTCACAACCTCAGGATGCCCCAAAACGCTTCGCTGCCAATGAAGTACTTTTGGAAGAGTAACCACTGTTGTAATGTAAGAAACACAGCAGCCAATTTGCACACAACAAGATGCCACAAACTTCAACCTGACAATGACCAGCTAATCTGTTTAATGTTGCTGGTTGAGGGATAAATATTGGCCAGGCCATCAAGGAGATAATGCCATGGGATCTTTTTCATCCATGCGAGAGGTTTAGCATCTCATCCGAAAGATGGTGCCTTCAAAAGTTTAGCACTTCCTCAGTACTGCATTGGAGTATCAACTCAGATTTGTGTCCAGGTCTCTCTCTCGAGTGGAACTTCAACCGACATCCTTTTGACTCCGAGGTGGTACCCATGAGCCTTGGCTAACCAATGTTTAACCAGATGGGTGATTTTCAATGTGTTTTTAATCTGGGCTCGATTGAACGCGACAAATTCTCAGAAGAACCGTCATATGAAACGTATGAAATAGAAGCAGGAGTAGGCCATTTGACCCCTCGAGCCTGCTCTGCTATTTAATAAGATCGTGGCTGATTTGATCATGGACTCAGTTCCATTTCCCTGCCCGCGCCCCATAACCCTTTATTCCCTTATTGCTCAAAAATCTGTCTTATCTCCGCCTTCAATGACCCAGCCTCCACAGCTCTCTCGGGCAGAGAATTCCACAGATTTACAACCCTCTTGAGAAGAAATTCCTCCTCATCTCAGTTTTAAATGGACGGCCCCTGATTCTGAGACTATGCCCCCTAGTTTTAGTTTCCCCTTTGAGTGGAAATACCCTCTCTGCACCCAACTTGTCGAGCCCTCTCATTATCTTGTATGTTTCGATAAGATCACCTCTCATTCTTCTGAAATCCAATGAGTATAGTCCCAACCTACATAAACTATCTTCAAAAGTTAACCCCCTCATCTCTGGAATCAATCCTGTGAGCCTTCTCTGAACAGCCTCCAATGCAAGTAAATCCTTCCTTAAATATGAAGCCCAAAACTGTACGCTGTACTCTAGGTGTGGCCTGAATGCCAATCTTGTACAGTTGTAGCAGGACTTCTCTGCTTTTATACTCTATATACCCTTGCAATAAAGGCCATCCTGATTACTTGCTGTACCTGCATACTATTTGTGTTTCATGCACAAGGACCCTCGGGTCTCTCTCTACTGAAGCACTTTGCAATTTTTCTCCATTTAAGTTATAATTTGCTTTTCTATTTTTTTCTGCCAAAGTGGATAACCTCACATTTTCCTACATTATACTCCATCTACCAAATTTTTGCTGACTCACTTAGCCTGTCTATATTCCTTTGCATATTGTTTGTGTCCTCACAATTTGCTTTCCCACCATCTTTGTATCATCAGCAAACTTGGCTACATTGCACTCGGTTCCTTCATCCAAGTTATTAATATAGATTGTAAATAGTTGAGGACCCAGCTCCGATCACTGCGGCACCGCACTAGTTATTGTTTGCCAATTGGAAAATGACCCATTTATTCTGACTCTCTGTTCTATTAGTTAGCCAATCCTCAATCCATGCTAATACATTACCTCCAACCCCGTGAACTTTTATCTTGTGCCTTTAATGTGGCACCTTATAGAATGTCTTCTGGAAATCCAAATACACCACATCCACTGGTTCCCCTTTATCCACCCTGCTTGTTACATTCTCAAAGAACTCCAGCAAATTTGTCAGAGATTATTTCCGTTTCATAAAACCATGCTGACTCTTGCTTGACTTCTCATTTTACAACTACTACTCATCAAATATAAATCAAATAAAAATTCTTTAAACTGCTCTGTAGTGTATTCTTCATCGTTATCACAAGAGGGATAGTTAAATTCATAGAGCCCAAGTTTCCACACGATAAAAAACGGGCGCCCCTCCGAGCTGGGCACCCGTTTTTCGCGCCTAAAACGGCGCCGGAAAAAAACGCGCGATTCTGGAGCGCTTTGCAGCTCCTTGTCTGTTTGGTGCGGCGCCCAGGGGGCCAGAGCCTACACTCACGCCGATTTTGTAAGTGGGAGGGGGCGGGTACCATTTAAATTCGTTTTTTTTCCCGCCGGCAACGCTGCGCGTGTGCGTTGGAGCGTTCGCGCACGCGCAGTGTGAAGAAAACATTGGCACTCGGCCATTTTTGTAGTTCTTTGTAGCTGTTTAATTTTTGAACATTTTTTTAATAGCACATTACCATCAGCACTGAGGCTTATTGCAGCCTTCTCACTGTCTCCCTCCCCCCCCCCCCCCCCCCCCCCCAGCGGGAACGAACGGGCGCCTCCTCCCTCCCCCGCGGGAACGAACGAGCGCCTCCTCCCTCCCCCGCGGGAACGAACGGGCGCCTCCTCCCTCCCCCGCGGGAACGAACGGGCGCCTCAACTTGTGAGGCTGACTGCAGCATTCTCCGTGGCTGAAGCACTTTCACACAGGTAGGAAGATGGTTTATTTAATCTTTTCTTGGCTTATAAATGTTTATTCAGGTTGGATTTATTTGTAGAAGTATAAATAAGGATTTATTGTAGAATTTAATGACTTCCCTTCCCCCCACCTCGTTCTGGACGCCTAATTTGTAACCTGCGCCTGATTTTTTTTTTAATGTGTAAAACAGGTTTTTTCAGTTCTACAAAAATCACTTGCTCCATTCTAAGTTAGTTTGGAAACTTTGAAATCAGGCGTCAGTGGCCAGACATGCCCCCTTTTGAAGAAAAAATTCTGTTCCAAAGTAGAACTGTTCTACCTGACTATAACTGCAGAAAAAAAAATGTGGAGAATTGCGATTTCTAAGATAGTCCGTTCTCCACCAGTTGCTCCTAAAAAATCAGGCCCAAATCATGTGGAAACTTGGGCCCATACTGTTACAACTTTCAGGTTTGCATTTCCCATTCACTCCTAGATTTACATGGAAATGTTGTAACAGCATATGTGTTTGCTGTGCAGAATCTTCAGAGTTAGTGTAGGCTTTTTTTTAAAACCATAACTAATTAATTGAAAGAGAAAATTTATGTGTTTTGACCCATTGAGGACTGTACATAGATAATAGGTGCAGGAGTAGGCCATTCGGCCCTTCGCGCCTGCAGCACCATTCAATAAGATCATAGCTGATCATTCACCTCAGTACCCCTTTCCTTCTTTCTGTACATACCCCTTGATCCCTTTAACTGTAAAGGCCATATCTAACTCCCTCTTGAATATATCCAACAAACTGGCATCAACAACTCTCTGCGGTAAAGAATTCCACAGGTAAACAACTCCTGAGTGAAGTTTCTCCTCATCTCGGTCCTAAATGGCTTACCACTTACCCTTAGACTGTGACCCCTGTTTCTGGGCTTCACCCAACATCGGGAACATTCTTCCTGCATCTAACCTGAGGAAGGACATTCTTGCTATTGAGGGAGTGCAGCGAAGGTTCACCAGACTGATTCCCGGGATGGCGGGACTGACCTATCAAGAAAGACTGGATCAACTGGGCTTGTATTCACTGGAGTTCAGAAGAATGAGAGGGGACCTCAGAAACATTTAAAATTCTGACGGGGTTAGACAGGTTAGATGCAGGAAGAATGTTCCCAATGTTGGGGAAGTCCAGAACCAGAGGTCATGATCTAAGGATAAGGGGTAAGCCATTTAGGACCGAGATGCGGAGGAACTTCTTCACCCAGAGAGTGGTGAACCTGTGGAATTCTCTACCACAGAAAGTTGTTGAGGCCAATTCACTAAATATATTCAAAAAGGAGTTAGATGAGGTCCTTACTACTAGGGGGATCAAGGGGTATGGCGAGAAAGCAGGAATGGGGTACTGAAGTTGAATGTTCAGCCATGAACTCATTGAATGGCGGTGCAGGCTAGAAGGGCCGAATGGCCTACTCCTGCACCTATTTTCTATGTTTCTATTTTCTAATCCAGTCAGAATTTTATATGTTTCTATGAGATCCCCTCTCATCCTTCTAAACTCCAGTGAATACAGGCTCAGTCGATCCAGTCTCTCCTCATATGTCAGTCCTGCCATTCCGGGAATCAGTCTGGTGAACCTTCGCTGCACTCCCTCAATAGCAAGAACGTCCTTCCTCAGATTGGGAGACCAAAACTGAACACAATATTCCAGGTGAAGCCTCACCAAGGCCCTGTACAACTGCAGTAAAACCTCCCTGCTCCTATACTCAAATCCCCTAGCTATGAAGGCCAACATACCATTTGCCTTCTTCACCGCCTGCTGTACCTGCATGCCATCTTTCAATGACTGATGTACCATGACACCCAGGTCTCGTTGCACCTCCCCTTTTCCTAATCTGCCACCATTCAGATATTCTGCCTTTGTGTTTTTGCCACCAAAGTGGATAACCTCACATTTATCCACATTATACTGCATCTGCCATGCATTTGCCCACTCACCTAACCTGTCCAAGTCACCCTGCAGCCTCTTAGCATCCTCCTCACAGCTCACACCGCCACCCAACTTAGTGTCATCTGCAAACTTCTAGATATTGCACTCAATTCCTTCATCCAAATCTCCCTTGTCCACTCTACTAGTTATATTCTCAAAAAATTCCAGAAGATTTATCAAGCATGATTTGTCTTTTCATAAATCCATGCTGACTTGGATCGATCCGGTCACTGCTTTCCAGGTGTGCTGCTATTTCATCTTGAATAATTGATTCCAACATTTTCCCCACTACTGATGTCAGGCTAACCGGTCTATAATTACCTGTTTTTTCTCTCCCTCCTTTCTTAAAAAGTGGTGTTACATTAGCTACCCTCCAGTCCATAGGAACTGATCCAGAGTCGATAAACTGTTGGAAAATGATCACCAATGCATCCACTATTTCTAGGCCTTCATTTATCAGCCTTCAATCCCATCGATTTCCCTAACACAATTTCCTGACTAATAAGGATTTCCTTCAGTTCCTCCTTCTCACTCAACCCTCAGTCCCCTTGTATTTCCGGAAGGTTATTTGTGTCTTCCTTCGTGAAGACAGAACCAAAGTATTTGTTTAATTGGTCTGCCATTTCTTTGTTCCTCATTACAAGTTCACCTGATTCTGACTGCAAAGGACCTACATTTGACTTCACTAATCGTTTTCTCCTCACATACCCATAGAAAATTTTGCAGTCAGTTTTTATGTTCGCGACAAGCATCTTCTCATACTTATTTTCCCCCTCCTAATGAAACCCTTTGTCCTCCTCTGCTGAATTCTAAATTTCTCCCAGTTCTCAGGTTTGCTGCTCTTTCTGGCCAATTTATATGCCTCTTCCTTGGATTTAATACTATCCTTAAATTTCCCTTGTTAGCCACAGTTGAGCCATCTTCCCCGTTTTATTTTTACTCCAGACCGGGTGTACAATTGTTGAAGTTCATCCATGTGATCTTTAAATGTTTGCCATTGCCTATCCACCGTCAACTCTTTAAGCATCACTCGCCAGCCTATTCAAGCCAATTCATGTCTCATACCATCGAAGTTACCTTTCATAGAAACATAGAACATAGAAAATAGGTGCAGGAGTTGGCAATTCGGCCCTTCGAGCCTGCACCGCCATTCAATGAGTTCATGGCTGAACATGCAACTTCAGTACCCCATTCCTGCTTGATCCCCCTAGTAGTAAGGACTACATCTAACTCCTTTTTGAATATATTTAGTGAACTGGCCTCAACAACTTTCTATGGTAGAGAATTCCACAGGTTCACCACTCTCTGGGTGAAGAAGTTTCTCCTCATCTTGGTCCTAAATGGCTTACCCCTTATCCTTATGTGACCCCTGGTTTCTGGACTTCCCCAACATTGGGAACATTCTTCCTGCATCTAACCTGTGTAAACCTGTCAGAATTTTAAACATTTCTAGGAGATCCCCTCTCATTCTACTGAACTCCAATGAATACAAGCCCAGTTGATCCAGTCTTTCTTGATATGTCCTTAAGTTCAGGAACCTAGTCTCTGAATTAACTGTATGACTCTCCATCTTAATAAGAGATTCTACCATATTATGTCACTCTTCCCCAAGGGGCCTCGCACAACAAGATTGCTAATTAGTTCTTTCTCATTCCACATCACCCAGTCTAGGATGACCAGCCCTCTAGTTGGTTCCTCGACATTTTGGTCTAGAAAACCATCCCTAATACACTCCAGGAAATCCTCCTCCACCATATTGCTATTAGCCCAATTTATATGTGGATTAAAGTCACCCATGATAACTGCTGTACCTTTATTGCATGCATCCCTAATTTCTTGTTTGATGCTGTCCCCAACCTCACAACTCCCACTAGTGTTTTCTGCCCTTTGGTATTCCGCAGCTCTACCCATATAGATTCCACATCACCCAAGCTCATGTCCTTCCTTACTATTGTGTTAATTTCCTCTTTAACCAGCAACGCTACCCCACCTCCTTTTCCTTTTATCCTTCCTGAATGTTGAAATACCCCTGGATGTTGAGTTCCCAACTTTGGTCACCCTGGAGCCATGTCTCCGTAATGCCAATTATATCTCATTCGTTCATAGCTGCCTGCGCAATTAATTCGTCCACCTTATTACGAATACTCTTTGCATTGAGGCACAGAGCCTTCAGGCTTGTCTTTTTAACACACTTTGCTCCTTTTAGAATTTTTCTGTAATGTGGCCCTTTTTGTTTTTGCCTTGGGTTTCTCTGCCCTCTACTCTTACTTTTCTTCTTCCTATCTTTTCTGCCCAAGAATGTTGGAAGTGGATCTTTAAAGCACGATAACTCCAGCTCTATGTGCTGTAGTTGGAATAGCCCAATAGAGATGGGAGTGCTGCACTGTCGGAGGGGCAGTACTGAGGGAGTGCTGCACTGTCAGAGGGGCAGTAGAAACATAGAAAATAGGTGCAGGAGTAGGCCATTCGGCCCTTCGAGCCTGCACCACCATTCAATAAGATCATGGCTGATCATTCCCACCGTACCCCTTTCCTGCTTTCTCTCCATACCCCTTGATCCCTTTAGCCGTAAGGGCCATATCTAACTCCCTCTTGAAGATGCCAGTTCAGTGGATATAAACAACTCTCTGCGGCAGGGAATTCCACAGGTTAACAACTCTCTGTGTGAAGAAGTTTCTCCTCATCTCAGTTCTAAATGGCCTACCCCTTATCCTAAGACTGTGTCCCCTGGTTCTGGACTTGCCCAACGTCGGGAACAATCTACCCGCAGCTAACCTGTCCCATCCCGTCAGAATCTTGTATGTTTCTATGAGAACCCCTTTCATCCTTCTAAACTCCAATGTATAAAGGCCCAATTGATCCAGTCTCTCCTCATATGTCAGTCCAGCCATCCCGGGAATCAGGCTGGTGAACCTTCGCTGCACTCCCTCAATAGCAAGAATGTCCTTCTTCAGATTACTGAGGGAGTGCTGCACTGTCTGAGGGGCAGTACTGCGGGACTCTGGGTCCCTTCGGCCTGCCGGCCCGGCCCAACAACACACTCCAGGTCCCTTCAGCCAGAGAGTCTTACCCAGCAATGCACTCCAGGTCCCTTCAGCTGTAGGCCTGACCCAACGACGCACTCCAGGTCCCTTCAGCCAGCCGGCCCGGCCCAACGATGGGCTGTACCAACCCAAGGTTGTTAGCGGTGAACACTGACTGGGCTGTAGACTACTGACTTACATTTTAGACTTTTAATCAACTTTTTAAAAAAAAATCAACTTTATAAAAAATCTCTTTTTAATCAACTTTATAAAAAATCTGCTATTAATCTACTTTTGAAAAAATCTACTTTTAATCTACTTTTTGAAACTTTTTAAACAATTTGGGAAAATTTTTAAACTTTTAAGCAACTTGGAGAATTTTTCTTTGAAACCTCCGGAGAAACTTTTGAAAAACTTTGGAAGAAACTTTTAACATCCCTCGGAACTCCAGCGGACAACTGACCTTCCTAATGCCTGCCCCCAACCAAGCCTCGGGCCACCTACCATCAAGGGCACTACTCTGCACCGAGCTTGCGGCCAATATCTCGCCGTAGGCAATTAGACTCATGCAGCAGTGCCTGTTATCCAGTTTTGGACCCCCTTGCCACTGGACCAAGTCCTAGCTCTGTCAAGCCCGTGTTAAAAGAACTCATGCACAGTCATCTCCCACTTGATTAACATGAAGTTCGGGACCTGGAACATCCGGACCCTCTTGGACAGCTCCAACAGCGACAGGCCGGAATACCGCACCGCCATAGTCGCCCGGGAACTTAGACGCTTTGACGTCGACATCGCCGCCCTAAGCGAGACCCGGCGGGCAGGGGAAGGCCAGCTCAAGGAACAAGGTATAGGTTACACCTTTTTCTGGAAAGGAAAACCAGAGGAAGAACGCCGCCTTCACGGAGTTGGCTTCGCCATCAAAAATGAGCTGGTCGACCGCCTCAAAGACTCCCCACTGCGAGGTTAATGAACACCTCATGACTCTCCGACTCATCCTATCCCGGAACCAATGCACCACAGTCATCAGTGCGTACGCCCCAACACTCGATGCAACAGATGAGACCAAAGAGGGTTTTTATTCCAATCTCGAAACATCCCTGTCCTGTGTCCCCACAGGCGACAAATTGATCCTCCTAGGTGACTTCAACGCCAGGGTCAGCAAAGACACAGCCCTCTGGGGAGGCATGATTGGCAGAGAGGGGGTAGGGAAAGCCAACTCCAGCAGCACCCTACTCCTGACGAAATGTCGAACATGAACTCCTCATCACCAATACCCTGTTCCGCCAGAGGGACAAATACAAGGCATCATGGCAACACCCTCGCTTCAAACATTGGCACCTGCTCGACTATGTCATCGCCCGAGCCAGGGATCGCAAAGATGTGCGCATCACCCGCGCCATGACAGGAGCTGACGACTACTGGACTGACCACTGCCTAATCCGATCCATCATCAACATTAACGTAGCCGCAAAACAGAGGGGACAGCAGAAGTAATGCCACAAAAAGTTAATGCCGGGGCACTTAAAGACCCAGCTAAGAGAACCCTATTCAGCCTGTGCCTCACAGCTAACCTGGCATGCCTTGATGACCCTGAGATGTTGAATGCCCACAGTGCTTGATCTTCCCTCCAGGCTTTCATTACCAGTGCTTGTGAAGAGACGCTTGGTCACTCAACCAGAAAACACCAGGACTGGTTTGATATAAATGATCAGGAGATCGAAGAACTAATAGATCGCAAGCGCAGAGCATTTCTGAGTCTCCAGCAACAACCCAACGTGGGAGCAGCAAAGCAACATTACAGACGGCTCAAGGCTGAGGTGCAACAAAAACCCCAGAATCTAAAGAACAGGTGGTGGATGGAGAAAGTACAGGAGATACAGCAGCTGGCCAATAGCCATGATGTGCGAGGATTCTTCATCGCAGTCAAGGCTACCTATGGTCCAAACACCCGAGGTCCCACCCCATTGCTGGCCAAGAATGGGGAAACACTCATCAAGGACACCGAGGCAGTCCGGGCCCACTGGAAGGAACACTTCGAAGATCTCCTCAATCGAGACTCTGCCTTTGACTCGAGTGTTCTCGACTCCATTTCGCAGCATGCGACCCGCCACCACCTCCGTGAAACCCTAACATTGCACGAGGTAGGAAAAGCCATAAAACAGCTCAAGATCAACAAGACTACGGGAGCAGATGGAATCTCAGCTGAGGTGCTAAAGTATGGCGGAGAGGCGCTGTTGGCGCGGGTACATGACTTCCTCTCACTCATCTGGAGGGAGGAGAGCATGCCAGGAGATTTCCGAGATGCAGTGATCGTGACCATCTTTAACAAAGGGGACAAGTCCGACTGCAGCAACTACAGGCGAATCTCCCTGCTATCAGCCACTGGGAAAGTTGTTGCTAGAGTTCTCCAACTGTTTTCTCCCTATGGCCAAGGAGCTTCTGCCGGAGTCATAGTGTGGATTTCGTTCCCTGCGGGGCACAACAGACATGATCTTTGCAGCGTGACAGCTGCAGAAAAAATGCAGGGAGCAGTGCCAGTCCTTATACATAGCCTCCTTCGACCTTACAAAGTCCTTTGACATTGTCAACCGCGAGGGTCTATGGAGCGGCCTCCTCTCTTTCGGATACCCCCAAATGTTTGTCAGCATCCTTCGCCTGCTCCACGACGACATGCAGGCCGTGATACTTACCAACTGCTCCATTACAGACCCAATCCACATCCAGACCGGGGTCAAACAAGGCTGCGTCATCGCTCCAACCCTCTTCTCAATCTTCCTCGCTGCCCTGCTCCACCTCAGTCAACAAGCTCCCCACTGGAGCGGAACGAAACTACAGAACCAGTGGGAAGCTGTTTAACCTACGCCACCTCCAGGCCAGGTCCAAGATCACCCCAACCTCTGTCGTCGAGCTACAGTACGCGGAAGATGCCTGCGTCTGCGCACATTCAGATGCTGAACTCTAGGATATAGTCGATGTACTTACTGAAGCATATCAAAGCATAGGCCTTACTCTAAACATCCGTAAGACGAAGATCCTCCACCAGCCTGTCCTCGCCGCATAGCACTGCCCCCCCAGTCATCAAGATCCACGGCGTGGCCCTCGACAATGTGGACCATTTCCCATACCTCGGGAGCCTCTTGTCAACAAAAGCATACATTGATGCGGAGATTCAACACCCCCTCCAGTGCAGCCTTCGGCTGCCTGAGGAAAAGAGTGTTCAAAGACCAGGTCCTCAAACCTACCACCAAGCTCATGGTCTACAGGGCTGTAGTAATACCCGCCCTCCTGTATGGCTCAGCGGCATGGACGATGTACAGAAGACACCTCAAGTCGCTGGAGATGGATCACCAACAATGTCTCCAAGATCCTGCAAATCCCCTGGGAGGACAGGCGCACCAACATCAGTGTCCTCGTCCACATCCCCAGCATTGAAACGCTGACCACACTCGAACAGCTTCGCTGGGCATGCCACATAGTTCACATGCCAGACACGAGACTCCCAAAGCAAGTGCTCTATGCGGAGCTCCTTCGTGGCAAATGAGCCAAAGGTGGGCAGCAGAAATGTTTTAAGAACACCCTCAAAGCCTCCCTGATAAAGTGCAACATCACCACTGATACTTGGGAGTCCCTGGCCAAAGACCGCCCTAGGTGGAGAAAGTGCATCCGTGAGGGCGTTGAACACTTCGAGTCTCAACGCCGAGAGCGTGCAGAGGTCAAGCGCAGGCAGTGGAAGGAGCGTGCGACAAACCAGTCCCACCCACTCCTTCCCTCATTGACTGTCTGTCCCACCTGTGACAGAGTCTGTGGCTCTCGTATTGGACTGTTCAGCCACCAAAGAACTCACTTCAGGAGTGGAAGCAAGTCTTCCTCGATTCTGAGGGACCGCCGATGATGATGCTGAGTTGGAATAAAATGCGATTGGAACAATACTTCCCTCGTGCCATGAATTCCTAATCTTAACTGTGAGGTATAGAAGAAGACAGAGAATATCAGTAGCACCTATTGGTTTCTCTCTGGGTGCTTCCTAGTGGGCAGATTAGAGTGGCATTGTTTGAAACCATATGCAAGTTGCCATACCCCCACTGTATTGAAATATTCCAGGAATCCTGAGATTATATATTTGCACAGTTTGTGAAACATTCTCCAATTTCAATTGGTACATTTCTGTAGATAATTACAGGATGTGAATCCTCCCCCGGCCCCAACCTCCATTTGCACAGTCGTTGGCTTTAACCTCACCATCAGTAGACTCCGTTCTATCCTATGCTTAAGGGCAATAGATCCTGTCACTACATTGTTGTATGGTACAATGGTTGCCATGGTCGCTTGACAGTATAAGAGTGCACTTGACAGTATAAGAGAGGTAATCTTCATGCTCCCCAGCACCATATGGGACCCAACATTTCCTGGATTCCAAGAATGAGCATTAGAGGCATAGAAAATAAGTCGCTTTTCCCATTGATCCTCCCAACAGGTCCCACTTTCACCACCAACAACAACTTGTATTTATATAGCTCATTTAACACAGTAAAACGTCCCAAGGCCTTTCTTGGGAGTTTTATAAAATACAAAATTTAACACTGAACCACATAAGGAGAAATTAGGGCAGATGATCAAAACCTTGGTCAAAGAGGTAGGTTTTAAGGACTGTCTTAAAGGAGGATAGAGAACCGGAGAGGTTTAGTGAGGGAATTCCAGAGCTTAGGGAATGGCCACCTATGGTTGTGCGAGTATAATCAGGCATGCTCAAGAGGGCAGAAGCCAATGTAAGTCAGCAAGCACAGGGGTGATGGGTGAATGGAACTTTGTGAGAGTTAGGACATGGGCAGCCGAGTTTTTGATGAGGAGGGATGATTTACCTATGTCACAATCACTAGGGAACTTATTTGTGACTTTGATGAAAGCCATTTTAGTACTGTGGCAGGGTAGAAACCTGATTGAATCTCTCCAGACATAGAGTTGTGGGAAAGATGGGCACGGATATGGGAGGCGACAACATATTCAAGGACTTTGGAGAGCAAAGGGAGGTTGGAGATGGGGTGGTAGTTTGCAAAGACGGAGGGGGTCAAGGGTTTTTTTTTGAGGAGAGGGTGATGACAGCAGATTTAAGAGAGGGGGACTGTACCTGACGAGAGAGAACAGTTAACAATGCCAGCTAACATGGGAGTCAGAAAAGGAACATAAGAACATCAGAATTAGGAACAGGAGTAGGCCATCTAGCCCCTCGAGCCTGCTCCGCCATTCAACAAGATCATGGCTGATCTGGCCGTGGACTCAGCTCCACTTACCCGCCCACTCCCCATAACCAATAATTCCCTTATTGGTTAAAAATCTATCTATCTGTAATTTGAATATATTCAATGAGCTAGCCTCAACTGCTTCCTTGGGCAGAGAATTCCACAGATTCACAACCCTTTGGGAGAAGAAATTCCTTCTCAACTCGGTTTTAAATTGGCTCCCCTGTATTTTGAGGCTGTGCCCCCTAGTTCTAGCCTCCCCGAACAACCTCTCTGCCTCTATCTTGTCTATTCCTTGGATAGTTAACAGTTTAGTGGAAATAGGGTTGAGGGAGCAGGAAGTGGGTCTCATGGACAAGATGAATGCAGAGAGTCATGAGGGGAGATCGGAGAGAAACTGGAGAAAAATGTAAGGCTAGGGCGGGGGGAATCTTCAAAGAAGTTTAACACGGTGGGCATGGGGAAGGAAGGGAAGTGGCAGAGGCAGCTGAACGGATGGTCTCAATTTTAGAGACAAAGAAGTCCATGAGCTCCTCACACTTGTCGCAGGTGAGGATGGAGGAGACAGGAGAGGGATTTAAGATGGTTAGCAGTAGAGAATAGAAGCCAAGATTTAGCTTGGTATTCCAGAATGTGGCATATTGCATAAAATAATATGGGTAACCAGCACTCTGATGTCAAAGTCTTCATTTCAGTGTCCTTTCCTGCAGCCCTAATGTTAAATGTCAAAGTGCCTGTAGACTCTCGTGCCCAGTTTGGAGAATCCCAACAAAATGCAATTGTTCCCCTTCCCCTCCCCATTCCATTTTGTCTAGTTCTACGAGCTAATTATGCTGAGTAATTACAGGGATTCTGTGTCATCTTAATTGACTTTTAAGCTAAAGTCTTCTCAATATTTTAGATGGTAGATTTTATTTTGTAGGTTTGCGGTTACAATAAATTTCCAATTACTTTTATCTTGCTGTGTTCAAACCCAGCTGCTTCTGTGTAATATGAAAAATTTGTCTTGTTTACTAAAATTAATATTTTACTGAGTTAGTGGTCTGGCTAGAGAGCCTTGCTTAACCAAAGGTCAGATGAAACCGTCAGGTAGAGAGGTCTGTGTGCCCTCACAAACACAATTATCCAGTCACTAAAATTCATAAATTTAAAAAAAATTGCATGTACTGACCACCTATCTCGTGAGTCTGACCACAGGGAGCCTAAACTGGTAAAATTTATCCCTTTGTCTATGGAGCTGAATTTATGCAGCTGATGAGAACTCATTAAAATTCAGGGTTTTTTTTAAAACACTGTTATGCACATCCTGATTTAACAGCCTTGTTATAATTCTCTTCTCCCTTTGTTATTCCTTTTTGTAGACGGTTCAAGGCTGCTGAATGTGCATTTAACAAAAATCACAGCAAAGCTGTCAGTGTGGTTTTATCACTTTGCTGGTCACATACAGTCCTTTAATCAGGCCTGTTTGTTCATGAGCACTTGGGTTTGGTTTTTCTTCACTCATTGAAACAAGGGTGTGTTCAGATTTACATTGTTCTGGGTGTGTTTTTAACCTGATCTATCAGATCAGCAAAATAATTGGAACTTGACAGGTTCTTTTAAGAAATGGTCAAGAATTGTTTTTTATACTTTGAAGCTGTGCAGTTTTGTGCATATATGCTGTCTATAATTAGTCATTTTTTTAACTTTAAAAAGGAATCTTGATCATAATACAAAAAGACGTTAATGTAGAATAACACTGCGCAAGCAAGGAAGCATGGAGAGTGACAGTTAATTCACTAGGGTCCTGAACCTAAGGAAAGGTAACTTCGATGGTATGAGACGTGAATTGGCTAGAATAGACTGGCGAGTGATACTTCAAGGGTTGACGGTGGATAGGCAATGGCAAACATTTAAAGATCAAATAGATGAACTTCAACAATTGTACATCCCTGTCTGGAATAAAAATAAAACGGGGAAGGTGGCTCAACCGTGGCTAACAAGGGAAATTAAGTATAGTGTTAAATCCAAGGAAGAGGCATATAAATTGGCCAAAAAAAGCAGCAAACCTGAAGACTGGGAGAATTTTATAGAGGAGGACAAAGAGTTTAATTAGGAGGGGGAAAATAGAGTATGAGAGGAAGCTTGCTGGGAACATAAAAACTTACTGCAAAAGCTTTTATAGATATGTGAAGAGAAAAAGATTAGTGAAGACAAACGTAGGTCCCTTGCAGTTAGATTCAGGTGAATTTATAATGGGGAACAAAGAAATGGCGGACCAGTTAAACCAATACTTTGGTTCTGTCTTCACGAAGGAAGACACAAATAACCTTCCAGAAATACTAGGGGAACGAGTGTCTAGTGAGAAGGAGGAACTGAAGGAAATTCTTATTAGGCGGGAAATTGTGTTAGGGAAATTGATGGAATTGAAGGCTGATAAATTCCCGGGGCCTGATAGTCTGCATCCCAGAGTCCTTGAAATGGCCCTAGAAATAGCGGATGCATTGGTGATCATTTTCCAACAGTGTATCGACTCTGGATCAGTTGCTATGGACTGGAGGGTAGCTAATCTAACACCACTTTTTTAAGAAAGGAGGGAGAGAGAAAACGGGTAATTATAGACCGGTTAGCCTGACATCAGTGGTGGGGAAAATGTTGGAATCAGTTATTAAAGATGAAATAGCAGCGCATTTGGAAAGCAGTGACAGGATCGGTCCAAGTCAGCATGGATTTATGAAAGGGAAATCATGCTTGACAAATCTTCTAGAATTTTTTCAGGATGTAACTGGTAGAGTGGACAAGGGAGAACCAGTGGATGTGGTGTATTTGGACTTTCAAAAGGCTTTTGACAAGGTCCCACACAAGATAGGTGTGCAAAATTAAAGCGCATGGTATTGGGGGTAATGTACTGACGTGGATAGAGAACTGGTTGTCAGACAGGAAGCAGAGAGTCGGGATAAATGGGTCCTTTTCAGCATGGCAGGCAGTGACTAGTGGGGTGCCGCAGGGCTCAGTGCTGGGATCCCAGCTATTTACAATATACATTAATGATTTAGATGAAGGAATTCAGTGTAATATTTCCAAGTTTGCAGATGACACTAAGCTGGGTAGCGGTGTGAGCTGTGAGGAGGACACTAAGAGGTTGCAGGGTGACTTGGACAGGTTAGGTGAGTGGGCAAACGCATGGCAGATGCAGTATAATGTGGATAAATGTGAGGTTATCCACTTTGGTGGCAAAAACACGAAGGCAGAATATTATCTGAATGGTGGCAGATTAGGAAAAGGGGATGTGCAATGAGACCTGGGTGTCATGGTACATCAGTCATTGAAAGTAGGCATGCAGGTACAGCAGGCGGTGAAGAAGGCAAATGGTATGTTGGCCTTCATAGCTAGGGGATTTGAGTATAGGAGCAGGGAGGTCTTACTGCAGTTGTACAGGGCCTTATTGAGGCCTCACCTGGAATATTGTGTTCAGTTTTGGTCTCCTAATCTGAGGAAAAATGTTCTTGCTATTGAGAGAGTGCAGCAAAGGTTCACCAGACTGATTCCCGGGATAGCAGGACTGACATATGAGGAGAGACTGGATCGACTGGGCCTGTATTCACTGGAGTTTAGAAGGATGAGAGGGTATCTCATAGAAACATCTAAAATTCTGATGGGACTGGACAGGTTAGATTCAGGAAGAATGTTCCTGATGTTGGGGAAGTCCAGAACCAGGGGACATAGTCTAAGGATAAGGGGTAAGCCATTTAGGATTGAGATGAGAAATTTCTTCACTGAGAGTTGTTAACCTGTGGAATTCTCTGCCGCAGAGAGTTGTTGATGCCAGTTCATTGGATATATTCAAGAGTGAGTTAGATATGGCCCTTGTGGCTAAAGGGATCAAGGGGTATGGAGAGAAAGCAGGAAAGGAGTACTGAGGTGAATGATCAGCCATGATCTTATTGAATGGTAGTGCAGGTTCGAAGGGCCGAATGACCTACTCCTGCACCTAGTTTCTATGCTTCTATGAATGTGCTGTAAGAATGGTAGGATGCGGCCTTTTAATCAAGTGGTGAGTTCCAGATTCTCAGCTCGTTATCTAGAGGAAGATACAAGGTAGCTGTGTTCCTCCACCGCCCCCCCCCCCCCCGCCATTCAAAAGATGAAAGTGTGTTTCATTTTGACCAAGCTTTTGGTCACCTGTCCTAATCTTTGGCTTGGTGTCGATTTTTTTTTTGTCTGATTATGCTCCTGTGAAGCGCCTTGAGACGATATACTATGTTAAAGGTGCTATATAAATGCAAGTTGTTCATTCATAACACTGATTGGAATAATATTTGGGCAAATATGAATGTAATTGGATTATAGATAAAGAGCATATGAGCCCTACTAGCAAAAACAGCAAGTGCTAATGGCATTGCCTTGAATATCATTAAAACTTGCCGCGTTTTTTTTTCCTTTCTCGTTGTGCATCTAGAAAGAGAATAATCTACTCACTATCACGTTGCTAATTTTTGAATGCATCCTTAAACAAATTAGACTCTAAACAAGGATTGCCTGTAAATTAAAATATTTTTTAATTAACAGTTGCGGCAATGACTATAAATACATTACAGATGTGGTGGATTCACATTCTGCCTCTGGGTTGGAGGTGCTGTTACAGCAGTTATAATTACAAATTGACATTTCTCTTTTTTTTTTTAAATCTTCACGTTTAAAGTCCTGGCTGTTTTAAACAATTTTTTTTTAAAGATGTACCAATACTCAGCAGCCAGCTGAGTAATTATTTCTGCATTTATGAATCTGGACTAGATTGCCTAAACAAAATTCAAACAGATGTTTGCTCAAAAATAGACTGCTCTTTGAATTCGTTTGGCATTCGTTTAAAAATGCATCTTAGCTAATTTACAGCACAGATTACTTGATTTGGTCAATTTAAGTTTTTTTTTTAAAAAGAAAAATGTTACGAGTTTTAAAGTAATTAGTTATGTACTGAGGCTAAAAGGTGGAGGCCCATAAATAGACAGCTTATTGCAATCAAAATTAAACCTTGAAGTAGAATGAAGAATCATAACTATCTAATTAGGTGTTTTAAATGGAGACATTGTACAGCTGTTCTCGGGCAGATGGCATCAAACCAAATGATGTTAAAATGCAGGTCACAATAAATAGTCAGTGCTGACTGTATACTATTCGCACAGGGCTATGAAACTAGGATCATCCAGCTGATTAAATAATTGAATGTTCTACAGCATAGATGTCTTAACATTTGCATCGAAAACCAATGTGTTGGACAAGTGAACACCGAAAGGAGAAACTGTAGACCATAAAGTATTGAGCTTCAGTTACTCTATAGCGTCCTTGCATAAAATATTTATTGCTTATTGAACAATAATTCAATATTAACCCTTATTCTGATTAGAATTTCTATTATCTATGTAAATGGATTGTCAACAGATACAATATTAAGATTTAATTTAGCCTGTGCTTGCTGACCTACAATTCTGAGGTCGACAGGCAGAGGATTTTACCCTGACACTTGCTTAGAATAAATAACCAGTCACATAAAGGTGTCAGCCATGGCTCAGTGGGTAATACTCTTGCCTTCAGTCAGAAGGTTGTGGGTTCAAGTCCCACTCCAGAGACGTGAACATGTAATCTAGGCCGACACTCCCAGTGCCATACTGAGGGAATGCTGTACTGTCTGAGGTGCCGTCTTTCATGTGAGATGTTAAGCCAAAGCTCTGGGTGTAAAAGAAACCCCCTTGGCACTGTTTCGAAGAAGAACAGGGAAGTTTGCCCCTTAACTAAAATCACTAAGATGGATTATCTGCTCATTACCTCATTGTTGTTTGTGGAAGCTTCCTGTGAAGCTGCAAATTGACAGCTGCATTTCCTACATTACAACAGTGACTACACTTCAAAAGTATTTTTTTTTAGCTGCAAAGCACTTTGGGATGTCTTGAGATTGTGCAAGATATTCCATACATGTGTATTTTTTTTTGTCTGTCCATCTGTCTTTTCCCCTCTTTCTATCTCTATCTCTTTTTGTCTTTTTTTTTCTTTCTCCTTCATTTCTAGCACAACTAATTGGTGAGAATAGCTGCAGCCTGTTGTATACTATTTGTACAGAAGGCTGCTGACCACAGTTACATAAGCAAAAGTTTGTACACTAGCCCATTCGGCTGTCAAGGTCGTAGTTAAAGCATGACCTTAGTTTCACTCATAAGAGGGTGTGATGCAGACATTGCAATTGGGGGGAGGAGGAGGAGTGTGAAATATTAGATGAAATAAACATAATGAGAGAGGAAGTATTGAGGAGTTTAGTATCTTTTGAAAGTGGATAAATCCCCAGGCCCGGAAGAACTGTATCCCAGGCTGTTCAAGCAAGAGGAAATAGCAGGGACTCTTACCATCAATTTCCAATAATTTCTGGCTACCGGTATGGTGCTGGAGGATTGCTAACTGTTGTTTAAAAGCTGAGGAATTACAGGACAGTCAGCCTAACCTCGGTGGTGGGAAAATTATTGGAAAAAATTCTGAGGGACAGGATAAATCTTGATTAATCAGTGTCTTTCTAAATGAAGGACAGTCCGCATGGATTTGTTAAGGGAAGGTCGTGTCTGACTAACTTAATTGAATTTTTTGAGGAGGTAACAAGGAGGGTCGATGAGGGTAGTGCACTTGATGTAGTGTATATGCAAATGCCTTTGATAAGGTCCCACGTAGCAGACTAGTCAAAAGTAAAAGCCCATGGGATCCAAGGCAAAGTGGCAAGTTGGATCAAAAATTGGCTCGGAAGCAGAAAGCAAGGGGTAATGGTCGATGGGTGTTTTTGTGACTGGAAGGCTGTTTCCAGTGGGGTTCTGCAGGGCACAGTACTAGGTCCTTTTGCTTTTTGTGGTGTATGTCAATGATTTAGACTTGAATGTAGGGGGTATGATTAAGAAGTTTACAGATTATACAAAAATTGGCCGTGTGGTTGATAACGAAGGAGAAAGCTGTAGACTGCAGGAAGATATCAATGAACTGGTCAGTGGAAAATGGAATTCAACCCGGAGAATTGTAAGGTAATACATTTGGGGAGGGCTAACAAGGCAAGGGAATACACAATAAATGGTAGGGGACTGAAGTGTAGAGGAATGGAGGGATCTTGAAATGTATGTCCACAGATCCCTGAAGGTAGCAGAACAGGTAGATAAGGTAGTTAAGAAGGCATATGGAATACTTGCCTTTATTAGCCGAGGCATAGAATACAAGAGAAAGGAGGTTATGCTTGAACTGAAAAACAATAGTTAGGCCACAGCTAGAGTACTGCATGCAGTTCTGGTCATCACACTGCAGCAAAGATGTGATTGCACCAGAGAGGCTACAGAGGAGATTCACAAGAATGTTACCTGGACTGGAGAATTTTAGTTATGAGGAAAGATTGGATAGACTGGGGTTGTATTCTTTGGGACAGAGGAGGCTGAGGGGAGACCTTCTTGAGGTTTATATAGAGTGGATAGGAAGGACCTAGTTCCCTTAGCAGAGGGATCAACAGCCAGGGGGCATAGATTTAAAGTAATTGGTAGAAGGTTTAGAGAGGATTTGAGGGGTAAGTGTTTTCACCCAGAAGGTGCTGGTGGTCTGGAACTCTGCCTGAAAGCGTGGTATAGGCAGAAACTCACCACATTTAAAAATTTCTCGACAGTGCACTTGAAGCGCCGTAACCTACAAGGCTACAGACAAAGCTGGAAAGTGGGATTAGGCTGGCTAACTCTTAGTTGTCCGGCACAGACACGATGTGCCAAATGGCCTCCTTCCGTGCTGTAAATTTCTATGATTCTATTCTAAGCTTATGTGTATACTTCACTGATAACTCAACAGTGCCAGGATGGAGATGGGGAGTTTCCGTACTTGTCTAACCCACTGATTGCGAGGTTTTCATGTGTTAAAGCCCCGGTTACTGCATGTTACTAGTGAGGTAATGCAGGGTTTAACTTAAATTGCACTGTGTATATGGAGCAAAGGTGAATAAATGGAGTCTTGGTACAAATCAGCCATGATCTGATTGAATAGCGGAATGGGTTTGAGGGAGTGAATGGACTACTCCTGTTTCTATGTATCATGTTTGTACCTGTGTAATTTTAAAAATATTTGGTTGTAAATGCAGAATCGTCTGGGGTAATGACATTTAAGCACTTCATATGGATAATTTTAGCACAATATTCGTTCAAATTTAGTCCTTAAAGGATCCTCTAGAGAAAGCTCAAATTGCGTTCCTGAACCTTACAACAGTAACTAATTTATTATTTATCTCTCAATACATCCGTTGCAGTCTTCCTGTTTTAAGTCTATATCTTGGACAGGATCAATATAAAAACATACTCCATCTGTGATCAGATATAAGTCTAACTACTATATGAAAACCGTTCTGTCTTCCTCTGCAGTGTGCTGGCGTCAGGCCTCGAATGCATCTATGGTCTTCTTTCCTGGTTCATCAGCAGTCTTAGCTTGAAGTTAGAAGGCGAACATCTTGCATGAATTTTACTCATATACTTTAAACTGTTGTACTTGTCTCTGAATTGTACTCCAAAACAATTTAAATCTTTCTCTTCAAATTCATGTTGCTTCTGAAAACTCAGGCAAAAAAGCTCCCTTTTAATCACCTTGGCTTCTCAAAATTAAAACATTACTTCAGGCAATCAGACCCATTAGTCACTTCTCCTCAGTACTGGGGGTTTCATTAAAATCATACACACCTACTATCCAAATAATTATCTCTGAAAGGTTCATCGCACCTGGTTAAATTAAAAATGAGAATGTAGTATTTTGCTGACCATAATTCCAACACTAACTTCTGGAGTTGATGACTAGTCAATCATACAAAAAAAATCCTTTCAAGAGTTTGAGAAATTAACCCTATAATGTTGGAATGCCTTTCCTACACTAATCCCAATATATATGATGCCCATTAGCGACCAAGCTAAAATAATAATCTGAAGTTGTAATCTGAGGGTTTTAAACAGTACAGTTACTTGGGGAAGTTACTTTTTTTGCAATGTTGCAAGCTGCTTTCTATTCTGATTTCACCTGTTTGAATTCCACAGGCTTAGAAAGGTCTACCCTCAGTTTTGCTGTTGGTGGATCACTCCTAAATCAGCAAATGATATAATATCAAAGCAGCCACACTGAGAGCAGGACTTTCCAAGTCTGTGAAATTCAAACAGGTAACATCAGCAGAGAAAGAAGTAGACAGGCCTGGTATGGTTGGACAGCATGAAGGAGAAGCGAATGTTCATGACTCTGCTATCGTTGTACTTCAAATATGTTTACTCATAAAATTTGGGTAGTGACTACCTCTGCCTGGAATTCTCTGAAAATATAGCTGCACCCCAACTGTCATGCTGCAGCAATTAATGGTGACTATCGCTTTCCAGTTCCATTTGGGAGGAGTCGTTCTTCATCTTGCCGTGAATGGAAGCAATGAGACATTGGGCCAGAATTTGCAATGAAACTCAGTGAGTTTAATGTGTGCCGTTATTATAAATAATCCAGCAATTTTTGACGAGGAGGAGATACGCTGCGAGTTGTGAATCGCCACAAATTGCTGGATGATTTGCGCCGTTAGTCTGCCGAAATGGGAGCTCGCTCTCGACTTCATTAGTTTAAAAAAAATTGATATATTTGTGCTGTTGAAACTAATTAAACTCATTGCAGAAAGTTAACGACATAAGTACCCTTTTAATGTCGAGATTAATGTTCCTGTAAAGCCTTCAATCTCTTCAGTCCTTAAAGGGAACAATTAAAACTATGGAATCTCACTCCTGCAGGTAGTAAATTGTTCCTAGAGGTTTTAAAAAAAATAAAATGCTACATGTTTTTTTTACTTTTCCTTTGTTTCTTTTTCTCTCAATCCAATCTTTCTTTCCCACTCTTTTTTTATTTCTCTTTGTATACCTGATTTGACTCTAAACATGCCCGCTACTAGACTCCCGAAACAAGCGCTCTACTCCAAGCTCTGACATGGCAAGTGAGTCCCAGGAGGGCAGAGAAAACACTTCAAGAACACCCTCAAATCCTCCTTGAAAAAGTGCAACATCCCCACCAACACTTGGGAATCCCTGGCCCAAGACCGCTCAAAGTGGAGGAGAAGCATCCGGGAAGGCGCCGAACACTTCGAGTCTCTTCGTTGGGAGCATGCAGAAGCCAAGCACAAACAGAGGAAGGAGTGCACCCGTCCCTTCAACCATCACCTGCCCCACCTGTAACAGAGACATCAGTCACCTTAGAACTCATATTAGTGTGGAAGCAAGTCATTCTCGACTCTGGGGGACTGCCTAAGAAGAAGAGAAGAATTCACCTTATTTCCTTTTCTGTCATTCCTGTTTCTATCCCTATTCTAAATGTCATTGATTAAGGAGATAGACCTTTTTGATTCCATTGTTCACCAAGGTCCCAGATGCCCCATTGCCCTCGCCGCACCATTATCACCTCGCACTCCCAGCAATTTGTGGTTTGAACACTTTTTGAGCTGACTGATGAGAGAAAGTTCTAACTAGGCACACCGAGATGCACCACTCCAGCAAATTCTAGGCCAATGCCTATTGCCATGTTTTGAGTCTATTAATGCAATCACCATGGTAGTTTTTTCCTGTACTTTAAAATGTTATTGCAATATTTATACAGCTCTTGAAACCAGTTTTGATGATGCCATTCATATTCGCAACATCCAGTGCAGTGCAATCAGGGGCCAGATTGATGTAGGCTTTCTTCCCACCATCGGGCCTGATCAGAGTATTGACTTTGGTGCCATCAAAAATAACAACAGGCATTTATATAGTGCCTTTAATGTAATACGTCTTCAGGCGCTTCACAGGAGTGTTGTTGAACATAAGTTGACACTGAGCCAGATAAGGAAATATTAGGACAAGTCACCAAAAGCTTGGTCAAAGAGGTAGGTTTTAAGGGGTGTTTAAAGGAGGAGAGATAGGTAGCAACATCATCATCATATTGTTTCTTGACAGCTTGTTTGATCTGATCTATATTGGCCTTGATTTCAGCAATTGAAGTCCGGGGGAGGGGGCATTTCTTACCTCGTCTGGCCTTTCTACATTTTCTGAGTCCAATTGTTTGGAGTAGTAGTTTAAATTGAAACTTTTTGAAAGCTCACCATCAATGATTCACTTATTATAAATGTTGAAATATTAATAATGCTTTCCTCCATTGGTAGTGAAACCTTTCAGACAGTAAAGACTGGAGACTGAAATGACTGCATTGCAGCATTTCAGACACAGTACATCAAACATTGGATATCTAGAGAATTCCTATGATTGATAATCATCTCCACAGGTTGTCCTTTCATCTGACCCATCCCTCCATCAGGGAAAATATAATTCCAGTTCCAACCAGTTGCTTTGCTCGTTTCCGATCATTCATTGAGTCCTTAGCTGCACCTGCTGGTTACAAGTGTCTCCTGCTCAGCTGTTGTTTCCTCCTAACAATCTTTATCTAAGTGTTTGCCTAATCACTCTGCTTCCCCCATCCCCTTCTCAATCCTCGGTTATTCCCTAGAATCAAAAACATTGACAGAACACTGTGGACAGACTAAACAGCTGTTTTGAGCTCTCATTTCTCATGCATATTTAAAAAAACATAGCCACACTGATTTTTTTCCCCCTTTCAAATGTACCCTGATTGTACAAGCGCTTTTGGATATTTTACCACTCGAAAGGTGCTAAATAACTGCAGGTTGTTGTTGAGCAACCTTGAGGCAACTGGTAGCTACTGGAAAAGAAATACTTGAATTTGCCTGCGTAGAATTTTGTATGTGGGTCTCGTACCTACCTGTCAAAACCAATTTGGATTGTTCCAGTTAACAGTTTTCCATTTAGAGCAAACGAATGCCTGTGTCAATACAAAACAGAACCAAAGGAAAAATTCCACCACTGAAGAAATGGGACGCTTTGGTCATGTAGCCTCTCCGTATTTCATTAATAATCAGATTGAAGTAGGACGTGCAGCAGCTGTCTCAGCTGATGGTAGAGTAATCTTACCCGACAGAAGCTGGTTCCTCCACACTGTTAATGTCTCACTCTTGTGTACAAAATCTAGGCTGGTACCCCCCAGTACGGTACCAAGGGAGTCCTGCACTGTCAGAGGTGCTGTCTTTGAGATGAGATGCTAAATCAAGGCCCCATCTGCCCTCCCAGGTGACCAGATAATCTGTGTTAGTGATGTTGGTTGAGGGGTAAATATATTGGCCAGGACACCAGGCAGAACTCTCCTGCTCTTCTTTGAAATAGTGCCATGGGAACTTTTACATCCACCTGCAAGGGCAGATGGGGCCTCAGTTTAATGTCTCATCCAAATGACCATGGTTAACATCACAAAACACAACAGCTGTTGACTTCCACTCTAGCCAGGGCTAGGGGAAAAGAACGCAAAAGGCAATAAAACCAACAGAAAATTTAAAGGAAAAGTATCATCAAAAATTTAGGTAAAATTATTGTACAGTCCTCTGTTGACTCGATAGGTAAATATAACAACCTCCTTTAATGTACAATGAACTCCCAAAGTGCTTCGCAGAGGCATAATTAAAATAAAAAGGATGCTGAGCCAAAGAAGGAGTTATTAAGATGAGTGGCCAAAAGCTTGGATCAAATAGGAAGGTTTTAATGAAGGTCTTAAAGGTGGTAGAGAGAAAGGGTGTTTAGTGAGGCAATTCCAAAGCTTGGGGTCTAGGTGCCTGAAAGCATGGTCGCCAGTGGTGGGGTGACTGGAGATGCTGGCCCTTTACTGTTCCTGAGTTCATTGCAGCATCACTTCTGCTTTGTACCAAAACTGTTCCATTGTTATTAAGTGCTCCCATATTCCTACCTTAATTTACATTGATCCTGAGGGTGATTAAGTGGTTAGGTTGGTCCTAATTGATCTCTGCTTAGCAGAGGCCTGGGTGTAAAGTGAATATGAAGACACACTCCAAGCTTTAATTGCAGATGCTGTGTTTTCCCTATCTTTGAGTAACCGATTGGATAATGTCATGCTGATGGAGGCTGAGGCGACACTGCACATTGTGCACATCTCCACTTCTGTTTTTACAGAAGCTCACATTTAGAATCCGTCATTCGTGGAATAACGTTAATGCAGTTGTGGTTTAAGGTTGTAACCATCTGGGTACGCACAACCCTGAAGCCAGCACCATCTGCTGCACACCTCTAATTTAACCCTTCAAACCTGTTGTTTTTCTATACAATACTGTTTAAAGGTTTAATTCACTACATATTGAAGTTATATTTGGCTACATAACGATTAATGCACTTCAAGATAATTCACTATGAAGTGCTTTTGAGACTTTTTGATATAAAGTACTATATAAATCCAGGTTTTTATGATCGTAAAACCTGGTTTGCTGTCTGTGAATTACAAAGACACTAATCTGATTTTATTTCAGATATCAAATCTAAACCGTGCATATGTTAAGGCATTTATCACCATCTGCAGAGCTTACAATTCTGGTTATGTCCGATACCGACTGAGTCACATGTTGCACACCAATGTATATATGCTGATGAGTCGCATGAATGGTGCTCACATTTATAAAGATGTAACAGGTTAAAACTGGGTTATGTGCAGATAGCTAGCAATGCTTTTATGGTTTGATATCAACTCTCGATTGGAATAATTTATTCAGAAAATCATATTTTGCGATCCAATATGTGAGTAATTTGAGACACAACATGGTAAGTGTAGCATGCTGGGGAAGAACAGGTGACTTTGGACCTAAACTTTCCAGCACTGAAGTTTTCCTCATGCCTGCGTATGTTGTAGACGAATTGATGGAGATTGATTGCCATCATTAAGCAACAACTCCATTATCATTGTATCACGCGACAACCCGGATGGCAGAAGGCGAACTAGATGGACCTTGGTCTTTTTTCATCTAACAATTCCTATGTCTTTTATAACTAATAGCCATTCTAATATCTCTTGGGTTATTATACCAATTTTCTATTTCGTGTGGGTGGTCTGAGGTGTGTATGTATATACAGTGTTAATGAGATTGTGAGTTGGTTTTTCAGTAAGTGCATTGATGTACAGAGCGCATGCATATTTGTACTTCATTCTCTGGCAATCTTGCATTGTACAACATACTATAGATTTGAATTTTTACCCCTCTTCCTCTGCACAGTTTCCCCCCCCCGTCCCACCCCCCCCCATCCCCTGTAATTCATTCTTATTTCAGTTAATCAAAAGTGGTTTGTATTGTATCATACTAAGTTGACTGCACAGCTTGGGAGGCAAATTGGTGATGAAAAACAGTGAGCATTCAACAATAACTGGTGTCTTGACTCGCAAAGCAAAGTTATAGAAAATGATACCCATTTTGAGCCTGTTTCAGCCGATAAACTTTCAAAAGATATAAGTGCATGGGAAACACACATCATAAGGACATTTCTGGTTCTGGTACCCTGCAGTGTGATGAGATTCATGTTGAAGGTTCGAGAAGGAGATGCTATTGCAATTTGTATTGAGACCTTTTGGAATTGACTGTCAAATCTAACCAGTGAATTGTAAAAGCCTTAGCACCGCTTCTGTAGACATATTCTAATCTGGTTCATTATCATCGGATTCTGTTGGGTCTGCTTGTTATTTTGCCACGTTGTCTGAACATTGAAATTGGCCTTTCTATTACTCCTAGGTCCATTTTCTGAGTTTTTCTCTGTTCATTCAGTGTCATTTTTTATATTGCTTCAGTTCGTCATTTATTAGCCTACATAGAGAATTATATAATTTTTTTTTTAAATGCTGGAGATACTCAGCGGGTCAGGTAGCATCTGTTTCGGGTCTGTGACCTTTCATCAGAACTGGAAAATGTTATGCAACAAACAGGTTTTAAGCAAGTGCAGAGGCAAGGAAAGGGGGACGGGGGAAAAAGAACAAAAGAAAAGGTCTTTGTTAGGTTGGAAGGCAAAAGACTTAAATGACAAAAGGGTTGATAGTGTAAGACAAATAGGATGAGTAAAGAAACAAAAGATGGGTCTAAAAGAGATGTAAATGGCAACAGCAGATTCATTACCAGCACCGGCTGTCCAAAAAATGGCAGTGGTTATGATCTGAAATTATTGAACTCTGTGTTGAGTCAGGAAGGTTCAAAAAATGCCTAATCGAAAGAGGAGGTATTGTTCCTCGAGGTCCGTTGAGCTTCATTGGAACAGTGTAGGAGGCCAAGGACCGAGAGGTCAGAGTGGGATTGAGAATGAAAACCAGAAGCTCGGGGGTCATGCTTGCGGACCGAATGGAGGTGTTCAGCAAAGCGGTCACCCAATCTGCATTTGGTCTCCCCAATATAGAGGAGACAACATCGTGATCAGCGAATACATTAATACTGAATTATTTCACCTGGAAGGAGTATTTGGGGCCCTGGATGGTGGGAAGGTGAAAGGGCAGGTGCTGCATCTCCTGTGCCTACAAGGGAAAGTGCTGTGGGAAGGGGAGTGGCTATTGGATATGATGGAAGAGTGGAATGCTGAAAGTGGAGGGGAAGGAAAGATGTGTTTGGTGGTGGTATTGAGCAGGGGGTGGTGAAAATGGCGGTATGTGGAGGCTTCTGGGGTGAAAGGTGAGGACAAGGGGAACCCTATCTTGGCTCTGGCTAGGAAGGGAAGGCATGAGAGCAGAAGTTCTGGATATGGGACAGATACGGCCGAAGGCCCTGTTGACCACAGTGGAGGGGAATCGTCGGTTGAGGAAAAAGGAAGAAGCAAGGGGCGGCTGGGCGGTGTTGGCAAGACTCCTGGTGATGGAAGAAGAGCTCAGCATTGTGCCGAGCTCGGAATTCGTTGAGCTGGGGCGTAAGGGGAAGAAACTGAGGATTGATCATTCGGGGTCAGAGGGGATAGTGAAAACACAGCAAAGAATTAGATTCGAACGAGTGATGGAGTCAGATCAAAGGGAAGGGGAAGAACGATCTGGAGGTGTGTTGATATGTTGAAGCTTGTGGTCCTTGACACCTGAAAAGAAGAGCAGGATGAGGTAAAGCATGAAATGGAACTGTGGACCAAGACAATTCTGAGAGCGATCGCATCGGTTCTGCTGAAGAGAGAGGCCAAGAGCATACGTGGTAGCGCATGCCATTGAGCGTGGATCTCGGGAAGGGGCGAGATCAGTGGTTCGAGAAAGCTGAATATCATGCAAATATCTAATCATGGGTGAATATGCAACATTTGTTGCATCAGTTGGAGTCTCTCTGGAATAAGTCTGTGCCAGAGACAATTGCTGAGGAAAGAGATGTGGCTGTGAAAGTGAGTTTTAATAGATACCTGATCAAACATGAGAGGGGAAAAGAAAGCAATGAAGGTAAGAGACACCTGAAATCCTATTGGAGAGGGACTACTGAATTTTGCCTTTTATAATAGAATATTTTATATTCATTGGGTGTTTAATGTGTAATATGTTTGCATAACTGATCTAACTCCGTTAGCAAACACTGACTATTTATATCATGGATTTTCTTGCATTAGAATTGCTGTATTGCATGGTCATTCGACAATTCACTAAAACCTCTATTAAAAGTATTTTGGAGCAGAAGCTGTTAGACAGAGTGGAAACTCAGTCGCTCAGAAGTCAAAAACTAGGACCTACTATACTGACCACCACCCGACCAAAAAGGGACCTACTGTACTGACCGCTACCCAACGAAAGTTGGATCTACTATACTGACCACCACCTGTCCAAAATAGGACCTACTGTACTGACCTCAAGCCAACCAAACGTCTGAATTTACTGAAGGCCTCTTAACCCTGAGATCAATCCTGGTGTCGGCAAGCCGGGTTTATTGCACTTGCCGTTTGTTAGACCAGCAATACCACTGGGCATGACTGAATATTGCAATCCCGGAGGGCATGTTCTCTGTGCTCCCCACTGATGAATGATGAGGGGCTAAGAATAGACCTACTAGGGATGCAAAATTATAGCGACAAATCCCGGCGCTGTTGAGCAGAACAAAAATCATGTCAAACGCAGTCACTGAACTGGGAGGCTTTCAGGAAATATGTATTTTGGTCGGCTGCACTTTGGTACAGGGAGATTCTCTTGTCTGTAATGAGGAGGCCCTGTGAAATATAAAGGAGATTCGGTGTATTCTGTGAAGTGTTCTTCATTAGTAAGACACGGGACCTTGCAAATTGGAGCATGCAGATGCCGTGGTGACGAGGAGGGGACCTTTGCAAGGAGCGCGCGTGTCTGTTGGAACAGTCATAAATCTCTGCATTATGACGTGCATTTGTACATGTTGCGGTCCTAGACTGCCCCCCAGTGGAAATTGAGCAATTGTAATTTAAAAGTATGATTAAATATAAATAACCTGCAGTATGTGATTGTGTGAATGATCGAAGCAGCAGCTCGGTTTTATTTTAATACCATCTTGATGGGGAAGGCAGGGGGTAGAAGGGGAACAGCTGTTAATAATCAACTTTAGCTTGCTGGTGTATTTTTGTTTTATTCACTTATTTCTATATCGTGCGATTTCAGGATTTCCAACCTACTTTTTTCTTAATGTTTTCTAATGTAATTTATTCCATTTATTTTGTGGGAGGTTTTTTTTGTGTTCTCTTTTTTGTTTGCTCACCTTTTTTTTTTACAACATTCACCTGCTTTACGACATTCTGAACAAATTATAACTAGTATACACTATGTTTATATAACTATAGATTGACTACTGTGATGAACGTGATCACTCTTTCACACCACATTGATGTTTTAATATCATTAATTGTTCAATTAGGGTCAACTATACAGGGTGTTCTGGTTGTGACACTCATTGCCAGTGTGTTGCTGTTCTGGCTTTTAGATTGCGATATCCTCATTCAAACGGATTGTTTTCATAAACTCGAGAGTTTTCATAAGTCTACCTATAGTCCAAAACCTGCACCTTTTTCCCCTTCTGCCTTGCAGAGATACAAACATACGAACAATGACGGACTGATAAAAACCCTCTGGTCCATCCAGCCTGTCTCGCACTCTCCACCCCACCTAAACCATGTGATCTAGGAGAGGTTAAAAAAATAGATAAAAGCCCACGCCAATTTGGAGGGGAAAAAATCTGGGAAATTCCTGTCCGACCCACCTAGGCGATCAGAACGAGTCCAGGAGACCATTCTGGCCCTGAGTTCCCTGCAGTACCTACCTTTTTTGTCCCTTCTCCCCCCAGCCAGGAACTGATCCAGCTCTCGCTTGAAGGAATTCAGCAAGACCTATGTCTGGATCATTAATAAAAATAATAAAGAGCAACGGCCCCAATACCAATCCCTGCGTGACACCACTGGTGACCGGACTCCAAACAGATCCAAATCCATTTCTAACTACTTTCTGCCGACATCCTTCTAGTCTGTTCTCAATACAGCTCAATATATTACTACTAATACGAGAGACTTCGATCTTGTAGAGAAGCCTCTTGTGCAGTACCTTTACCAAAAGCTTTTTGGAAGTCTATGTAGACATTGCATACTGGACTTCCCACATCCACCAGCTTGGTGACTTGTTCAAAAATATAAATACAATCAAATTTGAAGCCATATTAGGTGTCCCTTATATGTCCCCCTCTATCTAAGCAATCATGTATTGCAACCCTGATGATGCCTTCAAGCATCTCTCCTATTACTGATGTCAAACTAATGGGCCTGTAATTACCCAGGTCCATTTTGTCACTTTTTAACGATGGTGATTACATTAGCCTCCTTCCAATCTACAGGAACCATCCCAGAGCGCAGTGAGCTATTACAAATCCCATCTCCCTGAGGACCCTCTGGTGGATATTATCTGACCCAGCTATTTTCAGGTTCTTAATTCTATCTAAAGCAATGTGTTCATCTGTGTTAATATTACTAATTTTATTATTAAAATCATTCAATTCTAACAGTCGAGCATCATCTTCAAGAGTGAAGACTGATGCGAAGTACTCATTTTATATTTTCGCCATACCCAGCGAGTCCTTTTGAAGGATGTTCAAGGACAGGTTACAATCACCAATACAGTCTTTGATGGTTCTCTGAATCTTCAAATAACTGAAAAAGCTTTTCCCATTACTTCTACAATTGTCTATAATCCTCTTTTCTGTTATCCTTTTTGCTAATCTAATAGCAGCCTTTGTTTTCTTTAGCTGTTCATAGAATAGAAAATAGGTGCAGGAGTAGGCCATTCGGCCCTTCGAGCCTGCACCGCCATTCAATGAGTTCATGGCTGAACATGCAACTTCAGTACCCCATTCCTACTTTCTCGCCATTCCCCTTGATCCCCCTAGTAGTAAGGACTACATCTAACTCCTTTTTGAATATATTTAGTGAATTGGCCTCAACAACTTTCTGTGGTAGAGAATTCCACAGGTTCACCACTCTCTGGGTGAAGAAATTTCTCCTCATCTCAGTCCTAAATGGCTTACCCCTTATCCTTAGACTGTGACCCCTGGTTCTGGACTTCCCCAACATTGGGAACATTCTTCCTGCATCTAACCTGTCTAAACCCATCAGAATTTTAAACATTTCTATGAGATCCCCTCTCATTCTTCTGAACTCCAGTGAATACAAGCCCAGTTGATCTAGTCTTTTTTGATAGGTCAGTCCCGCCATCCCAGGAATCAGTCTGGCGAACCTTCGCTGCACTCCCTCAATAGCAAGAATGTCCTTCCTCAAGTTAGGAGACCAAAATTGTACACAATACTCCAGGTGTGGACTCACCAAGGCCCTGTACAACTGTAGTAACCCCTCCCTGCCCTTGTACTCAAATCCCCTCGCTATGAAGGCCAACATGCCATTTGCTTTCTTAACCGCCTGCTGTACCTGCATGCCAACCTTCAATGACTGATGTACCATGACACCCAGGTCTCGTTGCACCTCCCCTTTTCCTAATCTGTCACCATTCAGATAATAGTCTGTCTCTCTGTTTTTACCACCAAAGTGGATAACCTCACATTTATCCACATTATACTTTATCTGCCATGCATTTGCCCATTCACCTCACCTATCCAAATCACTCTGCAGCCTCATAGCATCCTCCTCGCAGCTCACACTGCCACCCAACTTGGTGTCATCCGCAAATTTGGAGATACTACATTTAATCCCCTCGTCTAAATCATTAATGTACAATGTAAACAGCTGGGGCCCCAGTACAGAACCTTGCGGTACCCCACTAGTCACTGCCTGCCATTCTGAAAAGTACCTATTTACTCCTACTCTTTGCTTCCTGTCTGCCAACCAGCTCTCAATCCATGTCAGCATACTACCCCCAATACCATGTGCTTTAACTTTGCACATTAATCTCTTGTGAGGGACCTTGTCGAAAGCCTTCTGAAAGTCCAAATACACCACATCAACTGGTTCTCCCTTGTCCACTCTACTGGAAACATCCTCAAAAAATTCCAGATTTGTCAAGCATGATTTCCCTTTCACAAATCCATGCTGCCTTGGACCTATCATGTCATCTCTTTCCAAATGCGCTGCTATGACATCTTTAATAATTGATTCCATCATTTTACCCACTACTGAGGTCAGGCTGACCGGTCTATAATTTCCTGTTTTCTCTCTCCCTCCCTCCTGTGTTGAGGAAGGGGCAGAAGCCGATGACTTTTGGGAGGTGAAAGTAGGTAGTCTTTGTGGTAGAGAAATTAGGAGGCTTATCTCCGGCTGGAGTATGACTCTAGCATTATGAATGAATTTAGAGGGAGGAGGAAAGATGGATCCGTAGCGGATGGCTTTGGTCTTCCAAGATTACATTTCAGACAAGCATTTGTACAATACACATGCAGGGAAAAGGTTGAGAAAAGTGGTTGAGATGTGCTGATAGTTTAGTGTCTTCAGTTGACCCTATGGGGGGAATTTTAACCCACCAGGACGGGCAGTAGAGGGGCAGGTTAAATTCTTAAAAATCTGAAAACCGACCTCAACTTGTTGGGAACGCGCCTACTAACGGGTGGGGGACAGGCGAGTAACCTGCTCTCAACAGCCTCATTAACATAATTCCTTGTACCTAACTCTTTTTAGTTTAACCGTGTACCCTGACAGCAGTGGGTTACTGCTGGGGTTTAGGCGGTGTTCTCATTTTGTTAGCGGACTTGTCAGATGGTGGCAAATACTACATCATGAGGCAGATTCGTACAGGATAAAGCTAATCAGTTTTTTTACACTCCATGTACAGAAACAGATGTATTAGACATAGTTTGAACAGTATCAGTAGAGTTTAAAATAACATGTATATCTAGAATGTACATTTCTTTTTAAAAAAACAGTTAATATCCGTTCCTTTTAACAAACTCGTGAAATGATGCACAATTTTTCCTCCGGTGGAGAGCTGCACTGGAATACATGAGCCAATCATTCATGGGTTCCTTATTCCTTAAGTAATCTGCAGTCAGGGGTCAGATTTCTACTCCCATCCCCACAAATGTGGGATTTAATGGTCAGATTTATTTATAGGTAGAAGAATTGAAATGCACTTCAATAAAAATGTCAACAAAAACACAATGGCTGAAATAGTTGCAAGACGCAGTCTGCGTGCTGGTTTCGTGTGAGTTTCATCTCTCTAAACAAATAATGACTTTACCTAAAAGTACAGTGAACAAATAAAGACTTCTGTCTGATCCTGCTACCGCACTGACTTAATTTAGAACGCAATCACCTGGCTCATTTCAACTCAGCAGCCAGGCATCCTTGATACGAAGCAGTGCTGAAGCCACATATTGTCTGATATTGCAGACAAGAAACCAGATGCAAGATTGTGCACCAGAGAGCCATTCACAGAGCTAACTAACTAATTAAGATTTGACCACTTCCATAATTAAAGGTTCAGAACAAATGCTTTTCTGAATTAAGTTTTGACGCGCACATTTTTTTTGACACCAACCAAAAAAGCAAAATTGGCATAAAATGCTAATCACTCGTGAATGCCATCCTTTCTCCATTTAGTCAGCATAGACACTGCGCATGCTTCAAATAATTACTAGAAATACATCTATCTGTACCTCCCTAACCCACCTCTTTCTCCCACCACCACCCCAAAATAAAGAATTGGATTCCTTTTTTTTCATACAATGACTATCAGCATTTATCTGATGGCATGGTTTGGAGCATTATACCTGAAATTCTTTTTTTTAAATTCTCCTTTTCTTTTGCAATTCATGAAAAAAGTAGCTTTGGGTAATGCATGATATTTGCAGCTCAGGACATACTCCTTGGGATATAAATTTGTACCTGTGAATTACCGATCTCTGTTGTACTGTTTGAAGGGAATGAAGATAAAGTGCAACATCCCCTGGGAGTCCCTGGCCCAAGACCGCCCTAAATGGATGAAGAGCATCTGGGAGGGAGCTGAGCACCTAGAGTCTCATCGCCAAGAGCATGCAGAAACCAAACGCAGACAGCAGAAGGAGTGTGCAGGAAACCAGACTACCCACCCACCCTTTCCTTCAACCACTGTCTGTCCCACCTGTAACCGAGACTGTAATTCCCATATTGGACTGTATAGTCACCTGAGAACTCACTTTTTAGAGTGGAAGCAAGTCTTCCTCGATTTTGAGGGACTGCCTATGATGATGATGATGATGATGATTTTGAAGGGAAGGTTACTGAGCAGAAGCTGGCTCCTATCCTCCTCGGAGGAGCCAGTCCAGAGCTCTTACCCTGGTTACAGACCAATATTCACACAGGACTTGGAGCAGGATCTTTACCTGCTTTTTCAACTTGGCAATGATGCAGGACAGCCTCGCTGAACTGAAGCCCCAAATGGAAGCAATAAAATCCAAATTCCCTTTTTAATCAAATCCTTTTTGTTGTATTTCTAAAGGATGTTAAATAAAAGCTGTTAACAAATTTGGTTGTATGTTAATCGCTTTTGGATTAGGCCCATATGTAGAAGCAATAATTCTCGGATTTCCACCTCAGTTTCCAGCATTCAGCGATCTTGGTCCATCCTCACACAAATTCTCATTCCAGTTCTGCCAAAAATCTTGGAAAAGTTGAACTCTCCTCCCATTGATTTTCAGACAGAAGTGGGGAAACATAAGAACATAAGAATTAGGAACAGGAGTAAGCCATCTAGCCCCTCAAGCCTGCTCCGCCATTCAACAAGATCATGGCTGATCTGGCCGTGGACTCGGCTCCACTTACCTGCCCACTCCCCATAACCCTTAATTCCCTTATTGGTTAAAAATCTATCTATCTGTGACTTGAATAAATTCAATGAGCTAGCCTCAACTGCTTCTTTGGGCAGAGAATTCCACAGATTCACAACCCTCTGGGAGAAGAAATTCCTTCTCAACTCGATTTTAAATTGGCTCCCCCGTATTTTGAGGCTGTGTCCCCTAGTTCTAGTCTCCCCGACCAGTGGAAACAACCTCTCTGCCTCTATCTTGTCTATCCCTTTCATTATTTTAAATGTTTCTATAAGATCACCCCTCATCCTTCTGAACTCCAACGAGTAAAGACCCAGTCTACTCAATCTATCATCATAAGGTAACCCCCCTCATCTCCGGAATCAGTCTAGTGAATCGTCTCTGTACCCCCTCCAAAGCCAGTATATCTTTCCTTAAGTAAGGTGACCAAAACTGCACGCAGTACTCCAGGTGCGGCCTCACCAATACCCTATACAGTTGCAGAAGGACCCCCCTGCTTTTGTACTCCATCCCTCTCGCAATGAAGGCCAACATTCCATTCACCTTCCTGATTACCTGCTGCACCTGCAAACTAACTTTTTGTGATTCATGCACAAGGACCCCGGGTCCCTCTGCACCGCAGCATGTTGTAATTTCTCCCCATTCAAATAGTATTCCCTTTTTTTGTTTTTTTTCCCAAGGTGGATGACCTCACACTTTCCGACATTGTATTCCATCTGCCAAACGTTAGCCCATTCGCTTAACCTATCTAAATCTCTTTACAGCCTCTCTCCTCTACACAACCCACTTTCCCACTAATCTTTGTGTCATCTGCAAATTTTGTTACACTATACTCTGTCCCCTCTTCCAGGTCATCTATGTATATTGTAAACAGTTGTGGTCACAGCACCGATCCCTGTGGCACACCACTAACCACCGATTTCCAACCCGAAAAGGACCCATTTATCCCGACTCTCTGCTTTCTGTTAGCCAGCCAATTCTCTATCCATGCTAATACATTTCCACTGACCCCGCGTACCTTTATCTTCTGCAGTAACCTTTTGTGTGGCACCTTATCGAATGCCTTTTGAAAATCTAAATACACCACATCCATCGATACACTTCTATCCACCATGCTCGTTATATCCTCAAAGAATTCCAGTAAATTAGTTAAACATGATTTCCCCTTCATGAATCCATGCTGCGTCTGCTTGATTGCACTATTCCTATCTAGATGTCCCGCTATTTCTTCCTTAATGATAGTTTCAAGCATTTTCCCCAATACAGATGTTAAACTAACTGGCCGATAGTTACCTGCCTTTTGTCTGCCCCCATTTTTAAACGGAGGCGTTACATTAGCTGCTTTCCAATCCGCTGGTACCTCTCCAGAGTCCAGAGAATTTTGGTAGATTATAACGAATGCATCTGCTATAACTTCCGCCATCTCTTTTAATACACTGGGATGCATTTCATCAGGATCAGAAAAGCGGAGTGAACTGTGATTAACTTGGTAAAGGAGGTCTGGGAGAATGCACAGCTGCGGACACTAAACATAACAGTAGCAAATTCTTTCACTGATGACGAAGGCAGTCAGAGATGAGGCGAGAGACATAAATGGGGTTGAAACAGACGATGAACACAAAGTAGTTAATATTCTGAAGAATTACGTCCTCCAAATATTCACAAAGGAAAACATCAACATAAGCTGCCTCAAAAGCATTAACGATTTCATTATAAAGTCCTAGAGAGACTACGTTACAGCAGTAACTACACTTCAAAAGTACTTAATTGGCTGTGAAGCAGTTTGGGGCATACCAAGGTAGTGAAATGTTCTATATAAATGAAAGTTAATTCTTAAAAGGACTCTGAACAAATAAATCCCACAGCATGGAGAAAGGCAGGGGATTAATATTTGTGAGGTGTTGATTGTCATTACGAGGGAACCAATAAACAGTGGGAAGATACCAGTAGATTGGAAACAGGATAATGTGGTGCACGCATTTATAAAAGGGTAACAAAGGGACAATGGTAACTACAGAATATTAGTCTTCAATCCTGGTGTGAACTAATAGAATCAAATATCGGGTAAATTTGAGGATGATCTCTTTTTATTCCTTCTCGTGATGTGAGTGTCGCTGGTAAGGACGGCATTTATTGCCATTATTATCCCTAGTTGCCCTTTAGAAGGTGGTGATGAGCCGCCGCCTTGAACCACTGCAGTCTGTGTGGTGAAGGTACTCTTACGTAAGGAATTCCAGAATTTTGAGCCAGATGATGAAGGACCAGCAATTATATGTCCAAATCAGGATGTTGCGTGGCTTGGAGGGGAAAATAATAGTCTAGTTGAACATGAACTCAAGAGAAAGGTCACGGCGATCAATGTTCTCGACTTCTTTGAGTAAGTGAAATACCAAGGGGCTGTGGAAAGCCCTGTACCCTGGTGTACCTAGAATATCCAAAAGGCTTTTGACAGTCTTTCATGCGGAACTTTATCAGTTAAGCTCGAAGCTGTGCGGATTCAGGGTGAATCTTTGGAATGGATCAGAAATTCGACAAAGGGCAATGATGCCATCATCTGGCCCAGATCGCTGGAAAATTTATGATTCCTTCGCCCGACTGTAGTGAATCATAGAATCATAGAAATTTACAGCATGGAAGGAGGCCAATTTGGCCGATCGTATCTGTGCCGGCCGACAAAGAGCTATCCAGCCTAATCCCACTTTCCAGCTCTTAGTCCGTAGCCTTGTAGGTTACGGCACTTCAAGTGCACATCCAAGTACTTTTTAAATGTGGTGAGGGTTTCTGCCTCTATCACCCTTTCAGACAGTAAGTTCCAGACCCAACCACACTAAACCTCCTACCAATTACTTTAAATCTATGCCCCCTGGTCGTTGACCCCTTTGCTAAGGGAAATAGGTCCTTCCTATTCCTTAATAATTTTATACACCTCAATAAGATCTCCCCTGTTCCAAAGAAAACAACCCCAGCCTATCCAATCTTGCCTCATAGCTAAAATTCTCCAGTCCAGGAAACATCCTCGTAAATCTCCTCTCTACCCTCTCTGGTACAATCTCTCATTTCCTGAAATGTGGTGATCAGAACTACACGCAGTACTCTAGCTGTGGCTTAAGTAGTGTTTTATACAGTTCAAGCATAACCTCCCTGTTCTTGTATTCTATGCCTCGGCTAATAAAGGCAAGTATTCCGTATGCCTTCTTAACCACCTTATCTACCTGTCCTGCTACCTTCAGGGATCTGTGGACATGCATTTCAAGATGCCTTTGTTCCTCTACACTTTTCAGTGTCCTGCTATTTAATGTATATTCCCTTGCCTTGTTAACCCTCCCCAAATGCCTTACCTCACACTTCTCCGGATTGAATTCCATTTGCCACTGTTCTGCCCACCAGACCAGTTCATTGATATCTTCCTGCAGTCTTGCACGCTGCCAAAAAAACACAGCTTCCAAAGAGTGCACTCGTCCCCTGCCATTGTTATATACATATATTTTGCAATGGAACATTCCTGCTGAAATGATAATGGAAGTTGTTGACTAATCATGGCAATCAATCTCTAGCAGTTACAGTATTGCCAACCCCACCGCCTTAAAAGTTAGGAGGCAAACTCCTAGAAATCATGAGATTTGGTATAGAAATCATGAGATACTATTTTTTTTTCGGACCCCTTGCTGACCGTTGCTTGGGGACTGGAAGCACATTTGGCAATCATTAACCGATTACTGATGTAAGAACATGAGAAATAGGAGCAGGAGTGGGTAAATTGATGGCCCCGCTGTAGAATCACTGGCAGGCTGGCCTGGCTCTGCTTTTGACCATTACTCTTTCCAGAACATTACAACAGTGACTACACTCCAAAAGTATTTAATTGGCTGTAAAGCATTTTGAAACATTCAGTGGTCATGAAAGGCGCTATATAAATGCAAGTCTTCTAACATAACCTCCTCCTGACCTTTAACCCTCTGAGATCTCTGCACTCCTCGAATTCGGGCCTCTTGTGTATTCTCTATTTTAATCGCTCCACTATTGATGGCCGTGCCTTCAGCTGCCTAGGCCCTAAGCTCTGGAAATCCCTCCTTAACCTCTCTGCCTTTCCTCCTTTAAGACACCTTTGACCTACCTGACTTTTGGCATCGCACTTTGTTGACTAAGTAAAACAGCAGCAAATCAGAACTGATGATCAGAATCTATATAAATTAAAAGAGTCAAAGGTGGCTAGAAAAATACCAATGAGAACCTGCGGATTCCCGAAGCATGGGCAAAAATTCCAGAATGCCAATCAATGAAAGTGGAATTCGACTTATTCACTCACTGTAAATCAATGACTCTGCTAATTGTATGTTAAAAGGTATAACAACCATATTCTAAAATAGAATATCCTCTGACTCACTGTGAGGAATACCACAACTCACTGTGAGGAATACCACAGGAAATCTGCTAGTCTATATAGAAAGTTTCTGTGTCTAGTGTGCGGATGCGCATGTCATGTATTTTTTTGCACTGCACTCTCTAGTGGCCGAGCAAACCACTTAATTGTAACCAGGACAACTAGGGATGGGAAATAAATGATGGCCTTGCCAGTGATGTCCACATTCTGAGAATTAATGTTTTTTAAAATCCAAGCAAATTTAAGGAATATGACACCTTAAAGGGCAAAGCTTAGTTGTCATCATCCCAACAATGTTGCAGCATTCAGAGTTCCAGAAGCTCTGACTATATTGGTGCCCTGCCTGTATCTTGGGAGCCTGCTGAAAGTGGAGTTGAAGTCAAAGATCAGCCATGATATTGAATGGCAGAGCAGGCTTGAGGCACCGTATGACCTCCTCCTGCTCCTAATTCTTACGTTCTTATCTACTACAAATGCTGTCTTATCCTGCCCTTTTTCTCTATCTTCTATCAGCACAAGGGATGTAGCTGATTGGTGAGTAGTGGGTGAGTGGGTTTTCTTTCTGTTAAGTTAGTACTAAGTCTTTAAATAAAGGTTAATTAAATCAGCTGATTGCTGAGTAGTTGCTGGGTGTGTTTTGCTAAGGTTTAGAGTTTATTTTTGCTTGATAGTTCCGAGTCGAACTAGAGGGATGGCAGGGCAGCTCAGTCCCGTGGATTGCACATCCTGTGGCATGTGGGAAGTCCTGGACACTTTGTGCAGCCTGGACGACCATGTGTGCAGGAGGTGCCTCCAGCTGCATCAACTTGAGCTTCGCGTTTTGGAGCTTGAGCGGCGGCTGGAGTCATCGCGGTGCATCCGCGAGATTCAGAGCTACATGGATAGCATGTTTCTAGAGGTGGTCACCCCACAGCTTAAGAGTGTGCAGGCAGAGAGGGAGTGGGTGACCAGCAGACAGAAGAGGATGACTAGGTAGGTAGTGCAGGAGTCCCCTGAGTCCATCTCGCTCTCCAACCGGTATTCTCTTCTGCGTACTGGTGGGGGCGATGGTGGCTCTGGGGAGTGCAACCACTTGTGGTTCAGCTGCACAGGGGGTGGGTAGGAAGAAGAGTGGAAGAGCTATAATGATAGGGGATTCAATAGTAATAGGGAGCAGACAAGTGTTTCTGCGGCCGCAGACGTGACTCCAGGATGGTATGTTGCCTCCCTGGTGCCAGGGTCAAGGATGTCACTGAGCGGTGCAGGCCATTCTGGGGGGAGAAGGTGAACATATCGGTACCAATGACATGGGTAGAAAGAGGGATGAGGTCCTGCAGGCAGAGTTAAGGAGTTTATGAGGCAGATTAAAAGCAGGACCTCAAAGGTAGTAATCTCCGGATTACTCCCAGTGCCACGAGCTCATGAGTACAGAAATAGGAGGATAGAGCAGATGAATGCGGGTGGCTGGAGAGATGATGCAGGAGGGAGGGCTTTAGATTCCTGAGGCATTGGGACCGCTTCGGGGGAGGTGGGACCTGTACAAGCCAGACAGGTTGCACCTCAACAGAGTCGAGACCAATATCCTCGGGGGGGCGGGGGGTGCTAGTGCTGTTGGTGAGGGTTTAAACTAGCTTGGCAGATGGATGGGAACCTGAGAATAGATTCAGCAGGGAGGGGAGTAAAGCTGGAATTGGAAAGCAAAAATGTAGAAAGTGAATTTGAAGGACAGAGGAAACAAGGGCTAGAAAGTAGTCAACAAGGAGGTCTGGCGGTACTAAATAGTATATACTTAAATGCAAGGAGTATAGCGAATAAGGCAGATGAGCTGAGAGCACAGATAGACACTAGGGAGTCTGATATTATAGCTATTCCAAAGACCTGGCTAAAAGAGGGGCAGGTATGGCAGCTCAACATTCCTGGTTACAGGATCTTCAGATGGGATATCGAGGGGGGTAGAAAGGGAGGGGGAGTTGCGGTGTTGATTAAAGAAACTATTACAGCTGTGAGGAGGGATGATATGTTAGAGGGATCATCAAATGAGGCCATTTGGGTTGAACTGAAAAACAAAAAAGGGGTGCTCACACTGCTGGGAGTGTACTATAGACCCCCAAACAGTGAGAGGGAGATGGAAGAGCAAATATGTAGGCACATTTCTAAGAAGTGCAAAAACTATAGGGCAGTAATAGTAGGAGATTTCAACTATCCTAATATTAACTGGGACAAAATTAGTGTGAAGGATATAGAGGGTGCAGAATTCCTAAAATGCATTCAAGAGAACATTTTTAGCCAGTATGTAGCACACCCAACACAGGATGGAGTGGTTCTGGATTTCGTTTTAGGGAATGAAGCTGGGCAGGTGGAAGGGGTATCAGTAGGAGAGCATTTAGGTGCTAGTCACCATAATTCAGTCAAATTTAAGGTAGTTATGTAAAAGGACAAGAATAGACTCGGAATAAAAGTTCTAAATTGGGGAAAAGCCAACTTTGCTAAACTGAGAAGTGATTTGGCCGTAGTGGACTGGAAACAGCTACTGAAGGTACATCAGTGTCAGAGCAGTGAGAGGCATTCAAGGAGGAGATCCGTAGGGTTCAGGCCAAATATGTGCCCTTAAAGAAAAAGTGAGGGACTAACAAATCTAGAGCCCCCTGGATGTCGAGTGACATACAGGGTAGGATAAAGAAAAAAAAGGAGGCTTATGACAGAATTCAAGGGCTAAATACTACTGAATATCTAGAAAGTCCAGGGGTGGAATTAAAAAGGATATTAGGAAAGCAGGGAGAGCATGAAAAATTCTTGGCAAGTAAAATCAAGGAAAACCCAAAGATGTTTTATAAATAAATTAAGAGTAAGAGGATAACTAAAAAAAAGGGTAGGGCCTATTAGAGACCATGAGGGTAATCCGTGTGTGGAGGCGGGAGATGTTGGTATGGTTCTTAATGAATACTTTGTGTCTGTTTTCACAAAAGAGAGGGGCGATGCAGACACTACTATCGAGGAGAAGAAGTGTGAAATATTAGATGAAATAAACATAGTGAGAGAGGAGGTATTAAGGGGTATAGCTGCTTTGAAAGTGGATAAACACCCAAGCCCGGATGAAATGTATCCCAGGCTGTTAAGTGAAGCAAGAGCAGAAATTGCAGAGGCTTTGACCATCATTTTCCAATCCTCTCTGGCTTCAGGTGTGGTGCCAGAGGACTGGAGGACTGCTAATGTGGTACCTTTGTTTAAGAAGGGCGAAAGGGATAGACTGACCTCAGTGGTGGGAAAATTATTGGAAAAAATCCTGAAGGACAAGATAAATCTTCACTTAAAAAGACATGGATTAATCAAGGACAGTCAGCACGGATTTGTTAAGGGAAAGTCATGTCTGACTAACTTGATTGAATTTTTCGAGGAGGTAACCAGGAGGGTCGATGAAGGCAAAGACTATGATGTAGCGTATATGGATTTTAGCAAAGCTTTTGATAAGGTCCCACATGGCAGACTGGTCACAAAAGTAAAAGCCCAAGGGATCTAGGGCAAAGTGGCAAGTTGGATCCAAAATTGGCTCCGAGGCAAGAAGCAAAGGGTAATGGTTGATGGGTGTTTTTGCAATTGGAAGGGTGTTTCCAGTGGGGTTCCGCAGGGCTCAGTACTAGGTCCCTTGCTTTTTATGATTTACATCAATGATCCAGACTTGAATACAGGGGGTATGATTAAGAAGTTTGCAGATGATACTAAAATCGGCTGTGTGGTTGATAATGAAAGCTGTGGACTGCAGGAAGATATTAATCAACTGATTAGGTGGGCAGAACAGTGGCAAATGGAATTTAATCCTGAGAAGCGTGAGGTAATGCATTTTGGGAGGGCTAACAAGGAAAGGGAATACACATTAAATGGTAGGATACTGAGAAGTGTAGAGGAACAAAGAGACCTTGGAGTGCATGTCCACAGATCGCTGAAAGTAGCAGGCCAGGTGGATAAGATGGTTAAGAAGGCATACGGAATGCTTGCCTTTATTAGCCGAGGCATAGAATACAAGAGGTTATGCTTGAACTGTATAAAACACTGGTTCGGCCACAGCTGGAGTACTACGTGCAGTTTTGGTCACCGCATTGCAGGAAGGACGTGATTGCACTGGAGAGGGTACAGAGGAGATTTACGAGGATGTTGCCAGGAGTGGAGAATCTAAACTATGAGGGCAGATTAGATAGGCTGGATTTGTTTTCATTGGAACAGAGGAAGCTGAGGGGAGACCTCATTGAGTTGTATAAAATTATGAGGGGCCTGGATATAGTGGATAGAAAGGGCCGATTTTCCATAGCAGAGGGGTATAAATTTAAAGTAATTGGTCGAAGGATTTGAGGGGAAATTTCTTCATGCAGAGGGTTGTGGGGGTCTGGAACTCACTGCCTGAAAGGGTGGTAGTGGCAGAAACTCTCACCACATTTAAAAATTACTTGGATGTGCACCTGAAGTGCCGTATCCCGCAGGGTTACATAGAAACATAGAAAATAGGTGCAGGAGTAGGCCATTCGGCCCTTTGAGCCTGCACCACCATTCAATAAGATCATGGCTGATCATTCCCTCAGTACCCCTTTCCTGCTTTCTCTCCGTACCCCTTTCCTGCTTTCTCTCCATACCCCTTGACCCCCATATCTAACTCCCTCTTGTATATATCCAATGAACTGGCATCAACAACTCTCTGCGGCAAGAAATTCCATAGGTTAACAACTCTCTGAGTGAAGAAGTTTCTCCTCATCTCAGTCCTAAATGGCCTACCCCTTATCCTAAGACTATGTCCCCTGGTTCTGGACTTCTCCAACATCGGGAACATTCTTCCCGCATCTAACCTGTCCAGTCCCGTCAGAATCTTATACGTTTCTATGAGATCCCCTCTCATCCTTCACAACTCCAGTGAATAAAGGCCCAGTTGATCCAGTCTCTCCTCATATGACAGCCCAGCCATCCCTGGAATCAGTCTGGTGAACCTTCGCTGCACTCTCTCAATAGCAAGAACGTCCTTCCTCAGATTAGGAGACCAAAACTTAACACAATATTGCAGGTGAGGCCTCACTAAGGCCCTGTACAATTGCAGTAAGACCTCCCTGCTCTATACACTCATCCCCTAGCTATGAAGGCCAACATACCATTTGCCTACTTCACCGCCTGCTGTACCTGCATGGCCACTTTCAGTGACTGATGAACCATGACACCCAGGTCTCGTTGCACCTCCCCTTTTCCTAATCTGCCACCATCCAGATAATATTCTGCCTTCGTGTTTTTGCCCCCAAAATGGATAACCTCACATTTATCCACATTATACTGCATCTGCCATGCATTTGCCCACTCACCTCACCTGTCCAACTCACCCTGCAGCCTCTTAGCGTCCTCCTCACAGCTCACACCGCCACCTAGTTTAGTGTCATCCGCAAACTTGGAGATATTGCACTCAATTCCTTCATCTAAATCGTTAACGAATATTGTAAAGAGCTGAGGTCCCAGCACTGAGCCCTGCGGCATGCCACTAGTCACTGCCTGCCATTCTGAAAAGGACCAGCTTATCCTGACTCTCTGCTTCCTGTCTGCCAACCAGTTCTCTATCCATGTCAGTACATTACCCCCAATACCATGCGCTTTAATTTTGCACACCAATGTCTTGTGCGGGACCTTGTCAAAAGCCTTTTGAAAGTCCAACGACACCACATCCACTGGTTCTCCCTTGTCCACTCTGCTAGTTACATCCTCAAAAAATTCCAGAAGATTTGTCAAGCTTGATTTCCCGTTCATAAATCCATGCTGACTTGGTCCAATCCTGTCACTGCTTTCCAAATGTGCTGCTATTTCATCCTTCCTTAATGATTGATTCCAACATTTTCCCCACTACTGATGTCAGGCTAACCTGTCTATAATTACCTGTTTTCTCTCTGGCTCTTTTTTTAAAAAGTGGTGTTACATTAGCTACCCTCCAGTCCATAGAAATTGATCCAGAGTCAATAGACTGTTGGAAAATGATCACCAATGCATCCACTATTTCTAGGGCCACTCCCTTACGTACTCTTGGATACAGAATATCAGGCCATGGGGATTTATCGGCCTTCAATCCCATCAATTTCCCACCTGATAAGGATATCCTTCAGTTCCTCTTTCTCACTAGACCTACTGTCCCCTAGTACATTCGGAAGGTTATTTGTGTCTTCCTTCGTGAAGACAGAACCGAAGTATTTGTTCAATTGGTCTGCCATTTCTTTGTTCCCCATTATAAATTCACCTGAATCCGACTGCAAGGGATCTATGTTTGTCTTCACTAATCTTTTTCTCTTCACATATTTATAGAAGCTTTTGCAGTCAGTTTTTATGTTCCCTTCAAGCTTCCTTTCGTACTCTATTTTCCCCCTCTTAATTAAACCCTTAGTCTTCCTCTGTTGAATTCTAAATTTCTCCCAGTCCTCAGGTTTGTTGCTTTTTCTAGCCAAATTATATGCCTCTTCCTTGGCTTTAACACTATCCTTAATTTCCCTTGTTAGCCATGGTTGAGCCACCTTCCCTGTTTTATTTTTACTCCAGACAGGGATGTACAATTGCTGAATTTCATCCATGTGATCTTTACATGTTTGCCATTGCTTATCCACCGTCAACCCTTTAAGTATTCTTTGCCAGTCTATTCTAGCCAATTCATGCCTCATGCCTTCGAAGTTACCTTTCCTTAAGTTCAGGACCCGAGTTTCCGAATTAACTGTGTCACTCTCCATCTTAATAAAGAATTCTACAATGTTATGGTCACTCTTCCCCAAGGGGCCTCGCACAACTAGATTGCTAATTAGTCCCTTCTCATTACACAGCATCCAGTCTAGGATGGCCAGCTCTCTAGTTGGTTCCTCGACACATTGGTCTAGAAAACCATCCCTAATGCACTCCAGGAAATCCTCCTCCACTGCATTGCTACCAGTTTGGTTAGTCCAATCAATATGTAGATTAAAGTCGCCCATGATAACTGCTGTACTTTTATTGCACACATTCCTGATTTCTTGTTTGATGCTGTCCCCAACCTCTACTACTGTTTGGTGGTCTGTACACTACTCCCACTAGAGTTTTCTGCCCTTTGGAATTCCGCAGCTCCACCCATACCAATTCCACATCATCCAGGCTAATGTTCCTCCTTACTATTGCATTAAACCAGCAACGCCACCCCACCTCCTTTCCCTTTCTGTCTATCCTTCCTAAATGCTGAATACCCTTGGATGTTGAGTTCCCAGCCTTGGTCACCCTGGAGCCATGTCTCTGTGATGCCAATTACATCATACCCGTTAACTGCTATCTGCGCAGTTACGAACCTAGAGCTGGAAAGTGAGATTAGGCTGGATAGTCTCCTGTTGGCCAGCATGGACACGATGGGCTGAGATGGCCTCCTTCCGTGCTGTAAACTTCTATGATTCTTCAATGTTCTAAGTGAGACAACAATGCAAATTCCATTAGAGCTAGTAAACCTTAATAGGCCATCTACATGTTAGTGCCAGCAATATTCTTTGAGAGCAGTGAGTCGGCATCTTACACTGATTCAGCTGCATACTTCCAAGAAATTCGGTGATATCATTCACAGCCAAAGCATTTGCAGCACTGGCATTAGGCTGTCAAGCAGACTGTAGATCAATTGAGATCTCTTTCTGAGGGTCCAAGCCTGTGGTAAGTATTTTCTAGTGAAACAATATATCAACATGTAGAGGAACACACACTACTGTAAAGCAGCAATGTGACTTGGAAATAATCATGGGTTCAGAAAATACAAAAGCACATCTGCAGTATAGCTCCACCTAGTCGACTACTGCTCCACCTAGTGGATTACTTTGGTAATACAGCCATTGCTGGAAATACAATAAAAGCATCAGGTGACAGATCACCTGACAAGTTCCTGAGTTGAAGCCATCTTGTATGTGTGTGTTTGTGATGTCGTAGAGAAGATACCAGAACATCCAGCATTTTGCGGGCATGAAGACCCATCTTAGGCTCATACTCTGCCTGAAGATAGGCTATCTGCAAGCAATGAGTGGAGATGATTCTAGATGAATGCCCCGAAAGCAAGAAGGAGATGTGATCCTAAAAGCCCAATAGCTCTGGTCCGAGTTGGTGCAGTAGAAAGTTTGTGTATATCCTTTTACCATTTCTGCTGATCAAGGAGGAAGCCCAGATTTAAAAAAATGGTCCACCATTATCTGCAGAGTCCTGCTTTAATTTTTCTCGGCTCTTTTGGGACTTTACTGGGAATGCATATTTGCCTTGTGGTCTTGAGGGTGCAATCTAGACGATCACTCCCAACACGGCATCAAGGGATTGCTGGTGGTGCTGTCCTGCAGATGAGATGTTAAACTGAGGTTAAACCAATTCTGGTGGTTGAGATAGATGTGGTAGATCTCTTGGTGCTAATCATGGAAACAGGGAGTTCTTCTGTTGTCCTGGCCAATTATCCCTCCACCACGATCACCATCAAAATTAATTGCCCATTAGTTGATTGTGGTCTGTGGCATCTTGCTGTTAAGAATCTAAGTTTTGTAATAATATAAACAAAGGCTGCAGTCCTGCTGTGCCTGGACGGCAAGAATGAATTCAATTCGCAGTCAAACGCTTGAGGTTTTATTAAAGATTATGGGCAGAATTTTACCCTCAAGGCTGGATGGGAGGGTGGAAAGGTTAAAATATTTTTAAAATTCCTGATCCGGGTCAAAACCACCCACTTTCTGAGGCAGATCGGGGGTGGGGGGGGTGGAAATGATCAACTCACTCTCAGAAGGCAGGTCGGTAACTAAAATATTTTAAGGAGGCTGCATGCCTCTATTGTAACTGCATTTTTATTTTTAACTGATGGAGGCCAGGATTCCGAGGCCTTGGGAATACCAGCAGGTAAAAGGAGTAGAGAAGGGCTGGATCCATGAGGGAAGATCCTTTGTTGCACTGTTTGTGGGCCAGGAGGAGCAAGAGTATATCCCCCAGGCCCAACAAGCTAACCTACACATGATTGGACTCCCGCAATTGGCCGACCACCCCCCCTCCCAGATCCCACTCTCCCATCCTGGGAGCTGTTAAATGGTGCGGTGGGGAGGGGGGGCGTTGCGGGGGAAGGATACTAAATATATAGAAAGGCTCAAACTTGCAAAAGGAAGATTGGGGAAAAAAAGAAAACGGAAGGAAGTCTGGTAACAAATCACACTAAGTGCTGATTGATGAGCAATATGACAAGTAAACAACGACAACAACTTGTATTTAGATAGCACCTTTAACATACTGAAACGTCCCGAGGTCCTTCACAGGAGTTTTATGAGATAAAAAATTTACATCGAGCCGCATAAGTAGAAATTACCATCGGTGACCAAAAGCTTGGTCAAAGAGGTATGTTTTAAGGAGCGTCTTGAAGGAGGAAAGAGAGGTGGAGAGGTTTAGGCAGAGGGTTGCAGAGCTTGGGGCCTAGGCAGCAGAAGACACGGCCACCAATGGTTGAGCGATTATAATCAGGAATGCTCAGGAGGGCAGAATTACAAACCATTAGAATATTGTCACTGCTGTCACTAATGTTGATTATTGTTTTAAGCCTCATGCTTTTCTGTAAATATTGCTGTACTTGTGGATTTTCAGTAGTATTGGGCTGTGTTGAATCACAATGTGAGTGCGTTTTCTTTCATTATCCTCTATTAGATGTCAAATTATAACAGTTCCGATTGGCACAGTCATATGTAAATTTTTATTTTGCTTTTTCTTTTTCAGTCCTAAACCGACTGTACCGATCGTTATCTCTGGTGCTATAGCAAGGGTAAGAAACCATCTACTTCTCTCAATTTTACTCCGTTTCTGCAAGAAGAGAATAAGAGGTTGCTGGAAATGCACAGCCTGTCTGTCAGCGCACGGAAAGCAAAAAAGACTGGTTAATGTTTTGGGTGTAAACTCTTTGTTCGATTTCCCCCGTGCACTCCTGAGGCGTTAAGCTTCCATTTTCTCTTTCATCTGCTGACTGGAAATAAACAGTAGATCAGCACTTTTGTTTTTTTGAAAAGTTCCAGTATTTGCAGCTTTCACCTTCATTACTTGTACTTTACATATTACATCGAAGTTACAGCACAGAAACAGGCCATTCAGCCCAACTGGCCTGTGCCGGTGTATATGCTCCACATGAGCCTCTTCATCTAACCCTATCTGCATAATCTTCTATTCCCTTCTCCCTCATGTACTTATCAAACTTCCCCATAAGGACATCAATGCTATTCGGCTATTCCTTGTGGTAGCACGCTCCACATTATAACTACTCTCTAGGTAAAGCAGCTTCTCCTGAATTCCATATTAGATTTATTAGTGAAGATCTTGTATTTGTGTATTGTATTTATTTTTGTTTGTCTTATTCTGCTTCAGTTTAAATACATTTATTCTGCCATTGTTTTTGATATTTTGAAGTCTCTAACAGACAGAAAATTCTCTTCTAAACCTGTGACCTCTTCTAAGTCTGTACCTGGTCACAGTGCGCACTTGCCCTCGTGTTGTCTCGAGATCTCCCAGCTGTTGCCACTAGCTACCACTGTGTAAGTGCCAGCACTGTTTCTGCCGCTATTGTTAGCTGATGACTAACGATGCACACAATTCAATTCTTCCTTTGGAAGCTTGACTTTTAACAACAACTTGCATTTATATAATACCTTTTAATGTAGTAAAGTGTCCCAAGGCGCTTCACATAGAAACATAGAAAATAGGTGCAGGAGTGGGCCATTCGGCCCTTCGAGCCTACACCACCATTCAATAAGATCATGGCTAATCATTCACCTCAGTACCCCTTTCCTGCTTCCTCTCCATACCCCTTGATCCCTTCAGCCATAAGAACCATATCTAACTCCCTCTTGAATACAATCAATGAATCGGCATCAACAACTCTCTGCGGTAGGGAATTTCTCAGGTTAACAACTCTGAGTGAAGAAGTTTCTCCTCATCTCAGTCCTAAATGCCTTACCCCTTATCCTTAGACTATGTGCCCTGGTTCTGGACTTCCCCCAACATCGGGAACATTCTTCCTGCATCTAACCTGTCCAGTCCCATCAGAATTTTAGATGTTTCTATGATATCCCCTCTCATCCTTCTAAACTCCAGTGAATACAGGCCCAGTCGATCCAGTCTCTCCTCATATGTCAGTCCTGCCATGCCGGGAATCAGTCTGGTGAACCTTCGCTGCACTCCCTCAATAGCAAGAACTCAGGAGACCAAAACTGAACACACTATTCCAGGTGAGGCCTCACCAAGGAGCAGTAAGACCTCCCTGCTCCTATACTCAAATCCCCTAGCTATGAAGGCCAACATACCATTTGCCCTCTTCACCGCCTGCTGTACCTGCATGCCAACTTTCAATAACTGATGTACCATGACACCCAGGTCTCGTTGCAACTCCCCTTTTCCTAATCTGCCGCCATTCAGATAATATTCTGCCTTCGTGTTTTTGCCCCCAAAGTCGATAACCTCACATTTATCCACATTATACTGCATCTGCCATGCATTTGCCCACTCACCTAACCTGTCCAATTCACCCTGCAGCCTCTTAGCGTCCTCCTCGCAGCTCACACCGCCATCCAGCTTAGTGTCATCTGAAAACTTGGAGATATTACACTCAATTCCTTCATCTAAATCATTGATGTATATTGTAAATATCTGGGGTCCCAGCACTGAGCCCTACGGCACCCAACTAGTCACTGCCTGCCATTCTGAAAAGGACCCGTTTATCCCGACTCTCTGCTTCCTGTCTGCCAACCAGTTCTCTATCCACGTCAGTACATTACCCCCAATACCATGTGCTTTAATTTTGCACACCAATCTCTTGTGTGGGACTTGTCAAAAGCCTTGTGAAAGTCCAAATACACCACATCCACTGGTTCTCCCTTGTCCACTCTACTAGTTATATTCTCAAAAAATTCCAGAAGATTTATTAAGCATGATTTCCCACTTCATAAATCCATGCTGACTTGGACCGATCCTGTCACTGCTTTCCAAATTTGCTGCTATTTCATCTTGAATAATTGATTCCAACATTTTCCCCACTACTGATGTCGGGCTAACCGGTCTATAATTACCCGTTTTCTCTCTCCCTCCTTTTTTAAAAAGTGGTGTTACATTAGCTACCCTCCAGTCCATAGGAACTGATCCAGAGTCGGTAGACTGTTGGAAAATGATCACCAATGCATCCACTATTTCTAGGGCTACTTCCTTTAGTACTCTAGGATGCAGACTATCAGGCCCCGGGGATTTATCGGCCTTCAATCCCATCAATTTCCCTAACACATTTTCCTGACTAATAAGGATTTCCTTTAGTTCCTCCTTCTCACTAGACCATCGGTCCCCAAGTATTTCTGGAAGGTTATTTGTGTCTTCCTTCGTGAAGACAGAACCAAAGTATTGGTTTAATTGGTCTGCCATTTCTTTGTTCCCCATTATAAATTCACCTGAATCTGACTGCAAGGGACCTACGTTTGTCTTCACTAATCTTTTTCTCTTCACATATCTATAAAAGCTTTTGCAGTCAGTTTTTATGTTCCCGGTTTCCTCTCATATTCTCTTTTCTCCCTCCTAATTAAACCCTTTGGCCTCCTCTGCTGAGTTCTAAATTTCTCAGTCCTCAGGTTTGCTGCTTTTTTCTGGTCAATTTTTATGCCTCTTCCTTGGATTGAACACTATCCTTAATTTCCCTTGTTAGCCACGGTTGAGCCACCTTCCCCGTTTTACTTTTACTCCAGACAGGGATGTACAATTGTTGAAGTTCATCCATTGCCTATCCACCATCAACCCTTGAAGTATCATTTGCCAGTCTATTCTAGTCAATTCACGTCTCATACCATCGAAGTTACCTTTCCTTAAGTTCATGACCCTAGTCTCTGAATTAACTGTGTCACTCTCCATCTTAATGAAGAATTCTAGCATATTATGGTCACTCTTCCCCAAGGGGCCTCACACAACAAGATTGCTAATTAGTCCTTTCTCATTACTCATCACCCAGTCCAGGATGGCCAGCCCTCTAGTTGGCTCCTCGACATATTGGTCTAGAAAACCATCCCTAATACACTCCAGGAAATCCTCCTCCACTGTATTGCTACGAGATTGGTTAGCCCAATCTATATGTAGATTAAAGTCGCCCATGGGACGGGAGCGTTATCAAACAAAATTTGATACCAAGGCACATAAGGCGATATTAGGACAGGTAATCAAAAGCCTGGCCAAAGAGGAAGGTTTTAAGGAGCATCGTAGAAGAGAAGGGAGAGGTAGTGAAAAGGAGAGGCTTAGAGAGTGAATTCTCGGCAGCTGAAGGTACGGCTGCCAATGGTGGAGCAATTAAAATTGGCAATGTGCAAGAGGCCAGAATTGGAGGAGTGCAAAGATCTTGGAGGGTCATACGGCTGGAGGAGATTACAGAGATAAGAAGGGTCAAGGCCAAGGACAAGGAGGGAAAACCAGAATGAGAATTTTAAAATTCGAGGCATTGCCAGACTGGGAGCCGGTGTAGGCCAGAGAGTACAGGGATGATGAGTGAACAAGATTTAGAAACATAGAAATTTACAGTGAAGAAGGAAGCCGTTTCAGCCCATCTTGTTTATGCCGGCCGACAAGAGCCGCATGGTCCTCGGTCAGCAGCCCTGAAGGTTATATATAAACCTATGAACAATGGCGGAAAGGTATAGAGCACACAGCCCAACCAGTCCGCCCCACACAACTGCGACACAGCTTACACTGAAACATTCTACACTCCACCCCAACCGGAGCCATGTGATCTCCTGAGAGAGGCAAAAACCAGATTAAAAACCCAGGCCAATTTGGGGGGGAAAAAATCTGGAAAAATTCCTCTATGAACCATCCAGGCGATCGAAACTAGTCCAGGAGATCATCCTGGCCATATTCGATTCCCTGCCATCATAGCCGCACCGGCCAACAAGAGGTTATCCAGTCTAATCCCAATTACCAGCTCTAGATCTGCAACCCTGCAGATTACGGCACTTTTGCCCATCCAACCACACTCTTAAATGTGGTGAGGGTTTCTCCATCCACCACACTTCCAGGTAGTGAGTTCCAGATCCCCACAACCCTCTGCATAAAGAAGCCTCTCCTCAAATCCTCTCTAAACCTTCCACCAACCACATTAAAACTACGCCCCAATTTTGGTTTCCATATTTACGAAAGGATATACTTGCTTTGGAGGCAGTTCAGAGAAGGTTCACTAGGTTGATTCCGGAGATGAGGAGGTTGACTTATGAGGAAAGGTTGAGTAGGTTGGGCCTCTACTCATTGGAATTCAGAAGAATGAGAGGTGATCTTATAAACCTATAAGATATGAGGGGGCTTGACAAGGTGGATGCAGAGAGGATGTTTCTGCTGATGGGGGAGACTAGAACTAGAGGGCATGATCTTAGAATAAGAGGCCACCCATTTAAAACTGAGATGAGGAGAAATTTCTTCTCTGAGGGTTGTAAATCTGTGGAATTCGTCGCCTCAGAGAGCTGTTGAAGCCGGGAAATTGAATAAATTTAAGACAGAAATAGACAGTTTCTTAAATGATAAGGGGTTATGGGGAGGTGGAGCTGAGTCCATGATCAGGTCAGCCATGATCTTATTGAATGGCGGAGCAGGCTCGAGGGGCCATATGCCCTATTCCTGTTCCTATTTATTATGTTCTTCTGTAATAGACCCCTCTCCACCAATGGAAATAGGCCCTTGCTATCCATTATATCCAGGCCCCTTAATATTTTGTACTCCTCAATGAGGTCTCCTTTCAACCTCCTCTGTTCCAATGAGAACAAACCCAGACTATCCAATCTGTCCTCAACTAAGATTCTCCATTCCAGGCAGCATCCTTGTAAATCTCCTCTGCATCCTCTCAAGTGCAATCACGTCCATCCTACAATACGGTGACTGGAACTGCACGCAGTACTCCAGCTGTGGCCTAACCAAAGTATTAGACAATTTAAGCATAACCTCCCTGCTCATATTCTATGCCTTGGCCAATAAAGGCAAGCATTCCTTATGTCTTCTTAACCACCTTATCCACCTGGCCTGCTACTTTCAGGGATCTGTGGACAAGCACTCCAAGGTCCCTTTGTTCATTTACACTATTAAATGATCTACCGCTTAATGTGGATACTCTTTCCTTATTAGTCCTCCCAAAGTGCATCACCTCATACTTCTCTGAATTAAATTCCATTTGCTACTGCTCTGCCTACCTGGCCAGTAGATTGATAACCTCCTGCAGCCCATGACTTTCCTCTTCATTATCAACCACACAGCCAATTTTAGTGTTGTCTGCAAACTTCTTAATCATACTCCCTATATTCAAATCTAAATCATTGATATATACCACAAAAAGCAAGGGACCCAGTACTGAGCCGACAGAACCCCACTGGAAATATCCTTCCAGTCACACAAACATCCATCAACCATTATCCTTTGCTTCCTATCTCTAATCCAATTTTGGATTCAACTTGCCACTTTCCCTTGATCCCATGGGCTTTAATCTTCGTGACCAGTCTACCATGTGGGACTTTATCAAAAGCTTTGCTAAAGTCCATATACATTACATCGTACACACTACCCTCATCGACCCACTTGGTTACCTCCTCAAAAAATTCAATCAGGTTAGTCAAACACGATCTTACCTTAACAAATCCGTGCTGACTGTTCCTAATTAATCCTTGCCTTTCCAAATGTAGATTTATCCTGTCTTTCCCACCACTGAGGTTAGACTGACAGGCCTGTAATTACTCGGCCTATCCCTTTCTCCCTTCTTAAACAAGGGTACTACATTAGCTGTCCTCCAATCCTCCGGCACCATGCCCAATTCCAAAGAGGACTGGAAAATGATGGTCAAGGCCTCTGCTATTTCCTCTTTTACTTCGCTCAACAGCCTAAGATGCATTTCATCTGGGCCTGGGGACTTAGCTACTTTCAAAGCTGCTGAATCCCTTAATACTTTCTCTCTTGCTATGTTTATTTCATCCAGAATATCACACTCCTCCTCGATAGCAGTATCTGCATTGCTCCTTTACTTTGTGAAAACAGATGCAAAGTATTCATTAAGAACCTAACAACATCTTCCGCCTCCACACAAAGATTACCCTCATGGTCTCTAATAAGCCATACCCTTTCTTTAGTTACCCTCTTACTCTTAATAAATTTATAGTACGTCTTTGGGTTTTCCTTAATTTTACTAGCCAAGAATTTTTCATGCTCTCTCTTAGCATTCCTGATACTCTCTTTAATTTTGCCTCTTAGCTTTCTATATACCTCCAAAGATTCTATAATATTGAGCTGTTGGTATATGACATAAGCTTCCCTTTTTTTCTTTATCCTCCCGTGAAAGTCCCTGGACATCCAGAGGGCTCTAGAATTATTATTCCCACCCTTTTTCTTTAAGGGCACATGTTTGGCCTGAGCCTTCGGGTCTGTTCCGACATTGATTTACCCACTGTGTTTCCAGTCCACTGTGGCCAAATCATTCCTTAACTTAGCAAAATTAGCTTTTCTCCAATTTGGGACTTTTATTCCAGGCCTATCCTTTTATTCCTAGTCTATTCTTGTCTTTTTCCATAACTACCTTAAATTTGACTGAATTATGATGACTAGCACCTAAACCCTTCCACCTGCCCAGCTTCATTCCCTAAAACTAAATCCAGAACCGCTCCCTCCAGTGTTGGGCTTGCTAAATACTGGCTAAAAAAGTTCTCTTGAATGCATTTTAGGAATTCTGCATCCTCTATATCCTTCACACTAATTTTGTCCCAGTTAATGTTAGGATAGTTGAAATCCCCTACTGTTACTGCCCTATAGTTTTTGCACTTCTCAGGAATTTGCCTACATATTTGCTCTTCCATCTCCCTCTCACTGTTTGGGGGTCTATAATACATGCCCAGCAGTGTGATCGCCCTTTTTTATTTTTCAATTCGATCCATCTGGCCTCATTTGATGATCCCCCTAACATATCATCCCTCCTCACAGCTGGAATAGTTTCTTTAATCAACACCGCGACCCTCCCCCTTTTTTAACTCCCCGTCTATCTTGTCTAAAAATCCTGTAACCAGGAATATTGAGCTGCCAAACTTGCCCCTCTTTCAGCCATGTCTCTGTAATGGCTATAATGTCATAATCTCAAGTGTCTACCTGTGCTCTTAGTTCAACACCTTATTCACTATAATCCCTGCATTAAAGTATATACTATTTAGCACAGGAAGACCTCCTTGATTACTATTTACTAACTCTTGTTTCGTCTGTCTTACAGATTTGCTTTCTAAATTCTTACTATCCAATTTCTGCTTTACTTCCTTCCCTATTGAATTTGTTCTCCGGTTCCCATCCCCCTGCCGAGCTAGTTTAAACTCTCCCCAACAGCACTAGCAAAATTCCCCGCGAGGATATTTCTCCCGGCGCTGTTGAGGTGCATCCCGTCCGGTTTGTACAGGTCCTATCTCCCCCAGAAGTGGTCCCAATGCCTCAAGAACTTAAAGCCCTCCCTCCTACGCCAACTCTCCAACCACGTGTTCATCCTGTCTATCCTTCTGTTCTTGTACTCGTTAGCACATAGCACCGGTAGTAACCCGGAGATTACTACCTTTTGAAGTCCTACCCTTTTAATTTTCTTCCAAGCTCCCTGAATTCTGCCTGTAGGACCTCATCCCTCTTTTTACCTATGTCGTTGGTCCCGATATGGACCACGACCTCTAGCTGTTTACCCCCTCCCCCCAGAATGCCCTGCATCCGCTTTGTGACATCCTTGACCCTGGCACCGGATGAGGCACCATACCATTCTGGAGTCACGTCTACGGCCGCAGAAACGCCTGTCTGTTCCCCTAACTATAGAATCCCCTATCGCTAGAGCTCTTTTATTCTTCGTCCCTCCCTCCTGTGCAGCTGAGCCACCCATGATGCCTTGGAATTGGCTCTGGCTGCACTCCCCAGAGGCACCATCACCCTCACCGATACTCAGAAGTGAATATTGGTTTGAAAGCGAGATGGATGCGGAGGGGGGGGCTCTTGCACTTACCTGTCTAGCATTCTTCTTTCATCTGGTGGTCACTCACTTCCCCTCTGCCTGCACGCTTTTAAGCTGCGGGGTGACCACCTCCTGAAACGTGCTATCCACGTAGCTTTCAGCCTCGCTCAAGCTCAAACGCAGAGCTTTTGAGTATTTGAAGCTGGAGGCAACACCTGCACACATGGTTGTCTCGGCCACGCGAAGCGTCCAGCATTTCCCACATGTCACAGGATATGCACTCCACGGGACTGAGCTGCCCTGCCATCCCTCTAGTTAGACTTATCTAGTTTAAAATCTAATTAAAAAGAGAAAGGTGCAAGTTAGGATACAGGCAGCAGATTTTTGGATGAATTCAAGTTACAGAGGGTGCAAGGTGGGAGGCCGGCCAGGAGAGCATTGGAATTGTCCAATCTAGAAGTAGCAAAGGCATGGATGAGAGTTTCAGCAGCAGGTGAGCTGAGGCAGGGGGGGGAGACGCGTGACATTATAGAAGTGGAAGTAGGCAGTCTTGGCGATGGAGCGGATATGTAGTTGAAAGCTTATCTCGTTCAAATAGGACGCCAAAAAATAAATACTTGTATTTATATAACGTCTTTCATAACCTCAGGATGTCCCAAAGCGCTTTACAGCCAATGAAGTACTTTTTGAAGTATATTCATTGTTGTAATATAGAAAATGCGGCAGCCAATTTGAGCACAGCAAGCTCCCACAAACAGTAATGTGATAATGACCAGATAATCTGTTTTTGTGATTTTGATTGAGGGATAAATATTGACCAGGACACCGTGGATAACTCCTCCTCCTTGAAATAGGTGGATCTTTTACGTCCACCTTAGCGAACAGGTGGGGCCTCAGTTTAATATCTCAGACGAAAGACGGCACCGCCGACACTGCAGCACTTCCTCAGTACTGCACTGGAGTGTCAGCCTAGATTTTTGTGCTCAAGTCTCTGAAGTGGGACTTGAACTCACAACCTACTGACTGAGGTGAGAGTGCTACCCACTGAACCACGGCTGACCATAAAGGTTGCAAACGGTCTGGTTCAGCCTCACAGTTGCCAGGGAGAGGAATGGAGTCAGTGGTTAGCGAACAGAGTTTGTGACAGGGAACAAAGACAATGTTTTCGGTCTCCCCAATATTTATTTGGTGGAAATTTCTGTTGATCCAACACTGGTTGTCGGGCAAGTAGCATGACTAATCAGAGGCAGTGGAGGGATCTAGAGAGATGATGGTGAGGTAGAGCTGGGTGTCATCAGTGTATATGTGGAACCTGATGTTGTGTTTTCAGATTATGTTGCCGTGGGGCAAAATGTAAATGAGAAATAAAAGGGGCCAAGGATAGATCCTTGGGGAACTCCAGAATTAATGGTGTGGAAGTGGAAAGAGAAGCCATTGCAGGTTATTCTCTGGCTGCGACTGGATAGATAAGAATGGAATCAGGCGAGTGCAGTCCCAACCATCTGGATGAAGGAGGAGGATGGTGTGTCAACCATGTCAAAGGCTGCAGACATGTCAAGAAGGATGAAGAGGGATAGTTTATCACAGTCACAATCATGCAAGATGTAATTTGTGACTTTGATTAAGGCCATTTCAGTGATGATTGGAGGGGTTCAAACAAGGAGTTGCAGGAAAGATGGGCGTGGTTTTGCAGGCTACAATACGTTCAAGAACTTTGAAGAGGAAAGGGAGGTTGGAGATGAGGCAGTAGTTTGCAAGGTCAGAGGGGTCAAGGGTGTTTTTTTTTTTAGGGGGATGATGACGGCAGATTTGAAGGGGAGGGGGACAGTTGCTGAAGAGAGGGAACTGTTAACAATATCAGCTAACATGGGGGCCAGGATGGGAAGTCGAGTGGGCAGCTATGTTCCCTGTGAGCTGCGTGATGCTCCAAGGAACCTGTGCAGCCGGCTTTTCAACATTAAAACCACGCGTGAGCGGGATTATGAAAGGCCTACGCAGGGCCGAAAAAAATGACAGGGAACATCGATGGTCAGCAGTTTGGTAGGAATAGGATCGAGGGAGCAGGAGGTAGGTCTCATGGACAAGATGAACTTGGTAATGGCATGAGGGAAGATAGGAGAGAAACTTGAGAAAGATAAGAATTCAGTGCTGGGGCGAGGGGGAATCTTGGGGGAAGTTTGGCTTGGTGGGCTAAAGAACAAGCTCCTGCTGTATTGCCCGTTAAAACTTCTAGGTGGCTTCCATTTGAAAAGTTCAGCAATACTGGTGGGAAAGACAAGACAAGGGAAGATGACAATCCTAACTAGTCTGTGTTAAAAATATTCAGGAGTTGCAGGCACTTTCCAAGGTTCTATCCATTTTTACACTGCAGTACTGGATTTTCACCACTAGATGCTTTCTATAAAATATGAGAGCAATAAAGCTCACCACAAAAGCCCCATTGACGTTATATAATACTGTCTGGATTTCGTAATTTAACTCCCACTCAAAAAAAACAACAACCCTGTGGGGATTCTTCCGACGGGAAGCTTGGGGAAAACCCGGAAGAAACAAGGTAAAACGGGAAACCCCTCTTGGAAATTCTAACCCTGTTAACTTTTGGAAATCAATTTCTGTACCTCTTTTCCAGCCTTTGAGTGTCCAAATTGCACAGTTGCTGTGTCACTATTTTTTGGGAATTTACACACTGTATATTGTATTCATAATGAATTTATTTAGTTAAGTAAAAATTGTGACTTAATTGTTATGTAATGGGAAGGGGATGGTGAAGTAGTCAGAAAAAAGAAAGAACTTGCATTTATATAGTGCCTTTCATGACCTTGGGACACTTTATAGCCAATGAAGTACTTTTTTTGAAGCGTAGTCATTGTTGTAATGTGCACATAATACTTCCACTGAACTGTGGCTTGTGTGGTTACCCACACCAGCACCCTTTAGCCCTTTTCTTCTTCTGAGGAGCACGTTAACTGAGGTTACGTTGGTAGCACTCTTGCCTCTGAGTCAGAAGGTCATGGGTTCAGTCCCCACTCCAGAGAGTTCGGCATATAATCTAGGCTGACACTCCTGATGTACTGATGAAGTGCTGTACTGTCGGAGGTGCCATCTTTGATGGGGTAGATAGAGAAAAACTATTCCCTCTGGTGGGAGAGTCTATTAAAGGGGGACAACATTAAAATTAGAGCTAAAACATTCAGGAGTGATGTTAGAAAGCACTTCTTCACACAAGCAAAAACCTGGTGAGGCTAAGTCAATTAATAATTTTAAATCTAATTGATAAGATTTTTCCTAGCCTAGGGTATTAAGGGTTATGGAACCAAGGCGAGTAGATGGAGTTAAGATACAGATCAGCCATGATCTAATTGAATGACGAAACAGGAACTGACCTATATTGCTTCCAGTTAAGTAACGCATCGATTTCAAAATTCTCATCTTTATTTTCAAATCCCTCCATGGCCTCGCCCCTCCCTACCTCTGTAATCTCCTCCAGCCCCACAACCCGAGATGTCTGCGCTCCTCTAATTCTGCCCTCCTGAGCATCCCTGATTATAATTGCTCAACCATTGGTGGCTGTGCTTTCTGTTGCCTCGGCCCCAAGCTCTGGAACTCCCTGCCTAAACCTCTCAGTTCTCTACCTCTCTTTCCTCCTTCAAGACGCTCCTTAAAACATACCTATTTGACCAAGCTTCCCTGCGCTAATTTCTACTTATGCGGCTCAGTGTCAAATTTTTAGCGCATAATACTCCTGTGAAGCACCTTGGGATGTTTCACTACTTTAAAGGCTCTATATAATTACAAGTTGTTGTTGTTGTTGCTTATGTTGTTAGATACAGACCAATTGTGCTTTGATTATTCCTGTCACAGGGAGATAAAGACTTTCCTCCAGCTGCTGCCCAAGTTGCCCACCAGAAGCCTTACCCATCAGTGGAGAAACTGCCTGTTGCACATCAGATCAATCATTCCATCCACCAGCCTCGCAAGTGAAGGACCCGAGCCCTCGGAATGAATGTACAGATATTGGTGTAGATCAGAAATCTGTGGGAAATGTCAATCCATTAGCTGGACTCCTAATGTCTCAGATATTTGAAGCAAATTTTTCTTTTGTTTTTAGAAACAGAGCTACGGTTTTAAATTTTGTAAACCTTGTCGAAACACATTTGAAAAGATAATAGCCATTTTTTAATTAAATTGGTACCCAGGATACTGTTTTGTTTTTGATATTATTTCAGAAATAATAGATAAAAGTTGTGCTTCTGGAATGATAGAGATGTGTGTGACAATACGTTGATCACTCGTGCATGTGTGCGTATCGTGTGTATGTGTGCGTCTGTCGTGTACGCTTGTGTTTTGTGTGCATGCATGTGTTCCGCGTGTGCGTTGCGTGCACATGTGTTGGTTACGGTCAGTATATTTCGTGCTGTTTCACAGTGTGACTCAGTATACATTTTGAATCCCTGCAGAAGATGTAACTGAGGGCATCAGCGTGCCAGAAGTAACCGATAAGGTAACTAAAAGTAAGTATGTGTGCTGTGAAATAGGAGCAACTGTACAGATAACGCAGGGAAGTGGGAGGTGAAATTGGACATCACTCTGCCTTGAAAGAAAGAACATGCATTTATATAGCACCTGTCATGACCTCAATGTCCCAAAGCGTTTTGCAGTCAATGAAGTACTTTTTTCGAAGTCACTGTTGTAATTTAGGAAACATCGCAGCCAATTGTAGAAAATGTTACAGATGTAACAGCTTTTAAGCAAGTACTGAGGCAGAGAAAATGGAGATGGGAGGAAAGAAAGAGGAAGGTCTGTGATAGGGTGGAAGGCAGGCGAGATTGAATGACAAAAGGGATGATGGTGCAAGGCAAAAGCGGGTGGTAATGGGACAGGTAAAGAAATTACCACTCCCTTGTACCATCATCCCTTTTGTCATTCAATCTCTCCTGCCTTCCACCCTATCATAGACCTTCCCTTTTGTTCTTTACTCCCCTCCCCCCTTTAATACCTCTGTAATTGCTTAAAACCTATTGCATCTGTATGGGCCTGAAATTTGCGGTGGGTAATAACAGCGAACGAACAGCATATGTGCACCCTAATGCAGAAATGCTGAAGTTTCGGTCAGTCATTCAGTCCTCTGACATTGGCTGCGCTGTGCATATACAGCCGGCAATCAATGTAATCTGTAAAATCAGATGAAAACGTTGGCTCTTCTGCAGTAATACCCCATTAAAAGTTAGACCCTTTTGGATTAGGTGTAACTGGGGTTTTAACAGCGTATTGACTGCTAAACAAACTGGAAAAACTCATTTTAATTTTGGAAAACTAATTTTGGAAAAACTAATTTTAATTTTGTAGTGTGTCAAATTTATCCATTTTAGTAAAAATTAAAATTTAAGAAACTTAAGGAGCTCCTTCACTTCCTTGTTCTCAGTCTGTGAGAATTCTGCATTGTGATTGGCTGCTTAGACAGCTTATTGATGTCATAGCAGTTCACGCTATGGGATTCCCGTTGAACTATGCTGATATCAACTGCATTTGGCAAACCCGAATTTCTTGCCACAGAGATCGCAAGATCTTTGTAGGAAGCTTACTTTAGGGCCAGTGGCAAACGCTTTTGCTTCGCTGCTGACTGCAAATTACTGTCCAACATTTTTCAGTTCTGATGAAAGGTCACCGACCTGAAACGTTAACTCTGTTTCTATCTCCACAGATGCTGCCTGACCTGCTGAGTATTTCCAGCATTTTCTGCCTTTTAATAATGTTTTTTCAGGGATAAAAATTCGCCAGGGCACTTGGGAGAACTTCCCTGCTCTTCTTTTACGTCCATCTGAGAAAGCAGACAAGACCTCAATTTAATGTCTCATCTGTAAGACGGCACCCCCAATGGCACCACACTCCTTCAGTACTGCACTGGGAGTGTCAGACAATGCACTGTCTAACAGTTCCTCTGAATAATGAGAAAGAAAAGAAAGAATTGCATTTATATAGTGCCTTTTACGACTACCGGATTTATCAAGGCATTTTACAGTCAATTAAGTACTTTTTGAAGTGTAGTCACTGTTGTAATGTAGGAAACGCATCAGCCAATTTGCTGATTGTGGGATCTTGCTGTGTGCAATGTGATAATGATCAGATAATCTGTTTTAGTGCTTTTTATTATGCTTGTTGAGGGATAAATATTGGCCAGGACACCGGGAATAACTCCCCTGCTCTTCTTCAAAATAGTGCCATAGGATCTTTTACGTCCACCTGAGAAAGCAGATGAGGCTTCAATTTAAATATCTCCTCTGAAAGACTGCACTGGAGTGTCAGCCTAGATTTTTGTGCTCAAGACCTTGGAATGAGTCTTGTGAAAGAAATGCAATTCCTTTTTTTTCTGATTCAGAAGTGAGGGTGCTACCAACTGAGCCATGGCTGACACTAAGGGAGGGAAATTGCCCCCTTCTTTAAGGCCCGTTACCGCCTTTCCGCCATGGGGCAGGCGGTAGGGCCGACACATCTGCAATTGCCCATGGGCCAGGGGTGGCAGCAATGGGTTTCTGCTGCGCCCAGTGTTTCTGCCTCGCCTGGAGCACCAGCCCCTTAGCGCCCCGTGGGGGAAATTGCCCCATAGGGGCGCAGACACCGCCAGTCAGTGCCCCCTACAACTTCACGCAGTGGTAAGCTGTCAGTAATTGTCGGACGACTCTTGAGTCGGCCCGACAATGGTGGCCGCTGGTTCAGCCGAGCTGCCATCAGGCAGCCTGGGACCCCCTCTTGGGTGCCGGGCAGCTAGCCCGGCTGAACCCCTCCCTGGTGGCCCAGTGGGCTCCACGTAGGCAAGGGGAGGGATGTTGCGACGCATCAGCGCGACGTGGCAGGTCTGCATTGCGTTGAAGTCATCACTGCTCCCCCTCCCTCCCCTACACCGTCTCAAACAATGCCCCAAAGCACTGGGAGGCAGTGTCACAGTTAAAGAGCTCTTTCCTCTGACTCCCGCCGGGCGGTAAATTTCCGGATAAATTGAAGTACCCTCCCCACTTTGCAGCTGAGGACAATTCCGGCCCCTAAGCCTTTAAAGCCCTGAGACTTTAAAAGGAACAATCACATTTAAATAAAAACAGGAAGAGCTGGAAACGGGCAGATTATGTGAAGAGAGAAGCAGAGCTGATGTTTCAGGTCGATGACCTTTCATCAGAACTGGCAGAAGTTAGTTAGAAATGTAACATTTAGAAGCAAGTACAGAGCCATGGAAAAAGCAAGGAGAAGAAAGAGGACAGGACTGATTAATGACAAAAGTGATGATGATGCAAAGCAAAAGGGGGTGGTAATGGGACAACAGAAACAAAAGAGAAGTCCAGAGGAGCTGTAATTGGTTACAGCAGGATCATTACCAGCACCTGCTGTCCAAGTAAATCATCTAGAATTGTCAAACTCAGTGTTGAGACCTGAAGGTTGTAAAATGCCTCATCAAAAGATGAGGTGCTGTTCCTTGAGCTTCATTGGAACAGTGTAGGTCAGCCTGGGAGTGGGATCACATCTGTGAAGGTAACAATTAGACCCAATTATCTGCTGTGTGAGTGAGTTTTGTGCATACAGACTGCAAACCGACTAAATGAAAATGACTTAATGTAATGCACTCAACAGAATAAGTTTCTACAGGACCAATGCAGAGATGTTGTAAGTAGTCAAGCAGCTGTGTTTATTTACTAATTTTCAGTTTACATTTTCTAAGTGCTGTATGTTGACTCTGCAGTTCTATGATGGGCAATTTTCCATGTATAAAAAAAATTCTCCTTATTTTGAGTAGCGATCTCAACCATGTGTTATGAGAAGACATTGAGCAGCTGACAGCCACTTCCATAAAGGAAGAACGAAGGTGCCACTTCAGCCTCTTTAACAGACTCCCGTAGCAACTGGTCCTGAAGTGGCAACAGTAGATGCCTGGCAGCACCTCCCTCGTTTGGCCAAGGTTATGGCACAGTGGGCAACAAGAGGCCCACCTGCAGCGTATTTTGGTGGTTAGGATTTGGCGCTTACACCACAGGTTCGATTCCCAGCCCGGGGGCCTGGCTTTTCTAATAGGTTCAAGTGCCTGAATGGCCTTCTCCTGTTTCTATGTTTGCTTGAGAGTAAGGGTAACAAGAATACGTTTTTACAATAGTGACAAAAGAGGCTTTCACAGTCATTTCAGTGTTTTCTGAAACTACGAACGAATGGTCATCAAAATATAGTTTAGTAAGAGATTGTGTGCATCAGAAAAGAGTAAGGGCTCAAAACATTAGCATCAAAATGTCTTCTTCAGAGGTTTAACAATGAAAGTCCCGCCTATTGAAAGTGTGGTGGAAGCAGATTCACTAGTAACTTTCAAAAGGAGATTGAATATTTACATGAAAAGGAAAAATGGGGAAAGAGCAGGGGAGTGGGATTAATTGGATAGCTCTTTCAAAGAGGCACGATGGGCCGAATGGCCACCTCCTGTGCCGTATGATTCTCTTGCCACCGTCTCAGTTTTTAGGAACTAGCTGATAAATGGCCACACACTATTCACCGAATTATCTGAATCTTACTTGCTACATACCTTATACATTTTCACCATGGACATACAGTCCATCTACAGCAGCAACCCCCATCAGGATGGCCTGCGGGACCACCGCTTCTTTTTGAATGGAGGCTCAACCAGTCCCCATCCACCACACTCCTCCAGCTGGCTGAATTTGTTGAAACTGTCTGCAGCCTTTGATGTGGTTGACCACTCTATCCTTCTCCAACATCATCCAACTGGGTGGGACAGCACTCGCCCTGATTCCATTCTTATCTATCTAATCGTAGCCAGAAAATCTCCTGCAATGGCTTCTCTTCCCACTCCCACATCGTTACTTCTGGTGTCCTCCAAGGATCTATCTTTGATCCCCTCCTATTTCTTATTTACATGCTGCCCCTAGCCGACATCTGAAAACACTGTCACTTTCCACGTGTAAGCTGCTGACACCCAGCTCCACCTCACCACTATTTCTCTCGGCCCCTCCACGGTCTCTAAATTGTCAGATTGCTTGAGCAACATCCAGTATTGGATGAGCAGAAATTTTCTCCAATTAAATATTGGGAAAACCTAAGCCATTGTCTTTAGTCCCCACGACAAACTACGTTCCCTAGCCACTGAATCCATCCCTCTCCCTAGCATCTGTCTGAGGCTGAACCAGACTGTTCGCAACCTAGGTGTGTCGTATTTGACCCTGAAATGAGCTGCCAGCCACATTTCTAAAACCGCCTATTTCCACCTCTATAACATTGCCCGTCTCCATCCCTGCCTCAGCTCATTTGCTGCTGAAACCCTCATCCATGCCTTTGTTACTATAGACTTGACTATACCAACGCACTCGTGGCTGGCCTCCCACATTCTATCCTACGTAAACTTGAGGTCGTCTAAAACTCGGCAGCCCATGTTCTATTCGCAACAAATCCCGTTCACCCATCACCCCTGTGCTCGCTAACTTACATTGGCTCCCGGTTAAGCAACACCTTGATTTAAAAATTATCATCCTTCTTTACAAATCCCCCCCTCCCCACCCAAAGATATCGGCACTCGTCAAATTCTGCCCTCTTGAACATCCATTATTATAATTGCTCAACCATCAGTGGCCGTGTCTTCAGCTGCCTAGGCCCCAAGCTCTGAAACTCACTTCCTAAACCTCTCTTTCCTCTAAGACACTCCTTAAAACCTACTTCTTTGATCAAGCTTTTGGTCATCTGCCGTAATTTCTTCTTATTTGGCTCGGAGTCAAAAAATGTTTTTGTCCCGTGAAGCGCCTTGGGTTGTTTTCCTACATTAAAAGGAGCTATATAAATACAAGTTGTTGTTCTTTCTTTGAACAATTTATCCTTTGCCTCCACTCACGTCTCCAAATGAGAACCCATACCTGCCTTTTCATGGGATATGTGGAACATCCATTGTTCCAGTCCCACTCTGATCTCCTCCCCTGTTTTTCCAGTACATTGATGACTATGTTTAAACAGTGCTGTTTCCTGCTCTCGCCCCAAACTGGAAAACTTCATGAATTTTGCTTCCAATTTCCACCCCTCGCTCGCCTTCATGTGGTCCATCTCTTGACTCTTCCCTCACCTTTTCTATCTCAATTTTCTGGAGATAGGCTGTCGACCAATATCTACAATAAGCGCACCGCTAACTTGATTGCACTTCCTTCCACCCTGCTTCCTGTAAGGAATCTCTTCCATTCTCCATTCTTTCCTCCCCTCCATACTTGCTTAAAAGCTGCCTTATCTCTAACTTCTTCCAGTTCTGACGAAAGGTCATTGACCTGAAATGTTAACTCTGTTTCTTTCTCCACAGATGCTGCCTAACCTGCTGAGTATTTCCAGCATTTTCTCTTATTATACCTCGTGCTTAATTTGTTTCTTATTTAATCAATACAAAGTCCTGTAGAACAAACCATTCCAGATTACTCTGCCTTTGGTCAAAAAGAGATAATCCTTGAGTAGAGATAAGAAGTGGATACACAGTTGAGCTTGTGCAATCACATGGCTGAGACAGTAGACTGAAATTAATTGTCAGATGTTCTGTAAAACTAGCTGACGCAAATTGCTGGCCCTTATATACCTGATGTGTTGCAAATGAAATCCACTGGGACCCTGAATGTGCTGAAAAAGAAAATCTCACATTAGCAAAATGAGTGGTCTGCATTTTCAGCCAGGTTTATTTTTTTCTTGCAAAAACATAGTTTTCAAATCAATTATAGTGTGAGTTTCAACCTTTTCATTTATGACATTCAATATTTGATGCATTTTTGCAAGTACATATAATTAGTCATATTTAGTATTTTTTTCAGCAAGGATCAACCTTGATAAGATTCAAAGTGACAGTTCCCACGTCAATTCTGCAAGTCCATAAAATTATTTTCAAACGACCCAAGTAGTATTATGCAGCAGTTTTGTAAAAATAGCGTGGTATTGCACATTAAAAAAATTGCATATAAATATATTAATCTGACACAGTGTAGAACCATTATTACATTTTAACTCCTCCCCCTCTAATATAAAAACATCACCAGGGGGAAAAGGGTGAAACCATTTTTTTTAAATTATTGCTAATTGGCGAACTAGCAGTAAAAACACCAGAATCCTGTGCAATGGCATCCTATGTGCCATAGCTGGTGTGGACTGCCTCATCCCTGAGTGCCCTGCCTTATATTATTAAATGTATTCCATCCTAGGCCTAAAACATGCTACATCCCTTGACTGAGAACAGTGCTCGGTGGGCCGTAGGCCTCAGTCAGAGTTGACTGCCACCAATAAAATGGAGGACACGTGCCAAGGTTCTCTTCTGGGATGATGCTTTTCCAGTAAGTGTATCCAAAGCAAATGATTCACAAGTACTGAAACTTCTTTGGTTGGGTGAATATTGCAGCCAATATCACCCCATTGTGTGCCTTTTAGATCATGGTTTGTGGCTATTTCTTGAGGGGGAGGGCTCCAGTAAGATTGCAGAGGAGACATGCGATAGAGCTGGACATGGGATGAAGACCATTATCATGGGTGGGCAATCAATAGTAGGGCTAAAAAAAAAAGCCGCCTTTAGTTTCATTGATTGCAGCCCAAGGGTATATTAAAACAAATATTGACTACCACATTTAAGCTGCAATGTGCTTTAAGCACTTTCCCTTGGGTTTTTGAGTTGGACTCTATCAAACCCTTAAAACAGTTTCTCACCTGTGTACACTTGGGTTAGCTTCTGACATGGATCCACAGTACATACAATGCATAGCCAAGTACAGAGTAACCGTGATGACCTATGTGTTTTAACTTCACAAACTAGATAGGCAATGACAAAATGGTAGCTTGGGGTAGTCAATATTTGTAACATCTCAACTTCACATTACAATCAGTTTATAGACATGGGCCTTTTTTGACCTCGAACTGGCTACTTTTGCTAAATCTCTTGTCTAAATCAACTAGAAGCACATCAACAGCACCAAGTGGATTCCTCCCTGGAATATAATTAATATAATCCCACTGATAATGCTAACTATATGAGCCTAGTCATGCAATGTTTCCTGTCCCAATCATACAGACAAGGAAGTGACTCCCTGCTCCATAGATTGCAAGCTGGCACCTTCTCGGTGCAAACCCTTGGGTGATCTGATCTAGTGCTGGCATTGTACAACCTCTGTGGCTCCCATATTAATGAAAACCGATTCTGGCATGTAGACAGATCTGTGGGCCCACAATACATCGCCAAGCACAGATCGGCAATGGTGTTCTGTGCATTTTAACATCACAAACTAGACAGACACTTACAGAAGTGACATCTGATTCTGCCTTGTGGTTAGCAGCCTGGGTAAACAGGACTTTTGATGCACTAAGCTGGACATACCAGTCATCTAAAGAGCTGTCTTGTCACTTGCCCTCACATTTTCCTTGTATAATCTGTTAAAGGGCCCTGTCCTCTCTTGGAAAGAGTCCACGATGCAAACTTGCCTTGCAGCATCCTGCAAGATGTCATAAAGACATGTAGCTGTTGAAAACTGCCTGAGGTGTTTCAAAACTGAGCCAGGTGTCTCGAATAAGCCGTAGACTAATAATGGGCCCTTTAAACATCCTTTTAGTTACATCCCTTTCAAAAAAAAAAATAAAAGGTCAAGACTGAAATAGGTCAATACTGCTCTGTCCAAAAGACAACTGACTTCACTGAAAATGATACATGTAAAACTTCCACTCCTCAGTGGGCCTCTGTTTCTACGGTGCAGGTGTAACCTCTGCCCGGGGAGGGCAAAGGTCAAGCATGTGCTCCGAATTCTTCCAAGGTTGCCTTTGTTGTGTGAACCAAGCAGAATGACTGCAGTGAGCATCAGTAAATGTAGAATTCAGCTTCAACAACAACTTGCAGCAGGAGACACTAGGGCAGGTGACCAAAAGCTTGATCGAAGAGGTAGATGTCTTCCCTTAATCCCCCCCCTTCCCCACCCAACATAGATGTATCCATATCATGAATTGTTCTCTTTAAATATAAATGCAAGGGAGATGAATTGTTTTATTCTGCCACTTGTAGCTGGTTTTCTTACAGCTGTCTAATCATTTTCTGCCAACTTCAGAAACAAAGAGAACTTCTCGACATTGTCCATCAAGTGACGGCCGAGCTCACCATCATGTCCTTCAAACGTGCTGTGGCCATGGCTGTTCTGCCCAGTACAGTCACCATCAAAACAAATTCACTGCCCTGGGGCAAATACTCGTTTGCGCCAGTACGAATATCAATAAAACCAGATTCCAAAGTATTTTGGAGTATTAATCGATCAGATCTGTAGTGGGTTATCCAATGTGATTGCAGCACTGGAGCATCTCACAATTTAATTTAATCGACACAATTGAATTGTTGACGTACCAGACCTCTCAGTCCTATCGACCAATTATAGCTGTTAAAAGTGCAGAATGTGATGGCCATGCTGATCAGTACATTGGGTGCTTGAGGTATATGAGGTCAGTGCTCGATCAATGCAGGCAAACCTGCAGAAAGCATTCACTGATGCTGTGACACTCCGCTTATTAAACAGAAGCCCAAATTGTCCGCATGGTGTATTAAAAATAAATAAAATGTCTTTGACAATTTTCAGAATTACGTGCTAAGCACAGTTTTAACATTGGTTATAATAGAGGCATCATTGATTTTGTCTCTAGACATTATTTACACAAGGGCAGATTGCATTCATTGAGCTGAAGATTTCAGAACATAAGTAAATGGGAAACAGCTAACCATATCCTGTGTCACTAAAATCATACTCCCCATAGCATAGCATGAATTATCCATTACATTCAACTGTTTATCGCTGATATTCTGTGTGCTCCAACTGTAGGACAGGCCCCTACACAACTCATAGACCGCTCCTTTCAGTTAATCATTCTTCCTATTGATCAATGGAATCGATCAGAAGTGCAAGATTCCGATTTCTTTGTAGTTTTTATTTTATTTTCTGTTTTGAAAGCTACTTTTCTCTGCTTCTTGAGCTCTTATTTTCTCTTCTTCCTCCGCTTTCTTTCTCTCCTCTTTCAGCTCCTTGTACCTCCACTTGGGTAGTTCCAAGAAGTTGCTGCCCTTCTCACTGCTCTTTCGGCGCACACTCTCGGGGTTGTAGGTCGGAGTGGGCGCCTTGACCACACGCACCTTGGGCACCATGACCCCAGGCTGCACGCTGCTCCACCTCAGCAAGCCCAAGGGCATCAGACTGCCCCTCCTGGAGGAAGCGACTGTCACCTGCGTGGAAGGAGAGCTCTTCGGCTGCAGGCTGGCTCTCCTTTCCTTCCTTTTGGGGGCCACGACTAGCTCAGAGTTCTGAAATAATTTTTGGTATTTAACATAATCCTTGTCCGGAGTTTTCACTTCCCGAGGCTCCTGCTGTCTCAGGATCTCCTGTACCATGAACCTCCTCTTGCCCACACATGGGGGGCTGCTCGGAAAGATTGTCCTGCATCCAGTCGCAACAAAAGGGCTGGACATGGAGGTGGTCATCCTGACCATGTGGTCAAGCGGCCCATCTTCTTCTGGATCATGGGGAAAGTTGATGGTCAAGGTTGACCTGATAGTCTCACAGATTTTTTCCCAACAGTTCTTGGGTTCGTTGGCTTTGGCTACGAGTTCTTTCAATTTTGGCCACTCTGGCTTGTATCGGTCACTGAATTGGACTGGACAGGGCCTGGCCAGGAGTTTGTGCATAAGAAAGATGGTTTCATACCGCCCTGTAAACTTTGCCCATTGTTGTGGGGTAAAACCCCTCGCTGGATCCGTGGCATTAATATCTGCACCTAGAGAGAAAATATATATGAATGTAAGATATTTCTCCTTCTTTCAGAATCGTACACCATTACCTAAAATAGAGTCTGAACCAATGAAGGAGGACCAGCTGAAATTAATTATTTTCCAGAATTAGGTGTCATCCTTGGCTCAGAGATAGCGTTCTCACCAGAGTCAGAAGATTGCGGGTTCAAGTCGCACTTCAGAGATTTGAGCACATAATCGAGGCTGATGCAGGAGTGCTGCATTGGTGGAGGTGTCATCTTTAAGATGAGACATTAAGTAAACCGAAGCCCTGTCTGCCCGCTCAGGTGGCCATAGAAGATCCCATGGCACTATTTTGAAGAAGAGCATGGGAGATCTCCTAGTATCCTGACTCAACCGACATAATTAAAAACAAATTATAACAACATAAGAAATAGGAACAGGAGTAGGCATACCGCCCTTTGAGCCTGTTCTGCCATTCAATAAGATCATGGCTGATCTGACATGGACTCCGCTCCACTTCCCCGCCCGGTTCCCATAACCCCTTATCCCCTTATCATTTAAGAAATTGTCTATTTCTGTCTTAAATTTATTCAATATCCCAGCTTCCATAGCTCTCTGAGGCAACGAATTCCACAGATTTACAACCCTCTGAGAGAAGAAATTTCTTCTCATTTCTGTTTTAAATGGGTGGCCGCTTATTCCAAGATCGTTCCCTCTAGTTCTAGTCTCCAAATCAGTGGAAACATCCTCTCTGCATCCACCTAGTCAAGCCCCCTCATAACCTTATACGTTTCGATAAGATCACCTCTCATTCTTCTGAACTCCAATGAGTAGAGGCCCAACTCACTCAACCTTTCCTCATAAGTCAACCCTCTCATCCGCGGAATCAACCTAGTGAACCTTCTCTGAACTACCTCCAAAGCAAGTATATCCTTTCGTAAATATGGAAACCAAAACTGCACGCAGTATTCCGGGTGTGGCCTCACCAATACCCTATATAGTTGTAGCAAGACTTCCTTGCTTTTATACTCCATCCCCTTTGGAATAAAGACCAAGATACCATTGGCCTTCCTGATCACTTGCTGTACCTGCATACTATCCTTTTGTGTTTCATGCAGAAGTACCCAAGTACAATTATCTGATCATTATCTTTAGCTATTTGTGGAACCTTGCTGTGCCCAAATTGGCTGCTGTGTTTCCTACATTACAACAGTAACTACACTCCCAAAGTACTTCATTGGCTGTAAAGTGCTTTGGAAAACCTGACGCTGTAAAGGCACTATAGAAGTGCAAGCCTTTTCTTTAGCTACTTTTTGTGGGTCAGTTTTTTTTGTGTACATCAGGTAACATAACATTTAATTTACGTGATCAAATACTGCCAGGTCAGATGCGCGGGTTTCCCTCAAGTTTAGCCTCAGAAGTTTAGCCCATTCATCAGTGTGGCACGTTCCATTTCGCAGACCAACCTTCACTGAGAATGTTTGGTCCCAATTAACAACAACTTTCATTTTTACAATGCCATTTATCCAGAATATTAAACTCCAGCCCAGTTATAGGGATTATTAACATCAGCAGAAACAAACATCAACTGTCAGAATAAATATGGTTCAGTCCTTGATGTGATTAACAGCAGCAGTAACAGCAGAATGAGACATTAGGACAGGTGACCAAAATTTTGGCGAAAAGGGAAGGTTTTACAGAACATCTTAAAGGAGGAGGGAGAGACAGAGAGGTTTACATAAGAACATAAGAAATAGGAACAGGAATAGGCCAAACAGCCCCTCGAACCTGCTCCGCCATTTAATACGATCATGGCTGATCTGATCATGGACTCAGGTCCACATACCTGCCCGCTCTCCATAACCCCTTACTCCCTTATCATTTAAGAAACAGTCTATTTCTGTCTTAAATTTATTCAATGTCCCAGCTTCCACAGTGCCCTGAGGCAGCAAATTCCACAGATCCACAACCCTCTGAGAAAAGAAATGTCTCCTCATCTCAGTTTTAAATGGGTGGCCCCTTATTCTAAGATTATGCCCTCTAGTTCTAGTCTCCCCTATCAGTGGAAACATCCTCTCTGCATCCACCCTGTCAAGCCCCCATAATCTTAAACGTTTCGATAAGATCACCTCTCATTCTTCTGAATTCCAATGAGTAGAGGCCCAACCTGCTCAACCTTTCCTCATAATTCAGCCCCCTCATCTTCGAATCAACCTTGTGAACCTTCTCTGAATTGCCTCCAAAGCAAGGATATCCTTTCGTAAATATGGAAACCAAAACTGCACGCAGGTGTGGCCTCACCAATACCCTGTACAACTGTAGCAAGACTTCCCTGCTTTTATACTCCATCCCCTTTGGAATAAAGGCCAAGATTCCATTGGCCTTCCTGATCACTTGCTGTACCTGCATACTAACCTTTTGTGTTTCATGCACAAGTACCCCGGGTCCCGCTGTACTGCAGCACTTTGCAATCTTTCTCCATTTAAATAATAACTTGCTCTTTAATTTTTTTCTGCCCAAATGCATGACCTCACACTTTCCAACATTATACTCCATCTGCCAAATTTTTGCCCACTCACTTAGCCTGTACACATTGCTTTTCCTCCCATTCTTTGTATCATCAGAAAACTTGGTTATGTTACACTTGTCCCTTCTTCCAAGTCGTTAATATAGATTGTAACCTAGGGAGGGAGTTCCAGGTCTTGGGGCCTAGGTTTAGGCAACTGAAGGCACAGCCGTCAATGGTGGGACGATAGAAATCTAGGATGTGCAAGAGACCAGAGCTGGGAAAAGGTAGATTTCTTAGAGAGTTGTAGGGTTGGAGGAGATTACAGAGCTGGGGACAGTTGTGTACTGTGAATGTTCATCCACTCAGAGCTGATTGCCCCAGAGGCTTAGTCATGGGTGGGCTGCGGCCCATCCAATTCGTACCCAGGTCCAGCCAAATTCGGTGAGCTGGGTGTCAATGCAGGTGCTGAATCTGTAGTGGGAAATGTCTGAGTTCTATTACTATTGACCTATACTCTACAACACTACAGTGCAGCCTACTACTACTACACTCAAAGTATTCTGTTCAGATCGCACCCAATGATCCTCATTCCAGCAGAAGGCAATGGAGGATGCTGAAAAATCAACAGGACTTCTCTAAACTAAGGACACTGCTTCCAAACAAAATCAGTCGTGTAAACTAAACAAACTTGCTTGTTTAAGAGGAGGCAAAGTTTAGGTTCTCGATCTGTAAATCAGGTAATGAGTGAATAAGCCTTGCACAGAAATCTATGGGTTAGTCTCTTTCAAATATCCCTCCGTGTACTGTGAGAAAAGGCAGTATTACTGCTTGGTGGAGACAGCTTCATACAGTACTTCTTTGCTGCCACTAAGTGTGAACCCGAGCATCAATTCAGGTTATTGTCTGACCACCATAAGTTGGGACACAACCAAAATTCCATTCCTAACTGTGCCACTGAGCTGCCCAAACTCATATTACATCGATGGGCCGAACGGTCTCTTTCTATGCTGCAAGATTATATAATTTTATAACCATTATACAGTCATCGTGCATCTGCCTCTTCGACAGCACCTCCAAAACCCGCGTCCTCTGCCACCTAGAAGAGCAAGAGCAGCAAGCGCATGGGAACACCATCACCTGCAAGTTCCCCTACACGCCACACAACATCCTGACTTGGAAATATATCACCGTTTCTTCATCATCGCTAGGTCAAAATCCTGCAACTCTTTACCTAACAGCATTGTGGGAGTACCTTCACCACACGGACTGCAAGCGGTTCAAGAAGGCGCCTCACCACCACCTTCTCAAGGGCAATTAGAGATGGGCAATAAATGCTGGCCTCGCTAGCAACGTTCACATCTCATGGATGAATTTAAAAAAGGGGGAAAATAATTGATACCCACTCTGACATAGCACCCAAGTGAGAAGTGCCCCCCGCAGGTGAAATTACTGTGCATCGCCATACACCAGAATTTCAAAGCTGCTTTGCCTTCTTGGCGCGTCAAACCGCAAGCTGATTCGATTGTTCATTCAAAATTGACACCAATGAACGCCCTTTCTGTGAACCAAAGTTGAAATGAGATTGAAGTTTCGAGAAACACGCCAGAGGGAGCTGTTCTACTTGGAGCTTTACGACCTGTAACTCATTCATTGCCACTGTCAGCTCACAACTTTACAGGCCTCATCCATGCTACAATGCTGCAGAGGATCATTTGGCATCTGCCACTGCCTGGGATTAGAATCATAGAGCACTGAAGGAAGCAATTCATCTCATTGTGCCTCTGCCGGCTCTTTGAAATTAGTTCCACTCCCCTACTCTTTCCCCATACCCCTGCAAACTTTTCCTTTTCAAGTATATATCCAATTCCCTTTTGCAAGTTACTACTGAATCTGTTTCCACCGCCCTTTCAGGAAGTGTATTCCAGATCATAAATCACTGCGTAAAAAAAAAATTCTCATCTCCCCTTTGGTTCATTTGCCAATAATCTTAAATTTGTGTCTTCTGGTTACCGAGCCTCCCACCAGTGGAAACAGTTTCTCCCTATGTACGCCATTAAAACCTTTCATAATTTTGAACACCTCTATTAAATCTCCCCTTAACATTCTCTGCTGTAAGGAGAACAATCCCACCTTCTCTAGTTTCTCCACATTAAACTAAAGTCCCTCATCACTGGTACCATTTGAGTAAATCTCCTCTGCACCCTCTTCAAGGCCTTGACATCCTTCCAAAAGTGTGGTGCCCAGAATTGGACACAGTACACCAGTGATTTATAAAGGTTTAGCATAACTTCCTTGCTTTTGTAGTCTATTTATAAACCTAGGAATCCGTATGCTTTTTTAAACAGCCTGATCGACTTGTCCTGCCATCTTTACTGGGGATTGTATTGAGAACAGGGGCGAGACGCCAACCACCATCGTCAATGACATCATCAGTACCTACCCGCCAACATCAGGGCTCTGACACAATCTGTTCTTCCCTGCATTCCTGCTTTCATCAGTGCAGTGAACCCGTGGGCGCTCCTCCTCTCGATGTCAATTCCGGGAAAATAGTTCAGCAAGTAGTTTGTGATCGTAATATGTCCTGCAAAAAGTAAGGTGCAATGGTATTTAGAGTCTGCAAATCACATAGAAACTCATGAACAGCAACCACATGCAGTGAAGTGGGTCTTAGTCTACACAGGCAAATGCTGCAGCAAAGGCAAAGTATTAAGGGGGTTACAAAAGAGCTCTTTTGCTTCTGGGATCTAAGTTTGATGGGATGGGAGGGATATTCCTTCCCTAACACTGACCTCATTGGAGTTCAGAAGAATGAGAGGTGATCTTATTGAAACATAAGATAATGAGGGGGCTCGACAAGGTAGATGCAGAGAGGATATTTCCTCTCATAGGGAAATCTAGAACTAGGGGACATAGTCTCAGAAGAAGGGGTCACCCATTCAAAACTGAGATGAGGAGGAATTTCTTCTCTTAGAGAGTTGTAAATCTATGGAATTCTCTGCCCCAGAAAGCTTTGGAGGCTGGGTCATTGAATATATTTAAGGTGGAGATGGACAGATTTTTGTGCGATAAGGGAATAAAGGGTTATGGGGAGCAGGCAGGGAAGTGGAACTGAGTCCATGATCAGATCAGCCATGATCTTATTAAGTGGCGAAGCAGGCTCGAGGGGCCAAATGGCCTACTCCTGCTCCTATTTCTTATGTTCTTATTAACTGCATGAAAGAAAGAAATTGTGTTTATCTAGCACCTTTCCCGACCTCAGGATGTCCGAAAGCGCTTCACAGCCAATGAAGTACTTTTTGAAGTGTCATCACTGTGGTACTATAGGAAACATGGCAGCCACTTTTCACACAGCATGGTCCCAAGAACAGCAATGTGATAATAGCCAGATAAACTGTTTTTTGTCAGTTGGTTGCGGGATAAATATTGGCCAGGACACTGGGTTGAACTCCCCCTGCTCTTCTTCAAAATAGTGCCATGGAATCTTTTACATCCACCTGAGACTATGACAGCAAGAGATGTCTGCAGTTAAGTTTGGACAAGCTCAATTTAAGGAGTATATTTTCCTTCATTTTCTAGTGATTGAAAAACAACATGAGTATAAAATGGGGAAAATCAGCTTTACAATCTTACAGCTTTATAACCAACATCGACAAAAAATAGGAAAAAATCCCTCCCCCGTTCCTAATGGGTACAGGTCCAGAGCACAAAGATGTCCATATTCTATATTAAATTTACATTAAGTTAGCAGTCTCATTCAGAAAAACCACAAGGATGGCGGATGTGGTGAATGGAAACAAAGAAACTCACGCTGATGCAGTCCTTCTGATGCTCGTGGGTGAGGCATATTATTGAGTTTTACTTTCATTGGCATTTCTCCACAGAAGATACAAGTATTGTTCTTGCAGTCACTTAGACTGCTTGCCAAATTCCTCTCTTAGCACACTGATAATCGTTAACCCTGCCCCAGCATGAGATGAAGAATGCCTCTTACATGTTCTGTTCTGGGCCAGATTCCTGTAGTTTTTGCTGTGACTTTCACACACATGTCATCCATGAGGGGCGGGTGGGGTCAATGTCCTGTAGATGTCCGGTTAGCAACAGGGTGAGTGAACATTCGAGGGCCTAATGATGTATTCCTGTAAGATGCTGAATAAGGTCCCAACCACAGAAGGGAAAGCTTCTGGGACTGGCAGATGTGAATCCCAAATCCTGAACCGATCCAAGCATTTCCTCAATGTGTTGGTTGCCCAATCGGACATTCCTGACAAGAAGCAGCACTCAGTTGGAGCAGTATTTGAGAAATTGTGTCCCTATAATCAGATCTCTAAACTGAGGGACCTGCAGTTTCCATATGATTTCCACCCAGATATCATTGTGATCTGGGCAGAATCGATTGAAATAGCGCTGAAGATCGTGGAACTTTAAGCATAAGTGAGTTGCGTCCATGACCACATTATGCTGGAGTATTCGCAATCTTTTACGCTAGTTCAAAAGTCCACTCACTCGAAGCAGTCCCCGCCCACAAAGTTGGCCACACCCCCAGGTTGTCATGGCGAGTTTCTGCCGACTGCGCCCATTCGGAGGGGTTCATCACATTGTGCCCCGGTTCTTGGGTGCTCAGGCACCAGTGGTCACATGAATCCAGCGTCAATCACCTGACCTGCAGTGACCAGCAGTCAATTGAAGCCTGACCCAGGTCTGTTTCTCCTACGGCAATTACTTTAAATTCAATTCAAATTGGTAAAAATTGAATCAATTGAGCTGCCTTTTGGTACCTCGAGGACCTGTTCCAAGACGGCAATTGAAGCCACACAGGTGTGTCCTGCTCTGCTGCAGTAATTAGTTAATTGAAGACAACAGTGAGCAGCAATCACTTGAAGCCAATTAAAAAGTAAGACCAAGAGCACTGCATCAGTCAGTTGAAGAATGGCTAATTTCTTGGCAATCCCACTCCCCTGTGATGCTGGCAGATGGTCTGTTCCAGTCACAAATTGATTACGATCGATTACACTGTTTGATTGAGCTGATCCATGGGTAATGTCACATTTGGGCTTTTGCTAATGAGTTTGTGCGGAAACGTGGCCGTAACTTCACCTTGGCAAAACCGACGCAATGTCCAGTGCATTCTGCCGGACTGACATATGAGGAGAGACTGGATCAACTGCGGTTGTATCCACTGGAGTTTATAAGAATGAGAGGGGATCTCATAGAAACATATAAAATTCTGACGGGATTGGACAGGTTAGAGCAGGAAGAATGTTCCCGTTGCTGGGGAGTTCCAGAACCAGGGGTCACAGTCTTAAGAATAAGGGGTAAGCCACTTAGGACCGAGATGAGGAGAAACTTCTTCACTCAGAGAGTGGTTAACCTGTGGAATTCTCTACCGCAGAAAGTTGTTGAGGCCAGTTCGTTAGATATATTCAAAAGGGAGTTAGATATGGCCCTTACGGCCAAAGGGATCAAGAGGCATGGAGAGAAAGCAGGAAAGGGTTACTGAGGTTGAATGATCAGCCATGATCTTATTGAATGGCAGTGCAGGCTCGAAGGACCGAATGGCCTACTCCTGCACCTAATTTCTATGTTTCTATGATTGTGTTGACATTGTGAAGCCTATTTGCTGTTAATGGTGGCTTACTTACTCTTGTGCCTGGTCCAATTGTTTGGACTACAACCCACTGGCCTATCACAAATTTGTTTCAATTTCCTATAATCTATCTTGCTGGGTGAACCTATCCTATTAAATTCTGCACCTGTACCCCTTCCTGATGACCCCACATTTCCCACAATATCAAAGTGTTCTTGAGAGCCCAGACTTTTCTCTCTTCTAGTGAGACATGTGCTGTACTGGATGTTCCATCATCATATTGTGGAAATCAATTAAGGCTCCAGGCATGTGTTTCACAGTTCAAGTAGAAACATGTGTCTTTTTTCAATTTTATGCTGTTTATCTTTTATACCCTTTCTTGTAAATCTACGTAAATCCTTTCTCGATTGGTAAATCTACATACAGAGCAATAGATACATTTTAAGAGAATTGGCAAAAGAACCAGGGTTTCTGATTTTTACGTAACGAGTTGTTATGATCTGGAATGCACTGCCTGACAGCGTGATGGGAGCAGATTCAATAGTTACTTTAAAAAGGAATTGGACACATACCTGAAAAGGAAAAATTTGCAGGGCTATGGGGAAAGAGCGGGTAAGTGGGACGAATTGGTTAGCTCTTTCAAAGGGCCGGCACAGGCACGATCAGCCGAATGGTCTCCTACTTCACTGTATCATTCTATGATACCTATGGGTGGGTGGAGGGGTTATTGTAGAAAGAATGTTGCATCTTGGTCATACATTACAATGTACAAAACCGGTTATAGGAGGGTAGATGTTGTTATGGTCCTGAAAGACTGGACCACTGCCTCTATGTAAGTAACGGGCAAGAGGTTATCAAATGATAAATACTTTGGTTTCAGTGGAAAGCTTTTTTGCTGCTTTTATTCAACGCAGTGCTGCGTGACCTAGAACCTCACAGGTTAGCTGCTGTACTGTACAAAAATTCACCGTCCTTCCCATAATATGGTTTACTGTAAACTGCCAGTAGGAACAGGGAAGGGATGTGAAGTTGACAATTGTGCCGTTAGCACCAGCAGCACGATTGATGAACGAGAGAAGAGTGATGACATTGGATTGAAGGATAATGTTAATCCTGCAATTCAGCATGGCGGTGTCATCACTTTCTGTCCTACAGCAGTTGACTGGTTTCTATCCCCGGGAGTGCCATTCTATTCCCTCCCTCCCAGGGATTACAGAGCTGGTCCTTGTGGGTTCTGTTTTCATAGAAACAACATAGAGGGCTACCAGATTGATCCCCACAGAAAGTTGGGAGAGTGAGCAGATCCCCAGGGAATGAAGTGAGAGTGAGCAGATCCTGGGGGAAGAAGTGAGAGTGAGCAGATCCCTGGGTGAAGAAGTGATGGTGCACAGATCCGCAGGGAACAAAATGAGAGTGAGCACATCCCCGGGGGATGAAGTGAGAATGAGCGGATCCCCAGGAAAAGAAGTGATGGAGCACAGATCCCCAGGGAAGAAGTGAGAGTGAGCGGATCACCGGGGGTCAGAGGTGAGAGTGAGCAGTACTATAACAATGTTCTGGGGCCTTGAGTTGTATTTTCCGTGACAGAACAAAAGTGCATTTGCATCATAAATCCCGTTTAGTATCAGTGCAATTGCAAGAGATTTTCTGTATTAGTCAATCTCCTCACCGCATTCACTCCCTGTTCACTCCCTCCCTGTTCACACTCACTCTTTGCTCACTCACTCCTTGTTCACACTCACTCCTTGTTCACACTCACTGCCATCACACTCACTCCTTGTTTACACTCACTCCCTGTTCACACTCACTTCCTGTTCATACTCACTCTCTGTTCACACTCACTGCCCGCACACTCACTCCCTGTTCACACTCACTCTCTGTTCACACTTACTCTCTGGCCCACTCACTCCTTGTTCACACTCCCTCCCTGTTCACACTCACTCCCTCACTCCCTGTCCATACTCACTCCCTGCTCACACTCACTCCCTGTCCATACTCACTCTCTGCTCACACTCACTCTCTGCTCATACTCACTCTCTGCTCACACACACCCTCTGTTCACACTCACTCCCTGCTCACACGCATTCCCTGTTCACACTCACTCCCTGCTCACAATCACACTCCCTGTTCACACTCACTCTCTGGCCCACTCACTCCTTGTTCACACTCACTCCCTGTTCACACAGACTCTCTGGCCCATTCCCTCTTGCTCCCTGTTCACTTTCAGCACTCCCTCTTGATCCCCATGCTGCTGTAGCTCAACGACCATCTCTGCCCCATTCCTTGGACTTCTCCAGTCCAAAGTGGTGGAAGTTATGCGGCAGCTGTACAGAGCTCTGGTTAGATCTCATCTGGAGTATTGCATTCAGTTTTGAGTATTGCATTCAGTTTTGGGCATGGCACCTCAGGAAAGGTATATACTGTATTCCCTTGAGTATAGAAGATTATGGGGTGATCTAATTGAGGTGTTTAAGATGATTATAGGAGTTGATAGGATAGCTACAAATAAATTATCTTCTCTGGTTGCGGGGGGGGTCCAGGACAAGGGGTCATAACCTTAAAATTAGAGCAATGCCGTTCAGGAGTGTTGTCAGGAAGTGCTTTGTCACATAAATGGTAGTGGAAATCTGGAACTCTCTCCCCCAGAAAGCTGTTGAGGCTGGGGGTCAATTGAAAATTTCAAAACTAACCTTGATACATGTTTGTTAGGTAAGGGTATTAAGGGCCATGGAACCAAGATGGATAAATGAAGTTGAGATACAGATCAGTCATGATCGAATTGATTGGCGGAACAGGCCGAATGGCGGAACAGGCTGAATAGCCGACTCCTGTGCATATGCTTAATTCCCTTGGCTCAATCAGCCCTCAAATGCACCAAGCTGACATTTTTCAGGCACCCCTTGAAAAACTGCTTTGTGTATTTTAGAAACACTAACAGACGCCCAGCGGTGAAGATTAAGACCATAAATCAGTCTCAGGGTACTGCTGATGAACATAAACCACCTGAGCTTTGCTTCTTCAGTTTCCAATCTCAGCACAACTGCCAGATTGAATTACTGCTTTGTTGTTTGTTGTCAGGCTCCTATTAACCGATATCTGTGTTTTACAATGTCACCGTCATGTTCCTTCAGTTTACAGTTAACGGCCTCTAATATATATCTGTATAACAGAAGCAAAAGGTAGACTTCTAACCTTTACCAAGATGCTAGCAAGTGATACGCGTAGAACAGTCATATGATTGCCATTGGTCAATCACATTGCTAGAAAATGACACTGACAATCGGAATGCCATACTATTGGTCAACGAGGTGTCTCCAAAGGGCACTTGGCAATTATTTTAACATAGATCATAGGATAAATTAAGTGATCCCAGCAAAGATTTTCTGACTCGCACTCCCATTGAGCTCAGATTCCTGCTGGGATTGCTGAATTTCTCCCAAGGTGTCCCCTCCAGTCTCGCAAGGAAGCCAGATTGGCGACTGTCACCGTACAAACTCTATGTGTGTATGTGTGTGCATGCAGGTGCCTCGGATTTTGCCTCCATCCTCACATAAATATGAAGCTGTGTGGGGATTGCTTTGTTTCCATACTTCATTCCCACAGTGCATACTTTAGCTGGGAGAAGCTGCCCTAATTTTTCTTCCCCTGAAGCGAATTAGCAATGCAGCCTTCTCATAACAGAGGTTGTTTGGCACAGACAAAATTATCCAGTGCAGTGCTGAGGGAGTGTGATACTGTCGGAGGTGCCGTCTTTCGGATGAGTCGTTAAACCTAGACCCTGCCTGCCCTCTCAGATGGATGTAAAAAATCCCATTGCACTATTTCAACGAAGAGCAAGGGAGTTCTCTCCGGTGTCCTGGTTAATATTTATCCCTCAACTAAGACCTAAAGCAGATTATCTGGTCATTTATCTCATTGCTGTTTACAGCCTTGCTGTGGGTAAATTAGCTATTGCTTTTCACTACATTACAACAGTGACTACACTTCAAAAGTATTTCATTGACTGTAATGCACTTTGGGACGCACTGAGGTCATGAAAGGTGCTCTATAAATGTAAGTCTTTCTTCAGACAAAATAATTTTAACCTTCAGTTCTCGAAGTGGTCACATTAAGAAAGGTCAATAATTGAGATCTCAGCTAATCCTGTCTGAGCATTATCACAAACAATGGAAGGGTCTTTTACCGGAGTGTGCGTTTGTACTTCCTAAGGACATTTAAAGAAATCTGCTAGTGGTTGTAAAGATGGCCTTTACGGATGCTACAATCACTTCAAGTCCAAACTCACAATCACATTTTACCTCACTTAGCATCGATGGCATTTTTTAAAACATAAAATGAGAATCCTGAAAGTTATAAGGAAGTTGGAAATGCCGAGATCTATGCAATACACTGGAATCAACTCAAGCCAACGCAAGGCCCAAGGAGCTTAAAGAGGCTGGGTGAAAATTGAAATTTACATTAAAATAGAACCTTGTCAGGCAGCGGAAGGGAAGGACGCCAGCTTTGAGGAAGGGTGCCCGCTGTGAGGGTGAGGCTGTCGAAATCTAGCGGCAGTAGGTGCTGCACATGAGGAACATACTATTTTCTCTGACTAACCTGGGAAGTGAATTCCACAGCCTCAGAACATTGTGTGTGAAGAATTTGTATACTTAGCTTCTTAAAACAAACATTACAACAAAAACTGGAACAAATGGTGTTGATTGGGCAATTGTGCAAAAACAGGACAGGTTTATCGCAGCTGTTATCAACTCAAAAAACAGTCCCATCATTTTTAAGGTTAGTGAGCAATACTTAAAAAAAAGTTATACATGAAGGAAATTTGTACATTGAATCATAACGTTCCTCAATGCTGCCATTTATATTTATGGATAGGAGGCTCTGGTAGGCACAGTTTGCACATATCTGCTCATACGTGAGGCACGTAGCATGCCTCATGTGCACTACCATCATAACTTGCATTTAGATAACGTCTTTAATGTCGTAAAACATCCCAAGGCCCTTCACAGGAATGTAAAGAGACAAAACTTGACACCGAGCCAAAGTAGGTGATATTAGGAAAGGTGGTGAAATGCTTGGTCAAAGAGGTAGGCTTTAAGCAGCATCTTAATGGAGGGGAGAGAGGTGGAGAGGCTAAGAGGTTTAGGGAGGATATTACAGGAGTTTATGGCCTAGATGGCTGAAATCATGGCTGACGACGGTGAGTCGAAGGAAGTGGGGGATGTGCAAGAGGCCGGAGTTGGAGGAACACAGAGTTCTCGAAGGGTTGTGGGACTGGAGGAGATTACAGAGATAGGGAGGAGTGAGGCCATGGAGGGATTTGAACATAGGGATGAGAATTTTAAAATTGAGATGGACGGGGAGCCAATGTAGGTCAGTGAGCTTGGCCTACTTAGGCCATTAAGGAATGTTTTCTTCAGGAGTCAGAAATTGAGGCATGAACAAAGTAGACCTGTGACACAAGACAGTGCAAACTGGTACTGGCTGTGTGTGAGCACTGAGGAATTACCTCTCCTATACTCAGCTTATTATAACCAGGTCACCTCCAGTACACCAACATGCTACTTCCATTCTTCTGCAGCACGGTCTGTTAGGCATTAATTATAAACGAAGGCATTTGCTTGAATTAAACATTTGAACTGATATAAAGCATCATTGATCACGAACCACCTCCATCATCACAAGACTATAACATCAAACAAGAGAACTGAACAGGTTTCAGTGCATTGACTGCTGCTTCAACTAATCATTTTAACCTGAAGATTTTAACTAAAAGATTTTTTGGTTCTGTGTCAAGGCTATTACTCTGCCTGTTGAGTGCTGAAGTCAGTGATAAATTTCTCTTTGTCGCTCTGCCTGCAGTGTCACTGTGCAGTGATCGGCTGAATTACTATCTTACTTTTCCGGATGTCTCAAGGAGCTGTCTTTGTTGGTCTGCAGAGTGACCCAAAGCTAGGAGCATAAGTAAACACACGTTAATTTGTGCATTTGCATTTATGTTCAGTGTGTTTTCACACTGGTGAACCAAAATAATGTCAGAGCAGAAGCAGCCTTAAGCTGCGGTTGTCTCACAGCACTGTTGGATGTGCCGTTTTTTTAATTAGAAAGGATATGATCTCAATTGCGATCAGAGGTCATCACAATTGAACAACCGGATCATTTAGAAGGAGGAACTGGAGCCACTCAAGGCCAAGCAGATCAGTTGCATTGTGGGACTGAATGTGGCCATTTTAGATGTGTGCGAGTGGAGAGAGTCACCAAGTACAAAATAAAAGGGGGGGGGGCGTAATCTTCTCTTGCACTCCTGAAGCAGTCAATTGAAATGTGGCATTGCACTGGTAGAGGTCTGGAAGTAGGCTAAGAGGCATTCTCCCTCCTCAACTGCAGGGGAGAAGCAAGGTGGAAAATAAATTGAAAATGGAGGGCAGAAGCATTGTGACAGAAAGTATTAGAACTCACAAATGTATTAGACATTCCAGTTCTTACCTGCTTGCGCTGCAATAATTAGAGCTGTGTTTCCCTCTTTGTCCTGCGAGTTGACATCAAGGTGAGGGCACTGGGCCAAGATGAAGACAATGTCCATGAACCCCTGGTAACAAGCAACCATCAGCCCAGTCTAGAAACAGAAACCACCTAGCAGTGTTAGAGAGAGAGTTTGGTCTAGCAGAAATCAGAAGTTGTGAATAAAACATACAGGTGCAAGAATCTGACGTATAGATGAGCAGGTACAACAAAGAAAGAATGCGTCAAAGAAATAGGAATAGCTGAGAAGCTGAAGGAAAGGAGAAGGGGAAAATGAAATAGAATACAAGATTGATTGTAGAAATGAAGCATTTGTCAGTATTTAAGCAGTCTCCAGCCAATATTTAAATGGTTGACAGTTCACACAAAAGTACTGCGGACAAGTGAAGGTGAAGGGGTCCAACATGAATAAGACTGTAAAGGTCACTGGCTCTCCAAGCAAAGTCATTCCCAGCAGTAGGTGGACTAAATATCGTTGGCACAACGAGGTTAACAGAAGAGCTTGGAGCTCAACTACTGATTTAGTTTTCAATGTTGTCCATTTCCTCACCTCCTCCCCTTACCTGTGCTTGGGGTACGGCCTCACCCATTATCACTACGATCAACTACCCAGGCTTAGATCATCTAACAGACCAGGGATTGCACCTTGGATCAAAAAGAAAATCAATGAAAACACTGCAGATGCTGGAAATCTGAAACAATATCAGATAAAAAAATACTGGAAACGCTCAACAGGTCAAGCGAGCATCTGTGGAGAGAGAAAGGGTAGGGTCAAACGTTTCAGGTTGATGACCTTTGGTGGGAAGCGGGAGATGTCGCAGACGAACAGCTAATGAAGAGGAACGGAGCCAGGGAAAAAGAGGCAGAGGGGAGAAAACAAAAGATGACAGTGCAAGACACAGGAGACGATAATGAGAGAAATTAGACAAACAAAAGATGCCGAGACATAGGACCTTTGTGTTCTGTATAATGCAGTGCAAAACAAAACATGTTTAGCCTCTGAGTCACTGGGAAACCCTAAAATGACTATCTGACCTCTCACTCTCAAGAAAGGCCCTATTTTGCTGAGCATGATTAAAAAATGAGCAATAAGAACATAAAAAATAAAAAAGACTTGGATTTATGTAGCGCCTTTCATAACCACTGGACGTCTCAAAGCACTTTACAGCCAATGCAGTACTTTTGGAGTGTAGTAACTGTTGTAATGTAGGAAACATGGCAGCCAATTTGCACACAAGCAAGCTCCCACAAACAGCAATGTGATAATGACCAGAGGCGATAATGAGAGAAATTAGACAAACAAAAGATGTCGAGACATAGGACTTTTGTGTTCTGTATGATGCACGAGCTCAGGGCTCAGAAGAGACGAAGGCCCAGGGGCATTACGGGCCAGCCCACACTGCAATATGTGCGCGCATGAGGTCCGTGCAGCAGAGCTGGTCTCCAGTCGTCTTGGTTAATCCTTGCCACTGTACCAAGACCTAGGTCTGTCAAGCCTGTGTGATGGCTGGTGTGCAACGGCCATCACTAGTTAAAAAAATCCATGCACACGCATCTTCCACACTTCAAGATTTAGTTTGGGATCTGGAATATTAGGTCCTTCATTGAAACACCTGTGAACTTTTTGATGTGGAAGCAAATCATCCTCGATCCGAGGGACTGCCTATGATGACTAGATAATCTGTTTTTGTTATGTTGATTGAGGAATAAATATTGGCCAGGACACCGGGGAGAACTCCCCTGCTCTTCGAAATAGTGTCATGGGATCTTTTACGTCCTCCTGAGAGAACGTCTCATCCGAAAGACGGCACCTCCGACAGTGCAGCATTCCCCAATGTATTGCACTGGAGTGTCAGCCTGGATTTTTTGTGCTCCAGTCTCTGGAGTGGGACTTGAACCCACAAAATAGAAGCAGGAGTAGGCCATTTGATCCCTCGAGCCTGCTCTGCTATTCAATGAGATCATGGTTGATCTACTACCTCAATTCCACTTGCCTGCACTATCCCCAAATCCCTTGATTCCCTTAATATCTAAAATCCAATCTGCTCAGTACTTGTGACCACAGAAGCTCATCAGAAATGGTGGCTTTAATGATGCCGATTGGGCTATTCCCATTGGCCTTGCAGTTTTTGCATGGCTGTGCACCTTTGTACAAAACAGAAGTAAATCAAAGCTTCCGGTAAATACTTTGCACAAGCAAAGTCTGTAACAAACACTCACGTTCAGAATCTGTGACTGAAGTTCTTTACTCAAAAGATTATTAGCCATGTATCAGTCACGTTTGGATCTCTACAGATCCCTCCTGCTGGTAAATTATAAGTGGTTGGAAGTTTCCCTGGAAATGTTTTCAATTATTTTCTGTAAACTTCCCCTGCCCAATCATAACTAAACAATGTTTTTTTTTTAGACAATGAGAGACTGTTGACAGAAGCCTCTATCTTCAAAATTTGTAGAGTTTAGCCAGATCAAAAATGACAGAGTATTATAATCAATGCCTTTTGTGTAAAAAGGATTCAGAGTACATCCAATTCAAGCGATCTTTTATAATAGTCTATTGATACCTCCGCTTGAATGCATCTCTGCCCCCAACCTGGCCCTGCCCCCAAGATACAGAGCTTCCCTGCAATTGCTCTTGCTCAGAGGCTCTCTTCAAATTTTGGGCAGCTTTTCAGGCGCAACAGAAAATAGTCATTTATCTGGTGTTCTTTTGAAATTCAGCGTTTTTCCTTTAATTTATCTTGACTGAGACCTGCTCTGTATTTTTTGTTCCTTTGAATGTATTTTTACGGCTTCAGTAATGTCACATCGCAGGTTCTTAAACATGCTGTGCCTGAAGGATGGTTGAATGAGTTGAAACTTTAATTTTCATACTTGAAGAATAAACATATATGGTGTGAGTTTGGCACTTTGCTCGGTCCGATTGTTTACGTTGATTTATGTTCGGGCATATTCTCATGAGACTCGCAGGAAATTTGAGCGTAACTTGACATCCGCAGAATGGGCGCGTTTTCAGGTCTAACTTTCGGGTTACGCCATCGGTGGAAACACCAGGCCTAGCTGCACAATACTGATGTTATAGCACAGCATGGTTTTAGTAGGATAGGGTTTAAAAACAGTCATCTATTTCATACTAATTTATTTAACAGACCATTTTTCTTTCAATAAAGTACAGCCCATTATATACAGCAATCACAGGATTCCTTACTGTAAATTGTGGCGGCAAAAGTGTGCAGTAATGGTTCATCAAGAAGATTATATTATTGGACATGTTACAGGTTGGCAGTCGTGCATCATTTACCACTAACAAAAAGGACTCTATGAAGTGAACACTAAGGCAGTAATCTAATGCGAGCATTCAGATAATGGTTATAATCCATTAAGATCCACGGCACAGCCCTGGACAACGTGGACCACTTCCCATACCTCGGGAGTCTTCTATCAACAAGAGCAGGCATTGACGACGAGATTCAACACCGCCTCCAGTGCACCAGTGCAGCCTTCGCCCACGTGAGGAAAAGAGTGTTTGAAGACCCTCAAAACTGCCACCAAGCTCATGGTCTACAGGGCTGTAGTAATGCCCGCCCTCCTGTATGGCTCAGAGATGTAGACCATGTACAGTAGACACCTCAAGACGCTGGAGAGATACCACCAGTAATGTCTCCGCAAGATCTTGCAAATCTCCTGGGAGGACAGACGCACAAACATTGGCATCCTCGTCCAGGCCAACATCCCCAGCATTGAAGCACTGACCACACTTGATCAGCTCCGCTGGGCAGGCCACATAGTTCGCATGCCAGACACGAGACTCCCAAGGCAAGCGCTCTACTCGGAACTCGTCCACGGCAAACGAGTCAAAGGCGGGCAGAGGAAACGTTACAAGGACACCCTCAAAGCCTCCCTGATAAAGTGCGACATCCCCACTGACAACTGGGAGTCCTTGGCCATAGACCACCCTAAGTGGAGGAAGTTCATCCAGGAGGGCGCTGAGCTCCTCGAGTATCGTCACCGAGAGCATACAGAAATCAAGCGCAGGCAGCGGAAGGAGCGTGCGGCAAACCAGGCTCCCTGCCCACCCTTTCCCTCAACGACTATCTGTCCCACCAGTGACAAAAACTGTGGTTCTCATATTGGACTGTACAGAACTCATCCTAAGAGTGGAAGCAAGTCTTCCTCGATCCCGAGGGACTGCCTATGATGATGATGACTGTAAAACACACTCATTAACTGACGTCACATGGTTCATTACTGGCAGGTAAAATGGTAACATACCATAATTCCATTCAACCCATCAATGAATTCTGTAAGCATTGGCAGAACTGATTTACCATGGGGGAATGTAGACAATTCTGTACCGAAAGTGTCATCTTTTATTAACCCCACATAGGACAGTTCCCTTAAAACTGTCAATCACAAAAATGCAAAGATTAGCAGGCAAAGTACCAGGGATGATGGACTTCGGTTATACGGAGAGGCTGGAGAAGCCGGGATTGTTCTCCTTATAGCAGAGAGGGTTAAGGGGAGATTTAACTGGTATTCAAAAACATGAGTTTTGCTAGAGTAAGGAGAAACTGTTTCCAATGGCAGACGGGTCAGTAACTAGAGGACACAGATTTAAGGTAATTAGCAAAAGAGCCAGAGGTGAGATGAAAACAATTATTTTTACGCAGCAAGTTGCTGTAATCTGTAATGCACTGCCTAAAAGGGTGGTGGAAGCAGATTCAATAATAACATTCAAAAGAGAATTGAATAAATACTTGATGGCGAAACATTTGCAGAGCTATGTGGAAAGAGCAGAGGAGTGGGACTAATTGGATAGCTCTTTCAAAGAGCTGGCACAGGCACGGTGGGCCAAATGGCCTCCTTCTGTGCTGTAAGATTCTATGGTACAAAAGGAATCACTAATTTCTGCATTGTGCTCAACTTCCTGTAGAGAATTTATATGACCTAATATTATGGGAGAGCTCATGGTGCTATTACAGGAACCACCAGATGTTTGGCAGGAAATGCTTTAAATAAGTTTGTTGAACAGCACTCGCTGCTCCCTCCTCTCTGTCATCTCCAATCTAAACCATGTTGCTAGTGTGACAAGGCAATGGAATTTTTTGACAACAGGCTTGTTGACAGCAGACTGGAATTCTCATCTGAAGGGGCTTTCTGGCAGAAGCCATGGTTTCAGAATCTGATTCATTTACTTTGTTGTTTGTGTTTCTATTTTTCGCACACACTTGCTCACAAGTGAACACTAGACAGAAGTATTGATCAAAAGCTATTGGTTACAGTCAACCCCGAAACATCCTGGGGGGTCACCATTGACCAGAAACTTAACTGCAAGAGCGGGTCAGAGGCTGGGTATTCTGCAGCGACTGTCTCACCTCCTGACTCCCTAAAGCCTTTCCAACATCTACAAGGCACAAGTCAGGAGTGTAACGGCATACTCTCCACTTGCCTGGATGAGTGCAGCTCCAACAACACTCAAGAAGCTCAACACCATCCAGGACAAAGCAGCCCATTTGATTGGCACCCCATCCACCACCTTAAACATTCACTCCCTCCACCACCAGCATACTATGGCTGCAGTATGTACCATCTACAAGATGCACTGCAGCAACTCGCCAACGCTTCTTCGACAGCACCTCCCAAACCTCTACCACCTAGAAGGACAAGGGCAACAGGCACATGGGAACATCATCACCTGCAAGTTCCCCTCCAAGTTACACACCATCCTGACTCGGAAATACATAGCTGTTCTTTCATCATTGCTGGGTCAAAATCCTGGAACTCCCTCCCCAACAGCACTGTGGGAGTACCTTCACTACACGGACTGCAGCGGTACAAAAAGGCGGCTCACCACCACCTTCTCAAGCGTAATTCGGGATGGGCAATAAATGCTGGCCTGGCCAACAACGCCAGGAATAAATATTAAAAATAAAGACCACTTTAGAGAACTGCAAATCTCATGACAGGAAATGATCATTTGCAGGAGATAGAATCCCAAAATAAAATAACAGACTTGTGAGAAGTAAAAATAGTCTGAAAATCATTGAGTGGGAGGGCGGATGCAGGCTTTATGTCATAATGTTGCATAAACCTGGCTTGTATTCCCTTGAGTTCAGAAGATTGAGAAGTAATCTAATTGAGGTGTTTAAAATGATAAAATGATTTGATAGGGTAGATACAAAGAAACTATTTCCTCTGGTGAGGGAATCCAGAACAAGTGGATTAGAGCCAGGTCACTCAGGAATAAAATCAGGAAGCACTTTTTCACACAAAGGGTAGTGGATATCTGGAATTCTCTCCACCAGAAGGCTGTGGATGCTGGGACCATTGACATTTTTGACAGATTTTTTTATTAAATAAGGGTATCAAAGGATATGGATCAAAGGTGGATAAATTAATTTGAGGTACAGGTCAACCATGATCTAACTGAATGGCAGAGCAGGCTTGAGAGGATCCTGTTCTGACGTTCAACAATACATCCTGGAGCGAGGGGAACTTTGTAAACGTCTGCACACACCTCAGAGAAGAAAGAAGCTTCCGAATGTCCTGGGGGGAGTGTTTGCTAGTGCTGTTGGGGAGGACTTAAACTAATATGGCAGGGGGATGGGAACCTATGCAGGGAGACAGAGGGAAATAAAATGGAGGCAGAAGCAAAAGATAGAAAGGAGAATAGTAAAAGTGGAGGGCAGAGAAACCCAAGGCAAAAAACAAAAAGGGCCACATTACAGCAAAATCCTAAAGGGGCAAAATGTGTTAAAAAGACAAGCCTGAAGGCTCTGTGCCTCAATGCGAGGAGTATTCGGAATAAGGTGGACGAATTAACTGCGCAGATAGCAGTTAACGGATATGATGTAATTGGCATCATGGAGACATGGCTCCAGGGTGACCAAGGCTGGAAACTCAACATCCAGGGGTATTCAACATTTAGGAAGGATAGGCAGAGAGGAAAAGAAGGCGGGGTGGTGTTGCTAGTTAAAGAGGAAATTAATGCAATAGTAAGGAGGGACATTAGCCTGGATGATGTGGAATCGGTATGGGTGGAGCTGCGGAATACCAAAGGGCAGAAAACGCTAGTGGCAGTTGTGTACAGACCACCAAACAGTAGAAGTGAGGTTGGGGACAGCATCAAACAAGAAATAAGGGATGTGTGCAATTAAGATAAAGCAGTCATCATGGGCGACTTTAATCTACATATTGATTGGGCTAACCAAACTGGTAGCCAATGCGGTGGAGGAGAATTTCCTGGAGTGTATTAGGGATGGTTTTCTCGACCAATATGTCGAGGAACCAACTAGAGAGATGGCCATCCTAGACTGGGTGATGTGTAATGAGAAAAGACTAATTAGCAAGCTTGTTGTGCGAGGCCCCTTGGGGAAGAGTGACCATAACATGGTAGAATTCTTTATTAAGATGGAGAGTGACACAGTTAATTTGGAAACTAGGGTCCTGAACTTAAGGAAAGGTAACTTCGATGGAATGAGGCATGAATTGGCTAGAATATACTGGCAAAGGATACTTAAAGGGTTGACGGTGGATAAGCAATGGCAAACATGTAAAGATCACATGGATGAACTTCAGCAATTGTACATCCCTGTCTGGAGTAAAAATAAAACGGGGAAGGTGGCTCAACCCGTGGCTAACAAGGGACATTAAGGATAGTGTTAAAACCAAGGAAGAGGCATATAAATTGGCTAGAAAAAGTAACAAACCTGAGGACTGGGAGAAATTTAGAATTCAACAGAGGAGGACTAAGGGTTTAATAAGGAGGGGGGAAATAAAGTACGAGAGGAAGCTTGCAGGGAACATAAAAACTGACTGCAAAAGCTTCTATAAATATGTGAAGAGAAAAAAATTAGTGAAGACAAATGTAGGTCCCTTGCAGTCGGATTCAGGTGAATTTATAATGGGGAACAAAGAAATGGCAGACCAATTGAACAAATACATTCTTGAAGGAAGACACAAACAACCTTCCGAATGTACTAGGGGACAGTGGGTCTAGTGAGAAGGAGGAACTGAAGGATATCCTTATTAGGTGGGAAATTGTGTTAGGAAAATTGATGGGATTGAAGGCCGATAAATCCCCGGGGCCTGATAGTCTGCATCCCAGAGTACTTAAGGAAGTGGCCCTAGAAATAGTGGATGCATTGGTGATCATTTTCCAACAGTCTATCAACTCTGGATCAGTTTCTATGGACTGGAGGGTAGCTAATGTAACACCACTTTTAAAAAGGAGAGAGAAAACGGGTGATTATAGACCAGTTAGCCTGACATCAGTAGTGGGGAAAATGTTGGAATCAATCATTAAGGATGAAATAGCAGAAAATTTGGAAAGCAGTGATAGGATCGGTCCAAGTCAGCATGGATTTATAAAAGGGAAATCATGCTTGACGAATCTTCTGGAATTTTTTGAGGATGTAACTAGCAGAGTGGACAAGAGAGAACCAGTGGATGTGGTGTATTTAGACTTTCAAAAGGCTTTTGAAAAGGTCCCGCACAAGAGATTGGTGTGCAAAATCAAAGCGCATGGTATTGGGGATAATGTACTGATGTGGATAGAGAACTGGTTGGCAAACAGGAAGCAGAGAGTCGGGATAAATGGGTCCTTTTCAGAGTGGCAAGCAGTGACTAGTGGAGTGCCGCAGGGCTCAGTGCTGGGAACCCAGCTCTTTACAATATACATTAATGATTTGGATGAACGAATTGAGTGTAATATCTCCAAGTTTGCAGATGACACTAAACTGGGTGGCGGTGTGAGCTGTGAGGGGGACGCTAAGAGGCTGCAGGGTGACTTGGACAGGTTAGGTGAGTGGGCAAATGCATGGCAGATGCAGTATAATGTGGATAAATGTGAGGTTATCCATTTTGGGGGCAAAAACACGAAGGCAGAATATTATATGAATGGCGGCAGATTAGGAAAAGGGGAGGTGCAACGAGACCTGGGTGTCATGGTTCATCAGTCATTGAAGGTTGGCATGCAGGTACAGCAGGCGGTGAAGAAGGCAAATGGTATGTTGGCCTTCATAGCTAGGGGATTTGAGTATAGGAGCAGGGAGATCTTACTGCAGTTGTACAGGGTCTTAGTGAGGCCTCATCTGGAATATAGTGTTCAGTTTTGGTCTCCTAATCTGAGGAAGGACGTTCTTGCTATTGAGGGAGTGCAGCGAAGGTTCACCAGACTAATTCCAGGGATGGCTGGACTGTCATATGAGGAGAGACTGGAGCAACTAGGCCTTTATTCACTGGAGTTTAGAAGGATGAGAGGGGATTTCATAGAAACATATAAGATTCTGACGGGACTGGATAGGTTAGATGCGGGAAGAATGTTCCCGATGTTGGGGAAGTCCAGAACCAGGGGACATAGTCTTAGGATAAGGGGTAGGCCATTTAGGACTGAGATGAGGAGAAACTTCTTCACTCAGAGAGTTGTTAACCTGTGGAATTCCCTACCGCAGAGAGTTGTTGATGCCAGTTCACTGGATATATTCAAGAGGGAGTTAGATATGGCCCTTACGGTTAAGGGGATCAAGGGGTATGGAGAGAAAGCAGGCAAGAGGTACTGAGGAAATGATCAGCCATGATCTTATTGAATGGCGGTGCAGGCTCGAAGGGCCGAATGGCCTACTCCTGCACCTATTTTTTCTACGTTTTCTATGTTTCTATGAACATATAAGTATGGATATATCACTCTCTCCCTCTCTCTCACACAGTGCTTGTCTCTCTCCATCTCTCTCTCTCTCTCTCACACACACACACACACACACACACACAGTGCCCATCTCTCTCGTATACAGCGACTGTCACTGTTCCTCTCCCCTCCCCCCCCCTTACACCTACACAGCAACTGTGTTTCTCTCTCTCTCTCTCTCTCTCAGTATGTGTCACTGTCGCCTCTCTCTCTCTCTCTCACACACATACACAATCATCATAGGCAGTCCCTCGGAGTCGAGGATTGACCTGCTCCAATGCACGACCTACAGTCTCTGTCACAAGTGGGTCAGGCAGTGGTTGAAGGAAAGGATGGGTGAGGAGCCTGGGTTGACGCACGCTCCTTCGCTGTCTACGCTTGGTTTCTACTTGTTCTTGGCGATGGGACTCACTATGCTCAGCGCCCTCCCGGATGCTCTTCCTGCACTTTGGGCGGTTATGGTCTAGGGATTCCCAGGAGTCGGTGGGGATGTTGCACTGTATCAAGGAGGCTTTGAGGGTGTCCTTGAGGGTCCATGTTTCCTCTGCCCAACTGGAACTCGCTTGACGTGTCGAAACTCTGCGTAGAGCATTTGCTTTGGGAGTTTCGTGTCGGGCATACAGACGATGTGGAACTAACACACACATACACACAGTGCCTGTCTCTCCCACACACAGAGTGTACATCATGCAGGAGCAGGAATTCATAAAATGTATCTTAATGTTCACGGTTTCTGGTCCTTGCATTTTTTTTAAATTGTACATATGAATGGTTAAATCCAACATTCTGTGCACTTCCTTCTCTCCTCTCCTCTCCCCGCTCCCCCCACCCCCCTACACCCCAACGTCCAATTTGGGTCTGGAGAAAGGGTGGCAGCTGGGTTCACCATCTTTTGTCACACCCAGAAGCGGGCACAAGGCAGAGCTCAAGAGCATGGCTTACAGCAGATTATTTACTCTACTGTGTGACCTCGACATTCAACCAGTTTCAGGGGATTTATTTATTTCAATGCAGTCTTTCTGTTATGACTTGTATTATCTTTGTATTAGTATCAGTTGCCTGGAAATGACTGTTGCTGCTGTTATTGTGAAAACACTCAACAACTGTATCAAATTCCTGCCTGCTATTTTAATACAGGTGTTAACCCACTTAAGATAAATAGTGAATTCAATTTGAGCAGATTAAGTGTTCAAACAATAATATCACCAAGTCATTCTATGTTCATACATATATATCTCTATTTCTCCTGGTTCCCAATTGTAAGATATTTATTTGTTTTTCTCTCTGAATTTTTTTATTAAATAGTTTCCCAGACTGGAGTGCTGCTCCTCTTCCTGTTGGTGGCGATGAACTTAACTTCGAGAGGCTGATTTCTGGAGAGGTTTGCATACTTTGAATTGGGCTGGTTTTGATATTTCAATGTGACCCTGGGCTGGTGAGCAGAAAAGGCTCCCAAAAACTGGGCAAAGCCTGCAACAGCAGAAGATGGATTCTTTCCACCCTAATTACATTAGAAATTATAGCAGGCCACCCTGCTCATAAAGAGGTTGTGGAGCCAAACATCGGACAGCTGGCAAACCACACTGCACAATGTCTATTGTCGGACCTGTCAGGGAGATCCCCCGGTTTCCTAGGCCCACAATCCTCCTCCAACCAACACCTCCAAATAAATCTGATTAACGAGTCATTCATCTCAGTGGTGTCTGTGGGATCTTACTGTGCTTTTGCCTACATTATAAACCACTGCATCTCAAAGTAACCTATTGTGCCTTTCGGACGTTTCTGAGATAACGTGGTGGGATTAAATACTAGTTTCTTTTAACAACCCCCAGTAGATTCACTGGGACTGTCCTGCGCAAGATTACACCAGAACAACAACAACTTGTATTTATATAGCGCCTGTAACGTAGTGAAACAACCCAAGACCCTTCACAGGAGTATTATGAGATTTTAAAAATTGACACCGAGTCGCATAAGTAGAAATTAGCGCAGGTGACCAGGCTTGGTCAAAGAGGTGGGTTTTTAGGAGCGACTTGAAGGAGGAATGTAGAGAGGCGGAAAGATTTAGGCAGGGAGTTCCAGAACTTGGGGCCTAGGCCAGAGGAGGCACTGTCATCAATGGTTGAGCGATTATAATCAGGGATGCTCAAGAGGGCAGAATTAGAGGAGCATAGACATCTCGGGGGGGTTTGGGGGCTGGAGGAGATTACAGAGATAGGGAGGGGCGAGGCCGTGGAGGGATTTGAAAATAAGGATGAGAATTTTGAAATCAAGGCTTTACTTTACTGGAAGCCAATGTAGGTCAGCGAACACAGGGGTGATGGGTGAGGGGGACATGGTGCGAGTTAGGACACGGGTAGCCGAGTTTTCAATCACCAGTAGTTTACATAGGGTTAAATGTGGGAGGCCAGCCAGGAATGTGTTGGAATAGTCAAGTCTAGTGGTAACAAAGGCACGGATGAGCGTTTCAGCAGCGGATGAGCTGAGGCAAGGGCGGAGACGTGCAATGTTAGGGAGGTGTAAATAGGCGGCGTTAGTTATGCTGCAGATATGTGGTCGAAAGTTAATTTCAGGGTCAAATATGACACCAAGGTTGCGAACAGTCTGGTCCAGCCTCAGACAGAAGTTGGGGAGAGGGATAGAGTCAGTGACTAGGGAACGGAGTTTGTGGCGGGGACCGAAAACAATGGTATCTGTCTTCCCAATACTCAGTTGGAGAAAATTAATGCACATCCAGAACGGGATGTCGGACAAGCAGTCTGATAATTTAGAGACTGTGGAGGGGTCGAGAGAAGTGGTATTGAGGTAGAGCTGGGTGTCATCAGCGTACATGTTTATTTCCTCCCTATTGTTGATTAGGAGAGAGTTCAATGCTGTCTCAGGGCCTCTCTCACCACCTAAAACTATCAGTACTGTGTGGAGCCCAAGAATGCCAAGAATGAGAAGAGAATAAAGAAAGAAAAAGCTTCCATGCCCTCAGAACGTCCCAAAGCGCTTCACAGTCAATTAATTTTGAAGTGTAATCGCAGATAAATACCGCTACCATTTTGTGCACAGCAAGCTCCCACAAACAGCAATACGAAGATGTGCGAGGAGAACCCCCCCACTCTCTTGTTTGAATAGTGCCATGGGATCCTATGCATCCACCTGAACAGACAGACGGTGCCTTAGTTTAACAGCTCCAACAGTGCAGCGCTCCCTCAGTACTGCACTGAGGTGCCAGCCTAGATTATCTGCTCAAATCCTGGAGTGTGGCTTGAAACCGTGACGTTTGGACTCAACAGGAAGCAGGAAAAGACGAACAGCACATAGAACCACCAACTCTGGTTGGACATATTCCTGAAAGTTTCATCACATGACCTCCTGCCTCCAACAGTCCCACCCAGTTAATCAACCTTTTTCCATCTCCAATATTTTATAACTAAGATACAAAAGTGTTCAATGAAAATGAATAATTTGTTTCCTTAACGCTCTTCCTGGGTTGCTCGCAACAGTGTCCAGGAGATTAATCGGTTACCGCTGGAGACTCCAGGACAATTGTGAAAGGTTGGAAACCCTAGCCAAACATCAAATACTTACATCACTATCTTCACTGATAAACATACACAGTAGAAATTGTTTTGTTGCCTTATGACCTTTGCCGGTTAGTAAAAACAGCTCTGCATGATGTAAATCACCGTGCTAAAAACTCTAACAGACTCCGAATTCTCCGGAGGACAGCTGATGCAGCACAAACTCTTCCTGATGGGATGTACGGAGGGGTTTTTCTGCTGCAAATGGTTTCGGAAATTGTTGATTTGGAGAGAGTTCAATGCTGGCTCAGGGTCTCACCGACCACCCGAAACTATCAGTACCGTGTGCAGCCCAAACTCAGGACGCTTAATGCCAAGAATCAGAAGGAAATAAAGAAAGAAGGAAAGAGCGTTCATGTCCTCCGGGCATCCCAAAGCACTTCACTGTCAATTAATTACTACTCTCGACCTCCAAGCAACATTGCAAGAGATAAATTTAAAAATGTAAATATAAACTATTCCACTCCTGGTGGGAGAGACTCAGGCCAACTACCCTCCAGTAACTAACAGGGACAATTTCTTTCTGTGTGAACTTAAGTTACATGCATTCATGGTCTGAGTGAAACGTCATCGACCTCAAACTCTGTTTCTCTCTTCACAGATGTGGAATAATTCCAGCATTTTCTGGTTTTTTTCCCGATTTCCAACATCCACAGTATTTTGCTTTTTCATTTAGAGTCTCTCTCTCTCTCACTCCTGGGATTTCACCCCTGACGTTTTTCCACTGCATTATAAATCCAATAGATCTTCAGGCTTTGGGTCATAAAATCAATAATAGCCTTTGGCCTACTCAATGCTGTACTACTTTATCTTCAACTGCAGCATAATTTACAGTGTTCTCTCCACCATATGGAATACCAGTCAGTTGGTTTAAGGCAGTTCTCCAAATGAGTGGTTCAGATGACAAACAAGAAAGAAAGAAAGAAAAGAGAGAAAGAAAGAGAAAGAGATAGGTAGCTCACATGGAGGTAGATTTTATTTCATGAGAACTGTATAGTCTGGAAAATGGCGCACACTGAGAGGGATGGCACTATTTGCAATTATCAAAGGACCTTGAAACTGGCAGCAAAACTGGCTCAAATGTAGCATAAATGCCGGCATGGACTAGTTGGGCCAAATGGCATGTTTCAGTGTCGTATATCCTATGTAAGCCCATGTAAACTTCTTTGCTGAGACGCCAATGATTACCAATGATATTAAGTCAAGAACGTCGGTGGAAGAGAGCGAAATGGCCCGAAAGGTAGACTCACAGACAATTGTAGTAACCTCTGGAAATGCGTGACTGAAGCAAGCTGTCAGGTAGCTAATGCACAGTATTGTGCAGACAGGGGTCAGTGCAATTGCTCAGTTTTATCGACCAGCTGCTGCTAAATGGGAGATTTGTACCCTTCTTCAGTTAAAATGTTGATCAGTCGGGAAGTGAAATCTACAGCAGACGTGTTCAGGACGCATGTGTCTCTTTCGAAAAATTGCACAAGTGCCCACTAATCATTCCCTAATCACACTGTTCTGTCAGCTTCTGCAGGAACCCAAATCCTTAGCTGGGTGTTCCTCGGGAATGTTTAATTTGCTGACAAAGGGAATGGGGCAATTGTTTCAACTGCTACTCATCTGACCAGTGGAAAATCTACACAAGAGGTTGTAAGCGCAGATTGTGATTACAACCATTGCCATTGCATCTCTTAAGACTTTCTTTCCATCTTCTCAATAATGTGCACCAATTTCCATCATAGTGACATTATGGTTAAGTGGAATGGTGATGCTGTTATGGTGCAATGGCATGAATTGAGTCAGCACGTCATTACGTTGACAGACAAAAAGGATTTGCCAAAATGTATAAGCAATGTCTTCTTGAAGAGGCCGCCACTGGATTAGGAGCTCACCTTCCTCTTGTTCCTTCATAGAAGGAAACAAACCTAATATCCGAGTGTATGAAGCTCCCTTCAACATCAAGCGGAGCCATGACTAGCTTCCTGTACTTCTAAAGCAAAATACTGCAGATGCTGGAATCTGTAATAAAAATAGAAAATGCTGGAAATCTCAGCAGGTCAGGCAGCATCTGTGGCGAGAAACAGAGTTAACATTTAGGGTCTGTGACCCTTCATCAGAACTGGGTCCTGTACTTGTCAGATTGTAGATTAGTTCAGACGTTAGGGGAGTTCTGTGAATTCAGTCAGGTTACAGCAACTCAATTCTTCGAATTTAACTTTGATTTTCCAAAGATAATATTTGGTGAAGACAACTATTTCGTCATACTGTAGTTAAATACAGCTACTGAAAAAAACAAGATTTACGCACTGAGGTGGTTACTTCTAATCTTCAGTTGTTCTGGTGGTTATTGTCCTTCATGTTACAAGGATCAAGGACGTATTTAAATAGTGGAACTCCAAGACTGTCAGCTAAACAGAACAATTTTTTCAAAACCCGAAAGACAAATGCTGCTTCACTCTTTCTTAATGCCTGATGTTTAATGAAAGCAGAGGAGATCAGATTTGTAAAAGAGATCCCTGCCACAGTCTGGAAGAGGCCAAACAAGAGCTGAGTGAAACATTTCCAGTAAAAGTAGAGAAGAGCAATCCAAAAATCAGATGAGCGGTGAGGAAATCAGGATCATTTCAAGCCAGAAACACAATGGAAAATTTGGCTGGCAATGCTCTGAGTGCTGAGATCAAGTACTTAGAAGTCTTGTGATATCAGTCTGGATGGGTTGAACATTTTACTGGATGGATGGTTACCATGTAGACTCTTGCAGGAAAATAACACAGGGAGCTAGAATAAGTGGACGTCTATCTAAAAGATATCTCAGATAGGACAACTCCAGTCATGTCACTGTTGCTGCACAGAAGGAAACGGTGAAAGAGAGGACCTCAAACAATGGTTGGTGTTCATATCATGTCGTAGGAGCCAGCTGTTTGATGTGGAAATGGCCCTTCAATTGGTGACTGTGACCAAGATGATGACGAACAATAAGGGATAGTTGGGGTTGTCACTCACCATTTGATTTAAGACAGTTTCTAATTTGTGAACTGGGATTATTGTACGGAAAATAGAGTAATGTTATGAATTTCCACTCGAAGCATCAGATACCAGGAGCACATCTTGTTTATTGAGTCCTGGGTATGCACGCTCCTTCCACCGGACCTCCCATGATTTTCCATCCCTTAAAATTACCGGAAGGCAAGTAATTGGCTAAATTTCTGATATTTTCTCCCTGGGTGACACTCCACACCAACAGTGGGAATTTGTAAAATCACCACCATGATCCAGCTCATTATGGTGAAAGTTGGTAAAGCACAATTTTCAGTAACCAGCCACTCAACCTTGCCAACACATTCAATGAATGGGTAGAAGTCAGATATAAACACTGACCAAATGATAACGTTCTGTATATTTTTTCCCCTCTCTGTTTGCAAATGAAGCTTAGGCAGCAGTGTGGATCAGTGGGTAACACTCTCACCTCTGGTTATGGGTTCAAGCCTCACTCCAGAGACTTGAGCACAAAATCCAGGCTGGCACTCAAGTGCAGTACTGAGGGAGTGCCGCACTGTTGGAGGCGCCTTCGTTCGGATGAGGCATTACATCGAGGCCTCATCTGCTCTCTCAGGTGGATGTAAACTATCCCACGCCACTATTTTGAAGATGAGCAGGAGCGTTCTCCCGGTATCCTGACCAATATTTATCCCTCAACCGACACCTAAAAACAAATGATCTGGTCGTTATCTCATTGCTGTTTGTGCGCAAATTGGGTGCATTGTTTCTGACATTACAACAGTGACTTCACTTTTAAAAGTATTTCATTGGTTGTAAAGTGGTTGTGAAAGGCACTATATAAATGCAAGTTCTTTCTTAAATGTTATGATATAGCACTCCCAGCCACAGGTTTGTAATACAAAACTGCAAGTCACAAATTTAGGGGCAAAGGTTACAACTTCCACCTCATGCTTGCTTGATTTTCAGTCCTTTCATTGCTGACCCCCACAATTGCAAAGTATGTTTCATTACACAAAGTTCTTTGATGGGAGTACCGATTGATAAAACCTACTCTCATGTTTAATGTGTAATCTGTTTAGTGTGTGTATTTGGTTTATAATGTTTTTAACAATGATTTTTAATTCCCAACATTTCTCTCAGTCTTTTTGCATGAACGGTGGCTAAAAGGGTTAAATCACAAGCTGCACAGACTTCGCTCGGGATTCCCTCCAGTATGGAAGGTTAAGAGGTGATGTAATTGAGGTCTTTAAGATGATTAAAGGATTTGATAGGGTAAATGGAGAGAAACTATTTCCTCAGGTGGGGGAGTCCAGAACAAGGGAGCATTACCTTAAAATTAGAGTGAGATTGTTCAGGGGTGATACCAGGAAGCTCACAAAGGACAGTGGAAATCTGGATCTCTCCCCCCAAAAAGCTGTTGAGGCTGTGTGAACTGAAAGTTTCAAGACTGAGGTTGATAGATTTTTGTTAGGTAAGGGTATTATTGGATATGAAATTAAGGCAGGTAAATGGACTGATCAGTCATCTATTCTATATATCTTTTTCTCCAAATTATAAAAAAAGGATATGGAGGCACAGGAGAAGGTGCAAACAAGATTTACTAGAATGATACCAGAACTGATAGGGTTATACCTATCAGGAAAAATTGAATAGGTTGGGATTCTTTTCTCTAGAAAGGAGAAGCCTGAGGCGTGACCTGATCTTTAAGATTATGAAATAGTTTGATAGGGTTGACGTAGAGAAGATGTTTCCACTTGTGGGGGAGACCAGAACTAGGGGCCATCAATATAAGATAGTCACTAATAATTTGAAGACCAGAACTGTGCACAGTGCTCCAAGTGGGTCTAACCAATGTATATGGAGACCAGAACTGTGCACAGTGCTCCAAGTGGGTCTAGCCTAGGTATATGGAGACCAGAACTGTGCACAGTGCTCCAAGTGGGTCTAGCCTAGGTATATGGAGACCAGAACTGTGCACAGTGCTCCAAGTGTGGTCTAACCCAGGTATATGGAGACCAGAACTGTGCACAGTGCTCCAAGTGTGGTCTAACCCAGATATATGGAGACCAGAACTGTGCACAGTGCTCCAAGTGTGGTCTGACCCAGGTATATGGAGACCAGAACTGTGCACAGTGCTCCAAGTGTGGTGTAACCAAGGTATATGGAGACCAGAACTGTGCACAGTGCTCCAAGTGTGGTCTAACCCAGGTATATGGATACCGGGCCCTGGAACATTGTGGGCCGCCCTGACCTGTGTGAGAACACCGCCGCAGGTCGGGGCTATAAATAGGGCCCTGGAACATCGTGGGCGAAGGTGGGGCGAATGAGGATACGGGGTTCAGAAGTGCCGAGGGCCCACGGGCAGCATGGTCCAGCCCACATTGTGATATGTGTGCACACTAGGCCTGTGCAGCACAGCAGGTCTCCAGTCGTCCTGGTTCAACCCTTGCAACTGGATAAAGGCCTAGCTCTGTCAAGCCCGTGTGGTGGCTGATGTGCAACGGCCACCAAACTTTAAAAAAATCCATGCACAGGCATCTTCCACCCCCTCAATTGGAATTCAGGACTGGAACATCGGGCCCTTCATTGAAACATCTGTGAACTCATGTGGAAGCAAGTCATCCTCGTTCGAAGGACCGCCTATGATGATGATGTCTTTCTCTGACTGAAAGTCTGTCTTCTCTTGTCTCAAATCATTATCAAGACTTGAACGATATAAGTAACCTTGAAGTTATGTAAAAATGAACCTTTTCCACAAGGAATTCATGTTAGCTACTGCAAAGTCGCTGATATGGTTAATATACTGTGTCCTAGGCCTAAAGCCAGCTACCTTCTGCAGAATGTCTTTTAATTCTGATCTGGCATTTGTATTTTTGTTGTAAATTAATGTTATTTTAGTAATGCACCCAAACCCATAAATCAACATGAAAGGAAGGTTTCTGGTGAGAGCCAAGAACAACATTTCTTTCCCGTTGAAAAATGATACAAAATCTTTTCAACTTTTTGTGGATTTAAAATGCTCAGACATGATTTGTTATTATATCTGATGAAAGGTCATTGACCTGAAATGTTAACTCTGTTTCTCTCTCCACAGATACTGCCGGACCTGATGGGTATTTCCAGCATTTTCTGTTTTTATTTCAGATTTCCAACATCCGCAGTATTTTGTTTTTTTATCTTGTTGAAGTGAATGCATCAGCTGTGGCTCAGTGGATAGCACCCTCGCCTCTGAGTAAGAAGGCTCTGGGTTTAAGTCCCACTCCAAAGACTTGAACACAAAAATCTAGGCAGTACTGAGGGAGTGCTGTACTGTCGGAGGTGCCATCTTTCGTATGAGACATGAAACTGACACCCCGTCTGCTCTCTCAGGTGGATGTAAAAGATCCCATGACACTATTTTGAAGAAGAGCAGGGAAGTTATCCTCGTTGTCCTGGACAACATTTATCCCTGAATTAACATCGCAAATTATCTATCATTACCACGTTGCTGCTTGTCGGAGCTTGCTGTGAGCACATTGGCTGCCCCGTTTCCTACATTACATCAGGGACTACACTTCAAAAAAAGTATTTTGTTGGCTGTGGGATATCCGGTGGCCGTGAAAGGCGCTGTATAAATGAAAGTCTTTCTTTAACAGGCTTGTTGCTTTCGTGAGAAAACATTATCCTATTCAAACAGAAACATTAAATTGGGAATGGAACACACACCCATTTAAATTATTGCAGATTTAATTTATAATAGAATAAATGTTAACGAATAAATAATAGGAAAGATTTAGAGTTGCTATACATAACCTACCTTAAAGGCTAATTATTGTAGTGACAAACCTAAGTTTATCCTAACAAACTAGGAGGTTACCTCTTGAAAAGAGAAGGCTGAGGGGTAACCTGATAGTCGTCTTTAAGATTATGAAAGGGTTTGATATGGTAGACATAGAGAATATTTTTTCACTTATGGGGAGACAAAAACTAGGGGCCATCAATATAAGATAGTCACTAATAAATCCAAAAGGGAATTCAGCAAAAACTTCTCTACCCAGAGAATGGTGAGAATGTGGAACTCACTATCACAAGGAGTGGTTGAGGCGAATAGTATAGATGCATTTAAGGGGATGCTAGATAAACACATGAGGGAGAAAGAAATAGAAGGTTATGCTGATAGTTAGATGAAGAGGGGTGGGAGGAGCCTTGTATAAACACCCACATAGGCTTGTTGGGCCGAATGGCCTGTTTCTGTGCTGTACATTCTATGCAATTGATTGGTGGAACAGGCTCGACGGGCTGAAAGGCCTACTTCTGTTCCGATGTTTCTAACCAGAATGTTTCAAGTGTGTAACAGTCATATAATGAGGTGCTGCTTGGATGGGATACCAGGCAACATTTTCGCTAAGCTGTGCAGTCGTCCCACACAGGCCGCTTCCCGGCTTTTCTATGGGAGATTTTGCACAAGCGCAAAGTTTTGAATGGGTTGCGCTGCCCATTCAAGGACAGCGCGCCCATAAGAAAACTAGGGGGAACAGGTAGTGCTTGGTTGGAGCCCGGTACCTGTGATTTCTATGTTGCAGAAAAATATACAGGGACATCATCCATAAATACAAGAATAATTGGTAGTCAAAGGGGAAAAATCCAATTATGATCTGGGAACGCTGCCTAAACCTAGAGCAGTCTTTTCACATTTAATCTCTGACCATCAGAGCTTCCTGCTATAAGGTCCAGGATAACACAAATTGCAATACTGGACTGGAGCTGTGCAGGAAGATTATCTAAAGTAGGAGTAGGTTTACTGTGCTAAGGTTAAGGACTAAGGGAGAAATAAGGATGACTGGTGTGGAGAAATGAATATTTGCACTCATGCAGAAGGGTCAGCCATGGGTCAGTGATAGCACATTCACCTCTGAATCAGAAGATTGTGGTGGGTTCAAATTCCACTCCAGAGACTTGAGCACATGATATAAGCTGACTCTCCAGTGCAGTAGTGAAGGATTGCTGCACTGCAAAGTGCCATAGTTCGGATGAAAGGTTAAACCGAGGCCTCATCTGCCCTCTCAGATGGATGCAAATGATCCCACGACACTATTTCAAAGATGCGCAAGGGAATTCTCCCAGTTTCCTGTCCAATATTCCTGACCAACTTCACTGAAACAAATGATCTCGTCATTCATCTTGTTGCTGTTTGTGGGAGCTTGCTGTGCACAAATTGGCTGCTGCATTTCCTACATTACAACAGTGACGCGACCTCAAAAGTATTCCATTGGCTGTAAAGCAAATTGGGACATGTTGAAGTCGTGAAAGGAGCTGTATAAATGCAAGTTCTTCCTTCCTTTCTAGGGCTGCTAGTACACAGGAAAGAAGCACGGGGCTGGAGATTCTGTGGCCGTTCCTCCCATGTTTCTTGCGTAGCTTTAGCAGGCACCCGGCGGAGCCTCCCAGAGAAATGGCAGAAACAGCTGTTCACGCGGTTTCTCCAGGTGTTCTGGCCTTTTCCCACCGAGCCGCAGCAGGAGGTTGGGAGAATGACCCTGGGATTCCGAGTCCACCCTCTTCATATCGAGGGAGGGAGGAAAGCTGACTAGTCCATGGATCATCCTTTATCGTGTGCAAGTAGCACAAGGTTTTCAGAATGCAGTGCTGCATTTCCACGCCTTTTGTGCCTTTACGTTGCAATGTTTTGGCAAGCACCCATCAAATTAATACAAAGCATAAAACAATATACCAGGGTGGCCACAAGACATTTCATTTGTATCAGCTCACCCAGGTTATATTTTTTATGTTCTGTAACTAACAATTTAATACTAATCGAGCCCAGTAAACAGAAGAGAGCCCAATAATGTGGCCAAAAGAAAAACTAATTTAGCAAGAAAAATATTTGTCGACATTATTCCAACGGAATGGAGGGTAAAACAGACTCAGGTGAGTTGGCATGTGGGCCCGAGCTGTATGTTGAGAATCAGAATTTGTCTGGTCTCTAATGTCCATGACACCAAGACAGTGAATTCACATGGGAAATATCCATAACCCATGAACGTCACTGAGATTTGAAGCACTCTCACATTCATCGATAACCCCTATGCTCGCTGAACTACATTGGCTGCTTGTTCCCAAATGCCTCCATTTCAAAAATTCTCATCCTTGTGTTCAAATCCTTCCATGTCCTCGTCCTTCCCTTTCTCTGTAACTTTCTCCAGTCCTGTAACTCTCTGAGAACTCTGTGTTCCTCCAACTCTGGCCTCTTGTGCATCCCTGATTTCCTTTGTCCCACCATTGGCAGCTGTACCTTCAGCTGCCTAGGCCTTAAGCACTGAAATTCCCTCCCTAAACCTCTCTACCTCCCTTTCAGATTATCTTTAAAATCTTCTTCAAGCATTTGGTCACCTGTCCTAATGTTTCCTTCTTTGGTTTGTTTTCGATTTTTTTCTTATTATGCTCCGGCAAAGCACCTTCGGACGTTTGCCTACATTATAGGCGCTATATAAATGCATGCTGTTGTTGTTCTTGAAATATGAAGCTGCCTGTCCCAGGTGTCACATTACTGAAATAATAAGCTCTTCCTCACAAGTGTCCACCAATAATACCCCCACTGGCAAAAACTAAAAATGGAACTACACTAAGAAATCACCAGACCTGGATACATTATATAGAACAGCATAGTCTGGAGTGATTGCCAAAGCAGCAATACAACAACAACTTATATTTATATAGTGCCTTTAATGTGGTAAAACATCCCAAGGTGCTTCACAGGAGTGTTTTAAGACAAAACAAATAAATTTGACACCGAGCCACATAAGAAATTACGACAGATGACCAAAAGCTTGGTCAAAGAGGTAGGTTTTAAGGAGGAGGAAAGAGAGGTGGAGAGGCGGAGAGGTTAAGGCAGGGAGTTCCAGAGCTTAGGGCCGAGGCAGCTGAAGGCACGGCCACCAATGGTTGAGCAGTTATAATCCAGGATGTTCAATAGGGCAGAATTTGAGTAGGCTTTGATAAACTTTGCGATTTATGATGGCATCTTAACCCCATCATATGTATCACATTGAGGATTGTATTAAGCTGTGGAGGATGAATAAAGTTCACATGGAGTTTTGACTCCAACACAAACTGATACAAATAGAATATCTGCGCCTACCCAAGTATACTTAGAAACATAGAAACATAGAAAATAGGTGCAGGAGCAGGCCATTCAGCCCTTCTAGCCTGCACCGCCATTCAATGAGTTCATGGCTGAACATGAAACTTCAGTACCCCCTTCCTGCTTTCTCGCCATACCCCTTGATCCCCCGAGTAGTAAGGACTTCATCTAACTCCCTTTTGAATATATTTAGTGAATTGGCCTCAACTACTTTCTGTGGTAGAGAATTCCACAGGTTCACCACTCTCTGGGTGAAGAAGTTTCTCCTCATCTCGGTCCTAAATGGCTTACCCCTTATCCTTAGACTGTGACCCCTGGTTCTGGACTTCCCCAACATTGGGAACATTCTTCCTGCATCCAACCTGTCCAAACCCGTCAGAATTTTAAACGTTTCCATGAGGTCCCCTCTCACTCTTCTGAACTCCAGTGAATACAAGCCCAGTTGATCCAGTCTTTCTTGATAGGTCAGTCCCACCATCCCGGGAATCAGTCTGGTGAATCTTCGCTGCACTCCCTCAATAGCAAGAATGTCCTTCCTCAAGTTAGGAGACCAAAACTGTACACAATACTCCAGGTGTGGCCTCACCAAGGCCCTGTACAACTGTAGCAACACCTCCCTGCCCCTGTACTCAAATCCCCTCGCTATGAAGGCCAACATGCCATTTGCTTTCTTAACCGCCTGTTGTACCTGCATGCCAACCTTCAATGACTGATGTACCATGACACCCAGGTCTCGTTGCACCTTCCCTTTTCCTAATCTGTCACCATTCAGATAATAGTCTGTCTCTCTGTTTTTACCACCAAAGTGGATAACCTCACATTTATCCACATTATACTTCATCTGCCATGCATTTGCCCACTCACCTAACCTATCCAAGTCGCTCTGCAGCCTCACAGCATCCTCCTCGCAGCTCACACTGCCACCCAACTTAGTGTCATCCGCAAATTTGGAGATACTACATTTAATCCCCTCGTCTAAATCATTAATGTACAATGTAAACAGCTGGGGCCCCAGCACAGAACCTTGCGGTACCCCACTAGTCACTGCCTGCCATTCTGAAAAGTACCCATTTACTCCTACTCTTTGCTTCCTGTCTGACAACCAGTTCTCAACAAGCATACTGTTTTATGCTTCCACTCTTTTGACCTTGTTACTTGCCAGTAACCTGGTTAGTCTTGCTTTTGAATATTTACTCATACACAGTCTACAATATTTATTTCACAAGATAATATCAATCATCAACAATTTTAATGGGGACGTGAGAATATTTTTCAAACTAAATCATAGAATCTTAAAGCACAGCATGTGCCGGCTCTTTGAAAGAGCTAGCTAGTTAGTCCCACTCCCCTGCTCTTTCCCCATAGCCCTATATTGATTATGTCCAATGTTTAATTGCTCAGTTTCCTTCCTTTTTTCCCTTCTCTCTCGTGAATGTTCTGAAGGGGTGCAGTGTTAACCTTACTCAAGAAGCCATTTTTTTCTTTGAGTGAGCCTGGACAGTATGAAGACAATTTTAGCCTGAACCGCCTGTCGGGAAACTGTTGGGATCGGGTGCAATGCTAGTTTGACACTCCGCCCAATTCAACTTTCCATTGATGTCAACGAGGGTAATATTGGACAGGGTGTAAAAGTCAAGGGAGAGTAATATTGGGTGATATGTAAACTCGTTTTTCCACCCGATGATGTGGGTTTCCCGCCCAGCGAGTTAGGTTAAAATTACCCCGGGTGTTAGTGGCTATTCAATAATTGGGGTATCACAGCCTCGTTAATCCTGCCCCCTAGCCAATCCCAACACATGTCCTTTCCAAAAGGGTCACCAAATAGTGAGCAGAGGTAAGAACAGGTTTTACCCCATCCCCCCCTCCCTAACCTGAAGATACTGAGGCCAACGTAGCCACCCAACTATTGCCCGAGTTGAGATCAGCGGGGATCTGACATCTCCCATGGCTGTATGTTTCAGTGCCAAACTAGGCAGTTCATTTTACCATAAAGCCATGAGGGAATTCAATCTCTCTTAAGAGGCTAGTTCCCTTTCCAGTTCATCTAAATCCTATAGAGAATCACGTCATCAACAACAGACACTCTCTTTGAGATAATGCTGTCAACAATAAATGGGCTAAAGACAGAAGACCCAAACTAACCGATTAAAAGTCTCCTGAAATTAAAGTCACATTACCAACTAAAAAATATTAGTAACGACCAGTACAAGTGACTTTTTTGGTACCTTCTGCTATTTGGAAGACAGTACATTGAAATGACCATAAAAAAGCTTCAGGACAATTTATTGACCAAGATGTATGATTGTTATAAAAGAAAAGAAAGACTTGCATTTATATAGCACCTTCATGACCACAGGGCGCCCCAAAGCGCTTTCTAGCCAATGAACTACTTTTGAAGTGTAGTCACATTGTAATGTAGAAACATGGTAGCCAATTTGTGTCAAGCAAGCTCCAACAGACAGCAATGGGATAATCTGTTAAGTGCGCTTGACACTGTGAGCATGCCTGGTAGTATGTGAGGTAACCTGGAAGTGTGTGTATGTGAGTGTGTGCCTGCAGTGTGTGTGAGTGTGTCTGGAACATTGAACATAAGAACAGGAGAACAAGAGTAGGCCAGTCAACCCCTCAAGTTTGTTCCCCCATTCAATTAGATCATGGCTGATCTATATCTTAACTCTATCCACCCACCATGGTTCCATAACTCTTAATACCCTTGTCTACCAAATATCTATCAATCTCAGTTTTGACATTTTCAATTGACCCCCACCCTCAACAGTTTTTTGAAGGTGAGAGTTCTAGATTTCCACTACCCTTTGTGTGAAGAAGTGCTTTCTAACATCATCCCTAAACGGCCCAGCTCTAATTTTAAGGTTATGCTCCCTTGTTCTAGACTTTCCCACCAGAGGAAATAGTTTCTCTCTATCTACCCTATCAAATCCTTTGATCATCTTAAACACCTCAATTAGATCACCCCTTAATCTTCTACATTAAAGGGAATACAAACCCATTCCATGCAACTATGAGTGGATAGGACGTACCTATTTCCCACAGCAGAGGGGTCAACAACCAGGGGGCATAGATGTAAAGTAACTGTTAGAGGGGATTTGAGGGGAAATTTCTTCACCCAGAAGGTGGTGGGGACCTGGAACTCACTGCCTGAAAGGAAGGTAGAGGCAGAAACCCTCACCACATTTAAAAAGTATTTGGATGTGCACTTGAAGTGATGTAACCTACAGGACTACTAACCAAGAGCTGGAAAGTGGGATTAGGCTGGATGGCTCTTGGTCGGCCGGCGCAGACACGATTGGCCAAAATGGCCTCCTTCCACGCTGTAAATTTCTATGATTCTATGATTCTAACCTGTCCTCATAATTTAACCATTTTAGCTCGAGTATCCCCCTGGTGAATCTGTGTTGCACCTCCTCCAAGGCCAATATATCTTTCCTGAGGTGCAGTGCCCAGAACTGAATGCAGTACTCCAGATGGGTCTAATCAGAGCGCTGTAACATAACTTCCATTCCTTTGAGATAAAGGCCAACATTTAATTAGTATTTTAAATTATTTTTTGGACATGTCCACTAGCTTTTAGTGATTTCTATACTTGGACCCCTAAGTATCTCTATTCATCCACAGTTCCTAGCTTCTCACCATTTAGAATATACTTGGATCTATCTTTCTTAGGTTCAAAGTGGATGAACTCACACTTTCCCAAATTCCATCTGCCACAGTTTTGCCCACTCACCTAATCTATCAACGTCTCTGTGCCACTTAAGTCAGTGTTATTCAAACTTAGATATATGGCTCTCTATTCCTTCAACCAAGTGATTTATACATATTGTGAAAAGCTGAGACCCCAGTACAGATCCCTGGGGGACACCACTAGTCACATCCCGCCAATTTGAGTACATACCCATTATACCTACTCTCTGTCACCCAACTCCTCACCAATTTCCTATCCAAGCCAACAGGTTACCCACAATACTATGTGCTCTTATTTTTGTTAACCATCTCCTATGTGGAACCTTATCGAATGTGTTCTGGAAGTCAGTAACATCCATAGACACTCCCTCATCTACCTCCTCAAAATGTTAGCGAGCTTCGTTAGACATGACTTATCCGTTACAAATCTATGTTAGCTCTCTCTGATCAGCTCATATTTGTCCAAATTCTCAGTCACCCTGTCCCTAATAACAGATTCTAGTAACTTTCCCACAACTGCACTAGACAAATAGGCCTATAATTTCCTAATTTATTTGTCCTACCCTTCTTAAATAATGGAGTAACATTGTTTTCCAATCCAAAGGGACAATTCCTCAATCTAGAGAGCTTTGGAAAATCATGACTAATGCATCAACAAATTCCTCACCTACTTCTTTTAATACCCTGGGGTGAAAACCAGTGGGTCCTGGAGATTTATCCATCTTTAATATCATTAGATTCTCCATCACCACTTTAAAAGGACTTTAAACCAATAAAGGGGGGCAGGGGGCGCGGGAAGGGCTCAGGCAGAAATAAAAGTAACCAAAAGATTAAAAAAAGGGATGAGTGCAAAGTCCAGGTCATCAATAGTGTTGAAGGTAAATACTTCAGGTTCAGAAACAAATATATGTAATAACAACAAAATATGTAACTGATAAAAATACAAAGAAGTGACAAAAACAAGGAGTGTGATAAGTTAAAATGTGTGTTAAAAATATCAGGGGATAAGAGCAGGTCAAAATTTATTGCCCAATTAATAGTTCTATACATTAATGCATATAGCACAAGAAATATAACAAGTGAATTAGAAGTGCAAATTCAGCCTAAACGGTATGATGTAGTAGCCACCACCAAGACCTGGCTACAAGCTGAGCATGACTGGGAGATGAATATTCCAGGTTACATGGTCTTTAGAAAGGACAGGGAAATTCGAAGAGGAGTAGCAAAATTGGCAAGGGACACTATTACAGCATTAGTGTTATGTATGTATTAACTCAATAGACTGAATACTGTAAACTCACTCAGGTGCAAACCTGGCTCAACTTTATTCGGGCCCAAAGTGCCCACATTACATGGTGGCTTACTTTATATACCTGGCCCGCACACACGTGCGTACAGCCTAATGACCTCCGACAGTGGCGCCCCCTGGTGGCTAGTAACTCCAAGCATACATACATGACAATTAGAAAGAGGGGATATCAGTAAGGGTGAGCAGGCAGTAAAAACACTATGGGTAGAGTTGAAGAATAAAAAAAAGGATGCAAGACTTTGGTGAGAGTTGTTTATAGACCTCCAGTTAGCAATGATAAAATAGCAGGAGAACAAAGAAGCTTGTTGCAAAAACAAACTAGTTGGGAAATTTCAATTTTCACATAGACTGGGATAAGCAGCACAACTCGAGTCCCAAAGGCACCGAATTTCTCGAGTGTATTCGCGACAGTTTTTTTTAGAACAATATGTTCTTGAACCAACTAGCAAACAGGCCATCTAAGATTTAGTCATGAGTAATGAGCCTGAAGGGAACACCTAGCGAACAGTGACTCTAATATGATAGAATTCAATATTAGGTTTGAAACGGAGATGGCTGAGTCAAGGTGTTAAATTTAGGTAGGGCTGACTTTGTAGGGAATTGATCACAATAGACTGGGCAGAACTATTAACAGATAAAACTACGGATGAACACTGGGAGGTATTCGAAAAAGATCTGTACATACCCTAAAAGACAAGAGTTCTACATTCGTAATTAAGTAACTTTGGTCAACAAGGAAAGTGAGAGGTAGCATAAAACTAAAAGGGTTTATACGAATGCAAAGAAACAGTGGAGATCCCATGGATTGGAAGAGATATAAAGAACAGCAAAGGGACACAAAGAAAGTGTAAGAGCTGTAAAAAGGATTACAGGAAAAAACAGTTTGCGAGGGTTATCAAGCAAATCACTAAATGTTTTTATAAATATATTAAAGAGAAAGAGGGTGGTAAAGAGTAGTGTGGGCCCCTTAATGGCAGACACAGGCGATAGTGTAACTGGAAATCAGGAAATGGCAGACTTACTAAATACCTACTTTGTATCAGTTTTCACAGTAGAGGATTTGGATGCAGTACCAGAGATAAAAATAAAAATAAATCAAGGGGAGGAACGACTTAGATTTAATATATGTAAAAAAAATGTCTTGTTGTGTGAGTGTGCCACTGCTTGGCATTGTGTGTGAGTGTGTCAGGCACTGTGTGTGTGAGTGTGTCAGGCACTGTGTGTGTGAGTGTGTCTGGTAGTGTATGTGAGTGTGTCTGGCAGTGTATGTGAGTGTGTCAGGCACTGTGTGTGAGTGTGTCTGGCACTGTGTGTGAGTATGTCTGGCAGTGTGTGTGAGTGTGTCTGGCACTGAATGTGTGAGTGCATCTGGCAGTGTGTGTGAGTGTGTCTGGCAGTGTGTGTGAGTGAGTCTGGCACTGTGTGTGAGTGTGTCTGGCAGTGTATGAATGTGTCTGGCACTGTGTGTGAGAGTGTGTCTGGCAATGTGTGTGAGTGTGTCTGGCAGTGTGTGTGAGTGTGTCTGGTAGTGTTTGTGTGTGTCTGGCAGTGTGTGAGTGTGTCTGGGAGTGTGTGTGTGTGTCTGGCAGTGTATGTGAGTGTGTCTGGCAGTGTGTGTGAGTGTGTCTGGCAGTGTGTGTGAGTGTGTCTGGCAGTGTGTGAATGTGTCAGGCACTGTGTGTCAGAGTGTGTCGGGCACTGTGTGTGAGTGTGTCTGGCAGTATGTAAGTGTGTCTGGCACTGTGTGTGAGTGTGTCTGGCAGTGTGTGAATGTGTCTGGCACTGTGTGTGAGAGTGTCTGGCAGTGTGTGTGAGTGTGTCTGACTGTGTATGAGTGTATCTGGCAGTGTGTGTGAGTGTGTCTGGCAGTGTGTAAGTGTGTCAGGCACTGTGTGTGAGTGTGTCAGGCACTGTATGTGTGCGTGTGTCTGGTAGTGTGTGTGTGAGTGTGTCAGGCACTGTGTGTGAGTGTGTCAGGCACTGTGTGTGTGAGTGTGTCTGGTAGAGATTGTGTGTGCCTGGCAGTGTGTGAGTGTGTCTGGGAGTGTGTGTGAGTGTGTCTGGCACTGTGTGTGAGTGTGTCTGACTGTGTATGAGTGTATCTGGCAGTGTGTGTGTGTGTGTCTGGCAGTGTGTAAGTGTGTAAGTGTGTCAGGCACTGTGTGTGAGTGTGTCAGGCACTGTATGTGTGAGTGTGTCAGGTAGTGTATGTGTGAGTCTGGCACTGTGTGTGAGTGTGTCTGGCACTGTGTGTGAGTGTGGCTGTGTCTGGCACAGTGTGTGTGAGTGTGTCTGGCAGTGTATGTGAGTGTGTCAGGCACTGTGTGTGTGTGTCTGGCAGTGTGTGTGAGTGTGTCAGGCACTGTGTGTGTGAGTGTGTCTGGCAATGTGTGTGTGTGTGTGTGTGTTCTGGCAGTGTGTTAGAGTGTGTCTGGCAGTGTGTGTGTTTGTGTGTGTGTCTAGCAGTGTGTGTGAGTGTGTCCGGCACTGTGTGTATGAGTGTGTCTGGCAGTGTGTGTGTGTCTGGCAGTGTGTTAAGAGTGTGTCTGGCAGTGCCAGCCCTTGTCCCAGTCTCTCACTTACCCTGCCATTCCTGTCCCTCTCCATCACTTCCCGCTCGCTCAGCTCCTGGCACATCAGCCCCTTGAGTCCGATGGCATTGCTTGTGGCGCATGCCCGATACAGGCTGAGTGGGCCGCCTGTTGCGCTCGCTGTCTCACTGCTTAGGGACTGCAGGTCAGGAGGGTAGAAGGAGTCATCTGACAAGATGCTGCAGGTATCCGAATCCTGGTCCCCATCCTCGTCATCCTCCCACTCCTCCTCGGGCACCTGCACGAGGCAGGTGGTGTTGGCAGGCACAGCAGCTGCCCTACGCCTCCCGCTGACCTCTGCCAGTCTCGCCTCCGTCATCAGCAGCATGTGGGCACGTCCGCCATCCACGGGGACCCCGGCAATGGGAGCCCAAGGAGGGGCAACCAGGGAATCCCCCCCCCCCCCCCCGGAAACCTCTGGCCTCAGACCCAAAGGCGGGACAGAGCAGGATCTCCCGACTGGAGCTCTAACAGGGGTTCCCCACTGGGATGGGTCGAGGGTCTGTGACCAGGTGAGTGGAGTCACAGGTCGGGTGAGTGGGGGTCACAGTTGAGGGTCCCGGAGTGTGTGGGGGCTGTGTCCTGGGACGTGGGGGCCGGAGTCCTGGGGTGAGTGGGAATTAAGATCCTGGGATGTGGGGTCAGGGTCCTGGGATGTGGGGTCCTGGGATGAATGGGGGAGTGGGGTCTTGGGATGAGTGGGGGAGTGGGGTTCTGGGATGAGTGGGGAAATGGGGTGAGGGTTCTGGGATGTGTGGAGGAATGGGGTGAGGGTTCTGGGATGAGTGAGGTCCCGGGATGAGTGGGAGAATGGGGTTCTGAGATGTGTGGGGAAATGGGGTGATGATCCTAGGATGAGTGGGTCAGGGTCCTGGGATGTGGGGAGACTCCCTCTGTCGCTCGGTGTCGCTCAGGCTCCTTCCTTTCCCCAGCTCCCTCTCAACGCTCATCCTTCAGTCCCATCGCCATACGCTCAGTCCCCAGCCCGGAGCCGCCGCTGTACCGAGTCCGCTCCGCTCTCACTCTACAGCCCGAGTCCGGGTCACTCGCCGAGCCGCTTCCATCCTCCGATTCCGGGTTAACAGCATTGCCCCAAACACATGGACACGGAGCACGGGCTGAGACGCCGAGACTGAGCTACGGATCCGCTTAATCCGATCACAGCAGATTGCAGCTTGGGTTTAAACATCAGCGGAGATTTGGCGCTGGGTAGGGAAGAGCTTCCCGAACACTGGGCAGCGGGACCTGCTCCTCCCTCAGAGGGACTCCCCGCAACCGGCTCCTGGGCTGGGACACAGGCAGAGAGAGAGAGAGAGAGCGGGGGAAGGCTGCGGAAATCCCCGTCTGTTGTTCACCTCCGGAGGGCACGGATTCACTCAGCCTCCCCTCCCCATCCGACATACACCCCTCCCTCACCTCCGTGCTCCCGCCCCTCCCTCACCTCCGTCCTCTCTCCCTCACTCCTCTCCATCTCTCCGTCACTCCTCTCCCTGCGCTCCCACACTCCGATCCCTCCCGCCTATCCCTCCCTCATTCACTCCTCTCCCTCCCTTACTCCTCTCCCTCCCTCCCTCTCACTCCTCCCGCCCTCACACCTCTTCCGCCCTCACTCCTCTCCCTCCCTCATCTCCCTTCCTCATTCCTCACCCTCTCCCTCCCCCTCTCTCCCTCTCTCCCCCTCCCTCCCTCCTTCCCTCCCCCTCCCTCCCTCCCCCTCCCTCCCTCCTTCCCTCAAATCTCTCCCTCCCTCACATCCCTCCCTCCCTCACACACCTCCCGTTCCGACCCTCCTTTTCCCCACTCCCTTCCCTCCCTTTCCCGCTCCCTTTCCCACTCCCTCCCCTACCTTTCCCCCTCCCATTCCTTTCTCTCACTCCCCTCCCCCCATTCCACTCCCCTCCCTTTCCCCCTCCCCTCCCTTTCCCCCTCCCTCCTTTCCCCCCTACCTCCCCTCCCTTTCCGCCTTTCCCTACCTCCCTCCCCTCGCTTTACCTAACTCCCTCCCTCCCTCCCCCTACCTTTTCCCCCTCACTCCCTTCCCCCACTCCCCTCCCTTCCCTCTCCCCGCCACTCCTTTTCCCCCTGCCCTCACCTCTCTCCCCTCCCCTCCCTTTCCCCCTCCCCTCCCCCTCCCCTCCCCACCCTTTCCCCCTCCCCTCCTCACCCTTTCCCCCCTCCCCTCCCCAACTTTTCGCACCCTTTTCCAACCTCCCCTCCCCTCCCTTTCCCTCCCCTCCCTTTCCCACACCTCCATTTCTCACCCCTCCCTTTCCCTCCCCTCCCTTTCACTCCTCTCCCTCCCTCACTCCTTACCCTCACTCCTCAATCTCACTCCTATCCTTCCCTCCCTCACTGCTCTCCTTCCCTACCTCACTCCTCTCTCTCCATCCATCCACTCCCTCTCTCCATCCATCCTCTCCTCCCTCCATCCATCCTCTCCTCTCTCTCACTCCTCTCCCTCCCTCCCTCACACCCCTCGCTCCCTCCCTCACACTCCTCCCTCCCTCCCTCACACCCCTCCCTCCCTCAACCCCTCCCTCACACACCTCACTCACTCCTCTTCCTCACTCCTCTCCCTCCCTCCGCTCGCGTCCTCTCTTCTCTTGCTCCCTCCCTCCTCTGCCACCCTCCCTCTCTCCTCTCCCTCCCCTTGCTCCCCTCCCCTCCGCTCCCTCATCTCCCCTCCCTCCCACGCCCCCCTTCCTCACCCTCACTCTCCTTCCTTCTCCTCCTCCCTTCCCTTCCGCCTTTCTCTTCCTCCCCTACCTTCTTACCCTCCCCTTCCTCCCCTCCCCTTCCTCCCCTGCCTGCGTTTCCCCCTCTCCCTTCCGCTCCCTTCCCCATCCCTCCCCTCCCATTCCCTCCCCTCCCATCCCCTGCCCCTCTCCTCCCCCTCACTCCCTCCCCTCCCTCACCTCTCTCCTGTTCCTCCACTCCCTCCCACTCCCTCTCTCCCCTCCCTCCCACTCCCTCTCTTCCCTCCCTCCCCTCACGTCTTCCTCTCCACTCCCTCCCTCACCCCTCCCTCCCTCTCCCCTCCCCTCCCATCCCTCCTCCGCTCCCTCCCACCCTCCCTTCCTCATCTTCCCTTTCTCCCCACACCTCCCTTACCGCCCTCGCTTCCTTTCCCCCTCCCACCCCCTCCCCCTCCCACCCCTGCCTCTCTCCCCCTCCCTCTCTCCCTTCTGTCCCTCTCCCCTCCTTCCCTCACTCCTCCCTCTCACCTTCCTCCCTCCCTATTCCCTCTCCCTTCCCTCCCTCACTCCTCCCTCTCCACTCCCTCCCTCAATCCTCCCTCTCTCACTCACTCCTCCCTCTCCGCTCACTCTCCTCCCTCCCTCACTCCTCTCCCTCCCTCACTCATTCCTGTCCCCCTCCCTCACACCTCTCCCTCGCTCCCCCACTCCTCTTCCTCCCTCCCCTCGTTCCTCTCCCCTCCCTCCCTTGTCCCTCTCCCCTCCATCCCTCACCTCGATTTCCCCTCACTCCCTCACACCTCTCCCACCACCCTCACACCTCTCCCTTCCTCCCCCACTCCTTTCCATCCCTTCCACCCTCACTCCTCCCTCTCCCCTCCCTCACTCCTCCCTCTCCCCTCCATCCCTCACTCCTCCCTCTCCCCTCCCACCCTCACTCCTCTGTCTCCCCTCACTCCTCTCCCTCCCTCAATCCTCTCCCACCCTCCATCCCCCTCCCTTACAGCTTTCCCACCTCCCCCAGACCTTTCCCTCCCTCCCCCACTCCTCTCCCTCCCTCCCTCACTTCTCTCCCTCACTCCCTCCCTCCCTCCATCCCTCATTCCTCTCCCTCCCTCTCTCCCTCACTCCTCTCCCTCTCTCCCTCAATCCTTTTACTCCCTCCCTCACTCCTCTCCCTCCCTCCTCTCCCACCCTCACTCCTCTCACTCACTTCTCCCCCTCTCTCCCATCTCTTTCCCCCTCCCTCCGCTCCCTTTCCCCCCTCCCTCCCCTCCATTTTCCCCCCTCCTCCCTTCCCCTCCCCTCCCTTTCCCCATCCCTCCCCTCCATTTTCCCCTCCCTTTCCCCCTTCCCTCCTCTCCCTTTTCCCCTCCCCTTCCTTTCCCCCTCCCTTCACTCCTCCCTCCCCTCCCCTTCCCTCCCTCCCCTCCACACTCTCTCCCCTCCCCTTCCTACCCTCCCTTTCCCCCTCCCTTTCTCCCCTCCCCTCCCTTCCTCCTCCCACTCCTCCCTTTCCCTTTCCCCCCCTTCGTCCCTCCCTCCTCTCCCTTTCCCCCTCCCTTTCCCTGCCTCCCTCCCCTCCTTCCCCCTCCCTTTCCCCCACCCCATCCCCTTCCCTCCTTTTCCCCCTCCCTCCCCTCTCCTCCCTTTCCCCCCTCCCCTCCCCATCCTTTCCCCCCTCCACTCCCCTCCTTTTGCCCCCTCCACCTCCCTCTCTCCCACCCTCTCTCCTCTCCATCCCTTTCCTCCCTCTTCCCTCCTTCCCTCAATCATCCCTCTCCACTCCCTCCCTCACTCCTCCTTTCCCCCTCACTCCCTCTCCCCTCCCTCACTCCTCCCTCACTCACTCATCCCTCTCCCCTCCCTCCCTCCCTCACTCCTCCCTCCCACACTCCTCTCCCTCCCTCACTCCTCTCTCTCCCTCACTCAATCCTGCCCCCCTCCTTCACAGCCTCCCTCCCTCGTCCCTCTCCCCTCCCTCTCTCACTCCTCCCTCTCCGCTCCCTCACTACTCCCTCTCCCCTCCCTCCCTCACTCCTCCCATCCCCTCCCACCTTCACTCCTCCCTCTCCCCTCCCTCACTCCTCTCGCTCTCTCCCTCAACTCTCTTGTTCCCTCCCTCACTCTTCTCCCTCCCCCACTCTCATTCCTCTCCCTCCCACTCTCACTCCTCTCCCTCCCTCCCTCCCTCCTCTCCCCCTCCCACCATCTCCTAATCCCCTCCCTTTCCCCCCTCCTGCCCCTCCCCTCCTTTACCCCTCCCTCCACTCCCCTCCCTTTCGCTCCTCTCACTCCCTCACTCCTCTCCTTCCCTCACTCCTCTCCTTCCCTCTCACTCCTCTCCCTCACTCCTCTCCTTCCCCCTCACTTCTCTCCATCCATCCCTCCCTCCATCCATCCTCTCCCTCCCTCACTCCTCTCCCTCCATCAGTCCTCTCCCTCCCTCCCTCACTCTTCTCACTTCCTCCCTCACTCCCTCCCTTCTGCCCTCATTCCTCTTCCTCCCTCCCTCACACCCTCCCTCACACCACTCACTCCCTCCCTCACACCCCTCCCTCCCTCAAACCGCACACTTCCTCCCTCACATCCCTCCCTCCCTCACATCCCTCCCTCACACACCTAACTCCTCTCGCTCACTCCACTTTCTCACTCCTCTCCCTCCTCCTCTCTCCGCTCGCGCCCTCCCTCCCTCCTCTCTCTCACTCCTCTACCTCCCCTCCCTCCCATTGCTCCCCTCCCCTCCCTTTCCTTCCTTCTCTCCCATCCCTTTACCCCCTCCCTCCCTTCCCCCTCTCTCCCCTCCCTTTCCCTCCCTCCCACCACTCCCTTTCCATCCGCTCCCTTTCCCACCCCGCCCTTTGCATCCCCCCCTTTCACTCCTCTCCCTCACTCCTCTACCTCGCTCATCTCCCTCACTCTTCTCCCTCACTTCTCTCCCTCACTCCTCTCCTTCACTTCCTCCCTCCATCCATCCTTTCCCCCCCTCACTACTCTCCATCCCTCCCTCCACCACTCCTCTCCCTCACTCCTCTCTCTCTCCCTCCCTCCATTATTCCTTCCTCTCCCCTTGCTCCCCTCCGCTCCCTCCCCTCACCTCCGCTCCCTCGCCTCCCCTCCTTCCCACCCTCCCTTCCTCGCCCTACCTCCCCTCCCCTTCCCTTCGTCCCTCCCCTGCCTCCGTTCATCCATCCCCTTCCCTCCCATACCCCCTCCGTCCCCTCCCTTTTCCCCCTCCTCACTTTCCCCCTCTCTCCCCTCTCCTCCCCCTCCCTCTCTCCCCTCCCTCCCATCGCTCTCTCCCCTCTCTCCACCTCACTCTACTCCCTCTCTCCCCTCCATCCCTCACACCTTCCTCTCCCCTCCCTCCCTCCCTCTGAAATCTCCCTCCTCTCCCACAATCCCACCCTCCATCTCCTTCATTCCTTCCCAACCTCACTCCTCTCCCTCCCTCCCAGCCCTTCCCACCCTCACTCCTCTCCCTTCCACCCTCCTCTCTCTCTCCCTCACAGCCTTCACTCACTCCTCTCCCTCCATCACTCTCTCTCCCTTCCTCGGTCCTCTCCCTCCATCCTCTTCCTTCCTCACTCACTCACTCATTCCTCTCTCCCTCCCTCCTCTTCCACTATCCCTTCTTCTCCCTCACTTCTTCCCTCCCTCACCTTCCCTCCTTCAGTCATCTCCCACCATCACTTCCTCTCTCACTCCGCTCCCTCCCCCCTTCAGTCTTCTCCCTCCTCCCCTCAGTCCTCTCCCTCCCTCCCTCATCTCCCTCACTCCTCTCCCTCCCTGCCTCACACTTCTCCTTCTCTCCCTCACACCTCTCACCCCCCCTCCCTCACATCTCTCACTCCCTCCCTCACACTTCTCACCCCCTCCCTCACACTTCTCAGTCCCTCCCTCACACCTCTCCCTCCTTCACTGCTCTCCCTCCCTCACTCTCTCCTTCCCTCACTCCTATCCCTCCATCATTCTTCTCCCTCCCTCACTCCTCTCCCTCATTCCACTCTCTCCCTCACTCTTCTCCCCCCCACTACTCTTCCTCACTCCACCCCCTCCTCCCTCCCTCTCCTCTCCCTCTCTCTGCTCCCAACCTCACTCACTCCCCTCCATTACCTCCCTCATCCTCCTCTCACTCCTTCTCCTTCCCTCGCTCACTGCTCTCCCTCCCTTACTCCTCTCCCTCTCTCACCCCTCTCCTCCCTCCTTCCCTCTCCTCTCCCTCCCTCGCTCCTCTCCCTCCCTCACACCTTTCGTTCCCTCTTTCAGTCCTCTTGCTCCCTCCCTCACTCCCGTCACACCCTCACTGCTCTCCTCCCTCCTTCACTCTTCTCGCTCCTCTCCGTCCCTCCCTCACTCCTCTTCTCCCTCCCTCCCCCACTTCTCTCCCTCCTCACTCCTCTCCCTCCCTCCGACCCCCACCTCTCCCTCCTCACTCCTCTCCCTCCCTCATGCTCCCCCCTTCCCCTCTCCTCCCCTCCACTCCTCTCCCTCCCTCCACTCCCCTCTCCTCACCCTCCCCTTCTCTTCCTCCTCTCTTCACCCTCCCCTGCTCTCTCCCTCTCCCTCCCTCCCCTCTCCCTTCCTCCCTACACCCCTCCCTCCTCTCCCTACACACCTCCCTCCACTCCTCCTACATTCCTCACCCCTCCCTCCTACATCCCTCACCCCTCCATCCCTTCTCTCCCTACACCCCTCCCTCATCTTCCACACCTCCCTCCTCTCCCTCCCTTCATCCCTCCCTCCTCTCCCTCCCTGCACACCTCACTCCTCTCCCACACTACACCCCTCCTTCCTCTACCTCCCTACACCTCCCTACACCTCCCCTCCCTACACCCTCCCTCCCCTCCCTCCCCACACCCCTCCCTCCTCTCCCTCCCTACACCCTTCCCTTCTCCTCCCTCCCTACACCCTCCCTCCCCTCTCTCCCTACACCCCTCCCTCCTCTCCCTTACAATCTTCTCTCCCTCTCTACACCCCACCCTCCTCTTCCTCCCTACACCCCACCCTCCTCTCCCTCCCAACAACACTCTCTCCTCTCCCTCTCTACACTCCACCCTCCCCTCCCTCCCAACATGTCTCCCTCCCCTCACTCCCTACACCCCTCTCTCCCCTCCCTCCCTACACCGCTCTCTCCCCTCCCTCCCTACACCGCTCCCTCCTCTCCCTCCCTACACCCCTCCCGCCTTTCTCTCCCTACACTTCTCCTCCTCCTCCCTCCTCACCATCTTCCTCCTTTCCCTCCCTATACATCTCCCTCCTCTCCCTCCCTACGCACCTCCCTCTCCTCCCCCTCTTCTCCTCCTCCACCCCTCCTTCTCCTCCTCCTCCCCTTCTCCTCCTCCTCATCCCCCTCATCTCTGTTTCCCCCCCGTCCCTGTGTCCCCCCCATGCCTGTTTGCCCCCCCATCCCCGTTTACCCCCCCATCCCTGTGTCCCCCCCGTGCCTGTTTACCCCCCACCCCGTCCCTGTTTACCCCCTCCCTGTTTATCCATCCCTCCCCATCTCTCTTTACCCCCCTCTTTGTTTACCCCCGTCCCTGTTTCCTCCCGTCCCTCTTACCCCCTGTTCATGTTTGCCCCACCTCTACGTGTTGCCCCTCTCCACAGCTCCCAGGCGGACCCGGTCACAGCGATCTCCCCGCCTGAAGGTGACCCGCAGACCGGGGAGAGTCAGCCATCTCCCCCCCACCCCTCAGCCCGAGGTCACCCTGAGCACAAATACAAAACAAATCAATGAATGAACTCTGGGCTGCTGGGGGGGATTCCGGGGGGTTGCCAGACTCCTGTCCCGCTCACACACACATGTTTCACTCCAATTTCCCCGCGGTTTGACGCATGGTGGGGTGTTTCCAGTAAATCTTTGGATGACAGTGTGGTGGTTTCTAAAGGGCATTTGTATTTTTTTGCATCTCTGTTATCAGGGAGTAGTTGCTCTCTCGGGTCTGTGCAAATGAGGCGGAGGCAGCAGTCAGTGGCAGAGTGCCTGCGCTCGACCTCAATCTGTCATTGACAGGCTTTGCGAGGACTGCATTGAGCAGATGGGTAATCGGATGCCCAGAAATTACTTTCCTGGTTAAGTACTAGAGTTTTGTTTCCCGTTTGTTCAGCAACCTTAGAATAAATTTAATTAATATTTTACTTCTGTGTTGGCAGGGTACTTTCGCTTTCATCCTGTTGCAAATGTTAAAATAAAGTTACAGGGTATGAAACAAAACAGCTTTTAGATAGCAGCTCAACACATTCTGGGGTTGGGTGCTGCCCGATCTGACTTGCTGGATTTTCTTGTGCCGCACGATTTTCTGTTGTCAACTTCAGACACACGTGTTGTTAAATCTAATTGTGGCCCTATATTTATAGCCATTTCTTTCAGCAAATCGCAGTCAGTGTAGGTGTATTCAAAACATCGTCACTTAATGCATTGTGTGGCATAATATTCTGAGTAAAAACCACTGCTTCTTTCAGATCACTGCCTCTGTCTTTATTCCTTCAGATCACGTCTGTCTGAGCCAGAGCCTACACAATGTATGACATTACCCCTGTGGTTAATCCCCTCTTATACATGGCCTTCTTTGACCTTACAAAGGCCACTGTGAACCGCGAGGGTCTATGGAGCATGCTCCTCTGTTTCGGATGCCCCCAAAAGTACATCACCATTCTCCACCTGCTCCACGACAACATGCAGGCCATGAGCCTTACCAATGGATCCATCACCGACCCAATCCACGTCCGGACCGGGGTCAAGCAGGGCTGCGTCATCGTCCCAACTCTCTTCTCAATCTTCCTCGCTGCCATGCTCTACCTCACAGTCGATAAGCTCCCTGCTGGAGTGGAACCAGTGGGAACCTGTTCAACTGTTGCCGTCTCCAGGCCAGGTCCAAGACCACCCCAACCTCTGGCGTCGAGCTACAGTACGCGGACAATGCCTGCGTCTGCGCACATGCCTGCTGAACTCCAGGACAAAATCGATGTATTTACTGAGGTGTACGAAAGCATGGGCCTTACACTAAACATCAGTAAGACAACGGTCTTTCACCAGCCTGTCCTCGCCACACAGCACTGCCCCCCCCCCCAGTCATCAAGATCCACGGCGTGGCCCTGGAAAACGTGGACCACTTCCCTTATCTCGGGAGCCTCCTATCAACAAGAGCAGGCATTGACGACGAGATCCAACACCGCCTCCAGTGCAGCCTTCGGCCACCTGAAGAAAGGAGTGTTTGAAGACCGGGCCCTCAAACCTGTCACCAAGCTCATGGTTTGCAGGGCTGTGGTAATACCCGCCCTCCTGTATGGCTCAGAGACATGGACCATGTACAGTAGGCACCTCAAGTTGCTGGAGAAATACCACCAACGATGTCTCCGCAAGATCCTACAAATCCCCTGGGAGGACAGACACATCAACGTTAGCGTCCTCGACCAGGCCAACATCCCCAGCATTGAAGCACTGACCACACTTGATCGGCTCTGCTGGGCAAGCCACATAGTTCGCATGCCAGACACGAGACTCCAAAAGCAAGCGCTCTACTTGGAACTCCTTCACGGCAAGGACACCCTCAAAGCCTCCCTGATAAAATACAACATCCCCAAATGACACCTGGGAGTCCCTGGCCCAAGGCCGCCCAAAGTGGAGGAAGTGCATCCGGGAGGGCGCTGAGCACCTCGAGCCTTGTCGCCAAGAGCATGCAGAAATCAAGCACAGGCAGCGGAAAGAGCGTGCAGTAAACCAGTTCCACCCACCCCTTCCCTCAATGATTATCTGCCCCACCTGTGACAGAGACTGTGGTTCTCGTATTGGATTGTTCAGCTACCTAAGAACTCATGTTAAGAGTGGAAGCAAGTCTTCCTCGATTCCAAGGGACTGTCTATGATGATGGATTATCCCCCTCTGTTGGAAACAATAATGTAATATAGCCTTAAATATTACTGAGTATATTTTCTGGTCAGTGTTATTTCCAAAGCAGTTCCCAATTCTTGCACAAATGGGAGATGAGCTGGGCACGAGGTAGGCAGTTTCTGGCAGTAGCTGGTCTCTAGTCGTCTTGGTTAATCCTTACCACTGGACCAAGACCTAGTTCTGTCAAGCCCATGTGGTGGCTGGTGTGCAACGGCCACCAAACATTAAAAAAATCCACACACAGGCATCTTCCACCCTTCAATATGCAATTTGGGACCTGGAATATTATGTCCTTCATTGAAACATCTGTGAATTCATCCTTTTTTGGTGGAAGCAAGTTATCCTCGATACGAGGGACCGCCTAAGAAGAAGTAGGCAGTTTCTAACATCTTCATACATTATGTATGCTTCCAAGTCAAGGCGACACAAACATAGGACGAGGACAGGGTGGGTATGTACCTTGAAGCAGCTGTCACAATTTGAGGAGGCCAAGGCTCTTTTGGGCGTGGATCTGTGTTGGGTATAAGTGAGGACAAGTTTGAAGGAATGCCACCCAGCAAGTAACCTCCATTCTTTATTATCCTTCATACACTCACTCACTTTCTCAATTATCATAGCAGGAGACATGATGTACAACTTTCTACCATCAACACTGTCGTGATTGAGCCATGATTGAGCCTTTAACCATTCAGTTACTGCTGGCAGATAGGCAGACTGGGTGATCGGTTGAAAAGAGCTATGACAGTAGCCGTCACCCATAGCATAGACATCATCTGCTCTAATGCAGATTATTGGTCATCAATATTTTGAGAAATACATAAAATTTAACTGGGCCCTGAGATTCCTTGGGCTGGATAGGATGGGAAGACTGAGGGTGGAGGCATAGAGATTTGGGATGGAAGCTGATACATCCCATTTGGACTGATCCTGTAAGAGTGGCCATGGATGAATTTACTACCTGCACCCCCAACCCCTCCATGTCAAGAGGAATGGCTGTGGGAGTTGAAGGTTGCCCTGGGAAATTCCACTCAGTCTGGCTCCTGATGTAGACTCAATGGAACCTACGCCTGTTCACCACGGGTATGTTACTGACCCAATCCCTGGGATTTGGGACCTGGCCTATGGCTTCTGGCATGGGTGGGCAGGAGTTCAAGGGCCCTCCAGAAATTTCATGGCTATGATTGTTTTATTGCTCTTCAGTGCTGGTTTGGAACAAGAAAGACAGCTGTTCAGTTTCAGTAGAGGGAACACCTGCCATTTTCTTTGGGGAGGGGAGCACAATGTTTTCATTACGATGTTCGGTGGAAAGATGTTGTTATGTATGTAATAACTCGATAGACTGAATACTGTAAACTAACACAGGTACAAACCTGGCTCTGCTTTATTCGGGCTCAAAGTGAATACATTACATGATGGCTTGCCTTATATACCTGGGCCGCACACATGTGCATACAGCTGAATGACCTCCGACAGTCACGCCACCTGGTGGCTAGTAACCCAAAACATACATACATGACAATAGCCCCCTTTAAGATATTAGTAACAGTCTTTTTACAAATTCAGACAGTCCGAGGCTTTCCACTCCCGAGTTGAATGTCTCAGTTCAACTCCAGCCTTGGGCGAGCGTTCTGAGTCTGTTATGACTGGGGGCTGGGTAGCCGATCTGATGGGAGTGGCAATGACCACGTCAGGCATTGAAAGTCCAGATTCATTGATGACAGCGGAGTCCTCTGATGACTGAGGGTAGGTTGGTTGGTCACTGATTGTGTCTTCCTCAGACTGTTCCAGTTCATCCGTGTGCCGCAGCTTTATCTGATCGACATGTTTCCTGCATGTTTGCCCATTCTTGAGCTTGATGATAAACACTCTGTTACCCTCCTTGGCCATAACAGTACCGGCGATCCACTTGGGACCTTGACCATAATTTAGTACATACACAGGATCGCTAACAGAAATGTTGCGTGACACAGTAGCGCGATCATGTTACCACTGCTGATTTTGACGTCTGTATTCAACATGATCATTCAAATCAGCATGGACAAGAGAGAGCCTGGTCTTGAAACCTCTCTTCATCAATAGTTCAGCAGGGGGGACCCCGGTAAGCGTGTGGGGTCTTGTCCTGTAACTAAGTAATATGCATGACAAGCAAGTCTGCCGTGAACCTTGAGTTACACGTTTCATACTCTGCTTGATGGTTTGGACGGCGCGCTCTGCTTGACCATTGGATGTGGCTTTGAATGGTGCTGACCTCACATGTTTGATACCATTGAGTTTCATGAACTCTTGAAACTCCAGACTAGTGAAGCCAGGTCCGTTGTCGCTTACAACGATGTCGGGCAGACCATGAGTGGCAAACATGACACGAAGGCTCTCAATGGTAGCTGTGGATGTACTGGATGACCAACAGATCCATCACAGACCCAATTCATGTCCGGACCGGGGTCAAGCAGGGTTGCGTCATCGCCCCAACCCTCTTCTCAATCTTCCTCACTGCCATGTTCCACCTCACAGTTGATAAGCTCCCCACTGGAATGGAGCTAAACTACAGAACCATTGGGAAGCTGTTCAACCTTCGCCGTCTCCAGGCCAGGTCCAAGACCACTCCAACCTCTGTCGTCGAGCTACAGTACGCGGATGATGCCAGTGTCTGTGCACACACAGAGGCTGAACTCCAGGACATAGTCGACGTATTTACCGAGGCGTATGAAAGCATGGGCCTTACGCTAAACATTAGTAAGACAAAGGTCCTACACCAGCCTGTCCTCACCGCACAGCACTGTCCCCCAAACATCAAGATCCATGGCGTGGCCCTGAACAACATGGCTCACTTCCCCTTTTCTCGGGAGCCTCCTATCAACAAGAGCAGGTATTGATGATGAGATCCAAAACCGCCTCCAGTGTGCCAGTGCAGCCTTCGGCCGCCTGAGGAAAAGAGTGTTTGAAGATCAGTACCTCAAAACTATCACCATGCTCATGGTCTACAGGGCTGTAGTAATACCTGCCCTCCTGTGTGGCTCAGAGACGTGGACCATGTACAGTAGACACCTCAAGTCGCTAGAGAAATACCACCAACGATGTCTCCGCAAGATCCTGCAAATCCCCTGGGAGGACAGATGCACAAACATTAGCGTCCTTGTCCAGGCCAACATCCCCAGCATTGAAGCACTGACCACACTTGATCAGCTCCGCTGGGCAGGCCACATAGTTCACATGCCAGACATGAGACTCCCAAAGCAAGTGCTCTACTCGGAACTCATCCACGGCAAACGAGCCAAAGGCGGGCAGAGGAAACGTTATAAGGACACCCTCAAAGCCTTCCTGATAAAGTGCGACATCCCCACTGACACCTGGGAGTCCTTGGCCATAGACCGCCCTAAGTAGAGGAAGTGCATCCGGGAGGGTGCTGAGCTCCTCGAGTATCGTCGCTGAGAGCATACAGAAATGAAGCGCAGGTAGCGGAAGGAGCATGTGGCAAACCAGGCTCCCTGCCCACCCTTTCCCTCAACGACTATCTGTCCCACCTATGACAGAAACTGTGGTTCTCGTATTGGACTGTACAGCCACCTGAGAACTCATGCTAAGAATGGAAGCAAGTCTTCCTCGATCACGAGGGACTACCTATGATGATGATGATGATGGATGACATGATTATATACTCTATCCACTTGGAATATGCATCCACCACAATTAAAAACATATTTCCCAGGAAGGGACCTGCAAAGTCGATGTGGATCCTGGACCATGGTTTAGATGGCCACGACCACAGACTCAGCGGCGATTCCGCTGGTACTTTACTTAGCTGCATGCAAGTGTTGCACTGATGCACACATGATTCCAGATCAGAGTCAATTCCAGGCCACTATACATGAGACCTGGCAATTGCTTTCATCATGACAATACCAGGATGAGTGCTATGTAGATTCTGTACAAATTTCTCTCTGCCTTTCTTAGGTATAACAACATGATTACCCCACAGTAAACAATCTGATTGAATGGATAGTTCGTCTTTGCGACGGTTGTAAGGTTTGGTCTCATCACCCATTTGCTTGGGTATGGCAGACCAATCACCACTAAGAACACAACGTTTCACAACCGATAATATCGGGTCCTGGCTGGTCCAGGTCTTAACTTGTTGAGCCGTGACAGGGGTTCCTTCACTTTCAAGCATCCGTGACTAACAGTAGGTCTGCAGGTTGTGGCTTCTCCACCTCCGGTGTGGACAACAGCAGACGGCTCAGTGCATCGGCACAATTCTTGGTGTCAGGTCTATGGTGAATGACATAATCATAGGCAGATAATGTCAGCGCCCACCTTTGGATACGGGACGATGCACAGGTATTGATACCACTGTTTTCCGAAAACAATGAAATGAGTGGCTTGTGATCTGTTTCCAATTCAAACCGAAGACCAAACAGGTACTGTTGCATCTTTTTAACCCCATACACACAGGCTAATGCTTCTTTTTCTACCATGCTGTAGGCTCTTTCCACCTTTGACAAACTTTTAGAAGCATACGCAACAGGTTGTAATTTACCTGACTCATTAGCTTGTTGTAGCACACAACCAACTCCATATGACGAAGCATCAAAGGCCAATACTAGATGCTTACATGGATCATAATGTACCAGCAGCTTGTTAGAGCAAAGCAGATTAGTAGCTTTCTCAAAAGCTCTGACTTGAGATGTACCTTAAACCCAGTTGTCGCCTTTTATTAGCAGCATGTGCAGTGGCTCTAATAAAGTGCTCAATCTCGGTAGGAAATTACTGCAGTAGTTGAGTAGACCAAGGAACGAATGCAGCTCCGTCACATTCTGAGGCTAGGGTGCATTTTTGATGGCCTTGGTTTTTGAGTCCGTAGGCCTGATGCCATCAGCAGCAATTTTCCTTCCCAAGAACTTGACTTCCGGTGCAATGAAGACGCACTTCGAACGTTTCAGTCTGAGTCCCACTTTGTCCAGACGATGTAGAACCTCTTCCAGGTTGTTCAGATGTTCAGCGGCGTCACAACCTGTGACCAGGATGTCATCTTGGAACACGATGGTTCTAGGGACGGACTTCAGTATACTCTCCACGTTCCTCTGAAATATGGTTGCAGCAGAGCGAATTCTGAAAGGAAACCTGTTGTAGATAAACAGTCCTTTATGTATGTTCATGCACGTAAGTTTCTTCGATGTTTCGACCAGCTCCTGTGTCATGTAGGCCAATGTCAGATCCAGGTTAGTGCTAGCATTGCAAACAGGTCATCAGCCTTCGGTAACAGGTATTGATCCTGTTTCAAAACTCGGTTGATCGTAACCTTGTAGTCTCCACAAATCCAGACAGTGTCATCATTCTTCAATACAGGAACAATGGGACTGGCCCATTCGTTAAATTCGACTGGTGATATGACCCCTTCACCCTGGAGTCTGTCCAGTTTGATTTCGACCTTCTCCCTCATCATGTACAGAACCGCCCGAGCTTTATGATGGATGGGTCTTGCATCTGAGTCCATGTGGATCTGCACCTTGGTTCCCGTGAATTTGCCGATGCCTCGTTCAAACAGCGAGGGGAACTTGCTCAGCACTTGAGCACATGGAGTATCATCCTCTGACGACAACACTTTGATATCATTCCAATTCCATTTGATTTTTTCTAGTCAATTCCTGCCGAACAGCGTTGGACCATTGCCTGGAACAATCCATAATGGTAAATCATGAACCGCACCATCATACGACACCTTGACTACTGCACTGTCAATCACTGTTATGAGTTCTTTAGTGTACGGATGCAACATGGCATTGACTGGATTCAGCTTAGGCCTCACAGCCTTAGTGTCCCACAGTTTGTCGAATGTCCGCTGGCTCATTATTGATTGACTCCCACCCGTGTCCAATTCCATCGGTACCGGTACACCTTTAAGTTTCACATTAATCATTATCAGTTGGCTCTTTGTTAGGAATGAATACAGTCCATGCACTTACTCCTCTGGTATGTCGGATCCGCGCTATACTGGTCATCATCCTCCATGTGGTGTGTCACAACATGCTTGCTCAGTTGCGGATACATGCGCTGGAGATGCCCCAGTCTTGAACAGCCTTTACAAATGTACTGTTTAAACTAATACTGATGAAGCCGATGATTGCCCCCACAATGCCAACAAGGTGAAATCGGATTCATTCCTGTTGGCGAACTTTGGGCAGCCACAGGTTTCGCATACGCAGTCGAGTAGGCCCTGCCATACGCAGCTCTGCCAAACGATGATACAATCTTGTTTACAGTACTTGCCGAGTTCCGATTTTTCGATGATATCTGCTTTAAGTTTTTGTCCGTCGTCATGCATGCCTGGGCAATCGTGATGGTTAATATGTCTTTATTATACAGTATAAATGCACACGAGTCCCATACTTGAGAGAAGGTCACTCTGTGACCAATAACCTTTATTCGTGGAGAAGATGAGTTGAGCTTCCCCTTTTTTACCTGAACGTCCAGGTTAGGAGTGTCTCCCACAAGTTCATCACCTAATGGTCAATGTTCTCACGGTGTACAACTTAGGTCAGTTTATACATGGATTACAATGACAGTTGAATACATGACATCACCTCCCCCCCAAAGTCTTATTGGGATCACAGGTTAAGTCTCTCTTGTGGTTTACGCTCCCTTGTAGAGCGCCTGAGTTGGGGCACCGGTTGTTGGGCGCTGGCCTGAGTGTCTGCTGTTTGCGGTGCCTCAGGCATGTCCGGACTGCCCACAGTGACTGGGCTCTCCTCCGCTTGGTTCCGGTGTTAGGTCACCTGTGGTGGAGTGAACTCGACATCGTGTTCTTCCTCTGCTTCTTCTGTGGGGTTGCTGAACCTCCTTTTTGTTTGATCCACGTGTTTGTGGCAGATTTGTCCATTGGTAAGTTTAACTACCAGAATCCTATTCCCCTCTTTGGCAACCACAGTGCCTGTGAGCCATTTGGGCCCTGCAGCATAGTTGAGGACAAAGACAGGGTCATTGACATCAATACATCATGCCCTCGCATTCCTGTCATGGTAGTCACATTGTGACCGGCGCCTGCTCTCAACAATTTCTTTCATGGTGGGATGTATAAGGGATAACCTGGTTTTGAGCGTCCTTTTCATTAGCAGCTCTGTGGGTGGAACCCCTGTGAGCGAGTGTGGTCGGGATCTATTGGCCAACAGGAGGCGTGATAAGTGGCTTTGTAGGGAACCCCCTTGGATTCTGAGCATCCCCCGTTTGATTATGTGCACTGCTCGTTCCACCTGGCCATTTGAGGCCGGCTTGAACGGTGCCGTTCTGACACGGTTGATACCATTTCCTGCCATGAAGTCCTGCAATTCAATGCTTGTAAAGTACGGGCCATTGTCGCTGACCAAGACGTCCAGTAGACCATGGGCGACGAACATTGCCCGTAGACTTTCTACCGTGGCAGAGGATGTGCTTGAATTGAGAATGTCACACTCAATCCATTTGGAGTAGGTGTCGACTACAACCAAAAACATTTTTCCCATGAAAGGACCTGTGTAGTCCACATGGATGCGTGACCATGGCTTGGCGGACCAGGACCAGGGGCTAAGGGGGGCTTCCCTGGGCGCATTGCCCAGCTGGGCACACATGTTGCACCTGCTAACACAAAGTTCCAGGTTTGCATCTATCCCTGGCCACCAAACGTGTGACCTGGCAATTGCCTTCATCATGACAATGCCTGGGTGCTCATTGTGGAGTTCTCGGATGAACGCCTCTCTGCCCATCTGGGGCATGACTACTCTGTTTCCCCATTGTAGGCAATCGGTCTGAATCGAGAGTTCATCCTTGCGCCTATGAAATGGTTTAAATTCCTCAGGGCATGCCCCGTCCGTGGCTGCCCAGTCCCCATTCAGGACACATTTCTTGACTAAAGACAGTAGCGGGTCTCTATTTGTCCAGACTTTGATCTGACGGGCTGTCACGGGTGAGCCTTCGCTTTTGAAGCTTCAACAGCCATGACCATCTCAGCAGCATGCTCGGTTGCCCCCTCGGTAGTGGCTAGTGGGAGCTGAGTGCATCGGCGCAGTTTTCAGTGCCCGGTCTGTGCCGAATTGTATAGTCATAGGCGGCTAACGTGAGTGCCCACCTCTGTATGCGGGCCGACGCATTTGCATTTATGGCCTTGTTGTTGGCCAAAAGGGACGTTAGGGGTTTGTGATCTGTCTCCAGCTTAAATTTCCTGCCAAACAGGTCCTGGTGCATTTTATTTTACAGCATATACACACGCAAGCACTTTCTTTTCTACCATCCTGTAGCCCCTTTCTGCCTGGGACAGACTTCTGGAGACATAAGCTATCGGCTGTAACTAACCCTTGGCATTCACATGCTGCAACAAACACCCAACCCCATAGGACGACGCATCGCACGTTAACACAAATTTCTTACATGGGTCATATAGCTATGGTCACATGGTTAACAGATTGTTGGAGCATAACAAATTGCGTGCTCTGTCAAAAGTCCTTTCCTGGCTGTCCCCCCAGACCCATTCGTGACCTTTGCGTAGGAGCAGGTGTAGCGGCTCTAACAGCGTGCTCAATTTGGGAAGAAAGTTACCAAAATAGTTCGGAAGCCCCAGGAACGAATGCAGCTCCGTCGTGTTACGTGGTCTGGGTGCTCTCTGGATCGCTTCTGTTTTGTGCCCAGTAGGTCTGATTCCATCTGCTGCTACCCTCATCCCCAGGAATTCTACCTCTGGAGCTAGGAAGACACACTTCGCCTTTTTCAGTCGCAGACCTACCCGGTCCAGTCTGCGTAGCACCTCCTCCAGGTTGTGGAGGTGTTCTTCAGTATTGCAACCCGTGATGAGGATGTCGTCTTGAAAAACCACAGTCCTTGGAATCGACTTGAGGACACTTTCCATGTTTCATTGAAAGATCGCGGCAGCCGAGCGAATCCCGAACTGTTATACTCAAACAACCCCTTGTGTGTCGTGATGGTGGTCAGCTTCTTCAACTCACTCGCCAGCTCCTGGGTCATGTAAGCTGAGGTCAGGTACAATTTTGAAAAAAGTTTGCCACCGGATAGCGTCGCAAAGAGGTCCTCTGCTCTCGGTAGCAGGTACTGGTCTTGGAGTGACACCTGATTGATGGTGGCCTTGAAATCACCACAAATCCTGACCGACCCATCCGTCTTGAGCACCAGCACAATCGGGCTCACCCAGTCACTGAATTCGACTGGCGAGATGATGCCTTCCCTCAGCAGGCGGTCCAATTCGCCTTCTATCTTTTCCCGCATCACGTATGGCACCTCTCTGGCCTTGTGGTGTACTGGCCTAGCGTCCAGGTTTATGTGAATCACTACCTTGGTCCGCATGAAAGTGCCAATGCCGGATTGAAATAGTGAGTCAAATTTGTCCAGGTCCTGTGAGCATGACATTCGCTCCACAGACGAAATTGCATTGACATCGCCCCATTTCCAGTTCATGACAGCAAGCCAACTCCTCCCCAGCAGTGCGGGACCGTCCCCTGGGACAATCCAGAGTGGCAACCTGTTCTCCGAATCTTTGTGGGTCACGACTACCGTGGCGCTGCCTAGCACCGGAACGATCTCCTTTGTGTATGACCGTAGCTGAGCGTCAATCGGCGATAATTTTGGCCTCCTGGCCTTGGACGCCCACAACTTGTCGAACTGTTTGATACTCATCAGGGATTGGCTGGGCCCTGTGTCTAGCTCCATTGATACTGGGATGCCATTGAGGAGCACTTTCATCATTATCAGTGGCGTCCTGGTGTATGAACTGTTTACGTGCTCAACATGAACTCGCTGAACTTCAGCTTCCAGCGATTTCCCCCAGTGTTCATTTGGCCCCGTAGGGATTACATCGGGCCCATCCTCCTTGTACATCAACCTGGCTGCAGGCTTCCTGCACATACATGCCAAGTGACCGCTGACGTTGCAATTTCTGCAGGTATTTTGTCTCTGACTGTCTCTGTAACTGTCCTTAAACGCATCATTGACAGGTGTTGATGGCCCCATTGTCCCTTGCGATGGCATGAATCGCCGTTCAGCTAGCCATTGTCTCTGTTGAATTCCCCCTTTGGGTTCGACTACATAATCGGGCATTCCGATTGCCCCTGTCTGCCTGTGTGCCGCGTTAACAATGTTGACTCCCTGTCCATTTGCTGCATTTAAACCAAGATTTTTGTCAAACATCATTCTGGTCTCTTCCTCTCCTGAGATAAATGTCTGGGCCATCAAAGCCGCCTTTTCCAGGGTCAAGTCTTTGGTCTTAATCAGTTACCTGAAAACCCCAGCATGCCCCATGCCCTCAATAAAAAAGTCTCGTAGCATCTCCGCTCTGCATGCATCTGGGAACTTACATAGGCTCGCCAGTCGCCGGAGGTCTGCCATGAAGTCTGGAACGCTTTGCCCTTCTGGCCGCCGGTGCTTGTAAAACCGGTGTCTTGCCATGTGCATGCTGCTCGCCGGTTTAAAGTGATCCCCGATCAACTTACTGAGCTCTTCAAAAGTCTTGTCCGCCGGCTTCTCTGGCGCTAGAAGGTCCTTCATCAGGGAGTACGTCCTGGATCCACAAACCGTCAGGAGATGAGCCCTGCGTTTGTCGGCCGAATCCTGAGCCAACCATTCCTTGGTACCGAAAGTTTGCTGTAGTCTCTGAATAAAATCATCCCAATCATCACCAACACAGTACCTCTCGTCTGTGCTGCTAGTGGCCATGCTCGCGTGGTTTAAATCCCAGTTTCTCGTCGCCAATAATATGTCCTTACTATACAGTATAAATGCACACGAGGCCCATACTTGAAAGAAGGTCACTCTGTGACCAGTAACTTTTATTCGCCAGCACTGAAGTGGAGAAGATTGGTGGAGCTTCCCCTTTTTTACCTGAAAGTCCAGGTTAGGAGTGTCCCCCACAAGTTCACCACCTAGTGGTCAATGTTCTCATGGTGTACAACTTAGGTCAGTTTATACATGGATTACAATGATAGTTGAATACATGACAATGGCCTTGTTCAAATCCAGCATCTCCGCCACCAGTAGCTTATGCAGGATCACCTCATGGTTGATGCCGATTACAAAGAAGTCCCGCAGCATGTCTCCCAACGTGTTTTCGAACTTACACGGTCCAGCTAGACTTCTTAGGTTGGCAACGAATTCCAACACATCCTGTCCCTCAGAACGAACGTGCTTGTAGAATCGATATCGTGAGATGATGACGCCGTCTTCACTAGTTTGAGATGGTCACGTACCAGAGAACACAATTCCTCATAGTCCTTGTCCGTTGGACTTGCAGGTGAGAGAAGATTCTTTATGAGTCCATAGATTTTTAGACCGCAAACCGTGAGGAAGACCGCCCTGCGCCTAACTGCTTCAGTGGGTTCCTCCATTTTGTTGGCCACGAAGTACTGGTCCAGGCGAGCTATAAAATCTGCCCAGTCCTCTCCCTCCACGAATCTCTCCAGAATTCCAATTGTGCTCACTTTTGCATGCAAAGGTTCTTAAGTTATCTCGTCGCCAAATGTTATGTATATAATAACTCGACAGACTGAATACTGTAAACAAACTCAGGTACGAACCTGGCTCTGCTTGATTCTGGCCCAAAGTGATTACATTACAAGATGGTTGGCCTTTTATACCTGGGTCGCACACATGTGCGTACAGCCCAATGACCTCCGACAGTCACACCACCTGGTGGCTAGTGACCCCAAGCATACATACATGACAGATGTGACAATTAATGGGAGCAGTTCCCGATCACAGAATACTGCACTGATCTCCCGGACTGTTCATTAATTTCCTCCATGTCAACCTCCTCTCTTCCTATGGGCCAGCAGCTTCTTGGGCCTTCTTATCATCTTGCTGAATGCTCACTCCTGGGTACAAAGCTGTACAGTATGCAGCAAATGGAGATGATTTTGGAAGCCGTGGTTGTAGAACACCTTTACTATTTTAGTACCTGTATGGTGTGCTTGACAGTAAGAATGAAGAAAATAAATAACTGGCATTTATATATAGGAAGTTAAAAAGACATATGGAATGCTTTCCTTTATTAGCCGAGGCGTAGAATACAAGAGCAAGGAAGTTATGCTAGAACTGTATACAACATTAGTTGGGCCACAGCTGGAGTACTGCATACAGTTCTGGTCACCACATTACAGGAAGCATAGGAGATTTACGAGGATGTTGCCAGGACTGGAAAACTTTAGCTATGAGGAAAGATTGGATAGGCTGGGGTTATTTTCTTGGAACAGAGGAGGCTGAGGGGAGACTTTATTGAGGTGTATAAAATTATGAGGGGCCCAGATAGAGTGGCTAGGAAGGACCTATTTCCCTTAGCAGAGGGGGTCAAAAAACCAGGGGACATAGATTTAAAGTAGTTGGTAGAAGGATGAGAGGGGAGATGAGGAATCATTTCTTCACCCAGTGGGTAGTGGGAGTCTGGAACTCACTGCCTCAAATGGTGATAGAAGCTGAAACCTTCATCACATTTAAATGTACTTGGATGTGCACTTAAAGAACTGTAACCTACAGGCTATGGGCCTAGTGCTGAAAGGTGAGATGAGGCTGGGTAACTCTTTTTCGACCGACACAGACACGATGGGCCGAATGCCCTCCTTCTGCGTTGTAATTTTCGATGATTCTATGAACACTTTTACTACTTTAGTCCTTGTATGGTGTGTTTGGCAGTAAGAAAGAAGAAAATAAATAATTGGCATTTATATAAACACCTTTCACAACCACAGGAAGCCCCAATGCGTTTTACAGCCAATTAAGTAGTTTTTGAAGCACTGTTATAATGTAGACAAGGACTAGATCATCTGTTTTTTAGTGATGTTGGCTAAAGGATAAATGTTGGCTAGGAAACAGGAGAACTCCCCTCTTCTCATGGTATTTGAACTTATCTGCTCAGTGAAGGCTTCCAAATGGGGTCATCGGCCCATACAAAGGTCCTGCTCGTGAAACAGGCTTCCATTCATTTTCTTAGGACCTTCAAATCGAAGCATCATTCAGTCTTCCTTGTCATTAACATGCAGTATCAACTTTCACATTAATGGAGTGGTATCCTTTCCTGTTAGCTATACATTACGGCTGACCTGTGGCCACATGGCCTCCACCTAGAAGGATCTGGACTGCTGGGAATCCTGCCAGCCAGTAAAAGTTCTTTGCCCTCTTCAGTTGATATCTTCTTTCCATTGGGTATGTTATAAAAGTGTTTTCCGGATTTCCCGTGGTATCAGAAACCTGCTTCACAGTGGAATAAACAGGCTTCTCTGGCACTTGTCCCCTGGAAGAATCCTGCACCAATGAAGCCTTAATACCATTTGATACCTTCAGAATCATGGGAAGAGCCAGCCTCATCCTTTATGTTTTATGCAAGTCAGAATGCAGCAGATGGCATAGTTTGATTGATGACACTGCAGTGGGGTGAAGACAGTTGTCCTCTGACATACTCAGGTAAGAATACTGCCGTCTATAAATACAGCTCCTTAGGTATTAACGGAAGCAAGCATTCTGCTTGTGGCACCATTTTACCATGTGTGAAAATATCCTCCTTATGTAATTTATGTAGCACAATGTTCCCACCTTAAGTGATTCCCACCCTCGCAGCTTTTTAGCTGCAACTTGTAATGCAGGAGCTATTTAAAAAACTGTAGAACAGTCTTGCCTTGCAAGGTGAAAAATATTGTAAAAATGCTCAGGCAAAAATACAAAATTTTAAATGTACAGCATAAATTCACTAAGCTGCTGTATAGAGCCTAGTGCTGCATTTGTGCTTCTCCAATAACCTTCGGTCAATTGGCTGCCGTGCCTTCAGCAACCTAGGCCCCAAGCTCTGGAATTCCTTCCCTAAACCTTACTGCCTTCTCATCCTGTCCCTCCTCCTTTAAGACGTTCCTTAAAACCTACCAATTTGACCAAGCTTTTGGTCACCTGTCCTACTGTCTCCTTCTTTGGCTCGGTCAAATTTTTGTTTTAAACTCACTTCTGTGAAGTGCTTTGGAACGTTTTGATACATTAAAGGCTCTATATAAATGCAAGTTGTTGTTGTTGCTACCTGATATGAGGAATACAAATTTGAAGAATGGTGGCTTGTTAATTTAATTTGATGGAGGTATTTAAAGGTATGATTTGATGGGATAGGATAGATAGAAACAAACTGTTTCCAGTGATTGAACAGTCCAGGACAAAGGGACATAGATATAAGATTAAATATAAAAGATTCAGGACAGAGAGGGGCTAAACTTTTTTTTACACAGAGGGTTGTGAGGCTGTGGAATGCACTATCAGTGTTAATGATTAAAGCAGAGACTTTGTCAACTTTTAAGAATAGATAGTTGAAGAAGGGATAAAATGGTGTGGGAACAGAGCCGGCACATGAGATTAGGTCGACTGCTGATGTGTTGGATCAACAACAACAGGAACTGGTTGGGCTGAACGGCTTGTTTCTGTGTTGTAATTTCTATTTTATTCATTGTAAAAATAAATGCTTGCTGCCAGAAAAATGGCAACAGTTCAGCTCCAACTGCAATAATAATACCTTTGCTTTAAGGATGATATTAAAACAGGTCAGACGTTTAGAGTTTTAAGGTGCCCATGTTATGTGGGCAAAGTGTCGCTGTGCGGAGCTTGGCTGAAACTCTTGGGCCACGATTTCACCAACCGAGATGGGTTCAGTGTGGCCGGGGTCGGTAGCAGGGTTCGAACCTGCTGCTGGTTGCAGCCCACTCTGTAGAAGTGATTTTACATTCCCGGCCTCATTTGATGATGCGTCATCAGCCGGTTTCCTTAAAGGGACCATGTCCAACTTGATTTTGACAATTGTGCTGTCAGTGTTGTACAGCATTGAGGGCTGCACCCAGGCTCTCCCATGACTCCCTCCATATGTTTATGGAGGAAGTCAAAGCACGCAAAGAGGTTTTCTTCCCTTCCAATGGGCACTCCTCAGGACACCAACGCAGCCTGTACATTGCAGAGGAGGACACAAGCAGGGATGCCGTCATGAGGACCTGGCTCCAGTGGCGTAAACCTTTCAATGATATTAGCAGACCACGAAACATTGCTGCAAAGCCACACTCAACCTCATCCTGCTGTGCCATTCATCACATCCCCATCCTTTCCTACCCTACTCCTGCACATCTTTACTCACACTAGGTTATCTTCCACCTCCACCCATTCCTCTCTATCTACATTATCACATCCCCATCTCACTAGCCAACCCTCATACTCAGTGTCAGCTGTGTCTCAGTGGGTAGCACACTCACCTCTGAGTCAGATGGTTGTGTGTTCAAATCCCACTCCAGGGACTTGAGTACAAAAATCTAATCTGACACTTCAGTGCAATGCTGAGGGAGAGCTGTCTTTCGGATGAGATGTTAAACCGAAGCCCTGCCTGCTCTTTCAGGTGGACATAAAAGATCCCATGGCACTATTTCGAAGAAGAGCAGGGGAGATATCCCCAGTGTCCTAGCCAATATTTATCCCTTAATCAACATAACAAAAAACAGATTATCTGGTCATTATCACATTGCTGTTTGTGGAGCTTGCTGTGTGCAAATTGGCTGCAGTATTCCAAAAGTACTTCATTGGCGAAAAAGCGCTTTCTGAGACATCCAGTGGTCATGAAAGGCGCTATTAAAATGCAAGTCTTTCTTTCTTTTTCATCCTAGTGCAAGCATACCAACTAACAAAATACTTGGGTGTTTTCGCCAATGTTCATGTAAAGTTTCTGTTAATGTGTTGTCAAACATCGAAATCTTTATTTTCAACACACTTCTTGCACAGATTTGTGTGCACCTTTGGCAGCGGCTTAGTGAGTTGCAGTGAATGGTGAGACATAAGGGTACTCCCTGCAGTGGTGATGAGTGTGAAAGGAATGGCTTGGGCATTGTAGGGATGCTTTATGTTGTTAGTGTGGGGTGGTGCCAACCTGGTGCATGATGTACCAGCTAGGGTGTGCAGCGTCAAGTGAAGTAAATGTGGCCATGGTGAGGCCATCCCATGCGCCCCGGGCAGCAATGTGGCCAGTGCTGATGCCCTGTGTCCTGTGCAGCATCAGTTGAGTGCGGAGAAGGTTGGTGTTGTTGGTGGTGCTGCTGGTGTGCCTGGTGCTGCTGGAGTTGGAGCTTATCATGGTGGGATTCTGAGGACCAAGGTGAGATCGTTTCAAGGACACCGATGCTAATGTAATAGATGGCAGGTGAACTTGAGATGACAGAAGCGATCTGTCAGTGGTGAGAGGTTATTCCAATGAGGTGACACTGAATAGAGAGATTGCTCCAAAGAACATAAGAAATAGGAGCAAGAGTAGGCCATAAGGCCCCTCGAGCCTGCTCTGCCATTCAATAAGGTCATGGCTGATCTGATCATGGAATCAGCTTCACTTCCCTGCCCGCTCCCTATAACCCCTTATCGTTTAAGAAACTATCTATTTCTGTCTTAAATTTATTTAATGTCCTAACTTCCACAGCTCTCTGAGGCAGCGAACCCCACAGACTCAGTTCTAAATGAGCGGCCCCCTATCGTAAGATCATGCCCTCTCGTTCTAGTCTCCCCCACCAGTGGAAACATCCTCTCTGCATCCACCTTGTCAAGCCCCCTCATAATCTTATACATTTCGATAACATCACCTCTCATTCTTCTGAATTCCAATGAGTAGAGGCCCAACCTATTCAACCTTCCCTCATAAGTCAATCCACTCATCCCCGGAATCAACCTACTGAACCTTCTCTGAACTGCCTCCACAGCAAGTATATCCTTTCATAAATATGGAAACCAAAACTGCATGCAGTATTCCAGGTGTGGCCTCAACAATACCCTGTATAGCTGTAACAAGACTTCCCTGCTTTTATACTCCATCCCCTTTGCAATAAAGGCCAAGATACCATTGGCCTTCCTGATCACTTGCTGTACCTGCATACTATCCTTTTGTGTTTCATGCACGAGTACCCCCAGGTCCCGCTGTACTGCAGCACTTTGCAATATTTCTCTATTTAAATAATAACTTGCTCTTTGATTTTTTTTCTGCCAAAGTGCGTGACCTCACACTTTCCAACATTATACTCCATCTAACAAATCCTTGCCCATTCATTTAGCCTGTCTATGTCCTCCTGCAGCCTCTTTATGTCCTCCTCACACATTAGCCTTCCTCCCATCTTTGTATCGTCAGCAAAATTGGCTACATTACACTCAGTCCCCTCTTCCAAGTCATTGATATAAATTGCAAATAGTTGGGTTCCTAGCACTGATCCCTGTGGCACCCCACTCATTACTGATTGCCAACCCAAGAATGAACCATTTATCCCGACTCTCTGTTTTCTGTTTGTCAGCCAATCTTCTATCCATGCTAATATATTACCCCAACTTCGACTTGCAATTTACCTAAAGGTCAATGTGCTTTCAAAATGCAGTAAGCAAGAGATTCTGATCTTGGAAAGTGAACAGCTGTGAGATGGGAGCTTTTATTGCAAACTTGCAGCCGTCAGGTAAAGAAAGGAATTCATGATGACACAATTCCCGATGTTCTTACCTGACATGATTTCCAAGCAGCGCCAACCTTGAAGAAAACCTGGAAAAATGGTAAGTTGACCTCAAAATTGTGTTAAAAAGCCTCCTAACAAGGTCTTAAGCACCTAAATTGCCTCCCCCGCCACTGCATGTTGGGTCTGCTCAGTGTTGACAGACCCGACAGCTGGTAAAGTAACGTGGAGGCGGGATGACAGTGTGGTCCCGACCCGCTGTCAATCATTTCCAATATGACAGCTGCCCTGCCTCCAATCCTGTCTTCTGAGCGCCGGCAAAATTCCAGCCTTGGTATTTGGCATGGGGCCTTCTTTAAATAATTCTTCCATTTAAACAAGCCTTTTGCTTATCGGAGCACAGCCCCATTTTGGCCAGCAAAACTGCACCCTGTAAAATTTGCAACAGTGCTCATGCAACGCACAAGATCCCGACCCTGTAAAAATGACCCTTTATGTGTATTTTTGAACACCTAGAATCCTTTTAGATCACATCAGACTGAATGCTCGTGCCTCCCCTTGTGTGAAAAGAGGCAGATAGTTACTAGTGGGAAGTGTCATGCATTGGAACTCAGGAGAACCCATGCACTGACTCAGAGAGACTGAGTGGTACTTCCAATTAAACAGGAGGGAAGTTATAGCGCACTTGCTTCCAGAGCTTGGAGATGGAAGCAAAAAGCAACAGATTGAAATCAAGCAACCTCTTGGGAATAGGTCAACCTTTCATAGCATTCTAATAAAACTGCCCCAAGATGTGTGTGGCCCTGGGATCATGGCAGGGGCCAGTTACAGCTGATTGACAGATGAGTGGAAGCTTAGGGAGGATCAAGAGCTTAAAGACGGTTACAGAACGAGTGACACACAGAAAGCTGCGACACAATTACAAGACAGCATTAATTTACTGTACAGTTGAGTAAATAAAGAGAGATATTCTGAAACTATTTGTCAGGGAATGTGGCAAGAGAACATAAATTCAAAAGGAAATTTAACTGGCAATCTGAATTGTTAAGTAAGGTATGAAGGCCAAATGTGCTAATTTTTTGAAATACAGAAGTAAACCTATTGTGGGAACACTAATGCAGGGACATTAAGCCATAATGACATTTAGTACGGGGTGTCTGCCCGTTCAAGTACACATACATAGAATTAAATAGAATTTACAGCACAGAAACAGGCCATTTGTTTACTAGTCTATGCCGGTGTTTATGCTCCACACGTGCAACCTCCCACCCTACTTCATCTAACATTTAATTTATGAGACAGGAGTAAGTGATTATGACAAGTGGGCTTGCATTTGCAATAAGAGGAGATAAGAGGATAGTTAAAGCCTGAATATGGTGTGGAGAAAGTAAGACCATGAGATAAAAGGCCGTGTGCAGCAGAATACAAACAGCATTGAAAAGATTTGAAAAAGCTGTAGATAAAATCTTATAGTAAAATTAAGAATCACAAGAATAAATGCTAAAAACCAGAATAACTGCTAGAGTGTAGCCAGGAGGAATTTGGATAAAAATCCACAGGGAGAAAAACAAACAGGGAGTAGATTAGTGAATTTCAAATAAAATTAAGGATGAAATTAATTACACACATTTAGAAATAAAACAGATTAAAAACAGTAGGCCACTTACTAAGGACTGCACTGTAGCCTTAGCATGAGTTCTGTCTAGGAACTGAGAGAATTATGGTGCACTAGGAGAGTGTCTCTAAGTGCTAGTGAACCTCAGTTTGGCCACAGGGACTGCTCTCACCAGCAGAATATTATATTGTGGATCTGGGTTATACCACAGAAAGAACGACTGAGCTGACAAGTGAGAAAATTTAATTTAAATTATTTTGTTCACTCTTCAGTGTCAACTGAACCTGCGTTTGTTTGAATACTTCTCATTTAACTGCACATTGTAGAATTCATGTTAAGGATACATTACCATCGCGTGCCATCTGACATTCTGTTGTATCAGTCATCGCTGGTGATTCATATTTAGGACAAAATGTACAGGCAAGTTATGACTAAATTGTACTCAAACTGTATGGGAAGTATTAAATGCTACTTAGAATGGGACATACCACACATGCTTAGTGTGCATTGCACATACAGAATTTGGCAGCTTTTGTTTTGTGGAATCAAGTGTCCAGTAATAATTGGCTTGAATAGAATTTTGGTTAATGCATAATAATACAATACATCTGGGTTAAATTAAAAGTAGAAAGTGCAGACAGCCATACAGAATTATTGCAAAGCCAAAGGAAGTGATAATATGCAGTGACATCTGACATCATCACAACAGCGCAATTCCAGGGTACAATCATACCAAAAGCCCCATTGACTACAAATCCAAGGCATTCCAGAACTACGACAAACCTGCTGGGGGCTGTCACGTCCATGGAAGGTACACGCACTGATAGGGTGTGGGTAGCAGCTCAAAAAGTGTTATATCTTGGATAAAGAGTCAGACGAGATACTGCAAGCTCAAAGTAAGTGTTATCGTAGTCCTTTATTATATATCTCAGAGTGCTTCTCCAGCCTGTGAGGCCTCCTTATATACAGGTGCTCCCAAAGGATTGTGGGATCCCTTGGGACTCCAGGGGATAAGCCCTCTGGTGGTTAGACATGGTAATTACGGGTTTACTTACATAACAACACTCCCCTCCCGCCCCAAGTCAATAATGTAACTATTTACAACATAGGTCAATCTGGGGCCTTCCTTTCCCTGGTTGATCATCTCGGTGCAAATGCTGGTGTTGGTGAGTCACTTGTTGGGCCTTCGCTGGGCTGCTGCGCAGCTGGCCTTGCTGGACTGCTGGGGGTGGTGAATCTTGCTGGGCTGCTGTGGGTGATGGATTCTGCTTCATGGTCAACCGCTGGGTTGGTTGCCACTTGTGTGTGTGTGTTGGAGGGTCAAAAAAGGTAGAGTCTATTGTGGGTTGTTCTGGATAGTCTGTAAATCTGAGTTTGGTTTGGTCCAAGTGTTTTCTGCAGGTGAGTCCATTTGCGAGTTTGACCACAAACACCCTAATCCCCTCTTTGGCCAGAACAGTGCCAGCAATCCACTTGGGACCCTGTCCATAGTTCAACACAAATACAGGATCATTTTCTTCAATTTCGTGTGACACATTTGCGCGATCATGATATGTATTCTGTTGAAGCTGCCTGCTCTCTACCTGTTCGTGTAGATCAGGGTGGACTAACGAGAGCTTTGTCTTAAGTGCACTTTTCATGAACAGTTCAGCGGGAGGGACCCTGGTGAGCAATTAGGGTCTTGTGCGGTAACTAAGCAGGACTCGGGATAAGCGCGTCTGCAGTGAGCCTTCAGTTATCCTTTACAAGCTCTGCTTGATTGTTTGAACTGCTCGTTCTGCCTGACCGTTGGACGCTTGCTTAAACAGGACAGACATGACATATTTGACCCCATTGCGGGTCATGAATTCCTTGAATTCGGCACTGGCAAAGCACGGCCCATTGTCACTTACAAAGACATCAGACAGGCCGTGCGTGGCAAAAATGGTCCGTAGACTTTCAATGGTGGCAGCGGACGTGTTTGCCGACATTATCACACATTCTGTTGTGTATCTGTAAAGCATGCACTCCCATGTTCCGCCACCAGGGAGCGCATCCCCTGAAGTTCCAAGAGATCCCAGCATCCCTTGGGAGCACTGTATATAAGCCGGCCCCGAAGGCCTGTTCCTCACTCTGGAATGTCTTAATAAAGACTGAGGTCACTGTTACTTTAACCTCCCTGTGTGCAGTCTCATCTGTGTTAGGAACACAATGACTGGTGACGAGTATACGAATCCAACGCAAAGATGCAGCAAACTGTGGGCATCCTGGAGAAGTTCTCGGAGGGTGAGGACTGGGAAGCCTATGTTGAACGGCTAGACCAGTACTTTGTAGCCAACGAGCTGGACGGAGAAGGAAGCGCTGCAAAAAGGAGAGGGGTCCTCCTCATGGTCTGCGGGGCACCGACCTACAGCCTCATGAAGAATTTTCTGGCTCCAGTGAAACCCACAGATAAGTCGTATGAGGAGCTGTGTACACTGGGTTCGGGAGCATCTTAACCCAAGGGAGAGCGTGCTGATGGCGAGGTATCGGTTCTACATGTGCCAGCGATCTGAAGGTCAGGAAGTGGCGAGCTACATCGCTGAGCTAAGGCGACTTGCAGGACAATGTGAGTTTGATAGCTACCTGGAGCAGATGCTCAGGGACCTTTTTGTACTGGGCATTGGCCACGAGACCATCCTACGAAAACTTTTGTCTGTAGAGACACCGACCCTCAGTAAGGCAATTGCGATAGCACAGGCGTTTATGTCCACCAGTGATAACACCAAACAAATCTCTCAGCACACAAGTGCTAGCAATGTTCATAAATTAACTGGAACTGTGTTTGTGAGCAGAAATGTACAGGGCAGAAACCACGAGTCTGCAACTGCTAGCAGGCCTCAGGTGACCCAGATGACTCAGAGTCTGCAACAAAGGATGAATGCAAGGCAATTCACACCTTGTTGGCATTGTGGTGGCTTCCATTTAGCCTATTCATGCCACTTCAAAGGGTGTGTTTGCAAGAGCTTTGGAACAATGAGGCACTTCCAACGAGCTTGCAGCAAACCTGCTAACCACCACGTGGCAGAGGAAGATCGGTCCATGGTGGATCAAAGCAATTTCGAGCCTCAGAGTGAGAAGGCAGATGCTGAAGTACATGGGGTGCACACATTTTCGATGAAATGTCCACCTATAATGCTAAATGTAAACTTGAATGGCTTACCCGTAGCCATGGAACTGGACACTGGTGCTAGCCAATCCATCATGAGTAAAAAAAATGTTTGAGAGACTGTGGTGCAACAAGGCACTCAGAGCAGCCCTGAGCCCCATCCACACGAAACTGAGAATGTATACCAAAGAGCTCATCACTGTCCTGGGCAGCGCCATGGTCAAGGTCACCTACGAGGGCACGGTGCATGAACTGCCACTCTGGATTGTCCCGGGCGATGGCCCCACACTGCTTGGAAGGAGCTGGCTGGGCAAAATCCGCTGGAACTGGGATGATGTCCGAGCGCTATCACATGTCGGTGAGGCCTCATATACCCAGGTTCATAACAAATTTCCTTCAATTTTTGAGCCAGGCATTGGAAACTTTTCTGGCGCGAAGGTGCGGATCCACTTGGTCCCACAGGCACGATCCAGTCACCACAAGGCGCGAGCGGTACTTCACATGATGAGGGAGAGAGTGGAAATCGAGCTGGACATGCTGCAATGCGAGGACATCATCTCTCCAGTGGAATTCAGCGAGTGGGCCAGCCTGATTGTTCGAGTTCTCAAAAGTGATGGCACGGTCAGGATTTGTGGCGATTATAAAGTAACTATTAATCGTTTCTCGCTACAGGACCAATATCTGCTACCGAAGGCAGACGACCTATTTGCCACGCTGGCACGAGGCAAGACATTCACCAAGCTCGATCTGACTTCGGCCTACATGATGCAGGAGCTGGAGGAGTCTTCGAAGGGCCTCACCTGCATCAACACGCACAAGGGACTGTTCATCTACAACAGATGCCCGTTTGGAATTTGGTCGGCTGCAGCGATCTTCCAGAGAAACATGGAGAGCCTACTCAAGTCGGTACCATGCACAGTGGTATTTCAGGACAACATATTGGTCATGGGTTGGGACACCGTCGAGCACTTACAAAACCTGGAGGAGGTCCTCCAGCGACTGGATTGCGTAGGGCTGCGGCTGAAGAAGTCGAAATGCGTCTTCATGGCAACAGAAGTGGAGTTTTTGGGGAGAAAGATCGCGACAGATGGCATTTGGCCCACAGATGCCAAGACAGAGGCTATCAGGAACGCACCCAGGCCACAGAATGTCATGGAGCTGGGGTCGTTCCTGGGACTCCTCAACTATTTTGGTAACTTCCTACGGGGGTTAAGGAGCCTCTTCGAGCCCCTACATGTGTTATTGCGTAAAGGTGAGAACTGGGTATGGGAAAAAAAACAAGTAATTGCTTTTGAAAAAGCCAGAAACATTTTATGCTCCAACAAGCTGCTTGCATTGTATAACCCTTGTAAAAGACTTGTGCTAGCATATGATGCGTCGTCGTATGGAGTCGGGTGTGTAATACATCAAGCTAACGTTGCGGGGAAGTTGCAACCTGTAGCCTATGCCTCCAGGAGCTTGTCTGAGGCCGAGAGGGCCTACAGCATGATTGAGAAAGAGACATTGGTGTGTGTGTGTGTGTTCGGGGTAAAGAAAATGCATCAGTACCTGTTTGGCCTCAAATTTGAGCTGGAAACCGATCACAAACCCCTCATATCCCTGTTCGCTGAAAACAAGGGGATAAATACTCATGCCTCAGCCCACATACAAAGGTCGGCACTCACCCTATCAGCATATAACTATACCATCCGTCACAGACCAAGCACCGAGAACTGTGCGGATGCTCTCAGTCAGCTACCATTGCCCAACACGGGGGTGGAAATGGCGCAGCCTGCAAACTTGTTGATGGTGGCGCAGCCCGCAGACTTGTTGATGGTCATGGAAGCATTTGAAAATGATTAATCACCTGTCACGGCCCGCCAGATTAGGACTTGGACTAGCCAAGATCCTTTGCTGTCCCTAGTAAAAAACTATGTACTGCATGGGAACTGGGCCAGCATCCCCGTTGAAATGCAAGAGCTAATCAAGCCGTTCCAGCGGCGAAAGGACGAGCTGTCCATTCAGGCAGACTGCCTGTTATGGTGTAACCGCGTAGTGCTACCAAAAAAGGGCAGGGAGACGTTCATCTCAGATCTCCACAGCACACACCCGGGTATAGTAATGATGAAAGCGATAGCCAGATTCCATGTGTGGTGGCCCGGTATCGACTCTGACTTGGAGTCCTGTGTACGGCAATGCTGCGTGTGTGCTCAGTTGAGCAACGCGCCCAGAGAGGCACCACTAAGTTTGTGGTCCTGGCCCTCCAGACCATGGCCGAGGATCCATGTCGACTATGCGTCCCGTTTCTCGGTAAAATGTTCCTGGTGGTGGTGGATGCTTTTTCAAAATGGATTGAATGTGAAATAATGTCGGGATGCACCACCACCGCCACCATTGAAAGCCTGAGGGCCATGTTTGCCACCCACGGCCTGCCTGACATACTGGTCTGTGACAACGGACCATGTTTCACCAGTGCCGAATTTAAAGAATTCATGAGCCGCAATGGGATCAAACGTGTCACCTCAGCCCCGTTTAAACCAGCCTCCAATGGGCAGGCAGAGCGGGCAGTATAAACAATCATATAGAGCCTTAAAAGAGTCACCGATGGCTCACTCCAAACCCGCCTGTCCCGAGTACTGCTCAGCTACCGCACGAGACCCCACTCGCTCACAGGGGTGCCCCTGGTTGAGCTACTCATGAAAAGGACACTTAAAGCCAGATTCTCGCTGGTTCACCCCAACCTGCATGATCAGGTAGAGAGCATGCAGCAGCAACAAAATGTAAACGATGGTCGCGCCACTGTGTCACGAGAAATTGATCTGAATGACCCTGTGTATGTGCTAAACTATGGACATTGGTCCCAAGTGGATCGCGGGCACGGTGATAGCTAAAGAATTGAGTAGGGTATTTGTAGTCAAACTAGACAATGGACACATTTGCAGAAAGCACCTGGACCAAACGAGGCTGCGGTTCACAGACTGCCCTGAACAACCCACAGCAGACACCACCTTCTTCGAGCCCACAACACACACCCAAATGATCACGCCGGACCAAGAAATCGAACCCATCACGCCCAACAGTCTAGCAAGGCCAGGCTCACCCAGCAGCCCTGCAGGGCCAACAACACGCCAGCCCAGCGAGGGCACAGCCAACACACTAGAACAGACATTTGTACCGAGACGGTCCACCAGGGAAAGAAAGGCTCCCGACCGCCTCACCTTGTAAATAGTTTTCACTTTGACTTTGAGGGGGCGGGAGTGATGTTGTGTATCTGTAAAGCATGCACTCCCATATAACGTCACCAGGGAGCGCATCCCCTGAAATCCCAAGGAATCCCAGCATCCCTTGGGAGCACTGTATATAAGACGGCCCCTAATGCCTGTTCCTCACTCTGGAGTGTCTTAATAAAGACTGAGGTCACTGTTACTTTAACCTCCCTGTGTGCAGTCTCATCTGTGTTAGGAACACAATACATTCAATCCACTTGGAGTACGCATCTACAACCACTAAAAACATTTTTCCCAAGAATGGGCCTGCATAGTCGACATGAACCCTAGAACATGGTTTGGAGGGCCAAGACCAGAAACTTAGTGCCGCCTCCCTGGGTGCATTGCTTAACTGGGAACATGCATTACATTTCTGCACACAGGGCTGTAAGTCTGCATCGATACTGGGCCACCACACATGGGATCTGGCTATTGCTTTCATCATTACAATGCCTGGGTGGGTACCATGGAGATCACTAATGAAAGTGTCCCTGCCCTTTTTTGGCACAACTACCCGACTACCCCATAGGAGGCAGTCTGCCTGTATAGACATCTCATCTTTGTGCCGCTGGTACGGCTTTATTTCTTCCTGCATCTCTAACGGGACACTAGACCAACTCCTGTGGAGCACAAAGTTTTTTTTACTAAGGACAGTAAGGGGTCCTGGCTCATCCAAGTTCTAATCTGTCGGGCGGTAACAGGTGATTGCTCACTCTCGAATGCTTCCATTACCATAACTAAATCTGCGGGCTGTACCATCTCCACACCGGTGGTGGGCAATGGTAGCCGACTGAGAGCATCGGCACAGTTTTCTGTGCCTGGCCTGTGGCGGATGGCATAGTTGTATGCGGACAACGTGAGCGCCCATCTCTGGATGCGGGGCCGATACATTTGTATTTATCCCCTTATTTTCAGAAAAGAGGGATATAAGCGGCTTATGGTCAGTTTCCAATTCAAATTTGAGCCTGAACAGATATTGATGCATTTTCAATACCCCGTAAACACACGCTAACGCTTCTTTTTCGATCATACTGTCGGCCCTCTCGGCCTTAGACAGACTTCTGGATGCATAAGCAACCGGTTGCAATTTCCCAAATTCATTAGCTTGTTGTAATACACACCCGACCCCGTACGACGACGCATCACATGCTAGTACCAAACGTTTACATGGATCGTACAACACAAGCAATTTGTTTGAACATAACAACTTCCTAGCTTTCTCAAAGGCATTTTCTTGGCTTTTGCCCCAAACCCAGTCACCTCCTTGACGCAGTAAAGAGTGCACGGGTTCTAACAATGTGCTAATCCCGATAAGAAGTTACCAAAATAGTTCAGGAGTCCTAGAAACCACCGCAAATCCGTCACGTTCTGTGGTCTTGGTGCGTTTTTGATTGCTTCCGTCTTCGAATCGGTGGGGCTGATGCCATCCGCCAGGATTCTTCTCCCCAGGTACTCCACTTCAGGCGCCAGGAAAACGTACTTTGAGCATTTTAGCCTGAGCCCCACACGATTAAGCCGACTAAGAACCTCCTCCAGGTTCTGCAGGTGCTCGACGGTGTCCCGACCTGTAACCAAGATGTCGTCCTGGAAGACCACGGTGCGTGGGACCAACTTCAGCAAGCTTTCCATGTTCCTCTGGAATATCGCCGCGGCCGATCAAATCCCAAACGGGCATCTGTTGTAAATGAAAAGATCTTTGTGCGTGTTGATGCAGGTGAGGTCTCTCGAAGATTCCTCCAGCTCCTGCGTCATGTAGACCGAGGTCAAGTCCAGCTTCGTGAACATTTTCCCTCCTGCCAGCATCGCAAATAGGTCACTGCATTTGGTAGCAGGTATTGATCCTGCAGTGAGAAATTGATAGTTTGTAATCACCACAGATTCTGACGGTGCCGTCTCCCTTGAGGACTGAAACAATCGGACTGGCCCACTCATTGAATTCAATCGGCAAAATGATGCCCTCTCATTGCAGCCTGTCCAACTCGATCTCCACCCTCTCTCTCATCATGTAAGGTACCACACTCGCCTTGTGATGGATGGGTCGCGCCCCCGGAATCAAATGGATCTTAACTTTTGCTCCTTGAAACTTCCCGATGCCTGGTTTGAACAGCAAGGGGAACTTGCTTAGGACCTGGGCACATGAGGTGTCGTCGACAGACGAAAGCGCTTGGACGTCATCCCAGTTCCAACGTATCTTTCCCAAACAGCACAGGGCCATCGCCCGGTACCACCCAGAATGGTAAATCGTGCACCGCTCCATCATAGGAGACCTTTGCGGTAGCACTGCCAATTATGGGAATCAGTTCCTTTGTGTACATTCTAAGTTTGGTGCGAATGGGAGTCAGGACTGGCCTTGAAGCCTTGTTGCACCACAACTTATTGAAAGTCTTTTTACTCATTATGGATTGGCTTGCATCCGTGTCCAGCTCCATGGACACCGGGAGTCCATTTCATTCAACCTTCAGCATCATCGGGGGACACTTTGTGGTAAATGTGTGCAACCCATATACCTCTACCTCCTCGGTCTGAGGCTCTGGTTCTTCATGATCCACTGTGGATCTGTCCTCCTCTGCAACATAATGGTTTGCAGGATTAGCAGGGTTTGCAGCTCGCTTGCACATACGTTGGAGATGTCCCATTGTTCCACAGCTCTTGCAAATGTATCCTTTGAAGCGGCATGAATGGAATCGATGATCACCCCCGCAGCGACAACAAGTTGTTAATTGCCTTGTATTCACCACCCTTGATGGCGGACTCTGAGTCATCTGCGGACGTGCAGTTACAGGCATGTAAGTCATGCCACATACATTTTGATTTGAAAACACAGTTACTTTGTTCACAGTACTTGCAGCAGCACTAGTGTGCTGGGAAATTTGTTTGGTATTGTCACTGGTGGCGATGAACACCTGGGCTATCACTATGGCTTTACTCAAGGTTGGGGTCTCTACAGTCAAAAATTTGCGAAGTATTACTTCATGGCCTATGCCAAGTACAAAGAAGTCCCTGAGCATATGCTCCAAGTGTCCTACAAATTCGCAATGTCCTGCAAAGTGCCTTAGCTCGGCGACGTAGCTTGCCACTTCCTGGCCTTCAGACCTCTTGTACGTGTAGAACTGATACCTTCGGGTTTAAATGCTCCCGGACCAGTGTGCACAACTCATCGTACGACTTGTCTGTGGGTTTTACTGGAGCGAGCAGGTTTTTCATGAGGCCATACGTTGGTGCCCCGCAAACAGTCAGGAGGATCGCCCTTCGTTTGGCAGCGTTCCCTTCTCCTTCCAGCTCGTCGGCCACGAAGTATTGGTCAAGTCGCTCCACGAAGGTTTCCCAATCATCTCCCTCTGAAAATTTCTCCAGGATGCCCACAGTTCTCTGCATTTTTGCGTTGGGGTTCATCATCTGTATCTCATCGCCAGTTGTTATGTCTTGGATAAAGAATCAAATTAGATACTGCAAGCTCAAAGTAAGTGTGACCTTAGTCCTTTATTACAGATCACAGAGTGCTTCTCCAGCCTGTGAGGCCTCCTTATATACAGGAGCTCCCAAGGGATTGTGGGATCTCTTGGGACTCCAGGGGAAAGCCCTCTGGTGGTTAGACATGGTAATTACAGGTTTACATACATAACAAAAAGTATTTCAGATTCAATGGCCCTGATATTTACGGGTATGTGGGGAGGGTGCAGGTAAAAAATGTTTTCTCCCACCTAAGAATAGAAATGACCATTATCCCAAGGATAATAACAATGCAATTCCTGTTCATATGTGGGAGTTGAATGAAAAGATTTTTTTTTTAAACTTTAAAGTAAAAAAAATTCTAAGCAAGTTCTATTTTACAATACCCACAATATGCATTCCTAAACAGTGTAGGGATAACTATTTTCCAAAGGTTGAGATAAATGTTATATTACCTAAGTTGATGGAAGTAAATGTTTTAATCTTTACACTTTAGTTCGTTACATCTAAAAGTCAGTTTGTGAGGTAGAAGATTTCATCACTAACTACCAGTCACAGCTATATAGCCTGAAGAAAGTATATAGAATTTACAGCACAGTAACAGGCCATTCGGCCTAATTGGTCTATGCCGGAGTTTATGCTCCGCACAAGTCTCCTCCCACCCAACTTTATCTAAACATATCTGCAGATGCTTCTATTCTTTTCTCACTCATGTAGTTATAGGTGCCCCTTAAAGGCAACAATGCTATTCGTCTCAACTATTCCATATATCATAGAAATTTATGGCACACAAGGAGGCCATTCAGCTTATTGTGTCTGCGCCAGTCGAAAAAGAGCTATCCAGCCTAATCTCACTTTCCAGCTCTTGGTCCGTAGCCTTCCAGTTTATGGCACTTCAAATGCACATCCAAGTACTTTTTAAATGGATGAGGGTTTCTACCTCCACCACCCTTTCAGGCAGTGAGCTCCAGACCCCCACCACCCTCTGGGTGAAAAAAGTTCTTCTCAACTCCTCTAACTCTACCAATTACTTTAAATCTATGCCCCATGGTTATTGACCTCTCTACTAAGGGAAATAGGTCCTTCCTATCGACTCTGCCCAGTGTTGGAAACTAAAGATACCTATAAATGTATATGGTTTTGCGACTAAAACTGTGACGCAAAGAATGTTGTGTTTAAATGCTTATGTTCGAACTGGAGATGAAAAGTCTCCTCAGACTAGATAGATGCATTTAAGTGCTAATGCTTTGGTTTCCTGCGGATGGTATAGTATTTTGCACTATATACAATCTCCCTGTTGTTAAGTGATTATCTGTTGTTTTTAAAGTTAAGACTTGAACCTTCTTTATGTATTTTATATATAATGCTAAGGTAGGGACTGAAGTTAGCTTAACAGAACTGCTTGCGAAGATAATGGAAGGATGTTGGGGAAGTTAGCGTAAAAAATTATCTCAGAATGGGAGTAATTTGCTGGGTCGTAAAGACAGGTTTTGACCGATGGTTGAAAGAGAACTGGGCTAGGCCTTTGTATTAATGGTACCCAAGAGGATAGGGACAAGAGAGATAAGACAAATTCCAAAGGAAGGAACCCTGAGAAAATATAAACAAGACATTTAAACAAAATCATGAGACATTTTTAAAGCGGGCTTTTGATTCAAGAGTTGATACAAAGAACTCGAAGCCCCATTGGGTATTAAGTTTTTAGGGGAACCACTATAGGTTAAAAGGTCTTCTCAATATCCCGTTTCAAGCCCATCCCTAAAAATAGAATAAAAGTAACCCCCTGAAAGCTTGTCCTCACAGACGGAGGAAGAGCGAGAGATAGACGAAAAGAAGAGAAGCCGCTCAGAGAATTGCTCACGTGTGTCAACCGCCTGTCTGATCGGATCGGTATCAGCTATTTGTCACGATCATATGTTTTTGCTGTATAACTAATGTGTTATGTTCTGTCTTAAAACTGATTAAACACAATATACCCACCATATTGGTTTGCACTCAAACCTGACTATTTAAAGTGACCAGAGAGGTTGTTTCTGACACTAGACCCTTCATAATTTTATGCACCTCAATCATGTCTCCTGAGCCTCCTCTGTTCCAAAGAAAACAACCCCAACCTAGCCAATCTTTTCTCATAGCTAAAATTCTCCAGACCCAACAGCATCCTCATAAATCTCCCCTGTACCCTCTCTAGTGCAATCACATCTTTCCTGTAATGTGGTGACCAGAACTGTACGCAGTACTCTAGCTGTGGCCTAACTAGTGTTTTATACAGTTCTAGCATAACCTCTCTGCTCTTATATTCTATGCCTCGACTAATAAAGGAAAGTATCTTGTATGCCTTAACCACCTTATTTACCGGTCCTGCTACCTTCAGGGATCTGTGGACATGCACTCTAAGGTCCCTCTGTTCCTCTACATTTCTCAGTATCCCACCATTTATTATGTATTCCCTTGCTTTGTTAGCCCTCCCCAAATACATTACCTCACACTTCTCCAGATTGAATTCCATTTGCCACTTTTCTGTCCACCTGATATCTTCCTGCAGTCTACAGCTATCTTCCTCACTATCAACCACACAACGAATTTTTGTATCATCTGCAAACTTCTTAATCATGCCCTCGAAATTGAAGTCTAAATCATTGATGTGTACTACAAAAAGCAAGAGATCTGGTACTGAGCACTGTGGAACCCCACTGGAAACAGCCTTCTAGTCACTAATACACCCATCGTCCATTACCCTTTGCTTCCTGCGACTGAGCCAATTTTGGATGCAACTTGCCACTTTCCCTTGGATCCCATGGGCTTTTATTATTTTGACCAACCTGCCATGTGGGACCTTGCCAAAAGCCTTGCTAAAATCCAAGTAGAGTGCATCAAATGCACTACCCCCCAAAAAGCAATCAAATTAGTCAGACATGATCCTCCCTTAACAAATCGATGCTAACTGCCCTCGATTAATCCGTGACTTTCTAAATGATTTATACTGTACCTCAGAAATTGTTCAAATAATTTTCCCACCACTGAGGTTAGGCTGACTGGCCTGTAATTACTCGGTCTATCCCTTTCTCTATTTTTAAAACAATGGCACAGCGTTACCCGTTCTCCGGCAGCATGCCTGTAGCCAGAGAGGATTGGAAAATGATAGTCAGAGCGTTGCTATTTTCTCCCTTGCCTCGCAACAGCTTGGGATACATTTCACCTGCGTCTGCCAATTTATCTACTTTCAAAGATGCTAAACCTCTTAATACTTCCTCTCTTTCTTTGTTTATCCCATCTAATATTTCATACTCCTCCTCAACTACAATGTCTGCATCGTCCCGCTGTTCTGTGAATACAGACGCAAATATTCATTGAGAACCAAACCCACGTTTTCCACCTCCACTCATAAGTGGTCCCGAATAGGCTCTTTCCTTAGCTATTCTACTGCTCTTTATGTATTTATAAAACATCTTTGGGGTTTCCTTGATTTTCCTTGTAACAGTAGCAAGTTCCACATTCTAACCACCCTTTCCCTCAACGACTATCTGTCCCACCTGTGACAGGGACTGTGGTTCTCGTATTGGACTGTTCAGCCACCTAAGGACTCATTTTTAGAGTGGAAGCAAGTCTTCCTTGATTCCGAGGGACTGTCTATGATGATGATGATCTGCCCTATCAAATATATGCATTTATATAGCACGTTAACAGGTCCTCAGATTGTCCGCAACTGCTTTACAACAAATGGATTACTTTTACAGTCACAATAGCAAATAGACTTTACACAATAGCAAGAAACAAGAAAACCTTTGGAACAGTGGAACTTTATTAAGCATTAAAAAAAGTGTGGAAAATGAAGATTTTTTTAGAAATGAAAGATGTTGCTTGTTCTTTGTGATACATTAGACATTTTTTTTTAGCAGCTTTGAATATAGCCTTGAAGGAACTAAAAGATTATATTTAATTAAGATGGCTGTTCATTTTCTTTACGAGCTTTCGGTTTATTGAGGTGTTTGAAGTTTCTGGGTTGTATCAATCCACCTTGCTTAGCCCTAAAAAAAAAGTTACAAAAAGTAGGTAATGATGAAAACATGTTCTGAATTCTCCAATATGATCAGGGAAAAAACTATCTTCTGCCGTCAGTATCTACAACACAATTTTTCTGTATTACTGCATTTACCATTATATACTGTTCATTTTTTATAGAAAGATAGCAGGGGTAAAAAAAAGTGTTCAAAACTTGTCTCTCACATAATAAAAAATAAACAAATTATAATTTCCGGACTTTGTTGTTGAAAAAAAATACAATTATTAAATCAGTGGTGCTAATCGCAGCACCTTACTTACTTGAACTAGGCAGCACTTAGAATAGGTAGTACAATAGGAGAAAAAAAATACACAGCACACACTATCAGCAAAAGTGGCAAGAAACTCTAAACTCATATAAACATGCTACAAATGGGGGAGTGGGCAGGGGACAGAAATTGGTAACAGCAGCAATATAACATGGCGGCCAATTTCACTGCGTTGCCGGATTCATCAAGGGACTCACTGATGCACCCACGTGGCCATGGAGGGCACTGGACACAATGCCATGGCCTACATGAATACAAAGGATTTCCAAGTAGCTGTCACAATGCTTTCATTTTAAGACAATCATCTGTGCAGGTCTCTTTCTGGATGTGTGGAATAGGGTAGTAGCACAGCGAAGGCTGGGCACCCATGGTATTTAAGGTAATGCAGAGAACAATGTTATGGGCGACATGAACCTCTTCGTGTGCACAGCAAGGTTAGTCAAAGTGTGGCTCAGGCACTTAGTTGAAGCTCATTTGGATGAGCGCATCACCGACTAGTCTTCCCAGCTGCACAGATGTTTCTGCAGTGGCATTCTCTTGGACGGTGTTTGCCACTTATTCTGGCCTTGGTTACAGGATGATTTCCTCCACCTCCTCCATGATTAGGCCTCTTTGTATAGGTAAATTGTGCAGCAAATTACATTTCCTTGGAGACACCTTCAGGGTGGCAGTATAAAGACACTGATAATTGCATGGGTCTTCTTGTATCTGTGCTCTGCTTCTTTCCACAGATAGCTCGGGTGTCATTAGCCTCATTTTCAAGACCGAATCCTTGAAAGCTGCTTTCGCCTTACAGCAGACCTGCACTGATGATTGTCTTAAAATGAAAGCATTGTGACAACTACATGGAAATCCTTTGTATTCATGTAGGCCATGGCTATGTGTCCAGTGCCCTCTATGGCCACGTGGCTGCATCAATGAGTCCCTTGATGAATCCGGCAACGCAGTGAAATTGGCCGCCATGTTATTCTTCAACAACAACAACTTGCATTTATATAGTGCCTTGAATGTAGAACGTCCCAAGGCGCTTCTCAGGAACATTAACAAAATTTGACACTGAACCACAAAAGGAGATATTAGGACAGGTGACCAAAAGTTTGATCGAAGAGGTAGATTTTAAAGAGTGTCTTAAAAGAGGAAAGGTTTAGGGAGGGAATTCTAGAACTTAGGGCCTAGGTAGCTACACACATAGCTGCCAATGGTAGCCCGCTGAAAATTGAGGATATGCAAGAGGCCAGAATCAGAAGAGCACAGAGATCTCAGAGGGTTGTAGGGCTAGAGGTGGTTACAGAGATAGGGAGAGGTGAGGTCATGGAGAAGTTTGAAAACAAGGATGAGAATTTTAAAATCGAGCGCAGCCGGACCGGGAGCCAATGTAGTCAGCGAGCACAAGGGTTATGGGTGAACGGGAGTTCAGTGGGAACGTGCTAGCCCTTATTAAATCAGTACCGTCTGTTGTGTAATACATTTGTGAGCAGCAAATTGGCTGATATTGTAGATACATTATATGCTCACCTGGAAGGAGGCAGAGGCATAGCAGTTGTGAGTGGTGGTGACCGTGACTGCTTATGGCAATGCTGTCCCTGTGGTGACTATTGCCCACAGCGGTCCATGTAGCAGATGGCTGCTCTGCAATTGCCTTCGTTCTTAGGCGGAGCCTGGTTGAGCAGTTCTACTTGATCGTTATCAGGTAGGTGTGCCAAGGCTTGCAGATACAGTTGGTGGTATAATAGTCGGTACAGGCAATTGAGCATTGGTACCAGTGAATTTGTTTGGCAAATCTTTTTGTATCTTCATCAATTCAAGCATTAAATGAGGTTGGGGTGCATTAAAAGCAATCTCCATAAATTATGAAAAATCGACAACACAAAAACTCCTTACCCCATTCGGCTCACTTTTATTGTCCTATTGTGAATTGTGAATGGGCAGAACTTCTGTTAAAAGATGGGGAAATCCCGACTTTATATGAATTGTCTTATTTGCATGCACTACTTCTGCATAATGAAAGCCGCACACATTCTGTGCTGAAGATATTAGCACCCACATGCATAATTTGCACCAGTGGCAATGTTTCCATTGATCTGAAATTCTCACCCAATGTGAGAAACAAGACAGCAAAATAGTCTTAGGGTTCTGATGACATTGTCAGAAGCTCTTCATTGAATTATCTTGTATATCACTACCGGCCATTTATTACAAACGAGGGAAGATGGCTCATTTATATTGCACGATACATGTCCAATGAATTACTTTTGAAGTGCAGTCACTATTGTGTTGTAGGCCAAACACACAGCCAATGTGCACACAGCAAGGATCCCGAGATTAATGACCAGATAATCTGTTTTTGGTGGTGATGGTTGTTGGAAGAATGTTGGCCAGGACACCCAGAAGACTCCCGGCCAGGACACCCAGAAGACTCCCAATTCTTCTTCAAATAGTTTCATGTGATCTTTTACATCCAGCGGAACAGCAGACAAGGATCTTGGTTTAGAAAGATGGTGGCCTAGAAATTTGAGGTCCTAACACTAGCTGTTGAGGCCCATTTCGGGAAAAAAAATGGCGGGCGTTACATTTTCGTCAGCTGTCGGTGGGGCACACAGTGGCCGCCATTTTTGGCAGGCTGGCATTGCTGCCGTTGCCTGCGTTTGCCAAAAGCATTGTAATTAGTTGGAGCAAATTGATGCCTGCTAGTCCATTTTGGATTTTGCCGCTCCTTTTGCCACCCTCTCTAAAGCACGCTCGTGTGTGCAGCCGCTAAAAGCGTTGCAGCACTATTAACAGCCATGAGGACACTTCAACTGACCAATGGAAGATAGCCTGGACTGTTATATCCACATGGCAGTGTTTATATTATTCTCAAGCCTAGGTCTTGAGAGCTAACCCTTAAGATTTGTAGGTAAAGTTTAATTTTTTTTTGGTGGTTTGCTCATTTCAAACGGTCCTGAGATTGTAATACTGAATGTAACAAATGGAAAAATGCAGAGTAAGACTAGATTGGATTTGGATTAGAAATCATCTATGGATGTTCAGTGCTTCGATCTCTGAAATCTGAAAAGTGAATTCAAATCGTTTAGGTTATCAGATGCGAGTACTCTGGCCTCAGCATGGAATAGTAAAAGGCCCTCAGTTGTCAGACCCTCCTAAGCCAGTGACTAAAGTGACCTCAGCTTATCAAATGAATTATGACTACAGTATAATAGTTTCAAAAACGACAAAGTGCTGGATTTGATCATTCAGGTCCTATATCTTTTTCTTCCTGCTACATGAAAATTTAAACAAGCATTTAAAATAAAAAGCTTGGCTTAGTCTCTATTCCTTTAGAATGAGATGTGTGGGTAAAGTGATAGGGGAGAGTTCTTGAAAGCATTAAGTGGGCTATCTTGGCTCAATGTCAAAAAAAAATGAACCGTTTCCTTTCAACAACACTGAATGCTGCATGCCTTCTTCAGCGCAATGAGAGGTAGGCTTCTGATAAGTAATTTGCCCTGTTGTACACGCATAGCCTCCCCCCTTCTCCTTCGATCCCATAAAACTCGAAATCCAATCAAACCACAGACTTCCCCGGCGCAGTCAACAGACTCCCCACAAATGCATAAACAATTTACCTGTCAACTCTGCTTCCTCTCCACAGATGCTGCCTGACCTGCTGAGATTTCCAGCATTTTATGTTTTTATTGCCAGTAACATTGATTGTTGAGCGGTTGGCAGGTAAATTGTTGTAATAAATACAGATACTCTTCCGTACATAACCTACAGGATCGCTCATTTCTTCCCCATTCTCCTTAACTGCAAGCAGGACACAGATGCGACCTTCAGCCTCCTGCAGAGCTTAGCGCCGGAAAGAGTGCGATATACCGCAAATTCTCTGCATCGCTGATGTTAATTACAAGGCAGCAACCTGCGCTCTCTCGGTGGCCGGCACTGTTACCACAGGTTTGCGGGGCATTCTCTCTGACAATGCAGCACTCCCTTTGTGCTGCACCGCAGTGCCAGCATAGATTGTGTGTTGGAGCAGGGCCTGAACTCACAATCTATAAACTCCAAAGTCAGAATGCTACCACTGAGGGAAGGTGATGACCTTTTTGCATTTTAAACCATTTCTGTTATTCATTGATTTCTCATTTCACATTTTATTCACCCTCAGGAATAATTTTTCTACTCCACTCGGATATAGGAAAGCAAGGAAGAAGAAAGGTTATTGAAGATCATTAATTAGTGCCCACCTCCTGATCGCCATCCTTCCCGGTCAGCCTCCACATAATAACAGTGACTACACTTCAACAGTGATTCATTGGCTGTGAAGTACTCTGGGACATTCTGAAGATGTGAAAGAGGCGACATAAATACAAGTTCTTTCTTTTGTTATTGAAGGAGGGGCCTCCTGGCTCCATTGCAGTGCCGAAGAGCAGTGTCGGTCCCTGCCCTATCGCCTCCTCCCCTTCTCCCAATCGTCCCCCCTCTCCTAGGAGCTGACTGGGAATGTCCAGCAAGCGTCTGCAGCTCAGTGTCATGAGGCCCGAGATCCAGTATCAGGTGTGCCTCGGGCTGACCCATTCCCAGCCAGGGATGGTTACCTGCCATCGTGAACCAATTTCAAGGCCCTTGTGTCCCTAGATAGGACTTTTGATTTCTGGGTATAGTTTGAAATGCACATCAAATTTGAAAGAAAACTGAATAAACATAAGACTGGAGGCAAGAAAGGTGATGTTACTGGAACTGCTGCTGTTCATTTCTCTGTCAGAGAATCAATAACCTACTAGTTCTCCACATCACCATGGTACAAAGGTAAATTCTCATGCTGTGTTTAATTACTTATGTTTTGACATGAGGAGCAATAGCACTCATATCAAAGGCTACTATTTATTTATTCAGTAACATGTGTAAGTGTTTATGATGCCACAGTGCTCAATTACTTACTATGATAACATTTACAAGGAGCTATCAAAAATACATTATGATATTAAGTGGAGGAACTAGACTCTATTTTTTTACGACAGATTTTAAAATCTCTGGTTCAAAGTTATATTCCAGTGGAGATCATTCACAAGGACGCAGTTGGAAAATTGAGCAATTTTGAGTATCTGGCCTAGGAAAGAATATCAACGTATTGGAAAGGGTTCAAAGGAGAGAGGCGAGGATGATTCCTTGATTTAAGGTTTTGTGTTATGGGGAAAGAGACAACATTGAACTTTTCATTGAAAAAAAGATTGAGAGGGGACATGATCAGTAGCTTGTATAGATGATGACAGATGTAAGCAGGCTTTTTAACTTGTACTGAGAGTTCAAAACTATAGGCTGTTGGCAAATACAAAGTTGGCAACCCCAGGCAAGACTGGAGAAGGATACAATATTCTATTGAGTATTGGATTTGTGTCATAGACTTCCAAAAAATGCAACTAGAACTGTGCTGATTAACATATTTAAAAAGAAAAATCGACCCTTGATTCTACTGTTAGTTAATATCTTCCCTCTGGATCCCAGCGGTATAAAAGCTAAGGAGCACACTTTGTCCATCTTGCTATTACCTATGCCTCTAGAAAATCCAATCAAGTCATTTGTGGACAATAAAACCCATAGAAATCATCATAGCATTGAAGGTGTCAAAATGGTGGTATCTGCAACATCTAAAACCACCACAATACTGCATGGCCAGACTCTGGACTTAAATGCACTTGCCTGTGTTATTTATTTATTTCACAATTGGAGTTACCAAATGTTTTATAAATTGATCAGATCAAAACATCACAGCACTAACCAGAATAAAGAATACTGAAATTGTATCATAAAGACCACAGTAACAATGAATGTATAATCTAATGATCATTAATAACGGTCATTTCTCTTCACTTTTCCCATATCCATTTATATTCATTCTTTTCAAATATGGACACAATTCCCTTTCAAATAGAAACATAGCAGGCAGTGACTAGTGGGGTGCTGCAGGGCTTAGTGCTGGGACCCCAGCTCTTTACAATATACATCAATGATTTAGATGAAGGAATTGAGTGTAATATCTCCAAGTTTACAGATGACACTAAACTGGGTGGCGGTGTGAGCTGTAAGGAGGACGCTAAAAGGCTGCAGGGTGACTTGGACAGGTTGGGTGAGTGGGCAAATGCATGGCAGGTGCAGTATAATGTGGATAAATGTGAGGTTATCCACTTTGGTGGCAAAAACAAGGCGGCAGAATATTATCTGAATGGCGGCAGATTAGGAAAAGGGGAGGTACAACGAGACCTGGATGTCATGGTACATCAGTCATTGAAAGTTGGCATGCAGGTACAGCAGGCGGTGAAGGCGGCAAATGGTATGTTGGCCTTCATAGCTAGGGGATTTGAGTATAGGAGCAAGGAGGTCTTACTGCAGTTGTACAGGGCCTTGGTGAGGCCTCACCTGGAATATTGTGTTCAGTTTTGGTCTCCTAATCTGAGGAAGGACGTTCTTGCTATTGAGGGAGTGCAGCGATGGTTCACCAGACTGATTCCCGGGATGGCTGGACTGACATATGAGGAGAGACTGGATCGACTGGGCCTGTATTTACTGGAGTTTAGAAGGATGAGAGGGGATCTCATAGAAACATATAAAATTCTGAGGGGACTGGACAGGTTAGATGCAGGAAGAATGTTCCCGATGTTGGGGAAGTCCAGAACCAGAGGACACTGTCTAAGGATAAGGGGTAAGCCATTTAGGACTGAGATGAGGAGAAACTTCTTTACTCAGAATTGTTAACCTGTGGAATTCTCTACTGCAGAGAGTTGTTGATGCCAGTTCATTGGATATATTCAAAAGGGAGTTAAATATGGCCCTTACGGCTATGGAGAGAAAGCAGGAAAGGGTTACTGAGGGAATGATCAGCCATGATCTTATTGAATGGTGGTGCAGGTTCGAAGGGGCGAATGGCCTACTCCTGCACCTATTTTCTATGTTTCAGTAGCTACTTGTGGTAAAAAAAATTCTGTATCTGAATAATATGGTGTGAAATTCTGGTTTTCTAATATTCCCCTTCGTTCTTTTAGCGATAATCAAGAGTTTAAGCTTTATTGTTACTAATTCACTGACCAATAAAAACAATCTTTCACATTTACTCTCTGAAAATCTTTTCTTATTTTGAAAGCCTTTATTATATCCCTCTTTAACTTTCTTCATTCCAGTGAAAATAATCCCAGTTCTTCATAATTATAACTTCTCATTCCTGGTATAATTCTAGAGGTTCATGGCTGTACCATTTCCATGGCTCTAGTATCCTTATAATGAGATGTACAGAACTGCACAAAATACTCTGTGGCCAAACAATCAATGTTTTGTAGAAGTTCAACATGACCTCCTTAGTTTTGCATACAGTATCATTATATATTAAAATTCAAATACTTTTGCATTTTTATAGTTTATTCCACCTGCACTCCCATCTTTGTAGGTCTATATAATTACACCACTAGATCGCTATGTTCCTTCAATTTAAGAATATTACCTACTTAAGAGTATATTTTTTTCACTTTTCTTTCCCCCTTACATAACACTTCTCCATATTGAACTGCATTTGCCATCTATCTGCCCACTCCACGGGCCCAAGTTCAGATGTTCTCCCAAAGGCCCGCCTATTTTTTAGAATTAAAAAAGCGCTTAAAACTTACCTCGCGATTCTCCGAGTCCAGCAGGCCTGTTTCACAGTCAACTCAGTGCAACACTAGCAGCTGGGGGGCTGAGTGACAGCTCTGCGCCAAAAAGAGCGCCAGCAGCTGCGCACGTGCACAGTGGAGGCTGCGCGCGTGCGCAGTAGCTCCTAGCCCTCCCAGCGTGTCCTGTCTCCGGGCGACCCTATCTCTGGCCAAAGGGACGTTGCTCCTATCCCAGACCGAGTGGCCTGCCTGCCCATACCTCCTCAGTGGCGGGCCCCGCCCGGCCAGCCGCTCTTCGGTGACAGGTCCCGTCTGAACTCCTCCTCAGCGGCGGCGGCCGCCCGAGCACCTCGTCGGCGGGGCCTGTCCGACCAGCTTTTCAGCAGCCCATTGGAGGGCTCCCAGTGTTGCAGTAGGTGAGTAGAAACTTTTAATTTCTTATTTATTGATTTATTTTTTATTTTATTTTTTATTTTTTAATTTTAATTTTTTGATTGGTTGATTTATTGATTTAGCATTTATTATTGATGATGGCTCTTTATTGGTAAAAGTGAAGTGTTTAATGCTTTGTAAAATCCCCTAACTTCCCTCTCACTTCCCTTCCCTGCCGCCCCTCCCTCTTGCTACCTGCGCCTAACTTATAAAGTGTAGGCAAGGTTTTTCTGAGCATACAAAAATCGACACTTACTCCATTCTAAGTTAATTTGGAATCACTTTTCGCTGCCTAAACTTGCAAAACAGACGTAAGTGGCTGGTAATGCCCCCTTTTGAAAAAAAACTACTAAAATGAAACTATTCTAACTAACTAGAACTGGAGCAAACTAAATGCCGAGAATTGCGGTTTCTAAGATACTCCATACTAAACTAGTTGCTCCAAAAAAATAGGAGCAACTCGAGCCGAAACTTGGGCCCCACTAACCTGTCTATGTCATCTTTCAATCTCTTTCATTCTTGCTCACAGTTTGCCAAATTTACTAATTTGGTATCAGCAAACTTTGATATCATTGTATGTCCAAACCATTCATATAAACGGAAACTAAGGGGATACCAGCACAAATCGCTTAGCTACACTGCTATCCACATCCTGCCATTTTGAACACACCATTCACCCTTGCCCTCTCCTTTCTGCCTCTTAGCTATTTCTCTATCCATGTACCTACATTCCCTTTAATCCTGTGCCTTGTTTTGCACAATAAGTCTCATGAGGCAGCTTATCAAATGCCTTCTGAAAATCCATTATACATTGTCCACGAATTTCCTTTGTACACTCTAACTTCCTCAAAAAATTTAGTTAAGCATAATCTGCCCTTTATAAATCCATGCTGATTGTCCTTGACTCGACCATTCCTTTCTAAATGTTCACCAATTTCTACCCATGTTACGGATTTTAGAACTCAAATTTTCTGATCAGCATTATTTTAATCCTTGCAAGACTGACTATTGGCCTTGGAGGGGGTTCATCAGAATTATACCAGGACTTAGAGTGAAATGATGATGATAGGTTTCATAAATGTGGCTTATATTCCCTTGGGTTTAGGAGGGTGGGAGGAGATCTAATTGAGGCGTTTAAAATGATAAAGATCAGATAGAGTAGATACAGAGAAGTTATTTCCTCTGGTGAGGGAATCTAGAACAAGGACCACAATCTTAAAATTAGGGCTAGGCCAATCAGGAATGAAATCAGGAAGCACTTTTTCACATAAAGGGCCGTGAAAATGTGGAATTCTCACCCCAAAAGGCTGTGCATGCTGGGTCAATGGAAATTTTCAAGACTGAGATCAACAGATGTTTATTACGTAAGGGATATGGAAACAAGGTGAGTAAATGGAGTTGAGGTATTACATAGAATATACCACACAGAAATAGGTCATTCGGCCCAACTAGTTTATGCCAGCATTTATGCTCTACTCGAGCCGCCTTCCATTCTTCCTCATCTAACTTTATCAGCATAGCCCTCTATTCCCTTCTCCCTCATATGCTTATCGAGCTTCTCTTAAATGCATTTATACTACTTGCCTCAACTACTCCCTGTGGTGCGAATTCCATATTCTCACCACTCTCGGGAAAGAAATTTCTTTTGAATTCCCTATTTGATTTATTGGTGACTATCTCATGTTGATGGCCTCTAGTTTTACTATTCCCTACAAGTGGAAACACTCTTGTATCTATTCTATCAAAACTTTTCATAATATTAAAGACCTCTATTAAGTCACCTCTATTAAGCCTTTTCTTTTCAAAAGAAGAGACACCCAGCCGGTTCATCCTTTCCTGATAGGTATAACCTTGCAGTTCTGGTATCATCCTTGTAAATTGTTTTTGCACCCACTCCAGCGCCTCTATATCCTTTTTATAATATGGCAACTACAACTGTACACAGTACTCCAAGTGTGGTCTAACCAAGGTTCGATACAAGTTTAGCGTAAATTCCCTACTTTTCAACTCTATCCCTCTAGAAATAAACCTTAGTGTTTGGTTTGCTTTTGTTATGGCTTTATTGACTTGTGATGCAACTTTTAGTGATATGTATATTTCTACTCCAAGATTCCTTTGCTCCTCTACCCCATTGAGATTCTTATTTTCTAAGTAATATGTGACCTCCTTATTTTTCTTACTAAAATGCAATACCTCATACTACCTAAATTAAAATTTATTTGCCAATTATATGCCCATTCAGCAAGTTTATTAATGTATTCTTGTAAGTTGTTGCAGTCCTCCTCGCTGTTGATTATCCCTCCCCACTGTTGATTATCCCTCCCCATTTGGTGTTGTCTGAAAAATTAGAAATTGTGTTTTTGATTCCAATATCTAAATTGTTAATATAAAGTGTGAACAACAGTGGTCCCCTGCACTGATCCTTGTGGGACTCCACTTTACACCTTTTACCACTCTGAATAGCTACCCTTTACCGCTTCTCTGTGCTTTCTGTCTTGCAGCCAGCTAACTATCCATTCTGCTATTTGTCCCCTCAATCTACTAGCTCTGGCGTTATTCATTAGTCTATTATGTGGCACCTTATCGAAGGCCTTTTGGAAATGTCATGATCTAATTGAATGGTACAATAGGCTTAAGGAGCTGAATTGCCTACACCTGTTCTCATGTTATTATGTTCTTGTGGTGCATCATTTCCCAGCTTATTTCCTTCCCTTTTCTTGAATGTGAGTGTAATGTTTGCCACCCTCCTGTTTTCAAACATTGTTGGAAAATTATAGTTATTGCCTCAGCTTTCTCCTCCCCAACTTCCCTCAGTATTCTGGGATACATACCATTTGCATCTGGTGAATTTTCGACCTTCAATCCCAGGAGCCTTTTTAATAGTTTCCTTTTAAACGTTTATCTCCAGTATAGGAGTACCTGAGCTCTTCCTCAGGTCCAACTTTCTCCTTCCTCGGCAAAAACCTAAGCAAAATATATATTAAGTATCTTTCCTTCTTTCTCGAGTACAGGATTTCCCCTTTTCTAAGTGGTCTTGCCCCTTCTTTGACTATTCTCTTATTTATAAAAGTGTTTACAACTTCCCTCAATGTTGACCATCAGCTTTCTTTCATACATCCTTTAGCCTTATTAATCTATATTTTTATTTCTCTCAATATTTTTTTGTATTTCTTCTTGTTGTGTATCTGTAAAGCATGCACTCCCATGTTCTGCCACCAGGGAGTGCATCCCTGAAGTCCCAAGGGATCCCAGCATCCCTTGGGAGCACTGTGTATAAGCCGGCCCCCTAAGGCCTGTTCCTCACTGTGGAATGTCTTAATAAAGACTGAGGTCACTGTTACTTTAACCTCCTGTGTGCAGTCTCATTTGTGTTAGGAACACAATAACTGGCAACGAGTATACGAATCCAACGCAAAGATGCAGCAAACTGTGGGCATCCTGGAGATGTTCTCGGAGGGTGAGGACTGGGAAGCCTATTGGTAGCCAACGAGCTGGACAGAGAAGGAAGCGCAGCAAAAAGGAGAGCGGTCCTCCTCACAGTCTGCGGGGCACCGACCTACAGCCTCGAAGAATCTTCTGGCTCCGGTGAAACCCACAGATAAGTCGTAAGAGGAGCTGTGTACACTGGTTTGGGAGCATCTTAACTCGAGGGAGAGCGTGCTGATGGCGAGGTATCGGTTCTACACGTGCCAGCGATCTGAAGGTCAGGAAGTGGCGAGCTACATCGCCGAGCTAAGGTGACTTTCAGGACAATGCGAGTTTGATGGCTACCTGGAGCAAATGCTCAGACTTTTTTGTACTGGGCATTGGCCACGAGACCATCTTATGAAAACTTTTGACTGTAGAGACACCAACCCTCAGTAAGGCCATTGTGATAGCACAGGCGTTTATGTCCACCAGTGATAACACCAAACAAATCTCTCAGCACACAAGTGCTAGCAATGTTCATAAAGTAACTGGAACTGTATTTGCAAGCAGAAATGTACAGGGCAGAAACCACGAGTCTGCAACTGCCAGCAGGCCTCAGGTGACCCAGATGACTCAGAGTCCGCAACAAAGGATGAATGCAAGGCAATTCACACCTTGTTGGCGTTGTGGAGGCTTCCATTTAGCCTATTCATGCCGCTTCAAAGGGTATGTTTGCAAGAGCTGTGGAACAATGGGGCACCTCCAATGAGCTTGCAGACGAGCTCTGCAAAACCTGCTAACCACCATGTGGCAGAGGAAGATCGGTCCTTGGTGGATCAAAGCAATTTCGAGCCTCAGAGAGAGGAGGCAGATGCTGAAGTACATGGGGTGCACACATTTGCGACGAAATGTCCACCTATAATGTTAAATGTAAAATTGAATGGCTTACCCGTAGACATGGAACTGGACACTGGCTCTAGCCAATGCATCATGAGTAAAAAGATGTTTGAGAGACTGTGGTGCAACAAGGCACTCAGAGCAGATCTGAGCCCCATCCACACGAAACTGAAAATGTACACCAAAGAACTCATCACTGTCCTAGGCAGCGTCACTGTCAAGGTCACCTACGAGGGCACGGTGCATGAACTGCCACTCTGGATTGTCCTGGGCGATGGCCCCACACTGCTTGGAAGGAGCTGGCTGGGCAAAATCCGCTGGATCTGGGATGACATCCGAGCGCCATCACATGTCGATGAGGCCTCATGTACCCAGGTTCTTAAAAAAATTTCCTTCTCTTTTTGAGCCAGGCATTGGAAACTTTTCCGGGGCGAAGGTGCGGATCCACTTGGTCCCAGAGGCACGACCCATTCACCACAAGGCGCGAGTGGTACCTCAAATGATGAGTGTGGAAATCGAGCTGGACAAGCTGCAACGCGAGGGCAACATCAGGATTTGCGGCAATTATAAAGTAACTATTAATCGTTTCTCGCTACAGGACCAATACCCACTACCTAAGGCAGACGACCTATTTGCCACGCTGGCACGAGGCAAGACGTTCACCAAGCTCGACCTGACTTCGGCCGACATGACACAGGAGCTGGAGGAGTCTTCGAAGGGCCTCACCTGCATCAACACGCACAAGGGACTGTTCATCTACAACAGATGCTCGTTTGGAATTTGGTCGGCTGCAGCGATCTTCCAGAGAAACATGGAGAGCCTACTCAAGTCCGTACCACGCACGGTGGTTTTTCAGGACGACATATTGGCCACGGGTCGGGACACTGTCGAGCACCTACAAAACCTGGAGAAGGTCCTCCAGCTACTGGATCCTGTAGAGCTGCGGCTGAAGAGGTCGAAATGTGTCTTCATGGCAACAGAAGTGGAGTTTTTGGGGAGAAAGATCGCGGCGGATGGCATTCGGCCCACAGACGCCAAGACAGAGGCAATCAGGAATGCAGCCAGGCCACAGAATGTCGCGGAGCTGCGGTCGTTCCTGGGACTCCTCAACTATTTTGGTAACTTCCTACTGGGTTAAGCACCCACTTAGAGCCCCTGCATGTGTTATTGCGTAAAGGTGTGAACTGGGTATGGGGAAAAAAACAAGTAATTGCTTTTGAGAAAGCCAGAAACATTTTATGCTCCAACAAGCTGCTTACATTGTATAACCCGTGTAAAAGACTTGTGCTAGCATGTGATGCGTTGTCATACGGAGTCGGGTGTGTATTACAACAAGCTAACATTGCGGGGAAGTTGCAACCTGTCGCCTATGCCTCCAGGAGCTTGTCTAAGCCCAAGAAGGCCTACAGCATGATTGAGAAAGAGGCATTAGCGTGTGTGTTCGGGGTAAAGAAAATGCATCAGTACCTATTTGGCCTCAAATTTGAGCTGGAAACCGATCACAAGCCCTTCATATCCATGTTCGCTGAAAACAAGGGGATAAATACTAATGCCTCAGCCCGCATACAAAGGTGGGCACTCGCGCTATCAGCGCATAACTATACCATCCGCCACAGGCCATGCACCGAGAACTGTGCGGATGCTCTCCGTCAGCTACCATTGCCACCACGGGGATGGAAATGGCTCAGCCTGTAAACTTGTTGATGGTCATGGAAGCGATAAATCACCTGTCACGGCCCGCTAGATTAGAACTTGGACTAGCCAGGATCCTCTGCTGTCCCTCGTAAAAAACTGTGTACTGCATGGGAGCTGGGCCAGTATCCCCGTTGAAATGCAAGAGCTAACCAAGCCGTTCCAGTGGCGAAAGGACGAGCTGTCCATTTAGGCAGACTGCCTGTTGAGGTAACCGCGTAGTGCTACCCAAAAAGGGCAGGGAGACGTTCATCTCGGATCTCCACAGCACACACCCGGGTATAGTAATGATGAAAGCGATAGCCAGATCCCATGTGTGGTGGCCCGGTATCGACTCTGACTTAGAGTCCTGTGTACGGCAATGCAGCGTGTGTGCTCAGTTGAGCAACGCGCCCAGAGAGGCACCACTAAGTTTGTGGTCCTGGCCCTCCAGACCATGGTCGAGGATCCATATCGACTATGCGGGCTTGTTTCTCGGTAAAATGTTCCTGGTGGTGGTGGATGCTTTTTCAAAATGGATTGAATGTGAAATAATGTCGGGAAGCACCGCCACCGCCACCATTGAAAGCCTGAGGGCCATGTTTGCCACCCACGGCCTGCCCGACATACTGGTCTGTGACAACGGGACATGTTTCACCAGTGCCGAATTTAAAGAATTCATGACTCGCAATGGGATCAAACATGTCACCTCGGCCCCGTTTAAACCAGCCTCCAATGGGCAGGCAGAGCGGGCAGTACAAACAATCAAACAGAGCCTTAAACGAGTCACAGAAAGCTCACTCCAAACCCGCCTGTCCCGAGTACTGCTCAGCTAACGCACGAGACCCCACTCGCTCACAGGGGTGCTCCCGGCTGAACTACTCATGAAACGGACACTTAAAGCCAGACTCTTGCTGGTTCACCCCAACCTGCATGATCAGGTAGAGAGCAGGCGGCAACAACAAAATGTAAATGATGGGCGCAGCCTGCAGACTTGTTGATGGTCATGGAAGCATTTGAAAATGATAAATCACCTGTCACGGCCCGCCAGATTAGGACTTGGACTAGCCAAGATCCTCTGCTGTCCCTTGTAAAAAAACTGTGTACTGCATGGGAGCTGGGCCAGCACAGTCGACATGGATCCTCGACCATGGTCTGGAGGGCCAGGACCACAAACTTAGTGGTGCCTCTCTGGGCGCGTTGCTCAAATGAGCACACACGCTGCATTGCCGTACATAGGACTCTAAGTCAGAGTCGATACCGGGCCACCACACATGGGATCTGGCTATCGCTTTCATGTGTCACGGGAAATTGATCTGGATGACCCTGTGTATGTGCTAAACTATGGACATGGTCCCAAGTGGATCGCAGGCACGGTGATAGCTAAAGAAGGGAGTAGGATGTTTGTAGTCAAATTAGACAATGGACAACTCCACATGGATTTCTCCAACTGGTCTTCTGAGCAGTCACTGATTGCAAGGGAGACCTTGGAGGCTATTCGGCAGCAGACAGCCGCAACCAATGCTCTATGGCATGCGTTGCTAGCTGGACACGCAAGCGAGTACGGAGGGCACAGTTCCTCCAGACTCGGAAGTAGAGCCTCAGACTTCAGCTTCCTCTCCGTCACCTCCACCACAGCAGGAAGTCTTGACATTCCACTCTGCACAACGCCTTGGTGTCGGTCTGCGTAGACCAAAACGGGCGGGTGGGGTGCGAACACGGGGTGGGACAGGATCTGGAGGGAAACGTGGCCGCAGGTAGGGAGGGGGGAGTTCTTTTCTATGTAGTTCACTTGTTTTAAAATGTTCACTTGCTGTTATCAAGTTATTATACTCTTATTATTATTGTTATTGCCACTAAATTGGCCAATTTTATTCAATAGTTAAATGTTCACTAGTTCACTTGTTATTACTTAACTGTTCACTTTCCATTCTTTCTTAAATGGTCACTTGTTAGCATGACTGAAATGGTCACTTGTTGTCATGACTGAAATGGTCACTTGTTGTCATGACTGAAATGGTCACTTGTTGTCATGACTGAAATGGCCACTTGTTCCTTAAAATGTATTTCTTCTTTTAACGTTTTGGGGATTTTGAGGGAAGGGTGGGTTGGTGGCACGGTGATAGCTAAAGAAGGGAGTAGGATGGGGGGGTGGGGGGTTGGAGGGAGAGTGTTGTTCATTTATTTAAAAACATTTTTGTTTCTTAATAATAAAAATATTTTTCTGCGACTTTTGTACCTTCTCTCTTAGTTACATAAATTTTACAATGTACAGTTTTTCATGCATATTTGTTTGTTTATTCAGCTTACCCACGCAAATGAAACTTTTGATTAACCGTAACTGTAATTGAACGTTTGAATATCAACAATAATAGTTCATGCGAAGCGTTCATTAATGAGCTGCTGACGCAAAAGCTTAGCGGCCGTGTAACTGCCATTGGCTACCGGTGCTCGGGAAAGGTGAGGTGGTACCGGTGCTAGATCGCCAGGCTGATTAAGCTCCCCTATGTCCTCGCCCGCGTCCTTTCTCGCCTGTCCCTCCTCTTCTTCTTCGCCGGCTGCCTCACCTCCTTCTGGAGGTGGACCTGCAGCATGATCTGGCCCCAACAATATTAAATAACTTCACTATGTAAAAGCTATTTACTAAATTATTCCAATATATGAGATCTATTTAGCATAAATAAGTTGATAACTATTTATATTCCCTGTCCATAATTTCTGAGTACAATTTTCTTCAATTTTACTTTCTAAGTAACTCAGACCTATTCTCCACCCTTCCTCCGAAGTTAAAAATGGTGTCCGTAGTGCCCATTTCCCTCTGTAAGGCCCTGAAAAAGCAACTATTTTTGAGCACTCTTTTGGGTCTTGCATTGGCCCAGCGAAGTGCATGCTAAGTGCTGAAACTTGGGATGGGCCTTGTGTGGGCGATCATCTCAGCGATCAAAGTGGAAACTTACGGACCTGTTTTTCCGGCGATATTTTGGGCCTAGTTTCCACTTTTTGTTCAAAATGGGCGAAGGAGGTCCGTTTTGGACGACAGATGGTCCATTGATGGGCGGTGAAGTGGAAAGTCTAGCCCTAAATTTCTGACGAAAGGTCATTGACCTGAAATGTTAACTGTGTCTTTCCCCACAGATGCTGCCTGACCTGCTGAGTATTTCCAGCATTTTATGTTTTTATTTCAGATTTCTAGCATCCGCAATATTTTGCTTTTGTACCAATATATCTATAGTATGCTAAAAATGGTATATCAGTGTACGCAAATATCAAACTCCAGATAGTACAGATGCAACAAAATCTTAAAATTCTGGGTTCTTCTAATCTCCAGCATAAAACTGATGAGCGCTTTCCAATCTGCAAAATTCTCCGACCAATTAAACTCTGAATTATCTTGCGTTTTGCTTACTAATAGCAATTCGATTTTGTGGCCTTAAAATGACAGACTACCTTTAACACACTTAAAGGTCCACTGAAGTCCTACCTCAATGGAATACTACACTGCGCTTTACATGGTACTTCTGTCAATATAAAACAATCAATTTACTGTGAGAAAGATCACAGGGAACCTGCCAGTTCATATGAACAAGAAAGAGGAACTTGCATTTATATAAGGACTTTCATGTTTTTAGGATGACCCAAAGTGCTATATAACCAATGAATTACTTCTTGAAGTGTAGTCCCAGCAATAAGATGAATGAGCAGTTAATCTATTTAGTCTAGAATAGACTGGCAAAGGATACTTAAAGGGTTGACGGTGGATAGGCAATGGCAAACATTTAAAGATCACATGGATGAACTTCAACAAATGTACATCCCTTTCTGGAGTAAAAATAAAACAGGAAAGGTGGCTCAACCGTGGCTAACAAGGGAAATTAAGGATCGTGTTAGATCCAAGGAAGAGGCATATAAATTGGCCAGAAAAAGCAGCAAACCTGAGGACTGGGAGAAATTTAGAATTCAGCAGAGGAGGACAAAGGGTTTAATTAGGAGGGGGGAAATAGAGTATGAGAGGAAGCTTGCCGGGAACATAAAAACTGACTGCAAAAGCTTCTATAGATATGTGAAGAGAAAAAGATTAGTGAAGACAAACGTAGGTCCCTTGCAGTCAGATTCAGGTGAATTTATAATGGAGAACAAAGAAATGGCAGACCAATTGAACAAATACTTTGGTTCTGTCTTCATGAAGGAAGACACAAATAACCTTCCGGAAGTACTAGGTGACGAGGGTCTAGTGAGAAGTAGGAATTGAAGGATATCCTTATTAGGCGGGAAATTGTGTTAGGGAAATTGATAGGATTGAAGGCTGATAAATCCCTGGGGCAGGATAGTCTGCATCCCAGAGTACTTGAGGAAGTGACCCTAGAAATAGTGGATGCATTTGTGATCATTTTCCAACAGTCTATCGATTCTGGATCAGTTCCTATGGACTGGAGGGTAGCTAATGTAACACCACTTTTTAAAAAAGGAGGGAGAGAGAAAACAGGTAATTATAGACCGGTTAGCCTGACATCAGTAGTGGGGAAAATGTTGGAATCAATTATTAAAGATGAAATAACAGTGCATTTGGAAAGCAGTGACAGGATCGGTCCAAGTCAACATAGATTTATGAAAGGGAAATCATGCTTGACAAATCTTCTGGAATTTTGAGAGGATGGAACTAGTAGAGAGGACAAGGGAGAACCAGTGGATGTAGTGTATTTGGACTTTCAAAAGGCTTTTGACAAGGTCCCACACAAGAGATTGGTGTGCAAAATTTAAGCAAATGGTATTGGGGGTAATGCCCTGATGTGGATAGAGAAATAGTTGGCAGACAGGAAGCAGAGAGTCGGGATAAACGGGTCCTTTTCAGAATGGCAGGCAGTGACTAGTGGGGTGCCGCAGGGCTCAGTACTGGGACCCCCAGCTCTTTACAATATACATTAATGATTTGAATGAAGGAATTGAGTGTAATATCTCCAAGTTTCCAGATGACACTAAACTGGGTGGCAGTGTGAGCTGCGAGGAGGACGCTAAGAGGCTGCAGGGTGACTTGGACAGTTAGGTGAGTGGGCAAAAGCATGGCAGATACAGTATAATGTGGATAAATGTGAGATTATCCACTTTGGGGACAAAAACACGAAGGCAGAATATTATCTAAATGACGGTAGATTAGGAAAAGGGGAGGTGCAACGAGACCTGGGTGTCATGGTACATCAGTCATTGAAAGTTGGCATGCAGGTACAGCAGGCGGTGAAGGCGGCAAATGGTATGTCGGTCTTCATAGGTAGGGATTTTGAGTATAGGAGCAGGGAGGTCATACTGCAGTTGTACAGGGCCTTGGTGAGGCCTCACCTGGATTATTGTGTTCAGTTTTGGTCTCCTAATCTGAGGAAGGACGTTCTTGCTATTGAGGGAGAGCAGCGAAGGTTCACCAGACTGATTCCCGGGATGGCTGGACTGACATATGAGGAGAGACTGGATCGACTGGGCCTGTATTTACTGGAGTTTAGAAGGATGAGAGGGGATCTCATATAAAATTCTGAGGGGACTGGACAGGTTAGATGCAGGAAGAATGTTCCCGATGTTGGGGAAGTCCAGAACCAGAGGACACTGTCTAAGGATAAGGGGTAAGCCATTTAGGACTGAGATGAGGAGAAACTTCTTCACTCAGAGAGTTGTTAATTTGTGGAATTCTCTACCGCAGAGTTGTTGATGCCAGTTCGTTGGATATATTCAAGAGGGAGTTAGATATGGTCCTTACGGGTAAAGGGATGAAGGGGTATGGAGAGAAAGCAGGAAAGCAGTACTTAGGTGAATGATCAGCCATGATCATATTGAATGGTGGTGCAGGCTCGAAGGGTTGAATGGCCTACTCCTGCAGCTATTTTCTATCTATGTTTCTATGTTCATGTGCTTTTGGTATGTACAGCTTCCACCCTTCAATATGCAGTTCGGGACCTGGAATATTAGGTGCTTCATTGAAACACCTGTGAACTCATTGAACTCAACCCCTTTTGGCGTGGAAGCAAATCATCCTCGATCTGAGGGACCGCCTAAGAAGTGGTGCTTTTGGTAGAGGGATGAATGTTGACCCAGAGAACTTTCATTTCTTCAAGATAATACCCCGAGATCTTTTAGACCTATCTGAAATGTCTCATCTGGCAATACAGTCCTCCCTCAGAACAGCACTGCAGTTTCAGCACAGATTATGTGCTTAATTACTGGAGTGGGCTTGAGCCCATGACCTCCTGACTCAGAGCCACCACTGAGTCAATCTGACACATATTTAGTTTTAAAGTTGTGGATGGAGTCCAATGTTTCCTTTAAAGACTGCACTTGTTACTGATGATTTGACTGTCTGAGAGTCCCCGATAACCTTTGATGTAGAATTAATGAGATTACAGCTTCTTTCAAGAAGGGAGATTTTTATGCTAATGCCATGAGCAGCTCCAATACAAAGATGTTGATTATCACTTGTATGTCCCATGTTGTGGAATTGCTAAGGAAATGAAGATCTATTATTAAGATAGATAGATACAGATAGATAAACAGACAGACAGATAGATAGAAAGAATAACGACTGTCCATGAATAAGAATATGAATGAATATGAATAAGAATGAATAACGACTCCTAGTCCAAAGCAGAAGCACATTTCAGTTTGTAGCACACCAAAGAAAGAGGAACACTCAAAGGATTAAACTGTTAGATAATCAACCAATCTAGTTATCATAACCGCTCGGGTCTTATTATGTGCATACGAAAGGCTTTCAGTTCTATTATGAAACATGTTCAGTCTTGCCTATTCAAACTTCTATGTCCCACATATGAGTTATTGGGAACTTAAGTCAATGCATTTTTACACATCTGTTCACAAGAGATAAAACCGAAGAGAGCAAGGCCAGGAGGAAAAGGTAGCTTGGGAGCCAGCTCCCCAGAGGGTGAGTTCGTGCGCAAGTTCTGCTGCACAGGACTCCGATGGGGAGGCCTTCAGAAGAAGGGTGATAGGCATTCACAGAAATAATAGGTGCAATGGCAAGCCTGCCCTAGAGAGCCTCTTGGCAATGTCAAGGAACATGGAGGAGTCCACCTCCAACATTGCATGGGGCTCTGATTAAAAAGTGGCTGCAGGTGCAGACAATAAGCAGAGAGACCATAACGACCCAGACGGATGGGGCACATGATGGGCAACGTTGCAGCTTCCATTGCAGCACAGGTTGAAGTGACCCAACGTCTTAGTGCTGCAGCGGAAGCTCAGACTGTTCTCATGCAATCTCTGCTTGGTGCCATCCAAGCTCTGACTGCTCTCATGTAGTCTCTGCGTGAAGCCTCCCAAGCACAGACTGCTCTCGTGTAATCTTAGCTTGAAGCCACTCAAGCTCTGACTGTTGTCATCATGGCTGGGTTTATCAGCATCGACCGGGGCTTTCAGGATTTCGCTGCAGACCAGCAATCTGTGCTCCAACAGATTGCTAGCAATGTTGCGTTGCCATCCCGGGGGAGTGGCAGTCGGTCCGTGGAGCAGCCTTGATGGCCCTCCTCCTTCCTCTGCACACATGTTCCCATCTTTCTCGCTGCCTCCACTCCATCCGCCTTAGATGCTGGAGGGCGAGGTCGACTGCCAATACAGCCCCCATGACTTCTAGCAAGTGTCGTTTGAAGCGTTTTTGAAAAAAATGAGGGAGTTTTGTACTTGCCAGAACACTTCCTGATACCAAACAGCTTTGAAATAACAAAAGAAAACTATTGCAGTTGCAGGAAGTAGCACACAGCCACTCAAACTGAAAATCCCTGTAAGGTGAAAGTGATGATCCCTTTAAATAACATCCTTGGTTCTGGCTTCCTGCTGCTGCATGCCAGCTCTATCTGTCTTTGCTTTCTCCAGCCAGCAGCTGCAATGACCAAAACCAAATTAGGAGATCAAGCATCAAGTGAGCGTTGCACACACACTGATGTCATGATATTCCTAATTTAAATGTCCCTGGCGATCGAGTTTACCGGCATTGATACCAGCAACTCGAAAATCCACCCGCCGCTGGAATTTCCACCAGCTAGCGGTAGAGAGCAATTTACAGCAATTTTAGAAACAGTAGTGTAACAGGAGCACAGGAACTTCTCTGCAGTGCAGGTGGAGGAGTCAGGAGATGCTAAACAGAATTGCTACAGTGCTATCACTGGGGGGGGGCGGTGTGTGTAATTAATAGCGTGACAAGTTTGCGTATGCATTTTCCATTATCTGCGGATGTTGGAATAATACTGGAGAATTGTTATTAATTATGGTTAAGGGTGGTGCCATACTGCATGACGGGGAACAAAGAAATGGCAGACCAATTGAACAAGTACTTTGGTTCGGTATTCACTAAGGAGGACACAAACAACCTTCTGGATATAAAAGGGGTCAGAGGGTCGAGTAAGAAGGAGGAACTGAGGGAAATCCTTATTAGTCGGGAAACTGATGGGATTGAAGGCCAATAAATCCCCAGGGCCTAATGGACTGCATCCTAGAGTACTTAAGGAGGTGGCCTTGGAAATAGCAGATGCATTGACAGTCATTTTCCAACATTCCATTGACTCTGGATCAGTTCCTATGGAGTGGAGGGTAGCCAATGTAACCCCACTTTTTAAAAAAAAAAGGAGGGAGAGAGAAAACAGAATTATAGACCGGTCAGCCTGACATCGGTAGTGGGTAAAATGATGGAATCAATTATTAAGGATGTCATAGCAGCGCATTTGGAAAGAGGTGACATGATAGGTCCAAGTCAGCATGGATTTGTGAAAGGGAAATCATGCTTGACAAATCTTTTGGAATTTTTTGAGGATGTTTCCAGTAGAGTGGACAAGGGAGAACCAGTTGATGTGGTGTATTTGGACTTTCAGAAGGCCTTCGACAAGGTCCCACACAAGAGATTAATGTGCAAAGTTAAAGCACATGGGATTGAGGGTAATGTGCTGACGTGGATTGAGAACTGGTTGGCAGACAGGAAGCAAAGAGTAGGAGTAAATGGGTACTTTTCAGAATGGCAGGCAGTGACTAGTGGGGTACTGCAAGGTTCTGTGCTGGGGCCCCACCTGTTTACATTGTACATTAATGATTTAGATGAGTAGATTAAATGTAGTATCTCCAAATTTGCGGATGACACTAAGTTGGGTGGCAGTGTGAGCTGCGAGGAGGATGCTATGAGGCTGCGGATAGAGGTTAGGTGAATGGGCAAATGCATGGCAGATGAAGTATAATGTGGATAAATGTGAGGTTATCCACTTTGGTGGTAAAAACAGAGATACAGACTATTATCTGAATGGTGACAGATTAGGAAAAGGGGAGGTGCAACGAGACCTGGGTGTCATGGTACATCAGTCATTGAAGATTGGCATGCAGGTACAGCAGGTGGTTAAGAAAGCAAATTGCATGTTGGCCTTCATAGCGAGGGGATTTGAGTACAGGGGCAGGGAGGTGTTGCTACAGTTGTACAGAGCCTTGGTGAGGCCACAGCTGGAGTATTGTGTACAGTTTTGGTCTCCTAACTTGAGGAGGGACATTCTTGCTATTGAGGGAGTGCAGCGAAGGTTCACCAGACTGATTTTCCGGGATGGCGGGACTGACATATCAAGAAAGACTGGATCAACTGGGCTTGTATTCACTGGAGTTCAGAAGAATGAGAGGGGATCTCATAGAAACGTTTAAAATTCTGACGGGTTTAGATAGGTTAAATGCAGGAAGAATGTTCCCAATGTTGGGGAAGTCCAGAACCAGGGGTCACAGTCTAAGGATAAGGGGTAAGCCATTTAGGACCGAGATGAGGAGAAACCTCTTCACCCAGAGAGTGGTGGACCTGTGGAATTCTCTACCACAGAAAGTTGTTGAGGCCAATTCACTAAATATATTAAAAAAGGATTTAGATGTAGTCCTTACTACAAGGGGGATCAAGGGGTATGGCGAGAAAGCAGGAATGGGGTACTGAAGTTGCATGTTCAGCCATGAACTCATTGAATGGCGGTGCAGGCTAGAAGGGCCGAATGGCCTACTCCTGCATCTATTTCTATGATTCTATGTTTCTATGACTCTGCTTCAGTGGAGTGTGGAACCAGTACAGTTCGAGCAGTTTTTCCCGATTTACCATGTAATTTTGGCAGACGATCTACAGAAAACCTGGAAAAATGGTATTAACAGGAAGTTCCAGAGGACAATCGTGAAATTCTGATTCAGATTTAGTATGGGGTACACCACTGAAAAACACCAGTTTTCTTTGCCAGTTTTTGCATTACAGATCTCATTATATTTCTAGTAAAACTAAAAAGAATGTATTTTGAAGATTTAAAAAATCATTTTTCTTGATTTTTTGGAGGAGCTGGGTATGTAGTATTGCTATAGTGCGAGGACAGTGCAAGCATATCTCCTCACTCAACTTGTACTGTAGAGAATCTCCTGTGCTCCAAATACTCTATTTCCAAAATTGCTGTAAATTTTGCTGCCTAATCATAAATAAGCATAAGGGAATCAAGGGACATGGGGATCAAGCGGGAAAGTGGAGCTTTGGTCGAAAATCACCCAAGATCTTATTGAATGACGGAGCATGCTCGAAAGGCCGTATGGCCTACTTCTAATTGTTATGTACTTCTCTCAAACAGGACAAAAGTGGAGCATTGTGGCTAAACAGAGCTCTGCTAACTTTTTTAATGTTACTAACCGACTTTCCTGATGCCTCTTTACTAACATTAAAAACTTAATAGGCAATTCAGTAGGCCACCTAACAGCATTTTAAACTAAAATGTAAAAGTTTTGCTCTGTACTGGCTGTAGCTATTGGCAGGCCAAAGTGGCACTGGGACTATCTTTATCAGCTGGTTTCACACTTGAAGCCAAAGCTCAAACTCTCACCAGTTTGGTTGCAGTTATATTGCTTCATTTCCAATGTAGAGCAGTTGAAGGTACTAAATGTGAAGTACAACTTCCTTATACACGATAATGAGGTAAGTAATTATTTTTCTATTGTGTGGATTAACGTTTAGTTTGCAGATTCCCTATGTGGTTTGGTGATCTCTGGAGGAGAGTAATACCTATGACTTTAATGGGCTTGCACAGCAGCTGAAATGTTAGAGTAATTAAAAGCAATCCCATGGTACCACCCCTGCTCCATAGTGGAAACACTCATTCATGATTTAGTTGTGTAACGATTGTTATATTTAATTAAAGATCAGAAGGGTTTGTAAAAGTAGACAACATAGAAATGGCTGTTTCTATGTGCAATAGGGGAAACAAAACAGTGAATTCTCAGCTATGTTCAGAGGATGGGCTTTCTTCACAATGTAGGGCGCCAGATTCCACTAAACGTGCTGGACTCAGGCCTATTTACATATTTCAAGCAATCTCTCAACCTGAAATACCTCTACCACGGGGAGCCTGCTTCTTGTAGCCAGGATGCCCAATGTTGCTGCAGTGATTTAAAGGGTGGCAGCAGCAGCAGTTCAAATGGAAGGATGTTTTTGCGAGTAATGAAATTTGTAATTAATCAGGAACATGGATCAGAGGACTAGCATGCCTCCATGGTTTGCTGATGCCTCTGTAAAGATGCTGGAAGTGCAGCTGAGTAGAATTGGGCTACTTCGATACCATGTACATAGACAAAGCTGCAGAGAGAGCATGGGAGGAGGTGGCCCTTGCACATCAATGAGGTCTCAACTATCTAGACGTATTGGCTGCAAGTGCAGGCAAAGTTCAGCTACCTCATGAGCATTTTAGGCAGTCCCTCGAAATCGAGGAAGACTTGCTTCCACTCTAATAGTGAGTTCTCAGGTGGCTGTACAGTCCAATGTGGGAATTACAATCTCTAACAGGTGGGGCAGAGAGTGGTTGAAAGAATATTGGGTCGATGGGGAGCCTGGTTTGCCGCACGCTTCTTCTGCTGTCTGCGTTTGGTTTTTGCATGCTCTCGGCGACGAGACTCAAGGTGCTCAGCGCCCTCCCGGATGCTCTTCCTCCACTTTTGGCGGTCTTGGACCAGGGTCATGAGCTATATATCTAAGTTTACTGACAACATTAAGTTTGGTGATGCAGTAAATAGTGCGGTTGGGAGCAGAAAGTTGCAAAGAGTGGGCAAGCTGTGGCAGATGGAGTTCAATGTAGGAAAGTGAGAGATCATCCACTTTGGACCCAAGAAAGATAGATCTGAGTATTTTCTAAATGGAGAGATACTAGGAACTAGAAGCAGAGAGATTTAAGGGTCCATGTACAGGAATCACTAAAAACTAGTGGACAGTTACAACATTTTTTTTTAAAAAGACAAATGGATGTTGGCCTTTATCTCAAGTGGGCTGGAATACAAAGCGATGAAAGTTATGTTACAGCTGTGCAGAGCTCTTAGCGAGATCCCATCTGGGGTACTGCATTCAATTCTGGGAACCGCACGAGATTCACCAGAATGATACTGGGGGGCGAAAGGGGTTAAATTATGAGGATAGGTTGCAGACTCCGCTTGTATTCCCTTGAATATGGAAGATTATAGGGTGATCTAATTGAGGGGTTTAAGATGATTAAAGGATTTGATTGGGTAGATAGAGGGAAACTATTTCCTCTGGTGAGAAAATCTAGAACAAGGGGGCATAATCTTAAAATAAAGAGCTACGCCGTTCAGGGGTGATGTCAGTAAGTACTGTTTCACACACGACAATGGAAATCTTGAACTCTCCCCCACTCCCAAAAGGTTGTTGAGTCTAGGTCAATTGAAAATTGAATCTGAAAACCAACACTGGTTGGTTGCTGTGTTCTTGGATTCTGATCTCATAGATTTGCATTTAAAATTAGATGCTACTGGAGCACCAACAGTTTTCCATATTAAAGGGTCTATTGCCTGACTTAGGTGGGCGCTTCAGTCGCCTTGAAGTAGGTCCTTGGCAATATGGCGTCAGCCATACTGTCCCCTGGAAGAGGACAGTAAGTCACACCCACTTTTAGTTCCGCCAGGCAGGAGTCCTCAGAATATTCCCCTGTAATTCCTAATGCAGAACAACACTCTCTGCATTGCCCAGTTTATATTGATGACAATGACACAGAGGTCACTCCTGGAGAGAATTATAGGAAATTGCACGTGTGCTGATTCGCATGTATTTGCAAGAGCTTTGCCCCTCCCAAGTCCTCATGTGGTTCATTATGGCTTGGGACATGGTGATTATGATCAGAAAATATACTTTATAGACACAATAGTACTCTTCCCACACCCACCTTTATGTACATGTTTATAGCTTCCCTCCCCCCTACACTTGGGTGTGGAAATGTACTGAGGAAAAAGTTGGCTATTTACTCTTTTTTTAATTTAGGTTTTTAGGTGTCCTTCCAATTGTACTGTATATAGTCCATAGGGCGAGGCATTTTTCCACAGTCCATTTTCACAATTTTGCTATTAAAAGCAAAATATCAATTTATACTTGGTGAACAAGGTCCAATTCATCAGCCTGCTCCGCCATTCAATAAGATCATGGTTGACCTGATAATGGACTCAGCTCCACCTCCCTGTCCGCTCCCCATAACCCCTTATACCCTTATCATTTAAAGAAACTGTCTATTTCTGTCTTAAATTTATTCAATGTCCCAGCTTCCACAGCTCTCTGAGGCAGCGAATTCCACAGATTTACAACCCTCTAAGAGAAGAAATTTCTTCTCATCTCAATTTTAAATGGGTGGCCCCTTACTCTAAGATCATGCTCTCTAGTTCTAGTCTTCCCCATCAGTGGAAACATCCTCTCTGCATCCATCTTGCCAAGCCCCCTCATAATCTTATACATTTTGAGAAGATCACACCTCATTCTCCTGAATTCCAATGAGTAGAGGCCCAACCTACTCAACCTTTCCTCATAAGTCAATTCCTCATCTCCGGAGTCAACCTACTGAACCTTCTCTGAACTGCCTCCAAAGCAAGAATATCCTTTCGTAAACATGGAAACCAAAACTGCACGCAGTATTCCAGGTGTGGCCTCACCAATACCCTGTATAGCTGTAGCAAGACTTCCCTGCTTTTATACTCTTTGCAATAAAGGCCAAGATTCCATTTTCCTTCCTGATCACTTGCTGTACCTGCATACTATCCTTTTGTGTTTCATGCACAAGTACCCCCAGATCCCGCTGTACTGCAGCACTTCGCAATCTTTTTCCATTTAAATAATAACATGCTCTTTCATTTTTTTCTGCCAAAATGCATGACTTCGCACTTTCCAACATTATACTCCATCTGCCAAATTCTTGCCCACTCACTTAGCCTGTCTATGTCCTTTTGCAGATTTTTTTGTGTCCTCCTCACATATTGCTTTTCCTCCCAGCATCAGCAAACTTGGCTACGTTACACTCAGTCCCTTCTTCCAAGTCATTAATATAGATTGTACATAGTTGGGGTCCCAGCACTGATCCCTGCGGCACCCCACTAGTTATTGTTTGCCAACCAGAAAATGAACCATTTATCCCGATTCTCTTATTTTCTGTTAGCTAGCCAATTCTCTATCCATACTAATATATTACCCAAACATCCCAAGAAGCAAGAGATTAAAAAAAGAGAGATAAGTTACTTGCAACATCGCACAATTTATTCACTACAAAGAAATATTATCGAGAAACTCTCAGCTGTCATAAAATTATATCAACAAAGAGTGAGTTCTATTAAGATTAGTTCCCATTCTAAATGAAAAGTACAGCAAGTCATATGATAAAGGACAACACTTGTTGGCTTTTAGAATTAATAAAGTCAAATACGTCTATAATGGCCTTATGATAAGGCCAATATGGGTTTCCGAGCAGTATGGAACTGGGAAGATAAGGAGCTTTAGTCGAGCTAATACCATAGCTCTATTGGAGTTAATAACCAAACTTCAAATGTGACTTCCGCAGGTTTGTTGTGGAGAATTCAACCAATGCCCTTGGGATCACAGGGCCTTTTATTTTTAGACAGGAGATGATTTTTGGGAGGAAAAGTGAATATACCAAAACTCCCAATTTCATGTTGCATATTTTCTTCAGCATTAACTAAGTATGAAACAGAAGTGTACGATTAGCTCTCTGTTCAAAACAGATTGCATCTTATTTTGTGCAGTCTTGTAATGCCGCGTACAAAACTAGTTGGCATTGCACTTTAAATGTACCCTGCTCTTTCCAATGATATTTTCCCCTCCTCGTTTTCTTTTTGCCCATTGTTAATAACTCTTTTACTGCAGAATAAAATAAGGAAATAGGAATAAATCAAGAGAGGGTAGACAAGATAAAGGAAGGGAAAGAGGGAACTGCACACAGGCAGAAAGCATCGAGGGTTAATAGAAGAGTATACATTTATCTATTGTTCTATCAATTGTAGAACAAGTAACTTAATGAAATGGTTTAGAACTTTATTCTGAGTGAAAAGGAAACATGACTGAAATTGTAGTTGCATCTAGTACAAAAATAAAGATTACCTCCTGTGTCAGGTCTTCTTCATTCTTTGAATGAACATCTTCCACACGACTGGAATAGACCTGACACTGGGCTACCATGTTCTATTAGGAAACAGTCAAATAAGGGATGATCTTTCTTTACGATGATTTGTCCCCATGTAACCATCCCTGCTCCTGCACAACATAATGGGGCTCGCTACACCCTAGAGTGCCAGTTCATTTTTGCCCTGAGACCCACCAAGAAATGGAGATATTAGTTATTGTCACTCTCCACAAGCCCTGAGGGGACAAACAAGCAACAGCACAAGATGCTCTTTTTAAGAATAAAGATGACCCTACAATACAGGTCTCTTTTTTCCTACAAACAGCTGACACTGAAAGTAATACCTCGGGATGAGAAAGGGAGGGGTCCATGAGGAACAGAGACTCCTACTGGCAGAACAGATGTGTCAAATAGGTCATTATCCATGGCTACCAAGGTCAAACAGGTGTGTTTGGTGAAATTTATGTGGATTCTGCCATGTATCTGTTCTACATAAACTGTTAATGGACATCTGTTTCAAAACAGCCATGGAATGTGTAGACTGACCTTTTACAGACACCTTTGGGGCGGGGGGGGGTCTTTTTAACCTAACTTGCCAGACGGGAAATCCACAGGATCTGGTGGAACGGAGAGTAAAATAGGAGGGGCGTAAACCTGGCGTTCCACCCGATCCTGTCAGTTTCTCAATGGTTGAAAATTGCTAGGTTAAAATTGCTCCCCATAAGTTTCCTGCCAGGCAGATGGCATCCATGGAGAATACATTCCACAAGCCGCTTGACAAGACATTGTTTAAAGAGACAGGAGGGGTGGGGGGTAAAATTCCAGGGGTGGGGTGGATTCCACCATCTCTGCCGTAACTCCAACGGGAGACCTGCAGAACCCCCCGGGGAACAATGGAAATGGCTGGAAAAATAGACAGAAGGATTACAGTTTGCTGACCTAAATAAAAGTGGAGATTGATGCTTGCCGGGAAACCCAAGTACAGAAGACTAGGTATGGCCTATCAACCACCAGTGCATGTGTCTCATTAATCCTACATGATGAAATCAAGCTGTCAACAGTATAGTTTTTTTTACAATAAGCATTTAAGATCACAGGTACTAACGTTCAAAAGGAGGGTGCATCAACCTTAAGGAAGGAAAATTGAAGCCACAGATCAGTCGAAGAGATGGCCTAGTCAATTAGTTTCCAGACTCCTTCACGAACTGTGAAACTAGAGGATGTTCTTCCAGTGAACCTGAAGCAACAAAGGGCCATGATGTGGACACAGAGGGAACGTAAGATATTTTCGAGCTGAAGGGTGAAGAAAAAAAATCTAACAAATGGGGCATGTTGCAAGATGCCCCACTCCAGCAAATTCGGAGCCATTGTGCTTTCTGCTAACAGAGTTATGAAAGGATTGCTGCAGAGGGTCTTGTGTTGATTTGTGAATGACTATGGATCTGGCAAGTAAGTGGAGAAATTACTATAAGACAATCAGCAGAACCATTGGCTCAATTACACCCCATCACTTTCCTCTTCGGATATCAGTATCGTTTGCTGGAATACATTTCCATGGACAGTGGCAATCCACCAGAACCTCACCCATGTGGCCATTCTTCAAGCTTCAGTCAAGATAATGAGTGACAGTGATAGCACTCTCACCTCTGAGTCAGAAGGCTGTAGGTACAGGCTATAGGCGACAGAGATATGAGCACAGATTCTAGTCTGAAACTCTAGTGCAGTACTCAAGTTCCAGTTCCCCTCCCTCATCTCTTTTTCCAGTACATTGATGACTTTATCGGTGCCATTTCCTGCTCTTGCTCTGAACTAGAACATTTTATTCAATTTGCTTCCAATTTTTCTCTTATCTGGAAGGAGGAGATCATGTCAGGAGATCTCAGACACGCTGTAATCATGACCATCTTCAAGAAAGATGACAAGTCTGACTGCGGTAACGACAGAGGAATCCTCCCTGCTGTTGACCACTGGGAAAGTCATCGCAAGAATCCTCCTGAATCGACTTCTTCCTGTGGCTGAAGAACTCCTCCCAGAGTCACAATGCGGATTCCGCCCACTAAGGGGCACAATGGACATGATCTTCACTGCGTGGCAGATACAAGAGAAATGCAGGGAACAGCACCAACTCCTGTACATGGCCTTCTTCGACCTCACAAAAGCCTTCGTGAGGGATTATGGAGCGTCCTCCTCAGATTCGGCTGCCCTCAAAAGTTTGTCACCATTCTCCACCTGCTACACGATGCTATGCAAGCCGTGATCCTGACCAACGGATCCACCACAGACCCATTCCACGTTGGACCGGGGTCAAGCAAGGCTGAGTCATCGCATCAAGGTTTTTCTCGATCTTCCATGTTGCAATGCTCCATCTCACCCTCAGCAAGCTCCCCGCTGGACTGGAGGTAAATTACAGGACAAACGGGAATCTGTTCAACCTCTGCTGCCTCCAGGCCAGATCCAAGGTCGTCCCATCCTCAGTCATCGAACTACAGTACGCAGACAACGCCTGTGTCTGCGCACATTTGGAGGCTGAACTCTAAGCCATTGTCAACACCTTCACCGTACGAGAGCATGGGCCTTACACTAAACATCCTCTACCAATCTGCCCCCGCCACACAGCACTGTCCCCCGGTTATCAAAATCCACAATGAGGTCTTGGACAACGTGGACCATTTTCCATACCTCGGGAGCCTACTGTCAACAAGGGCAGACATTGACGATGAGGTCCAACAACGCCTTCAGTGTGCCAGTGCAGCCTTCGGTCATCTGAGGAAGAGAGTGTTTGAAGACCAGGACCTCAAACCCGGCACCAAGCTCATGGTCGACAGAGCAGGGTGATACCTGCCCTCCTATATGGCTCAGAGACATGGACTATGTACAGCAAGCACCTCAAAACACTGGAGAAGAACCACCAACGATGCTTCCGCAAGATCCTGCGGATCCATTGAGAGGATAGGCGCACCAACATCAGTGCACCAACATCAGTGTCCTTGATCAGGCCAATATCCCCAGCATCAAAGCACTGACCACTCTCGATCAGCTCCACTGGACGGGCCACATCGCCCGCATGCCTGACAGGAGACTCCCAAAATAAGTGCTCTACTTGGAGCTCCAACATGGCAAGCAAGCCCCAGGTGGGCAGAGGAAACGCTTCAAGGACATCCTCAAAGCCTCCTTGAAAAAAATTTAACATCCCCACCGACACCTGGGAATCCCTGGCCCAAGACCACCCAAAGTGGAGGGAAAGCATCTGGGAAGGCGCTGAACACCGCGAGTCTCTTTGCCGAGAGCAAGCTGAAGCCAAGCGCCAACAGCGGAAGGAGTGTGTGGCAACCCAGGCACCCCACCCACCTGTTCCTTCAACCACCATTTGCCCCACCTGCGACAGAGACTGTAGGTTCCGCATTGGACTCTTCAGTCACCTGAGAACTCATTTTTAGTGTGGAAGCAAGTCATCCTCGACTCCGAGGGAGTGCCTATGATGATGACTATAAGCCCACTGACTCCCACAGCTACCTGGACCACACTTCCTCCCACGACACTTCCTGTAAGGACTCGATTCCATTCTCCCAGTTTCTCCGTCTCCGCCGCCTTCCATACTAGAGCTTCTGTTATGTCTTCCCCTCTACCATGGTTGACATGGCCCTCGACTGTGTCCATTCCATTTCCCGCACTCCAGCTCTCACCCCTTACCCTCCCTTCCAGAACCACGATAGGGTTCCCCTTGTCCTCATCTTTCACCCCACTAGCCTCCACAATTAACGGATCATCCTCTGCCATTTCCACCACCTCCAGCGTGATCCCACCAGCAAATGCATCTTCCTCTCCCCTTTCAGCATTCCGAAGGGATTGCTCCCTCCGCGACACCCTAGTCCACTTCTCAATTACCCCTAACACCCACTCCCCTTCCCACAGCACTTTCCCATGCAAGCACAGGAGATGCAACACCTGCCCTTTTACCTCCTCCCTTCACACAGTCCAGTGCCAAAAACACTCCTTCCAGGTGAAACAGCGATTTACTTGTACTTCTTTCAATTTAGTATACTGTATTCGTTACTCACGATGCGGCCACGATGGGGAGACCAAACGCAGATTGAGTGACCACTCTGCGAACACCTCCGTTCAATGTGTATGCGTAGCCTCTAGCTTCTGGTCGCCTGTCATTTTAATTCTCCGCTCCACTCCTACTCTGACCTCTCGGTCCTTGGCCTGTTACACGGAGCAGCACCTCATTTTTCAATTAGGCACTTTACAGCCTTCTGGACTCAACATAGAGTTCAACAATTTCAGATCATAATTTCTGCCCCTATTTTTCCACATGGCAGCTGTTTATGATTCTTCCATTCCCATTTACGCCTCTTTAGACCCATCTTTTGTTTCTTTACTTGTCCCATTACCGTCTTTTGCTTTGTACTATCATATCTTCTCATTTAATCACTTCTGCCTTCCACCCTATCATAGACCTCTTGTTCCTTCTTCCCCCCCACTACCCCTTTCTCTGCCCCTGCACTTGCTTAAAATCTGTTACATTTCTAACTTTTTCCAGTTCTGATGAAAGCTCACCGACCTGAAACGTTCACTCTGTTTCTCTCTCCACAGATGCTACATGCTGAGTACGTCCAGCGTTTTCTGTTTTTATTTTGGATTTCTAGCATCCGCAGTATTTTGCTTTTGGATTCAGGAAAGTTCTTTTATTGGGTGCAAGAACTTGGAGGCAAAGTTTAAAGTTATGAAAAGAGGGCTTGATGAATTCCTGGTTGGAAAGGAGATTCAGGGCTATTAGCAAGGAAACTGATGGGTGGTTTGGAAGGGTATGCTTAATGAGCCAATGGTTTTTTCCTGCCCAAAACATTACTATTATTGGGCCAAAAATTGCGGTCGGAGGCTTCCCGCGGAAGCAGGCCCCGACCACCGAATGGGATGCGCACCGACCTGCAGTTCCTGTGCACACGGAGAATTCCGTTTTGAACCGGCAGAGTCCAGGGCAGTGCATGATGTGACGCCGCCCAGGAATGCTGCGTGCGCAAAGCCTGTGGCTTCATTCAGAACATAGTGCCGCCCACTAGGCTTGTCAAAAAAGTTAATTTGAATAGGCCACTCCCCCAATTTCTTTTAAATCCACAGTTTTGTTGTATGGAGCTACCATTACTATGAATAGGAATACCTCCGAAAACAAAGAAAACACTTTACATAATTTTTAAAAATACCCTCACTTATTTAAAATGAACAGAAATTAAATTAAATTAAATGTTTTAGAAAAAGAAATATTTTTTGAAAATTTTTAAAATATGTTTTAATAGTGTTAAAAATAAACTTACCTTAACGGACAGAGTTTTTAATATACAAATTAGTCATAAAATTATTTTTTTCTATTTTTTTAAAACTCTTATGCTGGCAAAAGCAGGTCTTACGCCTGCTTTAACCAATCCATTTTTGACAGATCGCAAGTGCCAGGTTTGGGTGCATGCGCAGTGCTCACCTAAACCCAAAACTTGCGGGGCCTCTTCGGGCGCGTGCGCACATCATACACACCCGGAGAGGCCGCAATTTCCTGCTTGTTATGTTTTTAATACATGTACTCATGTCTGAACAGGCATCTCAAAATTCAACTGACTTAATGGTAGAGCTTGCTGGCAGAGACAGCCAAGTGCTTGACTAACCAGCCTTGTTTTTTCTGGATGAATTACAGGTTGAACCTCCCTTATCCAGAATCCTCGGGACCTGGCCTGTTATGGATAAGGGATTTTTCCGGACAAGGGGTGGTCACATTAAATTGGATGTTTTAGGTACTGAGCAAGGGGATATCGGGGCTGGTTGGCTTGGGGTTGGGAGTGAGGCAGAGAGATTATGGGGGGGTGGCGGTGACAATGGATCGCGGGGTCAGGCCAGCGATTGCGGGAGTCGGCATCGAGGAATGACTTCAATTTGTTCATGTCGGAGTTCTGCACATGCGCCACCGGTGACCGGGAATGGTTCTGGACGAGGGGTGGTTCCGGATAAGGAAGTTCTGGATAAGGGAGGTTCAACCTGTATTAGCAAATAACTATGCACTTAGATTTGAAGATTTTGAAATAAACTATACACTGTCACAAAACATTCTATGTTCTAACAACAATCTGCATAAAAAAAGTTTCTCCTAACCTCTCTTCTCACTTGACTAGTGAGGATGTAAACTTGACCCGTCATCACTGATTCCTCAACTGAAAGAAACAGTTTTTCCCCATTCATCCTATCAAAACCCTTCATACTTTTACAAACTTCCATTAAATCTCCTCAGCCTTCTTTGCTCCAGTGGAAATAGTCCCAGTATCTTAAGTCTCATCTCAATACTATAGTTTCTTATCCCTGTATCATTCAAGGGAATCTATGCAGTACAGTTCCTATGGCATTAATATCCTCTCTGTGGGCCCAAATTTCCCCAAGAGTTGCTCTGTTTTTTTTGGAGCAACTCGATTTTTTTGGAGTAACTTAAAAATCGCAATTCTCCCCCTTTAATTTGCTCCAGTGTAAGTGAGTGAGTTAGTTTTTTTTTTAAAGTTTAGTTTTTTCTCAAAAGGTGGCGTCACCAGCCACTTACACTTGTTTTGGCCATTTAGAAACATAGAAATTAGGTGCAGGAGAAGGCCATTCGGCCCTTCAAGCCTGCACCACCACTCAATAAGATCATGACTGATTATTCCTTCAGTACCCCTTTCCTGCTTTTTCTCCATACCTCTTGATCCCTTTGGCCGTAAGGGCCATATCTAACTCCCTTTTGAATATATCTAACGAACAGGCCTCAACAACTTTCTGCAGTAGGGAATTCCACAGGTTAACCACTGAGTGAAGAAGTTTCTCCTCATCTCGGTCCTAAATGGCTTACCCCTTATCCTTAGACTGTGACCCCTGGTTCTGGAACTCCCCAGCAACCAAAACATTCTTCCTGCCTCTAATCTGTCCAATCCCTTCAGAATTTTATATGTTTCTATGAGATCCCCTCTCATTCTTCTAAACTCCAGTAGATACAAGCCCAGTTGATCCAGTCTCTCCTCATCTCAGTCCTGCCATCCCGGGAATCAATCTGGTGAACCTTCGCTGTACTCCCTCAATAGCAAGAACATCCTTCCTCAGATTAGGGGACCAAAACTGAACACAATATTCCAGATGTGGCCTCACAAAGGCTCTGTACAACTGCAGTAAGAACTCCCTGCTCCTATACTCAAATCCTCTCGCTATGAAGGCCAACATGCCATTTGCCTTCTTCGCCACCTGCTGTACCTGCATACCAAACTTCAATGACTGATGTACCATGACACCCAGGTCTCGTTGCACCTCCCCTTTTCCTAATCTGTCACCATTCAGATAATATTCTGTCTTCCTGTTTTTGCCACCAAAGTGGATAACCTCACATTTATCCACATTATACTGCATCTGCCATGCATTTGCCCACTCACCTAACCTGTCCAAGTCACCCTGCAGTCTCTTGGCATCCTCCTCACAACTCACACCGTCACCCAGCTTAGTGTCATCTGCAAACTTGGAGATATTACATTCAATTCCTTCATCTAAATCATTGATGTATATTGTAAATAGCTGGGGTCCTAGCACTGAACCCTGTGGCATCCCACTGGTCACTGCCTGCCATTCTGAAAAGGACCTGTTTATTCCGACTATCGTTATGCGAGGCCCCTTGGGGAAGAGTGACCATAATATGGTGGAATTCTACATTAGGATGGAGAATGAAACAGTTAATTCAGAGACCATGGTCCAGAACTTAAAGAGGGGTAACTTTGAAGGTATAAGGTGTGAATTGGCTAGGATAGATTGGCGAATGATACTTAAGAGGTTGACAGTGGATGGGCAATGGCAGACATTTAGAGGCCGCATGGATGAACTACAACAATTGTATATCCCTGTCTGGCGTAAAAATAAAAAAGGGAAGGTGGCTCAACCGTGGCTATCATGGGAAATCAGAGATAGTATTAAAACCAAGGAAGTGGCATACATATTGGCCAGAAATAGCAGCGAACCCAGGGACTGGGAGAAATTTAGAACTCAGCAGAGGAGGACAAAGGGTTTGATTAGGGGAGGGAAAATAGAGTACAAGAGGAAGCTTCCAGGGAACATTAAGACGGACTGCAAAAGCTTCTATAGATATGTAAAGAGAAAAAGGTTAGTAAAGACAAACGTTGGTCCCCTGCGGTCAGAATCAGGGGAAGTCATAACGGGGAACAAAGAAATGGCAGACCAATTGAACAAGTACTTTGGTTCGGTATTCACTAAGCAGGACACAAACAACCTTCCAGATATAAAAGGGGTCAGAGGGTCGAGTAAGAAGGAGGAAGGAGGAAATCCTTATTAGTCGGGAAATTGTGTTGGGGAAATTGATGGAATTGAAGGCCGATAAATCCCCAGAGCCTGATGGACTGTTTCCCAGAGTACTTAAGGAGGTGGCCTTGGAAATAACGGATGCATTGACAGTCATTTTCCAACATTCCAGAGACTCTGGATCAGTTCCTATGGAGTGGAGGGTAGCCAATGTAACCCCACTTTTTAAAAAAGGAGGGAGAGAGAAAACGGAATTATAGACCGGTCAGCCTGACATCGTGGGTAAAATGATGGAATCAATTATTAAGGATGTCATAGCAGCGCATTTGGAAAGAGGTGACATGATAGGTCCAAGTCAGCATGGATTTGTGAAAGGGAAATCATGCTTGACAAATCTTCTGGAATTTTTTGAGGATGTTTCCAGTAGAGTGGACAAGGGAGAACCAGTTGATGTGGTGTATTTGGACTTTCAGAAGGCCTTCGACAAGGTCCCACACAAGAGATAAATGTGCAAAGTTAAAGCACATGGGATTGGGGGTAGTGTGCTGACATGGATTGAGAACTGGTTGGCAGACAGGAAGTAAGGGGTAAGAGTAAATGGGTACTTTTGTGAATGGCAGGCAGTGATTAGTGGGGTACCGCAAGGTTCTGTGCTGGGGCCCCAGCTGTTTACATTGTACATTAATGATTTAGATGAGGGGATTAAATGTAGTCTATAATTCCCTGTTTTTTCTCTCCCTCCTTTTTTTAAAAAGTGGTGTTACATTAGCTACCCTCCAGTCCATAGGAACTGATCCAGTCAATAGAATTTTGGAAAATGATCACCAATGCATCCACTATTTCTAGGGCCACTTCCTTAAGTACTCTGGGATGCAGCCCATCAGGACCCGGGGATTTATCGGCCTTCAATCCCATCAATTTCCCAACACAATTTCCTGACTAATAAGGATTTCCTTCAGTTCCTCCTTTTCGCTACACCCTCGAACCCCTAGTATTTCCGGAAGGTTATTTGTGTCTTCCTTAGTGAAGACAGATCCAAGTATTGTTCAATTGGTCTGTCATTTCTTTGTTCACCATTATAAATTCACCTGATTCTGTCTGTAAAGGACCTACATTGGTCTTCACTAATCTTTTTCTCTTCACATATCTATAGAAGCTTTTGCAATCAGTTTTTATGTTCCCTGCAAGCTTCCTCTCATACTTTATTTTCCCTCTCCTAACGCGATCCTTTGTCCTTCTCTGCTGAATTCTAAATTTCTCCCAGTCCTCAGGTTTGCTGCTTTTTCTCGCTAATTTATATTCCTCTTCCTTGGAATTAACACTATCCCTAATTTCCCTTGTTAGCCACGTTTGAGCTACCTTCCCCTTTTTATTTTTACCTCAGACAGGGATGTACAATTGTTGAAGTTCATCCATGTAATCTATAAATATCTGCCATCGCCTATCCACTGTCAACCTTTTAATTATCATTTGCCAGTCTATCCTAGCCAATTCATGTCTCATACCATCGAAGTTACCTATCCTTAAGTTCAGGACCCTAGTCTCTGAATTAACATTGTCACTCTCCATCTTAATAAAGAATTCTACCATATTATGGTCACTCTTCCCAATGGGATTTCGCACAACAAGACTGCTAATTAATCCTCTCTCATTACACATCACCCAGTCTAGGATGGCCAGCTCTCTAGTTGGTTCCTCGACATATTGGTCTAGAAAGCCATCCCTAATACACTCCAGGAAATCCTCCATCACCGCATTGCTACCAACTTGGTTAACCCAATCTATATATAGATTAAAGTCGCCCATGATAACTGCTGTACCTTTATTGCATGCATCCCTAACTTCCTGTTTGATGCCATCCCCAACCTCACTACTACTGTTTGGTGGTCTGTACACAACTCCCACTAGCATTTTCTGCCCTTTGGTATTCCGCAGCTCTACCCATACAGATTCCACGCTAAGCAAGGTTAGCCAGCTAAACGTTACTCCAAACTAACTTAGGCTAGGGTATGAGGCCACTTGTGTCCGCTCAGAAAAACCTTGTGGCGAATTAAGAAATCAGCACAGGTAGCCAGAGATAGGGGTGGGGAAGGGAAGTGAGAGGATTCTGCAAAGCACTAAACACTAAGCACTGAACACCTTCACAACATCATCAATAATAAATTAAAAATAAATCAATTACTAAAAAATAAAAAGTCCAACTCGCCGACTGCAGCGCACCGGCAAGCCCTTTGGCCGGGGCTAGGGGCAGGAGGCTCGCAACACACAGCAGGAGAGCCCTCCGGGGCATGTCAATGGGACTATTTGAAAGGTGCACGCATTGGACTCGAGCCGCACGTCGCCCCCCCCCCCCTCCCTCCAGGCTCCTGCTCCTGCTCCCCCTCGGCTTCTCCAGCTCCTGCTCCCCGAAGCTCCTCCATCTCTTGCTCCCCCAGGCAGATCTAAGTGAACATGGGAAGGCATCGGCCGGCTTGTGTGGCAGGCCACTCGGCCTGGGATAGGGGCGGTGTGCTTCGGGCCCCTCCCACACAGCTTGCAGAGCATCGCAGAGATTCTGGCTGCGAGGAGCTACTGTACATGGGCGCACACTCTAGCATGCATGTGCAGAGATCCCGGCACTGTTTTCAGCGCCGGGACCTGGCTCCGCCCCCACTGGAAGTGCTGCGCCACGCTGTGGCCGAAGACGTCCTGAGGAGCGAGGAGAATTGGAAGGTAATTTTTCGGCGCCTTTTTTAGTCTAGAAAGTCGGCGCACCTCATGGAGGTGCGCCATTTTGACAGGGGGGTTAAACTTGGGCCCTATAACAGGGCCAAAACTGCACAAAGTATTCTAATTGCAACCTAATCGTTACCTTTTTGTTCTTGTACTCAATGCCCCTATTTATAAAACCCCAAAAGCTATTGCATTTTTTTTAATGGCTTTATGTAATGGCACTTACACTTTCAAAAGATGATGCATTTACATCGCTTGACTCCCATTTTTCCCACAATCTTCAATGTCTTTCCATTGCATTTATAATGTCAATCCTCGTTTTCTTCCCAAAATGTATTACCTTATACTTCTCTGCATTAAATTGCATCTGCCACCTCCAAGCCCCCACTCTGGTATCCTGTTTATAGCCTTACAAAGTTTATTTTACACTTTTCCTCACTGTTTGATGAACCCGTGCTTTTATGTCATTAGGATTAGGGTTAAATGGAAGTTGCTTTTCCTTTGCTGTACCACAAACAGACTGATGTCAGGCTGTCAACTATGGCTTTCAAAAGGATATTGGATAAGTACCTGAAGGAAAAAAAAATGTAGGGCTATAGGGAAAGGGCAGGACTAGCTGAATTGCTCTTGCAGAGCTGGCACAGGCTTGACGGGCCGAATGTCTCTTCTGTGTTGTAACCATTCTATGATTCTGTCCACAGAAAAGCAGACCAAATTGATTGATCGGGCAACTGATCAAATGTTTTGTTAACAGGAGGTAGATTAGGCACTATTTATAGCAAGTAGCAATTCCGAAGTAATGCAAAGAACAGATATAAGTAATCATTAACATGAAACTTGAACATCTCCCACCATTGTATCTTTGATCTGGTTTGTTTGATTGTTGATGAGGGAATATAGTTTGCCTGCCATTGGCTATTTCTTGAGCTTGCTTGTTTCTAATCACTGAGGTGACACAAATTTCTTGGAGGCTGATACATGTTTCATGTAAGAAATGTCAAATGACTCAGTGAAGGGACACTTGGGGAAAAAAACTGAGAATTTGAATAAATTGACATTTTGGTTTTGAAAACAAGTTTAAAGTCTCAGTACAAGTAAAAATTACATTGTAAAAACTGCCAATTATCTGCTGGTTTATATTCACTTCTCTGTAAGCTTATTTGTTGCAATATGTCAACATTGGTTCAGTGGTAGCTCGCCCACCTCTGAGTTAGAAGGGTGTGGATTCAAGTCCCACTCCATAGACCTCTGCACGCAATCTTGGGTGACAGTTCAGCACTCCCTCAAAAATGGAACTTGGGCTGGGGGAGGGCAGGAACATGGGCTGGAGTGGAGGGCTTAACCTGCGAGAGTGATCTCTCTCCTGTCTGGAGTCGGCAGTCAGAATGGTACGAATTACAATTTGCAAAGTCACTGATTACCTAGGCAGGGAAGTTCTAATTCGAGAAATTGCTGGATGTGTTTTATCATCTAAGGGGACCAATCAGCAATCAGGTCATGTGATCAAGGGAACCCAATCAGAGCATTTTTCTGTTGCAAATAAACGTGTCCTATTGTTTTACTCTGAACTATATGTTCTGATAGCATGGTGTTTTTATATCTATCGAAGAGATCGAGTGTGGATGATAGGCATCCTACACAACTTCAATTGCATAGTCCAGCGATACAACAGTATATTGTTAATCCTGTGCCATGCTACTCCTGTTCACTACTGCTTTTAATTGTAAGCTTTGGTTCATAGGGAATGTGGGGTCATATATGGAAACTTCAATTCGCTGTTAAAGTGAATAAAGAAAGTTGGGAGACAGGCACGTTGTAACATAGAAGCAACTATCTTATGCTTATGAGAATAGCAATAAAAATTGAGAAATATTAGTATTAGATCAATTATAAAAAGTATCCAACAATCTAGGAACTTACATTACAACAGTGACTACACTCCAAAAGTACTTAATTGAGATGTCTGGTGGTCGTGAAAGGTGCCATATAAATGCAAGTCTTTCTTTTTTTTCTACAATAACAATACTTGTTATCATCCATAAGCACAAGGAATGCTTGTGATTTCAAACATAGGATGTTATTTGAACAACCTTGCTTGTTTTTATTGTGCAATGTTATTATAGCAGTTAGGTAACCACTGGGGATTAGCAAACAGTCTAAAAGCAGCAGCAAAACTCAGCTCAATCCAAATTCAGCTAAGCCCAACAAATCCAAATCTAGTCTGACCCAGTAAAAGCACTATTCTGGTCACTAGCAATGTGAAAATTGGCTTGTTGCCAATGTAAGTTTGTCTCCACATCTCCATGAGATTTGAGTCCCTCCACGGTTTGGAGACGTTTCTTTCTTTCACACCAATGTAAAACCTCTATATTTTTATATTTGTGGCAGAAAAATCACTGGCAGGTAATGCCACTGACTCTTCTACTTCAGAATTGCCTAAATAAAACAGGTTTCATATTCAAACTTTTACATTTTGTGTGATTTGTCAATTGTAATTATTAATTACTGTATTATAAAGACAGCTTCATGGTCTGTCTATCTACCTGAGTTCAAAGGAGGATTTGCCAGATTTCAAATCATTTTTTATTTTTTTAAATCCATACTAGATTTTCATAACAAGTTATCTCAGTTCCTCAATCCCCCAGTCTTTGCAGTCCTATTGCCATGTGACCAAGCCTTTAGCCTGCTCCCAGAATATTGTCAGTGGCCCTCCAGCTAGCCACTCAGGTGTAAAAGTCCCATCAAGGTGATATTGCAGCCTCTCACGCAGGGACCTGGCTATTTACTGAGGGGGTGGAGGCCGGACTTTCAGACAGGAAACCCGGATGTTTGGGTTTCCCCCCACACTGTGGAGTTTTAAATTTTGTCTTTGAGTTTTAACTCCACAGTTTGTGTCTTTTGGCCTTGAGAGGTTCCCCGTCCGGAAATCAGCCTTTGGGCGGGGAGGATCTAGGGCAGGCTGCAGGACTCGGTAGGTCTGATCCACGACCCCTGGGGGTGCGATCCCAGACCGGGGGTGGGGGATAGGGTGGGGTTCTGATCCCCGGCCACAGCAGGGCAGCGATCCCCAGCCCGAGGGATCATTGTATGGGAGGGGGGGGTCTAATGGTGGGGGAGCTGGGGAGGGGGGGGGGGGGAGAAAGAGAAGAGGAACTCCTGCTCCTCCTAGTGCACAAGCAGTGCTGTGAAGGCATTTAGCTTCTCTCCAAAGCTGTCCTCATCTTTCTTCAGCTTCCGGCACCCGGCCGCACACACTTAACCTGCTTTGCAGGGTTTACTAAGCGATGTAACTATTTGTACTGCACTTTTTTTGACAAATAGGAGTCTGTCAAGCCCCGGCCCCCCATGCCCGTACTGCACTTTTATTGACAGACATGCGACATGCCCCGTCCCTGCATTTAGGGTTTGGGTTAGGGCCACTCCCCATCAACAAATCCCCGCCCCCGACTCATTCCATCCACGAGGTGCCGAGAAGCAGGACCTGAGGCCTGAGTCTCTACCCGCCTCCGGCCGGCCTAGGGCCAAAAGGGCCCGTGGGCGGCCAAGAGTGGCATCAGCGGCGAGCAAAGAAACGGCAGAATGCCAAGGGGGGGGGGGGGGGGGGGGGGGGGAGAAAAAGAGACACGGGAGGGGGGGGGGGGGGGGAGAAAGAGACACAGGAGGGGGGGGAGAAAGAGACACGGGGGGGGGGGGAGAAAGAGACACGGGAGGGGGGGGGAGAAAGAGACACGGGAGGGGGGGGGAGAAAGAGACACGGGAGGGGGGGGAGAAAGAGACACGGGAGGGGGGGGGAGAAAGAGACACGGGAGGGGGGGGAGAAAGAGACACGGGAGGGGGGGGGGAGAAAGAGACACGGGAGGGGGGGGGGAGAAAGAGACACGGGAGGGGGGGAGAAAGAGACACGGGAGGGGGGGAGAAAGAGACACGGGAGGGGGGGAGAAAGAGACACGGGAGGGGGGGAGAAAGAGACACGGGAGGGGGGGGAGAAAGAGACACGGGAGGGGGGGGGAGAAAGAGACACGGGAGGGGGGGGAGAAAGAGACACGGGAGGGGGGGGAGAAAGAGACACGGGAGGGGGGGGAGAAAGAGACACGGGAGGGGGGGGAGAAAGAGACACGGGAGGGGGGGGAGAAAGAGACACGGGAGGGGGGGGAGAAAGAGACACGGGAGGGGGGGAGAAAGAGACACGGGAGGGGGGGGAGAAAGAGACACGGGAGGGGGGGGAGAAAGAGACACGGGAGGGGGGGGAGAAAGAGACACGGGAGGGGGGGGAGAAAGAGACACGGGAGGGGGGGGGAGAAAGAGACACGGGAGGGGGGGGGAGAAAGAGACACGGGAAGGGGGGGGAGAAAGAGACGAGGGGGGGGGGGGGAGTAAGAGACACGGGAGGGGGGGGGAGAAAGAGACACGGGGGGGGGGGAGAAAGAGACACGGGAGAGGGGGAAAGAGACACTGGGGGGAGGAGAGGGGGAGGGGGGAAAGAGACACGGCGGGGGGGGGGGGAAGAGGGGGAAAGAGACACGGGGGGGAGGGGGGGAGGGGGGGAAAGAGACACGGGGGGGAGAGGGGGGAAAGAGACACGGGGGGGGGGAAGACACGGGAGGGGGGAAAGAGACACAGGGAGGGGAGACATGGGAGTGGGGGAGAGACACCGGGGGGAGGGAAGAGGGAAGGAGGGAGAGACACGGAGGGGGGGGTAGAGAGACATGGGGGGGGTGGGGGGAAGGAGAGATACACGGCGGCGGGGGGGGGGGGGGGGAAAGAGACATGGGGGGTGGGGGAAGAGCCACAGAGGTGGTGGAGAGACAAGGGGCAGGGGGTAAAGGGAGGGGGGGGGGGGAAGACATGGGGTGGGTGTTCAGAGGGGAGAGAGGGAACTCAGGGAAGACGGATCACATTCTTACAACCCCCTACAAGGGGCGTCATTGGAGTGAATGAAATCAAGAAGTCATGACACTGTCAGTATTCACTCCATATCTAATAAACCTGTTCACAATCGTACATAATGCCTGCCCCATCTATGGTGAGGTGGATGTGAGGGGTGGCCGGGGGTCAGGGGGGTGATATGGAGGCACTTGTGCTGGTGTAAGGCACTTCGGCTGGGAAAGGCATGCACTTGGACTGGGGAAAGACACTGGCTAGGGGAGGCATGCACTTGGACTGGGATAAGGCACTTTGGCTGGCCCTTGCTGTCTTCTGGGGAGCCCTGTCCTCTGTCGCTTCAGAAGTCAAAGTGGAGCGAGTTACAATTTACAAAGTCAGTGAGAGCTTGGGATGGCGGTTCCAGTGAAACTTCAGGGTGTGGCTTATCCTCCAAGGGGACCAATCATAGACAAAGGGTGGAGCATGGCGGGCCATTTTAGCAGTACAAATAAGCACATCCTTAAATCAGAGGGTTCCAGCCTCATTAACATATTTCAAATACCAACCCTTGTCCCGCCTCCATAAAACGCAAAGTCGGCGGGTTGGAGTAGGCTTCCTGACACATTTGTAATTTTTCCCGATTTAACCACCCTCCCAACCCGCACCCAATCCCATGCACTCACCCATGTTAAAATTACCCCCAGCATCTCCTTGGTAGAATCAGGAACTCAGCAGAGTGGAGATGAAACCAGTGATTGTCCTGAGATACTGAGTAATATAGTTCGAATACATATTGGTATTACACTGCCCTTCCTAAATAATTATTACTGTACCATGTGGGCAAATTCATGTGTGCTGAATTTACAATTGAACAATGATACTGTATTTTTTGTCTTTGAGTATCAAGCACATATTGATAAAGGATACTTTAGAATTCGCAACTGTGCTTCAGATTCACTACAGGATCGAGAACCATAGTGAGGGTCTCTCTTGTGATATGAGCACACTGATCCAATATGCTACCTCCAGTTCCTTTCATTAACCTTTGAAATGAGCTGGCCACCTATTTAATTCCAATAAACAGTCCGTCCCTTATTGCATATCTGATGTTTAAACGTTCAAAATCATGACCTTTTTCTGAGAAACAGAGTGCAAACAAAGTACTGGTGTTCAGAGGAATAGAATACAAAATGAGGGAGCGAATGTTAAATGTATATAGAACCTTGGTCAGACCATACTTGGAATAATGTATGCAGTCTGGTCTCCATATTACAAAAAGGATATTGAAGTACTGAAGAAAATGCAGAAAGGGTTTACAAGGATGTTACCAGAATTGAGAAGATGCAACTATCAGGGAAGATTGAGCAGGTTGGGCTCTTTTCTCTGCAAAAGAGAAGACTACAAGGAGACCTGATAGAGGTTTTTTAAATCATGAAGGAGTTCGATAGGATGGAAATGAAGAAACTGTTTCCACGTGGGTGAGTCCTGACAAGGGTTATAAATATAAAGTAGCCACTAACAGACCAAATAAAGAATTTACAGGAATGTCTTTACATAGAGCGTGATGAGATTATTAATTTACTGCTACATGGAGTGGGTTAAAGCAGATAGCATTAATGCATTTAAGAGGAGGCTTTATGCATACATGAAAGAATGGAGGGATATGGGAGCAGAGTGTGAAGAGGTAATTTGAGTGGGAGGAGACTCGTGTGGAATATAAACACCGGCATAGACCAGTTGGGCTGAATGGCCTGTGTCTGTGCTGTAGATTCTATGTAATACAAATAAAAATGTGCCACCATTATCAAACCTATTGCACTTTTTCTGAAAAACATCCCTCTTTGACCACAGTGAAAGCTGTTTCCTATACATCTGACACTTACAGCTATTTTGCAGGTAACTTTAAACTTAATTGAATTATTAAAATGCATTGTTACGGGTCATTTATATCTGATTAGCATATCCTATGCTAAGGCAAGGATGATACTCCAATTGGCTAAAGCAGCAGCTGTCACTCTGTTGGCCATTAGCTATTTTAGATGTAGTGATGCTCTCACCCGATAATAGCAACTCAAAAAGCATGTTGTGAATTTAGCCAAGGCTTAAGCTGGCAAATGCATAACCAAATTAGTTAACATAAATTGTGTGACAGAAACCAGCCAAGGCAGATCATATTTACAAAATTAGGAACAGGCATATGTTAAGAACATAAGAAATAGGAGTAGGAGTAGGCCATACGGCCCCTCAAGCCTGCTCTGCCATTCAATATCATGGCTGATCTACATCAACTCCACTTTTCCGCCCTATCCCGAATATCCCTCAATTCTCTTAGTGCCCAAAACTCTCTCAAACTCCATCTTGAGAATACTCAACAACTGAGCAACCACACCCTCTGGAGTAGAGAATTCCATAGATTCACAATCATCTCAGTTTGAAATGGCCGACCCCTTATCCTGAGACAATGACCCCTTGTTCAAGATTCCCCAGCCAGGGTAAACAACATCTCAGCATCTACCCTGGCAAGCCCTCTAAGAATTTTACACATTTCAATCACCTCTCACTCTTCTAAACTCTATGGAATATAGGCTTATTCTACTCAAATCACTCCTTATAGGACAGCCCTCTCATTCCAGGAATCAACCTAGTTGCACGCACTCTTAGGCAAGTATAACCTTCCTTAGTTAAGGAGACCAAAACTGCACACAGTACTACTCCAGGTCTCACCAATGCCCTATATAATTGCAGCAAGACTTCCTTACTTGTATACTCCAATCCCCTTGCAATAAAGGCTAACAGATCATTGCCTTCCTAATTACTTGCTGTACCTGCATGTTAACTTTGTGATTTGTGTACAAGAACATCCAAATCCATCTGAATATCAACATTTACGAGTCTCTCACCTTTTAAAAAATATTCTACTTTTCTACTCTTCCTACCAAAGTGGATAATTTCTCATTTGCCCCATTAGACTTTCTTGCCCAATCCCTTTGTAGCTTCTTTGCATCCTCCTCACAGTTTACTTTCCCACCTAGCTTTGTATTGTCTACAAACTTGAATATATTACACTCAGTCCTCTCATCTAAGTCATTGATATAGATTGTAAATAGTTGAATCCCAAGCACTGAGTTTTATATTCAAGTATATGTGGCATGATAAATAGATTTATATTTGGATTTAATAAAATGTTACATTAACCATTAGCTCCATTTATACCATCTTATTTTGTCTGACATCTACTTGTTAAGTGCTAGATTGGCTCATTGCTGGAAAATTGGCTGCCACTTTGCATACATCAACAGTCAATGCACTTTGAAAGTAACGCATTTGCTGTAAAAGGCTTTGAGATGTCCTAAGCACTTGGAAGGCATTATATAAATGCAAGTTGTCTTTCTCCTAGCACTACACAAATAAGATATAAAAGTTTTCTGCAATGATGATATTTTATTTATCCATAGAACTTCCAGGACAGCAAAACTTGCGGGTGATACTTGGGCTGAAAGACTAGACAGACTGGGGCCCTTTTCTCTGGAAAAGAGAAGGTTGAGAGGCAACCTGATAAGAGGTCTTTAAAATTATGAAGGGGTTCAATAGGATAGATGTAGAGAAGATGTTTCTACTTGTGGGGAGTCCAAAACTAGGGGCCATAAATATGATAGTCACTAATAAATCCAATAGGGAATTTAGGAGCAACTTCTTTACCGAGAGTGGTCAGAATGTGGAACTTGCTAGAAAGCAGTATAAAATCCATAAACCTGGAAATTCTCCTCGAAGCTCTGGGACAAAATATTTTTAATACTTTTTTAAAAAATCCCACCTTCACTTGTAGACCATAGATGCAACATATCACCCTTAGTTACCCACTCCCAATATTTTGCTGCACTGGGTTCCACACTAATTTAGACTGCCCTCTACTCCCCAACAGTCTACGCATGCCTCTGGTATCCATGTTCCTTCTTTGCTTCTCCCTGACCAACCTGTATCATATTTTGTGAGTTATGAAGCAAGTTATTTTTACTCCGACCACTTCATCAGATCCCTTTTCTTTTGAGTTGTCGGAAAAAGTAACGATTGACCAGTTTTTGGGCGAACATTTGTCAGTGTTGAAAATGATGCCTTTTTGCAACAAGTGTCAAAATCAATCAGTTTCAAATGACGTACAGCAATGTTCTGACGCAGGATAATATCTTCTATTGTCCCAGTATGATATTTCCGTTCTTCACTGTACCCTTCCATATAGTCTCTCATGCAAGTCCTCAATGCATGTAAGTTCCTGCACAATATTTTTACCTAAATCATTTTACTTTTTTTTTCTTTGTTTCAACTGAAAAGTCATGGGTTTATGTGTCCTCCTCAGCCAAGACATAAGTTTGGAGACCTGTGGGTTACCAAACTGTGAAGGGCAGTGGTATTGGAAGAAGTAGCTCAGAAATGATAAAATGAGTTAGACAAAATGTGTATGTAGATAGGTCAATGGCAAATGAAATTTAATGCAGCAAGGAAGGGAAATTGGGTAACATAGGTAGATTCTTTGCCTCATCAGCCATAGTTCAATGAGTAGCCTCTGAGTCAGAAGGCTGTGAGTTCAAGTCCCACTCCAGAGACACTTGTGCACATAATCCAGCCTGACACTTCAGTGCAGTACTGAGGGAGTGCTGCACTGTTGGAGGTGCCATCTCTCGGATGAGACATTAAACAATAGACATTTGCATCCCGTCTGCCCTTTCAGGTGGATGTAAAAGATTTCATGGCACTATTCGAAGATGATCAGGGTGTTCTCTTGGGGTCATGGTCAATGCTTATCCTTCAACCAACAGCATTAAAAAACAGATTATTTGGCCATTATCTCTGCTGTTTGTGGCACATTGCTGTGGGCAAATTGTCTGCTACGCTCACATTACAAGTGACTACACTTTAAAAAGTACTTCATTGGTTGTGAAGCACTTCGGGACATCCTGAGGTCGTGAAAGGCGCTATATAAATGCAAGTCCTTTCATTTCCTTATGAATACCATGGAACTAGCTAAGGATGAAGCATGAAAGAGACTTTTAAGTATTGCGAGACTCAATGCTAAACATGTCCAACCAATGCAGAGCAGCAATCAACAAAACCGACAGAATGTTGAACTTCACCATGATTTTATTGAATGGCGGAGCAGGTTTGAGGGGGTGAATGACCTACTCCTGCTCCTATTTCTTATGTTCTTATATATTTACACACCAGTAGAGTATAAGTCAGAGGGGGATATGATCCAACTATACAGTGCTCTGATCAGACTGTATCTTGAATATTGTGTCCAGTTCTGGTCGCCAAGAAATCAGAAAGATATTCAAGCGTTGGTGGCAGTGCAGAGAATAGTCACGAGAAATTACGGGAGTAATGAAACACAAGTGCAAACTAGTAAAAGGTAAAATTATGATTAATGTCCAGATATTAAAGATCCCATGGTACCATTTGAAAAGCAGGGAGTTCTCCCAGGGTCCTAACCAACATTCTTCCCTAAGCCAGTATCAAGGTGGTGAAAAGAAATTTAATTAATCAGCTATTCTTCTAACTGATGTTTGTGGGATCTTGCTAGTGAAGAATGGCTGCCATTGTTTTGCCAGAATAACAATTATTGCATGTTTGAAGCCACACACATACGTGTATAATAGACGGCCAATTTGATATCGCCGATTTTATACCATCGCCTTTAGGTATCAAAGTCTTGGGGCCATCAGAGAACCTGATCTTCTGTAAATGTCCCATCTAAAATGCGAACCCATCTTTTTTTTTTTGAAGATGCTAACTGATCTACTATACATTGCCAGCAATTTCTATGTTGTTGTCAATTTTCCTCCCCTTGCCCTCTCCTCTGCTGAAGAGACTGATGCTGTGCTGGTGGTATGGATGTGCTCACCCCAGTGGACTGTGAACATTGTCAGCAAGCTTTTCAACAATGGTGGGGAGGGGAGGAAAACAGTCCAACCAGATCACAGCTACATAGGGAAGGATGGTTGGGTAGAAATCAGGAGCAGGCACCCCAGCCAATTTTCCATTCCCTACCCCGTGGTCAAGTGTAGCATCCCTATTGCCACTGCAGATGGGATCTGAGAACTTTCTGTTTTTTATGGCTCAGATGCTCACTGCATAAACTTGCTGAGCCATTGGGGAATTGCCATCATCTTTTGTTTTTAATTTCCAATTTCACAGATTTTGTTTTTATTGCCACTATCTGAAATTAACTAAGAAGAATAAAAGGCAACTGCAGAAAGGAAACAAGTGATCATATCATTAGTGTCCCGTGATGTAATTATTGACATGTCACTATTATTTTGTATGCATCTTTTCAAATTACTGTTCAATGAGTACCAATTCTATTCTTTTATCACCTAGACTACACATAGCTAAAGTTAGAAGCCCCAGGCATGCTGCAGTTGTAGGGCTGAACTGTATTTCATACTCACACATCATCCTGTAAAGTCACAAGCATTTCTTCAATTTCAGGCTCCAGAATTTCCCCGTCCATCCTTGCCAGGTAGGTGTACAGATACTTGAACATTTCGAATTGGATGTGGGAAGCACCTCCCGTTGGGTCAGTCGTTAGGATTTCACAGGCGAATTTCAGGGCACTGAAGAGAGTCTTCAAAAAGAAATCAAAATATTTTTTATCTACTAACAGAGGTACATATTGTCATAATCATGTTTTTTTTATATTTTCTCCTGCAGTCTAAAACTGTCAAGGAAGAGAATGGGGGCAAGTATAATTGGAACACTTATCAATCGTCCTATAAATCATTAGTTTAAATTTGAAAGAATCAGCTTTACAAATGATGCAAATTGACTAATGGCTATGGCAAGGCTGCTGTGCTCAACGGAAAAACAATGTGCTTCGGAAAACTGCCCTATTGGAGAAAATGTTTGAACTACGAAGAATAGGGAAGATCATAACTATTTTATCTCCACATACAAATTTAGGAATTTTGTGCAACACAGCCCGACTGACCCATGCGTTTTATTGCACATGATTGTGCATTCACGTCTCTTCTCGGTTGAGGACTGACAATATCGCCAGAATGAGACACCTCTGTGGAATCGAGTGGGGAGAGAGAAACTTGGAGAGCACCAAGCAAAATTCTTAAACAATGATCCATCATGATTCTACCCCATGAAAATGGAGACTGAAGAATGAAAAAAAAACACTGATTTTTTGGGGGGATTGAAGAAGTTCCAAAATGTCTAGCAGCTATGCCCTGCTATTCTGCAATTAGCAAACTGTATATTGATTTAGTGATGTGGTGTAGAGTAGATTAAATCAAAACTTTAAATGGAGGTGCCATTGCTTTGTCCCTCTCCTTTTTCAGTTATGACATACGCATTATTTATTGTTTTTGTTCTGGTGGTAAGTTTGTAGCTATTTATAAAAGGGGAAAAAATGAAAAATTATATGGTTTAGAATTTTTTTGGGCAATGCTGAAGCACTTTAGTTAAAAGTGTTCATTCCAGGCCTCTCTTTTGACTTTGGGCAATGGGCACTATGCTGAGGAATCATACAGCACAGGAGGCCGCCATTCAGCCCATTGAGCCTGTGCCGGCTCTTTGAAAGAGCTATCCAAATTAGTCCCACACTACTGCTCTTTCCCCATTGACCTGCAAATTTTTCCACCCTCACAAAATAAATAATTGCTCATCATCACTGCTAGGTTAATATCCTGAAACACCCGACCCAACAGCATTGTAGGAGTAACTTCACCTCACAGACTGCAACGGTCCATCGCCACCACCACCTTCTCAAGGGAAACTAGGGATAGGCAATAATTGCCAGCGATGCCCATATCCCAAGAATGAATAAAATTAAAGTTCCATTGGCTGCTGTCATTGGAAATAAAGGGGAACAAGGGTGAATGCACAGTGGCATTCCACAATGCAGTGTGTGAGTTTGAGAATGATTGCATACATGGCAGAAATTGTCACTGCTGCTGGCATCGTGGGAGGTGCCAAGCAGATCCGAGGAGTGTTCCCAAAGGGAGAAAAATAGAACTTTCATTTATATAGCGCCTTTCACAACCTCAAGATGTCCCAAAGTGCTTTACAGACAATAAGTCACGATTATAACAAAAGAAAAATGTCAGCCAATTTCAGCACAGCAAGATCCCACAAACAGCAATATGATAATGAGCAGACAATCTGTTTTAGTGATGATCGAGGGATAAATATTAGCCAGGACACTGGGGAGAACGTCCTTGCTCGTCTATGGAATCTTTTCCGTACACCTCAGTACTGCACTGGAGTGTCACCTAGATTTTGTGCTCAAGTCTCTGGAGTAGGCCCTGAAGCCACAACCTTCTGATTCAGAGGCGAGAATACCACGGCTGACAGAAAGGAGGAGGTCACCTGTTTACCCTCCTGGGCAAAGAGTGGTTGTTTACGACATGAGAAGACTGTGTGAGGGGAGAAAGTAAAATCCCTTATCATTTATTTATCTCAAATACACCCCCCACCGCTAACATTGGACGTTAACGTGATTTGCCTGCTATACACAGTGGTCAGTAAAACCAAAAAGCGAAAGTCAACATTTTTTTTAAATCTCCGTTAAGCAATTGCTTCTCCTCATTGTTAGCAGTGGCATCCAGAATCTCATCACTAAGGTAATCATACTTTAACCAGGTGCGTACAGCTGATTGAAACTGCTTGAAGACCCGACTTTGCCTGAAATCAGCATACTTTACTTTGTAATTGACTCCTATGATGATAGGCGTTCAGAAGGATGAGGGGTGATCTTATAAAAACATTTAAAATAATGAAAGGGATAGGCAAGATAGAGGCAGAGAAGTTGTTTCCACTGGTCGGGAGACTAGAACTAAGGGGCACAGCCTCAAAATAAGGGGGAGCCAATTTAAAACCGAGTTGAGAAGGAATTTCTTCTCCCAAGAGGGTTGTGAATCTGTGGAATTCTCTGCCCAGGGAAGCAGTTGAGGCTAGCTCATTGAATGTATTCAAATCACAGATAGATAGATTTTTAATCAATAAGGGAATTAAGGGTTATGGGGAGCGGGCGGGTAAGTGGAGCTGAGTCCACGGCCAGATCAGCCATGATCTTGTTGAGTGGCGGAGTAGGCTCGGGGGGCTAGATGGCCTACTCCTGTTCCTAATTCTTATGTTCTTATAACAAATGGTTCGTGCCATTTGCCCAATATAGGCGGCTGCCTGTGATAAGGGTATGTATTAGTGGTGGGGACTGTAATGGAAAACCCCAGTGTAATGTGCATCTCATATTGTTTAACAAATAGTGTGCTAAAATGAGGATCTGCTGTACATGCAAATACGACACAAGCAAGTTCTCAGTAAAGTCCTGATGTTAGCAGACTTTTTCCAAGTCCCACTTGTTCCTATTTATAACAGAAGTTCCAAGAAGCTGTAAATTGGATGTCTAATTGGACAAATAGGTAAGAGAAGATAATTTCAATGGTGACGTTAAGCAGCTGTGACTAGTGGACTCGTGCAGGGCTCAGTTTTGGGACACCCCTTGCTGTTCACCACTTTTATTGATGGTTTCACTGTAGATATGGTGTGGAAAAGTCAGACTGTTGAATGGTAAATTGTAGAAAGTAGAGAAATGTAGGCCAATGTATGTTTGTGCTAAAGTAGCAAACATGAAGGTTCTATATCATATCATTAAAAAAAATGAGTGATCTATTTAACCAAATTCTGAACATACCACACAAGCAATAGCCAACATTGGGGTCTTAAAACAATAACTATGGGAATTGAATGGTTTTCCTGCACAAAATGAGATAATTTTAAAAAAAAATTATGAGAATTGCAGGGTGAATGGGTAGAATTCCTTTGTACTGAACCAAATGAGAATTTTTAGTTCAGGAAATCCAAAAATGAGTGATCTATTTAACCAAATTCTGAACATACCACACAAGCAATAGCCAACATTGGGGTCTTAAAACAATAACTATGGGAATTGAATGGTTTTCCTGCACAAAATGAGATAATTTTAAAAAAAAATAATGAGAATTGCAGGGTGAATGGGTAGAATTCCTTTGTACTGAACCAAATGAGAATTTTTAGTTCAGGAAATCCAAAACTAAATCAAAAATAAGGATTAGCCATGAGCCTCCATTTGCAAGGTTCCACAATCTCAGAATAAGGGGTCGGCCATTTAAGACTGAGATGAGGAGAAATTTCTTCACTCAGAGGGCGGTGAATATTTGAATAAAAGTCTGTGGATGCTCAGTCATTGAGTATATTCAAGACAGAGATCGATAAAGTTATGAATATTTAGGGAATCAAGGGATATGGGGATAGTGCAAGAAAGTGGAGTTGAAGTACAAGATCAGCCATGATCTTATTGAATGGCCTCAGGCTCGAGGGGCCGAATAGCCCACGCCTGCTTCTATTTCTTATATCCAAGTACTTTTTAAATGCGATGAAGGTTTCTGTCCCTGCCACCCTTCTCGGCACTGCATTCCAGATGCCCACCACCCTCTGGGTAAAAAAAATTCTCCTCAACTCCTTCTTTCAATTATTTTAAATTTATGCCCCCTAGTTACGCACCTCGCTGCTAAGGGAAATTGGTCCTTCCTATCCACTCTATCTAGGTTCCACCTCTATTAAGTTTCCCCGAGCTTCCTCTGTGCCAAAGAAAACAACCTCAGCCTATCCAATCTTTCTTCATAGTTAAAATTATCCAGTCCTGGCAACACCCTCGTAAATCTCCTCTGTACCTGCTCTAGTGCAATCACATATTTCCTATAATGTAGTGACCAGAACTGTATGCAGTACTCTAGTTGTGGCCTAACTAGTGTTTTATACAGTTCAAACATAACCTCCCTGCTCTTATATTCTATGCCTCGGCTAATAAAGGAAAGTATCCCATATGCCTTCTTAACCACCTTATCTACCTGTCCTGATACCTTCAGGGATCTGTGGACATGCACTCCAAGGTCCCTCTGTTCCTCGCACAGTGGCTCAGTGGTTAGCGCACTCATCTCTGAGTCAGAAGATTGTGGGTTCAATTCCCACTCCAGGGACTTGAGCACATAAATCTAGGCTGACACTCCAGTACAGTGCTGAGGGAGTGCTGCACTGTCGGAGATGCTGTCTTTCAGATGAGACGTTAAACCGAAGTCCAGTCTGCTCTCTCAGGTGGACTATGGCACTATTTCAAAGAAGAGCAGGGGAATTATGCCTGGGTGTCCCGGCCAATATTTATCCCTCAATCAACATCACTAAAACTGGTCACTATCACATTGCTGTTTGTGGGAGCTTGCTGCGCGCAAATTGGCTGCGCGCAAATTGGCTGCCACGTTTCCCACATTACAACAGTGATAACACTCCAAAAGTACTTAATTGGCTGTAAAGTGTTTTGAGACATCCGGTGGCGTGAAAGGCACTATATAAATGTAATTCATTCATTCTTGCTCTGCACTTCTCAGTATCCTACCATTTATTGTGTATCCCCTTGCCTTGTTAGCCCTCCCCAATTGCATTACCTCACACTTCTCTGGACTGAATTCAGTTTGCCACTTTTTTTACCCACCTGACCAATCTATTGATATCTTCCTGCAGTCTACAGCTTTCTTCCTCACTATCAATGACACAGCCAATTTTTGTATTATTAGCAAATTTCTTAATCATTCCCCCTACATTGAAGTCTAAATCATTGATATATACCACAAAGAGCAAGGGACCTGGTACTGAGCCCTGCGGAACCCCACTGGAAACAGCCTTTCCAGTCAAAAAAATACCTGTCGACCATTACCCTTTTCTTCCTGACACTGAGCCAATTTTGGATCCAACTTACCACTTTCCCTTGGATCCTATGGGCTTTTAGTTTTCTGACCAGTCTGCCATGTGGGACCTTGTCAAAAGCCTTGCTAAAATCCATGTAGACGACATCAAATCACTACCCTCATCGACCCTCCTGTTAACCTCATCAAAAAATTCTTTCAAGTTAGTCTGACATGACCTTCTTAAAAAATCGATGCTGACTGTCCTTGATTAATTCGTGTCTTTTCTAAATGACGATTAATACCGGTCCTGAGAATTTTTTCCAATAATTTGCCCACCACCGAGGTTAGGCTGACTGGCCTTTAATTACTCGGTCTATTCCTCTCCACTTTTTAAAACAATGTACAACATTAGCAGTCCTCCAGTAAACGTCTAACTACAAATAACAAGTGCTTGACAGCTCCATCTGGTGTTGAATCCTAGAATCACGAAGCTCAATCTTCTAACTGGAACATAACTTCGATGACTACATTTCAAAACGAATTTGTTGGTTGTGAAGTGCTTTGGAAAATATTGAGGTCGTGAAAGATGCTATCTAAATGCAAGTTCTTTCTTTCAATTGTCTCAACCTTGGCCTAGAAAGCCTGGATCCTTCTATTCATTATGAAAACAGCAAGAGATTATTTTGATAAAACCCGCAACCCAAGGGACGAGTAGCTGCTTTTAGTGACAGACCTATTAGATAATCATTGGACAGGTTAAAAAGTCGCAGGAACAACCCTCCCACTGGTTGGGTACACAGAGGAAAGAGAATAGAGACGCAGGGTAGTCTCCACCCAGTTAGGTCTGGTGAGGGATCCTGGCCTGATGAGGAGAAACCCGTTGATCTCAAGCCCAGAGCCTGTCAGAATCGGAACGGTTGACCAGAAAAAGGTAAGCAAGCCCACTAATAGGGATAGCATGGCGTATTTTAATTACTTTTCTTGTTCTCAAGAGGAGGGTTCTAAAGTTAGTTGAATCAATTTGCGATTTGATTGCATTTGTTGTCTGTGTTTGTCTGTAACATAGTTTATAACGATTTGTATTTGGCCTCATCTCACTAAGTATTTCTCAGTCTGCTTTCAAAAAAATTGGAGTGCACACGAGAAAGACACGATATCCATTTCAGATCACGAGGAGTCTAAGGGCTTGATTTTCGGTTGCTATAGCCTCAGTTAGCGATCAGAGGGGGCTTAATGCGAGCGTTAGAGCTTAGTGACCGGGCGTGCAGATTTTAGCGTCCCGACGAAAAATTCATTAGAGGCTCGCCAGGGGCGAAAACCATTAGTCCCTGGCTGCTGATGATCACTCTGATCATGACATATTACTGGTGCAACGCGCACGCTTGCGCCTGGTCGCTAAATTTGGTGTGTGCGCCTCATTGAGCACCCACTAATAACATTTGGAAAAACAATTGGTACAGGCTTGCAGAGTCGTTAACTGGTGGCTACTTAAAGGGATGAGGAAGCGCTTCCCTCGGAGGTGACAGTCAGTGCAACGTTTACATAGAGCACGGTGCATGAGCCTCCGAGTTTGCAGCGGCAGACAGATATAACAGTACAGGTTGAAAACAAGTGATTTTGAAAACTTTAATGGGTCCATTACTATGCCGTTTCTTTAAGACTCGGCTTTTCTCGGGATCTGATTCGAAGTTCCGCGCATGCGCAATGGGTCCGCTAAATGTACCGATCAAACTTTCGTTGTTGTCCCGCCACCCCCCAGCTCTGGTGTGCAACAGCTGATTTATCACCCATGTCAGCTCTCTGACCGATTTTGATGAATTTCTGGGCGGGAGGCGCAAACCTTTTCAAGGCGCTAAAAGTACCGCTCCGCCTGAAATGAAGCCGCAACAGAGACACGACCGAATTTCTCCCCCTAAGTATTAATTACAGCCTTGGGTTACCCAAACATATTAGATATTGGGCAGCATGGGCATGCCCTTGTATAGAAGGTGGTTGGACTAATTCCAGGGATGAAAAACAATGCTGTACCCAAGAGAATATCCCAAGATGCAGCAAATCGCAAACTAATAATCTGTTTTTGGTGGCGTTGAGGGAATAATGCAGACCAGGATACTGGGAGAATACCCTGCTCTGCTTTGAATAGTTTGCATTAATCTGCAAAGGTTTAATGTCTCGTCCAAAAGACAGCAACCCAAACAATGCTGCATTCTCTCAGTTCTGCATTTAAATGTCATCCCAGATTATGAGTTCAAGTGTGTAGTGTGGCTTGAACCAACAACCTCCTGGCACAGGGGTGAGAATGCCACCAACTGAGCCAAGCTCAAGTTGTCCATTAAGATCCAAGGTAAAGCTTTTTTAACTGGCATAACAATGTGCATTAGTCCTGAATGCAAAAGAATATCCTCTAACATGCAAATCCAACATTCTGACACGAGCTGTCAAATCAGGAACCAATGGTGCCAAATTATGATCAGACAATGCAGTTCCCAGCTCCATGCACATCTTGCAAAAATCCCTATTCGAATCCTTCAGTCCAGCTTCGGCCTTACTTACAGCACAATGACCACTCTGGCCAAAGTCACAAGTGACATTCTCCGTGACTGTGGCTGAAGCGCATTATCCCTCCTTGCCCTCTCTGTAGCATTTCTTGTGGTTGATCACACATCCTCATTCATTTCCTCTCCTCTATTGTCTAGCTCTGTGGGATCGCCCTCGTTTTAATGCACTTCCACCTGTCCAAAGACAGCCAATGGCTTCTCTTCCTATCTCCAGCAATGGCTTCTCTTCTTACACCCACATTATCTTTGAAGTCCCCCACGGATCTATCTACCACATTCCCCTTGGTAGTATCTTCAGGCATGGGATCATCTTCCATATGTATGCTGATTACCCAGCTCTCTCTCTCCACTGCTTTATTCAACCATAGGACCACTACTGGTCGAATCCTGAAGAACATAGCTGTCAGGCTGCAGCAGGTAGTAAGAGGACCAACATGAGGGGAAAAACCCACTTGACCTCATCTTCACCAATCTACCTGTCGCAGATGCATCTGTCCATGACAGCATTGGTATCAGTGACTACCGCACATTGTCGAGACGAAGTCCCGTCTTCACACTGAGGACACCCTCCATTGTGTTGTGTAGCACTACCACTGTGCTAAATGGGATAGATTCAGAACAGATCTAGCAGCTCAAAACTGGGCATCCATGAGACACTGTGGGACATCAGCAGCAGCAGAATTGTAATCCACCACAATCTGTAATCTCATGGCCCGACATATCCCTCACTCTACCATTACCATCAAGCCTGGGGACCATCCCTGGTTCAATGAGGAGTGCAGAAGAGCATGTCAGGAGCAGCACCAGATGTATCTAAAAATGAGGCCTCATCAGTCTACTCTCAATCATCAGCAAAGTGATGGTCAACAGTGCAATCATGAGGCACTTACCAATAACCTGCTCACCGATGCTCAGTTTGGGTTCCATCAGGACCACTTGGCTCCAGACCTCATTGCAGCCTTGATCCAAACATGGACAAAAGAGCTGAATTTCAGAGGTGAGGTGAGAGCAACTGCCCTTGACATCAAGGCAGCATTTGACAGAGTGTGGCAACAAGGAGCCCTAGTAAAATTGAAGTCAATGCAAATCAGAGGAATACTCTCCACTGGCTGGAGTCATACCCAGCACAAAGGAAAATAGTTGTGATTGATGGAGGTCAATCATCTCAGCTCCAGGACATCACTGCAGGAGTTCCTCAGGGCAGTGTCCTAGGCCCAACCATCTTCAGCTGCTTCATCAATGACCTTCCCTCCATCATTAGGTCAGAGTGGGGATGTTTGCTGATGATTGCACAGTGTTCAGTTCCATCGCAACTCCTGAGATAATAAAGCAGTCCATGCCCACATGCAGCAAGGTCTGGACAACATTCAGGCTTGGGCTGATAAGTGGCAAGTAACATTCACGCCATACAAGTGCCGTGCAATGAATATCTCCAACAAGTGAGAGTCTAACCACCACCCCTTGACATTCAACAGCATTACCATCACCGAATCCCCCACCATCAACATCCTGGGGGTCACCATTGACCAGAAACTTAACTGGACCAATCACATAAATACTGTGGCAACAAGAGCAGATCAGAGGCTGGGTATTCGGTGGCAAGTGTTTCACCTCCTGGCTCCCTAAAGTCTTTCCACCAGTGACAAGGCACATGTCAGGAGTATGATCATAGAATCATAGAATGGTTACAACACGGAAGGCGGCCATTCGGCCCATCAAACCTGTGCTGGCTCTCTGCAAGAACATCTCAGCTAGTCCCACTCTCCTGTTCTTTTCCCGTAGCCCTGCAAAATGTTTTCTTTCAGGTACTTATCCAACTCCCTTTTGAAAGTCGTGATTGAGACTGCCTCCACCACCCTTTCAGGCAGTGCATTCCAGATCCCAATCACTTGCTGCGTAAATGTTTTTTTTCTTATGTCGCCTTTGGTTCTTTTGCCAATCACCTTAAATCTGTGTCATCTGGTTCTCGACCCTTCTGCCAATGGAAACAGTTTCTCTCTATCTACTCTGTCCAGACCCCTCATGATTTTGAGTACCTCTATCAAATCTCCTCTCAATCTTCTCTGCTCTAAGAACAACCCCAGCTTCTCCCAATCTATCCATGTAACTGAAGTCCAGCATCCCTGGAATCCTTCTCGTAAATAATTTCTGCAATCTCTCCAAGGCCTTCACATCCTCCCTAAAGTACAATTCCCAGAATTGGACACAATACTCCAGTTAAGGCCAAACCAGTGTTTTATAAAGGTTCATCATAATTTTCACATTATTGTAATCTATACCACTATTCATAGAAACATGGAAACATGGAAATTTACAGCGCAGAAGGAGGCCATTTCGGCCCATCGTGTCCACACCGGCCGACAAAGAGTTGCACAGCCCTCGGTCAGCAGCCCTAAAGGTTACATATAAACCTATGAACAATGACGGAAAGGCAAAGAGCACCCAGCCCAACCAGTCCGCCTCACACAACTGCGACACCCCTTATACTGAAACATTCTACACTCCACCCCAACCGGAGCCATGTGATCTACTGGGAGAGGCAAAAACCAGATAAAAACCCAGGCCAATTTTGGGAGAAAAAATCTGGGAAAATTCCTCTCCTACCCATCCAGACAATCGAAACTAGTCCAGATCATCACGCTGGCCGTATTCTATTCCCTGCAGTACTTACCATTATACCTGCGCCATCCAACAAAGGGTCATCCAGTCTAATCCCAATTACCAGCTCTGGATCCGTAACCCTGCAGGTTACGGCACTTTAAGTGCCCATCCAACCATCTCTTAAAAGTGGTGAGGGTTTCTGCATCCACCACTCTTCCAGGCAGCGAGTTCCAGATCCCCACAACTCTCTGCGTAAAGAAGCCCCCCATTAAATCCCCTCTAAACCTTCCACCAACCTCCTTAAAACTATGCCCTCTTGTAATATACTCTTCCACCAATGGAAATAGGCCCTTATTATCCACTATGTCCAGGCCGCTTAATATTTTGTACACCTCAATGAGGTCTCCTCTCAACCTCCTCTGTTCCAATGAGAACAAACCCAGCCTATCCAATCTGTCCTCATAACTAAGTTTCTCCATTCCAGGCAGCATCCTAGTAAATCTCCTCTGGACCCTCTCTAATGCAATCACGTCCTTCCTATAATACGGCGACCAGAACTGCATGCAGTACTCCAGCTGTGGCCTAACCAAAGCATTAGACAATTTAAGCATAACTTCCCTGCTCTTATACTCTGTGCCTCGGCCAATAAAGGCAAGAATTCCGTATGCCTTCTTAACCTTATCCACCTGGCCTGCTACTTTCAGGGATCTGTGGATAAGCACTCCAAGGTTCTTTTGTTCATCTACACTATTAAGTGGCCTACTACTTAACGTGTATACCCTTTCCTTATTAGCCCTCCGAAAGTGTGTCACCTCACACTTCTCTGAATTAAATTCCATTTGCCACTGCTCTGCCCACCTGACCAGTAGGTTGATATCCTCCTACAGCCCATGACTTACCTCATTATCAACCACACAGCCAATTTTAGTGTCATCTGCAAACTTCTTAATCATACTCCCTGTATTCAAATCTAAATTGTTGATATATACCACAAAAAGCAAGGGATCCTGTACTGAGCCCCAAAAAGCAAGGGACCACACTGGAAACATCCCTCCAGTCACAAAAACATCCATCAATGGATTACCCTTTGCTTCCAAGCCAATTTTGGATCCAACTTGCCACTTTGCCCTAGATCCCATGGGCTTTAACCTTCGTGACCAGTCTACTATGTGGGACCTTATCAAAAGCCTTACTAAAGTCCATATATATTAAATTGTATGCACTACCCTCATCGAGCCTCTTGGTTACCTCCTCAAAAAATTCAATCAGGTTAATCAAACACGATCTTCCCTTAACAAATCCGTGCTGACTGTCCCTAATTAATCCTTGCCTTTCCAAATGTAGATTTATCCTGTCTTTCAGGATTTTTTCCAATAATTTTCCCATCACTGAGGTTAGGCTGACAGGCCTGTAATCACTCAGCCTATCCCTTTCTCCCTTCTTAAACAAGGGTACTACATTAGCAGTCCTCCAATCCTCCGGCACCATGCCCAGAGCCAAAGAGGACTGGAAAATGATGGTCAAGGCCTCTGCTATTTCCTCTTTTACTTCGCTCAACAGCCTGGGATGCATTTCATCCGGGCCTGGGGATTTATCTACTTTCAAAGCTGCTAAGCCCCTTAATATTTCCTCTCACTATATTTATTTCATCCAGAATATCACACTCCTCCTCGATAGCAGTATCTGCATTGCCCCTTTCCTTTGTGAAAACAGATGCAAAGTATTTGTTAAGAACACTACCAACATCTTCCACCTCCACACAAAGATTACCCTCATGGTCCCTTATAGGCCCTACCCTTTATTTAGTTACCCTCTTAGTTACTTTTAATATATTTATAGAACATCTTTAGGTTTTCCTTAATTTTACTGGCCAAGTATTTCTCGTGCCCTCTCTTAGCATTCCTAATATCCTTTTTAATTTTGCCTCTTAACTTTCTATATTCCTCTAAAGATTCTATAGTATTTAGCCATTGGTATATGATATAAGGGTACTTTTTTTCTTAACAGGGGAGGATTAAGTCCCTCGACTACCAGGGGGCTCTAGAATTATTTTTCCCAGATTTTTTCTTTAAGGGCACATGTTTGGCCTGAGCCTTCCGGATCTCCTCCTTAAATGCCTCCCACTGTTCCGACACTGATTTACCCACAAGTAGCTGTTTCCAGTCCACTATGGCCAAATCACTCCTTAACTTAGCAAAATTAACTTTTCCCCGATTTGGAACTTTTATTCCGGGCCTATCCTTGTCCTTATCCACAACCAACTTGAATCTGACTGAATTAAGTCAGACCCAAGTGATCTCCCATTAATACCCCTTCAACCTGCCCAGCTTCATTCCCAAAACTAAATGCAAGACCGCCCCCTCTCATGTTGGGCTTGCTACATACTGACTAAAAAAGTTCTCTTGAATGCATTTCAAGAATTCCGCACCCTCTATACCCTTCACACTAAATTTGTCCCAATCAATATTTGGATAGTTAAAATCCTCTACGATTACTACCCTATGGTTTTTGGACTTCACAACAATTTGCCTACATATTTGCTCCTCTCTATTTCCCTCCCACTGTTTGGGGGTCTTTAATACACGCCCAGCAGTGTGATCGCCCCTTTTTTTTTTCAATTCGACCCATATGGCCTCATTTGATGATCCCTCTAACATATCATTCCTCCTCACCACTGTAATAGTTTCTTTAATCAGTACCTCGACCCCCCCCCCTCCCCCGTTTTTACCCCTCTCTCTACCTTGTCTAAAAATCCTGTAGCCAGGAATATTGATCTGCCAAACCTGCCCCTCTTTCAGCCATGTTTCTGTAATGGCTATAACGTCATACTCCCAAGCATCTATCTACCTGTGCTCTTAGCTCATCCGCCTTATTCGCTATACTCCTTGCATTAAAGTATACACCATTCAGCACAGGAAGACTCACATGAAGCCCAGGGTCCTGTAAGCTTTTTTAAACTGCTTTCTCAACCTGCTCTGTCACCTTCAATGATTTGTGCACATATACCCCTAGGTCTCTCTATTCATGGATTGTACCCTTTAGTTTATATTTCCTCTCCTCATTCTTTCTACCAAAATGTATCACTTCACACTTTTCTGCATTAAATTTTATCTGCTACATATCTGCACATTCCACCAGCCTGTCTATGTCTTCTTGAAGTCTATCATAATCCTCCTCACTGTTCACTATACTTCCAAGTTTTGTGTCATCTGCAAATTTTGAAATTGTGCCCTGTACACCCACATCCAAATCATTAATATATATCAAGAAAATCAGTAGTCCTGGTACTGAGGAACTCCAGTCCGAAAAACAACCGTTCACCACTACTCTCTGTTGCCTGTCAATTAGCCAATTTCGTATCCATGCTGCCACTGTCCCTTTTATTTCATCAGCTTCAACTTTGCTGGCACTTTGTCGAACGTCTTTTGGAAGTCCATGTACACAACGTCAACCGCATTGCTCTCATCAACCCTCTCTCTTACTTCATCAAAAAACTCAATTAAGTTGGTTCAACATGATTCGCCTTTAACAAATCCACGCTGGCTTTCCGTAATTAATCCACACTTGTCCAAGTGACTGTTAATTTTATCCCTGATTATTGTTTCTAAAATTGTCCCCACTACCGAGGTTAAACTGACTGGTCTGCAAGTTGCTGTGTGTAACATTTGCAATTCTCCAGTCCTCTGGCACCTGTTTCTAAGGAGGATTGGAAGATTATGGCCAGTACCACCGCGATTTCTTCCTTCAATTCCCTCAGCGTCGTAGAATGCATCCCATCTGCTCTTGATTACTTATCTACTTTAAGTAGAGCCATGCTTTCTAGTATCTCGTCTTTATCAATTCTTATCCCATCCAATATCTCCTCTACCTCCTCTTTTACTATGTCTATGGCAGCATCTTCTTCCTTGGTGAAGAGAGATGCAAAGTACTCATTTAGTACCTCAGCCATACCCTCTGCCTCCATGCATAGGTCTCTCTTTTGGTCCCGAATTGGCACCAGCCCTCCTCTTACTACCCATTTACTATTTATATGCCTATAGAAGACTTTTGGATTACCTGTTTTGTTAGCTGCCATTCTATTCTCATACCCTCCCTCTGCCCCTCTTAATTACTTTTTCACTTCTCCTGTGCACGTTCTATATTTGGCCTGATGGAATACTCTCCACTTGCCATGATGAGTGCAACTCCAACAACACTCAAGTAGCTCGACGCCACCGAGGACAAAGCAGCGCACTTGATTATCATCCCATCCACTACCTTAAACATTCACTCCCTCTACCACCGGTGCAATGTGGGGCTACAGTGAGTACCATCTACAAGATGCACTGCAGCAACTCAGCAAAGCTTCTCCGAAACCCGCGACCTCTACCACCTAGAAGGACAAAGGCAGCAGGTGCGTGTGAACACCATCACCTGTAAGTTCCTCTCCAAGTTACACACCATCCTGACTTGGAAGTATATCGCCGTTAGTTCATTGTCACTGGCTCTAAATTCTGGAATGCCCTCCCTAACAGCACTATGGGAGTATAGAAACATATAAAATAGGTGCAGGAGTAGGCCATTCGGCCCTTCGAGCCTGCACCACCATTCAATAAGATCATGGCTGATCATTCACCTTAGTACTGCTTTCCTGCTTTCTCTCCATACCCCTTCATCCCTTTGGCCATAAGGGCCACATCTAACTCCCTCTTGAATATATCCAATTAACTGGCATCAACAACTTTCTGCGGTAGGGAATTCCACAGGTTAACAACTCTCTGAGTGAAGAAGTTTCTTCTCATCTCAGTTCTAAATGGCTTACCCCTTATCCTTAGACTGTGTCCCCTGTTCTGGACTTCCCCAACATCGGGAACATTCTTCCTGCATCGAACCTGTCCAGTCCCATCAGAATTTTACATGTTTCTATGAGATCCCCTCTCATCCTTCTAAACTCCAGTGAATAAAGGCCCAATCGATCCAGTCTCTCCTCATATGTCAGACCAGCCATCCAGGGAATCAGTCTGGTGAACCTTCGCTGCACTCCCTCAATAGCAAGAACATCCTTCCATAGATTAGGAGACCAAAACTGAACACAATATTCCAGGCGAGACCTCACCAAGGCCCTGTACAACTGCAGTAAGACCTCCCTGCTCCTATGCTGAAATTCCCTAGTTATGAAGGCCAACATACCATTTGCCTTCTTCACTGCCTGATGTACCTGCACGCCAACTTTCAATGACTGATGTACCATGACACCCAAGTCTCGTTGCACCTCCCTTTTTCCTAATTTGCCGCCATTCAGATAATATTCTGCCTTCGTGTTTTTGCCCCCAAAGTGGATAACCTCACATTTATCCACATTATACTGTATCTGCCATGCATTTGCCCACTCACTTAACCTGTCCAAGTCACCCTGCAGCCTCTTAGCATCCTCCTCACAGCTCACAATGCCACCCAGTTTAGTGTCATTTGCAAACTTGGAAATATTACACTCAATTCCCTCATCCAAATCATTAATGTATATTGTAAATAGCTGAGGTCCCAGCACTGAGCCCTGCGGCACCCCACTAGTCACTGCCTGCAATCCTGAAAAAGATCCATTTATCCCGACTCTCTGCTTCCTGTCTGCCAACCAATTCTCTATCCACATCAGTACATTACCCCCAATACCATGTGCTTTAATTTTGCACACCAATTTCTTGTGTGGGACCTTGTCAAAAGCCTTTTGAAAGTCCAAATACACCACATCCACTGGTTCTTCCTTGTCCACTCTACTAGTTACATCCTCAAAAAATTCCAGGAGATTTGTCAAGCATGATTTCCCTTTCATAAATCTATGTTGACTTGGACCGATCCTGTCACTGCTTTCCAAATGCGCTGTTATTTCATAAAATTGATTCCAACATTTTCCCCACAACTGATGTCAGACTAACTAATTACCTGTTTTCTCTCTCCCTCCTTTTTAAAAAAGTGGTGTTACATTAGCTACCCTCCAGTCCATAGGAACTGATCCAGAGTCAATAGACTGTTGGAAAATGATCACCAATGCATCCACTATTTCTAGGGCCAATTCCTTAAGTATACTGGGATGCAGACTATCAGGCCCCGGGGATTTATCGGCCTTCAATCCCATCAATTTCTCTAACACAATTTCCCGCCTAATAAGGATATCCTTCAGTTCCTCCTTCTCACTCGACCCTCAGTCCCCTAGTACATCCGGAAGGTTATTTGTGTCTTCCTTCGTGAAGACAGAACCAAAGTATTTGTTCAACTGGTCTGCTATTTCTTTGTTCCCCATTATAAATTCACCTGAATCTGACTGCAAGGGACCTACGTTTGTCTTCACTAATCTTTTCTCTTCACATATCGATAAAAGCTTTTGCAGTCAGTTTTTATGTTCACGGCAAGTTTCCTCTCATACTCTATTTTCCCCCTCCTAATTAAACCCTTTGTCCTCTTCTGCTGAATTCTAAATTTCTCCCAGTCCTCAGGTTTGCTGCTTTTTCTGGCCAATTTAGATGCCTCTTCTTTGGATGTAACACTATCCTTAATTTCCCTTGTTAGCCACGGTTGAGCCACCTTCCCAGTTTTATTTTTACTCCAGACATGGATGTACAATTGTTGAAGTTCATCCATGTGATCGTTAAATGTTTGCCATTGCCTATCCATCGTCAACCCTCCAAGTATCATTTGCCAGTCTATTCTAGCCAATTCACGTCTCATACCATCGAAGTTACCTTTCCTTAAGTTCAGGACCCTAGTTTCTGAATTAACTGGGTCACTCTCCATCTTAATAAGGAATTTTACCATATTATGGTCACTCTTCCCCAAGGGGCCTTGCACAATAAGATTGCTAATTAGTCCTTTCTCATTGCACATCACCCAGTCTTGGATGGCCGGTTGGTTCCTCAACATATTGGTCCAGAAAACCATCCCTAATACACTCAAGGAAATCCTCCTCCATCGTGTTGCTATCAGTTTGGTTAGCGCAATCTATATGTAGATTAAAGTCGCCCATGATAACTGCCGTACCTTTATTGCACGCATCCCTAATTTCTTGTTTGATGCTGTCCCCAACCTCACTACTACTGTTTAGTGGCCTGTACACAACCCCCACTAGCGTTTTCTGCCCTTTGGTGTTCCGCAGCTCTACTCATACAGATTCCACATCATCCAAGCTAATGTCCTTCCTTACTATTGCGTTAATTTCCTCTTTAACCAGCAACGCTACCCCACCTCCTTTTCCTTTCTGTCTACCCTTCCTAAATGTTGAATACCCCTGGATGTTGAGTTTCCAGCCTTGGTCACCCTGGAGCCATGTCTCCGTGATGCCAATGATATCATATTCATTAATTGCTGCCTGTGCAGTTAATTCGTCCACCTTATTACGAATACTCCTCGCATTGAGGCACAGAGGCTTCAGGCTTTTTAACACACTTTGCCCTTTTAGACTTTTGCTGCAATGTTGCCTCACGGACTGCAGCGGTTAAAGAAAGCGGCTCACCACCACCTTCTCAAGGGTAATTAGGGATGGGTAATAAATGCTAGCCTTGCCAGCGATGCTCACATCCCAGGAACGAATAAAAAGAAAAATCAACAATTGTGCTTCAAACATCCTATCCATCTCCAAGACTGCTTACTTCCACCTCCAGAGTATTGCCTGGCTCTGCCCCTACACCAGACCTTCTGCCACTGAAACTCTTATGTATGCTTTTATCACTTCCTGATTCCATTTCTCCAATGGCCTCCTTACTGGCCTCCCATCCTCCACTCTGCATAAACTCCAATTTGTTCTAAATTCTGCTTCCTGTAGCCTGTCCTGCACCGATTGTCCATCACTCCTGTCCTCACTGACCTATATTGGGTTCCAACCCTCCGGTGCATTAAATTTTAAAGCCCCTTCCTTGTGTGCAACCTACTCTGTGGCCTCACTCAGCTCTATAGTCACCTACAGTTTTACATCTACCCCCAGTCTTATATCCACCCCCTTCCCTTGTCCCACATTGGCGGGAGAGCCTTCAGTGGTCTCACCCCAAAAAGGCATGAGAGTCCTATTGACATCATAGAACCCTGAATTAAATATTTTAATCTGCTGTGTGCTAATCCCTTCAGGTGGTTGCATGGGCTGCCTGTTCGGAGGTCTCCAGCAAAATGGAGACAGCCACAGTGGCAGCAGGAGCGGGGCAGTAAGTTCCTCCATTTCATTTCCGGGACCCTACTGCTGAGGAGGGAGGCTGCAAAATTTTGCTCCCATGACTTGACACCAGCTCTTTTATTCCTTTTATTTATTTATTTTCTCCGATTTGCATAAAGTGTTTTGAGGTGTTTTCTACGTTAAAAGCTCCTATATAAATGGAATTGGCTGTTGGACTAAGGAGTGGCAACAATACTTTCCTTGGTCTTTGGGCTGGAATTTGAGACTTGTTCTGAAATTCTCTTCCTCTTGATGGTTGTCAAGGTCTTTTGTGTAATGACTGTTGGCTGTCTCAACCCAGTCTTTAGTGCACAACATTAAAGGGCCTATAATTCAGTAGTGACTGACACTAAATTAGCAATCTCTCTCAGAGAAGCCTCATAGATGACTTTTATACTGAATGTCTCAATACTTTTATTACATACAGCACATTTATCACTTCAATTCACACTACATATTGGAACTCTGCATTATTATGTTTATGCATTAGTACAATGTATTACTGGAGAAAATTAGAAATGCAGCAAATAATGTACAATACCATGTTCTATTAATTTGCAATGAATGTTTCATTGACTATTTGGTTTGTAAATTTAAGTATTGTGGTAGTTTTAAACAGTTTGCAAAGGTATACATACCCCACCCAAATCACTGCAAGCAAGCGCCAGGAATTTTATCCACTCAATCTCATCCACGAAATTGCCCAACAGTAGAATGTTTTTTAGTTGTTGGATTGGCAAACCTAGATCTTTCCATTTATCCACCAACTCTTCTTCTACAATATATTTCGCTGGAGAAAACTAAGGTGCATAAATACAATGCTTTTTATTACTGATTTTCAGTATAGCAGCATTTAAACATTTTGACAATCATAAACCGAAGGTCAGCTTACATTTAATAGCAATCTAAAGCAGCAAATGCATCTCCTGGGCATTAAAAACAAAGAAGGAACATTCCTTTACTCTACTGATGTGCTCTCATTAATCACAAGACTGGTTCAGAGAAAGAAGGCGCTTCCGTGCACTTAATTTTATCCCATTATAGCATCTAGTTTCTTTAACAAGTCCAATATCCTGGCTTCAACCACCCTTCCTAGCAATCTGTTCAATACCCTCCATTTAAAGAACTACCTGACAACAGTTCTAAATTTAGAAATGAAATTCTGACAATGAAGATAGAAAGCATCTACTTCAGGACTGGGAAACATCACCAATATTCATTTAATTTTAAGTCCCCATGACTCCCCAAGCCCTGAAAGGCATCCCAAGTATTCTGCTGAGGTTTTCTCTCGTCTGTGATCTACACAAGACGCTCAACCTCATCTGCCCAATTTTTTGTGCATATGCTGTTATCCTTGTCCCTCCCTCACCTTTCACCCCATAACCTCTGCATCACCAGATTATCTTCACTATTTCCACCATCTACAATGTGATCTCCAGGTCGAAATTCTTATTGGGGGAGGGAAGATGAATCAAGCAGAATTCCCCTTAAGCATGGGTGAAAAGTAAACTGAAGATTCTTGGTACACAATGAGATGAACTTCCTGCACTGCCTGAAACATTCAGAACTCTGACAAAGGAACAATTGTTGCACAGCAGACACCCCTCAAACTGTAACCATGCTCCTAACCAGTAATCAGAACCACAATGCAGGAGGGACTAAAATGCTGAAGAGTGATGGAAGGCTGCAAATGGGAATGCTCCAGGAACATTCTGGCTTCATTCGCACCAGATGTGATCTGCTGGAGCATCTATTTTGATCCATCAAACCTGAACTTTAATCTGAGCTCACTAGTAATTGCCATAGTTGAAATCATTACACCCCGCTCCTAATATCTAGAAAGAGACAAGAACTTAAATCTAACTCCAGAGTAATTATTATTCCACAGCAGATCTGCTGATCTCAGCCCAGAAGATGACAAAGGACAGTAAATTGGGACATTTAAAAAGTATAAATGCAAACATGGAATAATGGTCCTTTTCAGCAGTGAATGTAGAGTATTTCAGATTTTCAACAGCAGCCTTGAAGCGTAATGTTTTACTTTCTAGTACTGTACCTGATTGTGCAGAATCTTTAAAAGTCCTGGTGTAAGACCAGTGTTATTTTTCTGTGTTGCCACTGGCATTTCAAACCGCTCTTTCACTGGAAGGGTTTCACCTTTAGACAAAGCTGCAAAATACCTAAATCAACGACAATGATCACAAAGTCACATTAGCTGCAGGTACATAGGAATCCACTGGGATATTCATGAATTTATCGGCTTGTCATGCTGGAACAAGGAAGCATTGCTACTAGAACTCTTTATGCATTTTCTATATCTTCTCTCTTTGGAGCTACCATTAACATTCCTCAACCCAAGGTGGGAGGAGGAGTGTTCTTGCCAATATTGCTCTCAATAAGGTTCACCAATGGCTCTCCCTCTTGGGGGAGGGGTAATGTAAAAACTATTATAATGGCTGCAGGACTAACCTAAACTGTTGCGTGTCGCTTACATTGTGATGTCTCCTCTCCCTTTGCCATACCAGTGGAAGCCATGCCTTCAGCCACCTAAGCTGTATGCTCTTGGATTTCCCCCATGAATCACTCTGCCTCCCCATCTGCCTCTACTCCTTCAAGACCTTCCTTAAAACCCACCTCACCCTGTAATAGCTCTTACCTCCATTTTTTCCTCATTTATGCCTCCCTCGCGAGCCTTGAGATTTTTTTTCTGCATTAAAGGTGCTAGATAAATGCAACTTATTGTTGTTGTTTCAACATGCAACGTTCATGATATCGCAATGCTAACTAATGTCTACCAACTCAGATTTGGTTTCGAAGGTACCAGAGTAAAACGACCCTCCAAACCTGAAGTGAATTTGGGAGCAATTCGCTCAGCGTTGGGTACATGGAATGTGAGTGTGCCGTCAAAGGTACAATTCGAAGCTACAGCTGAAATAATAGGTACTGCTCAGTTTTAGACCTCAGAAGGAGCCCAAACCCATCCAGGTCCAGCGAAACAAAACAAGGCACTTCAGAACAAAATGAGGACTAGTGAAGCTGTACATAATCGGCAATTTGGTTGACACTAACCAATAGAAAAGACATTTGTATCAGACCCAAACTAACCTGGGATTAAATCAATCACTTATATGAGATGGCCAGAATTGGACTGAATCATTTAATTACTGAAAACAACCGAAATCTGCATTTATATAACGTCCTTTAATAAAACGTCTCAAAACGCTTCACAGGAGCATTATCAAACAAAATTTGAAATCGAGGCATATAAGGAGATATGAGCACAGGTGACCAAAAGCTTGGTTAAAGAGGTAGGCTTTAAAATTGGGATGAGCAAGAGGCCAGAATTAGAGGAGCACGGAGATCTTGGAGGGTTGTAGGGCTGGTGAAGGTTATAGAGATAGGGAGGGAGAGGCCATGGAGAGATTTGAAAAGAAGGATGAGAACTTTAAAATACAGGCGTTGCCAGACCGACAGCCAATTGAGGTCAACGAGATCAGGGGTGATGGGTGAATGGGACTTGATGAGAGTTAGGATTTGGGCAGCAGAGATTTGGATGAGTTCAAGTTTATGGAGGTGATGGGATGGCCAGGAGAGCATTGGAATAGTCAAGTCTAGAGGGGAAAAAAGGTATAGATGAATGTTTCAGCAGTAGATGAGGTGAGACGGGGGGGGGGGGGGGGATGACGGGTGATGTCACAGAGGTGGAAATAGGCGGTCTTGGTGATGGAGAGGATATGTGGTTGGAAGCTCAGCTCTGGGTCAAATAGGACACCAAGGTTGTGAACAGTCCGGTTTAGCCTCAGAAAGTGGCCAGGGAGAGGCGGCCACTTACTCACTGCCTCTGCAGCCAGATCCAGCAAAATTGGGCCATAAATTTAATTTGTATTCCATACAATATGCACCATACAAAATAAATAATGCTTCAAGTGTATGAACAACCTGAGGACATTTTAAGTATGAATTTTCATTCTTCTAATATTCAAGACATATACATATGAATAGTTACAGAATTTGGAATTGAAAGGCACAAGAAAACAATGAGAAGGAACGATATATTTAAAAAAAATATGCATGCATCAGTATAATTAGCAGTTTCTCAGTCTACAGTAGACTGTTGACAACGTGGACCATTTACCATATCTCGGGAGCCTCTTATCAACAAAGGCAGACATTGATGCGGAGATTCAACATCGTCTCCAGTGCAGCCTTCGGCCGTCTGAGGAAAAGAGTGTTTGAAAACCAGGCCCTCAAATCTACCACCAAGCTCATGGTCTACAGGGCTGTAGTAATACCCGCCCTCCTGTATGATTCTGAGGAATGGACGATGTATAGAAGGCACCTCAAGTCGCTGAAGATATATCACCAACGAGATCTCCACAAGATCCTGCAAATCCCCTGGGAGGACAGGCGCACCAACAACAGTGTCCTCGTCCAGGCTAACATCCCCAGTATTGAAGCACTGACCACACTCGATCAGCTTCGCTGGGCAGGCCACATCGTTCGCATGCCAGATACGAGACTCCCTAAGCAAATGATTTATGCGGAGCTCCTTCATGGTAAATGAGCCAAAGGTGGGCAGCGGAAGCGTTACAAGGACACCCTCAAAGCCTCCCTGGTAAAGTGCGACATCACCACTGGCACCTGGGAGACCCTGGCCAAAGACCGCCCGAGGTGGAGAAAGTGCATCCGGGAGGGCATTGAGCTCGGAGGTCAAGCGCAGACAGCGGAAGGTGCGCGTGGCAAACCAGCCCTACCAACCCCTTCCCTCGACGAACGTCTGTCCCACTTGTGACAGAGTCTGTGGCTCTTGTATTGGACTGTTCATTTGAGGGTTAATTAGTGACTCAGTTACCGCCACATTGAACAAGTTAAAAAGCAACAGTAACTTGCATTTATATAGCGCCTTTAACATAAACAAATGTCCTAAGGTGCTTCACAGAGGCATAAACAGACATTGAGTCAAAGGAAGAGATATTAGGAGGGGTGAGAGGTGGGTTGCAAGGAGAGCCTTAAAGGGGGAAGAGGCGGAGCAGTTTAAGGAGGGAATTCCAGAGTGTGGGGTCTAGACGGCTGAAGACACGGCCAGCAAGGCGAAGGGAGGGGGCATACATGAGAGGCCAGAGTTAGATGAATGGAGAGGTTGAGGGATTGTGGGGCTGGGGGAGGTTACAGATGAGTGAGGGCATTTAAGGGATTTAAACACAAAGATGAGAATTTTAAATTGGAAGTTTTGGAGTCAATGTAGGCCAGCAAGGATAGGGATGGGAAGTGAGCTGGACCTGGTGTGGAATAGGATATGGGTAGCAGAGTGTTGGATAATCTGAAGTTTACAGAGCGGCCTGGAGTAGTTAGGTTAGGAGGTGATAAAGATGTGGATGAGAGTTTCAGCAGCAGGTGGAGCTGACGCAGAGGTGGGAACTGTGACAGAGGTGGAAACAAGAGGTCTTTATAATGGAGAGTATACAGGATCGAGGGAGTTGGTGAAGAAATAGAGCTGCGCGTTCTCAGCAATCACGTGGAAATTGACGCCATGTCTATGGATGATGTCGCCGAGGGGCAACGTGTAAATGAAGAGGAAGGGAGCCAAGATCAGATCTTTGGGAGATTCCCGGAGGTAGCAGTGCGGGGACGGGAAGAAAAGCCATTGCTGGAGATTCACGGGCTACGATCAGAGAGGCAAGAGTGGAGCGAAGCAATAATCATATACAAGATAGTGTGTACTTCAACAACTGCTTACTGCTCTAGCTTAAATGCATGTATCGTGATTCTCAGAGCCAAGTTGTCAAGATATAATTGAAAATGAACAGGAGTGAACAGCTTTCTTATTCTTTTCAACCTTGGCTCTTCACCTTTGTTTCTCAGCAAAACAAAATGATGGAAACTTGAGCTTGTTAGCTGACGTAAAGGTTTTACTCACGCAGCAGACCACTGAAGAACATCACGTGGCTGGGTCCGGATGGCAGCCTTTGTAAACTGTTTTAAAATGTCAGGAAACTCAGGGGGGATTTCAATCTGCTCAGCGCAGAACATAACGTCAGGAAGAGGCATGGCTGCTGAAAAGGAGAATTAAAAAGGAAAGAGGCTGAGTAAAACAGGAACATACCGGAGAAGCACAAATCAGAACTGCACATAAAGTGTAGTCAGAACTTGACCAGTGAGTGAAAGACTAATCTTAAAGCTGAACACAGATATTTACAGTTCCTCAGGCAGAGCCTAGTACAGTATAGTTCTGATAATTCAAAGTTGTTTTGTTACACTAAATCAAATTGAATAATCCAATGTGAACTAAGCAATGTAAATACCAAAGTGGGAATTTAGTACTAAAAATGTGAATTACCAGATAATTTGAATTTGACTATGTGGATTTTAATTACAAATGAAGCTGAGTACTAAATGGTTAAATACTTGTAAAAAATAATTGTCAATGATTCTCAAAAGTGGTATGTTATCTCCTAAATATAAAATAGATTGTTTGCTCCGCTGAACTCAATGAAGAACTGGCAACAGAGTTTTACACTTTTTACACTACTGATGAATAAGGTTTTGGCATATGCTGCCAGCAGTTCTTATTCCTACTCTTGCCCGCCGGGCAGGCAGTGATTGCTGCCGGGTTCAGATGGATGTCCAAGCCTGAATATGGAAATGAGGTCCGGGAGTTAAAATCTCTCCAGGCCCCGCTACGTGAGTTTATTGCTCGCCCCACCACAACCCTCCCATGCACTGATCCCACCCCAAGTTCAAATCGAGGCCTCTGTTTCTCTTCATACTTTGTCCGTTGCTTTTTACTCTTCTCCCCTCCTATCCTTAGGAAAGCTGCCAATGGACCTTTTGAGCCTTTCCCAAAAGATTGTATCTTGATCCCCTATTCTGCCACTTCCCTTTAAGTGAGCACATCCCTTTAAATTTCACCTGAATTGCTGAAGATAATTCCAACTCTACAAGTTCAGTGACCTAGGTTATCAATCTTCTCAGAAAACCTCAGGTTTACCCCCCCTTTCCCCCAAGATTCAGCCCTTCCTCTCCTAAAGATGGTGCGTGGTACAACCGGGACTGGCATCGCTCCAGTGACCATTCTTCATGTATGAGTTAAGGAACCCTGGTTGACTTTTCCCTTTCCCTAGCATGGGGGATGTACTGAGGCCCATCGCAGTTCTCCAACTGATTGAGAATAGCTAACTCAGCAGAGATTGATTGGAACCTTATCTAATCAGTATGGCTCACGCCAGAAACACAGTTCCGAAAGGCATGACTGTGTCAATATTGTATTTGAGAAGTCTTCAAGAATATCACATACTAGAAAACATGAAACACTTTCAAACTAATGAAGTACTTTTGAAGTGTAATCAACTGTGGTACCATAGTTTCACTAATGCCTGTTTTATAAGTAACAACTCCCTGTTATTATCACAATGCCCCAATTTACCAGTAACTCCCCATTATACCAGTAATATTCCCTGTTATTTTGCTCATGCCCCCAATATACCAAATACACCCTGTTATTTCACTAATATCCCTGTTATATCATAAACAGCCCCCGTTATTTCACTAATGCCCCCGTTATACAAGTAACACACTATTATATCATGAATGCCTGGTTCTATCAATAACACCCCATTATATCATTAATAGCTTGTTATGTCAGTAATGCCTCTGTTGTATGAGTAACAACCCCATTATATCACAATGCCCGGATTTATCAGCAACTCCCCATTATATCACTAATCCCCCACCCCCACTCACTATACCCGCAACACCCGGTTATTTCACTAATGTCCTTGGTGTATCAGCAGCATGCTGTTATTTCACGAATGCCCCTGTTATACCAGTAACACCCTGTTATTTCATGAATGCCCCTGCTGTATCAGTAACACCATGTGTCTTTCACCACAACAAGACAGCTCAAAGCACTTTCAAGCCAATGAAGTATTTTAAAGTGTGGTCACTGTGGTAATTTAATTTCACAAATGCCTCTGTTGTAGAAATAACAGTTATATCACAATGCCCCAATTTACCAGTAACTCCCCATTATTTTACAAATGCCCCTGATATACCAGTGACAATTCCGTTTTATCACAATGCTCCTGTTATACCAACAACACCCTGTTATATCACTAACACCCTATTATATCACTAATGCCCCCATTATACCAGTAACACCATGTTATATCACAAGGCTCATTATACCAATAACATCCTGTTATATCACTAACACCCTGTTTTACGAGTGGCACCCCCTTATTTCACTAATTCCCCCACTGTATCACTAATGTATCCACTTATTTTACTGATGGGAAGATAGGCTGTTTCATCATTCAATGAGATCATGGTTGATCTGTGACCTCACTCCATATACACTCATTTGCCCCATATCCCTTAATATCTTTGGTTAACAGAAGTCTATCAATCTTAGATTTGAAGTTATCAAGTGACCCAGCATCAACTGCGGAAGACAGTTCCAAACTTCCACCACCCTTTGTGTGTGTAGAGGTTTCCTAACTTTATTCCTGAAAGGCCTGGCTCTAATTTTTATGCCACGTCCCCTAGTCATAGATTCCCCACCAGCAGAAATAATTTCTCTTTATCTACCCTCACAGTTCCCCTTTATATCTTGAAACTTTGATCAAATCACTCCTTAATCTTCTAAATTCCAGGGAATACAACCCTTGTTTGTGCAATCTTTCCTTTTACTTTAACCCTTTGAGTCCAGGTATCATTTTCGTGAACCTATGCTGCATTCCCTCCAAGGCCAATATAATCCTCCCTAAGGTGTGGTGCCCAGAACTGCTCACAATACTCCAGGTGTGGTCTAACCAGGGCTTTGTATAGCTGTACCATAACTTCTACCTCCTTGCATTCTAGTCCTCTAAGCCAACATTCCATTAGCTTTTTTATTTTTTTTTTAAACTGTCCATGACATTTTAATGCTCTATGTACATAGACCTCTAAGTCTCTTTGGCTCTCCACTGTTTCTAGCTTTTCCAGTGTACTTGGATAAGAAACATAGAAATTAGGTGCAGGCCCCTCGAACCTGCACCGTCATTCAATAAGATCATGGCTGATTATTCAACCTCAGTACCTCTTTCCTGCTTTCTCTCCATACCCCTTGGTCCCTTTGGCCGTAAGGGCCATATCTAACTCCCTTTTGAATATATCTAACGAACTAGCCTCAACAACTTTCTGCGGTAGAGAATTCCACAGGTTAACCACTCTGAGTGAAGAAGTTTCTCCTCATCTCGGTCCTAAATGGCTTACCTCTTATCCTTAGACTGTGACCCCTCTATCCTATCATCTTAGTCATTAATAAATAGTGTACAGCTGATGCCTGCTGTGTCACAAATGTCTCCACTGTAAAAAAACAAGACTTGCATTTATATAGCATCTTTAACGAAGTCAGGATGCCCCAAAGCACTTTACAGCCAATGTAGTACTTGTTTTGAAGCGTAGTCACTGTTGTAGGAAACGCAGCAGCCAAGTTGTGCACAGCAATGTCCCACAAACAGCAATGTGATACTGACCAGATAATCTGTTTATCTGTTTTGTGATGTGGATTGAGGGATAAATATTGACCAGGACACATGCTCGTCTTTGACATAGTGCCCTGGTATCTTTTACATCCACCTTAGAGAACAGATAGGGCTTTGGTTTAACGTCTTATCCAAAGGACGGCTTCTCCGACAGCGCAGCACTCCCTCAGCACTGCACTGGAGTGTCAGCCTAGATTTTTGTGCTCAAGTCCCTGGAGTGGGACTTGAACCCACAACCTTCTGACCGAGATGCGAGGGTGCTACCCACTGAACCAGGGCTGACCACATAGGCTGCATCACCAATGTCGCTTGCTGTTATCGCTGGTGCGCCCAGTTATTTCACGAATGTCCCCCGCCGACCCACATCTCACTAACCCCGGGGTAACAGCGAACGCTATTTACCGGGTTTGTGCCGACACACAGCGACCTGCGCAGCTCCGACACCAACTCCAGCCGGCCGTTGGCTCGGGTGTGCAGGAGGTGGGGAGAGCGCCGCGATAGGACGCCGGTTGCCGAGGTGACTATTGTGCACAATCCCATAGCGCTCACTTCGGTTGCTGGGTCACCGGACTGCACGTCACGTAATTTGACGGGGCGGAGTCAAATGTGAGTTTGTGCTGGAACAACTGCGCACAACACAGTGCAGTTCAGTATTTAGTACAGTATGTACAATGCAATTCAGTACAGTACACGCCAGTATAGTACGTATTCAGTTTTGTATTTAGTAGTCTAGTATTGAGTATTGTATTTAGTATACTACAGATCAGTGTTCAGCCGAGTACAAGTACAGTACTCAGTATAGTACAACACAGTATTCAGTACAGTACTTTACAATTCAGTATAATACAACTCAGGCTGTCATTGTCACTCATTGGGAGGTTAATAGCTCCGTGATTTTAAGCTTAAGAATGTAAATATTTGTAGTGCAGCATTAACAAATTTAAACGGTTATAACTTGTATTTATATGTGCCTCTAACGTATAAAAAACATAACAAGGGGACGCCATTAAAGAGAGATGCTAAGCCTTAGGGGAATAGTTAGGAGAGGTGCCCAAAGTCATAGTTAAAAAGAAGTTTCCAGAAGAAGTTGCCAAGTGACATGAGAACAAAGTGACAGGCGTTGGGGTTGAGGCAGCTGAAGGCTCTGTCACCAACGATATAGTATAGACGAATGTAGTGGGGGTGTAAAGTTAGTCAGAGGACCTGGAATGGATTATAAAGCTGAAATAGGCTGCAGCGATAGGGTGAGGTGAAGACATGGAAGGATTTGTACACAAGAATGATTTTAAATTTGTTGCATTTCATTGAATCAAAGAATGCTACAGTACAGAAGGAGGCCATGCAGCCCATTTTGCCTGTATTGGCTCTATAAAATGCTATCCAATTAGTCCCGCTCCCCTGCTTTTTCCCCATAGCTCTGCAAAGGTATCCTTTTTTCCCAATTCCCTTTTGAAAGTTTCTATTGAATCTGCTTCCACCACCCTTTCAGGTAGTGCTTCCAGATCATTACAACTCACTGCAAAAAAATCTCATCTCCCCTCTGGTTATTTTACCAATTACTTAAATCTATGTCCTCTGGTTACAGACACGCCTACCAATGAAAACAGTTTCTCCTTAGTTACCCCATCAAAACATCTAATAATTTTGACCACCTACATAAGAACATAAGATTTAGGAACAGGAGTAGGCCATCTAGCCCCTCGAGCCTGCTCCGCCATTCAACAAGATCATGGCTGATCTGGCCGTGGACTCAGCTCCACTTACCCGCCCGCACCCCATAACTCTTAATGGTTAAAAATCTATCTATCTGTGATTTGAATACATTCAATGAGCTAGCCTCAACTGCTTCCTTGGGCAGAGAATTTCACAGATTCACAACCCTCTGGGAGAAGAAATTCCTTCTCAACTCGGTTTTAAATTGGCTCCCCTGTATTTTCAGGCTGTGCCCCCTAGTTCTAGTATCCCCGACCAGTGGAAACAATCTCTCTGCCTCTATCTTGTCTATCCCTTTCATTATTTTAAATGTTTCTATAAGATCACCCCTCATTCTTCGGAACTCCAACGAGTAAAGACCCAGTCTACTCAATCTATCATCATAAGGTAACCCCCTCATCTCCGGAATCAGCCTAGTGAATCGTCTCTGTACCCCCTCCAAAGCTAGTATATCCTTCCTTAAGTAAGGTGACCAAAACTGCACGTAGTACTCCAGGTGCAGCCTCACCAATACCCTGTACAGTTGCAGCAGGACCTCCCTGCTTTTGTACTCCATCCCTCTCGCAATGAAGGCCAACATTTCATTCGTCTTCCTGATTACCTGCTGCACCTGCAGACTAACTTTTTGGGATTCATGCACAAAAACCCCCAAGTCCCTCTGCACCACAGCATGTTGTAATTTCTCCTCATTCAAATAATATTCCCTTTTCCTGTTTCTCTCTCCCCCCCCCCCCCCCCCAAGGTGGATGACCTCACATTTTCCAACATTGTATTCCATCTGCCAAACCTTAGCCCATTCGCTAAACCTATCTAAATAAATCTCTTTGCAGCCTCTGTGTCCTCTTCACAACCCGCGTTCCCACTAATCTTTGTGTCATCTGCAAATTTTGTTACACTACACTCTGTCCCCTCTTCCAGGTCATCTATGTATATTGTAAACAGTTGTGGTCCCAGCACCGATCCCTGTGGCACACCACTAACCACCGATTTCCAACCCGAAAAGGTCCCATTTATCCCGACTCTCTGCTTTCTGTTAGCCAGCCAATTCTCTATCCATGCTAATAAATTTCCTCTGACTCTGCGTACCTTTATCTTCTAAATCTCCCCTTAATCTTCTTTGCTTTAAAGAGAACAATCCCAGCTTCTTTAGTCTCTCCCTCTAGCTGAAGTCCCTGATCTATGGCATAATTCTAGTAAATCGCCTGTGTCCCATTTCCAGTGCCTAGGCATCATTCCTGAAGTATGATGCCAAGAATTGACACAATATTCATCAGAGGCCTAATTTGGAAACAGTGAATGACAGGAGTGATAGGCAAGTGGGACTTAGTGCAAGACATGATACAGGAGATTTTGTCGAGCATGACGGTCAGGAGACCAGTGAGGAAGGCATTGGTGAAATTGTTTCAATGGCAATGGTGTGATGGAGAGCGACAATTTTGCAAAGCTAGAAATAACCTGTCTTGGTAATGGATAGGATAACAATTTGCATTTACATAGCACGTGTAACATGGCAAAACATCCCAAAGCGCTTCACAGGAGCATAATCAGACAAAATAATTGACACCAAGCCAAAGGAGACATTAGAACACATGAGCAAAGGCTTGGTCAAAGAGGTAGGTTTTAAGGCACAAAGGAGGAGAGGCAAAGACTTTTAGGGAGTGAATTCCTGAGTATAAGGACTAGACAACTGAAAATGGCTGCCAATGCTGGGCGAAGGGAATCAAAGGTTGCAAAAGAGGCCAGAATTGGAGGAACGTGGAATTTTCAGAATGTTGTAGGGCTGGAAGTTATAGCAATATAGAGAGGGGTGAGGCCATTGAGGGATTTGAAAACAAGGATGTAAATTTTAAATTTGAGGCATTGCTGGACCGGGAGCAAATGTAAGTCAGCGAGCACAAGGTTGATGGGTGAATGGGACTGGGTGCGAGTTAGAATACAGGCAGCAGAGAATGCCAGGCAGTGTACAATTCTAGCCACGGTATTGCAGAAAGGATATCCAGGCAAGTGTAGAAAAGAGCAAACAGGCAGATATCAACTCTGTTGGAGAAGAGGAGACTTGGAGGACAAATTATACAAGATTCGTAAAGAAATAGATAAATTAAATCCTGATGATGCTTGAAATTGACACAAACTTCAGAACCAGGACTCAAACTTAAAGTGTGAAGATGCAGAGAGTTTTGATTTGGTTACTTTATGCAGAGGATTCTTTGTTTGAAATGGCTCTGGTGCTTGCTGATTACCTTAGCAGCCTTCTTTCTTCTTGTACCACTTCAACCATGAAATACTGCTTGTGGAGGGTTTCAAAACAAGCTTCCATGATTAATTTTAACTGGATTTGCCAATTGCCATGACAGTCTTCGAGTAGATACATTGCCACTCTGAGCTCCTATGAAAGTTCATATTGTAAAAGCTCCTTTTCCTCATCCCTTCTTCCAGCTCTTCCTGACCTGCTGCGATCTTGTAAATGCTTCGTCAGCTTTCCAATAAATTAGCAGAGGTGTGCAAGTTGCAGTTTATTTGAGACACAGGTTTGTCGAAGGAAACTGTCCTGTTGCTGTGAATGTTTTCCTGAAAATTGTGAATTGGAATAGGGACAAGGTGTGTAGCAATAATCTAATAAGAAACAGCCAGCATGGCAAGATCTTACCCAACAAGTCCCTTTGAGGTCTTGAGGATATTAAAAGTAACAAAGTCTAAATTAGATACGCCTATAATATTTATTTAGACTTTCAGAAATACCTGACAAATTGCCACATGTTTAGATATCTCCTAATGTCAGCAAGTAGCTGAGCCATACTGAATAAGTAAGCTTCCCCAAGGAATTGACTACGCTGTTGCCCTTGAATAAGACTCTGGAAGTCTACAAAACAGCTGACTCTTGATTTGAGCTATGAAATTAAATAATTTAAATTCCAATCATATGTACCAAATGTGTTTCAAAACCATTTTATAGGAAGCCGCACACCAAGCTTGCAAGTCTCCTTTTGAACACCACTCTTTCCCATTCATCTGATTTTCTATCACCAATCCAATCAAAGCCCATTAGAGGCAGCAACCAACATGATTCATGAATGTGGAGTATAATTAATACTGAGGAAAACAGTGATAAAATACAAGATATTACTAAGTTTGCAGAATGAGCATGTAATTTGCAAATTAATTTCAATACAGGTTAAGCTTGAAGTGGTGCATTTTGGTAGAAAGAATTAGGAGTCCACATGTGCCTTGGAAAATAGTCTAAACGGGGTAGAGGAGCAAAGGGATCTAGGGATATAAACAACAGTAATACAGGTTAATATGGCCGTTAAAAAAGCAAACAAAGCACTGAGGTTCATTTCTAGAGGGATAGAATTGAAAAGCAGATAAGTTACATTAAACTTGTATATAACCTTGGTTGGACTGCACTTGGAGTACTATGTAAAGTTCTGGTCTCCACATTATAAAAACGATATGGAGGCACACGAGAAGGTGTAAAAAAGATTTACAAGGATGATACCAGAACAGAGAGATTATACCTATCAGGAAAGATTGTACAGGCTGGGGCAACACCTGCCACTTTAACCTCCTCCCTTCCCACCATCCAGGGCCCCGAACACTCCTTCTAGGTCAAACAGCAATTTACTTGAACTTCTTGCAATTTAGTGAACTGTATTCGCTGCTCACTATGTGCTCTCCTCTACATTGGGTAGACCAAATGCAGATTGGGTGACCACTTTACGGAGCACCCCCGTTCAATCCGTAAGGGTGAACCCAACCTTCATCTTTCACTTTAATTCTCCGCTCCACTCCCAATCTGAAATCTCCTTTCTCCGTCTCCTCCACCGTTCCAACAAAGCTCAACGCAAGCCCAAGGAACAGCACCTCATCTTTCAATTAGGCACTTTACAGCCTTTTGGACTCAACATAAAAGATTCAACAATTTCAGACCATAACTTCTGCCCCTATTTTTTCAGGCAGCAGCTGTTTATGATTCAACCATCCCATTTGCAACATTTAATTACTCCCGCCTTCCACCCTATCATAGACCGTCCCTTTTGTTCTTTCCTCTCCTCCCCCTTTTCCCTTCCTCTGCACCTGCTTAAAATCTGTTACATCTCGAAATTTTCCAGTTCTGACGAAAGGACCTGAAACTTTAACTGCTTCTCTCTCCACGGACGCTGCCTGGCCTGCTGAATGTTTTCAGCATTTTTGTTTTTTGTTTCAGACGCCCGCCAATGTTAGCATGCCATTTGCAAAGCATCATAGACAACCCTTATGCTGTCCTCATCTGAAGTAATCACATCTTCCAGCATGACTCATTGGTTACGAATCAGCAACACGAGATGATTTTCCCCTTCTCAGGGTATCCTGAAGTAACCGGTCGTGCCCCTGATCTGCTAACTCAGCACAGATCAAGGATTGAGTATGGGACCTTGCATCTGATGTGCATGAATTTTTAAAAATTCTTTGAAATGTAGGCATTTCTGGCAGGCCAGAATTTATTGCAGATGCCTAGATGCCCTCCAGCAGATGGTGCTAGCTACCTTTTTGAACCACTGCAGTCCTTGTGAAGAAGTTGCTTCGACAATGCTGTTAGGTAGAGAATTCTAGGAACTTTAGCCACAAAAGGCCCCCATATATCCACTGAACCATCCAGGAATCTCTACAGTTGTGCTTTTTGGATGAAGACAAACAAAAATGTTTTCAGAATACTGAAAAACCTTTGATTTTAAATTAATGTTTGAGCAAGAGCAGTTTGCCAGTACGATCTGAACAGGAAGTAGCAATATAGCAAAAGATTAGTGAAAACAAATGTAGGTCCCTTGCAGTCAGAATCAGGTGAATTTATAATGGGGAACAAAGAAATGGCAGACCAATTGAACAAATACTTTGGTTCCGTCTTCACAAAGGAAGACACAAATAACATTCTGGAAATGCTAGGGGACCGAGGGTCTAGTGAGAAGGAGGAACTAAAGGAAATCCTTATTCGTCAGGAAATGGTGTTGGGGAAATTGATGGGATTGAAGGCTGATAAATCCCCAGGGCCAGATAGTCTGCATCCCAGAGTACTTAAGGAAGTGGCCCTAGAAATAGTGGATACATTGATGATCATTTTCCAACAGTCTATCGACTCTGGATCAGTTTCTATGGACTGGAGGATAGCTAATGTAACACCACTTTTTAAGAAAGGCGAGAGAGAGAAAATGGTGAATTATAGACCGGTTAGCCTGACATCAGTAGTGGAGAAAATGTTGGAATCAATTATTAAAGATGAAATAGCAGCGCATTTGGAAAGCAGTGACAGGATCGGTCCAAGTCAGCATGGATTTATTAAAGGGAAATCATGCTCGTCAAATCTTCTAGAATTTTTTGAGGATGTAACTAGTAGAGTGGACAAGGGAGAACCAATGGATGTGGTGTATTTAGACTTTCAAAAGGCTTTTGACAAGGTCCCACACAAGAGATTGGTGTGCAAAATTAAAGAACATGGTATTGGGGGTAATGGATTGACATGAATAGAGAACTGATTAGCAGACAGGAAGCAGAGAGTCGGGTTAAATTAGTCCTTTTCAGAATGGCAGGCAGTGACTAGTGGGATGCTGCAGAGCTCAGTGCTGGGACCCCAGCTCTTTACAATATACATCAATGATATAGATGAAGGAATTGAGAGTAATATCTCCAAGTTTTCAGATGACACTAAGCTGGGTGGCAGTGTGAGCTGTGAGGAGGATGCTAAGAGGCTGCAGGGTGACTTGGACAGGTTAGGTGAGTGGGCAAATGCATGGCAGATGCAGTATAATGTGGATAAATGTGAGGCTATCCACTTTGGTGGCAAAAACATGAAGGCAGAATATTATCTGAATGGCGGATTAGGAAAAGGGGAGACCTGGGTGTCATGGTACATCAGTTATTGAAAGTTGGCATGCAGGTGCAGCAGGTGGTGAAGGCGGCAAATGGCATGTTGGCCTTCATAGCTAAGGGATTTGAGTAAAAGAGCAGGGAGGTCGTGCTGCAGTTGTACAGGGCCTTGGTGAGGCCTCACCTGGAATATTGTGTTCAGTTTTGGTCTCCTAATCTGAGGAAGGACGTTCTTGCTATTGAGGGAGTGCAGCGAAGGTTCACCAGACTGATTCCCAGGATGGCAGGACTGACATATGAGGAGAGACGGGATCGACTGGGCCTGTATTCACTGGGGTGTTTAGAAGAATGAGAGGGGATCTCGTAGAAATATATAAAATTCCGACAGGACTGGACAGGTTAGATGCAGGAAGAATGTTCCCAATGTTGGGGGAGTCCAGAACCAGTAGTCACAGTCTAAGAATAAGGGGTAAGCCATTTAGGACTGAGATGAGGAGAAACTACTTCACTCAGAGAGTTGTTAACCTGTGGAATTCTCTTCCACAGAGTTGTTGATGCCAGTTTGTTAGATATATTCTTGTGTCGAATGTCATCGGAGAGGGGAGATCGAGGCGGCCTACGAAAGGCCCAGGAGTCGGGAGACTCGGGAGTTCGAGTGTTGTCGGAGAGGTGGAGCAGGGAGATCGAGACGGCCTACAAAAGGCCCAGGAGTCGGGAGGCTCGGGAGTTCGAGTGTCGTCGAAGAGGGGAGATCGAGGCGGCCTACAAAAGGCCCAGGAGTCGGGAGGCTCGGGAGTTCGAGTGTCGTCGGAGAGGCGGAGCGGGGTGGCCTACAAGAGGCCCAACTTCGGAGAGGCTAGCCGGTGCAGCTGCAGCAGGGTGAGATGGCAAAGAAGTGGAAAGAAATCGAAAGGTGACGTCACAACCAAGCGGGTAAGTGATAGGGAAAAGAAAAAGAAAAACTACTCACCAATCAGTAAGTAATCTTTTAGCATTGTTGTTGCCAATTTAAGTTAATCTAAGGGTTAAGACATGGCAGGAGAGCTCGGACACGTATTATGCTCCTCCTGTACTATATGGGAAATCAGGGACGCTTCCGGTGTCCCTGATGACGACGTGTGTGGGAAGTGTATCCGCCTCCAGCTCCTGATGGACCGCATTGCGGCACTGGAGTTGCGGATGGATTCACTCTGGAGCATCCACGATGCTGAGAACGGCGTGAATAGCACGTTTAACGAGTTGGTCTCACCACAGGTAAAGGGTACACAGCCAGATAGTAAATAGGTGACCAACAGGAAGAGCAGTGGAAGGAAGGTAGTGCAGGGGTCCCCTGTGGTCATCCCTATGCAAAACAGATACACCGCTTTGGGTACTGTTGAGGGGAATGACTCATCAGGGGAGGGCAGCAGCAGCCAAGTTCATGGCACAGTGGGTGGCTCTGCTGCATAGGAGGGCAGGAAAAAGAGTAGGAGAACTATAGTGATAGGGGATTCGATTGTAGGGGAAATAGATAGGCGTTTCTGCGGCCGCAACCGAGACTCCAGGATGGTATGTTGCCTCCCTGGTGCAAGGGTCAAGGATGTCTCGGAGCGGGTGCAGGACATTCTAAAAAGGGAGAGTGAACAGCCAGTTGTCGTGGTGTACATAGGTACCAACGATATAGGTAAAAAAACGGGATGGGGTCCTACGAGATGAATTTAGGGAGCTAGGAGCTAAATTAAAAAGTAGGACCTCAAAAGTAGTAATCTCAGGATTGCTACCAGTGGCACGTGCTAGTCAGAGTAGGAATCGCAGGATAGCTCAGATGAATACGTGGCTTGAGGAGTGGTGCAGAAGAGAGGGATTCAAATTCCTGGGACGCTTGAACCGATTCTGGGTGAGGTGGGACCAGTACAAACCAGACGGTCTACACCTGGGCAGGACCGGAACCAATGTCCTAGGGGGAAGTGTTTGCTAGTGCTGTTGGGGAGGAGTTAAACTAGCATGGCAGGGGGATGGGAACCTATGCACGGAGACAGAAGCAAAAGATAGAAAGAAGAATAGTAAAAGTGGAGGGCAGAGAAACCCAAGGCAAAAAACAAAAAGGGCCACATTACAGCAAAATTCTAAAGGGGAAAAGTGTGTTAAAAAGACAAGCCTTAAGGCTCTGTGCCTCAATGCGAGGAGTATTCGGAATAAGGTGGACGAATTGACTGCACAGACAGCAGTTAACGGATATGATGTAATTGGCATCACGGAGACATGGCTCCAGGATGACCAAGGCTGGGAACTCAACATCCAAGGGTATTCAACAATTAGGAAGGATAGGCAGAGAGGAAAAGGAGGCGGGGTGGCGTTGCTGGTTAAAGAGGAAATTAATGCAATAGTAAGGAGGGACATTAGCCTGGATGATGTGGAATCGGTAAGGGCGAGAATGTATACAGACATTGAAGTTGAGAATGTGGGAAAATGTATAGGGATAGTGAAATTGAACAAAGGATTCATGGAGGAATAGCCTTAAGAATGTCAGACTGCAAATGTTACAACATTGACACAAATAACAGACTGGCTCCAAGGTCTTGCTAAGTCACACCAGTAAACTTGAAACAATATAGGGTGAGAAAGACTCTGAAAGGCTCCTTTGTGTCAAAACAGCCCATACAGATGTTGGCTCATGAATGGACAAAGGGAAGGAGGGATCAAAGGGGATAGGCTGAACTGAATGTCACTCTAATTGTATCTTGTACTGAAAATGTATAACCGTTGCGCTTTTACATTGTAACGGCACTTGTCCGTAGGAAGTGGGTGCGCTCTATAGGGAGAGCATTCCTTCTTTCTGATAAGTCCCGGCCGGTGAAACTAACAAAGTCTGCTTTGTTATAAGCGGCAACGGTGTTCGACTCAGTGAATTCGCTGAACCAGATTGAGGGAAAAGAATCCACATTTACATTTGGTGTCAGAAGTGGGATCTCAACAGACGACTGCCGAAAACTTGCGAATTAAGAGCCAGACTAGCCTTGGACGAGACGGGAGGAAAGTGGCCACTGGAGTGAGCATAATTTAAATACCACTCCAGTTTCCTTCGGTTTCAAAAGTCTGAGGAAAGTTTGGCCACTCGCTGGTTCTCAGGTAGCGTCTGAACGAGATCCAGGACAATCTGGCGAGTACCTTCTAAACTTAGAATAGGGAAGGATAGGGAAACCGGGCGGCGACTCGGAAGGATAGGTTAGAATAGGTAAATCTGGAACTTAGAACAAATTAAGTAAGGCTTATCGCGCGGCGACGCGAACAGGAAAACCGCGGGGCAACGCGGAGGGATAGACAATCGCGCGAACCGCAGGGCGACGCGGAGGTTAGGGAATTACGTAAAATTAAGCCGCGGGGCAACGCGGGACTGTGTAAATTTAAAATTGTACTTACTTCAGGTACGGCGTCGATCTTGTATATCACTTGGTCCGCCTAGGCTCTGGATAAGATAACTTAAACCACCGCGGGGCGACGTGGGGACAATCGGGACTAATTAGGACCCTGATCCTATGCGGGGCGACGCGAGGATGGGTAATTTAGATAAAACTACGAATTCCCTGAAAGGTCATGGATCCAAAAATAGAACCGGCCAAAACAATTAATAGGAAAGAAGAGAGACTTTTGTGAACGTCTGTTTTGAATGAGAAGTACTAGTGTGATTTAGTACTTGTGTGATTAATAGGAAAGAAGAGAGACTTTTGTGAACGTCTGTTTTAAATGAGAAGTGCTTGTGTGATTTTGACTGTGGATAAGAAAGCCTGTTTGGGAAACCGGGGAGTTGTGGTTGGTTTTAGCTCCACCCACTTTTTCCAAACAGAGCGAAAGTTTTTTTTAAACCCTTCGTAGTGTTGTCCTGTATGTGGGAAGTTTAAGAGTGTGAACCTTATTGAATTACATATATTCGGATAAGAAGTTACGGAGCTAGGAAATGCACAAAGGATAGGTTTGTTGAGTAAAAGATAAAAAATACATGGTCCCGGTGGTTAAAAAAAAAGAATTTATTTGACACGCTCACTTACTTGGCGAAAGAAAACATGCAATGATTGATTACATTGGGTTGAAAGACATAAATTTAGTCTCGGAATGAGATAAAGAATGCCTTTTAAAAAAAGGCTTCTCAGCTCAAAAAAAGTTTTAAATAAAGATTGAAATTACAAAGTTTGAATTAGGATTTTGAGATATTCAGAGAAGGCACAGCAAAATACTGAGGTGGATTCAAAAAATTATTATATTAAATCTGCAGTTTAGAAGAGACAGTATAACACGACCTTGAGGCTGGAACAATTGAGATAACGAAAAGCAGCCCTCAGCCTACATGCCAGACTTTCCTCTACTTATGGAAAAGACGGAAAAAAAAGACGCAACCTTGAAAGAAAACAAATTGAACGAATTTGAAAGAAAAAGTGTCTTCGATTGCCTGAGATTTTAAATTAACAAATTTACCGAGACCCGAGCCCTCTGTGTAAAATACAAAACCTAATTTGAAGAAAGGAGATCTTAAAAAAAAGACGTAACTTACTAAATAGGTGCTGAAAGGAAAAAAAATGTTCTGAGATTTTAAATTATGAGAAAGTTCCACTGCAGTTTGAAAAGATGCATCACTTCTGTCGAGTTGGCAGGAGAACGCCACTAAATTAGGGCTCTCATTAATGGAAGGAGGACATGTTAAAACCGTAGACGTCTTAAAGAAAGAGTGCGTGCACGAAAAACGTACTAACCTCTGAGAAAGGTATTGACCGACTACGTAGTCAAATGGTTGGCTTTGCATTGACCGAGGCTGATGACAAAATTGAATTTCAGTAAACAAATAGCTATTAAAAATGTGTGGTCGCGTTTTAAATCAATGAAAAAAAATTTTTGGCAAGTACTTGAATTAGAAGTTTTAAAAAAAATTGGAGTTTAATCTAAATGCTGCCTTTCCTGATGAGAAGACTTTTATTATGACGGCTTTACTAATGATTTCTGCTGTTTAACGGATTCCTAATTTCTAAGCAAGTTTTGAAGGCACAAAGACTTTTTTTTCAGATGATTACATGAAGTCACGTAATGACATCAGGTCTTACAAACCTGTAAAGGAGTTAACCCTTTCCATTGACAGCCGTTTTATACTGAACATTATTAATTTGGATTTCTTAATAGAAAAAAGACTCACCTAACAGAGGAAATGGTGCGATAGTCAGAATAAAAATAAAAACAGAACTAGCTTATGTAATAATACTTGCCTGATACAATAAAGAAATAGATACTCAAACAAAACAAATTGAAGAGTTAAAAGGCTAAGATAAATAAGCTGAAAGAGATTTATAAAACGGGACCAGACAGATACAGATAGTACAGTGCACAGCCATAGCACCATCACCTGTGGCAAAAGAGCCAATGTACCCCACGGTGGGGAATCCATAAACCCAACCTAACCCTGACCTCCGATTTCATGGAGTGACCTCGACATGCATGGATAAAAGATGAGTCAGACTAAAAATCCTGCAAAGGATAAGTTAGCCTCGGAAAAACCAATGCCAACCATCCAAGATGTCATTAAAGCACAGGAGGACGCTCCTGAAAAAGATAAATTGTTGTGGAAAGATTATGGATGTACTTATGACAAGTACATGCTTCTAAACTCTGGACCACTCCCGCGGAACAGACTTGCATGTCTGACAAGTTGGCCCTTTGGGTTATTGAATGTATGTATTTGCTACTCATTGTGGAGCAAGGACAACAAGTGACACGCTTTTGGCCACTTGGTGGCACCCTAGACTCCAGGCGCTGACCCAGAACATCAGTAGTCGCTGCCTTATTTGCCAACAGCATAATCCAGGGAAGGGGCCCTGTGATTGGGGTAAGACGCCCCTACCAGAAGGTCCCTTTGAGACCTTGCAGTTGAACTACATTGAGTTGCAAAGAGTTCCGTGTTACAAATATGTGTTAGTAATAGTAGATGTGTTTAGCAAATGGATCAAAGCCTACCCTACCCTGGATAATAAGGCTCAAAATGTTGTTAAGGTGTTAATGAGGGAAATTGTTCCTAGATATGGTATCCCAGCTCGACTGAGTTCCGATAATAGCCCTCACTTTTTTGGCCAAGTTAACAAAGAATTCTGTTCCCAGATGCGCGTTAACCAGCAGCTGCATTGTGCCTACCGACCCCAAGCTGCGGGACTAGTTGAATGTACTAATCAAACTCTTAAAACCAAGCTTGCAAAACTGGTAGCATCAACCGGACTCAATTGGCTCAAACTCCTTCCTATAGCCCTATTCCAGATCCGAACTACTCCCACCGGTAAGGCTAGACTGACCCCCGCTGAGGTCATTTATGGTAGGCCCCTTAGGACCCCCTGGAATCAGAATGTCCCCTCCACTGTCCAATTCCACCACATGACTGAGGAAATGACCAACTATGTTCTTTCTCTGACTCAGGCTCTGCGAATAGCCCACAACCAGGTTCGAGATGCTCACCTCGACCTCCCAGTTTTACCCGAATCGTCCCTCGTGGCACCAGGGAAGTATGTCCTGATTAAGAAATGGATTCGGAAGGGATTAGAGCCACGATGGGAGGAGCCTTTTCAGGTGTTACTCACTACCCCCACTGCAGCTAAGGTTGAGGGGAGAAGTGCCTGGGTTCACCTGCACCACTGCAAGCTCACCCACCCTCTAACAAACCTATTTTATTGGTTATTCTAACTCTTGTTTCTATTCCAGACTTCCTCTTCTCCATAGCTGAACAAGGTCCTTCCTAGGAGCGTCCTGACTAACCGAGTGGGTCCCGAGGAGACCAGTTTGAACTCCTACCCGTAGTGATAGACAACCAGCTACACATTGGTGACCTAAGAGAGGCGAGAAAACCGAAATCTTTGAATCAGCAAAATATTCGGACTATTTATCCTTGTCCATAGAGACACTACAAGAAACATTTTGTTCCTGAGTAATAAGATGAAACTGTGTCTGTGTGCCACAGTCTGTATGGTAGCGTTGGTGTACGACAGGTGCGGCGCATGGGAGGGGAGATTGAAGCGAGAGCTCCATGTAAACACCTTTTTGTACATGTCTTATGTTTATGTGCAAAATGGGAACTTTTCTAGATGCTGGGTGTGCTCACATATCCCTATACATTCCAAAGGGGGAATTCCTTTGCGCCCCGTTCCACTGACCCTAACTGAGACTGTCAAGTGGCTTCTGAGCCAGACTAGCATGAGAGGAGGGGGGCCAATGCAAATACGAAAGATGAAAGGCGGGTCAAGATGTTGGTCTGGGAGCAACCAGACTTTCAGCTGCGAGGCGGCCTGCCCTTCGGAGCTTTCCCCCAACTGTGAAAGAGATAATAACGATACTTGCTTCTCACGTATCCCTCTTGCTTTCAAGATTGCAATCTAACAGGTATCGTCAGAAGGATCACGAAGGGCAGGAGGAGCAACATACCGTTACCATGTGGACAACCACGGGGACGTCACCAAGTGGGAGAGTGCTGGGTACCCCATTAGTCAAACGTTCCAGGGATGGTACCAACCAACCTACGACCGTGAAAAGGAACCCCCATTCTTAGCCCTGACCAATACCTCGGGGATCGGGAGGCCAACCGGGAACATATGTTTAACCCGAAATGACACCAGTAGCAAGGGACATATCATAGGGTACAGCAATTACCCACACAGTCTCAACATCACCATAGGTGCACGAGTCACTATCCTCTCACCTTCCGAATAAAACAGGTGGAGGTCTGTGGGCCCAGTCTTGGGACCCCGAAACAATATATCAGAAGGCAGCATATAACAGCACGTATTTTGTGTGGTCATAGGGCATATCCCTGGTTGCCTAGGCAATGGACAGGGTCCTGCTATCTGGGATATGTGGTGCCATTTGTGCGGCAAATACGTACCCTGGCGGAAGCACATGCCTCCAGCCGACACAGGCGAGCCCTCACCCCCGCCGAAAAGTTCTTTGGGGTCATGATGTTCCCATTCGGGATAGGACGCACCATGGATGAAGTACAGAACCTAGAGAGGGTATTGGAACAGATAGATAACAATACTGCTGAAGCTCTGGAGGACATCACGGCCGAAATGGTAGCAATGCGGACCGTAGCATTACAAAACCGAATGGCCGTCGATTATCTGTTAGCTGAGAAAGGGGGAACGTGTGCCCTGATGGGAATGTAAGTGCAACATTCAGATCCTGATAGTTCAGAAAACATAACCAATCTCGCTGATCACATAAGAAGGGAGGTGAAGAAGTTATCCACGCCAGCAGGAGGATCTAGCTGGTTTGATTGGCTATTAGGTGGATCCTGGGGATCCTTTCTAATGCATGGGGCAATTATTCTCATCATAGTAATAATTACCTGTTGCTTGATTGTTGGTTGCTTTAACCTTTGTTGTAAAGTCATGATGGCAAGGTTAGCAAACCCTCTTGTGGTCACGGGCTCCCGGGTTATGATCCAGCAAACTAAAGACCTACTCGACAAGGAGGATCAGGAAAGAGAGTGTGAACGGCTGAATGCTATACTCCTAGAATAATCCTAAGGGTTATCATGGAATGATAAAAGGGGGGAATGAGAATGTATACAGACATTGAAGTTGAGAATGTGGGAAATGTATAGGGATAGTGAAATTGAACAAAGGATTCATGGAGGAATAGCCTTAAGAATGTCAGACTGCAAATGTTACAACATTGACACAAATAACAGACTAGCTCCAAGGTCTTGCTAAGTCACACCAGTAAACTTGAAACAATATAGGGTGAGAAAGACTCTGAAAGGCTCCTTTGTGTAAAAACAGCCCATACAGATGTCAGCCCATGAGTGGACAAAGGGAAGAAGGGATCAAAGGGGATAGGCTGAACTGAATGTCACTCTAATTGTATCTTGTACTGAAAATGTATAACCGTTGCACTTTTACATTGTAACGGCACTTGTCCGTAGGAAGTGGGTGCGCTCTATAGGGAGAGCATTCCTTCTTTCTGATAAGTCCTGGCCGGTGAAACTAACAATAAAGTCTGCTTTGTTATAAGCGGCAACGGTGTTCGACTCAGTGAATTCGCTGAACCAGATTGAGGGAAAAGAATCCACATTTACATGGGTGGAGCTGCGGAATACCAAAGGACAGAAAACGCTAGTGGGAGTTGTGTACAGACCACCAAACAGTAGTAGAGAGGTTGGGGACAGCATCAAACAAGAAATAAGGGATGTGTGCAATAAAGGTACAGCAGTTATCATGGGCGACTTTAATCTACATATTGATTGGGCTAACCAAACTGGTAGTCATGCGATGGAGGATTTTCTGGAATGTATGTCAAGGAACAAACTAGAGAGCTGGCCATCCTAGACTGGGTGATGTGTAATGAGAAGGGACTAATTAGCAATCTTGTTGTGCAAGACCCCTTATGGGAAGAGTGACCATAATATGGTAGAATTCTTTATTAAGATGGAGAGTGACGCAGTTAATTCGGAAACTAGGGTCCTGAACTTAAGGAAAGGTAACTTCGATGGTATGAGGCGTGAATTGGCTAGAATAGACTGGCAAAGGATACTTAAAGGGTTGACGGTCGATAAGCAATGGCAAACATTTAAAGATCACATGGATGAACTTCAGCAATTGTACATCCGTCTGGAGCAAAAATAAAACGGGGAAGGTGGCTCAACCGTGGCTAATAAGAGAAATTAAGGATAGTGTTAAAACCAAGGAAGAGGCATAGAAATTGACTAGAAAAAGCAACAAACCTGAGGACTGGGAGAAATTTAGAATTCAACAGAGGTGGACAAAGGGTTTAATTAGGAGGGGGAAAATTGAGTACGAGAGGAAGCTTGCAGGGAACACAAAATCTGACTGCAAAAGCTTCTATAAATATGTGAAGAGAAAAAGATTAGTGAAGACAAGTGTAGGTCCCTTGCAGTCAGATTCAGGTGAATTTATAATGGGGAACAAAGAAATGGCAGACCAATTGAACAAATACTTCGGTTCTGTCTTCACAAAGGAAGACACGAATAACCTTCCGAATGTACTTGGGGACAGTGGGTCTAATGAGGAGGAACTGAAGGATATCCTTATTAAGCGGGAAATTGTGTTAGGGAAATTGATGGAATTGAAGGCTGATAAATCCCCGGGGCCTGATAATCTGCATCCCAGAGTACTTAAGGAAGTGGCTCTAGAAATAGTGGATGCATGTTTCCAACAGTCTGTCGACTTGGGATCAGTTCCTACTGACTGGAGGATAGCTAATGTAACACCACTTTTTTTTTTTTTAAACGGAGGGAGAGAAAACGGGGAATTATAGACCGGTTAGCCTGACATCAGTAGTGGGGAAAATGTTGGAATCAATCATTTAGGATGAAATAGCAGTGCATTTGGAAAGTAGTGACAGGATTGGTCCAAGTCAGCATGAATTTATGAAAGGGAAATGCTTGACAAATCTTTTGGAATTTTTTGAGGATGTAACTAGCAGAGTGGACAAGGGAGAACCAGTGAATGTGGTGTATTTGGACTTTCAAAAGGCTTTTGACAAGGTCCCGCACAAGAGATTGGTGTGCAAAGTCAAAGTGCATGATATTGGGGGTAATGTACTGATGTGGATAGAGAACTGGTTGGCAGACAGGAAGCAGACAGTCGGGATAAATGGATCCTTTTCAGAATGGCAGGCAGTGACTAGTGGAGTGCCGCAGGGCTCAATGCTGGGACCCCAGCTCTTTACAATATACATTAACTATTTGAATGAAGGAATTGAGTGTAATATCTCCAAGTTTGCAGATGACACTAAACTGGGTGGCGGTGTGAGCTGTGAGGGGGACGCTAAGAGGCTGCAGGGTGACTTGGACAGGTTAGGTGAGTGGGCAAATGCATGGCAGATGCAGTATAATGTGGATAAATGTGAGGTTATTCATTTTGGGGGCAAAAACATGAAGGCAGAATATCTGAATGGCAGATTAGGAAAAGTGGAGTTGCAATGAGATCTTTGTGTCATGGTTCATCAGTCATTGAAGGTTGGCATTCAGGTTCAACAGGCGGTGAAGAATGTTCCTGATGTTGGGGAAGTCCAGAACCAGGGGACATAATCTTAGGATAAGGGGTAGGCCATTTAAGACTGAGATGAGGAGAAACTTCTTCACTCAGTTGTTAACCTGTGGAATTCCCTGCTGCAGAGAGTTGTTGATGCCAGTTCACGGGATATATTCAAGAGGGAGTTAGATATGGCTCCTATGGCTAAGTGGATCAAGGAGTATTGAAAGCAGGAAAGGGGTACTGAGAGAATTATCAGCCATGATCTTATTGAATGGTGGTGCAGGCTCGAAAGGCCGAATGGCCTACTCCTGCACCTATTTTCTATGTTTTGTGAGTTTTTTTGAAAGGGGGGGGGGGGGGGCGGGGTTGGCGCAGTGAGAAGATGTGTGTGCCAGTCACATAGCACAACATTCTCAGTCATGGCACTAATTTTAACTAGGGGAGATAAATAAGTACATTCAATTTTTTTGCTGTTACAGGACAAGATTTGACTATTGTATTTTTAGTGCAAGTACAGTACTAGATATTTTGAATGATTGTACTGCAGTTGTAAATATTTACATTGTATTTAGAAATACATGTATATTTGAATTTCCAAAAGGCATTCGATCAGGCACCACGTAGGAGGCTTGGTGATAAAATTGAAGGTAAATAGTGTGGATGTCACAGCATGAATAGGAGCTTCGATAAATTATAGAAAACAGCAGAGGTTAATGTTTTTCAGAATGGAAGAATGTACAGTGGTGAACCTTATGACCTTTATAAGATAGGGACTTGGGTAATGGAACAGCACCAAAATTTGCAGTTGACAAAAACAGGGGACATAGTTCAACGGGAAGAGAATTGTAAGCAACTCCAGGAAGACCGAGTAAATTAAGTTTCATCCAATATCTTTCTGGCTAATGCAGAGAAATGTGAGGCAATACATTTGGAAGAAGAGACACAAAATACACACTTAAAAAAAACTTTGAAAGAACAGAAAAATGTAGTGGTTCAAATACAGAATTTTTTAAAATGGGAAACGCTGGTAAAGCCATTGAAAAAAAGTGTTTGACCTCCTTGATTTTATAATTAGAGAGGCACAGAGCACAAAAACAAACTGGTGCTGCTTAACCTATACAAATAGTTGGTTAGGGCACAGGCAGAATAAAAACAGAAAATGCTGGAAATCTCAGCAGGTCAGGCAGCATCTGTGGAGAGGAAGCAGAATTAATGGAGCCAGAATAATGTGTCCAATTTGGGCCCCATCTCCTTTAGGAAGGATGTCAAGAGAAATTTACAAAGATGATACCTGAGACGAGAGGCTTTAGTTATGAGGAAAGATGAGCGAGAGAAAAAATGTGGAGCTCTTTTCACTAGAAAAATGAAGACATCTGATCGAGGTGTTCAAAATGAGAGTTTATGATGAGGTAAATAGGGAAAAACTAGTTCTATTAAATTGGCAAATCAGTAAATAGAGAACATAAATTTAAGATAATCACCATGAGTGATGGGAGGTTAGGAAAAATGTTCCTCCCCAAGAGGGTTTTTAGGATATGCAATTTATTCAAGACAAGTTGATTTTGCTTAAGGTAAATCATTTTCTAAATGAACGATTTCATCAGGTTATTCCATTAAACACATGTAAAATATACACCTACCTGCAAAACAAACAAAAAAATCAGAGCCATAGAAGTTTAAACTGCAGAAGTAGGCTATTCAAACCCATTGTGCTTGTGCCTGGTCTTTACTAGAGCAATCCAAAACTAATCCCACTGCCCGTGCTCTCCTCATAGCCCTGCACAAGATAACAAGAATTAGGAGTAGAAGTAGGCTATACGGCCCTTCAAGCCTGCTCTGCCATTCAATAAGATCATGGCTAATCTTCGATCTCAACTCCACTTTCCCACCCGATTCCCATAATCCCTTGATTCACCTGGAGTCCAAAAATGTATCCATCTCTGCCTTGAATATACTCAATAACTCTGCATCCACAGCCCTTTGGGGTAGAGAATTCCAAAGATTCACAACTCTGAAGAAATTCCTCCTCAACTTAGTCATAAATGGCCAATCCCTTATCCCGAGACGATGATTCCAAGTTCTAGACTCTCCAGCCAGAGGAAACCACCTTTCAGCATCTATCCTGTCAATCTCCCTCAAAATCTTATGTTTCAATGAGATCACCCCTCATTCTTCTAAACTCCAGAGTACAGGCCCAATCTACTTATAGGACAACCCTTTCATCCTAGGTAGCAATCTAGGGAACCTTTGTTGCACCGCCTCTAAGGCATGTATGTCCTTCCTCAGAAAAGGAGACCAAAACTGTGTACAGTACTCCAGGTGTGGTCTCACCAAAGCCCCATACAATTGTAGTAACTTACTCTTGTACTCCAAACTCTTGCAAAAAAGGCTATTTGCCTTCCTAATTGCTTGCTGTAACTTCATGCTAACTTTGTGTTTCCTGTACAAGAACACCTAAATCTCTCTGAATACCATATAGTTTCTCACCATTTAAAAAAATATTGGTTTTCTATTCTTCCTATCAAAGTGAATGACCTCACATTATACACCATCTGCCACCTTATTGCCCACTCACGTTTTTATTCATTCATGGGATGTAGGAATCACTGGCAAGGCCATCATTTATTGCCCTCGAGAAGGTGGTGGTGAGCTGCCTTTTTGAACCGCTGCAGTCTGTGTGGTGGAGGTACACCCAGTGCTGTTGGGGAGTTCCAGGATTTTTTAATCCAGCAACTATGAAGGAACGGCAATATACTTCCAAGTCAGGATGGTGTGTAACTTGGAGGGGAACTTGCAGGTGATGGTGTTCCCATGTGCCTGCTGCCCTTGTCCTTCTAGGTGGTAGAGGTCACGGATTTGGGAGTTGCTGCAGTGCATCTTGTGGATGGTACACACTGCAGCTGCAGTGCATCGGTGATGGAGGGAGTGAATGTTTTAAGGTGGTGGATGGGGTGCCAATCAATGCTTGGCACCCCATCCACCACGTTAAACCTGTCTATATCCCTTTGCAGGCTTTGTGCTTTCCCACAGCTTACTTACCCACTTAACTTTTGTCAGTAAACTTGAATGAATTGCACTCAGTCCCTTCATCTAAGTCATTAATATAGATTGTAAATAGTTGAGTCCCAACCACGGATCCTTGTGGCAGCCTGCCAACCGAAAAATTACCCATTTATCTCTCTGTCCATTAACCAATCCTCTATCCATGCAAATATATTACACCAACCCCATGAGCCTTTATCTTGCATAGCAATCTTTTATTTGCCACCTTTTTGAATGCCTTTTGGAAATCCAAATATACTGCACCTACTGGTTCCCCTTATCTACCTTGCTAGTTACATCCTCAAAAAACATATACATTTGTTAAACATGATTTCCCCTTCATAAAATCAGGTCGACTCTGCCTAACCATATTATGATTTTCGAATAATGGATTCCAGCATTTTCCCTACAACCGATGTCAGGCTAACTGGCCTGTACTTCCGTGTTTTCTCTCTGCCTCCTTTCTTCAATAACGGGGTTAGATTTGCTACCTTCCAATCCGCTGGGACCGTTCTAGAATCTCAGGAATTTTGAAAGATCACAACCAATACAACCACCATCTCGGCAGTCACCTCATTTAGAACCCTGATCAAGTCCAGGGAATTTTTATCGGTTTTTAGTCCCATTATTTTCTCAAGTACTTTTTCTCTGCAGATATTAATTACTTTAAGTTCCTCACTCTCATTAGCCCCTTGGTTTCCCACTATTTTTAGTATGCTTTTTGTGTCTTCTACTATGAAGACAGATAAAAATATTTGTTTAAAGTCTCTGTCATTCCTTTATTCACCATTATAATTTTTCCTGTTTCAGTCTCTAAGGGACCAAAACTTATTTTTGCTTCTCTCTTCCTTTTTATATACTTGTAGAAGGTCTTACAGTCTGTTTATATATATATTTTTTTCTTGCTAATTTATTCTCATTCAATTTTTTGGTCATTCTTTGCTGGTTTCTAAAGTTCTCCCAATCCTCAAGCTTTCTACTATTCTTCACAACATTATACGCCTCTTTTGATCTTATACTATCCTTAACTTCTTTAGTTATCCATGGATGGATCACTTATTTCCTCAAATGGAATGTATATTCTTTAATGCTGTGATTATCTACACGGACATTTTTGTGGCCTTCTGCACGAGGTAGCCAGAGCCACGCATGCACACCTGATCACCATCTGTACATGCGTGCTGTTTACTGAGGCCGCGCATGCGCATTACAGTTGCGGCCTGCAGTGGGCCACTCATTCTTCTGTTGGTGGCTGGGGGAAGAGAATCGAAAGGGAAGACACAGAATCAGAGGGGGAATCAAAGGAGATTGAATTGGAGGGGAGAGAGGAGGGAAGGGGGAAGAGAGGAGGGAAGGGAGAAAGAGGGGGAAGAGAGAATCGGAGAGGTCAGGAAAAGGAAGGGTTTAAGTGCATAGTGGGGATGAGGGAAGAACATGATTCAGGTCTAAAAGGGGAAGGGGGGGGGGGGGGGGATGAGAGCAAGAACGTGATCCAGATGGCAAGAAGTGTTGACTCTTTTAAATGTTAGCAATTACCAATTAAAAGTCAAGCATGTGCCCCCTTTTTAAAAGAGCACAACCAATAAAGACCGTAAATTAAAAAAACATTTTAAATCAACCATAACAAATTACATTTAAATGTTGTTCCCGGTTGTCAGCTCCCTGCTCACAGTAATTAGCACCTATTCAAAACAAACACTTACAGCTGACTGACAATTAACGGCCACTGACAGGCAGTTTATGTTGTTAACTATAGTTTTTAAAGTTATGTTAAATTCAAAATGATAAACTAAATTTCACTTTTTACAACTAATACTCACCCAGACTCACCTAGTAGTTACCAAAGATTTTCACTCTCTCCAAATTCCAAAGTTTAACATTCTGTTCCGAAGCACTCTATTTAAGATCACTCTGCAGACTATTGAAGGTATTGGTTACCAATAACTACAAGTTCTGTCGTCTATCAAGTTAGGCACACCTTTAGAAAGCTAAGGGAAGGGGAAAGGCACTGACACAACTCCTATGTCCCCCAAAAACAAGAATTATAGATACAAGAGTGTCTGAATATTTGGAACATGCTGTTTGTTCAAGTCTGAGCATACTTAGGTTGGAGCATACTCAGGTTGAGCAAAGCACTGCAAGTTAATTATCAGGTACTGAACTGGTAAAACCAGTGTCTTCTGGTGGATATTCATTTGAGGTGAATCTCCAAATGCATCTGCTGCATTTATAACCAACTTCCATCAAAACAAAATAAAAACTTCAGATTCCTTTGAACACAGCCCCTCATTTATTTCTAGATCCTAGATAGACATTGTAGCACAGAAGGGGGCATTCAGCCAAATATTTGGCCTTGTGTTAATGTCAGCTCTTCAACTGCAGTCTTCCACTTTAATCTCTTTCCCATCCCAGAATTTAGTATGCATCTAAATTAACACATTTAAGATGAAAGATTAAATATTAATCTCCAGTGAAGACTACAAATAAAGTACATACAATTCCTTCTACCGGACCAACTTAATGTTCAGCAACAAATTTATTAAAATAATTTCCCCCTGGTTTATGCTGAGTTAGCTAACTTCAGTCAGAATACTAGTATCTCCCTGGGTGTAAGGGGAGAATGAGCCTTCTGTTTGAGTTAACCAGCAACCCCTGCTGGAAGTACACATGTAAAAATGCTGTGTAAAGTGCACTCAGCTGAGATAATCATAGATAATCATAGTCAAGTGGGCACATTCAACAGGGGAGAGGCAAGGGGAGAAAAATCAGGCAGAAAATTAAGAAAAAGTCTATTAAATGATCCAGTGACATCGCATTTTGCAAAATAGAGTGGAAGTAGGAAAAAGCATCTACAAGGTGAGACCATACATTATATTAAATTTTTTATGACACCATCCTAAATGTCACCTTTGTAAATACAAAAAACTTTTTTCAGAATACTTTTAATATCGGTATTAAATGTTAAAATAAAAAGTACATTTACAGCCAACTTCTCAGTACACCCCAGCAGGAATGATCTTCATTTGTTCGCCAGTGCTGCACTCTGCTTTCCTCTGGGAAAATAGGTCTAACTCAAGAGACAAAATACCAACTGAACAAATTTTCAGAGTTCAGCTACATCTGCAAATGTGACATTGCAGATACATGCTTATTAGAAGGATGGCAAAATTCTGAAAGCTAAAACAGTTCTCCCTCTCCTCCCCCAAATGCACTGTGATAACAGCTTCCCCCCCACCCTCCCAAATCCAACCACAAGGAAAAGCAATGGAGACCAATATTTGCACTAAATTTTTCCAATTAGATTTACACATGCAGTTATGAACTGAAAATAGATTGCTCGTGATCAGACAGGATCTGTGCAAGCAGCAAAAGAGTGAACCTTCTCTTTACTGCATGAACTCACTTTCCAATTGCATAAATCTTCAAGATAGGTTGTTATGAAATTAGGAAGCCGACATTGTTATTAGATCTTGAAGAAAATAACAAAGTTCACAATGATGAAGTCTGTTGAAAAAAATTACATTAATGATTGACACAGCAAGCCAGAAGTTAAGACTGATACATCACTGGATTGCCAGTGGAAATCCAAATTTGAATTACAATGTTGGTTGATGCTTACATCTTGACTTCCGACAGAGGTTGAACGTCAACCTAGTCTTAGTCTAAGTCCGCTCTGCTTGTCAAAGATCTAAAATAAGTAAAGGAATAATCTCTTCTTGAAAGGCTTATGTGCCTCAGGGTGAAATAATTAAATGACACCGATGACATCCTTCTATATATTTGCAGGCATTGGGGGTCAGGTGGGGAGAAAGAGATGACCATTGTGCATATCCTGCAATAACTACAGATCTACAGCAATCAAAAGTTTGACTTCAATGATGAATGTATTTGGATAGTTCGCTTTTTCAATGGACTTTGTAATTTTTGAAATTTTAACTCTGGGCATGAGTTGCAAGCCTTCATTATAAATGGTGCTTACTGCAGCTATACTGTAATTATGACTGTGTACAAATGCAGCCATAAATGTAAATATTAGCTGTGCTGCACTAGTTTTTTTTCGTAAAAAAATAACTTCATCTTTTAATAATGTCGATCCTTTCACTACCAACTGTAGATAAAGTAAAGCTTGCAGATCAAAGTATAAATTGTGTAAACGTGTCACTTCTGCACTGATTTAAAAAAATATATAAATATATAAAAATTAAAATAAGTAGGGGTGTAATCAAATTCAGGAAAATTGCATTAACTAGTTTCCAGGCTAAACCGACAGTATCCATTTTCATCACCTACATTTGTTTGCACATCATTTTTAAAAACAAATATTTTCCTTAGTGTAAATATTACCAATTAAGGGGGAATACACAAGTTCAAACTGAAAATCTAGAAGCGCTCTTTAAATTTTTATGCACTTGGCCTTATCTAAAATATACCACCGTCTCCAGTCAGTAAAGGCAGTGTCACCAGATTATAATTGCTCAGTATTATTTCTTCAGAATATAAACTCACTGAACACAATAGATATCCATTCACAATACTGGGCATTTACACAAGGGCATGGCTACAAAATGGACGGATTTCTGCCCAAATGTTATTCTAAATCAAGTGCAGACCCCAGGAGAAACTAGGTTTTCTGTCACTGCCCTAGCTGTGCAGCCTAAATTCCAACTCTGATACTGTCCTTCACTTTGCTGAAAGAACAAGTCAACTTGTTAAACCAAGGTACTGCAAAAGAGAGACCCCCAAAATGGAGATCAGAATTGCATTATGGAGTTACATCTGTGACAGACATTACACAGATTCCAAGAGGAAAATAAATTGTTGCCAGAGGCTGCATAAAACTACAAATAGCTGCTCCAAGCAAAGTATGTATTTAGGCCATATTAGTGTTAAGCTATTATAATGCTCTACCATAACCTTCAATACTGTAGACCTCAAAGGTTTTGCTCCAAGTACATTTTACAATTGTCTTACTAAATAACTATGGCTGCTGCGTGAGGGTAACAAATTATACAAAAGCCTTCCATTGTTGCCATTCATAAGCAGGTTTGTTTTGCCACTCCCTGCTTCTTAACAGTTTATTTATATTCTTGGGTATTAAAACACCAGCCTTTATGAACATATCTTTAAAAAAAAGTGAGCTCATGAAGTTTTCAAACACCTCCTCACTATATTGCCTCTGTGCCACCGTCACTCCCAAAATGTAGGACAACAGTCCAAATAAAGTGATGACTACATTTAATAAATTAATATACATATTTTAAGATTTACAATGCACATTCATTTATCTTTAAGGGGCTCAGAATGTTCATTATATTTACACATATACAGTTATCAGACAGTACTGGGAGAGAAAACGGGTCTCTGTCGGGCTTTTTTTTTGCTGGACATGAGCAAAGGTGCCTGGGGGGGGTGGGGGGAGAAGAGGGGGAAAAAAGAGGAACACATAGGAGGGAGGGCAAGGTCAGTCAACACCCTCTACTCCTCAGAAGAAGGTGATGCAGTTGTCATTGTTTGTTTACCCGTCTTTCGCTCATAGTTAACAAGCCGTTGGCCAACGAGATACCTAGAAAAAAAGTACAAACACCATCACACAATGCACATAATATTTTCACTAAGATTAAAGTTAGGTATGAGACACACATTTCTGACGATGCTGTGGTGCAAATATGTAGCCACATTATTCATGACTAAGTCAGTCACACATGAGGGAGAGGAATTTTCCCAGATTTTTTTCCTCTAAATTGGCCTGGGTTTTTAATCTGGTTTTTGCCTCTCCCAGATCAAATGGCTCCAGTTGGGGTGGAGTGTAGAATGTTTTAGTATAAGGGGTGGCGAGGCGGATTGGTTAGGCTTGGTGCTCTTTGCCTTTCCGTCATTGTTCATAGGTTTATATGTAACTTATAGGGCTGCTGACCAAGGGCCGTGTGGCTCTTTGTCAGCCGGCATGGACACGATGGGCAGGAATGGCCTCCTTCTGCGCTGTTAATTTCTATGACATAAATATGACATGATTGCTATTATGTGATGGTGTCATCAACAAGACAGCCCAATGCAGAAAACCAGACCACTGCCTTTACTTTCCTCAACATATGCAGATTTCAAAATAGTCTTCCAGCTCTAATTTTTTCTTTATACAACTTTGTGCTTCTTACTAATCAATATAAAAGCAAACACAGGCACATCCACCCATGGTGCATAGGAGATATAGACACTAATTGTGGTGGCTATCAAGGATAGAACCTTTCCAGATGTATCGGTTAATCTATTTTTATAATGGATGCTTATGCATGATGTTTCCCAGTAATCCAAATTAGCTCCTCAGAAACTAGTAATGACAATACCAACATCCATCTGTAAACATTATTGAGTACTTTTTCTGAACGATAAGGGAGTCAAGGGTTATGGGGAGCGGGCGGGGAAGTGGAGTTGAGGCCAGGATCAGATCAGCCATGAATGGCGGAGAAGGCTCGAGCGGCCAAATGGCCTACTCCTGCTCCTATTTCTTATGTTCTTATGTACTGCACAGATACACTGTACACTACCAAAAACCATAAACTATGAAAAGCTCATTCAAATTTTCACACACATTGTACTAAAACAGGTGTAAATGGGTTAAAGCCTATAATCTAACCTCAAGGATCAGATGAGATTTATACTGTAGCTTAGTGTATTTTATCAATGAAACTTCATTAATGGGCTTGCATCTTGTAATTCAATCTCAGGTATCCATTCTTTTACAGGCAGATCTTTGATTGGCCAGGAGATTCAGGATGGGAAAATCATTAAAATATTTAACAATTTTTATTCTCTGGTGCATTTTAAGTTGCCTAGTAAAATACCTACTTGTCATTTTTAATGTGCTCATAGAGGCGCTTGAACTGGCGGATTTGGAAGGACAGGACTCCCATCAATATCACCACCATTAGAAGGAAAGGATAAATTCGACGCTGGACTAGATTCTGCATCTCAGAAGTTACGCCTGTATAGCAGTGGGGAACAAGGGCAACAGATTTCAAAATCTATATTGACTGTATTGTACAAGCAAGTTGGAAACAAACTTTGAATTTATACCTAGGTGGTTATTATGCAAAATAACAAGGCAATGTTTGAAACAATAGGTTCTTTACCCAGACATTTTAATTGTACACATAAATCCAGTTCTTGCAACATTCTTTCAAAGCTGAAACTGCCTGTTCTAGTGACAAGATTAAATATTTAAGACTGCTCCATGTTATCTTGAACTTTTGAGCCTATACAACATTTTCACCCAACTCGGTTATTTTATGAACTATTTATATAGGCTAGAAATGTTTAGATGAAAAGGGCAACATACTTGTACTGTCTTATCTGGAAATGGCTTCAACAATTAGAATTCCTGCTGCTAAATAGATTTATCCAACACATATATAGTGACAGTTGTGACTTCAGTATTTAACACCATTTTTGCAACATAATCTGTCCTGTACACTCGTTGGATGAATTGCATTTAGAGATCCCAACCTAAATTTTAATTTTTGGACTTTAGTATTTAAACACCGAGAGAGTTCAGACATCAGCCAGAAATGATTCCATCAGAATAGCTTCTCAATAAATACTGACAATCAAGTGGTCATATCATTAGCTTGTTGAAAAATAAGCAATCTCAGACAAATTTTTCAGTACTTACCCAGTAGGGGTACAATGCCAGCAGCTATGACATATGGCAGGCAGAGTGATAACAGCAACACTGCAATAACTGGTGCCGCTAGTTTGCAAATTATAAAATGCAAATCAATGTTTCGAATGCCATTTGCATAGACCTGAAAAAAAAGTTACAGCTTATACAAATGCATAAATTCAGATACAAGCACGACTGCATAATTTTTTAAGTCTGTAATTTACTGTAATCATCAGTCTGAAAATATATTATTGCAGGACACAAAGTGGTAAGGTGTGGCTCCATGATAATAATTTACAACACGTGAGCTCCTAATCTAAATCGGGGGTGGGGGTTATGATGAGCAGCAATACAAAAATAAAATCAGGAGACACTCAGATTGCTGCCACACATCTCTTTCGCTGTTTATAAAATGGTAGCAAACAGCCACTTGCAAGGACTTGAGTATGAAGTAGTGAAACTAAAGCAGGGCATGGGGTGAACCCATTATATTATACACATGCATGAATATATAAATTTTACAACAAAACAGCACACAAGCGTAACTGTAATGCTGATCTCTACCGTAACATATTAACCCAAACTACAGCCATTTGCCAAAAATGTTAATCAACATATTAAACACAAAGCTCCTTCAGTGTCAAACATGAGGATTGCAAAACAGTCTTCCCCTTTACTAATATGGTCCTCTGTTGGATTTTATTTTACCATTTTCTATGCGTGCACTCAGATCAGTGTGGGCAGTTTAGTTGCGATTGCGAAAGTGGAATCAATTCTGATTTGGAAAATAACCTAAATTGATAGCAATGTAGCAAATAATTTCCTTTACACTTTCTATAATATTTTTAGGAGACATTTACCTGTTCAATAACAGTTTTCAGCCACCACTGAGGTCCCATCAGTGTTATAGCTGCAATTATTTTGGCATGGAGAACACCGAGAGCCCAGTCCTATTGTAGACGGAAACATTAGTGTCAAAAAGTACAACAGCAGCAGGTACGTACTAAATCACAATGTCCATTCCCACACAAACCATTTTTCCCAAATGGAACTCATCTTCAAAACTTGAGCATGACTCATTTTACAATACATACTGGATTCCCTTGAAGAAGTAACCAAGAAGCATAATCACCTGAAGCCTCGATGCAAGATTGCCATTGTCTATGTATGTAAATAACCAAGTCGTTATAATTTTAATTTACGTACAGAAACGCTGTTTACCCAGTCGAGGAACTTCCCAGGTTTGATTCATGTCTGTGCTCAGCGCATCAGTAGAAACACTATAATTTGCTTTGGTGTAACGAGACTACAGAGGGAAGATTTATAAAGACATAATCAGCAGGATTCTTGATTGTTACCCAATGACTTGTGCCAGAAAGTATGCGTAATGTGGATACCACAAAGATCACATTGAACTCTCCTGTGACTCTCTGTCCACCACAAGTACATGGCCTATAGTACTTAGCACCTAGGCTCACATGTGAAGGATGACTGTTTGGGCAAGATAGCAGAGGACAGAGTTACCAATTGAACTGTTACCCAAAATGAAGGGGGGGGGGGGGGAGGGGGGAAAGAGAGAAGAGAAGAGAAGAGGGGGAAATTTTGCTTGCTTAAAACTACCAAGGAATCCCAGAGAAGACTGACCTGGATCATTAAAAGCAACAAATGAACACAAAAAACCTCCATAAAACACACAGGTGGCTGGTGCAAATTCAACTGTTAGCTGCTGCTGCCACATTAAAACATTTTGTACTGGCATTAGTCATAATATTGATTAACCAATCTGAGCTTTAATTTTTAAATAGTGGTTCAAGGGAGTCTAGAACAGCAGCAGGTTAAAGTCATGAAACAATTAAGCAATTAAGTCAACAGGAGCACTGAGAATTACAAGCACTATTCAGTACCATCAGAACAGTATGTAAATAAGAGGCAAGTGCTTGCGATGACTTTTCAATACTGAATCAATAGTGAATCAAAACTTGCATTTATATATCACCGTTTACAACCTCAGGACATCCCAAAGTGCTTTACAGTCAATGAAGTATTCTTGAAATGTCACCACTGTTGTAATGTACGAAAATTCAGCAGCCAAATTGCACACAGCAAGATCCCAAAAACAAGACCAGATAATCTCAAGGCTGCTTTGCTTTAGTGAAAATCCAATGAAGTATTTTTAAATTATGGAAACAAGTTCTAAAAATCAGGCTATGTCTGTCTTTTCGTGGGATATGTGGAACATTCTTTGTTCCAATCCTACTCAGGTCCCCGCTCTCACCTCTTTTTCCGGTACATTGATGACTGTATTGGTGCCGTTTTCTACTCTCGCCCAGAACTAGAAAATTTCATTCACTTTGCTTCCAACTTACACCCGTCCCTCACCGACTCTTCCCTTCCTCGACTTCTCTGTTTGCATTTCTGGAGATAGGCGATCGACAAACATCCACTATAAGCCCACTGACTCCCACAACTACCTGGACTACACTTCCTCCCACCCTGCTTCCTGTTAGGACTCTATTCCTGTCTCCCAGTTTCTCCATTTCCGTTGTATCTGTTTGGACGATGCCACCTTCCACACTAATGCTTCCAATATGTGTTCCTTTTTCCTCAACCGAGGATTCCCCACTACTGTGGTTGACATGGCCTTCGACCGTGTCCGCCCCATTACCCGCACTTCTGCTCTCACCCTTTCCCCTCCCTCCCAGAACCACGATAAGGTTCCCCTTGTCCTCACCTTTCACTCAACCAACCTCCACATTCAACGGATCATCCTCTGCCATTCCCGCCAACTCCAATGTGATCCCACCACCAATCACATCTTCCCCTCCCTTTTCAATATTTCGAAAGGACCGCTCCCCTCTGCGACACTCTTGTCCAATCCTCAATCACCTCCAACAGCCCCTCCACTCCCCACAGCACCTTCCCGTGCAAGTGCAGGAGGTGCAGCACCTGCCCTTTTACCTCCTCCCTTCCCACCATCCAGGGCCTTTTCAGGCCAAATAGCGAATTACTTTAACTTCTTGCAATTTAGTATACCGTATTCGCTGCTCACGATGCGGTCTTTACATTGGGAAGACCAAACGCAGATTGGGTAACCACTTTGCGGAACGCCTCCGCTCAGTCCTCAAGTATGACCACCTGTCACTTTAATTCTCCGCTCCACTCCCACTGTGATCTCTCTGTCCTCGGCCTCTTACACTGTTCCAATGAAGCTCAACGTAAGCTCGAGGAACAGCACCTTATCTTTCGAGTAGGCATTTTACAGCCTTCTGGACTTAACATTCAACAATTTCAGACCATAACCTCTGCCCCTATTTTTTCCAGGAGGCAGCTGTTTATGATTCTTCCATCGCCATTCGCAACATTTAATCACTCCCGTCTTCTACCCGATCATAGACTGTCCCTTTTGTTCCACCTTTCCCTTCCTCTGCACCTGCTTAAAATGTTGCATCTCTAACTTTTACAGTTCTGACGAAGAGTCTCAGACCTGAAACGTCAACTCTGTTTCTTTCTCCACAGATGCTGCCTGGCCAGCTGAGCGTTTCCAGCATTTTATGTCTTTGTGTCAAAAATCTCCATCCTGGTTTTAAAATCTTATATAATCGAATTAAAAGATAATTTGGTGCCAGTTTAAGGAACTTATAATTTGATTTACTTCCATAGCTCATTTGGAATGTATTTGGTCAGATGTGTGAGCTATTTTGAGTAGGAAACCTGTCGAAAAATATACCAAAGGCTAGTCACATACCTGCCATGGGTAAAAGAGTGGTGTCTGATCCAGAGGTACTCTTAAAGGAGCTACAATAACTAGTTCAAATAAGAGTCCTAAAAGAAGAGGAACCATTCCAGCCAGCAGCAAGGCCACTACCAATGTTTTCACTATCTGTGGAGAAACCAAAATCAATCATGAATATTCAGTTATGTTCTTTTCAAAATGCCATCTATAAATAAGTATTGAGTCACTTTTTGGTTTGCTTGCACACACAATGTGATGCAAACCACACCAACATATTTTCACTTGTGTGAGATGTTACTGTGAAAATGATCAACTTTTCTACTTCTCCATCTCAAAAAAGGTTTGCTGGACACTTTTTGATAAAGACTAAATTATCCTACCATCTCCAACTTTGGTCTGCATGTATTTGCTCTAAGAATTGCAGTCAGAAACTTGCACACTGCAGAGTTGTGCTCTGAGACAACCACAAAGTTACACGTTGGGACCCCCCAAGGTATCTAATTGCATTGCCATCACAACAAATTAATCTACTTGCAGACTAGATGTTATTTAAAATAGTTATCAAAAATATTTAAGAACTTTCATTCATACCGTGGTATCAATTCTTGAACTATTGTTTTGTATCATGCAACAAAAACATGGAGTTCACAGGAAAGGACAGTCACAAAATTCAATATTCGTTCCAAAAACAAAGTCATTCATCACAGGAATTTTCTCTACTCTGCATTGTACAGGATATTCACTTTCCCAGCTTATAAAGCATGTTCCAGTATATACAAATGCATTATACAAGGCAGTGGATAGACTGGAGAAGCTGGGGTTGTTCTCCTGAGAACAGAGAAGCTTGAGAGGAGATTTGATAGAGGTGTTCAAAATCATGAGGGATCTGGACAGAGTAGATTGAGAGAAACTGTTCACATTGGTGGAAGGGTCAAGCCCATTGGTGGAAGGGTCGAGAACCAGAGGACACAGATTTAAGGTGATTGGCAAAAGAACCAAAGACGACACAAGAAAAAACTTTTTTACACAGCGAGTGGTTCGGATCTGGAATGCACGGCCTGAAAGGGTGGTGGAGGCAGACTCAATCGTGGCTTTCAAAAGGGAATTGGATAAATACCTGAAGAAAAAGAATTGCACAGCTATGGGGAAAGGGCGGTGGCATGGGACTAGTTGAGGTGCTCTTGAAGAGAGCTGGCACGGGCTAGACGGGCTGAATGGCCTCCTTCTGTGCTGTAACCATTCTATGATTCTATGTGTGAATGGAGCAGAAATCTCACAATGGCTGGAAAGCAAGAGAATTCTTCGAAAATTTGTTTTCATGAAAGGCATCACTGTAACTGTCCTGCACGATGACCAGCAGCAAGTCAGTCATTCTATTATGCAGAGCTCAATCTTACATTGAAAATTTGTCAAACTGCATTAATTTTAAAGGGCAATATATACTTTGGAAAAAACCAGGAAAAAATAGTTAACATTCATTTTTCTAATTATTTTCCAAGTCACTGAAATGGAACATAACATTTTCAATCTTCAGTCCCCCAACTGTGACTGCGTGATGAAATATGCCATCAATAAGATTTCACTTGGCACTTAAAAAAACAAGGGCATAAAAATTCAAAGGGTTCTGTAAAATGACAACAGCCTGACAAAATAAAGATTAGTTATGTAAACTATGGCAATCTATTATGTGAACTTTTAAAATTGTGTTACTTTTCAGAGATAATAGACTTAGCACATCACTTCAAAAATTTGCTTCCGACTTCTTTTCCAAACTACATGCCATTGGTACTTCATCAATTACACCAGTAGTTACTGTTCTACCGTACTACACATGTCACCTGAACAAGTACACAAAAACACACTGCACATTCAGCAGCTGAAGTAACTCACCATGAGGGACCATTCCTTCAGTTTCTGAAAAATAACATCTCGCCCCTGTGGCATCCATGCTGCTAGCACTGTAATTGCTCGGATAGTCAACCAGCAGATATACAATCCACAGGCAGCTGTGTATAGCTCGTGGATTTTGGCACTCCCAGTCCAAAATGACATAAGCCAACGACCTGCTGAAACTGGACACAAAATACAAAGTGCGTCAGGAGGGTCTGACTGCTTTACTGAAAATGGCAACACAAAAGCACGGTCAAATTAACTCACATCAAGATAGAAATCTACACTCCAGTTCCATCTAAAGACAAAGGTATAGCACCATTTATTTCAAAAGCTCATTAAGGATTTATCCAAGTTATCCTTCTGGGGCCTTTATAGCCCAACCATTTGGTAGTTCAATTCACTCAGCCTAGTAACCACATTTTGTATGCCTTTAAGGTCTTTCATTCCATTTTGTCTGGAAGTTAATTTTAAACTTATCAATAATATTGAGCAAAACTAAACCTAATTATTTTAAATTTCTACTGCCCCTTGTTGCCTGACTTATCTTGAATTGATTATCTTGGGTTCTTCTGATTTATACCATTTTAATACTCCATTTTAGCATCATAGACAGTCCCTCGAAATCGAAGAAGACTTGCTTCCACTCAAGGTGACTGTACAGTCCAATACAGGAATTACAGTCTCTGTCACAGGTGGGACAGACAGTTGTTGAAGGAAAGGGTGGGTGGGGAGTCTGGTTTGCCGCACGCTCCTTCCGCTGCCTGCGCTTGGTTTCTGCATGCTCTCGGCGACGAGACTAGAGGTGCTCAGCGCCCTCCCGGATGCTCTTCCTCCACTTAGGGCGGTCTTGGGCAGGGATTCCCAGGCCGATGGGGGTGTTGCATTTTATCAAGGAAGCTTTGAGGGTGTCCTTGAAACATTTCCTCTGTCCAGCTGGGGCTTGCTTACCGTGTAGGAGCGCTTGCTTTGGGAGTCTCGTGTCGGGTATGCGGACGATGTGGCCCGCCCAACGGAACTGGTTGACTGTGGTCAGTGCTTCGATACTAGGGATGTTGGCCTGATCGAGAACACTGACATTGGTGCATCTATCCTCGCAGTGGATTTGCAGGATCTTGCGGAGGCAGCACTGGTGGTACTTCTCCAGCGCTTTGTGGTGTCTACTGTATATGGTCCACGTCTCTGAGCCATATAGGAGGGTGGGTATCACTACTGCCCTGTAGACCATAAGCTTGGTGCCAGATTTGAGGTCCTGGTCTTCAAACGCTCTCTTCCTCAGGCCACCGAAGGCTGCGCTGGCACACTGGAGGCAGTGTTGGACCTTGTCGTCGATGTCTGCCCTTGCTGATGATAGGCTCCCAAGCTTTGGTCCTTGTTATCCAAGGCTGTGGATTTTGATGACCGGGGCGGGGCAGTGCTGCATGGCGGGGTCAGGTTGGTGGAGGACCTTTGTCTTACGGATGTTTAGTGAAAGGCCCATGCTTTCGTACATCTCAGTGAAGATGCTGATGATGGTTTAGAGTTCGGCCTCTGAAAGTGCGTCGACGCACGTGTCGTCCGAATACTGTAGTTTGATGACAGAGGATGGGACGACCTTGGATCTAACCTGGAGGCAACAAAGGTTGAACAGGTTCCCATTGGTTCTATAGTTTAGTTCCACTCGAGCAGGGAGCTTGGATACCCCAGTGAGGTGTGTCCTTAACCACCTACTCTCCAAACGGCACATCTTAAATTTCTCCAACCTTTTCTCATAGTCTTGTACATCTGAAACTAATCTTGTTGCTCTTCTCTACTCGCTTTCTAATGCATCTATGTTCTGTTGAAGTGTGGCGACATATTCTGAAAGGTGCTCCAAGTTCTTGAATTATTGCATTTATTAGTATCCACCCAGATACTTGTCTCATACGGAAACCCACACCATAAAAATATGATATAATTTCAAGTTCCAGACAAGTGCCTGTTAAACGTAATTATGCTTGTAAGAAGAGTTAGAAAAGTACCATTAGACCTTCATGTACCTGGTAATGTGAGACAGATGAGACTGGCAATCAACAACGTCACACACATGAAGATTACCAACAGCAGGATCTAGTTGAAAAAATGAACAACTTTGAGTCACTAAATTATGTGCTATTGAAACAAACTTAACATAAGCATAATATTTCAAGTCAAAGAACATGCTCGCATCCAAGTAGTTGGTTGCGCAGCTGGTTTCAAAACAATTCTGTGACAATAGTTTGCCAAGTTAAGTACATGTACTATTTCAACTTTAATTGTGGAAGACAGGTTCAGTTTCCAGTGATACCTTACTACCACAAAATATAAATCATAATTCAGTTATTGGGGTAGAGTTTTTGCTTTGCACACAATCGTAAAATTGTGCCGTTAGGTTACAGCTCAAGCTTTCAATAAAAATCATTTGCATAATCACAAATGCAAAATCTTCCATGCACCAGTGCAATCGGGTAGTGTAATAGAATATAATAATTTATTTTCTTCTTTCCATTAAAACGTATTAATTCATGTATGCAAGCGCAGTAACCTAGCCCAGTTTAATTAACAGCTGAAAATGGATTTAATCACAAAAAATAAGCATTTTTTAAATGAGTGTCCCGTCATCCATCTGTGAGTAACCCGATTTAAAATCACCAGAAATGACTTACAAAAATTATACTGAACCATTTGCTACTTTCATTGGTAGTCAGTTTCTTAGTAAATTAAATATTTTTTGATATAATTAAAAAAAAATGTGCCTACTAAATCCTGTGCGCTAAGAAAATTAGAGCCTTCCCTAACCTGTGGGATCACGCAATGTTGCCCTGGGAGTGTAGTCAAGTTTTGTGGCGGAGCCTGATCTGCCGAATTGAATATTGAACTAGCATAAAAGATCATGGAAAACACGACGCAAGCGGCTTTGGGTATAATGCACTTGGGTACCCGTTCTTTTGCGATGGTTCGGCCGATTCTGCCCAGCTTACTGATGTAAATGAGCAAAAACTCCACCCCAATATTTCCATACCCCAAACCATTTCCTACTCCCCCATTGGGCTTACAACTTACTACCAACAGCAATTCTTTACAAATGGATTTATGACTTAGTTACACTTGACACGTAGAAGAAATCTTCCCTTCCTGGTTGGCAAATTGGTATCGAGAGTCCTAGGTTAAATATTTAAAATGTGTACACTGATTCTTCTGAATGTTCACACAATTAGAATTGTAAAAATGAATTATTGGTACTCAGTCTCCTCTTATTACTGTATCTTATTCTTTAAAACTGCAAGAGGCAGACTGTGACAGATTATAGTATGCAGAATTTCCTCAAATGCTCTGCTACTTCAGTAACCTTGCAAGTAGATAAAATAAGCTGTGAGCAGCACTACCCATTCCCTTATTCTTTTAAAAAGAATAATGGAGGTCATTATCCTTGAAAACATATATAATGTTGCGCCACCCAATACACACAGGAAACTCATGCCCCCGGGGTTAATAAAGAATTTCAACTGTAATTATAAAAATAAACCAGCATTGACAATTTAGAAAGTTACCTACCCTAAGAGGAAACTGTAAAGGTTTCCGATAAGGCTGAAAGCCCACTGGCCCACCCTGTTGCAATATGGCCTGGTGGGCTGCGTGAAGGCCCTCTCCTACTATAGGTATGGCATTGTTATTACGAGCCTGTTGGTTGTTGTTCGCCTGCTGGTTGGCATTGTTCTCATTTTCCTCCTGGTCTCCAAGCAAATATGAATGAAGATCCCTGTCAGCGAGAAGAAAATGCATTCATAACAGTAAACAAGATAAGATCAACAAGTTTTATGTAATTTTTTTTGTAGCAGACTGATTTACTCAGCACTTTGTGTAACAGTAGTATTCATTCTGCTGAATTTATTTTAACAGTGCCTATCAGTGATAGTATCTGGACAGTATAGATCAAGAAACATGATTTTTAAAAACACATGCATTAGACCATATCTGTACAACCAAGAACAGCAAAGAGTGACAAAACAGATAGTAAGAGCTACAAAAAAGGCGAATGAAAAGCAACTCCCAAGAGAAATAAACACAATTCTTTTTTACAATTATATTAGGAAAGAGGGGGGCAGGAGCAATGTTGGCCCCTTGAAAACTGATATCGGTGATATTGTCAATGATTAAGAAAGGGAAGATAGATTATGAAAGTAAACTAGCACAAAATATAAAAACAGATAGCAAGAGTTTCTACAGGTATATAAAAAGGAAAAAAAAGAGTGACTAGAGAAAATGTTGGTCTCTTGGAGGACGAGACCAGGGAATTAGTAATGGGGAACCATGGAGATGGCAGAAACTCTCAACAAATATTTTGTATCAGTCTTTACGGTAGAGGACACGAATAATATTCCAGCAGTGGATAGTCAAGGTGTTATGTATGTAAAGATTGTAACTGTGTAAGACTTGCCACCAGAAGGCGCAACTGCTGGAGCCCAAGGGTCACCTGCACACCTCATGCAAGGGAATATAAAAGGTTGTCTGCCATGCTGCTTAGGCACTCTGGAGTTGTATTAAAGAGACTAAGGTCACATCAATTTTAGCTCAGTCTTGTGGAGTTCTTCCATCTTAACAATTGGTGACGAGTAACAGATTACGAACTTTCACACGGTCATGGCTGCCGTTGGTATTTTAGAGAGATTTGTAGAGGGTGATGATTGGGAAGCCTTTGTTGAGCGTTTCGACCAGTACTTCGTGGCCAACGAGCTGGATGGGGACGATAAAGTGATAAGCTCAGGGCGATTCTCCTCACCGTGTGAGAGTCCACAATATACGGCCTCAGCAAGAATCTGCTAGCACCGGAGAAACCAATGGAGAAAACATATACAGAATTATGTACGCTGGATCGGGAACACCTCAAGCCGAAGGAGAGCGTCTTAATGGGGCCAGGTATCGCTTCTACATGCACCATCGCTCCGAGCGCCAGGACGTGGCGAGTTATGTCGCTGACCTGAGACGCCTTGTGGGAACTTGCGAATTTGCTGGAGTTTTGGGGAAATGCTGCGGGACTTTTTTGTACTTGGCATCGGCCACAAGGTCATTCTTCGCAAGCTGCTGTCCGTCGAATCCCTAGACCTGAGCAAGGCCATCACGATAGCCCAGGCATTCATATCCACGAGCGATAATACCAGATAGATATCTTCCCAGCATCGAAGCTCACCGGCAAGTACTGTGCATAAAATAACGTCGATAGCAGGCAGAACTGCATATGGCAGGGCCTACACGTCTGCAGTTGCAAGACCTAGGATGATTCAGATTCCTTCACTGGGCATGAATGCAAATCCATTAGCACCATGTTGGCGCTGCGGAGGTAATCATCGAGCCTATCAATGTCGATTCAAGCACTACGTACTAGATAGATTTTTAACCAATAAGGGAATTAAGGGTTACGGGCAGCGGACGGTTAAGTGGAGCTGAGTCCACGGCCAGATCAGCCATGATCTTGTTGATCTTGATCCAGAGGAACATGGAGAGTCTGCTGAAATCGGTTCCGCGAACCGTTGTGTTTCAAGACGACATCCCGATCACCGATCGTGACACCACCAAAAACCTGCACAACCCGGAAGAGGTTCTAAGTCGACTAGACAGAGTGGGACTCAGGCTGAAACGCTCCAAGTGTGTTTTCCTGGCGCCAGAGGTCGAATTTTTGTAGAGAAAGATTGCGGCAGACGGCATCAGACTCAAAGACAGAGGCCATCAAGAATGCACCCCGACTGCAGAATGTGTCAGAGCTGCGTTCGTTCCTGGGACTCAACTATTTTGGTAACTTTCCACCCGGGTTAAGCACTTACCGTTGCACACGTTGCTATGTAAGGGTGACGACTGAGTTTGGGGTAAATCTCAAGAGACTGCCTTTGAGAAGGCCAGAAAACTTACTTTGTTCTAATAAGTTACTTGTATTGTATGACCCGTGTAAACGATTAGTGCTAGCTTGTGATGCATCTTCGTACGGGGTCAGCTGTGTGTTACAGCAAACCAATGTATCGGGCAAACTTCAACCGGATGCATATGCATCTAGAAGTTTGTCTAAGGCTGAAAGAGCCTACAGTATGTTCGAGAAAGAGGTGTTAGCATGTGTATATGGGATTAAGAAAATGCACCAATACCTATTTGGATTTCAGTTTGAGCTTGAAACCGACCACAAGCCGCTCATTTCACTGTTTTCAGAAAGCAAAGGTATAAACACCAATGCTTTGTCCCACATCCAAAGTTGGGCACTAACATTGTCTGCCACAGATCAGGCACGGAGAACTGTGCTGATGACCTCAGTCGGCTACCATTGCCCACTGTTGGGGTGGAAACGGCGCAGCCCACAGACTTGCTTCTGGTCATGGATGCTTTTGAGAGCAAGGGGTCGCCCGTCACTGCTCGCCAGATCAGGACCTGGACCAGCCAGGATCCTGTGCTATTACTTGTAAAAAGTTGCGTCCTCAATGGGAGCTGGTTGGCCGTTCTCAGAGAAATGCAAGATGAAATGAAGCCGTTTCACCGACGCAAGGATGAAATGTCCATCCAGTCGGATTGTCTCTTATGGGGTAATTGCGTGGTTTTGCCAAAAAAAGGCAGGGAAACATTTATACACGACCTACACAATACCCACCCAGGCAATCATGATGAAGGCTATAAGCCAGGTCGCATGTTTGGTGGCTTAGCATTGACTCGGACTTAGGAGTCATGCGTACACCAGTGCAACATGTGCTCACCACTGAGCAATGTGGTCATGGCCCTCCAAACTGTGGTCCAGGATCCACATAGATTTTGCTGACCCCTTTCTCAGAAAGGTGTTTTTAGGTGTAGTGGACGCTTACTCTAAATGGATTGAATGCGGAATCACGTCATCCAGCACATCCACTGCCACCATTGAAAGCCTCCGGGCTATGGTCGCCATCCATGGCTTGCCCGACGTCCTTGTCAGTGACAATGAACCATGTTTCACCAGCTCGGAATTCAACGAGTTTATGACCCGCAATGGCATCAAGCATGTCAGGTCTGCCCCATTTAAGCCTGCATCCAACGGTCAAGCGGAACGGGCAGTCTAAACTATGAAGCAGAGCTTGAAACGCATGATGGGAGGCTCCTAGCAGACCCGCTTATCTCGGGTTCTGCTCAGCTATCGGACGCGACCCCACTAGCTCACTGGGGTTCCCCCTGCACAATTGTTAATGAAGAGGCACTAAAAACAAGGCTCTCCCTAGTCCACCCAGATCTAAATGATCATGTGGAAACCCGGCGTCACCGGCAAAACATGTACCATGATCGCACATCTGTATCGCGTGACATTGATGTTAATGACCCTGTGTTTGTCCTGAATTACGGTCATGGTCCTAAATGGGTTGCTGGCACTGTCTTGGCCAAGGAGGGGAATAGAGTGTTTATAGTCAAACTACTGAATAGGCAAATGTACAGAAAGCATTTGGATCAGACGAAACTGTGCTTCACCAACAACCAGGAACAACCTGAAGCGAACATCACCATCATCAATCCACCAACACACACCCAACCAGCAATCAACCTCGCTGTCAATCAAGAGGATGAACCCACCATTCCCAACAGTCCTGTCAGACCAGCCGCGTCGCAGTGCAGCAATGGTCCGACCAACTCACCCATGCCAGAGTTTGAACTCAGACGATCAACCAGGGAGCGTAGGGCCCCGGATCGTCTCAACTTGTAAATAATTTGTACAAAGACTTTGGGCGGGGGGGGGGGGGGGGTGGGGGGTGGGGGGAGGAAGTGATGTTATGTATGTAAACATTGCAACTGTGTAAGACTTGCCACCAGAGGGCGCAACTGTTGGAGGTCCAAGGATCACCTGCACATCTCGTGCAAGGGAGTATAAAAGGTTGTCTGGCATGCTGCTTAGGTACTCCGGAGTTGTATTAAAGAGACTAAGGTCACATCAGTTTTAGCTCACAGTACTCAGTCTTGAGGAATTCTTCCATACTTAACACAAGAGGCTATAGGGGGGGAGGAACTTAACACAATCACAATCATTAAGGAGGTGGTACTCAGTAGGATAATGGGAACTAAAGGCGGATAAATCCCCTGGACCTGATGGCTTGTATCCTAGGATCTTAAGAGAAGTAGCGGCAAGGATAGTGGATGCATTGGTTGCAATTTACCAAAATTCCCTGGATTCTGGGGAGGTCCCAGCAGATTGGAAAACTGCAAATGTAATGCCCCTATTTCAAAAAGGAGGCAGACAAAAAGCAGGAAACTATAGACCAGTTAGCCTAACATCTGTGGTTGGGAAAATGTTGGAGTCCATTACTAAAGAAGCAGTAGCAGGACATTTGGAAAAGCAAAATTTGGTCAGGCAGAGTCAGAGTGGATTTATGAAGGGGAAGTCATGTTTGACAAATTTGCTAGAATTCTTTGAGGATGTAACGAACAGGGTGGATAAAAGGTAACTAGTGGATGTGGTGTATTTGGACTTCCAGAAGGCATTTGACAAGGTGCTACATAAAAGGTTACTGCACAAGATAAAAGATCACGGGGTTGGGGGTAATATATTAGCATGGATAGAGGATTGGCTAACCAACAGAAAACAGAGAGTAGGGATAAATGGCTCATTCTCGGGTTGGCAATCAGTAACTAGTGCGGTGCCACAGTGATCAGTGCTGGGACTCCAACTATTTACAATAATTAGGAAGGGACTGAGTGTTACGTAGCCAAGTTTGCTGACAATACAAAGATGGGAGGAAAAGCAATGTGTGAGGAGGACACACAAAATCTGCAAAAGGACATTGACAGGCTAAGTGAGTGGGCAAAAATTTAGCAGATGGAGTAAAATGTTGGAAAGTGTGAGGTCATACATCTTGGCAGAAAAAAAATCAAAGAGCAAGTTATTATTTAAATGAAAAAAGATTGCAAAGTGCTGCAGTACAGCAGGACCTGGGGGTACTTGTGCATGAAACACAAAAGGTTAGTATGCAGGTACAGCAAGTGATCAGGAAGGCCAATGGAATTTTGGCCTTTATCGCAAAGGGGATGGAGTATAAAAGCAGTTGTACAGGGTATGGTGAGGCCACATCTGGAATACTGCGTACAGTTTTGGTTTCCATATTTACGAAAGGGTATACTTGCTTTGGAGGCAGTTCAGAGAAGGTTCACAAGGTTGATTCCAGGGATGAGGGGGTTGATTTAAGAGGAAAGGTTGAGTAGGTTGGGCCTCTACTCACTGGAATTCAGAAAAATGAGGGGTGAACTTATCAAAACGTATAAGATTATGAGGGGGCTTGACAAGGTGGATGCAGAGAGGATGTTTCCGCTGATAGGGGAGACTAGAACTAGGGGGCATAATCTTAGAATAAGGGGCCGCCCATTTAAAATTGATGAGGAGAAATTTCTTCTGAGGGTTGTGGATCTGTGGAATTCGCTGCCTCAGAGAGCTGTGGAAGCTGGGACACTGAATAAATTTTAAGACAGAAATAGAGAGTTTCTTGAACGATAAGGGAATAAGGGATTATGGAGAGCGGGCAGGGAAGTGGACTTGAGTCCATGATCAGATCAGCCATGATCGTATTAAATGGCAGAGCAGGCTCCGAAGGGCCGTATGGCTTTCTCCTGCTCCTATTTCTTATGTTATGTTCTTATAAGGAAATGGCGGACATGTTGAATAATTACTTTGCGTTAGTATTTACAGTCGAGGAAGATGATAGCATGCCAGAAATCCCAAGGTAACTAACACTGAATCAGGACACAAAATTAGCGTAAGCAAAATACCAGTAATGAAGAAAATAATGGCACTGAAGAGTGACAAATCCCCAGGACCAAATGGTTTCCATCCCAGGGTTTTAAAGGAAGTAGCTGAGCACATGCAGATGCACCAACTATAATCTTCCAAAGTTCTCTTGATTCAGGAACGTTCCTTTAGATTGGAAAATTGTGCATGTCACTCCACTATTTAAGAATGGCGAGAAGGGGAAACCAGGGAATTAGAGTCCAGTTAGCTTAACATCTGTTGTCGGGAAATTACCAGAGTCTATAATTAAGGATAGGGTGACTGAACACCTTGAAAATTTTCAGCTGATCAGAGATAGCCAGCATGGATTTATAGTTGATGGGTCATGCCTGACAAACACGATTTAATTTTTTGAAGAGGTGACTAAAGTAGTGGACTAGTAGTGTCTATGGATGGTATTTATATGGACTTCCAGAAGGCATTTGATAAAGTCCCCCATAAGAGACTTAACTAAAGTTGAAGCCCATGGAATTGAAGGCAGATTTATTAACCTGGTTAGAAAATTGACCGAGCAGCAGGAGGAAGAGAGTAGGGAAAATGGACAGGTACTCTAGTTGGCAGGATGTGATTAGTGGTGTCCTGCAGTATATATTAACTATTCACCGTATATATTAACTTAGATGATGGGATAGAAAGTCACAAAATCTAAATATGCCGATGACAAAGATAGATGGCATTGTAGGCAGTGTAGATGAAAGCATAAAATTATGAGGGGATATTGATAGATTAGTGAATGGGAAAAACTGTGGCAAATGGATTTCAATATACTTTGATCTTTTGCAAATAAGTCTCTGTCCCCTCCCATCCCTTTCCCCATCTTTTATTGATTAAACTCTTCCCATTGCTAATTAGCAATGGGAAAAGATTGAAAAATTACTTACAGCAAATACCCAGCTGTGACAGTCCAAGCTCGGACCAGGCCCTTCAACCATTGACGAGTGTGTCCTTGCTCCAGTAAGGCCGGCAATACCACCTGCAGTAGAAGCAGCTCCAGAGACAGCTCACTGACTGGGGCATCACTACAGAGAAATCAGAAAGTTAATACAAATACTAAACTGTTGGTTAACACATGCTATTTCATTGGGATTGGAAAATCGATTACAAAAAAATACAATTCTTTCCTGATTAGCTTCACATCCAGGAACTATCATTTTCTTCCCTTTGGAATTTTCCCTTCTTTTCAAGGGATGGGGGTTCATGCTGTAGGATCCTTCTTCGAGTGCCACGTGGCCTCTAGTATCCATTGCAAGTGGACAATTTCTCGTGTGAACCAGGGCAGCGCGTGCTGGCAGCCTGCCCCAATCACAGTGATCATTACAGCCGAGCCCGATCCAGCATTCAGACATCCATGTGTGTGCATTTTCCAGCAGGGACTGCAAACAGCAATCAGGAGGGGAAACCCTGGTTGATTTTCATCTCCCTGGGCCGAAGCTGCTTAGCCAAGTTACAGCAGCTCTAGCTAGGATTAGCTAACTCGGTACAGATCAGAAATCAAACCTGAGTCAGTGGGGGTGGGATTGGAAAGAGGAAAACTCACACCAGGTTTTGTAGGTCTGTTCTGCATTTTGGTTTTGGTTTTTCTGGTGTCTGCTCGCAAGCTCACTATGTCTGGGCAACAGGAAACCCATCATAAGCATGCAAGAAAATAATTAAATTGCATACAGATTTCATAGCAATTTACATTGGTATGCTATCAATATCGAACATATAGGTGAGGGTATGCAATAAACAGGAGATTTGATAAATTAAGTCTTTAAAAAAAGTGTTTAAAAACAGGCTAACTGCACTGTGTTTTATTCAGTACGAGAGTCTCAGAAACTTGCAATATGAAAGGTATGCACACACAGATTTAATAGTTCTATAGCAGTACAATGGAGAGGTGGCAGGCAGAGGCCAAGTGCTACTGGAAATCTGGGGGGGAAAGCCTTTTCTAGTACACCTCTAAGCAGCTTCCTCAGGATGGTACTGTCAGAAGCTGGGCAGCAGATCACTTACCCAACTCTCCAACTAAGCTTAGTCCAAGATTTGTTTAAGCATAAATCACTCAAGAGGTCTTTGAATAAGAGAGGTTAAGTTAAACTGAGGTCTTCCCTCTTAGGCGAATGTAAAAGATCCTATGGCACTATATGAAGAAGAGAGGGGAGTTCTCCTGGTGCCTTGGCCAATATTTATCCCTCAACCAACTAAAATAGATTCTGATCATTATTACATTGTGGTTTGTGGGACCTTACTGTGTGCAAATTGTCTGCCACATTTTCTAGATTACAATAGTGACTATACGTTAAAATTACTTCATTAGCTGTAAAGCGCTTTGGGATATCCTAAGGCCACGAAAGACGCTATATAAATACAAGTATTTTTTTCTTATACACTTCAGGAACAGAATGCAAAAATCTCAGGAGCTCAAGACTTTTGAAATCTTAAGAAAAACATGCCGAACCTTGAAAGTCTAATTTTCACTGACACTATATTAACTATTTACACAGCTAATCAAAAATAAAGGTGCCCTGGACATAGAAAGGATTGACAAAGAGCATTTTCTCAACATCAAAACATCCGAACTCAGTTTCTAGGTACAGCATATATTAATAGGAATGTCACTTGAGTGTTAAAAACACTTTTTTGCCTAAAATGTAGATTGTCCTTATTTTCTCCCTGTTTATAGGTTCATATCATTCTGGGGTTTGGGGGCGAGGTTTGGTTCGGCTAAAAAGCATTTCTTAGGCCTTTATTGTCGAACTTCAAATGGTTGCTGACTTAGGCTCAGGTTTCTTTTCCCTCAGTGGACACGACATCTCCCAATAATCTCACTATGGGAACACACATCTCACGACTGTCACAGCATTATATCAGTGAGGTGTGCCACCGGGAAACAGGATATATAATGTCTTTAAAAGTACACGAGGCAAGATATTACCTGTAAAGCATTACATTGTACGGTAGAAAATCAGGGAGCAGTGTCTTAATAATACGAATTGGTAACCAAAGCATAAGGAGGACTATAGACCCAAAGACAATCTGCAAAGAAAAAAGGCAACAAGCTTAACCAAGTTATAAGGAAAATGAGCAAGTAAAGTTTGCAGAGATTGAGACATTTTTTTTTAAATTTCCAATTTACCTAGAAAATCTACACTTAAATTATTTCCATTCTCTTCCAACCTATTTTGTTTTGTGTTCAGCATGTCTGCAGCACAAAGAATGCAGATTGTTTTTCAGTGAATGGGACATTTGAACCAAAATCAACGAGCCGAAAGAAATAAAACCACATGTTCCCACCAACTCTCAAAACGTTACTATCTCTTGATAGCAATCCAATCACTGAAAAGTAAACATTGATCAAATGCCACCAATGGAGTATGTGATTCTTCCCTCAATGGATCTCCATCTACACCGACATGTATTCCTAAAACTAACATTAAAGTATTCAATAATTCAGAAGATTCCACCCCCTTGCCCAAATGCATGTCTGCCAGATCCCATAAGCCCTCCTCTTGAGTTTCAGGCTGCCCAATCAGAAACCTTGCCCAAGCACTAGGCTGCCCACCCAATCCCACACAACCTGCCATTCCCTGTTCGACATTCTCTGTTTAAATCCTCTCTTTTCAATAAGCAATTTTAATTTCAAGGAGTTACACGTTGATATTGTACTTACCACAGACAATATAAACCGTCTGAAATGTCTATAAATAGGTAGATGAATCATCTCCTGAACTGGGTTAAAGTCTGGATCATTCAGATTTCTTAAAAACCATAAGACACCAGGTCTCAACACCTGCAAGAAAACAGCAACATTAAACACTGACCTGAACAGGTCCTAGGAACATCGGTAAAAGCTGCACAAGAGGTGTTAAAAGTCAAAACAATTACACTTTTAAGCAAGAAAGGGACATAAATTAAAAAATGTTATCAATGAAATCTGTTGTATTTGGCTAAAGCCGCAGTCTGCCAGAAGTGTGGGTGATCAGATTTCCTGAGTGCAGAACTAGATAAGTTTTTGAACTCTAATCACTCTGGTGTACCCAAGTCAATTCTAGCAGATAGTTAAGTATCAATTTGTATTAAAACAAGGCATTTTTGAAGAATACATTCAGGAGGAAATATTAATTCAAACATTTACTTGAATTATCAGAAAAATAATGGGATTCTGTCTAGAAACATTCTTTGTTGCAAAGCAGCTTAATGAATCCCTGGAAGAGACCAGGATGATTTTTACATTTCTTAAACGATACCAACAAATCATATAGTATAATTAAAGTTGTTTAATACCATTCTTCAAATCAGCTATGTTCTATGCCGTTTACTGGGAAACAGTAAATCAGGAAACCTGCTGCCAAATAGTATGCTGTAACAACCGTCCAGCAAGTACAAGAGCCAATTGCAGCTCACCTTCAGGATAATCCAAGGATAAAATTGAAAGATCGTCAAGGACTTTACTGGAATTTAGTTTTAATATAAATCTAAGAGTGCATCTGCACTACAAGTTATCAGATCATACCAATTGCTACACTTGGTTAATATAAAATGGTCGTCAAGTCCTGAATGGACTCAAAACGTAGTGAAGAGAAACTCTGAATTTGGACCACACTTGCACGCACACTTGAAGCAAACGTGCTTTGCACTAATGCTACAGTTGAAATGTGAATGCATCCTTAAATAAGTGACTCTAAAAAGGTAAGATTACAAAATGAAGGTTACATTGTACAACCACATAAATCAGGAAAGATATCAGAGTATAATTGTTGACCTAGCACTGAAAACCTCAGAGCACGGTAGAGGAAAAGTGACAAGGGCAAGAAGAATGTTGGGGTACAGTCACAGATGTAAACAGTACAAAAGCAAAAAATAAACCCTGATACAATAACTTTGGTTAGACCACACAGGAGTTGCAGTTCTGAGTGTGCTCATTCAGTGCAAGGGTAAAACAGTGGACTAAGACAGGTTGCTAGGCTGAACCAGACTGTTCGCAACCTTGGGGTCATATTCGACACTGAAATGAGCTTCCAACCATATATCTCGTCATATCTAAGACCGCCTATTTCCAGCTCCGTAACATCGCCTGTCTCTGCACCTGCCTCAGCTCATCTGCTGCTGAAACCCTCATCCATGCCTTTTTTACATAGAAACATAGAAAATAGGTGCAGGAGTAGGTCATTCGGCCCTTTGAGCCTGCACTACCATTCAATATGATGATCATGGTTGATCATGCAACTTCAGTACCCCATTCCTGCTTTCTCTCCATACCCCTTGATCCCTTTAGCTGTAAGGGCCACATCTAACTCCCTTTTGAATATATCTAACAAACAGGCCTCAACTGTGATAGCGAATGCCACAGGTTCACAATTCTCTGAGTGAAGAAGTTTCTCCTCATCTCGGTCCTAAATGGCTTACTCCTTATCCTTAGACTGTGACCTCTGGTTCTGGACTTCCACAACATCGGGAACATTCTTCCTGCATCTAACCTGTCCAATCCCGTCAGAATTTTATGTTTCTATGAGATCCCCTCTCATTCTTCTAAATTCCAGTGAATACAAGCCTAGTCAATCCAGTCTTTCTTACGTCAGCCCTGCCATCCCGGGAATCAGTCTGGTGAACCTTCGCTGCACTCCCTCAATAGCAAGAATGTCCTTCCTCAGATTAGAAGACCAAAACTGTACACAATATTCAAGGTGTGGCCTCACCAAGGCCCTGTACAACTGCAGTAAGACCTCCCTGCTCCTATACTCAAATCCTCTCGCAATGAAGGCCAACATGCCATTTGCCTTCTTCACCACCTGCCGTACCTGCATGCCAACTTTCAATGACTGATATACCATGGCACCCAGGTCTCGTTGCACCTCCCCTTTTCCTAATCTGTCACCATTCAGATAATATTCTGCTTTCCTGTTTTTGCCACCAAAGTGGATAACCTCACATTTATCTACATTATGCTGCATCTACCATGCATTTGCCCACTCACCTAACCTGTCCCAAGTCACCCTGCAGCCTCTTAGCATCCTCCTCACAGCTCATACTGCCACCCAGCATAGTGTCATCTGCAAACTTGGAGATATTACATTCAATTCCTTCGTCTAAATTGATGTATACTGTAAATAGCTGGGGTCCCAGCACTGAACCTTGCAGTGCCCCACTAGTCACTGCCTGCCATTCTGAAAAGAACCCGTTTATTTCTACTCTTTGCTTCCTGTTTGCCAACCAGTTCTCTATCCATGTCAATACATTACCCCCAATACCATATGCTTTAATTTTGCACACTAATCTCTTGTGTGGGACCTTGTCAAAAGCCTTTTAAAGTCCAAATACACCACATCCACTGGTTCTCCCTTGTCCACTCTACTAGTTATATCCTCAAAAAATTCTAGACGATTTGTCAAGCATAAATCCATGCTGATTTGGACCGATCGTGTCACTGCTTTACAAATGCGTTGCTATTACATCTTTAATAATTGATTCCAACATTTTCCCCGCTACCGATGTCAGGCTAACCAGTCTATAATTCCGTGTTTTCTCTCTCCCTCCTTTTTTAAAAAGTAGGATTACATTAGCTACCCTCCGATCCAGAGTCTATAGAATGCTGGAAAATGACCACCAATGCATCCACTATTTCTAGGGCCACTTCCTTAAGTACTCTGGGATGCAGACTTTCAGGCCCTGGGGATTTATCGGCCTTCAATCCCATCAATTTCCCCAACACAATTTCCTGACTAATAAGGAATTCCTTCAGTTCCTCCTTCTCGCTAGACCCTTGGTCCTCTATTATTTTCGGGAGTTTATTCGTGTCTTCTTTAGTGAAGACAGAACCAAAGTATTTATTCAATTGGTCTGCCATTTCTTTGTTCCCCATTATGAATTCACCCGATTCTGACTGCAAGGGACCTGCAAGAGTGTTGGGGAGGGTTTAAACTAATATGGCAGGGGTTGGGAATCTACGCAGGGAGACAGAGGGAAGTAAAATGGGAGCAGAAGACTTAGCTATTCCAATACACTCCTGGCTGGCTGCCCACGTTCCACCCTACGTAAACCTGAGCTCATCTAAAACTCGACTGCCTATGTCCTAACTTCCACCAAGTCCCGCTCACCCATCACCCCTGGGCTCGCTGACCCACATTGGCTCACGGTTAAGCAAAGCCAAAATTTTAAATTTCTCACCCTTGTTTTCAAATCCCTCCATGGCCTTTCCCCTCCCTATCTCTAATCTTCTCCACCCCTCCCCCCTTCAAGATATCTGCGCTCCTCTAATTCTTTCCTCTTGAGCATCCCCGACTTTAATCACTCAACCATTGGTGGCCGTGCCTTCAACTGCTAAGGCCCCAAGCTCTGGAATTCCCTCCCTATACCTCTCCGTCTCCCTTTCCTCCTTTAAGATGCTCCTTAAAACCCACCGCTTTGACTCTGCCCTAATTTCTCCTTGTGTGGTTAATTTTCAAATTTTGTGCCTTATTATCACTCCTGTAAAGTGCCTTGGGACACTTTACTACGTTAAAGGCACTGTATAAATACAGGTGGTTGTTGTTGTGAGGCTGGTCTCTATCACAGAACTTGGAACATGCCATTACATGTCAACCCCCTCCTAAATGGGGGAAGCAGTCACCTGATTTCAGAAATCACAGCAAAATCTCAAGTCTACCAATAGTTGAATTTAGATTAACTTACCTCTCTGAGTAGAAGAATGAAAGATGCAAAGTAGAACACATAGACCATCCCCACAAGCCAGTGTAGGAACATTGTGGTTCCAGGTGCAGACTGAAAACTCAGCTCTCGGTCTTTCAATGTAGCATCAAACATTTCCTGCAGACCAAATTAGAACCAGCATGATGCCATATCCATCAGTGCAACTAGTCTGCATTTTATTACAGTACCCCATTATTTAAAAAAAATAAATGTTATGAATCCAAGCAAAAAATTTCTATGACAAGCCAATACCTAGCTTATTATTCAAAACCATTTAAAAAAGGTACAAATAGGATCCCAGGTCTCATCCATAGAAAACCATGATTGTAGGGTCAAGTCCCACTACATTTCTATGTGCTCTCTCTCCACTTACAGATGCTAGTTTTTTTTTTACCTGAGCAAATCTGAAAGGCAATGATGAAATCTTATTTTTGATTTCCTGCTGTCTGTAAACGCCAACCTTTTTGCTAAAGGTAGACAGGAGCAATTTTACCCCAAGCAGCGTATGCTCCAAGCTAGTGTAGTACGTACAGATTAAATTATACATTTGTGCATTAGTACCACCAGATATCGACAACAAGGTGCACTTTCTAACATTGTGACTAGAGAGCAGAATCCAATTACATATCAAAGGTCAAGAAAAAGAAAGCAATTGCTTAGTTGTATGTTTATATAACAAAGATGGTTACACTAGTACTGTGTCAGAAGGGCAGGGTTCAACAAAAGAGTTTGTTAAGGGGCCAAAATGGTTTTGCAGAAAAATTAAGGATTTTGCTTCCCCCCCACCGCAAAAGACTAAGATGTATTGAAATTGATTGATGCATTTGGAGCATTAATTTCTTCCAGAACACTTTGCATTTTTGTGAAGTGACAATATAAACATTCTCTAAAGGTCCTCACTGGCTCGCAACAAGGCCAGCCTTCGACTGCATAACATATTTTAATGAATCACTGATATGCTCCTTAAGAGAAACCACTTACCAGTGAACAAATGTCAAGCCACCAGCCGCATATAAGAGGGAATACACCAATTTCCACAACTACCAGTAAGGACACCTAAATAAAAGAGAACATCATGAAGTTGTGTACAGGTTGAACCTCCCTTATCTGGAACCCTCGGGTCCTGGCCTGTTCTGTGTCGGGATTTTTCCAGACAAGGGGTGGTCACGTTAAATTGGATGGTACAGGTACTGAGCAAGGGGATATCAGGTCTGGCTTGGGGCGGGAGTGCGGCTGAGAGATCATTGGGGTGGGCGGGGGGGCCGGTGGATCGCGAGGTCAGGCCAACGAATGTGGGAGTCGGCAGCAAGGAAGGACTTCAATTTGTTCATGTTGGAGTTCTGCACATGCGCCACCCGGTAGCCAGGAATGGTTCTGAGGGGTGGTTCCAGATAAGGGAGTTCTGGATAAGGGAGTTTCAACCTGTATCATGCATTCTTTTGTACATTCGTGATTACTGGTTAGACACAATCTCCAACAAGAAACTCCATTGGGCAATTGCATGTTTCTTATTAATTCTAGTTACGAATAATTATTTTGGTGCAGTTGTGTGGCATTGGGGTATCTACCTGCAGTTCAACAGAATTCAAAAATACAAACTTGGAACCTCAAATCAGTTGTGTTCTTAAACTCAGTCATGCTATGACTGTCAGGAGTCTAGCAGAATGACCCATCTACCAGCAGTGCTAGAATCCATGATGTTCAACTGGAATGTTACCTAATGAATATTTAGTTTAGCAAATGAAGAATTGGAGGAGTTATTAATGTATTGCTCAAGGCATTCTCAACTATAGTTATGCATTTTCTTTTATAAACTGAAGGAAGGCCAGATATCTCCCTACATGGGCACTGCTCTCACACCCCTCCCCTCTGTGGCAACCTAAATATGTGATTAGTGGCCTGGAGGCAGGCCACCCATTCAGTGTTCTCAGACAAAGAAAAGCCTCATTAAAAGATGATTCTGGCTGTGAATTTCAAAAATGGTTTTTAAGCATGTGCTCCAAAACCCAAATGCTCTTGGTATGTGGTATTGATCACCAACAATGAACAAGGATCCAATTTTTTTAAATCGTTAATGATTGTAATAGAAAGTTTTAGCTAATAACTTGGAGGCCTTTTCAAAATCTCATCTAGACTAGCAATGACAAAGTACAGATTCTGCTGGGATCAAGTTATTACCACCAATGGTAAAAGCAAATTCCATATATATTGTACCAAAGGTTTTCAATGTGTAATTTTAATTGAAAAAACACAGCTTTGGAAATCTCCAGAAAATTATAAATGCAATGGGATTAGAAAAATAGATGGAGCAATTTTAAGGTAAAAATTTATGGTTGTGATCTGCTTATTTTCAGCATACATAAATAAAAGATCTAATTGCATTTGCATATGCAAAACACGTGACGGTTGTAACCTTTGGGCAATGCAACAATACCTTAACAACAATATAGCAGACGCCCAATAAACGGCGAGATCGTTGGAACTTCACCAGTGCAGCTAAGCCCTGTGCAAACTTAAGTTAAGCAAAAGCAACCAAACACACTCCATTATGTAAACAGCACAATATGTACAACCTGTATCCAAGAACAGCAATGGGGGGGGGGGGGGGGGGTGAGGAGATGATGCGATCACGAATGCTGTGGAGTTGGGGGAACACTCCTGTTCCTCCTGGTTTCACAGCAACAATTACTGAATCCATTTTTGTTTAAAAATGTACTTGCATTTTGTAGGCCGCTGCAAGGCCCACTGAAGAACCCTAAGCGGAGTGAGCCAGGCACCTGCTCAGCTGGTCACCAAACAATTTCGTCGCGCAGAGTCCCAAAACAGGCTTTAGGCCCCGATATATTTAATGGGGGGGACGAATGCCGGTTTTAGGCAGCCACCCGATTAACTGCAAAGGCGCCTTTACCAATAACAGACAGCTGTTAACACATGTGATGTAATTGGGATTACATGGCTCCAGGGTGACCAAGGCTGGGAACTCAACATCCAGGGGTATTCAATATTCAGGAAGGGTAGACAGAAAGGAAAAGGAGGTGGGGTAGCGTTGCTGGTTAAAGAGGAGATTCACACAATAGTAAAGAAGGACATTAACTTGGGTGATGTGGAATCTGTATGGGAAGAGCTGCGGAACACCAAAGGGCAGAAAACGCTAGTGGGAGTTGTATACAGACCACCAAACAGTAGTAGTGAGGTTGGGGATGGCATCAAACAGGAAATTAGGGGTGCGTGCAATAAAGGTACAGCAGTTATCATGGGCGACTTTAAATGACATATAGGTTAGGTTAATCAAAATGGTAGCATTATGGTGGAGGAGGATTTCCTGGCGTGTATTAGGGATGGTTTTCTACAGCAATATGTCGAGGAACTAACTAGAGAGCTGGCCATCCTAGACTGGGTATTGTGTAATGAGAGAGGATTAATTCGCAATCTTGTTGTGCGAGGCCCCTTGGGGAAGAGTGACCATAATATGGTAGAATTCTTCATTAAGATGGAGAGTGACACAGTTAATACAGAGACTAGGGTCCTGAACTTAAAGAAAGGTAACTTCAATGGTATGAGACGTGAATTGGCTAGGATAGACTGGCAAATGATACCTAAAGGGTTGACGGTGGATCAGCAATGACAGACATTTAAAAATCACATGGATGAACTTCAACAATTGTACATCCCTATCTGGCGTAAAAATAAAACGAGGAAGATGGTTCAACTGTGGCTAACAAGGGAAATTAAGGATAGTGTTAAATCCAAGGAAGAGGCATATAAATTGGCCAGAAAAAGCAGCAAACCTGAGGAATAGAAGAAATTTAGAATTCAGCAGAGGAGGACAAAGGGTTTAATTAGGAGGGGGAAAATAGAGTATGAGAGTAAGCTTGCAGGGAACATAAAAACTGACTGCAAAAGCTTCTATAGATATTTGAAGAGAAAAAGATTAGTGAAGACAAATGTAGATCCCTTGCAGTCATGTGAATTTACAATGGGGAACAAAGGAATGGCAGACCAATTGAACAAATACTTTGGTTCTGTCTTCACTAAGACACGAATAACCTCACGAAAATACTCGGGGACCGTGGGTCTAGCGGGAAGGAGGAACTGAAGGAAATCCTTATTAGTCAGGAAATTGATGGGATTGAAGGTTGATAAATCCCCAGGGCCTGATAGTCTGCATTCCAGAGTACTTAAGGAAGTGGCCCTAGAAATAGTGGATGCATTGGTGGTCATTTTCCAACATTCTATAGACTCTGGATCAGTTCCTATGGACTGGAGGGTAGCTAATGTAACCCCACTTTTAAAAAAAAAAGAGGGAGAAAACAGGGAATTATAGACCGGTTAGCCTGACATCGGTAGTGGGGAAAATGTTGGAATCAATTATTAAAGATGTAATAGCAGCGCATTTGGAAAGCAGTGACAGGATCGGTCCAAGTCACAATGGATTTATGAAAGGGAAATCATGCTTGACAAATCTTCTAGAATTTTTTTGAGGATGTAACTAGTAGAGTGGACAAGGGAGAACTAGTGGATGTGGTATATTTGGACTTTCAAAAGGCTTTTGACAAGGTCCCACACAAGAGATTGGTGTGCAAAATTAAAGCATATGGTATTGGGGTAATGTATTGACGTGGATAGAGAACTGGTTAGCAAACAGGAAGCAAAGAATAGGAATAAACGGGTCCGTTTCAGAATGGCAGGCAGTGACTAGTGGGGTGCCGTAGGGCTCAGTGCTGGGACCCCAGCTATTTACAATATACATCAATGATTTAGATGAAGGAATTGAGTGTAATATCTCCAAGTTTGCAGATGACACTAAGCTGGGTGACAGTGTGAGCTGTGAGGAGGATGCTACGAGGCTGCAGGGTGACTTGGACAGGTTAGGTGAGTGAGCAAATGCATGGCAGATGCAGTATAATGTGGATAAATGTGAGGTTATCCACTTTGGCAGAATATTACCTGAATGGCGGCAGATTAGGAAAAGGGGAGGTACAGCGAGACCTGGGTGTCATGGTACATCAGTCATTGAAAGTTGGCATGCAGGTACAGCAGTCGGTGAAGAATGCAAATGGCATGTTGGCCTTCATAACTAGGGGATTTGAGTATAGGAGCAGGGAGGTCTTACTGCAGTTGTACAGGGCCTTGGTGAGGCTTCACCTGGAATAGTGTGTTCAGTTTTGGTCTCGTAATCTGAGGAAGGATGTTCTTGCTATTGAGGGAGTGCAGCTAAGGTTCATCAGACCGATTCCCAGGGTGGCAGGACTGACATGAGGAGAGAATGGATCGACTAGGCCCGTATTCACTCAAGTTTAGAAGAATGAGAGGGGATCTCATCGAAACATATAAAATTCTGATGGGACTGGACAGGTTAGATGCAGGAAGAATGTTCCTGATGTTGGGGAAGTCCAGAACCAGGGGTCACAGTCTAAGGATAAGGGGTAAGCCATTTAAGACCGAGATGAGGAGAAACTTCTTCACTCAGAGTTGTGAACCTGTGGAATTCTCTACCGCAGAGAGTTGTTGATGCCAGTTCGTTAGATATATTCAAGAGGGAGTTAGCTATGGCCCTTATAACTAAAGGGGTCAAGGGGTATGGAGAGAAAGCAGGAATGGGGTACTGAAATTGCATGATCTGCCATGATCATATTGAATGGTGGTGCATGCTCAAAGGGCCGAATGGCCTACTCCTGCACCTATTTTCTATGTTTCTGTAGTGCTGCCCATCACGCAGGTATAAATCGGGCATGAAATTGCGTCTTGAAATTGGTTCTTTTTATCCCCGTTTGCCTCTCTGAAAACATGTAAAGGAGGATCAGTTTCCATTAATTCTACAATTGTGGATTTCAGATCCTGAGAAATGATCTTATGAGGTGCTCTATCAGTTAGCCCAGTACAGCTGACACAATTCACTGCAGCATTGGCTGGCATATTATATCAGGTAGCTCTTAAAACTGTTACCATTTGGTTATGAAGTCTGCATTGTTACTTGGCACTCTTAAAACAAATTCCCTTTAATGCTTGGTAAAAAGGATACATGACAGATTATAAGAGTCATAGCCAGCAGTACGTAGCCCACTATAGTTGTTATCAGGCCTTCAAAGTGCGAGGCTTGAACCTGAAAAAACAATACCAATTGGTACAGTGCGCAATAAATTTACAATAAAATAACAAAGCTTTTTAAACATTAAAAAAAACATTATAATCCAAGGGATCTGTTTGTACACAGAACATTTTTTCCCTTTAATTCTAATTCTTTACAAGATCTGAAAATATTAAGAAAGTTATTGTAATGATGACCATTACCTTACAGATCATTTTTTTTTGAAAGACAATTCAACAAGATGTCTGCAAGATAACTGTCCATTAATTTTCATTCCATCTCCTACGGTCACATGCAACACCTGCCCTGTTACCCCCCCGTCCACTCTGTTCCCACCATTCAGGGCACCAAACATTCCTTTCAAGTGAAACAGAGATTTACTTGTACTTCTTTCAATTTAGCATACTGTATGCACTGCTCCTCTACACCGGGGAGACCAAATGCAGATTGGGTGATTGCTTTGCGCAACACCTCGTTCAGTCCCCAGGCGTGACCCTGAGCTTTAAGTTGCCTGGCATTTTAATTCTCAGTCCAACTCCCACTATGACCTCTTTGCCCGTGGCCTCCAACACTGTTCTAATGAAGCTCAACGGAAGCTCGAGGAACAGCACTTCATCTTTCGATTAGGCACTTTACAGCCTTCCGGACTCAACATTTGAATTCAACAATTTCAGATCATAACCATAACCAATGTTCCCTTTAAGTTGTGTGGCTGCGCAAGGCACCAGGAGTCCCCCGCAGCGGGCTTTAAAATAGAAAAACCGCGCAACGTGCGGTATTTTGAATGGGCCGTGCGACCAGTTAAAGGGGCCGTGCAGCTCCCCCCCACTCCCCCAAAAAAATTACAGGGAACATTGACCACTGCTCAAACTTTTTCGAACAGCAGTTGTTGGTAATGATTCTGCTGCTGCCATTTACACCTCCTTTAGACCGATCTTTTGTTTCTTTACTTGTCTCATTAATAACCTCTTTTGCCTTGCACCATCATCCCTTTTGCCATTTAGTCTCTCGTGCCTTCCACCCTATCACAGACCTTCCCTTTTATTTTTTCCTCCCTCCCCTACTTGCTCAAAACCAGTTACATTTCTAACTTTTTTCAGTTCTGATGAAAGGTCATCAACCTGAAACATTAACTCTTTCTCTCTCCACAGATGCTGCCCGACAGGCTTAGTATTTCCAACATTTTTTCTATTTCAGATTTCCAGCATCCGCAGTATTTTACTTTAAGATCACAAAATCAACTTGTTTTGATCATTTATAACTTAAGGCATTATCACATTTTATAATACTCATACTTTAAGACAAAACTTAGAAATATGCAATTATGTTGAAATTCAAGAGACATCAGAATGCATTAAACACAACCAGTTATAAAGCAGATTTTAAAATGTGTAAACCAATTTCACCACTCTTATAAATCATTGAATTCAGAAGTACCAGAACATACTGAGGTGCTATACAGGACGGAAGTCCCAGTCTTAATCCTAGTTTGTGTTCAGTTAGCAAATTTTAACTGGGGTAGCAGCAGGTGCTGTAACTGGTCTAGGGTGGAAAGTGGGAATGTGAAAGACAGAGGGAGCACCATAGATAGTGGGGGAGTAAGCCAGAGAAGGGTAGGAAGAGAGCTTGCACGCGGGCGAGAGAGGGGGGGAGGCGGGGGAGAGAGGGGGGGGAGGCGGGGGCGGGGGAGAGAGGGGGGGTGGCCTGAGCAAGGGGTGGGGGGGGGGGGAGGGGAACCTGAGCGAGGGGGGGGCTGAGCGAGAGTGTGGGGGGGGGGGGGGAAGGGACCTGAGCGAGGGGGAGGGGAGGGGCCTGAGCGAGGGCTGGGGGGGAGGGACTTGAGCGAGAGAGGGGGGGGCTTGAGCGAGGGGGGGGGGGGAGGGACCTGAGCGAGGGGGGGGAGGGGCCTGAGCGAGGGGGGGGGGGGAAGTGAACGAGGGGGGGGGACCAGAGCAAGGGGGGGACAGAGCGAAGAGCGAGGGGGAGAGCAAGCACGTGCACCAGTGACAGATGCCACTTTCTGATTGGATACCAATGTTCCTGCTAGATATTCATATGTATTAGCAGCATTGCTTGTGATACCCCAATGATTGAGATGCCAAGACAGCTGTCCAGATTGATGAAGAACTAAGCAAGATCCTTGAGGGCTGGTAGCTCCCACAGATCTATATCTCAGTTTGATCTGCCATCTTGTGGCGAGGACACAAAGCCCGAGAAAAATAATTTACAGCACACCTTTTTAAAAACACATTTCTTCTAGTTGCTTTTTATTTTTAAATTAAACTATACAAAATAGCAGTGGAAAATACATGACTGTACTTTGAAGTAGTACCAAACTTTTCAAAGTATTTTGGCCTCAAGGAAACATAACTCCAAAAATCTACAACATATTTTTATGGGAAAGTCCATTCACAGTGGTGTTCTTGATTACTGTGGTATATGATCATAATACAATAAAACAAACATATGAACAAGTTTACACAGTACAAATATATTAAAACAACACAATACTGACATACTACTACAAGCTAGACAGACTAATTTCATATAAAGTCTTCTCAAAGGGCACGCACCGTATCATTGGTACTTACATACTCCTCAAAACCCAAACCAACAACTGAGAAGTGTCCAATATGGTAAGGACAGAATGCTGAAATGTACAACGGCAATGTTATAGAATCGTGCACTGGTACTCCCATGTTTCTTTCATTTTTGTTCCATCCAAGTTGTAACTTTAAACTATTACACATACACAGTATAATTTTTCTTTTAAAAAAAAATGGAGAAATTCAGCTTGTAATAAGTCAATCAGAAAAAGGACAAAGAAAAGGATTAACACAGTGGGTTAGCAGTCTTCAACCTCTTGACACGAGACCACGCCAACCCAGATTGAAAGGATAAAAGTCTCTCCTCTCTACTGGCTTGTTGTATGTGATGTACGGGGACATGTGTTTGGGTCATTCGAACCCAGTTTTTAGTGAGTGCAAGCCACAGCACAGAAATGGCCATAATTCAGCTCAATTTGGCAATAGATTGCCAATCTTACACAGCAAAGACAGTTGATGTGGGGAACTGAAAACTCACACTAATGCAGGAGGCACAGGCACATTGTTGGGACAAAGCAAACAGCACATTACTCTGCATTAAATGATGTTGTACCTAACCCGTGAGATTTGGATAAGGACACTGGATAGCAAATAAATGCCCTACAAGGAAGTCCTTTTCCTTGAGCATGAAATATTAAAAAAGGCTAAGCCCTACAATTTTTGCCCTACAAGACTTCAATTTTAAAGCTGACTTTCTCCCCAATAAAGCAGCCAATAGTTCAGAATATTTAGTAGGGAGATTCCATTAATGCCAGGACTATTAAAATTGTACGTTAAAAAAAATATTGGATTGCTGCACCCCTTAAAGTTAAGAATACTCAAAGTTATCAAATAATTGGAAACTCTAAGCAAATTGCTTTTCTCTCCGACTGCCTTGTTTCACATTCGTGCGCTCAGTTTTGTTTAAAAAAAGCAGTTGCAGTTAGATCCATCATAACAACGAAAGGCAGAAAAGCAAACAAACGTGAGCAACATTTATAACATGGCTTCCCTAAGACGACTGTGGAAATCACCCAGAAGTCCTCAACTGAAGAGCATTTAAAACACAAAAAATAGGCTCCTCCAATCAAGCAGGCTTATCCAGCATTGAGCTGGACCATACAGACCAGGAAGGTTTCGTGCTCTATTCTTAGTCTGAGTTGACTGAGTTCAACCTAGTCATCGGTAAGCAGGATAATTGTCCACTGCACCCGCTCTATAAAAGGAGTGGAATACATCAGCTGGGATTCTTACTCCTAATTGCTATGCAGCAATCACTACTGGAAATGAATTTGAGAGAGGATGGAATCAGACCTGGTTGTGATGCCCCTGCAGCTAATCAGCTTAAAGACTTGCACATGAATCACTCGATAAGGTACATTAAAAAAAAAGGATGTCTGGTGCCTGTGGCACTGTACTCCAGCAAAACAATCAATTCCCTCTGGAGAGACAGAGAGGGACACAAATTGGGCAAGAAAATAAAAATAAGTTACTTTAGCATTTACAAGCTACAAGATCTCTGTTTTCAGCTGTGCTTAAGGTCAAAAAAAGTCGAGCGTGTGTGTTCATGGTAATTAACTTATTAATACCACCTCATCTCCCAAGGTTTCTAGTCTTCAACTTTTTGAAAGCATTCTACTAAGAGGACAGTACGTTAGGTTAAAATGAGCTATCATTTGCCTTTTGGGGATTCTTGGGCTAGTTTGTCAAACAGTCTATTAAATTTTACTGCTGTAATGTTAGCTGCCACAAAAGTGCACACAAGAGTAGACACAGCATTTGCTACACTGTTACCCTTTGCAATGTGGGCTTCTTGGGTTTCATTCAGTAAACCTGATTAGCATTAAAATATTTTCTCAACGTTTGTGGTGTGACGTCACTGTGTTACTGCTCATCTCGGTTTACAAACACCTACTAAAATAATCCCAGTAATATTACTAGAGCAACAGTGCCCTTTGAACCTATCCAGTGTCCAAGTTCAGGGTTGTGGCTATGTATCACAAGGATGGCTTCAGCGTAAAACATAGCTCAGGCACTAGCAACTCTTGTGGCACACCTGCAGTCATCATCTTGTAGAGCTGGGGTGTTCTCAGTGTAGTAAATTAGTTTTTTAATATATAAATGAAAGGAAAACTGATGACATCCCTCCCAGAATTGCACATTTGTACTTCGAATCAATGATTTGGTTTCTGAGGGTAATAGAATTACATAAATGTATCTATACTATTCGCCTCAACTATTGATGCAGGGATGTTACCAACACCAGCACTAAAGTGTTGCGGGTGGATAATGTGCATGAAAAAACACACCGGGTCTGAATTTGCGGTCGGAGGCTGGTCGGCCAGCAAATAATCTACGCACTTACCTTCTGCCTCGGGATCCACGGAGACTTGCGCGCCTTGGCCTCTATATGCGTAGGCCTGCGTAGAGGCTCACGTATCCCAGGGGCGCATGCGGCCCAACCAAAGAAGGGAAACCCCATTCATGCTTATGGGGATTCTGTATGTACAGAATCCCCATAAGTATGAATGGGAATACCCCTCAAAATATATCTCGACATCACATTAGTGGAAAAATTGCACATACTTACCAGGCGTAAGAATTTCACGGGCATTCGCTGGGCAAAAGTTGAGCAAATAGCCCAACTCTCTGCCTGCGGAGGCCCTTTTCCCCGGGAAGCGGGCGATCTCGCAAGTTTTGGGTTTTAACGCATGCGCAGCACATGCCTAAACCCGAAACTTGCGCGGCTCCTACGGACGTGCACCTTGTACGTGCCGGAAGGGGCCGCAAATTATGGCCCACCATATGCAACTCTAGTTTCAAGACTTCATAATTACATACAAAACTCTAGATCAAGAGGTACTTACCAAACACAAGAATAAACAGCGTATTTAAAGAAACCACCCAGAAGACATGCTCCTGCCAGAACATACAAAGTCATTAGTTAGCATTTAAATGATCACAGCTTTACTCCTAATAGTTTTAAAGGTACTATTTTTACATTTAAATGACGGTGTATTTACTGACTTAATATTTACAGGCACCTTAAACCATACTTAATTTTGTTTTTTTTGGCAGAGGGTTATGTTATTCAGTAACTCTCTCTTGCTGACGAGGCTATCTTCACATAAATTTGATAAAATGGAAGAATGAAAATATCCTAGTTTTATGTCAGCTAACCATCATATTAGTGGGAAAATTGCACATTAACATTGCAAATTAATTCATTAAGCAACAGAATTGAAGCAAATTCTTTTAGGCATTGCTGTTAAATTGTAAATGGGCCAAGAATGGCAACAAATACTTCAAATTCAATCTTTTCTCCAATCTTAGAGCATGCTCAAATAATCATTTTACTAGAAATACTGGAACAACCTTTTATAAACTTACCAGGAATACAAGTGAACCATCCAAGCCAAGCATCTGTGAAGCAGAAAGGAATGAGTTTAAACAACATGTATGTTAATTAATACTACACTTGATTATTGGAAGTTGTTTTTTTGCCCCCACCCACCAAATCTTTTTTTTGAATCATTTAGTAATTCAAATTAAGCAATTGCATTAAAGTGGCACAAGGGCAATATGATTTATCCAGTAATTTGAATTAAGCCACTTTGAATTAGCAGCAGAGTGTACATAAAACATTATTCAAATTGCTAAGTGTTTCGCAATATTCCATTTCAAAATGCAGAGAAATCCCATGTGACTGCATCTCAAAGGGAACATGTATTATAAAAAAGTGTCAACATTCACTTGCATACTAGTTATGGCTATAGGTGGCACTGTTATCAATGACAAACTTCATGTTAACTGCTTAAAATAGCTGATAAAGTAGTGTTATTGGTTCAAAACGTTTACCTGCACTTGCAAGCTGTTGGTCAAATGCCAACGTGGAGCACCTCAACACTCAGCCCCCATTGTGTGAGCCAGCAGCCATCAAGGCACAGTCAAGTAGGTAGGTAATTAGGTTTAATGCAAAATGTCAATTATTCTAAATATAACGCTCCCCCAGATTTCCTCTCACTACACCATGCTTACTATTTTCTTCTCTGCTTACTCTATAAATACACTGCACTTCACAGCAACACGCATGCACTTTCGCTAATTTGGCCCCACACGCGCACACAGATTGGCCGCAGATGTTCATGCTCTACTCCAAGCTCACTTTACTTTACCTCCAGCCACACCAAAACCCAGGCTGATCCACTCCATTGAGCAGGAAAACATCCTTATCATTATCCTTCATAGAGCCTCAACAGGCACTAGACTTCCTGGAGTAGGTGCCCATTTTGAGATTAATTTTGACTGCCCTCACCACTGCATTGACAACCAAAGACAAGTATGTCTATCCATTAATCTTGAATCACACACTCTGAACTCCAGCTCAAAATGCAGGCTAAGCGCCATCTTCAAGCCTTGAACATCTTTTATTACCAAGACTTAGCTTGCTAACAAATGAAAAAGTACAATACAGCAACATTGGCTATGTCCAAATACAAAAGGGTACAGTTATATGCAAGTGTGCACAAATTTACATGGCACGCAACCTAAAACATTCTTGAGGGAGGTGTATGAATCACCTCTAATTAAATTAACATTGCATATGTGCATGTGGAAGTGAACAAAGACGAACTCATAAGAATTGACCTGTTTGAACCAGTAATCACAACTCATTTTTCCAAATAAAATTCTTATACCTTGGAGGAAAATTCCAGCTGTTCATAATGAGTGACTAGCCTTCGGCAGATCTGTCAAATGTATTCTACAGGTCCATCTTCAGATGCCCATCACTATCAGTAGGGACTGGCAACCTTCCCAGGCCTGAACAACCACCCAGGTACTTCAATGCAATTCAAGATTCAGAGCCGATTGGCTTGCCTTCATTAGGTAGTGGGGTCAAAGGAAAGTTGTATTTTTTTTTTTAAATGAAACTATATTCTTGCCACCCACACTGCTAAGGCAACAGTTTACCGTTAAAAGTATTTTATTGTAATGAAATTGTCTTTGTTTTGTTTAAAAATGCACATAGTGAAAGTCAGTTTTACCTTCAAGATAAGTTTGTTAAAAAATAAGCTTTGAAAGTAGACTAAGTAACCACATACCCGCTCCCATGTAAGTTCTTCTGCAGCTCTGTCCCATTCCAGTGCATTCCAGTTCATGTCATCTGAAGAGAGAAAAATCATTTAAATCCTTTAATTGAACTCAAAGCCAGCATATCAAATGTATTTAATTTGTACAATTTTCTCCTTCAGTAATCTTAATTGTTTCAAAGTCTTTGTCTTCTTGACTCCCTCCAAAACTTTTGCCTAAAAACAACGGCGTCTTTCTGCACCAATTTTGTAATGTGCGCTGCTTTTTCTTAAGTGCCCAGAAGGTTTTTTGGGAGTGGTCACATAAGCCGTCTAGGAAAAATGTAAATTAGCCAAACTTGCTTAAATGTGAAAAACTGGCGCAGACGCAAAAAACAGGTTTTGACACAAAAAACTCGTAACCTAAAAAAATTGTATCTAACTTAATTACACTAGTGCAGAAACTTTGGGGTAGTTTGGGAGATTTTTATTTACTCCAAAAAAAACGTTGCATGCCAAAAAAACAGTGCAGATATTTGGGGAAAATTGAGCCCATTATACGGAATGAAGGAAATATAGTTGTCCAAGTTTGCTGATACAAAACAGGGTGGCAATGGGTGGGGGGGGGGGTAGAAAATAGTGAATTAAAAGGGAGAAACGCGAAACAGTTACTAAGATTCTAGATTTGGATAAGGCTGACTTCAAAGGGATGAGACAGAGACTGTCCACAGTAAACTAGGCAAATCTGCTAATGGGTAACATGATAGATCAGTGGGAGATGTTCAAAAAATAATTGAAAGGTGATACAGAACCAGGTTATAACCCCCGAGGGGAAAGAGCGTGCCAAAAAAAACAGCCAGGGATGACTAAAGAGGTAAGGGACAGCATAGAACTAAAAGAAAAATCATACAAAAATGCAAAAGAAATAGCACAGACCCTTGCGAAAGGGAATGATACAAAGAACAGCAAAGGGTCACAAAATAGATAGTAAGAGCTACAAAAAGGGAGTGTGAAAGGAAACCTACAAGGGGGAATATCAGATTCAACATATTTTTTTACAATTATATTAGGAAAAGAGGGTGGTCAGGAGCAAAAACCAGAAAGCAGTGATATTATCAATAACAATAAGGAAATGGCAGGCATGTTGAACAATTACTTTGCATCAGTATTTACAGTAGAGGAAGAGGATAGTATGCCAAAAATCCCAAGAAAACTAATTCAGGGACAGGGACTCAATAAAATTAACGCAAGTAAAATAACAGTAAAGAAGAAAGTAATGGTAGCAGAGAGTGACAAATCCCCAGGACCAGATGGTTTCCACTCCAGGGTTTAAAGGAAGTAGGAGAGTACATTGCAGATGCCCTAACAATAATATTCCAAAGTTCTCTCGATTCAGGAGCCGTTCCTTTAGATTGAAAAATTGTGCATGTCACTGGAGGACTAGAATATAAGGGGGTAGAAGTTATGCTGCAGCTATACAAAACCCTGGTTAGACTGGAGTACTGTGAGCAGTTCTGGACACCACACCTTAGGAAGGATATATTGGCCCTGGAGGGAATGCAGCATAGGCTTACTAGAATGATACCCAGGCTTCAAGGTTTAAGTTACAAGGAGAGATTATACAAATTAGGGTTCTATTGTCTGGAATTTAGAAGGTTAAGAGTAATCTGAAGTTTTCAAGATTTTAAGGGGAACAGATAGGGTAGATACAGAGGGCTAAAGATTGGCCCCTCCCTTTTTCGACGCACTCCCCTGATTCTGGCCGCTGTGTTGCTTCTTCCGGGGCTTGGCGCGGCGTGGCCAGTCGATTGGGGTGGGTGGGGGCGGAGCTAGGGCCCTGCGCCAGAAACAGTGCCAGCAGTTCTCCACATGTGCGTTGGGAGTGTGCGCGCATGCGCAGTAGCTCCTGCCCCCAGCTTCTGTGCATGTTGCAGCGAGGGACCCGATGCGTCCCACCCCATCCCAGGCCGAGTGGCCTCCTGCACAGGCCTTCCCGGGCTAGAAGGCCACAAAAAGCAGATTGGTGCAGAGCCCAAGTCAGGGTGGCGGGAGGAGCTTTGATCCGGGGAAGGGTGGGCGGGGGAATTCCGAACCGCAGGGGATTCGATCACCGACCTCATGGGGGTAGGGGGTTCCGATCCCCGACCTCTAGACAAGATCTGATCCTCAGAAGTGTCCAATCTCTGATCCCAGGTGCAGGTCTGATCCCCGACCCCGGGAGGTAGGGTTGTTTGTAAGGGGCGGGCTGATGGTGAGCTTAGGCGGCTGGGAGAATACAAGAATTACGAGCAGGAGGTACTTCTATTTTTTTATTTGGAAATTTTGAAAAAATTATGTAAATATGTTTTGTCTCTTTACTTCTTTTATTTTTGTAGTTTAAGCTTCCATGAATGCTTCTGTTGGATAGCAAATTAACTTTGCGAGGTTTGTCATATGATGTCCTGTATAGCTGTTTGATCCTATTCACATTCTTTAGGCAGGTCATTAAGTTCTGCTGACCTCCGATGTACCTACCTGCGCTGATTTCTTAACTCTCCGCAAGGGTTTTCTGTGCGGCCACATACGCTGGCCTAAGTTAATTTGGAGTAACTATTAGCTGTCCTAAGTGGCCTAAATGGCCAAAATGGGTGTAGGTGGCTGGTAACGACCCCTTTTGAAAAAAAACTAAACAAAAAACAAAAAAATTCCTAACTAACTCACTTACACTGGCGCAAATTGAATGTGCAAATTGGGGATTTTTAAGATACTCCAGAAAAATCAAGTTGCTCCAAAAAATAACAGAGCAACTCCTAGGCAATTTTGAGCCCAGAGCAACTATTTCCACAGGTTTGAGGATTCTAGAACTCGGGGGCATAGTCTAAAAATTAGAGCAGGAGTGAAATTAACACTTCTACACATAAAGGGTGGTAGAAGTTTCATAGAATCATGGAATGGTTACAGCATGGAAGGCAGCCATTCGGCCCGTCGAGCCAGTGCTGTCTCTCAGCTAGTCCCACTCCCCCGTCCTTTCACTGTAGCCCTGCAATTTTTTTTTCTTCAGATACTTATCCAACTCCCATTTGCATTTGAAAGATAAAATTGAGTCTGCCTCCACCACCCTTTCAGGCAGTGCATTCCAGATCATAACCAGTCGCTGTGTAAAAAAAGTTTTTTCTTACGTCGCCTTTGGTTCTTTTGCCAATCACCTTAAATCTGTGTCCTCTGGTTCTCGACCCTTCTGCCAATGGGAACTGTTTCTCTCTATCTACACTGTCCAGACCCCTTTTGATTTTGAACACCTCTATCAAATCTTCTCTCGACCTTTTCTGCTCCAAGGAGAACAACCCCAGCTTCTCCAGTCTATCAACGTAACTGAAGCCCCTCATTCTTGGAATCATCCGCGTAAATCTTTTCTGCACCTTCCTAAAGTGTGGAGCCCAGAACTGGACACAGTAGTCCAGTTGGGGCCGAACCAGTGTTTTATACAGGTTCATCATAATTTCCACACTTTTGTACTCTATACCTTTACTTATGAAGCCCAGGATCCCGTTAGCCTTTTTAATTGCTCTCTCAACCTGCCCTGCCACATTCAATAATTTATGCACATGTACCCCCAGATCTCGCTGTTCGTGCACCCCCTTTAGTTTATATGTCCCTTTACATGTCCTCTCCTCATTCTTTCTACCAAACTGCATCACTTCACACTTTTCTGCATTAAATTTCATCTGCCACGTGTCTGCCCATTTCTCCAGCCTATCTCTCTTCCTGAAGTCTATCCCTCTCCTCTTCACTGTTCACTGTACTTACAAGTTTTGTGTCATCTGCAAATTTTGAAATTGTGCCCTCTACACCCACATCAGTCATTAATATATATCAAGAAAAGCAGTGATCCGACCCCTGGGGAACCGCTGTATACCTTTCACCACTACTCTCTGTTTCCTGTCACTTAGCCAATTTCATATGCAGGCTGCCACTGTCCCTTATATTCCATGGACTTCAATTTTGCTGGCAACCATATTATGTGGTACTTTGTCGAACACCTTTTGGAAATCCATGTACATCACGTCAACCGCATTACCCTCATCAATCCCCTCTGTTACTTCGATCAAGTTGGTTAAACATGAGTTGCCTTTAACAAATCTGTGCTGGTTTTCCTTAATTAATCCACCCCTATCCAAGTGACTGTTAATTTTGTCCCCGATTAATGTTTTTAAAAGCTTCCCCATTACCGAGGTTAAACTGACTGGCCTGTAGTTGCTGGGTTTATCTTTACACCTTTTTTGAACAATGGTGTAACATTTGCAATTCTGCAGTCCTCTGGCACCACCCTTGTATGTATGGAGGATTGGAATATTATGGCCAGTACCTCTGCGATTTCAGCCCTCAATTCCCTCAGCATCCCAGCATGAATCTCATCCGTTCTGGTGATTTCTCTACTTTAACTATAGCAAGCCTTTCTAATACCTCTATCAAATTTTATCCTATAAAAAGTGTCTCCACTACCTCCCCCTTCACTATGTCTATGGCAGCATCCCTCTTCCTAGGTGAAGGCAAATGCAAAGTACTCATTTAGTCCCTCAGCTATACCCACTGCCTCCATGCATTGGTCTCCTTTTTGGTCTCAAATCGGCCCCACCCCTCCTCTTGCTAACCGTTTACTATTTATATATAGAAGACTTTTGGATTACCTTTTATGTTGGCTGCCATTCTATTCTCATACCCTCTCTTTGCCCCTTTTATTTTCTTTTTCACTTCTCCTCTGACCTATCTATAGGCTAATTCTCAAATGTATTTGAACCCGACATCTGTCATACGCGCTCTTTTTCTGCTTCATCATATTCTCTCTTTCGTCATCCACGGAACTCTCTTCCGCAAATGGCAATTGATACTAGATCAATTGTTAATTTTAAATTGGAGATTGATAGCTTTCTGTTAACCAAGGTATTAAGGGATATGGGCCAAAGGCAGGTATATGGAGTTTGGTTGCAGATCAGCCATGATCTCATTGAATGATGGAACAGGCTTGAGGGGCTGAATGGCCTACTACTCCTGTTCCTATGTTCCTAGACCAGTTATAGAGATTCAAATAGATTTGAACTTGTACTCGAATGTGACCTATTATTTAATGTGGAAAAAATGCAAGGTGGTGAGATTGGGTAAATGAAATAAGCAGTAGGAATTTCATGATGAATAGTAATAACTCTAGGAGAAAAATCTAGAGGTACTGGTTGACAGCTTGTCGGAGCAACTGTGCAATATAAAGGCGGCAAACAAAATATTAAGGTATATAGGCAGAGAGACAGAAGGAATATTCCAGGAGGAACAGCGAGCTTGCATTAAGCACTAGCTCATCCCCACTTACAGTACTAATCATAGTATAGTAGGGCCATCCTGGAGTTGGGTAGGTACAGTGGAGGGCAACTAAAGGGATTTTGGGAATTGGGTACTTGGGATATAAGGGAGGCAATCGCAGCAGTCATTGGTTCTGGAAAGACACTTAACCGCATGAACAGATTTAGATGGCTGCCTCTTGACTGATCTCTTACTGGAACAATGAAGTATGCTTCCTGGGCTAGGGTGGGAAACAGTCTGCAATGGCTTCATAAAGAATAAAAGGTCCTAGAACCAGCACCAACCCCGCTCAGGCTACCGACTTACTATTCCTACCTTGAGCACCATTGTTGGCATCGGCGCCATCCTCTACCACCGCATCATCTTCATCCTCATTCTCATCATCCTCATTCTCACCCTCGTCTGCCTGAGCGGCAGCATTCTCTGCTACTGCAGGGGCAACCCCGGCAGCTGCTGCTGGGTTTTCTGCTGCCTGGTTTGCTGGTTGAGCAACTTGGGGATTCTCGGCTGCAGCATTCGGAGCAGCTTGAGGCTACAGGATTGAAAATGTTTATTAATTACACCAAGTTTAAAAATTAAATGTTTACCGCACAACCATAACATTTCTGTAAAGATTTTTGGGAGGGTGGGTGGGAAAAGAGGGGTAAATTAATGTTGAAATTCTCAACCTCTTATCCCTGATCAGATTTGGATACAGACCAAAACACTAGCTAAAGCAGGGTGCTATAGTCACTGCAGCAATTTTGTTGCCGAGGTATTACTTTTACAGTAGTAAAAAGGAAAGAGAAAATTTAACTTGACTATTTAACAAAACTGAGACTAAATTTCTGTGGCTACATGATACAGTCTGCAATCTGTCTTTTTTTAAAATTAATTCATCTACTGCAACAAGTTTACCAATCAAATTTATTTTTTAGATTTGCTGTCCCACGCTGCCAGTTGGCATTACAACGAGCAAAGCCACAAAGTAGCAGACAAGTTTTTGTCCACAATTCATGCATTGCCCAGTGATCAGATTGCTTTGGACTGATGGGTTAGTATCTGAAGTAAAAGTGTATAAAATTGAAGTGTTCTAGTTTAAAAGTAAAGATGTAAAATTAATTGATATATATATATATAAAAAAAATTAAAAATAGAAATTTGATCGTTTTGTGTTTTTAATCCCTAAACTATACAACGTGGGCAGCATAAGGATACCAACAATACGATGCGTATATTATGGGGGTGCGGAGGGAGGAAGCACATGGGATCCAAATATTCAGTCACATCATCAATCTTCTTGCTTAATATTTCCAGTAAAAAACATAACATAACTGAAATGTCTTCTCTGAGGGTTGTAAATCTGGAATTCTCTGCCCCAGAGAGCTGTGGAGGCTGGGCCATTGAATATATTTAAGGTGGAGAGACACAGATTTTTGAGCGATAAGGGAATAAAGAGTCATGGGGAGTGGCCAGGGAAGTGGAGCTGAGTCCATGATCAGATCAGCCACAATTTTATTGAATGACGGAGCAGGCTCGAGGGGCCAAATGGCCTACTCCTGTTCCTATTTCTTATGTTCTTATAACTTAGTGTTATTTCTACCTCCTCTACCTCATTCTGTTGTCCAACTCCATTGGGCGGTTGGGCCTGATTTTGTTCTAGCCACTGTGGAGCTCCACCATGTACGATCTGTTCTCGTAACCAGACAAGGCTAATGAATGCACAGAGTGTGCATGTTACCACAAAACAACCCTGCAAAGAGTCTGCCAGCAGATTCTCCCTGGAACAAAAGTTTAAACATGCAGAATCAGTTCCACAGCTAAAGTGGCTTGAAATTTTAACTTAAGATATACTATCCAAAACAAACTTCTATTGAGTAAATCTGAGCACATCACGTGGCTCACACAAGTGATGTGAAGTTTAACGATACACAAAAACAGCAGTTAACACATGAACTGAACGGATCTTCCCATCACTACTAAATGTAGAAATACATAAACTAGCTCACGCTAGGCTAACTTTGAACAAATCCAGTTTCAGAGACCAGAAATGCCTGTAGGTCAGAGTCAGGCAGGCTCTGAAAAGTGTTAGTTAGCTGAAGCGAGACCTCAGAAGTTGTTTAAGAACAGTGCTACCTGCTGTGTACAACTTGTGCCAGTTACTAGGGTTTAGCCACAAAATTAATTACACAGTACCAACTTGCCGTGACTGATAAAAGATGGATATTTTTAAATTGAAATTTTACAAATAGGAAAATAAAAGTATCACAATAAGATTTTGTTCTGTCCAAAGATAACAAACACTGCTACATAACGCTAATAGTTGAAGGACAGGAGCAGCAATACAGGTAATTTTTCATTCCCTTGGCTGCATACTGACTTAATAGTATAAATGTGGCATAAACATGCTGGGATGGATAGAGCAAAAACTATTAAGCTAATTGCATTTATGTTGAGGATTAGAAATTCATTAGACTGGACAGGGAACAAAGCACACCAGGCTGGGCTGGTGGACCCCAGAACCAGAGAGGACTGTGGGGTGAAGAATGTGAGACACTTCTCCCAAAGGCTTTACATCACATCAGCAATCCGGTCAGTGACATCTGCTCAGGTTTATGATGGGAGATAAATGCCAAATATCACTACACCTTGCCTGCCAATAGTGAATTTGTACTTGACTGATCAGCTTCAAGAAATATTATTTATTTCCCAATGACAAGACGGCTCCTTGCCGACTGACCCTTCATTTCACAGGTCTGCTTCTCTTTTACAACATATAGGGCCCAAGTTTCCACAAGAAAAAAAACAGGCACCCCTCAGAGCTGGGCGCCCATTTTTCGCGCCACAAAGTTCGCCTAAAAAAATCCTCGGTATTCTCCACCTACTTGCAGGTCCTCTGGCCCTCGGCGCAGCCAGCACGAGCTGTGGGGGGGGGGGGGGCGGAGCCAGGTCCCTGCACTGAAAACAGTGCCGGGACCTCTGCACATGCACGGTACAGTGGGCACGCAAGTGCAGTAGCTCCAGGCGCCGAACTGTGTGGGAGGGGCCCGAAGCACGCAGCCCCGAGCCCTGGCTCAATGGCCTCACTGGGGCTGCGTGAATAAAGCTCCTCCCACGGCCAGCTCCTGCTCCCCCGCCCGACCAGACCCGACACTCGCTCCCTGCCCCCCGCCCCCCCCCCCCCCCCCCCCCCCGCCTCCCGACCAGACCCGACACCCGCTTCCCCCCACCCTGCCTCCGGACCAGACCCGACACCCGCTTCCCCCCCCCCTGCCTCCGGACCAGACCCGACACCCGCTCCCCCCCACCCTGCCTCCGGACCAGACCCGACATCCGCTCCCCGCACCCCCCTGGCTCCGGACCAGACCCGACACCCGCTTCCCCCCTGCCTCCGGACCAGACCCGACATCCGCTCCCCGCACCCCCCTGGCTCCGGACCAGACCCGACATCCGCGCCCCCCCTCCACCCCGACCGACCCGCGCTCCTGTTCCCGCTCCCCGCTCCCCCCGACTGGACCCAACCCGACCCGCGCTCCCGTTTCCCGACCCGACCCCCCCTCACTGGACCCGACCCGACTCCCGCTCCCGGACTGGATCCGACCTGACCTCCCCCCACCCCTCGCCCTCCCCCTCTCTTTTCCCCCCCCACCCGAACCGAACCTCCCCGACCCAACCCAATGCCACCTACTTGTAAATCTGGTGCTGGGGACGGGCCCTGCCTGAAGTCTCGGGCCGGCCCGTTCAGCCTTCGGTCCCGAAAGGCCTACCTGAAGCACTTTCACACAGGTAGGAAGATGGTTTATTTAATCTTTTCTTTGCTTATAAATGTTTATTCAGGTTGGATTTATTTGTATAATATTTGTATAAGTATAAATAAGGATTTATGATAGAATTTAATGACTTCCCTTCCCCCCTTCCCCCCCCCCCCCCCCACCTCGTTCTGGACGCCTAATTTGTAACCTGCGCCTGACTTTTTTAATGTGTAGAACAGGTTTTTTCAGTTCTACAAAAATCTTCACTTGTTCCATTCTACTTTAGTTTGGAGTACGTTTTCACTGTGGAAACTTTCAAATCAGGCGTCAGTGGCCGGACACGCCCCCTTTTGAAGAAAAAAATTCTGTTCCAAAGTAGAACTGTTCTACCTGACTAGAACTGCAGAGAAAAAAATGTGGAGAATTGCGATTTCTAAGATAGTCCGTTCTCCACCAGTTGCTCCTAAAAATCAGGCGCAAATCATGTGGAAACTTGGGCCCATACAGCTCGTCCTAGGACAGATACAAGTGAGGGGACAAAGCAAAAGGTTTAACAGGTTGCAGGAGTAACTTTTTTTATAAGGCTGGGGTTAATTAATTGTCTTTCAACCAGCACCACTAAAGCAGATTATCCACTTAATTATCTTGTTGTTGTTTGTGGGAGCTTGCTGTACACAAATCAGTTGCTGTATTCCCCATATTACAAGTAACTAAACTTCAAAAGTACTTTGTTGGCTGTGAAGCATTTTTGGATGTCCTGATATGAAAGATGCTAAATAAATGCAAGTTCTTGAACTGAAATTATGACCAATATTTACACAGAAAAAAAGTACAAGTAAATGCTACTCTAATTTATAGAATGATTTCTCCAATTCAGAAAATGTATCTATAAAAACCGAACAAATAAGTTGCACCACCATTGAATCATATATGCAAGAATATCCAAAAATTCAGGTAATGAGACCAGTAACATTTATTGAGAAATTCAATATGTTCTCTAAACTAGCCCATTACATCAAGGTACGACTTAAAAAAACCCGCCAAGTTACGCAAACTTACGTGGATAACATATCTAGCGGCAGTGTCAACAGTGAGCTCACAGAGCCAGTAAACAAACATTTGTAGATACGGCCTAAATAGAAAAATAAGAGACAGTGAAAGGTCACTTAATATTATAGATTGTTACTCAAAATATTTTTTTACAATTTCAGTATAATTAGTGAGAGTCACATATATTTACTGAAGAAACTGAGCCAAAATAAACAAATTATGCAACAACTGCAAGAGAAGTAGCCCAAGCCAGGCCAGAATATTGGGAACATTTATTTTGAAAGTATACATAGCAACATTTTGTCTTTAGCGTGCGTGTACGTTACAGAGAGAGATCAGTGCTAGAGACTTTGAAATCCACAGGTAACATCAATCAAATACACCTTGCATCTGTTCTGTAACCTCAACAGAGTAAAACTGCTATTTTTCAGACATTTTCACAATCCAAGCAAAATCGTAATTAGTTGTTGGTATGGGCAATTTGTGCGCTCTGAACCCACTCGATTCAGTCCACCAGATGAATTTCACATAGGACCCTTGTATCCAGCAGATGTGGCCTTCAACCCACTCACATTAGCTAGACTTTCATCTTAAACCCACTGCACTACCCAAAATGGAACATTTCTCTGCATCACAGTAAAGTGATCTCAGTCCCTCCACATACTGATGCTACTGATCGCTTGTTCGGGTTGCGATGGATGAGAAAAGATAGGAAAGATGAGAAAAAAAGAAGCTAATAATGGCTTACACAAAAAGGAGTCATAGCAGGAATGAGCCCAGATGGGCCTATCATTGAAAAAAACAGCAAGTGCTGTTATATAGATATCAATAGCAATCTAATGGATTATACCAGGACCTGTTGAGGGAAATCATTTTACAACACCCGTAAAAAAAAGTTAATATTTATTAAGTTCTACTTTACTTAGTAGAGCAAGTAGAAACTGCAAATCTACTTTTTGTGCAGATATGACTGGGGCAAATAAAATTGAATTCATTTTAAATTTTCAACACTCCCTTCAATTATGAAATGTCTCATCGATTTCTACAGGACTTGAGGCTCAAAGCAAAGGTGGAAGAACTATTACAGGGATGAAAAGCACCTGCAAAGGATCAGTGGTCCAGAGTAAAAAACACTCAAAAATATGAGCAGAGAGCCATAAATACATGTTAGTCACATTCTTACTTTTCACAATTATTCAACAGGATTTTAATACCCTTTAGAACAAAAGAAATTTGTGGAATAAATTTCCTAATCTTTTAATAAACTTTAAATACTCAATCTTATTGGCATAGGATTAATTAGTTAGCGCTGCCAAAGAACCAGCACAGGCACGATGGGCCAAATGGCCTCCTTCTGTGCTGTATCATTCTATGATTCTATGCCTTTCTACTTTAGATATCCTAAATTGTCTAATTTAACCTCAAGTTTAACAAGAAACATTTTGAGGTTACTCACCCCAGGCATGCATATAGTTGGGAATCTTAAGAGGAAATGTAGGAAACAAATGAACTGGTCCACAATTATTGAAAAATAAAATAAATAAACTGGTATTCACTAACATTTCCACTTGTAGATCTCAGTAGCAATTTGGAACTGGCTTATTGAATATTGCAAAATGTAGTTTAGTACTTACATGCTGTTAGAGGTACGACTCCCAGCCATGCAAAGGCCACCAATGTGTAATGGAACCAGTATCTTATTGCTGTACCAATACTCGTAACCAATCCTGCAAAAATATCCTGAATTGGAAGTCTAGATGGCATATCTGGAGAATAAACTGGGAAAAAAAAACAAGCATCTTTTAGAAACATAAATTTGCATTGATACTAAATAATTTTAAGACAAACAACATCTTCAATTTCTAATATTCTAGAAATACATTTCGTATAAATAAAAGTGTACACTGTAAAAGATCCAGGATAGCGACAGATTGAAAATCCACCTCTACATTTTCAAAAAGGTTTTCCAAAAGAATGTGTTTCATATACAGTAACTTTTTTTTCAATTGAAGATTTCACGAAGCAGAGGCTGCTGCAATATTGGGTACTTCCAAAGATCCTGGAAACAACTGGCATTTGTAAAGCAATAACAACTTGTATTTATATAGCGGCTTTAATATAGTGAAACGTACCAAGGCACTTCACAGGAGTATTATGTGACATAAAATTTGATACCGGGCATATAAGGAGAAATTAGGGCAGGTGACCAAAAGCATGGTCAAGGAGGTAGGTTTTAAGGAGCGCCTTAAAAGGAGAGGTAGAGAGGCAGAGATGCTTAGGCAGGGAATTCCAGAGCTAATGGCCCAGGCAACAGAAGACACGGCCACCTGGTTGAGCGATAATTAGGGTTGCTCAAGAGGCAGAATTAGAGTGGCACAGATAGCTCAGGGGGTTCTGGGGCTGGAGGAGATTACAGAGATGAGAGGCTATGGAGGGATTTGAAAACAAGCATGAGAATTTTGAAATCGAGGCGTTGCCAACCTGGAGCCAATGTAGGTCAGTAAGCACAGGGATGATGGGTGAGTGGGACTTGGTGCTATCTAGGAGACGGGCAGCCGAGGTTTGGATCACCTCTAGTTTACATAGGGTAGCCAGGAATGTGCTGAAATAGTCAAGTCTAGAGGTAAGAAAGGCATGGATGAGGGTTTCAGCAGAGACAGGCGATGCTAAGGAGGTAGAAAAAGGCGGTCTTAGTTATGCTGCGGATATGTGGTCCGAAGCTTATTTCAAGGTCAAACACTGTGGTATTGCCTCAGACAGAAGCTGGAGAGAGGGATGGAGTCAGTGACTAGGGAACAGAGTTTGTGGCGGGGACCAAAAACAATGGCTTTGGTTTTTCCAATATTTAATTGGAAAAAATTTCTGCTCATCCAGAACTGGATGTCAGACAAGCAGTCTGACAATACAGAGACCTGGAGGGATCGAGAGAAGTGGTATTGAGGTAGAGCTGGTGCCATCAATATATCTGTGGAAACTGACGCTGTGTTTTTGGATAATGTCACCAAGGGGCAACATGTAGATGAGAAATAGGAGGGGGCCCAGGACAGATGCTTGGGGGACACCAGAGGTAATGATGTGGGAGTGGGAAGCGAAGCCGTTGCAAGTGATTCTCTGGCTACAATTAGATAGACAAGAGTGGAACCAGCAAGTGCAGTCCCACCCAGCTGGATGACGGAGGAGAGGCATTGGAGAATGGTCAACCGTGTCAAAGGCTGCAGACAAGTCAAGAAGGACAAGGAGGGACATGACTATAATCCCCGACTTAGATATATATTTGAAAAGGGAAAAAATGTACGGAAATGGGACTGGAGTAGATCGCACCAGTTGAAGAGCTATCCCTTGTACAATGGGCCAAACGGTCTCCTGTGCTGTAATTTCTATGATTTCCAGCATAATTTTACATAAAACTGGACCAAAATCCAAAATGGTAAATTTTGTCTTTCTTTTCTACATTTACCTTCTATACCCAGTCTTGCTTTTAGACCATCTATTTTTCCAGCTGAAGGTGCCATTGTGGAGGTAATGGGGTTAAAATCCAACTGGCTTTCTTTGCTTTGTGACTTTGTCAAACTGTTTTCAACACAGCATAGAAAACAGATTGGAATTCAGCACTGATGCAGGTTTTGTGCACATTTCTATTAATATCAAACTCCAAGACAAATCTTTACCAAAGATAATTATACTTGAGATAATATATTACAGTAATTATGGGGAAATCTAACTTATGTATGAAATTTGAGTGCAATAAAGTGAGCCCAAAAAGTGCCACCTTCAAATTAAAAAGGTTTAAGGCCATTGTTGATTCAACTTCAGGAAAAAGTATGCTGAAGGTTTTCAGTCCAGCATAAGTCAGTTTAAGATAAAGCCATCTTTTATACACTGTTCTGTCAAATCAAGGTGACTCCTTTTAAATGTACGTCACCACCATGTTAGAATAGAAATTTAAAATTAAACTAGAATTACAAAGACATAAGTTCTCTAGTTTCTTGAGGTCTCACTGACAACCAGGAGACAGCCCTCCTCCCACCGTCAAAAATTAGAATCTCTACCTGGTTTGGTGATCGTTTTCCGTATGCTTATTCTGTAAAGCATTAAGTAAATTTAAAAACTGTTAACGGCACTATGTCAATGCTGTACAACTTTTACTCAGCAACTTGTTTACAGATCTATCCTGACCTAAAAAGGTATAATGTGAGATATTAACAAAGATAATAAAAGTATCTGAATGTCTAATCGTTCAGCCTACAAAAATTCAAAAATAAGTCTGACTGCCAGCCTTTTATTTATTTTTTTAAAAAAGAGGTTCACCAATATTGCATGCTTAAAATTCAATGTCCCTCATTTCTATAGAATACAACAATATTTTTTTTGCTACCCCAACTAGTGACAGAAACCTCTAGTTCTGGCTGGTGAGAGCCAAGCTCTGCTATCATAGACAAACCCAACAAAAATACAAAATAAGGACCCGGGCTTGGTAACAATAAGTCAAATATATCTGCTAAAACTAACCTCCACTTAAAGATATGGCAAGGTCAAAACAGGAGTCCTGATTTATCAGCCTGAATTTTCTAAACAGGAAGTACTACCTGAACACCATCCATATACAGATCTACTGTATTAATGGGTATAGCTACAAAGAATCCAGAATTCAACAGTTGGGAGGATCATTCAAGCCCCAGAAACCAGCTCAGTTAGGCAACGAGGAACAGATAAAGCTTCCTAAACCCACATTCTCATATCCCACCTCTAGGTGGAGCAACAGCACAACATTTAAGTACTTTCCACAGAAAAGACTACTTCAGAATTAGCATACTACACATTGGCACAAGTTTCTTTAGGAAAATGAGTACAGGATTATTTCAGTTAATATGCCTCAAGGTTGTATCATAATGTTTCTAAATACCCATTAACTCATTAATTCAATTTGTTCCCAACATCACAACTATAGGAGTAATCACTGTACTTTAATCAAGAGTATTTCATCCCATTTTACAATAGGAAATGCTCCCTCCAGACATGACACAAATTTTGAAGAACAAAATCTATAATCTAATTGTAGTTAGATATTTTTCAGCAGCTCATATGAACATAGCAACATAATTTCATACAGCCAGCATTTACCAAAATCCTAGTGACAAAACCACCCACAGTGCTGTTACGTGAACATTTCACATGCCTATCATTATGCTTTAAAAGTGGTGACAACACTGCACTATAAACCTCACTTACAAATTAATAGCTTAAGTTGCTGTGTAACAAAATCAATGTCATTTTTTGACAAGACCAGGTAAAGTTCAAAGTCTTTTTTTGAAAAACTGGCAGACCTCCCATAGCATTACTCACTGGTAATCTGGTGCTTGGAGCAATTATAACATTTAGCTGCTAATTTGGCCCATCCCTTTAAGGCCAATGCACTAAATGGACAAATGCAGGGAATTACAACCGCCTGGAAACTGCCGAGGTCATTCACAACAGCAAATTTCAGGGGCAATTTCAAAATAACGGCCCTCTTTTTAAGACCATGTTGCATCTTTAACAGTGTGACAGATATGAGACTTGAATCTATCAGCCTAGCCTTCAGTTCGTGCTTGTGAATGTATAATTCACATACGTCTTTGTTGTGTTTACTTTGTTTCTGCACCAGTTGATTATTCCTCCCTCTATTGTGCAATTTTATCAATGCCCTGCCACTTCAAACACCACTCTGTTACCTCCAGTCCAACCAAGTGTCACTGTCAGATTAACAGTTTACATGGCCTTGCACATGACAAACTACAGCTGAAAGTATAGTGCCAGGACAGGTCTTAGATCATTGTTAAACTTCTAAGAAGTAGTCAGATTCAAGTTTATCCAGAAATGCCAGATAGGTTACATAAGAAAATTAATTTCCAGAATAACTCTCTTTAACCAATGACAGATGAGTGTATAAAAATAGTCTACACCATAAATTGAATGATCCAGCTTGTAAAGATGGTGACACACTTTAAATTAATTTAAACCTGAAATCCATCTAAAGTAAATAAACTTATTTAAAATCTGTTAAAAATGGTCTGCTGACACAAATGCCCTTATTGCATGAAATGTGTAAAGGCAACCATTAATCACAACAGATTTTGATACTGCAGACTACCTTGAAAGTGTAAATAATCTGAAGGTTGGACTGATTTGTGATCTTGCTTATGACCCACATTGTATAATGTGACAAAATCAGCTGGGCGCTCCAATCATTTTTTCTACAAGCAAATAAATATGTGGCTTTTTAAGCTGCAAACATACTGCAAAGCTGAATACAGGACAATAAAATGCATTCAGGCGGGTTTTACCTTAAGGAATGATGAATAAATTACAGCCAAATATGCTGGCAACAAAGTTTGCCAACTAACAACCTATCCCATCACTAGATTAATACCCACGGAACTGGCACCACGCAATTAATAGTTAGGAGAGTAACTGTATTTACAGACACTTCAGATTTAATCGTTTCCGAGCCGGTTCAGAGGACGACAAGGCCCACTTCATTGTGCGCACTTAAATGATAAAGGAGGTTATTGACAGGTAATCTGCATTTTAAATTGAGAGGCAATGCGGCTTTAAATGGTGATTGAACCTTACATCTGAACATACATATAAAGGTCACTCAGAGGAAGAACACACGCATTTATAATTTTAATATTTACACAAGATAGCTGGAAAAGAAAAAAGAATCACCCATTACAATTCTAATGGCATTCAAAAGCCATTTAAGATTTGCTTGATCATTCAAAAATAAGCACTGTGGAATATATCACATGGTAAAGTGATATGAAGACAAAATTAATTTTCTTCGTGTTAAATGAATGTTACAATAACAGAGCTTGGAGTGTTAAACAGGGGGCAACATCTCATTCATATACAAAGATGAAGAAATAGACCTAAACTTCCAGACTTCACTCGGAGTGGAATTTATACAGTACATACAATCCTCTCTCCCACCCGAAGAGGTAGATATTTGGTTAAAATAAAAAACAAATATTGAAATGTTACACAGATGATAGATAGAACAAAGCAAAATATGATAAACTATCTTACTCAGAGCCTGCAACTTCCAACAGGCAGTTGAGTTTATGTACTATTAACCACCCCGCCCCCTCCCCCAACCAGTTTATTTACTCATATTTACTAATGAATATCCACGAGCAACATTTGCTAGACAGCCTGAAATTCCTAACTAAAGCCTTAAGCCAATCTAGGTGAAGGGTCCACAGCCAGTTAGGGAATGGAAGACCAGCAGGAAGAGCAGTGCAAGGAAGGTAGTGTAGGGGTCCCCTGCGGTCATCCCTCTGCAAAACAGATACACTGCTTTGAGTACTGTTGAGGGGGATGACTCATCAGGGGAGGGCAACAGCAGCCAAGTTCATGGCACCGTGGCTGGCTCTGCTGCACAGGAGGGCAGGAAAAAGAGTGGGAGAGCGATAGTGATAGGGGATTCAACTGTAAGGGGAATAGATAGGCGTTTCTGCGGCCGCAACCGAGACTCCAGGATAGTATGTTGCCTCCCTGGTACAAGGGTCAAGAATGTCTCGGAGCGGGTGCAGGACATTCTGAAAAGGGAGGATGAACAGCCAGTTGTCGTGGTGCACATTGGTACCAACGGTATAGGTAAAAAAAGGGATGAGGTCCTACGAGACGAATTTAAGGAGCTAGGAGCTAAATTAAAACGTAGGACCTCAAAAGTAGTAATCTCAGGATTGCTACCAGTGCCACGTGCTAGTCAGAGTAGGAATCGCAGGATAGCTCAGATGAATACGTGGCTTGAGCAGTGGTGCAGCAGGGAGGGATTCAAATTCCTGGGGCATTGGAACCGGTTCTGGGGGAGGTGGGACCAGTACAAACCGGATGGTCTGCACCTGGGCAGGACCGGAACCAATGTTCATGGGGAAGTGTTCGCTCGTGCTGTTGGGGAGGAGTTAAACTAATATGGCAGGGGAATGGAAACCAATGCAGAGAGACAGAGGGAAACAAAATGGAGACATAAGCAAAAGACAAAAAGGAGATGAGTAAAAGTGGAGGGCAGAGAAACCCAAGGCAAAAAACAAAAAGGGCCACTGTACAGCAAAATTCTAAAGGGTCAAAGTGTAATAAAAAGGCAAGCATGAAAGCTCGTTGCCTCAATGCGAGGCGTATTCGGAACCCAGGTGAAGGCTCTGAGCTAGTTAGAGTGGGTGAGAGCTCAGATGAACAGGACCCCAAGAAAGAATGCAAAAGGCAGGAGGCAACAGAGCAGAGTAGCACTGGGTTAAGTGCAAACCACAAGGTGATAGGAAGGGACAATATGTATGAATATAAAGGGGCTGCAGGAGGGGTCAAAACGAAAAATCGTGGTTTAAAAACTAGTATTAAAACACTCTACCTAAACGCACGCAGCATTCGAAATAAAGTAAATGAGTTGACGGCACAAATCATTACAAATTGGTATGATTTGGTGGCCATTACAGAAACGTGGTTGCAGGGTGGCCAAGACTGGGAATTAAACATACAGGGGTGTCTGACAATTCGGAAAGATAGACAAGAAGGGAAAGGAGGTGGGGTAGCTCTGTTAATAAAGGATGATATCAGGGCAGTTGTGAGAGACGATATTGGCTCTAATGAACAAAATGTTGAATCATTGTGGGTGGAGATTAGAGATAGTAAGGGGAAAAAGTCACTGGTGGGCGTAGTTTATAGGCCCCCAAATAATAACTTCACGGTGGGGCGGGCAATAATCAAGGGAATAATGGAGGCATGTGAAAAAGGAACGGCAGTAATCATGGGGGATTTTAACCTACATATCGATTAGTCAAACCAAATCGCACGGGGTAGCCTTGAGGAGGAATTCATAGAATGCTTACGGGATTGTTTCTTAGAACAGTATGTTACAGAACCTACAAGGGAGCAAGCTATCTTAGATCTGGTCCTGTGTAATGAGACAGGAAAAATAAACGATCTCCTAGTAAAAGATCCTCTTGGAATGAGTGATCACAGTATGGTTGAACTTGTAATACAGACTGAGGGTGAGGAAGTAGTGTCTCAAACGAGCATACTATGCTTAAACAAAGGGGACTACAGTGGGATGAGGGCAAAGTTGGTTAAAGTAGACTGGAAACACAGACTAAACGGTGGCACAATTGAAGAACAGTGGAGCACTTTTAAGGAGCTCTTTCATAGTGCTCAACAAAAATATATTCCAGTGAAAAAGAAGGGCAGTAAGAGAAGGGATAACCAGCCGTGGATAACCAAGGAAATAAAGGAGTATCAAATTAAAAACCAATGCGTATAAGGTGGCCAAGGTTAGTGGGAAACTAGCAGATTGGGAAAATTTTAAACGACAGCAAAGAATGACGAAGAAAGCAATAAAGAAAGGAAAGATAGATTACGAAAGTAAACTTGCGCAAAACATAAAAGCAGATAGTAAAAGCTTTTACCGATATATAAAACGGAAAAGAGTGACTAAAGTAAATGTTGGTCCCTTAGAAAATGAGAAGGGGGATTTAATAATGGGAAATGTGGAAATGGCTGAGACCTTAAACAATTATTTTGCTTCGGTCTTCACAGTGGAATACACAAAAACCATGCCAAAAATTGCTGGTCACAGGAATGTGGGAAGGGAGGACCTTGAGACAATCACTATCACTAGGGGGGCAGTGCTGGACAGGCTAATGGGACTCAAAGTAGACAAGTCCCCTGGTCCTGATGAAATGCATCCCAGGGTATTAAAAGAGATGGCGGAAGTTATAGCAGATGCATTCGTTATAATCTACCAAAATTCGCTGGACTCTGGGGAGGTACCAGCGGATTGGAAAGCAGCTAATGTAACGCCTCTGTTTAAAAAAGGGGGCAGACAAAAGGCAGGTAACTATAGGCCGGTTAGTTTAACATCTGTAGTGGGGAAAATGCTTGAAACTATCATTAAGGAAGAAATAGCGGGACATCTAGATAGGAATAGTGCAATCAAGCAGACGCAACATGGATTCATGAAGGGGAAATCATGTTCAACTAATTTACTGGAATTCTTTGAGGATATAACGAGCATGGTGGATAGAGGTGTACCGATGGATGTGGTGTATTTAGATTTCCAAAAGGCATTCGATAAGGTGCCACACAAAAGGTTACTGCAGAAGATAAAGGTACACGGAGTCAGAGGAAATGTATTAACATGGATAGAGAATTGGCTGGCGAACAGAAAGCAGAGAGTCAGGATAAATGGGTCCTTTTCGGGTTGGAAATCGGTGGTTAGTGGTATGCCACAGGGATCAGTGCTGGGACCACAACTGTTTACAATATACATAGATGACCTGGAAGAGGCGACAGAGTGTAGTGTAACAAAATTTGCAGATGACACAAAGATTAGTGGAAAAGCGGGTTGTGTAGAGGACACAGAGAGGCTGCAAAGAGATTTAGATACGTTAAGCAAATGGGCTAAGGTTTGGCAGATGGAATACAATGTCGGAAAATGTGAGATCATCCACCTTGGAAAAAAAACAGTAAAAGGGAATATTATTTGAATGGGGAAAAATTACAAAATGCTGCGGTGCAGAGGGACCTGGGGGTCATGAATTCCAAAAAGTTAGTTTGCAGGTGCAGCAGGTAATCAGGAAGGCGAATGGAATGTTGGCCTTCATTGCGAAAGGGATGGAGTACAAAAGCAGGGAGGTCCTGCTGCAACTGTACAGGGTATTGGTGAGGCCGCACCTGGAGTACTGCGTGCAGTTTTGGTCATCTTTCTTAAGAAAGGATATACTAGCTTTGGAGGGGGTAGAGACGATTCACTAGGCTGATTCCAGAGATGAGAGGGTTACCTTATGATGATAGATTGAGTAGATTGGGTCTTTACTCGTTGGAATTCAGAAGGATGAGGGGTGATCTTATAGAAACATTTAAAATCATGGAAGGGATAGACAAGATAGAGGCAGAGAGGTTGTTTCCACTGGTCGGGGAGACTGGAACTAGGGGGCACAGCCTCAAAATACGGGGGAGCCAATTTAAAACCGAGTTGAGAAGGAATTTCTTCTCCCAGAGGGTTGTGAATCTGTGGAATTCTCTGCCCAAGGAAGCAGTTGAGACTAGCTCATTGAATGTATTCAAAATCACAGATAGATAGATTTTTAACCAATAAGGGAATTAAGGGTTACGGGGAGCGGGCGGGTAAGTGGAGCGGAGTCCACGGCCAGATCAGCCATGATCTTGTTGAATGGTGGAGCAGGCTCGAGGGGCTAGATGGCCTACTCCTGTTCCTAATTCTTATGTTCTTATGTTGTTATGTTCTAGCAATATCTTCAAGGCATCAGCATTAAAACAATGTTTACATAGTTCAATCCCAATTGATCACGTTCCACAGAAGAGAATATCTGGAAATACGGGCACTCTGCCGGGGGGGCAGGGGGAGAAAGAAGAGATAGGCAGATCGAGGCATTGGTGGAAGGGGAGGAGGAGGTGAGTCAATCACAGTGATGGTGGGGAAATGGGGCCGATCGGGGCAGCAGTGCAGGTAGGCGGATCACGGTGGGAGGGGCGTCGTTGTTGATCATGGTGGGGAGGGAGGAAAGGAGATCGAGGGGGAAGAGAAGCCAATCGCGGTTGGGTTGGGGGTGGAGGGAAGTGAAAAAGAGGGTGGCGGAGGTTTAACATTCTCCCCCATAGCGTTTCACTGAGTATTTTTTTTTTAAGTCAATGTCTATACTTATCCTTCAAGCTCTTACAGCAAAATACTTATCCAGTTTCTTATTTGAAACAGGGATATAAAATACCAGATATATATAGCAGGTTCATTATAATTAAGTCAACATCAAAACTGATAAAGGACTGCACCCAAATAGTTAAACTAATTTTAATTTTCAGATGCTGACCAACCGTCTGTACATTCTTAGCATTTTCTATCCTTGACTTGGATTTCCAGTTCTTCCTAGGTCCCTTATTTGAAAGAGTTAAGGAAAATAACTATACATGATGAGCATTGTTGGTATGTGGGTAATGCTCTATGAACACATTTGTATTCATCTGCATTCCAACTCTAGACTTGCTAATTCTGCATCTCTGCACTCTAGTTCTACAATCTCAGTTTTAAATTAAATAATCTAATCACATCACACAAATCATTCTTTTCAGTGGTGCACAACGCCAGGGCTGTTCTGCTGCTTAATTTCATTTAGCCCTTTATGAGTTGTGAATCATTAAGAGCCAGACCATCAGTGAGTCCCCGAGGGGACAAACAGCACATTCCATCATGCCTACAATGCACTCTTTACTACAGACTGCCTATCAGTGCTTCAGCCACAAAGGTCAGCCAAAATATAAGTCCAACCTGATGTAGCATACTGCAAGTCTCAGTGGGCCAAATGTTAACAGCCATATGCAAGCACCTCTACATATTGAGACAAAGTTAAAAGGCTGGTGCACCACCGACCTTAAAAATAAAAGCTTCTCCATTCGGATTGGGAAATGCCTTTCTCCAGGTTCTGGGTTTCTCCAGATCATATGCCATACCCTCAAAGGAGCAGACGATTGATCTGCTCCCATACCTCGGTCAATAACTCAGGATTCAGTCACCAGGTGCAACCCAGGGTGGCTGCATGCAATTTCCCCAGCTCCCTGTATGGAACTGCCCAAGCTCCATCCTATGCCTCCCTAATGGTATGACAAATACCCTAGTTTCATCATGTGGGGAAGCTACAAAGGGAAACCAGTTCCATCCCTCTGTGGCACAGCATGCTGATGCGCCAACACATTGTGCCATCTTGACAATTCTTTTCTTCCGAATTTGATACAGAAACTGTTATTACAAAGTAATAAAGTAATGATGGTTTTCCACTCCTAAATTGTGCATTTTTTTCCCCACTGTCACTTAAGCATTTACAGTCTATTCAAGTTCCAGATGACGTATTTTAAATAGGAATTATAAACCGTGACAAGCTTCAAAAGATGAAGAAAATAAAATTACAAAATGCAATATCAAATCACTTGTAGAAACAAAGTACATTCATGAAATACAACATAACATTAAAAATAGACAAATTCAGAATGAGATGAAAGTTAAGGGAGAAAGTAATGAATACTGCTTGCAAAACCTGTTTTGATAAAGCGTACACATACAACAAAGTGTTATGGTTGCTAGGAGTTTAAATTTAAATCCTGCTGTATATTGCTGGAAATTGTAATCAATTTCTGCATTACATGCACAGACATGCCTTTATTAACCATAGCTCCTTGTACTATATTCATCAACAGAGAATTAGGAGCAGTCAAAAGCTTCTTACTCTATACTGGGCAATTCTAGTAGCCTCTGGACAATTTTGGTTCTACTGGGAAAAAATTTATATACACACAACTTCAAGATGCCAATATAAAACAGACACACAACTACAGATTGGACCTCCCTTATCCGGCACCACCCCTCGTCCGATATGATTCCGGTGGCCGGGGCGCATGCGCAAAACCAGCCGACCTCCACCCCGACTTTGGGGCCGCGTCGACACCTGACCTACCCAGGACGCCGACCTCCTCTTCCGTTCCCCGCCGCCCCCCACCCCCACCCCCCACCACCCGCCCAACCATGGGCCGTTGATCTCCCCATATCCGGCAAAATCCCTAATTCAACATAGGCCAGGTCCCAAGGGTGCCGGATAAGGGAGGTTCAACCTGTACCAGCTAAAATGCTGAATTTAAGATAAAAGCAATACCAAGATAAGTTAGAAGGATGAAATCATCCACAGGTTCTGATGCAGTTGATAATCTGGAGTGTCTAATCACTTCCTATTTATGTCATCTGAACTCAAGTGACAGTCTCATTTGTTAACAGCCATGCACACTAATACCGGAACTAGGCAGACCACCAATTAGTACCCCATGTCCTTTATAATGACTTGAACTGCGAAAGTTTGTAAACCCAAAATAAGTTTTAAGACCAATCTGATCTTAGACATCTATTCTCCTCCAATTGTTTAATGTGCAAGTACATCCTTTCATCTACAAAAATTAATTCCGAATGCTGCACGTCATTTCAAAAACACAGTGCCCTGAATAACCAGTACACTGTATAGAGCGGTGCAACACAGATTTGATTGCCTACTTTGCCAAGTTCTCAATCTCAGCCAATGTTGCCTGTAAGCTGCGCTTTGTTCTGCGGAGCCTGCTTTTAGTGCGCAGTCCCTTTAAATTGCCACGCATGTGCGATATTTACAATGGGAAAGCCGTTGAGTGGCCTGTATGGCACCTTTCCCATTGCTGCATGGCTGTACAGCTTGAAGGGAACATTGATCTCAACCATGTCACTACAGGGAGGGACACCAAAACCAATGAATGGAGTGACCAGTTCAGAAAAGCAGAGGTCTCGGAACAAGGTGTTTGCTCATTAATTTAGCTGCATATGGTGCATGGCCTAAAATGACAAGATGAAGAAAATGAGCAAAGGTAAAAAAAAGTACACAAAGCGACTCAGACATTAGTTACTTACTTGGTGTGAAAGCAAATCGGTGTTTGCAGAGTTCGCAGTATTCTTTTCTGCTGTGTTTGAGCCACTGAACTAAACTGGAAGGAAAGTGAAAAATTTTAGTACTGCCCAATATGGTCAAGCATTATTTGCTATTTTTACAAAACTTCTAGCATTTTCCCAGCAAGCTCTTGTTTCTCTCACACCAGAGGTTTACTGTAACCATATAAAAATATGGCACTCCCCATTCTGACTCCGTTATTCATATACTGCACAGTTTAACTAGGTTTATCTTAATTTTTGTTTAGCAATGCATCCTCATACAGTACACAACATATTCGCTCATTATATTATCATCATGTGTACAAGTATGGTTTATTTGCAGCAACAGTTGCATCTTGCACTGTTATTTTCTGCATATACTGATGAACCATACCACATCCCGGTAGCCTCATCTATCAAGCCGTTGCTGATTTCTTTACACCGAATTGGTCACAAGGTGTCAATTAGCTGAGTACTCAGCTTGGTTCAGTTGGTAGTACTCTTGCCCAGGGTGGAAAGCTGTAGGTTCAAGCCTCTCCACAGACTTGAGTGTATGATCTAGGTTAATGCTTCAAAGCAGCAGTGAGGGAGTGTTGCATTGTTAGAGGTCTAGCAGTAGATATCAACTTTCAGACAACCAGCCACTGGAGCTTGCTGGCCAGCCACCTGATCCTGCTGTCAGAAGGCTCGGACTGTTTTGAGGGCTGGGTCTCATTACTATGCAGCCCAGAGGCCGAACCGCACAGCAAGAAGATTGGTTGTTATGATGATCTGGAATGCACTACCTGAAAGGGTGGTGGAAGCAGATTCAATAGTAACTTTCAAGAGGCAACTAGATAAATACTTGAAGGGGAAATATTTGCTGGGCTATGGCGAAAGAGTAGGGGAGTGGCCAGGGGAGGGATGATGGGCCGAATGGCCTCCTTCTGTACTGTATCATTCTTCCATTTCTCCTAGGTTTGGGGAGGGGAAATTCCAGGGCAGCAGCAACTCAAATGTTTAGTTGGTAAAGGATCTACATCCAGATGCTGACGGAGCTGCTGTATATGTCCGGCATTTTCTTTCTTTTTACTTTATATTTCCGATATTTTTAGTTCTTGTTTTTCTACCTAATGTAGCTATAAATTACTTGTACTTGAATGCTTCACTCATTACATAAACCCAATAAAAATCATTTGAATCACTTTAGAATTTATATGGAGCTATCCTAACCTTCCTGCTTTCATTCCCTATCTCCATTGAAAACAGCAAGGTTTTAATTAGCTTTCATCGTCATACTTAAAATAAAAGTTATTTTGCACAACATAATCGAGATGGTTAAAGTAGTTGCACATAAATTAAGAAAGCCAATGTTGGTAGAAAACTGTCTCTCCTCATTGTAACGTTATTTACAGTACTTTATAAAACAGTTTGTGTAATGACTACTGCGCAGCATATTAATCTGACCCAACCTACCATTCTTGATGGATAAATTTGATACTGCCAGTGCACACACAAGGATGGTAAAGTGGTTTATCTGGTGTTCCTTCTGACCGACACACCCGGCATATATCTGCAGGGGAAAGAAAAAAAATCAGCACTGAAATTTTGGTAAGCTCTTGCCTTTTGACATCTGGATATTTTTAACTGAACAAAGACAACTACTTTCAAATGGAATCTTTGCCTTGCTTAGTTTACTAATTAAGCTGTTTAATTTTATCACTTATTCTAACAAATGTACCAACCAGCACATAAATACTGAAAATAAGAGACCCAATTACCATACGTGTACTGTATAGTGTGGGGGGGAAATTGTAGTTTTACAATAGAACATCCACCTTCACTTTTATTTAAAATGTATCGAACAGCAAGACATGACAATTCAATATGCTTGGTCACAGATTTGTAATAAGACTGTTTCCACAACTTCCCCACAAGTTTCTGATCTCTAGTCGGCTGACAGGAGCTTGCAATTTCCCTCCTTTTTAGGAATGAAAAAGTGGAAACAGAACAAAAAAAAGGAAAAACACTATCTTGACCGAAACAATTTGCTCTCATGCACTCCATTTCTTTGTGCAACACTGGCCTGAGCAACACTGCCCTGAATTCACTGTGAAACAAAGAATACGTGGGTCAATTGAGATTGTACATAGCCTGTAAGGAACAGAAAGGTCCCAGGTACAGCAGTTATCATGGGTGACTTTAAATGACATAGATTGGGCTAACCAAACTGGTAGCAATACGGTGGAGGAGGGTTTCCTGGAGTACATAAGGGATGGTTTTCTAGACCAATATGTCGAGGAACCAACTAGAGAGCTGGTCATCCTAGATTGGGTGTTGTGTAATGAGAGGATTAATTAGCAATCTTGTTGTGCGAGGCCCCTTGGGGAAGAGTGACCATAATATGGTAGAATTCTTCATTAAGATGGAGAGTGACACAGTTAATTCAGAGACTAGGGCCCTGAACTTAAGGAAAGGTTATTTCGATGGTATGAGACGTGAATTGGCTAGGATAGACTGGCAAATGATACTTAAAGGGTTGACGGTGGATAGACAATGGTAGACATTTAAAGATCACACAGATGAACTTCAACAATTGTACATCCCTGTCTGGCATAAAATTAAAAAACTGGGAAGGTTGCTCAACCGTGGCTAACAAGGGAAATTAGGGATAGTGTTAAATCCAAGAGGCATCTAAACTGGCCAGAAAAAGCAGCAAACCTACGGATTAGGAGAAATTTAGAATTCAGCCGAGGAGGACAAAGGGTTGAATTAGGAGGGGGAAAATAGAGTACGAGTGTAAGCTTGCAAAGAACATGAAAACTGACTGCAAAAGCTTCTATAGATATGTGAAGAGAAAAAGATTAGTGAAGACAAATGTAGTCCCTTGCAGTCAGAATCAGGTAAATTTATAATGGGGAACAAAGAAATGGCAGACCAACTGAACAAATACTTTGGTCCTGTCTTCACTAAGGAAGACACAAATAACCTTCAGGAAATACTAGGGGACCGAGGGTCTAGCGAGAAGGAGGAACTGAAGGAAATTCTTATTAGACAGGAAACTGTGTTAGGGAAATTGATGGGATTGAAGGCTGATAAATCCCCAGGACCAGATAGTCTGCATCCCAGAGTACTTAAGGAAGTAGCCCTAGAAATAGTGGATGCATTGGTGGTCATTTTCCAACATTTTACAGACTCTGGATCAGTTCCTATGGATTGCAGGGTAGCTAATGTAACCCCACTTTTTAAAAAAGGAGAGAGAAAACAGGGAATTGTAGACCGGTTAAGCCTGACATCGGTAATGAGGAAAATGTTGGAATCAATTATTAAACATGTAATAGCAGCGCATTTGGAAAGCAGTGATAGGATCAGTCCAAGTCAGCATGGAGTTATGAAAGGGAAACCATGCACGACAGATCTTCTAGAATTTTGAGGATGTTTCCAATAGAGTGGATATGGGAGAACCAGTTAATGTGGTGTATTTGGACTTTCAGAAGGCTTTCGACAAGGTCCCACACAAGAGATTAATGTGCAAAGTTAAAGCACATGGGATTGGGGGTAGTGCGCTGACGTGGATTGAGAACTGGTTGGCAGACACTAAGTTGGGTGGCAGTGTGAGCTGCGAGGAGGATGCTATGAGGCTGCAGAGTGACTTGGATAGGTTAGGTGAGTGGGCAAATGCATGGCAGATGAAGTATAATGTGGATAAATGTGAGGTTATCCACTTTGGTGGTAAAAACAGAGACAGACTATTATCTGAATGGTGACAGATTAGGAAAAGGGGAGGTGCAATGAGACCTGGGTGTCATGGTACATCAGTCATTGAAGGTTGGCATGCAGGTGGTTAAGAAAGCAAATGGCATGTTGGCCTTCATAGCGAGAGGATTTGAGTACAGGGGCAGGGAGGTGTTACTACAGTTGTACAGGGCCTTGGTGAGGCCACACCTGGAGTATTGTGAACAGTTTTGGTCTCCTAACTTGAGGAAGGACATTCTTGCTATTGAGGGAGTGCAGCGAAGGTTCACCAGACTGATTCCCAGGATGGCGGGACTGACATATCAAGAAAGACTGGATCAACTGGGCTCGTATTCATTGGAGTTCAGAAGAATGAGAGAGGATCTCATAGAAATGTTTAAAATTCTGATGGGTTTAGACAGGTTAGATGCAGGAAGAATGTTCCCGATGTTGGGAAAGTCCAGAACCAAGGGCAACAGTTTAAGGATAAGGGGTAAGCCATTTAGGACCGAGATGAGGAGAAACTTCTTCATTCAGAGAATTGTGAACCTGTGGAATTCTCTAGCACAGAAGGTTGTTGAGGCCAATTCATTAGATATATTCAAAAGGGAGTTAAATGCCACCCTTACAGCTAAAGGGATCAAGGGGTATGGAGAGAAAGCAGGAACAGGGTACTGAAGTTGCATGACCAGTCATGATCATATTGAATGGTGGTGCAGGCTCGAAGAGCCGAATGGCCTACTGCTGCACCTATTTTCTATGTTTCTATGTTTATAAATGCCACTTGTGCAAGAAGTGAAGACACAATGCTCATTTCAGACGTGTAAGCCGGCAACCATACTACTGCACTATTGGTCTGATTATGATGTGCAGTTGGTAACAACCAAGTATTTCTGTGTGCCAACCGTACGGCCCGTCAGTAAAGAGATTAGTGCAGTACGCTCCTCGTCTGGTGGTGATTTTTCAAATGTTAGGAAAATATATCGGACAGCGCCCACTTTCTTATGATACTAGAAAGACTAATATTATCAAGATTTTACGGTATTATAAAGTGCCAAGACACTGAACACTTTAAAACCCAGCTTCACACCACAATGGAATTATATGCCACGTGAGATGGCTTCTTGCTGGATAGGATATTACATCACTGAATCCGACCATCACTTTTGGTTGATGCATAACAGTACAATACCGCAAAAGTGATTATGTGCCCAAGTTTCGGGCTGCGCCGTTCCTGGACGCCCGTTTTTCGAGCCACAAAGTGCGCCTAAAAAAAACTTACGTATTCTCCGGCTCCCTGCTGGTTCTCTGGAGTCGGGCGCGGCGCAGCACGAGCTGTAGGGGGCAGAGCCAGGTCCCTGCGCTGAAAACAGTGCCGGGACCTCTGCACATGCGCGCTACAGTGGGCAGCCCCTAGCCCTGGCCGAATAGCCTCACTAGGGCTGCGTGCATAAGGCTGCTTCCCGACCCGACCGGACTGTCTCTCTCTTTCTCTTTCCCTCCCCGCCCCCCGCAGACCGACCCCGACCCGACTCCTGCACCCGCCGCCCCCTGCACCTGACCTCCCTCTCCCTCCCATCCCCCCACCCCAACCGACCTCCCTCCCTCCCACCCCCGGAACCGACCCACGCTCCAGACCCGACGCCACCTACCTGTAAATCTGGTGCTGGGGCCTGGCCCGTTCAGCCTCCCTCCCCTTCTCCTTCCCCCCGCCCCCCCACTCTTTTCCTTTTCCCCCCCTTTCCTTTCCCCTTCTCTTCCTACCCCCCCTTCCCCTTCCCCTCCTCCCTCCCCCCTTCCCCTTCTCCTCCTCCTCCTCCCTTCCCCTCCTCCCTCTCCTCCTCTTCCTCCTCCTTCCTCCCCTTCCCCTCCTCCCCCTTCCCCTTCCCTCCTCCTCCTCCTCCCCCCTTCCCCTTCTCCTCTTCCTCCCCCTCCCCTCCTCCCCTCTTTCCCTTCCCCTCATCCACTCTTCCCTTCCCCTCCTCCCCCCCCTTCTCGCCCCCCTTCCCTTCCCTCCTCCCCTCCTTCCCTTCCTCCCCCCCGCTTCCCATCCTCCCCCCCTTCCCTTCCCCTCCTCCCCCCCGCCCTTCCCTTCCCCTCCTCCCCCCTCCCCCCTTCCCTTCCCCCCCTCTTCCCCCCCCTTCCCCTCCTCCCCCCCCTTCCCCCCCCCTTCCCCTCCTCCCCCCCCCTTCCCCTCCTCCCCCCCCTTCCCCTCCTCCCCCCCTTCCCTTCCCCCTTCCCCTCCTCCCCCCCTTCCCTTCCCCTCCCTTCCCTTCACCCCCCCTTCCCTTCACCCCCCCTTCCCTTCACCCCCCCTTCCCTTCCCCCCCCCCCTTCCCTTCCCCCCCCCCCTTCCCCTGCCAGAAACACTGACAGAGAGTGAGAGACACACACAGACAGACAGAGATAGAGACACTGACAGAGACACACTGGGGGGGGGGGGGGGGAAGGGGGCATCCCAGCACGCTGTTGGAGGGCTCCCGGTGCTGCAGTCGGTAAGTAGAAAATGTTTTATTAATTGATTTTTTTAAAAAAAATTATTTATTAATTTTTTTGATCGATTTATTGATGTTTTTAGCATTTATTATTGATGATGGCTCTTTATTTGTAAAACTGAAGTGTTTAATGTTTGTAAACTTTCCTTTAACCCCCCCCCACCCCAATTCCCTACGCCTGATTTGTAACCTACGCCTGATTTTCTAAAGTGTAGACAAGGTTTTTTCCAGCGTGCAAAAATCTTCATTTCAGTTAGTTTGGAGTAAGTTTTCACTGCCGAAACTTTGAAAACAGGCGTAAATGGCCGGACACGCCCCCTTTTGAAAAAAAAATTCTGTTCCAAGGTGAAACTGTTCTAACTGACTAGAACTGGAGCAAACTAAATGCCGAGAATTTGAATTTCTAAGATACTCTGTTCTACACCAGTTGCTCCAAAAAATCAGGAGCAACTGAGGCCGAAACTTGGGCCCAATATAACTGCAGCCCAAGACTAGCAGATCAGCTCCGAGTAATGCGCAATTCACGGACAGATCACAAAATAGTTTATCACATGTTCCTTCTGATCGACTACACACCAACGTAATTTCTTCATAGCTACTACCTGTACTACAACATTTAATTGCTGAACATAATTTTGCTATAAAATTATAAAACCTCACCTCCTGACAACTTTTTCTTATTACACACTCCTGGGCATTTTTATAGCGGAAACTGCCTATGTAAATGTCACAATTACATCCCTTTAGCAGGAGCAGCACTTCAGTTTTGCTAAGGACAGGAAGTGCATGCAGATGCAAGATTTGTTTTATATGTATATAGCAAAAGAAATAAGAATTAGCAGGAGTAGGCCATATGACCCCTCGAGCCTGCTCCGCCATTCAATAAGTTCATGGCTGATCTTTGACCTCAACTTCACTTTCCCTCCTGATTCCCATCTCTTGATTCCCTTTCGAGTGTCTTCACGAACCAATTTTTCTTAAAAGGATTATTCCAGTTAAAGTTCATAAAAGCTGGGTTGAGCACTATACCCCAATCTCAGAGGTGACTAATTCACTGTGCCACTCAGTTCCCTTCATATTTAATTGTATTCCACCAAATGCCCATTCTGCCAAATCAAGCACTGTGCAAAAATAAATTTCCAATTCTTAGATTGTCTTTCCAGAGCAAATACTTCTGAACGTGCAAATATAACATCTGTTGTAAGGGCAATATATTTAGTCAGCACTAAATCTATTGCAAGAATTGGCATCGAGCACTTCATCGTTACATGACTGTGCTCCAAAAATGAAAACAAGATGACCAGGTGACTAATAGTTACGATTGTCACAGTACTCAATAGCATCTATTGGTACTGACACACTGATGAGTTTAAACTCAGTTCTTGCCAAGGAAACTTGTAGATACAGAGAAAGGCTCGTCAGCATGACTTCCCTGGACCATATTCCTTTTAAAAAATAAAGGGAAACTTTCACCCATCTGTCTGGGCTGGGTTCAAACTTGGATGCAAAAATAGTATGCTATGTGCAGCTTAGCATTATCCTATACCCTCTTCTCTCCCCAACCCCCAGAAAATCACCTGGACGCTTAAGAGATTCTCAAATAATTACTGTGTTCCCAATAGAATCCTTTGTTATAAAGCAAAATTTGAATTTACACACAGAAGCCAAGTGATTTAATTTGGCAAGTATTTGTTTTTTTAATTACCGAGGGCTCTGCACATCCAGTTTTATAAAAACTATTTAAAAAGAAAAATTGCAATAACATTTATGTTGAAGGAAATTAAAGTCAGGCAATCTTGTATAATCCTGAAAGGGCTGGTCAGTGTTCGTTCCAGATATCTCATAGCAATGCCATTGAAGGGTAAGAGAGGCAACACACAAGCTTCCAGAAGTAGAAACCACCAGCCAACCAGGGAAAGTCCACAGAAAGTAGAAAAAACAATTTTGTGACTATGTAGTTGCTGCAGGCCATGTTCTGAATCTGCCCTGCAGGATAACAGGACAAATTTTGAATACAGGTAAAGCAAACGGTTCCACAATATAAATGGGTCACCAGTTCTGGTTCACTCACAGGCCTACAAAGAGTACATGGGCTCTGCGGCAGGGGAAGGGAAAGTTCAAAATCTGTCTCAAAAAAAGAGTCGTGCACAAATGAGTTTCCCTGTGTTGGAGATGCTATACTCAGATTTGGATCTAGAAAATTACTAGGGAATTATAGAATCATAGAATGACAGAACAGGAGGCCATTCGCCCATCACACCTGTGCTGACTTTTTGAAAGAGCGATCCAATTAATCCCACTCCCCTGCACTTTCTCCATAGCCCTGTAAAAGCTCTCCATTCAAGTATTTATCCAATTCCCTTTTGAAAATTACTACTGAATCTGCTTCCACCAACCTTTCAGGCAGTGCATTCCAGATTACGACAACGCACTGTATAAAAAAAATGTTTTCTACTGTCACATCTTTTGCCAATCACCTTAAATCTGGTTACAGTTTCTCTGTTTTTATCGTATCAAAGCCATTCATGATTTTGAACACCTCTATCAAATCTTCTCTTAACCTTCTATGGAGAACAACCCCAGCTTCTCCAATCTCTCCACATAATTGAAGTCCCTCATCCCTGGTACCATTCTAGTAAATCTCTTCTGCACCCTCTCCAAGGTCTTGACATCCTTCCTAAAATGTGTGCTGCCCAGAATTTAACAATACTCCAGCTGGGGCCTAAACAGTATTTTATATAGGTTCAATTAACTTCCTTGCTTTTGGAGTGTATTCTTCTATTAATAAAGCCAAGGATCCCATATGCTTTTTTGACAGCCTTCTCTTCTTGTCCCGCCACTAAAGTTTTGTGTACATACACCCGCAGATCTGTCTGCTCCTGCACCCCCTTTAAAATTGTACAATTTAGTCCATACTGCCTCTCCGTGGTCCAAATATAAACATCTGGGGGACACCACTGTATACTTCTCTCCAGTCTGAAAACAACATTCACCACTGCCCCCAAGCCAATTTTGTATCCATAACGTCACTGTCTCTTTAGAATTAGGAGCAGGAGTAGGCCATTCAGCTCCGCCATTCAATAAGATCATGGCTGATCATCTACCTGAACTCCACCTTCCTGCACTATCCCCATATCCCTGGATTCCTTTAAGAACATAAAAAATAGGAACAGGAATAGGCCACCTGGCCCCTCGAGCCCGCTCCACCATTTAATAAGATCATAGCTGATCTGATCATGGACTCTGCTCCACTTCCCTGCCCACTCCCCATAACCATTTATTTCCTTATCGATCAAAAATCTGTCCATCTCCGCCTTTAATATATTCAATGACCCAGCCTCCACAGCTCTCTGGGGCAGAGAATTCCAAAGATTTACAACCCTCAGAAGAAATTCCTCCTCATCTCTGTTTCAAATGGGTGGCCCCTTATTCTGAGACTATGTCCCCTATGAGTAGAAATATCCTCTTTGCATCCACCTTATCGAGCCCCCTCATTATCTTATATGTTTCGATAAGGTTACCTCTCTCATTCTTCTGAACTCCAATGAGAATCTACTCAACCTATCTTTATAAGTCAACCGCCTCATCTCCGGAATCAACCTAGTGAACCTTCTCTGAACAGCTTCCAATGCAAGTAAATCCTTCCTTAAATACGGAGACCAAAACTCTAGGTGTGGCCTCACCAATACCCTGTACAGTTGTAGTAGGACTTCTCTGCTTTTATACTCTAGCCCCCCTTGTAACAAAGGCCAACATTCCATTTGCCTTCTTGATGACTTGCTGCACCTGCATACTAACTTTTGGTATTTCATGCACAAGGATCCCCATTTAAATAATAATTTGCTTTTCTATTTTTCCTGCCAAAGTGGATAACCTCACATTTTCCCACATTATACGCCATCTGCCAAATTTTTGCCCACTCACTTAGCCTGTCTATATCCCTTTGCAGATTTTGTGTCCCCTCCTCACAATTTGCTTTCCCAACCATTCATCAGCAAACTTGGCTACATTACACTCAGTCCCTTCATCCAAGTCATCAATGTAGATTGTAAATAGTTGAGCACCCAGCACTGATCCCTGCGGCACCCCACTAGTTACTGGTTGCCAACCAGGGAATGAATCATTAATCCCAACTCTCTGTTTTCTGTTAGTTAGCCAAACTTCTATCTATGCTAAATATTACCCCCAACCCCGTGAACTTTTATCTTGTGCAGTAACCCTTTGGGCCCAAGTTTCCACAAGAAAAAAAACGGGCGCCCCTCCGAGCTGGGCGCCCGTTTTTCGCGCCTAAAAAAATCCTTGGTATTCTCCACCTACTTACAGGTCCTCTGGCCCTCGGCGCAGCCAGCACGAGCTGTGGGGGGGCGGAGCCAGGTCCCGGCGCTGAAAACAGTGCCGGGACCTCTGCACATGCGCGCTACAGTCGGCACGCAAGTGCAGTAGCTCCAGGCGCCGAACTGTGTGGGAGGGGCCCGAAGCACGCAGCCCCTAGCTCTGGCCCAATGGCCTCACTGGGGCTGCGTGAATGAGGCTCCTCCCACGGCCAGCTCCTGCTCCCCGCCCGACCAGACCCGACACTCGCTCCCCCCCCCCCCCACAGACCCGACCCGAAACCCGCTCCCCCCCCCCCCCCGCCCCAACACCCGCTCCCCCCCCTCCGACCCGAGACCAGCTCCCCCCCCCCCGCCCCGCCCCGACCCCCGCTCGCCCCGACACCCGCTCCCCACCCCGACCAGACACCAGCTCCCCCGACCCGAGACCCGACCCCCGCTCCCCCCGACCCGAGACCCCCCCCCTGACTGACCCGACCCGCGCTCCTGTTCCCTCTCTCCTCTCTCCTCTCTCCTCTCTCCTCTCTCCTCTCTCCTCTCTCCTCTCTCCTATCAGCGGCACGAACGGCTGCAGGATTCTCCCTGGCTGAAGCACTTTCACACAGGTAGGAAGATGGTTTATTTAATCTTTTCTTGGCTTATAAATGTTTATTCAGGTTGGATTTATTTGTATAATATTTGTAGAAATATAAATAAGGATTTATTGTCGAATTTAATGAGTTCCCTTCCCCCCTCCTCATTCTGGACGCCTAATTTGTAACCTGCGCCTGATTTTTTTAATGTGTAGAACAGGTTTTTTCAGTTCTACAAAAATCTTCACTGGCTCCATTCTACTTTAGTTTGGAGTACATTTTCACTGTGGAAACTTTCAAATCAGGCGTCAGTGGCCGGACACGCCCCCTTTTGAAGAAAAAATTCTGTTCTAAACTAGAACTGTTCTACCTGACTAGAACTGCAGAAAAAAAAATGTGGAGAATTGCGATTTCTAAAATAGTCCGTTCTCCACCAGTTGCTCCTAAAAATCAGGCGCGAATCATGTGGAAACTTGGGCCCTTTATGTGGCACCTTATCAAATGCCTTCTGGAAATCTAAATACACTATTGGTTACCCCTTATCCACCCTGCTCGTTACATCCTCAAAGAACTCCAGCAAATGTGTCAAATATGATTTCCCTTTCATAAAATCATGCTGACTCTGCTTGATTGAATTATGCTTTTCCAAATGTCCCACTACTGCTTCTTTAATAATGGACTCCAGCATTTTCCCAATGTCAGATGTTAGGCTAACTGGTCTATAGTTTCCTGCTTTTTGTCTGCCTCCTTTTTTAAATAGGGGTGTTACATTTGCCGTTTTCCAATCCGCTGGGACCTCCCCAGAATCCAGGGAATTTTGGTATTACAACCAATGCATCCACTTAATATTCAAAAATCTATTGATCGCCATTTTGAATATACTCAACAACTGAGCATCCACAGCCCTCTGGGGTAGGGAATTCCAGAAATTCACCACCCTCGGAGTGAAGAAATTTCTCCTCATCTCAGCCCTAAATGGCCAACCCATTATTCTGAGACGGTGACCCCTGGTTCTAGACTCACCAACCAGGGGAAACATCCTCCCTGCATCTACTCTGAAGCCCTGTAAGAATTGCTCTCATTCTTCTGAACTCTAGAGAATATAGGTCTAGTCTACTCAATCTCTCCTCAAAGGATAATCCCACCCCCCCCATCCCAGGAATAAGTAATAAGTAATAATAACTTTAATCACATGGACTTCAATTTTGCTAACAAGTCTATTATGTGGTACTTTGTCAAATGCCTTTTGAAAGTCCATATACACATTAACCGCACTACCCTCATTACCCCTTTCCATTACTTCAAAAGAACTCGATCAAGTTGCCTTTAAAAAATCCGTGCTGAATTTCATTCATCCGCCCATACTTATCCAAATGCCAATTAATTTTGTCTCTGATTATTGTAGCAAAGATTCCTCACCACTGACGTTAGGCTAACTGACCTGTAGTTACCGAGTTTTACATAAGAAATAGGAAAAGGAGGCTGCCATACGGCCCCTCGAGCCTGCTCCGCCATTCAACAAGATCATGGCTGATCTGATCATGGACTCAGCTCCAATTCCCCGCCCACTCCCCGTAACCTCTTATCCCCCTATCGTTCAAGAAACTGTCTATTTCTGTCTTAAATTTATTCAATGTCCCAGCTTCCACAGCTCTCTGAGGCAGCAAATTCCACAGATTTACAACCCTCCGAGAAGAAATTCCTCCTCATCTCTGTTTTAAATGGGCAGCCCCTTATTCTAAGATCATGCCCTCTAGTTCTAGTCTCCCCCATCAGTGGAAACATCCTCTCTGCATCCACCTTGTCAAGCCTCCTCATAATCTTATACATTTCAATAAGATCACCTCTCATTCTTCTGAATTCCAATGAGTAGAGGCACAACCTACTCAACCTTTCCTCATAAGTCAACCCCCTCATCCCCGGAATCAACCTAGTGAACCTTCTCTGAACTGCCTCCTAAGCAAATAAATATGGAAACCAAAACTGCACGCAGTATTCCAGGTGTGGCCTCACCAATACCTTGTATAGCTGTAGCAATACATCCCTGCTTTTATACTCCAACCCCTTTGCAATAAAGGTCAAGATACCATTGGCCTTCACGATCACTTGCTGTACCTGCATACCATCTTTTTGTGTTTCATGCACAAGTACCCCTAGGTCCCGCTGTACTGCGGCACTGCGGCACTTTGCAATCTTTCTCCATTTAAATAATAACTTGCTCTTTGATTTTTTTCTGCCAAAGTGCATGACCTCACACTTTCCAACAATATACTACATCTGCCAAATTTTTGCCCACTCACTTAGCCCGTTTGTCCTTTTGCAGATTTTTTGTATCCTCCTCACACATTGCTTTTCCTCCCATCTTTGTATAGTCAGCAAACTTGGCTACCTTACACTCAGTCCCTTCTTCCAAGTTGTTAATGTAGATTGTAAATAGTTGGGGTCCCAGTACTGATCCCTGCGGCACCCCACCAGTTATTGGTTGCCAACCAGAGAATGAACCATTTATCCCAACTCTCTGTTCTGTTAGTTAGCCAATCCTCTATCCATGCTAATATATTACCCCCAACCCCGTGAACTTTTATCTTGTGCAGTAACCTTTTATGTGACACTGTGTCAAATGCCTTCTTACCCTCCTCTTTTTAAAAAAAGAGGTATAACATTTGCAATCCTCCAGTCTTCTGGCAGCACCCCCATACCCAAGATGGATTGGAAGACTGTGGCTAGAGCCTCTGCAATTTCCATCCTTATTTCCTCAGTAACCTAGGATGCATCATATCTGGACCAGGTGACTTTTCTACTTTGAGGACTGCCAACCTTTTAAGAACATCCTCATTATCTATTTTTATCGTATCCAATATCACTACTGCCTCCTCCTTTACTGCTACATTGGCAACTTAGTACCTCAGCCTCTTCAAGAAGATCTCCTTTTTGGTCCCTAATCGACCTCACCCTTCCTTTTACTATTTATGTGTTTTATAAAAGACTTTTGGCTTCACTTTTATGTTAGCTACAAATCTATTCGCATACCGTGGGTAGCACCCTCGCCTCTGGGTCAGGGACTGGAGCTCAAAAAAAATTTGAATCTGACACTCCGGTGCAGTACACTGTCAGAGGTGCCGTCTTTCGGATGAGACATTAAACCAAGGCCCAGTCTGCTCTCTCAAGTGGACGTAATAGATCCCATGACACTATTTCGAAGAAGAGCAGAGGAGTTATCCCCTGGCCAATATTTAAACCTCAATCAACACAACAAAAATTCAGATTATCTGATTATTACATTGCTGTTTGTGGGTTCTTTGCTTAATAATTCATTGCAACACATTAATAAACCAGTTCCTAATACCAAAAGGTTTAACAATCACACTACACATTACCAGTTCATCTACTAGCTCACAACTGTAAACTTCATTGTGGATGACCTCGACTCAATTGACTGGGGTTTTATTGAGTCTTGTGAACATCATGTGATTGGCGAAGCCACTCACAATGCAACAGCTCTACAAACCTGTGAGCATACATTACACCCTTGAAGTACATCTTGTGAGTACAATCTTGCATGTGGCAAACATTTGATCTCAAATTTGTTGCCATGGAGAGATACCAAGTATTCCCCTCTTTTTTGGGGAGTGGGGTAAATGGAAGAGAAGAAAAATCAAACCACTGATGACTCTGGACACTTGCACATACTTGCTGGTGGCTAGCTTTAGAGGTGCACAGGCTGACAGCTGGGAGCATGACTCCCGACTCATAATTTGCTGAATGAAGGTATGTAGCATTTGTGAGGAACCAGACAAGAAAAATAAACTGAAGGGTCAGCTGCCAAAAGAATAACTTACTTACTGTTTCTCTATTTACACCATTCCTGTTGCCCAACATTCAATATTTGTTATGACACTGAAAAATGTTAACAAGGCCCACTGGAGTCACATACTGTATCCAAATATTGGAACTCCCAATTTCTTTGAAGGTTTAATGTGGAGTTAATCATTGACATCCAACTTAACTGAAAACTCAGCCATGTTTACATTTGTTTCACACTCACTCTCTCCTGCCAGTTTGCACTCAATGTTCCAACTCCTCATTACAACCCAAAGCACATTCCTTCCACAAAAACAGGTTTACACTGGAAAGCAAGCACACAAATAAACCTTACATATACTGGAACCATGCCCTATGAAGTGCATAGCATATAAGTGAAATCCAGTAGCAACTACAATGGATCAAGATTTGTAGACAACAGTTATATACACTGGTGACTAAAATGTAGGTCTGAAATAGGAACATTTAGTGTAGCATTTCATGTCTGTGGCATTCATTTAACTCTTAGCAAATTCCTTCCACCAGCTGCTTTAGATCCACAGGTTCATCATAACTCACTCCTTGTAGCAGTATCATATCTCAGAAGAGATTATACATTGCTATCAACATCTTTCAGCAAATTTTGTACTTTCAGAAGTTAAAGCAATTTGGCTGAAACTATATTAACATATAAATATAACTAAATGTTGCAATCCTCAGAATGAGATGCAGGACAGACATCTTTAAGAATCTGGGACTTTCTTAAATGTTCAGGGATCCACAGCCCTCCTTCACAACAATCATTTTGCCTGCTTGTTAGGGTAAACTGCAGTCTGAATTTAGGAAGTCAAAATAATTGAGTTTAAAGTGGGCTTAAGTGAGGATGCTATATGTGGCCTCTGGTTAATGGTGGTTCAGCCTTCAAAGCCCAGGCAGCTCAGTACTATTTGCATTTACACTTTTTGCTAGCTGCTGTCTCACTGATGAATAAGCCAAATCAGAACACTAAAATTGGTAAGATCAACAATGAGATATATGCAAATTATTGGAAACATGGATTTAATCTTTTATAAACAGACCTCACGACTCCATGGTACACACCTACATGACCCACATACAAGGTCAAAGGAAAGTAAGCTTACCCCAATGAGTAGCTGAGCTATACAGACCAGGAAGTTCCCAAGTTTGATCTTCAGTCGATGTGGAGTTAGCTGATTTCAGCCAGGGCGATAGTGCACTACAATTAGCTTCTGCCCCTGGGGTAAGGAAAGAAAAATTGGCCAGGGTTCCCTATTCTTAACTGCAGTTCAATTACACTATTGCATAAATATCGCACGAGGACAGGATCAGACACCCGTGCAAAATCCCCATGGTTGACCTGTGACACTCACTTTTCAGGGATGTGAAGAATGGCCACTGGGAGGAGGTACAGGAGAGCAATTAGCACTTGTGGAACCAAACAAACAAGGAGTAAATGTCTTCCGAAGCAGAGAGTATGGGAGGACATTCGGCCAAAAAAAATGGAGAGAAAAGGTACCTAGCTAAATTTCTAAACCATGTGTGAAAAAATATTAGGAAGACTAGTTTTTTTTTTTAAAACTGCAGCAAACAGTAACTCAATAATGCAACTACTGTGTGATCAGGGCTTATGCTTTCATACAAGAAAGATTTCTTGCCAAGGATATTTACAACACTGCTATCTGAATAACCAGAACAATTATCTATACACTTCATACTCCTTGTGATCCAAGTATTTAAAAACTCTATTTATAGTCATTATTGGATCCATGGAAGAAAATGTTTTTCTGCCCGATTTTTTAAAAAGTGTTATACTGTCTGAGTTTTTTTCCTTCCTGACCTGATGGACCATCCACAGACCAAGAGAGCAGAGAAGAAATATAGGTTTCTTTTTCAGTTAGCAACTTGAGAGTTACAAGAACAATCTTTAACGTAACTCACACAAAGAACTGAGGAAAGGTCATCAACTTGAAATATTGGCCCTGAAATTCCAGCCTCCCCGGATCTGTATGGAGTTTCTACGGACCCGGGAAGGCATTGGAAAAGCCGGTTTTCAACGCACAATGCGCATGTGCTGAAAACTGGCTTTTCCGATCTGTCAAGCTGGAGCTGGACAGATCTCATGCATATTGGAAGACAGGACATTTGCAAGGGCAGATTGTGGTATTTACCCATATCTTGCCCAGAAAATGACCTCAAAATTCTTGCGCCTAATGAAAGCTCATACAGGCGCAAGAGTTTAAAAACATACAAAAATATAATTAAATTTTAAAAATATTATTTTTAAAAACCCTGCCCATTACATTGCATTTATTTTTAACCATAATTTAAAAAACGTTTAAAAAAAAAAAAAAAAATCGCATTTATTAACTTTAATTTCAATTAATTTTAATTATGTGAGGGGTGTTTTTTTATTTTTTTATTACTTGTTTAGTGTCTTTGTTTTTTTTCTCTCAATATTAGCAATGAGAACTCGTAGATAGAAACATAGAAAATAGGGGCAGGAATAGGCCATTCGGCCCTGCAAGCCTGCACTGCCATTCAATAAGATCATGGCTGATCATTCCTTCAGTACCCCTTTCCTGCTTTCTCTCCATACCCCTTGATCCCCTTAACCGTAAGAGCCATATCTAACTCCCTCTTGAATATATCCAGTGAACTGGCATCAACAACTCTCTGCGTCAGAGAATTCCACAGGTTAACAACTCTGAGTGAAGAAGTTTCTCCTCATCTCAGTCCTAAATGGCCTACCTCTTATCCTAAGACTATGTCCCCTGGTTCTGGACTTCCCCAACATCGGAAACATTCTTCCCGCATCTAACCTGTCCAGTCCCGTCAGAATCTTATATGTTTCTATGAGTTATATTCACAGATTAGCAAAGCTGCGAGATGTACAACATTGCTTTCAGGTGGGCTTCTGAACCAGCATCTTGGAGTCAGGCTACAGAGTTCCCATTGCTATTAATGAGAAAGCTGTGGAATATAGGGCCTGTGGACTACAGCACCTTCTGCGTGGGAACCTGGAGGACAGGAGCTCGCTTCGCAGCGCGGGAAGTAAAGGCCCCCCCAACGGAATCGCAGGCTCCTCCAGGTAAAGTCGTAGAAATGTTTCAGGTCGGAGGCAATTGCCTGTGGGAAGCCTCCGACCGGAATTTCAGGGCGCTAACTCTGTTTCTCTCTCCACAGATGGTTGCCTGACCTGCTGAGTGTTTCAACCATTTTCTGTTTTTATTTTAACTATTGCTTTTTTTTTTTTAAATAGCCTGACTCCAAGATGCTGGTTCAGAGCCCACCTGAAAGCAATGTACATCTCGCAGCTTTGCTAATCGGTGAATTTAACTTAGAGCGCTACATTTAACATTTTTAAAATATTACAAGGTTCCACCCATGGTAGCATAGTCCGAATCCCAAAGCGTGACGGGTATGTTCTTCCAATTCATTTATTTTTAAACAAATAAATTTATTTTTATTCTTTTGTCTTCAGATACTTATTTTATAACTAGAATTTTTCTCCCTTTCATTATCAGGTTATCTACTTCCCACATTATTCTGACTGACATTTGTATTAATCTTCCCCCAAAATCTCTCACAATGCTGCACCGCTGATGAACCAACATTAAATACTGCCAGGTTAGAGTATCCCCAGGCACAAAACTGATGAGCCAGATAAGAGCACCAAGGGAATTTACAACATGCAATCTCAGAAATTAAACTGGGAAAAAAGCAATATGCAAACATAGAAACATAGAAAATAGGTGCAGGAGTAGGCCATTAGGCCCTTCGAGCCTGCACCACCATTCGATAAGATCATGGCTGATCATTCCCTCAGTACCCCTTTCCTGCTTTCTCTCCATATCTCTTGATCCCTTTAGCTGTAAGGGCCATATCTAACTCCCTCTTGAATATATCCAATGAACTGGCATCAACAACTATCTGTGGTAGGGAATTCCACAGGTTAACAACTCTCTGAGTGAAGAAGTTTCTCCTCATCTCAGTCCTAAACGGCCTGCCCCTTATCCTATTACTGTGTCCCGCCCCTTATCCTATTACTGTGTCCCCTGGTTCTGGACTTTCCCAACACCGGGAACAATCTACCCGCATCTAACCTGTCCCGTCCCGTCAGAATCTTGTATGTTTCTATGAGATCCCCTCTCATCCTTCTAAACTCCAATGTATAAAGGCCCAGTTGATCCAGTCTCTCCTCATATGTCAGTCTGGCCATCCCGGGAATCAGTCTGGTGAACCTTCGCTGCACTCCCTCAATAGCAAGAACGTCCTTCCTCAGATTAGGAGACCAAAATTGAACACAATATTCCAGGTGAGGCCTCACCAAGGCCCTGTACAACGGCAGTAAGACCTCCCTGCTCCTATACTCAAATCCCCTAGCTATGAAGGCCAACATACCATTTGCCTTCTTTACCGCCTGCTGCACCTGTATGCCAACTTTCAATGACTGATGAACCATGACACCCAGATCTTGTTGCACCTCCCCTTTTCCTAATCTGCCACCATTCAGGTAATATTCTGACTCGCGTTTTTGCCCCCAAAGTAGATAACCTCACATTTATCCACATTATACTGCATCTGCCATGCATCTGCCCACTCACCTAACCAGTAAGTCACCCTGCAGCCTCTTAGCATCCCCCTCACAGCTCACACCACCACCCAGTTTAGTGTAATCTGCAAACTTGGAGATATTACACTCAATTCCTTCATCCAAATCATTGATGTATATTGTAAAGAGCTGGGGTCCCAGCACTGAGCCCTGCGGCACTCCACTAATCACTGCCTGCCATTCTGAAAAGGAGCCGTTTATCCCGACTCTCTGATTCCTGTCTGCCAACCAGTTCTCAATCCACATCAGTATATTACCCCCAATACCACGTGCTTTGATTTTGTGTGGGACCTTGTCAAAAGCCTTTTGAAAGTCCAAATACACCACATCCACTGGTTCTCCCTTGTCCACTCTACTAGTTACATCCTCAAAAAATTCCAGAAGATTTGTCAAGCATGATTTCCCCTTCATAAATCCACGCTGACTTGGACCAATCCTGTCACTGTTTTCCAAATGCGCTGCTATTTCATCCTTAATAATTGATTCCAACATTTTCCACACCACTGATGGCAGGCTAACTGGTCTATAATTACCCGCTTTCTTTCTCCCTCCCTTTTTAAAAAAGTGGTGTTACATTAGCTATCCTCCAGTCCATAGGAACTGATCCAGAGTCGATAGACTGTCGGAAAATGATCACCAATGCATCCACTATTTCTAGGGCCACTTCCTTAAGTACTCTGGGATGCAGACTATCAGGCCCGGGGGATTTATCGGCCTTCAATCCCATCAATTTCCCTAACACAATTTCCTGACTAATAAGGATATCCCTTCAGTTCCTCCTTCTCACTAGACCCTCGGTCCCCTAATATTTCCGGAAGGTTATTTGTGTCTTCCTTCGTGAAGACAGAACCAAAGTATTTGTTCAGTTGGTCTGTCATTTCTTTGTTCCCCATTATAAATTCACCTCAGTCCGACTGCAAGGGACCTACGTTTGTCTTCACTAATCTTTTTCTCGTCACATATCTATAGAAGCTTTTGCAGTCATGTTTTTATGTTCCCAGCAAGCTTCTTCTAGTACTGTATTTTCCCCCTCGTAATTAAACCCTTTGTCCTCCTCTGCTGAATTCTAAATTTCTCCCAGTCCTCAGGTTTGCTGCTTTTGCTGGCCAATTTATATGCCTCTTCCTTGGATTTAACACTATCCTTAATTTCCCTTGTTAGCCACGGTTGAGCCACCGTCCCCATTTTATTTTTACTCCAGAAAGGGATGTACAATTGCTGAAGTTCATCCATGTGATCTTTAAATGTTTGCCATTGCCTATCCACCGTCAACCCTAAGTATCATTTGCCAGTCTACTCTAACTAATTCACAACTCAAACCATTGAAGTTACCTTTCCTTAAGTTCAGGACCCTAGTTTATGAATTATCTGTGTCACTCTCCATCCTAATAAAGAACTCTACCATGTTCATGGTCACTCTTCCCCAAAGGGTCTCGCACAACAAGATTACTAATTAGTCCTTTCTCATTACACATCACCCAGTCTAGGATGGCCAGCTCCCTGGTTGGTTCCTCGATATATTGGTCTAGAAAACCATCCCTAATACACTACAGGAAATCCTCCTCCACCGCATTGCTACCAGTTTGGTTAGCCCAATCAATATGTAGATTAAAGTCACCCATGATAACTGCTGTACCTTTATTGCATGCATCCCTTATTTCTTGTTTGATGTTGTCCCCAACCTTACTGCTACTGTTTGGTGGTCTGTACACAACTCCCACTAGCGTTTCTGCCTCTTGGTATTCTGCAGCTCCACCTAAACCGATTCCACATCATCCAGGCTAATGTCCTTTCTTACTATTGCATTAATTTCCTCTTTAACCAGCAATGCCACCCCGCTTCCTTTTCCTTTCTGTCTAACCTTCCTAAATGTTGAATACTCCTGGATATTGAGTTCCCAACCTTAGGACAGAATCTGTGAAAGAGATCAAACAGATCTAAATAGTTGCTGGTAATTCACAACAATGCTTTGTATATGCATAACAAAGGCACAAACTAGCTAACCATTACAGTAAAACCGTCAAGAAACATACACAAGTTCCACTTAGGGTCAGAATTTCCTACATTTCCTACAATCAAGATGATTTTGCTAATGCTCCCCAAAGGAGGTGTTCAAAATCATGAGGGGTCAGGACAGAGTAGATAGAAACTGTTCCATTGGCAGAAGGGTCGAGAACCAGAGGACACAGATTTATGGTGATTGGCAAAATAACCAAAGGTGACATAAGAAAAAACTTTTTTTACGCAGCGAGTGGTTAGGATCTGGAATGCACTGCCTGAAAGGGTGGTGGAGGCAGACTCAATCACTGCTTACAAAAGGAATTTCGATAAGTACCCGAAATATATATTATGAGGGGGCTTGACAAGATGGATGCAGAGAGGATGTTTCCACCGATGGGGGAGACTTGAACTAGAGGGCATAATCTTAGAATAAGGGGCCGCCCATTTAAAACTGAGATGAGGAGAAATTTCTTTTCTGAGGGTTGTGGATCTATGGAATTTACTGCTTCAGAGAACTGTGGAAGCTGGGACATTGAATAAATTTAAGACAGAAATAGACAGTTTCTTAAACGATAAGGGAATAAGGGGTTATGGAGAGCGGGCAGGGAAGTGGACCCAAGTCCGAGTCCATGATCGGATCAACCATGATCGTATTAAATGGCGGAGCAGGCTCGAGGGACCATATGGCCTACTCCTGCTCCTATTTCTTATGTTACTTAATAATTTTTTTTGCAGAGCTACAGGGAAAGGACGGGGAGTGGGACTAGCTGAGGTGCTCTTGCAGAGAGCGGGCATGGACTCGATGGGCCGAATGGCCTTCTTCCATGCAATAACTATTCGATGATTCTATGGCAGACGTTTTGAAGTCAACTTTTGAAGGGACATGATTGGGTACAAAATGTAGCACAATAAAATAGAAAACATTATTCAAAACATACAATTAAGATTCTTCTAAAGCATATAAAATCACCCTGTGCTAAAACAACCAGGTTTCCTGCTCCCAATTGCTATCACTCGCTGGAACAAGTGTATTTGTGAACAGAATCAGGATTGACTTTTAGGCCAAAGCAAAATACTGACGAAGGGTCGTCGACCCGAAACGTCAACTCTGTTTTTCTCTCCACAGATGCTACCTGACCAGCTGAGATTTCCAGCATTCTGTTTTTATTTATTATTGCCTTTTAGGCCTTTCACTGTCAAAGAGCCTACCAACACACTGATCAGCATCTTGTGAAAATTGGAAACTCAGCTGAGTTAGTGAAGGATGGACTGCCTCTTCTCCGTAACTGCATGCCAAGCAAGGGTCAGCCCCTTTAGGACAAAAATTGGAACAGCAATTTCAAGATGAAATTCAAGAATTATCTGCAAAGGAGCTGCAAACTAGGACAGTCAGATCTCCAGCATTAAAATTTAAACTGCATGTGGATGCTGTTGAGTAGTTCTGCGCATGCATGCTTGCTTCACTTTCCCTGGACTGAGAAATGATGACAGTTTAACTCAGCTCTGTCACCCTGCATTGCTCAAACCAGCAACAGTCAGACAACAACCGTAGCCACACTCCAGGGCACCTGGTCTCCCAGCCTTAACTGTTAATCACCAATAAAACAAAAAGTCAAAAAGTCCCAAAAGTTGGTTTAAGCTAAAATAAATTGATGCATCCTTGCAGGGAAATTACAGAAACACTGTCATCTTAAAGTATCTTTCAGCTCATTTGAATCAACTGATTAAGACCATCGCTCATGTACTATTAATATATACAGATCAGAACCAAATAAAGTGTCACATATCTGTTCTGTGTATTAAAGTTGCAACATTCATTAGGTTTAGATGAAGTTACGACACATGTAGAGTTAAACAGTCATGGTCTGTAAGCTGTGGGTAACATAACCACAACCGTTACTTTTATCATATAATATTGAAGAGTCGAAAGGTAGGAAGCCTAATATTTAATATGAGTGCATTATTTTCTTCCATTATAAATAACACTGCAGTCAGCTGTGGCAAGGAATCCCTTCAACACTGCGTGGGATGATAAGTCATTTTGTGACCAGTAAAAAGGGCTTTAGAAAATCCCGAGCATAATCAAGGTTACATCAGTTGCCAGCAAGAAACTTCTATTACAAAGCTTTATGCATATGTGTTTACGTTATTTTCTACAGCCCTGCGAGGGTATTCCACACGTTACAAATAAAAATAATCGATTTTCTATGAATTCGCCTTTCCCTCCCAACTTGATCCCCACTTCACCATGCTCCATCTGCAAAGGCAGATAAACAATCTGCTTCAAATACCTATGCCGCTTTTAATTAAGTTACTAGATGCAAGAAATGTGGGTCAGCGTGACTCGTCCTTCAATCTTCTTATAAAAACTTAGTGATCATCACAACAAATGGTGTGTTTTTTTTCATGTACACTGGAATTCTGAGCCAGAGGTAACTGGTTTCAGCTAGAATTATTTACTACCTGGGCCTTCTCTTTTAGTAGACAAAACCAACAAAAGATATTAAAACACTGTTGCAGAATTCTGGGAGAAAACTTAAAAGTAGCTCATAAGTGACATGGCAAATGTTTAAGAATGATAATACTAAAATCCCTTCATAAACTGACAATGCTGTACACCACACAATATATGAAGTATTACACTTTAACAAAGTTTGCGCTCAACACAAACATGTAGAATAGTAACTTATTGTACCAAGAGGAAGAAAATTTCAAGTACTAGGAAAAGCCAGCAATTCAGACTTCTCAACCTTGTGATGTGATCCCTGTTCCTTCCAGCACATCACTGTAACCATATGTAACAAAAACAAGGCATTCCGATGAAATAAACACTTATTTCAAGCCCTTTATCAAAATCATTCAAACCTCCCAATTGTGTTATATTCGAAAATGATTGTTTACCAGTGATTAGAAAAGTAGCAATCCAATGGAGAGGTTCAGGGAACATTAATCCACAAGACAACCCCAAAAATCGGATTACAATTTTTAGTACTCTCAAGAACATCTCAAGAGTTACACTGCTATTTCTCCACCCCCATCCCATGGATTATTTTACTGTTGTGATTTGTACTATTGCTCAAGGTAATTCATCCTTTAATTTGGAAATCGCTGGAATTAGCCACACTGATGAAACAAAAGTAATGTGAGGGACATTGACTGCAATTTCCTCTTGCCAGTAGCCGACCACTGTAAAATTTTCCTTTCCACCAAATTTTTGGCCACCTTTATGAATTTGTTCTCCTTTGACTTGGCACCCATCTTTGGGGGGGGGGGGGGGAAGAGGAAAGAGAGACATACTTTTTTTTACGTTTAAGTTGCTACATCAATATCAGAGCAACTTCCTGTTGTCTTGCCCAGATAAGTAAAAGAAAGTTTTGCTTTCACAGCAAGTTCCACATTTGAGCAATACCTCAGTACCAGTTTACAGGCACTGGTCAAATGTTTCTGCTTCTCTCCATGTATTGCTGAGATCTCACGTCCCTTTGGCACAAAAAAATGCACCTTCGGCGAAACGTCACTCTGAAACCGTGTCCCAATCCAACTCTTAGTTGTCCCATCACCTGGATTTAACCCCCCTCTCCCTCACAATAAACAGGAGGGGGTGGAAAATATTTGACCTTTGACCCGAACGATCGCCAAGCAGTGAAGTTGCGGCCTTGCCTTTGGTTTACTCGGGACAATGCCTCCCATTTTCCTGTCACCTAATCCCCTCCCCGGAGGGTGGCGGGGAGCGGCCTGCTCAATACCCCCACCCCCACCCACCGGCCGCGCGAGTTCCCGGCTTCTCCCGATCCTCTCTCCCGCACCCCGCCCGCTGCTCTCTCACCCTCCTCGGTGCTCTCCATCTTGTCGTCCGGTGGTGGTGGCTCCTCCTCCTCTTCGCCGAGAGGCCTGGAGGGGAGGGGGGCGGCAGGGCAGTGCGGCTACTCGGGTAGGTGGCTGCTGTCGGCTCGCGATTGCGGCCGCTCCCGCGCTCGAGCCCGCGGCTGCTGTCAGTCGACGGGAGGGAGGGAGCGAGATCAGCCAACGGCAGCGCAGCCTCGGCGCAGCGCGACACCGACGCACAGCACCATTTACGGCTTGCTTTCTCTTTTTTCGGGCGGGCGGGCGGGCGGGCGGGCGCGCGACTCACAGCGCCCTCTAGAGGCGCCAGGATGCGCGCACCTGCAGGCCGCGGGTGGGTGCAGCATGTCACCCACATCCATCCACACTGCAGGTTGCTGCCAGATGTCATACACATCCACGCACTGGGCTGTGCTGATATACTCTGTGCCTTAACTTTTAACACGCAGTGAAATGTAATCTCGTATCGGAGATGACAAACTCCTGGATATCTGAAATAAAAACACCCAAAAAAGCAGTACTGAGGGAGTGCTGTATTGTCGGAGGTGCCGTCTTTTGGGCGAGACTTAAATTGAGACCCCTACGGTGAAAGTAAAATATCTCATGGCACTATTTTGAAGAAGAGCAGGAGACTTCTCCCACATGTCCTGGCCAATATTTCTCTCAATTATCATCACTAAAAACAGTTTATCTGGTCATTACCTCACTGCTGTATTTGGGACCTTACAAATTGGCTGCCTCGTTTTCCACATTGTAACAGGCAGGTCATCAACAGCTGGGGAGAAAAGGTTAACGTTAAGCATGCAGACTCCTCATCTGAACTACTCTGACACAGGGTTTATGCTTGAAGCATACACCTATCTCTTATTTTCAGATATTGATTGACCTATGCATTCTTACTATTTTCAGTTTATATTTCATTGTATTAATTAGATCTGATAAATGTTAGTCATCAGGAGTAATATTAACTCAGGTTAGTTTACAAATAGGACCAATTTGGAAATACAGTTGATCTGTTTTAACTGACACGTTGCGGGGAATTTTAACCCCAAAAATTGAGTAGGTTGGGGTCAGGTAGTAGTGGTCTGCACAGGGTGGTCTTAAATGGAGTGCTTCTAAACAGAGTGAAAATTGGGAATTTGGAGAGAGTGGGAATTCAGAACAGGGGATGGAGATGCTGCTTTTTCCCTCCAATACTTGTAGTGCTTTGTGTTATAGTTAAATATTTAATTTCATCTACCTAGAACTTAAACTAGATCTAGTAATTAGTTAAAAACAAAACTATAAGCTAAATTAATTAAATACAGAAATTTTAAATAAATAAATACATAAAACAAGGTTATAAAAGGATGGCAGAGCAGGTGGTGTGCCGGAACTGCAGCATGTGAGAGTTTGTGGACAGCATCGCGATCCCGGATGACCACGTCTGCAGTAAGTGTCCGCATCTCGAGGAACTTCAGCTCAGAGTTGTTGAACTGGTGTGCGAGGTGCAGAGATTGCAGGGCATCAAAAAGGGGGAGAGTTAGCTGGACGCTTTAATCCAGGAGGCAGTCAAATCCCTTAGGTTAGGTAGTGGTACAGATCTGGTTAGTGGTCAGGGACAGGAGGGGTAGACTGCAACTCAGGCAGGTAAGGGGACCCCAGGTGCAATGCTGGAGGAGCCTCAGCTTTTGCCCTTGTCCAACAGGTATGAGGTTCTTCCTGCCTGTGTGGATGAGGGAAAAGTCTGTAGGGTAGATGAGCAAACTGACTACAGCACTGTGATACAGGAGGCCATTCAAGTGGGAGGAGTGAAAAGGAATTATGTAATGGTATGGGGATCGTATAGTCAGGGGAATCGATACTGTTCTCTGCAGCCGCGACCAGGAGTTCTGAAGGCTGTGTTGCCTGCCCAGTGCCAGGGTTAAGGATATCCCCTCGCGGCTGGAGAAGAATTTGGAGTGGGAGGGGGAGGATCCAGTTGTCGTACACGTAGGAACCAACCACATTGGTAGAACTAGGAATGAGGTTCTGCTGAGAGAGTTTGAGCAGCTAGCGTTCAAATTAAAATGCAGAACCTCAAAGGTAAAATCTCTGGATCGCTGCCTGAGCCACGATCAAATTGGCATAGGGACAAGCAGATTAGAGAGTTAAATGCGAGACTCAAAAAGTGGTGCGCAAGTAAGGGGTTTCGATTCATGGGGCACAGGCACCAGTGCTGGGGAAAGAGGGAGCTGTTCCGTTGGGACGGTCTCCACTTAAACTGGGCTGGGAACAGTGTCCCGGCAACTCGAATAACTGGGGCTGTAGATAGGGCTTTAAACTAAAAAGGGGAGAGAGGATCAGGTGAGGGGAGATTTAGAAATCTAAGAGAGAAAAGTCAAGGCAAATGGAGTAGTATAGCAATTTGGGTAAAGCTAAGCAGAGTGTGACAGGAAGAGACAGAGGGGGAGAAATTAGTGTGGTTTGTGCCACCCGTTAGCTGTAACAAAATGGTGCTAAAACGCTGTTGAGAGCTTTAACGTCACCTGATGCTGGTTCCAGCGATGCAAGCCATATCCATGCTGCCGCTGAATGCGATCGCCAGGGACCTCACCATCACAAAGCTCGTGACGTTAGTGAGTGCGTAACGCTCACTTGATGCCCGATCTACCAACTTCGTTACAGCCAACTTACCGGCTGGAGAAAACAACGACAGCTTCAGGTGGCGTGCAACAGCAGGAAGTCAGCTCCAGCGATGCTATTTCAGGGGATCATCACCAATCACTTGTACCTGACAGGTTTTTAAGTTTGAGTGGCTGTGTGCTACTTCCTGCTACCGGAAGAGTTTTCTTTATTTATTTCAAGGTTCCTTGGTATCCGGGAGTGGTTTGGCAAGTACAAAACTCCATAATTATTCCTGAAAAGCTCCAACCTACAACACTGGCTAAAAGTCATGGGGGCTGTACTGGTAGTGGACCTCATCCTCCAGGATCTAAGGCAGAGGGAGCAGAGGCAATGAGACAATCGGCCTCCCAGACAGGCTTTCCGAGACCGGCTCATCAGACTCCGATTCGCATGAATGAAACCCCAGATCCCCATAGCTCACCACACCCCCATCATACAATCCCTGTCAAATGCCATATCACACCATCATCCTGGGTGCTAAGGTGAAATAAGAGAGACCACAAAATATTCCAAACACAATTGATAACTTTATAAACATATCACACATATCACATGAATTCTAATAACAATGACCCTTGTGCCTGCCATAGTTGAATAGTTGTCATTATTTGCAAGCTGTGAGATGTGGGTATGCGGGTTGCTAGGTAGAAAGATTGTTGGTGAGTGAGTGCTGGGGTGTGGTGCATTGAGAAGTGTGAGAGGCTTGTGGTACAGATGGTGGTATGTAGCCATTGTTGAAGCCTTCACGTAACCTGACCAACCGTGTGAGCTCGTTGAACTTCTTCCTGCACTGGGTGTGGCTCCTGGGGACCACAGTGTTGTTCATGACATGGTGTGCCACCTCCCTCCACATAGTCCAGCAGACTTGTGGCGAGGGCCTCCTGCCAGTTGGCGAGTACAGAACCATCCGCCTGCTGTCCTACTGATAAAACCAATGCCTCCAAAGCTTCATCGGAAAACCTCCGGGCTCTGTCCCTGGGGCAGCGATCTGCCATCGGGACTTGTAAATAAGTGCTCCTTCTCCTTGTCCTTCTTCATATAGTTGTTGAGGCAGCTGCACACCCAACAATGCTGAAAATGAGGTGCTGCAGCATCAATGAACCTCCCCTTTAAGCAGTGAAAAAAGGCTGTGGCAATCATTACTTGCATTTCGACTGCCCCCGATATTGGTCCATCTTTGAAACACCAATGAACTTGGGTTTTTAGATGAGAATCATGACTGCAATCATTTTAATGAGGAGTGAGGATGACTTTTGCGTGCAGCTTAGACGATTTTCAATTGGTGCTACTGAACCATTTTTAGTCTAACCAGTACTGAGTTAAAAAAACTGAATCCTGACCCCAACCCGCCTGCTTCCGGTTTTAATGGAGGCAGTCAGCCAACCAGCTCCCAGGAGGCGGATCATCATTATAATATTATAATGAGGCAGATCGGCCATTTAAATATTATAATGAGGCTCGCGTGTCTCATGGTGATACACCATTTTAAATTTAATTGTGGGCGGGCGGGTTTCCTGCTGTTTCCAGCTACCCTGCCTCACCCATCCTCCTCAATTGGACACCTCCTGATCCTTTCGATCTCCCCCCCAACCTCCCTCCTGTAGCAGGCCTCTGATCACCCTTCAGTCCCTGATCACCCCTCCCTCTGACCTTTGATCCTCATCCCCTGGCCCCGACCCCCTCTCCAGCCTCTGATTCCCCCCTTCGGCCTCCAATCGCTTTCCCTTCCTTCTGACCTCCCCCCTCCAGCTCCCGATCGCCTTCCTTGCCTCCATCATCCAACCGTGATCCTCCTCCGGCCTCCGACCACCCGACGATCCTCCTTCGGCCCGAACCTCCTCCCACCCCAACCACCCCCCCACCCAACCTGATTTCTCCCTCCTTCCTCTCTATGGCCTAGTGGCACAGGGTTACCTGCCTGACAGCCAGGTAGTCTTCCCATCTGGCAGCGTTATTCAGTGTTAATGCATTTGGTTTTGGTTTGGTATCTCAGTCGAATGAAAATGAACACAGCTCTATATTATTTAAAGATGTGTTTATTTGTACTACCAAAATAGCCACCATGCTCCACCCTTTGTCTATGATTGGTCCCCTTGGAGGATAAGCCACACCCTGAAGTTTTGCAGGAATGTGTCACTGGAACCGCCCATCCCAAGGTCTCACTGACTTTGCAAATTGAAACTCGATCCACTTGGACTTCCTGAAGCGACAGAGAACAGAGCTCCCCAGAAGACAGCAAGGGCCAGCCAAAGTGCATCCCTCCCCCAGCCAAAGTGTCTTACCTCAGTGCAAGTACATCCTTCCCTCCCCACCACCATAGATGATAGATGGAGCATTGTGTACAGATTGTTAACAGGTTTATTGGGTATAAAGTGAATAGTGACAGTGTCGTGACTTCTGGATATCATCCACTCCAATGATGTCCCTTGTAGGGGGTTGGAACAACGTGATCCATCTTCCCCGAGTTCCCCCTCTCCCCTCCGAAGCCCCCCCCCACCTCCCCCGCAACCGTGGCTCTCTCTCTCTCTCTGCTCCCCAGCCTCTCTCTCTTCCCCAGCCTCTCTCTCTCCTCCCCCCACCGCTCCAGCCTTCAGGCCCAGGCCCGCAGCCATCGGGTCCACGTTGGCCCGAGGGGGGAGGTGAGGAGTTGAAGCCTTGGGTCCTGTTGCTCGGCATCACACGCATGGAATGATTCGGCCGGGAGGAGGGCGGAGCTTGACAGGGGCGGGGCTTGTCGCCTGTCAGTCAAAAAAGTGCAGTGGCGGGGGGGAGCTTGACGGATGGCTGTCTGTCAAAAAAAGTGTAGTACAAATAGTTAGTCCCATTATTTAATGGGCTTCTGATCAGTCTTGCTTGTAGAACTTAATACTTTTCCAATGTCGGCAGCGATATACATAGCATCACCAGCACAGAAACAGGTCATTCAGCCTAACTGGTTGATACTGGTGTTTATACACCATAAGTGCCTCCTCCCATTCTATTTACCTCTTCCCACCCTGCCCCCATAGCCCCCATTCTCTTTTCCCTCATGTATGCATTAAGCTTCCCTATTAATTACATCAATGCTATCTGCTTCAATCACTCTATGTGGCAGTAAGTTCCATAATCTCACCACTCTCTGTACATAAATTCCTCCTGAATTCTTTATTTAATCTGTTAGTTGCTCCCTTATTCTCATCCACAAGTTGAAACAGTTTCTCCACATCCACCCTATTGAACGTTCCTTCTTTTAAAGGCTTCTACCAGAGAAAAGAGTCCAAGCCTGCTCAATCTTTCCTGATAGGTTGCATTCTTTCAATTCCAGTAACAGCTCCATCATTACCGTTCAAATCCAATGAATTGATAATAAGAAATTGCTTCTGTTTTTTTTACTCAGTGACATTACATCTACCAACGGCAGCAGTCGGGGTGGGGGTGGGGGTGGGCGTGGGGGTGGGGGTGGGGGTGGGGGTGGGGGTGGGGGTGGGGGTGGAAGAAAATCTCAGAAAATGGAACTGAACGAATTCCTAGTCGGGACTGACGAAATACCTGTATCACCGCTTTCTCCTTTCTCATTAAGTTCAATAAATCTGTAATTACACTAGATGCTGAAATCACAGGAACATTAACCTTTTTATTCATTCAGTTTGTATAAATATTGTGCTTTATTGTGTTATACCTGTACTGCCCAAAATTTAAAAATGTGCAAAAAAAAAAGGGCTGGATTTGCGCCTCAGTTAGTGCCCCGGCGGGGCTTTAAATGCTGTTTTTGGGCATAATGCCGGGCGTCCAGGATTACCGTACAGCCGGTAGATTCGGCTACTGGTTAGCACTGGTGCAAAAACTTACTGCCCCACCGTCCATTTGGATTGAGATCATGACGCCAATTGTCATGCAACGCTGCGCTTAGCGCCCCAAATGGAACATTCGGCCCTTAAGCCTCATTTAATGCCTGTCCCAGAAAACGCCTGAAAAAAACAGGTGGTCCCAGGGTGCGGCAGGCGGTATTGGCAGCATTTTTAAAAATTGAGGGATGAGGATCCTACATTGCAGGTCACATTGACTATAACGGTTGCGCACATAATGCTTCGTGAAGCTACGATTTGCAAACTTCACTTTGATCTGCCATTACAGTGCCCTTACAACTTCAGTGAGAAAATTTAATGGGGGCATTACTAGTTCGACAGCGTATCATACTCCATGCTATTGCCAGGCGGCGTCAAGCTAGAAGAAGGGCTCTTGGCCATGTCAGCCCATGGATGAGGAGAGGCCAAAGACGTCAGAGGAGGAGGCCTCACTCCCCATGGGATTAGAGGCACCAACGCTCATACCCCCAGCTCTCCGAGGAGCAGTTTCAGAAGCGCTAACAGATATGCCATCTCCAACAGGCAAGGTGGACTGCTCTGGAGGCAGCCTTCAATACTCCCCTCAACAGGTCTCCAAATTCATTGTGGTGTGCTGCATGCTGCACAACTTGGCCATCATGAGGGGCCAGGCATTGCCAGCGGGGATTGCATGTCCACCTCAGGAGGAGGAGGATAACGAAGAGGAGTGTGGCGAGGCCCCCATTCGATAGCCATCCTATCCACAGGGGAGGCAGCGTGGAGATGTTGCAGGACCAAGAGTCACATGATTCATATATTTTACTGCAACAAAGTCACAAAAACTCCCCCCACCAAAATAAAACGACACAATATACGTTATGTTGCAGGGCACTAAACAACAATGAAACCTCTTTACCGCCGCAAGTGTTGGCTCGGGCGCACAAAGTCCGTTATACAACATCTGAGTTAACGCCAACGCTCCTCCAACTTACATTTCTGGCGAAACTTGCAGGCGAGGGCGCAAACTATTTTCAGGCGCTATCTTTAACGCCCCACCGCAATTAGTTCCCCGAAATCGCAAAAGCCCAAAATCCAGTCCAAAGCGTCCACCAACCAGACCATCATCGAAACCTATTTTGTGGGATCATACCATCATAGTGAATTTGTACATCACAAATCAGAAGAACGTGGCTGCTTCTTAGCCTATCAGATTGAAATTATAAATGATGGGTACAATAAATGTATGTCCTATTAGTTATGTCACATTTGCTACAAACGTCTCCCTAAAATGAAGGCACCACAAATGATAAAAAGACAGCCTGGGCAAATTAAAACTCACTTACCAGTAAATTTAGATGATAATTTGCATCCACGAAGCAATCAATCTTCCGCAGTGCTCACCAATCGCGGAAGATTCAAGGGTACTGCTGAATACTGCATGGTCAACTCCATGATCTACAAAGCGTGAACGAAAGATGAAAACATGGGCAAGCAGTCGGGAAGAACCCAAGATCGAGAAGTGTCAATGTTTAAACTTCAGTATGAGAATCTGTGGATACTCCCTTCTTCAATTAAGCACAGAGACCAGAGCACAGAAGTAGGCTGGTTTGGAAGATGGAGTTTATATGCGGATGCTGAGTTGCTGAATGATACCAGACATAAAATGTTTTCAACCAGTTATTTTTCGTTTATCATTTGATGCTGGATTATTGGAAGCCATACTGACATAAGTTTCCAAACTGGGGTCCCTGGATTCTGCAAGCGAATAGTAGGTGATCATCAGATGGCTCTCTGTCTAGTGCTTGACATACTGTATACTGTGAGTGATGTCTCAAAACTCTGTATTCGACAGGTTCTCAGTATTGATCTACTGGCACATTAATTTGGTTGCTGTACATGCTAAAAATGTTTTCCTTTACATAGTTGCCGCACTCTTTCAGAAGTTAGGAAAGGGACAGGCAGGAATATATCAGGGTGTCACAAAAGTGTGTCAATATTTGAAGGGGGTCCTCCATACAGAAAACATTGAAAATCACTGCTTCTAAAAGCAATATAAAATAAGAACAAATTGTGTTAGAACAGCTGAATGAACAGGAAATCGGAAATGAAAAGCAACAGTAAGGATCTGAAAAGAAGTGAAATCCTTGTGGATTAAAGTAGAACAGATATTAAAATTACTAAATTGCAGCCTTCAGCCAGACCTCAAGTGACTGGCATCTTGCAGGAATTTGAGAGATTTAAACACTGGTTATGGATGTATTTGGCAGCAATTGGAGAGATGAAAAAATTGCAAAGTTGAAACAGACATTTTCCTGTATGCTCAAAAAATAAAATACTGTGAATGCTGGAAATCGGAACAAAAACAGAAAATGCTGGAAACATTCCACACGTCAGGTAGTCTCTGTAGAGAAAGGAAAAAAGTTCACGTTTTAGATATAACCCTTCGTTAGTACTGCAAGCGATTGCAGATGAACAGTTTATAAACAGAATATGAATGAGCTGTATAGCGATGAGGTGGAGAACAGGAGATGGTTAGGTGGCAGAAGACAAAGCGGCACAATGAGAGAAATTAGAGAAATAAAAGACATCTACGAGACCCAGAGAATGTGTGAATAGTTAAATAAGGATAGATAATTGATGAAGTGTCAAAATATGCAGATGACACAAAACTTGGAAGTATAGTGAACAGTGAGGACGATAGAGGAGAATATGGTTTCCGTCCACTTAGAGGCACAAAGGACATGATTTTCACCGTGTGACTGTAGGATTTTTCCCTATGGGTTTCAAACACCAAGGGCTAGATTTTCCATTATTTTTACATGCATAACGCCCACTAAACGCTGAAATGAAAGGTATAATGCCCAGATATCGCCCATTTAGGCACAAAACGGAAACTGATTGCCCATTTTTCGGACAGTTATCGCTGAGCGTTACTTTCGCCATGTACGTAACGCCGGGAAAAAATAATACCGCCCACCCACTTTTTTGGGGCGGAATCATCAGAATGGGCAAAACCAAGCCCATAATATCGCCCAGCGTTACTTTCGGCACGTAATTAACGGCGAGATTCAATAATACCGACCGCCCACTTTTTTTTGTCGTAAAGATCACATTTGCTGAAACTAACGCCCAGGAGATCGCCCAGCGTCACTTTCACCAACTCGCACACATCTCGCCCACAATATCGCTCGACCAAAACACCGCTCTGAAAAAGGGGAACTATTCTGAACTAATCACAGTGTGGGCGGCATTTTTCAAATCGCAGGTCGCTTCATTGAAAAGGCTGATTCAACTTCGGGGGAGTTTGGATTGACTCTGGAGATCTTCTCAGGTGAAGTGACCATCTCAACAGACATCTTTTCAGACTCTGGACGATTGCGTTTTACTGTAGGTAATTTTAGTGTGGAAATTATTGCTTCTGATCAATCGCTATTATACTTTCATTGGAATGGGGCCAGCCATTTCTCAGCCTGCATCGATTAATACGCAGATGCTGCAGAGTGCAAATAGCACAACGTCTAATGCACATTATGTGCCCAATCTAAGACGTGCCAGACTGAAAAGGAGGTCCAGACCATACACTCCCTGCACTTACAGGGAGAAGAGGTCTTACCTCGACGTGTCCGAGCACACCTGCCTTCGGAGACTGCGATTCCACAGGGTGGTGATTATTGAAATATGCGAGCTCATCAGGCCAGATATGTAGCCTGCCATCAGGACATCACTGTCTGTCGAGATCAAGAACAGCGCGGCACTGTCTTTCTATGCGTCCGGTTCCTTTCGAGCCTCCGCGATCAAGATTGCCGCTCTGTCTCACCATGCCACACATCACTGCATTGGACAGGTCATGGAGGCCCTGTACGCACGTAGGATGGACTTTATCAGCTTCCCCATGACCATGGAGGCTCAGACTGACAGGGCTGGAGCATTCTACCGCATTGCTAAGTTCCCCAGGGTACAAGGAACAATACAGTGTACTCGCATCACCGTGCGGGCACCTTCTCAGGACCCAGAGCTTTTTTGTAACAGAAAAGGATTTCACTCCCTAAAGGTCCAACTAGTTGTCGGCCACAACCAGATAATAATGGCAGTGAATGTCAACTGTCCGGGCAGCTTCGATGAGGCTCACATCCTGCGTGAGAGCGTCGTCTCTGATATGTTTAAGAGTCAGCCACTTGGCTATCAGGAGGGGACGAGATATGGCCTTGCCACTGGCTGATGACCCCCCCCTGCGTGACACCCACACCAAAGCAGAGAAGCGATACAACTAGAGCCACAGGGACACACGCAATGTGGTCCAGAAAACTATATCTGTGCTTAAGCAGCACTTTATATGCCTGGAGCACTCAGGAGAGGAGTCACAATACAACCCTGAGCAAATAGCTAAATACATGGTCGTGTGCTCCATGCTGCACAACTTGGCTATCAGGAGGGGACAAGAATTGCCAGAAGGGACTGATGGTCCACCTCAGGAGAGAGAGGAAAAGGAGGGCGAGGGGCTGGACGCTGAGCTAGGGCCAGACAATCAGGCTGGCTATGCGACCATGCCCATGCCCCCCTCCAGACCGCAGGAAAGAGCCCGTGGTGGCTACATAGCTGCAAGACTCTTACGTCAGGAGCTCATAAATGAGCGATTTGCCTGAAAGAACGTTGCTGTAATTGACAAAACTGACACTGCTGTGAGTGTGCAGCTCAGACATCAATGGTGGGCATCACCTTGCTGCCAGTTAAAGTTTAAGTTGATTCAAGTTAAGTTTTATTTAACCCTTTCATGTTAAGGAATCACCAGTGTGTAACGGTCCAGGCATCTGAGACAATGCACTGTTGAATAAAAAATATTTTATATGACTATTGGTCTGAAATCATAAGTATCACAGGCAAAAGCACCCCACCACCACCCCACTTTTTCGATCATTGACATTGGCCCCCTCCCCACATGCATTACAACAAATTGCATACACCGAGATGGAAATATAACACAGCCATCACCTGCGGACATGCACCTCACTTTCCTTCCCCCCACTCCCCTTCTTCTCCCACCTCTACCCCTCACCCTCCTCACTCCATTCGCCTGGCCGAAGAGCTCTTCAGGCTGTGCCTCATTGGGGGGGGGGGGGATGAAGGCAGAGGTAGTGGTTGCATGGGTAAAGGAGCATGGGGGGGGGTGTCGAGGTGGGAATATTCTCGGATCCAGAAGCAGGATCTTGGTCCTGCCTCTCATGTGTTGTTGGCACTGGTGGTGCGGAACCTAGGGGTGGAGTGCCGCACTCCGGGACTACTGGGAGGCCTGTGTCAGCAGTGCTTCTGGCTATCGCCTCCAGGGGCTCTGCCATCCGTGGAACGTACTCAGTCATAGTGCCTGAGATGGTGGTCAGCTGTCGGGATATGCCCCCCAATGTATCGAGGATCTGGTCACCTATGTCTACAGTCCTCCTGGAAAACTGTACCATCTCTCCGTTCTCATTTGGCGCTCGTGGACCAGACCTGCCGCGTCCATGAAACCTCCGCGAGGTCAGCGCCGTCCAGGAGACAAATGGGGTGCCCTGTGACGAGGTGCTGGGGCCCGGTACCTCCAGAGTGGAGGCGGGAATGGCCGGAGGAGCATTAGATGGCCTTGGGGTGGAATGCCTTCTGGAGCCTGGCGATGCAGGTTCCTCGAAGTCTGCACACTCATCCGTAGAGAACAGATCCAGCGGATTGACGGGAGAGAATCGGACCTCCTCAGCTTCAGATGTAGGATCATCCGCTGAGTCTGGCCCCACGCCCCACCTTCTGGCCTCTGTGGTCTTGCCTTGTGACGTGCTGCTGGGTGAGCTGCAAAACACAAATGAGGTTATTAGAGGAGAAGCGGGTGCTAGGGTCACAAGGTGAGTCCAACACTACACACAGCATATGCACGACAAAAGCACCACCGCTATCAAAATCATCACAGACATCACATTTCATGACCATCAACACATTGTGCATTGCAATGATTTTCATTAGGCCAGCATTATTTCTAGGACAATTTTAGAAACCATCTATCATATATTATTGTTCGGATATGAGTGGGTGTGGCATCTATTGACTTTACATCACGCAATGGTGTATACTTTATCCACGTGGCATCACTTCAGGGTCTGCAGCTGTTTGCATGGCCGTCTGGGTGTGCTTCCCCACGAGTGCGAGCACCCGCTCCTCCAGGTCAGTGATGTCACTGGGGACTAGTGGCCCCCCCACCCGTTCGCCTCTGCACGGACCTCATCATCGATAGCTTCTTCTGTAAAAGGTAACAGGACGACATGGCATGAATTTCATTGCATGATATCATTGCTAGGTACTGTCACAGAGACTGATACAACACATAACCGACAGATATAAACATGATTATTATGATAATTATCATTCTTTACCGAAAGACGTGCACCGTTAAAAGTGAAAGACCTCACATCTGGTGATAATCACTCATGACTCTTACAAATCAAATTATATAAATACATAAATAAATGTAATACTTACTCTTGTGGATCTGACAAGGTCATTCCATCGTTTGCGGCATTGGCTGCCCTCACGCTCCTCGTTGGTCGCCGACGAGACCACCTCTGCTATCTCAGCCCATATCTTCTGGTAGGCCTTTAGAGTGGGCTTCCCACACCCTCCCTGGGTCAAATCACCCCAGCGTAACTCGACCACCTGCAGGAGGGAGGCATTTGGCTCGTCCAAGAACCTCCTCGCTCTTCCTCTCCCAGCTCACTGCTCTTGCTAGCATCAGTCTCCACAGCGTGCTGTGTCGCCTCCTCCTCTCCCTCCATTACAGGCACCAAATTCGGGCAAATATCTGGCTGGTAACAGCTAATTTTTTTTGTCCCAATTTGCTCTGAAGCTCTAAACTCTCTCTCCTTCTTCCCAAAGCAGCCACACCACACCCACACACACTTTCACTCCCTCTCAGCTCCCTCTCTCTCTGTCTCCTCTTATGCGCATGTCATGATGACCCTTGACCTCCTGAATCGCAGGAATCGAGCATTGCCATGCCATTGCTAAGGATGGCGACACTTTATGGCAGATGGTCAGAGAAATTTAACGCTAACGCCCATTTCATATTGCTCGCTGTAACGCCCAATTTCAAAAATGGAGACTAGGGGCTTTGAGAATGGGCGACAAGCTGGTGATGTAAAAACCCAGTTTTACTGCCCACGTCGGAAATAACGTCCATTTTTGGGCAATCTGTAAAATCTAGCCTCAAGACTTATAAGATCACTGAGATTTTCCAATACAATGGACGTTATTAAAAAGATTAAAATTACTATAAGTTCCTAGTTCAACACAACCAGGTACAGGTTTAAAATTACAAAACCAAACTCCAAATTCGCTAGCTTACCGATTTCAGATTCATTCATACATATAAGCAACTTCTATGCTCTAAGTTAGTCGGTTTCAGTATAATTAAACCAAATCCTACTTCTTGCAATAACTATGGACCCTCCCCGCCTCCCGCTCTCAAGTTACTTGGTCATGTACACCTCCTCACAAGATTAATGCCTATTGGCTTATGTATAGTGCATCGAGTGATCAATTCGACCTAGCTATGTCTCCCAAATGGCTCTTCTTGCCGGCTCACCAAAAGTTCCCTCACGATGTCCGCTTGAAAGAGAAAGAAGATTCCTTTGTCTTGAAGTTTTATACTTCAGCTTCTCCCGGGCACTCTAATGTCAAAGTTTGTTTGGCCAGAGATAACTTGACCCTTTCACTGATTGAGTGACATTCGAGTTAGCCAATGTTTCAATTCAAACTGCTTGTAGTGTGGAATGCCCATCCCCCGAGGTTTCCTTGAGCCTTTTACAAATGCTTTTTCCATCTCCCATAAGCCTCCAGTCTTCCTTTAAATGTCTCACATGTACCTATATTAACAGACAATTCCATAGTACTCCGAAAAGATGTACACAATCTAGCCAACTCTTTGCATACCAAACACATAGACATAGCACTGAGAGAAGATGTACATAATCCAACCGACTCTTTCCATATCACATAAGTGAAGGGTGCATACAAATACATATCAAAATATATACAAGTACATATTAAAAGTATATATAAATACATATCATAGTAAAAAAAAACATATTATGGCTCATCATTGGGTCATCGTCATAGGCAGTCCCTCGGAATCAAAGAAGACTTGCTTCCATTCTAAAAGTGAGTTCTCAGGTGGCTGTACAGTTCAATGCAGGAATTACAGTCTCTATCACAGGTGGAGCAGACAGTGGTTGAAGGAAAAGGTGGGTGGGACTGGTTTGCCCATGCTCTTTCCGCTGTCTGCGCTTGATTTCTTCATGCTCTCAGCAATGAGACTCGAGGTGCTCAGCACCCTCCCGGATGCTCTTCCTCCATTTTTGTGGTCTTGGGCCAGGGATTCCCAGCACAACCTTCGGTCGCCTGATGAAGAGAGTGTTTGAAGACCAGGACCTCAAATCTGGCACCAAGCTTATGGTCTACAGGGCAGTAGTGATACCTGCCCTCATATATGGCTCAGAGACATGGACCATATGCAGCAGACATCTCAAAGCGCTGGAGAAGTACCACCAACGCTGCTTCGGCAAGATCCTGCAAATCCACTGGGAGGATAGATGCACCAACGTCAGTGTTCTCGCACAGGCCAACATCGAAGCACTGACCACGCTCGACCAGCTCCGTTGGGCGGGTCACATCGTCCGCATGCCCAACACGAGACTCCCTAAGCAAATGCTCTACTCGGAACTCGTATAGGGCAAGCGAGCCCCAGGTGGGCAGAGGAAACATTTCAAGGACACTCTCAAAGCCTCCTTGATATCATTGAGTAATCCACACTCCTTTAGCCTTAGTAAAATCCTCCTGCTGTTGCTGCCGCTTTTGGGTCCAAACTCGCAATATCCATTCCATCATTAGCAAAATGATACATGCTACCTGTACTCACATAGCACAATCTCAGCCATGGGGCTACTTCAATTCTATCCATTCCTAAATTTAGTACACCACTCTACCAACTGGGTGCGTCATCTAATATTGATAGGATTATCTCTTTGTTTTGTTTATTCTGTCCCTTGATCATCTGGAACACTTTCTGTACATCCTGGATCTGAGTCACCAATTCCGACAAATTTTTGTTAACCTAAGGTAGCTCATATCCAAAGCCCCTAACTCTTCTTTCATGGAAGGCGCATTAATGCCCATAGATTTCTGCACCAACAGAGGGAAGAGGGTTTTATTGCCAATTTTCAGCACCCATTGAGGTTTAATACAACTATTTTCGTTGAACATTAATACAAGTGCCCCCTTATTAAAGGGGCACCAAGCTGACAAGTAAACAAATGTAACTTTTGGCATTAAATAAATCAAATTAAAATTTGGTTGCTGGAGATGATGATGCACTCCAGTCCCTCCAGCACCCACCTCTCGCAGAAGGCCACAAGCAAGGTTTAATACATATGGTTCCGTTCCTTACATTACAAGTAGTAACATCATGCTGCCCGTACCGATAGTGTTCGTCACTTGTTGTTCGACAAATAGATAACTGTGCCTTTATACACCACATTGGTGTAAGCCTGCTTTCTTACGGCTGTTAGTTGGCACTCATATTTAGAAATTCATGTAACATTAAAACCACACATAGTCTCTGTTACGTCTCAAATAAAGCAATGTGACTGAGTACTGTAGACTTGAGTAAGTGTGACCTTAGTCTCTTTATTCTGACTCCAGAATGCTAGCACAGCATGGGAGGCCTGCTTATCAAGGCATGCTGGAATCCCTTGGGACTCCAACAGATGCACCCTCTGGTGGCGGTAGAATGCTGGTTACAAGGTGTTGCATACATAACAGTCTCGTTATTCATAAGCATGTCATACATACATATCCCAGTCGACCCCTGGACTTTACACAGATCCAAGTCAACTGGATACAATGATCCATTGTGTTTAATCAATAATCGTGAGATTTCTTAACTGACATGTTGTGAGATTAGACTAGTACCGTTGGGCCACTCGTAAATGTTTGTCTGATAGTTATCCCATCCAGATTGCTTTGTGTGCAATCCAAGAACTCAACATTGTGCATGCATCATTTATAGCCGCTTTATCTGATGCGTTTCAAACTCCTCTAGTGATATAATTTATGGCTCGAGCATGCATTTCCAATTGTCGGGCTATCTCAATCATATGTACCGTAAGTACCACCTCTGCATCTAGCTTTTGTGACCCAATGTTCCCCTGGTTGCTTAATGCCCATTGTACTTTGGTCCCCAATTGGCCTAATTGACTATCCAAATTAATTAATTCTTCCTTTCGGCAGTTACTCTTTTAACTCCTCTCTTACAGCGATATCTACTTGCCTATGCAAATAAATACTTAATGTAACCCGCACCCCAAGTCTCACAGTTTGGACTGGGGTAAAGCAAAATGTTCACGTTGCAATGGGACAAGTCAGGTTGGTACCGTATTGGTATTCCCGATGTATGATGCTGACACAATATTCACCCTTCTCTCTATATACAGATCGTATGGGAAAATGCTGTCCCGCAATTACCTTCATGGTGCAGTTCCATGCTATCCCATTCCAATTAAACCCATTCACAGGGGCTGCCTGTTCTATAACATTGTAGGGGCAAATGAACGTGTCCCAAGCTTGAGCACACCCAGTTAGATCTGGAGCTTCCCATCCACCACGGTCACATACTTTGGGTGTTCATTGTTTCCTACTAAATTTTCTCAGGCATGATTGGGTAATACAATACTATCTCTAACAGGGTGATGTTGTTCTGTTCCTGTAGATGACACTTAAGCTTCACCGGGTACACATGTACCAACCTTCTGACTTGGCACAGAGTCTTAGTATGTTGTTAAGTAGACATTGCCCTCAATCAGTTACCCACGAGGGGAGCTTTCCCTCTGCAATATGCTACAGGTTTTCTCGGGCTGTTCCACTAACCAAGATCCATACATTACTTCAAGCAGTTTTGTTAAAGGCGTTTTGTTCTCTTCTACAATCTGGTTTACCCCTTTTTTTAGCATTAAAACCAGTTGTGGCATATTAATCAGGCCTCGCCGCCTTCTGTTATGATTCTGTTTAATAGATTTGGTACCATTCTTGTCCAGGGTATGATTAAGCTTATTACTTTCCTAGGATTCAATGTACTGGCCCTCTGCCAAAATCCCTTGATCATTCTCCCATATAACTGCGCTCTTTTAGGTTTACAACCCTCAGGTAGTCCCACTTCGGTCAGATTCAATACTACAGGTACCACTTCGTGATGCACATCACAGTACAATATCATCCGAGCTGGGATTACCACTAGCCCGTTGTTGGTCCTGGGATGTGCTTATGACAAACACTCGGCTTTTCCCACAAATCTGTTTATTCACAGGAGAAGGAATCTTTGGATGTTTTAAAAAAAAACTCTACTGTTTGTTCAACCGCACTCCCGTCCTTGCATCCCTTGATGGATGGTTACAGTAGTATGGTTGCCACGCTATTGGAAATGTACCCTGGTCCTATACCCTCGGCCATCCCTACTTCTACCATTCACGATATGTCTCTTACTACTTCGTGGGGTTGGAGGGGTTTGTGGGGCATGTCTGTGGACAGGAGGTGGTTCCAGATCTAGGACCAAGGAAATTCTTCCAGCTCCCGTGTCCTGTGCACTATCATTTGGATCATACTGTACCTGATTAGGTGGGGGTATCCCATTAGGCACTCCTTCTTCCTCATCCCCCTGGAGAGGACGAATCCGGCTCACCATGCTCATAACCGTTTATCGTCTTGGTGACCTGCTAGTGGGCTAAAAAAAACTTAATGTGGTTAATATAAAACCAGTTAATTCTCTTGGGTAACCGGACTGCATATACCATGGGACTAGCTTTATCAATATTATACGGTCCCTTGTACAGGGGATTAAAAACTCTCACCCTTGCATAGTTTTGTTCCATTACCTGGCCTCCCACTTCCCACTTCTGAGGTTTACTCAGGACCAGATGTAGTTGGTTACAGTGGTGTGTCCTCCCGATATCCCTCAGGCACAATCCATTTATCCCTTTAAACAGCATCACCAATTCCACACCTTCTTCCCGATGGTCACCTACTTAAAACAAAAGAAACAGAGAATCCATTGTGACTCTGCTCATGAGCCCAAGGGGTTAATTTGTAACATGATCATAAAATTCCTTCTACCCCAGGGGATAAATATTCTCTTAAAATTAAGATAATTCCCAATATCTTTAAAAGTTAATTCCCCTTTAAAAGGAAATAAAACAGAGTTCACAGCTGCTTGTGAAAAGAGTTAACTTCCTTTTTTTCAAAAGGTGATAAACACAGACACCATCAATTGGTATCAGTTTCCATCAGACAGCTTGCAGCCTTTCAAGTTAAAAAAAAAACTTTTACTTTTGCAATATCTCTGTGCTTTTAAAATTTTCTAAAGACCATTTCTATAAACATTCAGTAGCATTGCTCTTTTCCTCCCTAGTCATACATTGGTCAGAAATTTTAAAAATACCAATTATGGATGTGAATGCCTCATGTCTGGAACTAGAGACTTTTCACACAATTTACACCAACCAGAATTTCACCATGGCCACAATAAAAGTCTGGTTTAAAGAGGTTAATTAACCTTAATAACTCTAATCTTAAACTAACCAATGCCACTTGGGAAAAGGTGGGGGGCGGGGGAGCCACAGCCACAGCCACACAAAGAAACAGTCACATGTGCTTTTCTAAAACTATAACATTCACACTAAAACATCAAAGAAAAACACTAGAACAGTAGAAACGAGACACAATCTTCCCTTTCCCCCTTTTAATCCAGTCATAACTATTTATGCATTTTTCCTCAAACCAATTTTCAATTTCTGATGTTTTCCACTGAATCCCATTCTGTTTACATTCAGATACTTCAACTCACAATCCGTATCTGCAACCAAGTCTGATGCCCCCTGCAGTTACAATTCCCATGAACATCTCACTATATTTGTTTCTATTTGATTTTCATCTTAAACTAAAACCATAAGACAATAGCAATTTGTTTTAATCCAATCAACAACAAAATACTTCAGTTCACTTTTTAAAAACTCTTATCTGTGTTTTTTTCAGTCACCATAGCAATTAACTTCGAACCTTATCTCTTGCAGAACAAAGAGGGCATCTCTACATTCCATATATCACTTTTGCCTGGAAAAAAATGGGTGGAGCTAAAATAAACGGAACAAACTTTCTGTTAAAGACAGACTTTCAAACCAATGAAAATTCTTCCACTCCCCAAACATCTGCTTCGTTTTTTTTTGCCTTTTAAACAATCAGTGTAGCGCATTCCCGGACCATAAAGATATAGCAAACACAATGCTTCCCTGAATCCCTAACTTATCTTCAAACCCTTTGAAGTTCTTTTTGGATTCCGCATGGTCCTTCTGTCCATCCTGTTTCACAACCTTTCTCTGAACCACCTTAATCTCCTAAAATGTCTGTTCAGAATCGCCCCTTACCCCCAGCTTCGTTACTTCTTGAACCATTTCTTTTAGCTGAGTCGTATTATAGGGGGGCCACATAATCGCTTTGCAACGCCCCTGGTTGGCCGTCCTGTTCAGACAGCGCAAACCTTTATTGCCGCATGGGGTTCATCGGCGCCGGGTACGCAGGCGCCTCAGGTGGAAGCCATACATTCCTGTACTAGGGCCAGTCATCAGACTCCCCGCTTTCCTGCATCTCTTCTTCCATATCGGGGTTCATTCGGCAAATAATATCCCTTGTTATGCCCAGTTCTTCTTCCAGTTTCTGAATCATCTGCACACATCTTGTGTGATCAGTCTCACTCTCTCTTTAGTTTTGCAGCACCTTAAAAGCTGCCTTTACTTCTCTGGCTGTCTCCTCAACTTCGTGGGCCTGACTAAAGTTTGTATTATACTCCCCCTTATATTCATCGCACCGCCTCGAGTACTCTGTAACCTGGCACTGCAAATATTCTATCGTGCTTTCCTGCTACAGCTTATCGGCCTCTCTGCCTTGCTGCGACTCTTCCAGCTCCTTGAGCAGGCGATTGACAACTGCTTCTCTATCGCTGGCTTTCCTTTTTAACTCCTCAATCGCCTTCTCTCGTTTTCTCAATTTTAATCTATCATTAGCTGACCACCTGCGGTAAGCCATCTGCCACACTGCCTTCTGCCACAGCGTTTTAGTGAGTGGACCCTCTGCCCACGCGCTCGCTTTCTGGACAGAGTCTTCCCCCTCCCTTATATCCTAAAACCCTGGGTCAGTTAGGCTGATTGAATTGATATTGATATGTATTCGCAGTACATTCATAGACATCCCTTTTGAAAAGAAAATTCCCATAGTCAGTGTTTTAAGCTTAGTGTCACTTCGTGGTCGCCATTGCTGTAGGACTTTCTCCTACGGGTTTCAAACACCAAGACTTATAAGAACACGGAGATTTTCCAATACAATGGACTTTATTAAAAGGATTAAACTTACTATAAGTTCCTAGTTCAACACTACCAGATACAGGTTTAAAATTACAAAACCAAACTCCAAATTCGCTAGCTTACCGATTTCAGATTCATCCATACATACAACCGAATTCTATGCGCTAAGTTAATCAGTTTCAGTATAATTAAACCAAATCCTACTTCTTGCACTGACTATGCACCCCCTCTCAAGTTACTTGGTCACGTACACCTCCTCACAAGATTAATGCCTATTAGCTTATGTATAGTCCGTTGAGTAATCAATTCGACCTAACTATACCTCCCAAATGGTTCTTCTTGCCGGCTTACCAAAAGTTCTGTCACGACGTCCGCTTGAAAGAGAAAGAAGATTCCTATGTCTTGAAGTTTTATACTTTGGCTCCTCCCGGCCACTCTGATGTCCAATTTTGTTTGGCTAGAGATAACTTGACCCTTTTGCTGATTGATATTCGAGTTAGCCACTCGAAGTTGGGAGGATGGGAGGAAAAGATGGAGGAAAAGCAATGTGTGAGGAGGACACAAAAAATCTGCAAAAGGACATAAACAGACTAAGTGGGCAAAAATTTGGCAGATGGAGTATAATGTTGGAAAGTGTGAGGTCATGCATTTTGGCAGAAAAAAAATCAAAGAGCAAGTTATTATTAAATGGAGAAAAATTGCAAAGTGCTGCAGTACAGCGGGACCTGGGGGTACTTGTGCATGAAACATAAAAGGATAGTATGCAGTTACAGCAAGTGATCAGGAAGGCCAATGGTATCTTGGCCTTTATTGCAAAGGGGATGGAGTATAAAAGCAGGGAAGTCTTGTTACAGCTGTACAGGGTATTGGTGAGACCACACCTGGAGAACTGCATGCAGTTTTGGTTTCCATATTTATGAAAGGATATACTTGCTGTGGAGGCAATTCAGAGAAGGTTCACTAGGTTGATCCCGGGGATGAGTGGGTTGACTTATGAGGAAAGGTTGAGTCGGTTGGGCCTCTGCTCATTGGAATTCAGAAGAATGGAGAGGTGATCTTATCGAAATGTATAAGATTATGAGGGGGCTTGACAAGGTGGATGCAGCGAGGATGTTTCCACTGATGGGGGAGACTAGAACTAGAGGGCATGATCTTAGCGTAAGGGGCCGCCCATTTAAAACAGAGATGAGGAGAAATTTCTTCTCTCAGAGGGTTGTAAATCTGTGGAATTCGTTGCCTCAGAGAGCTGTGGAAGCTGGGACATTGAATAAATTTAAGACAGAAATAGACAGTTTCTTAAACGATAAGGTGATAAAAGGTAATGGGGAGCAGGCGGGGAAATGGAGCTGAGTCCATGATCAGATCAGCCATGATCTTATTGAACGGCGGAGCAGGCTCGAGGGGCCGCATGGCCTACTCCTGTTCCTATTTCTTATGTTCTTATGTTCCTTCCTGTTTCAATTCAAACTGCTTGTAGTGTGGAATGCCCATCCCCCGAGGTTCGACAAATCCAAGAAAAATGCAGGGAGCAGCATCAACCTCTATACATGACCTTCTTTGACCTCACAAAGGTCTTCGACTCTGACAACTGAGAGGGATTATGGTGCGTCCTCCTTAAATTCGGCTATTTTCAAAAATTTGTCACCATGCTCCATTTGCTTCACGATGACATGCAAGGCATGATTCTTACCAACGGATCCACCATGGACCCAATACAAGTGCAGACCGGGGTCAAGCAAGGCTGTGTCATTGCACCAACGCTCTTCTCAATATTTCTCGCTGCAGTGCTTCATCTAACCTTCAACAAGCTCCCCGCTGGAGTGCAGCTTATCTACAGAATGAACGGGAAATTGTTCAACCTCTGTCCCAACCTCTGTCATTGAATTACAGTATACAGACGGCGCTTGCATTTACACACATTCAGAGGCCGAACTCCAAACTATCATGGACATTTCGCTGAAGTGTACGAGAGTCTGGGCCTTACATTAAACATCCGTAAGACAAAGGTTCTCAACCAATCTGCCCCCGTCTCACAGTACTGTCCTCTGATCATCAAGATCCACGACAAGACCTTGGACAGCATGGACCACTTTCCATACCTTGGGAGCCTCCCGTCAGCGAGGGTAGACATCGGTGACGAAACCCAACACCGCCTTCAGTGTGCCAGTGCAGCCTTCAGTTGCCTGAGGAAAAGAATGTTTGAAGACCAAGATCTCAAACCTGGCACTAAGCTCATGGTCTACAGAGCAGTCGTGATTCCCGCCCTCCTTTATGCTTCAGAGACATGGACAATATACAGTAGGCACCTCAAAGCACTGGAGAAGTACCACCAACGCTGACTCCGTAATATCCTGCAAATCCATTGAATGGATAGGCATACCAACATCAGTGTTCTCTCTCAGGCCAACATTCCCAGCATCGAAGCATTGACCACGCTCATTTAGCTCCAGTGGGCGGGCCACATAGTCCGCATGCCTGATACAAGCTTCCCAAGACAGGTACTCTATTCTGAACTCCGTCACGGCAAGCGAGCCCCAGGAGGGCAGAGAAAATGCTTCATGGTCACCGTCAAAGCCTCCTTGAAAAAATGTGACATCCCCACTGACTCTTGGGAATCCCTGGCCCATGACCGTTCAAAGTGGAGGCGCCAAACACTTCGAATTCTTCGTCGGGAGAATGCGGAAGTCACGTACAAACCAAGCACCCCATCCACCCATCCCTTCGACCACACCTGCCCCACCTGAGACAGAGTCTGTAGAACCTGCATTGGACACATCAGCCACCTTAGAACTCATGCACGTGTGGAAGCAAGTCATCGTCGACTCCGAGGGACTGCCTAAGAAGAAGAAGAGTGATAGATTTCAAGAGGACGGACACGCTCGTGGAATGGGCGGACATGTGGCAGCTTAAATTTAACACAGAAAAGTGCGAAGTGAAACATTTTGGTAGGAAGAACGAGGAGAGGCAATATAAACTAACGGGTACAATTGTAAAGGGGGTGCATGAGAAGAGAGACCTGGAGGCCGAAATTCAGCCTCACGATAAGGCCTGTTATCGCCGGAATGCGCCGGCCATGCAGCAGTGTCGAATGGCTGCTGGTTCCCAAATTCAGCAGCTGCATTTCAGCAGCGGTGTGCAGATCCTCCCCTCTCTCCTCACTTCCGCAGCGCTCCTGCAAATGCGTTGTTAAAGATGTCATCACAGTGCGCACCGCCGTGGCTTTGCCCCGGAAGCTAAATTCACTAGAAAAACTCACCCATTCGCCTGTCGGTGCACTGTGCCGGCTGAAGAGTGACAGCCGGCTGAAGAGAGGCTGCGGACTTCTCCAGCGACAGCAGGCAAGAGAGGTAGCAGCCATGGATGCCCAACATAGGGAAAGCCCTGGAAATAGGGAGAGATCTCAGCACCGAGATATGGCCCTGGAAGGACCTGCCGTGAGGAGGAGGGTTAGGTACGCTGACCTCCCGCACTAGATAGTGGGTGAAATATCACGAAGGGAGGATGCACAGGAGGCAGATGCTTGCCAGCAGCAGGCTGCAGAGGTCAAGGACAAAGAGGGAGAAGGCACTTAGGTCTCTCCTCAATTCCAGGGCCTTCCCTATGTTGGCATCCATGGCTGCTGCCTCTCTTTCCCGCTGCCTCCTGAGCCGTTGCAGACGGCGGCGCCTCCTCCTCCATGCCTCCCTGCCACGCACAACCTGGACCAGGTGTGGCACTGCCAGCAATGAGCCCATTGCCTCTGCAAGCTGAGCCTCCACAATAGGAGGAGCCGACCAGAGCGGTGGGCCTATCATGGAAGGGTCTATAGGCAGCAGATTTCATTCATGGACCTGACGGACGACCAGTGTCTATGTCGGCTCAGATTCTGGAAAGACATTGTGAGGGAGCTGTGCAAACTCCTGCGGCCAGTTCTTCAGCTGCAAACCAGGCTGAGGTCAGCTCTGAGTGTGGCACCAAAGTGTCCACTGCACTGAATTCTTACACCACTGGCTCCTTCTAATCGCCGACTGCAGACATCTCCAACACATCGCAATTCTCCGCCCATCGCTCTATCCGGCAAGTGAACGATGCTCTCTATAGGAGAAGGGGCGAATATATTTCTTTCCCCATGACCAGGGAGAAGTAGATGGAGCGCCAGACCGGCTTTGTGAGCATTGCCAGCTTCGCCAGGGTTCAAGGTGCCATAGACTGCACGTACGTCGCCCTGAGGGCGCCACAGCACAATGCAGAGACGCTCATCAACCGAAAGGGATTCCACTCCCTCACAATCCAGCTGGTGTGTGACCACCAGCGCAAGATCATGGTGATTGATGATCTTGATGAGCAGCCATGATGCCTTCATCCTGTGCCAGACAGGTGTGCCGGCGTCTTTTCTGGGGCAAATCAAGATTGCGGGTGGTTGTTTGAGGACAAAGGGTACCCTTGGTGCACTTGGTTGCTCACTCCCGTTCGCAACTCCAGTGTTGTGTATCTGTAAAGCATGCACTCCCATGTTCCGCCACCAAGGAACTCATCCCCTGAAGTCCCAAGGGATCCCGGTATCCCTTGGGAGCACTGTATAGAAGCCGGCCCCTAAGGCCTGTTCCTCACTCTGGAGTGTCTTATTAAAGACTGAGGTCACTGTTACTTTAACCTCCCTGTGTGCAGCCTCATCTGTGTTAGGAACACAGTAACTGGCGACGAGAATACGAATCCAACACAAAGATGCAGCAAACTGTGGGCATCCTGGAGAAGTTCTCAGAGGGTGAGGACTGGGGAGCCGATGTCGAACGGCTAGACCAGTACTTTGTAGCCAATGAGCTGGACGGAGAAGGAAGCGCTGCAAAAAGGAGAGCGGTCCTCCTCACAGTCTGGGGGGCACCGACCTACAGCCTCATGAAGAATCTTCTGGCTCCAGTGAAACCCACAGACAAGTCATATGAGGAGCTGTGTACACTGGTTCGGGAGCATCTTAACCCGAGGGAGAGCGTGCTGATGGCGAAGTATCAGTTCTACACGTGCCAGCGATCTGAAGGTCAGGAAGTGGCGAGCTACATCGCCGAGCTAAGGCGACTTGCAGGACAATGTGAGTTTGATGGCTACCTGGAGCAAATGCTCAGAGACTTTTTTGTACTGGGCATTGGCCACGAGACTATCCTACGAAAACTTTTGACTGTAGAGACACCGACCCTCAGTAAGGCCATTGCAATAGCACAGGCGTTTATGTCCATCAGTGATAACACCAAACAAATCTCTCAGCACACAAGTGCTAGCAATATTCATAAATTAACTGGAATTATGTTTGCGAGCAGAAATGTACAGGGCAGAACCCACGAGTCTGCAACTGCCAGCAGGCCTCAGGTGACCCAGATGACTCAGAGTCCGCAACAAAGGATGAATGCAAGGCAATTCACACCTTGTTGGTGTTGTGGAGGCTTCCATTCAGCCTATTCATGACGCTTCAAAGGGTATTTTGCAAGAGCTGTGGAACAATGGAGCACCTCCAACGAGCTTGCAAATGAGCTGCAAGCTCTGCAAAACCTGCTAACCACCACGTGGTAGAGGAAGATCGATCCATGGTGGATCAAAGCAATTTTGAGCCTCAGAGAGAGGAGGCAGATGCTGAAGTACACAGGGTGCACACATTTTTGACAAAATGTCCACCTATAATGCTAAACGTAAAATTGAATGGCTTACCCGTAGCCATGGAACTGGACACTGGCGCTAGCCAATCCATCATGAGTAAAAAGATGTTTGAGAGACTGTGGTGCAACAAGGCATTCAGACCAGCCCTGAGCCCCATCCACACGAAACTGAGAACGTACACCAAAGAGCTTATCACTGTCCTGGGCAGCGCCATGGTCAAGGTCATCTACGAGGGCACGGTGCACGAACTGCCACTCTGGATTGTCCCGGGCGATGGCCCCACACTGCTTGGAAGGAGCTGGCTGGGCAAAATCCGCTGGAACTGAGATGACATCCGAGCGCTATCACATGCCGACGAGGCTCATGTACCCAGGGTCTTAACAAATTTCCTTCCCTTTTTGAGCCAGGTATTGGAAACTTTTCCGGGGCGAAGGTGCGGATCCACTTGGTCCAAGAGGCACGACCCATTCACCACAAGGCGTGAGCGGTACCTCACATGATGAGGGAGAGAGTGGAAATCGAGCTGGACAGGCTGCAACGCGAGGGCATCATCTCCCCAGTGGAATTCAGCGAGTGGGCCAGCCCGATTATTCCAGTACTCAAAAGTGATGGCATGGTCAGGATTTGTGGCGATTATAAAGTAACTATTAATCGTTTCTCGCTACAGGACCAATACCCACTACCTAAGGCAGACGACCTATTTGCGACACTGGCAGGAGGCAAGATATTCACCAAGCTCGAACTGACTTCGGCCTACATGACGCAGGAGCTGGAGGAGTCTTCGAAGGGCCTCACCTGCATCAACACGCACAAGGGACTGTTCATCGACAACAGATGCCCGTTTGGAATTCGGTCGGCTGCAGCGATCTTCCAGAGAAACATGGAGAACCTACTCAAGTCGGTACCACACACAGTGGTCTTTCAGGACGACATATTGGTCACGGATCGGGACACTGCCGAGCATCTACAAAACCTGGAGGAGGTCCTCCAGCGACTGGATCCCGTAGGGCTGCGGCTGAAGAGGTCGAAATGCGTCTTCATGGCAACAGAAGTGCAGTTTTTGGGGAGAAAGATCGCGACAGATGGCATTCGGCCCACAGACGCCAAGACAGAGGCTATCAGGAATGCGCCCAGGCCACAGAACGTCACTGAGCTGCGGTAGTTCCTGGGACTCCTCAACTATTTCGGTAACTTCCGACCGGGGTTAAGCACCCTTTTAGAGCCCCTACATGTGTTATTGCTCAAAGGTGAGAACTGGGTATAGGGAAAAAAACAAAGTAATTGCTTTTGAGAAAGCCAGAAACATTTTATGCTCCAACAAGCTGCTTGTATTGTATAACCCATGTAAAAGACTTGTGCTAGCATGTGACGTGTCGTCGTACGGAGTCGGGTGTGTATTACAACAAGCTAACGTTGCGGGGAAGTTGCAACCTGTTGCCTATGCTTCCAGAGCTTGTCTAAGGCCGAGAGGGCCTACAGCATGATTGAGAAAGAGGCATTAGCATTTGTGTTCGGAGTAAAGAAAATGCATCAGAACCTGTTTGGCCTCAAATTTGAGCTGGAAACCGATCACAAGCCCCTCACATCCCTGTTCGCTGAAAACAAGGGGATAAATACTAATGTCTCAGCCTGCATACAAAGGTGGGCACTCGCCCTATCAGCGTATAACTATACCATCAGTCACAGACCAAGCACCGAGAACTGTGCAGATGCTCTCAGTTGGCTACCATTGCCCACCACGGGGGTGGAAATGGCGCAGCTTGCAAACTTGTTGATGGTGGCGCAGCCCACAGACTTGTTGATGGTCATGGAAGCGTTTGAAAATTATAAATCACCTGTCACAGCCCGCCAGATTCGGACTTGGACCAGCCAAGATCCTCTGCTGTCCCTCGTAAAAAACTGTGTACTGCATGGGAGCTGGGCCAGCATCCTTGTTGAAATGCAAGAGCCAATCAAGCCATTCCAGTGGCGAAAGGACGAGCTGTCCATTCAGGCAGACTGCCTATTGTGGGGTAACCGTGTAGTGCTACCAAAAAAGGGCAGGGAGACGTTCATCTCGGATCTTCACAGCACACACCCGGGTACAGTAACGATGAAAGCGATAGCCAGATCCCAAGTGTGGTGGCCTGGTATTGACTCTGACTTAGAGTCCTGTGTATGGCAATGCAGCGGATGTGCTTAGTTGAGCAACGCGCCCAGAGAGGCACCACTAAGTCTGTGGTCCAGGCCCTCCCGACCATGGTCGAGGAACCATGTCGACTATGCAGGCCCGTTTCTCGGTAAAATGTTCCTGGTGGTGGTGGTGGATGCTTTTTCAAAATGGATTGAATGTAAAATAATGTCGGGAAGCACCGCCACCGCCACCATTGAAAGCCTGAGGGCCATGTTTGCCACCCACGGCCTGCCTGACATACTGGTCAGTGACAACGGGCCATGTTTCACCAGTGCCGAATTTAAAGAATTCATGACCGCAATGGGATCAAACATGTTACCCTGGCCCCGTTTAAACCAGCCTCCAATGGGCAGGCAGAGCGGGCAGTACAAACAATCAAACAGAGCCTTAAACGAGTCACAGAAGGTTCACTCCAAACCCGCCTGTCCCGATTACTGCTCAGCTACCGCACGAGACCCCACTCGCTCACAGGAGTGCCCCCGGCTGAGCTACTCATGGAAAGGACACTTAAAACCAGACTCTCGCTGGTTCACCCCAACCTGCATGATCAGGTAGAGAGCAGGCCGCAGCAACAAAATGTAAACGATGGTAGCGCCACTGTGTCACGGGAAATTGATCTGAATGACCCTGTGTATGTGCTAAACTATGGACATGGTCCCAAGTGGACCGCGGGCACGGTGATAGCTAAAGAAGGGAGTAGGATGTTTGTAGTCAAACTAGACAATAGACAAATTTGCAGAAAGCACCTGGACCAAACGAGGCTGCGGTTCACAGACTGCCCTGAACAACCCACAGCAGACAGCACCTTTATCGAGCCCACAACACACACCCAAAGGATCAACGACAACACGCCGGAGCAGGAAATTGTACCCATCACGCCCAACATCCCAGCAAGGCCAGGCTCACCTAGCAGCTCTGCATGGCCAACAACACGCAAGCCCAGCGAGGGCACAGCCAACACACCAGAACAGACATTTGTATTGAAGCGGTCCGCCAGGGAAAGAAAGGCTCCCGACTGCCTCACCTTGTAAATAGTTTTCACTTTGACTTTGGGGGGGCGGGAGTGATGTTGTGTATCTGTAAAGCATGCACTCCCATGTTCCGCCACCAGGGAGCGCATTCCCTGAAGTCCCAAGGGATCCCAGCATCCCTTGGGAGCACTGTATATAAGCCGGCCCCTAAGGCCAGTTCCTCACTCTGGAGTGTCTTATTAAAGACTGAGGTCTCTGTTACTTTAACCTCCATGTGTGCAGCCTCATCTGTGTTAGGAACAGAGCTCTGAGTGTGGCACCAAAGTGTCCACTGCACTGAATTCTTACACCACTGGCTCCTTCCAATTGCCGACTGCAGACATCTCCAACACATCGCAGTTCTCCGCCCATCGCTCTATTCGGCAAGTGAACGATGCTCTCTATAGGAGAAGGGGCGAATATATTTCTTTCCCCATCACCAGGGAGAAGTAGATGGAGCGCCAGACCGGCTTTGTGCGCATTGCCAGCTTCGCCAGGGTTCAAGGTGCCATAGACTGCATGTACGTCGCCCTGAGGGCGCCACAGCACAATGCAGAGACGTTCATCAACCGAAAGGGATTCCACTCCCTCACCATCCAGCTGGTGTGCGAGCACCAGGGCTAGATCATGATGATTGATGAATTTGATGAGCAGCCATGATGCCTTCATCCTGCGCCAGACTGGTGTGCTGGCGTCTTTTCTGGGGCAAATCAAGATGCGGGTGGTTGTTTGAGGACAAGGGGTACCCTTGGTGCACTTGGTTGCTCACTCCCGTTCGCAAGTCCAGGACTGCAGCGCAGCATGCATATAACAATGCACATTCATCCACCAAGTGCCCGAGTGAACAGTGCATCGGGATGCTGAAGCAGAGGTTCCGTTGCCTGGATTGGTCTGGTGGAGTGTTATAGTACTCACCTGAGCGCGTCTCCCTATTCGTGGTAGTGTGCTGCATGCTTCACAACCTGGCAATCATGAGGGGCCAGCCTTTGGAGAATGAACCACCAGTAGCACCTCAGGAGGAGGAGGCACAGGCAGAGGCGGAGGACTCGCCAGCCATGCAAGAGGCTTCGTCGCCATCCAAACTCTGCAAGGGAAGTGCAGACCCGGCTCATAGCTGCTCCTTTCCGATGAGCTAATGCCCATCTCACCCTCCATCTAACCATCTCAATGGCCATCCCAATGACATCTTTCAGACATCAATGCCCATTGTGAAATGAGAGCCCTGCACAGAAATGTTCACACAAAATAAAGATTTATCACATAATAAAGAGAGGTGCCAAAATCATACACAGTCATTTCTCACCCTTGTGCATCTCCTTATAACCCCTCTGACGCAAGCCTATTCTCGAACTACGCCGCAGTGTCTCCCCTGTGGCTACCTCATGGGTCTGGGATGGCTGCTGTGTTCCTGGTGTGGAAGCTGCAGATGTTCCTCTAAGACACTCTTGACCAGCTCTGACCCTGCAAGGCCCGGTTGAAGACTGGTCAGCACCCTCCTGGGTGCGTTCAGTCAGCCTGCGCTCGGGCGAGGCCATGCTTGTCAGCAATGGCGGAATGACAGGTCTGGGGTCAGGAATGGTGTGACCCTGAGAGAGCACATCATCATTGTCCTGGCCTGAAGAGCCTGTACCACACCCCAGGGGCTGCACATCACGATTGCCACCAATCTGAGGGAGCTGTGACACGACACTGGAAGGTCCCCCATGGACCCAGCCATGATGGCAACAGACAGCTCAAGTGTGGCATCCAGCTGAGACTGCATGAGAGCGGACACAACCATGGTGCCACCAGAGACGACAGCAGTAAGACGCTCTGTGGCCTGTTGCCCAGAGTGCATGAGAGCAGTCTGAGCTTCCAGGGCAGTGGCCATCCTATCCAAAGAAGCACTGAGACGTTCGTTCCCTTGTGCCTGTGCTGCAATGGCAACTGCCACATCTCCAAGGAGCCGCAGCATCACAGCTGGGAGTCCACCATTACCTGCACACTGACAATGATGGGCTCCATGGTGTGCGCTGAGCTGACCACAATGCGGGAGGTGGACTCCTCCATGCTCCTCACCACTTGGGACAGGCTCTCGGGCACCTTAGCAGTTGCATCCAGCATCTGGGAATGCATGGCCTGCACCCTTCTTTCATAAGCCCCAACATCGATGAGCTCGTCTGAATCCTCCTCAGCAGAACTCACAGGCGCACTCGCCTCCCGAAGAGCTGGCACCTTTGCCTCTCACCATGCTGTAGCCCGCTAGGATGCCGACATATCCAGTGGAGTCCAGGGTGTTGTCCATGCTCGCGCTCCCAATGGCCTGTAAGGTATCGGCATGGCCATGGCTGCCAGTGCTCTCAAGGATGTCGGCCAGGCTTGAGGTAGCAAACTCCTCCTCCGGCCGGTCTCCCTGGCTTTGTCTGCCACTGGCCTCAAGGCCGTCATCCAGACTTGGGATACAATTCACTTCCGTGCTCGGTCCCTGGTCTTAGCTCGCACTTGGTCTCTCATCTGCAAGCATAAATGGCACAAGGGCTCCCGTGAGGAGGAGGTAGGGCATTGCAGCATGCAGGCTGCAAATTTCACGGTATCATAAGCAAACGCGTGGTAGGCCCTGGCGCTTTCAGGGAGAGATTGCATAAAAGGAAGGCCTTCACTTACCCATGCTGTCCCCAGTGGGATCGGCACGGCCGGATACCACAGGGAAGGCCGCACGTAAGCCCATGAACCTCTGGACCCTTTCTTCCAGGGAAGTCAGCAGCTGGATGTGTGGCTCCCCACCACCAGTCCTCTGTTGTTCCTCACGGTTGTGAGAAATCTTTGCCTGAGTAGCAGTATCATGAGACCTCAGCAATGAGTTCGCAAGTGTGTGTCAATCACACGCAGCTGGCACTCAGAGATGAAAGGGAGCCTCCATTGTGAGAACGCACCCATCTCTATAGAGGTTTCAACAATCACATGCAGCTTCAGTGACTATGCAGTGAAGGTGGAAAAGAGGTGAAGGAGAGTGCTGCAGATGGAAGATGAGGAGTTGGGGGAGCACGTACTCACTTTCATCAGGCAAATGATGTCACTGAGCTTTTTGCGGCATTGGGTCGCGGTCCGGTCATGGATTGAGGTCCCCGAGACCTCCACAGTGATCTCCCTTCAGGCATTTGTGGAAACTTAGCGACTGGGCCTGCCTGTGTCCGGGTAGAGCATTCACCTCCTTTCCTCCGCACCATCGATCAGGGTCTCCAGTTCAGCATCTGAAAATCGGTTCGCCCTCCTTGCTCCTGCACGAGTTGCGATAGCCTGTAATGAAATGCCTTCTCTCCTCAGGGCCTAGCTGCAAACCCTGGCCTTAAGAAGGCCAGGGAGCAGCTGGCTCGTTTGGAGCAAATCAGCAGTAGCTGAATTTCACGGTCCTAAGACAGCTCCCTACCCACACCGCTGCAACCTGCCGATTACTGCACCCAATACGACTCCACTCCATTTTTTTTCAAAAAAAGCTGAATTTCCCTCTAACACCGCCAGGAGCAAAGCAGTGGTTATGACTGTCAAAAAGTGGAACGTGTGACCCATTTCGAGCGGAGGTGAATTTCGGCCCCCTGGGGCTATATGTGCACAAATCGTTGAAGGTGACAGGGCAGGTTGTGAAAACGGTTAAAAAAAGCATACAGGATCCTGGGCTTTATAAATAGAGGCATAGAGTACAGTAACGAGTGGGGTGCCGCAGGAATCAGTGCTGGGACCCCAACTATTTACAATCTATATTAACGACTTGGAAGAGGGGACTGCGTGTAACGTAGCCAAGTTTGCTGACGATACAAAGATGGGAGGAAGGGTAATGTGTGAGGAGGACATAGAGGCTGCAGGAGGACATAGACAGGCTAAGTGAGTGGGCAAGAATTTGGCAGATGAAGTATAATGTTGGAAAATGTGAGGTCATGCACTTTGGCAGAAAAAAAATCAAAGAGCAAGTTATTATTTAAATGGAGAAAGATTGCAAAGTGCTGCAGTACAGCGGGACCTGGGGGTAGTTGTGCATGAAACACAAAAGGATAGTATGCAGGTACAGCAAGTGATCAGAAAGGCCAATGGAATCTTGGCCTTTATTGCAAAGGGGATGAGTATAAAAGCAGGGAAGTCTTGTTACAGCTGTATAGGGTATTGGTGAGACCACACCTGGAGTACTGCGTGCAGTTTTGGTTCCCATATTTATGAAAGGATATACTTGCTATGGGGGCAGTTCAGAGAAGGTTCACTCAGTTGATCCCGAGCATGAGTGGGTTGACTTATGGGGAAAGGTTGAGTAGGTTGGGCCTCTACTCATTAGAATTCAGAAGAATGAGAGGTGATCTTATAGAAACGTATAAGATTATGAGGGGGCTGGACAAGGTGGATGCAGCGAGGATGTTTCCACTGGTGGGGGAGACTAGAACTAGAGGGCATGATCTTAGGATAAGGGGCCGCCCATTTAGAACTGAGATGAGGATAAATTTCTTCTCTCAGAGGGTTGTGAATCTTTGGAATTCACTGCCTCAGAGAGCTGTGGAAGCTGGGACATTAAATAAATTTAAGACAGAAATAGACAGTTTCTTAAACGATAAGGGGATAAGGGGTTATGGGGAGCGGGCAAGGAAGTGGAACTGAGTCCATGATCAGATCAGCCATGATCGTATTGAATGGTGGAGCAGGCTCAAGGGGCCTTATGGCCTACTCCTGTTCGTATTTCTTGTGTTCTTATGTTCTTAAAAGCAAGGAAGTTATGATGAACCTTTATAAAACATTGGTTCGGCCTCAACTGGAGTCTTGTCTCCAATTCTGGGCACCGCACTTTAGGAAGGATGTGAAGGCCTTAGAGAGGGTGCAGAAAAGATTTACAAGAATAGTTCCAGGGATGAGGGACTTCAGATATGTGGATGGATTGGAGAAGCTGGGATTGTTTTCCTTAGAGCAGATTGAGAGGAGACTTGATAGAGGTGTTCAAAATCATGAGGGGACTAGACAGAGTAGATAGAGAGAAACTGTTCTCATTGGTGGAAGGGTATAGAACCAGAGGACACATGAACCAAAGGCAACATGAGGAAAAACTTTTTAATGCAGTGAGTGGCTTCCATATGCCCGACACAAGACTCCCAAAGCAAGCATTCTATTGGGAACTCCTACATGGCAGGCGAGCCCCAGGTGGGCAGAGGAAACGTTTCAAAAACACCATCAAAGCCTCCTTGATAAAGTGCAATATCCCCAACGGCACCTGGGAATCCCTGGCCCAAGACCGCCCTAAGTGGAGGAAGAGCATCCGGGAGGGTGCTGACCATCTCGAGTCTCGTCGCCGGAGGACAAGTGCAGGCAGCGGAAGGAACGTGTGGCAAACCAGACTCCCCACCCACTCTTTCCTTCAACGACTGTTTGTCCCACCTGTGACAGAGACTGTAATTCCCGTATTGGACTGTACAGCCACCTGAGAACTCACTTTTAGAGTGGAAGCAAGTCTTCCTCGATTTCAAGGGATTGCCTATGATGATGATGAAGACAGATTCAATTGTGGCTCTCAAAAGGGAATTGGATAAATATCTGAAGGAAAAAAATTTGCAGGGCTACGGGGAAAGGGCGGGGGAGTGGAATTCGCTGAAGTGCTCTTGCGGTGAACCGGCACAGGTTCGACAAGCCGAATGGCCTCCTTCTGTGCTGTAACCATTCTAAAAAGACGGTCAAATGCTCCAGTGGACCAGGAGTCTCGTGGAAGAGAAAGGCATGTCGACAGTAGGGATTCAGCCCACCTTGCCGGCAGTGTACCAATCCAATGAATGGAAATGAAATCAATAGAAAGGAAAATCAGGCAGGGTATATAATGGGATTGGGAAGCTAATCCAATTTTACCACCTGCCAAAGATCTGAAGCAGACGTATCAGTGATGGTGAGTTGCTGGCAAGATCTTTGAGAACACCTATTTTGTTTTTCCACTTGTAGTGGTACCAAAAGTTGTTCGAGTGTCTTAGGAAAAATCCAATCTAGTAACAAGGTACTCGCCATAAAGGTTCAAACTGACATGAGGTATGGAATATTTATTTAGGAATATAAAGATCAACTTCAGGGTTGGGTAATTTGCTGAGCAACACCATATACGGTTTAAGAAAAGAAGTAAGCCAGTGATTTATCCATTTTAATTGTGAGAAAAACTAAAAACTAAAAGGTCACAGAGAAAATAAATGAACTAGAATAGATGAACTCCTTAGTATTTTCTACATTATAACAGTAACTATACGTTAAAAATACTTTATTAGCTGTAAAGCACTTTGGGACATCTTGAGGTTGTGAAAGGCATTGTATAAATGCAAGTCTTTCTTTTTTTCTCTTTAAATTGTTGACATAAGAATATAAATTGTAAATTTGCTTGAACCCCAGAGAACTAACCAGGGAACACTTAAAACTTCCAGTTAATGAGGAAATTGCGGCAAAGTTTGATAATGCAAAATTGGATGGATACTTGGATTTTTGGTAATTGACACTAAATGCAGCAGGTTTCAAGTTACATATGTTCAATTGATCTTATAGGAGATACAGATTCTTACAGCCTTCCTGTGACACTGATTTTGGTTTGGAAGCATATCACCAAATCATCCTCATGATATATGAGCACAATGATGGTGTTGACACAATGATGGAGGACATAATGGCATGGGGGTTTTCAAAGAGGATTATAATATCAGACTTCAAAAAGTATTTTGAGTTACTAGAAGAGCACTGCCTGAAACTTAACAAAGATAAATGGGTATTTACAGATGTAATGTATGTAGGCCTGGATTTACCCGCCACCAGGGGAAGCAACTGTCGGAGGTCATTGGGCCACAGACACACACATGCAGCCTTGTATATAAAGAAAGCCTCCATGTTTAATCCTCATTTTGAGAGCTAATAAAGTAGTCAAGTCGCATCTGATTGAGTCCACGGTACTAAGCCTATTGAGTTATTGCATATGCAACATTTGGCGACGAGGCATAATACGAACTTGCACGCACAAAAAAAAAGAGCACTATTGGAATCCTGGAGCGATTTGTGAAGGAAGAAGACTGGAGGATTTTACAGATCGCCTCAACCAGTACTTCGTGGCCAACAAGGTGGATCAAGATGCTAATGCAGTTAGGCGCAGGGCGGTTTTCCTCACAGTTTGTGGTCCAAAAATCTATGGCCTCAAAGAATCTGCTCTCACCTGCATGTCCAATGGAAAAGACCTATGAGGAATTGTGTGCTCTGATTCGGGGCCGTCTCAAACTTAAAGAAGGCATCATTATCTCGAGATATCGCTTTTACAAGCATGTTCGTTCTGAGGGCCACGACGTGGCGGAATTTGTTGCTGACCTGAGACGTCTTGCTGGGCCGTGTAAGTTTGGAACCGTGTTAGAAGACATACTGCGCAACATCTTTGTAATAGGCATAAACCACGAGGTGATCCTACAGAAGCTGCTGGCTGCGGAGACGCTGGATCTGAGCAGGGCCATCACGATCGCCTAGGCTTGCCTGGCCACGGTCAATAGTACAAAGCAGATATCCTCGCAGAGTCGGAACGCCACGGCAAGTACTGTGCACCAGATTGTGTAGTCGGTTGGCCGAGTTGCACCAGGCAGGGCCTACCCAACTGTGTTTGCGAAACCTGTAGCTGCTCGAAGTCCGCCATTGGGCACGAATCTGATTTCACCTTGTTGATATTGTGGGGGCAATCATCGGCCTCATCAGTGCCATTTCAGACAGTATATTTGTAGAGGCTGTGCAAAAATGGAACACCTTCAGCAGATGTGTCCGCAGCTCAGCATGCGTGCTGTGACACACCATGTGGATGATGATGACCGATCCGGAGCGGATCCAGCAGTGCAACCCGAGATACCAGAGGAGGAAGTGTATAGTGTACATTCGTTCCTGACAAAGAGCCAATAATGATTGAAGTAAAATTGAACGGCGTGCCGGTATCTATGGAATTAGACACGGGTGCGAGTCAGTCAATTATGGGCCAGAGGACTTTTGAAAAGCTGTGGGACACCAAGGCAGTGAAAGCCAAGCTGAGTCTAGTAAATGCAAAATTGCGTACCTACACCAAAGAGCTCATACCAGTGATTGGCAGTACAGCAGTCAAAGTTTCGTACGATGGGGCGGTTCATGATCTATCGCTTTGGATTGTTCGAGGTAATGGTCCAATGCTGTTCAGCAGGAGTTGGCTCGAAAAAATAAAGTGGAACTGGAATGATATTAAAGCTTTGTCATCGGTAGATGATGCTTCGTGTGCTCAAGTGCTGAGCAAATTTCCCTCACTGTTTGAACCAGGCATCGGCAACTTCACAGGAGCCAAAGTGCAGATCCACCTGGACTCGGATGCAAGACCCGTCCATCACAAAGCCCGGGCGGTCCCGTACATGATGAGGGAGAAGGTCAAAATTGAACTGGATAGACTCCAATGTGAAGGGATCATTTCACCGGTCGAATTTAACAAATGGGCTAGTCCCATTGTTCCTGTGCTGAAGAGTGATGGCACTGTCAGGATTTGTGGAGACTACAAGGTTATGATCAACCAAGTTTCGAAACAGGATCAGTACCCATTACTAAAGGCTGATGACCTGTTTGCAACACTAGCCGGGGGAAAGTCGTTCACCAAATTGGATCTGACATTGGCCTATATGACACAGGAGCTTGTTGAATTAGCAATGAAACACACGTGCATCAATATGCATAAAGGGTTGTTCATTTGCAACAGGTGCCCTTTCGGAATTCTCTCGGCTGCAGCCATATTTCAGAGAAACATGGAGAGTTTACTGAAGTCTGTCCCTAGAACCGTGGTGTTCCAAGATGACATTATGGTCACAGGTCGTGACAATGCCGAACACCTGCACAATCTGGAAGAGGTTCTACGTCATCAGGACAAAGTGGGTCTCAGGCTGAAATGTTCAAAGTGCATCTTTATGGCACTGGAAGGCGAATTCCTGGGAAGGAAGATTGCTGCAGACGGCATCAGGCCTACAGACTCGAAAACAGAGGCCATCAAAAATGCACTCAGACCCCAGAATGTGATGGAGCTGCATTTGTTCCTTGGTCTTCTCAACTACTTCGGTAATTTCTTACCTAAATTGAGCACATTATTAGAGCCACTGCACATGCTGCTCAGAAAAGGCGACAACTGGGTTTGGGGTATATCTCAGACAGAGCCTTCGAGAAGGCTAGAAATCTGCTTTGTTCCAACAAATTGCTGGTACATTATGACCTGTGCAAGCATTTAGTATTGGCCTGTGACGCTTCATCACATGGGGTTGGTTGCATGCTCCAACGATCCAATGAGTCGGGCAAACTACAACCCTCTACAACCTACAACCATCGAGAAGCATGTCTAAAGTGGAAAGAGCCTATAGCATGGTAGAGAAATAAGCTTTAGCCTGCGTATATGGGGTTAAAAAGATGCACCAGTATCTGTTTGGGCTTTGTTTCGAGCTTGAAACCGATCACAAGCCGCTCATATCTTTGTTTTCAGAGCATAGAGGTATCAATACCAACACGTTGTCCCGCATTCAGAGGTGGGAGCTGACATTATCTGTCTATGATTATGTCATTCGCCACAGACCTGGCACCGAGAATTGTGCCGATGCATTGAGCCGTTTACCGTTGCCCACACCAGAGGTGGAAACGCTACAGCCCGCAGACCTACTGTTGATCATTGATGCCTTTGAGAGTGAAGGGTTACCTGTCACTGTTCAACAAGTTAGGACCTGGACCAGCCAGGATCCGATCTCATCAGTTGTAAAACGTTGTGTCCTTAGACGTGATTGGTCGGCCATTCCCAGGGAAGTGTGTGATGAGACCAAACCTTACAACTGTCGCAAAGACGAACTATCCATTCAATCTGATTGTTTGCTATGGGGTAATTGTGTTGTTATACCCAAGAAAGGCAGGGAGAGATTTATACGGGATTTACACAGTATCCATCCCAGTATTGTGATGATGAAGGCCATTGCCAGGTCTCACGTTTGGTGGCCTGGCAGTGACTCTGATTTGGAGTCATGTGTGCATCAGTGCAACACTTGCATGCAGTTAAGCAATGTATCAGTGGAATCTCCACTAAGTCTGTGGTCATGGCCATCCAAATCATGGTCGAGGATCCACATCGACTATGCAGATCCTTTCATGGGAAAAATGTTTTTGGTGTTGGTGGATGTATATTCCAAATGGATAGAATGTGTAATCATGTCATCCAGCACATCCACAGCCACCATTGAGAGCCTTCGTGCCATGTTCGCCACTCATGGTCTGCCCGACTATGGATCGTGCTTTAGAAGTTTGGAGTTTCAAGAGCTTATTGAGACCCAATGGTATCAAGCACGTAAGGTCAACACCATTCAAACCCGTGTCCAATGGTCAAGCGGAACAGGCCGTCCAAACCATCACGCGTAACTCGCACTTCTTTGCAGACTCGCTTGTCACGCATACTGCTTAGCTACAGGACGAGACTCCACACGTTTACCGGGGTCATAAGAACATAAGAACAGGGTCTCCCCTGCTGAACTGTTGATGAAGAGAGGTCTCAAGACCAGGCTCTCGCTTGTCCACCCTGATCTTAACGATCACGCGAAAACAGACGTCAACATCAGCAGTGGTATCTTGATCGCACTGCAGTGTCACGCGACAACTCTATTAATGATCCTGTGTATGTGCTAAATTATGGTCAAGGCCCCAAGTGGATCACTGGCACTGTTACGGCCAAGGAGGGTAACAGGGTGCTTATTGTCAGGCTCACTAATGGGCAAACATGCAGGAGGTACATTGATCAGACAAAATTGCGGCACACAGATGAACCGGAACAGCTTGACGAAGACACCATTGATGACCAACTGATTCATATTCAGCCATCAGAAGACCCTGCTGTTGTCAACGAATCTGGAGCTTCAATTCTCAACATGGACACTGCCACTCCCATTAGATCGGCTACCGAGCCTCAAGTCATGAATAACTCGGAGAGCTCACCCAGATCTGGAATTGAACTGAGATGATCAACTAGGGAGCGGAAAGCCCCAGACCGTCTCAATTTGTAAATAGGACTGATACCAAGATCTTGGGGGGGAATGATGTAATGTATGTATGCTTGGGTTTACCTGCCACCTTGGGGAGCGACCGTCGGAGGTCATTGGGCCACAGACACACACGTGCAGCCCTTGTATATAAATGCCTCCATGTTTAATCCTCACTTTGAGAGCTAATAAAGTAGAGTCAGGTTGCACCTGATTGAGTTCACGGTATTAAGCCTATTGAGTTATTGCGTATGCAACAAAAGTCACTAAGGTGACATTTGTTGATGATATCATCACTTAGTGAAATTCCCAGAGGAAAACTACTCTTGAAACTACATGTTCAGAAAGACTTGTGTATGTAAAAAAAATGTTTCTCAATACAACCATGTATAGATATTTATTAATTTCATTAAGCAAAGAATTTCTGTTTATATTACATGTAAATAAGAGATAGGGAATAAATAAGTGCAAATATTTATTTGCTTTGAAATGAGATGTAATGATACATTAGATTCAACAGTTTGAGTATAAAATTATACTTTTCCTTATATCCGTAAGTGTTAAAGTTTCAATGTGATCATGAGAATTGACAGAAGTTCCTTCAATGTTTCAATTAATTTGTTAGAATTTGAAAAATCTGCAAGGTGGCGTTTTAGGCAGAAGTTGAGCTGCTGAATATAACATTGTTTTCAATGATAATAATTCTGCTGGTTATTCCTTTAGAACTTGTTGCTGGATCATTACTAATTATAGAGACAATATAAATATAAGAGCATATAAAAATGTAAGAAAACTTTAATTTGCTGGAGATCTGCACAAAAACAAGATGCTGGAGATCAGCCAACGTCTGTAAATACAAAAACAGTAATGCCAACTCTCGCAATTTTTAATAAAAATTTAATAAAACATGCGATCTCATGATTCAACAGCGAAATCATGCATTTTTTTTTTTCTCGGGGACTGACGCAATGACGCTGGGCGGGGGTTGAACAGCACATCAGTGCGCGGCAGTGCTGCTCCGAATTGGCCACATAAATTGGAATGCTCCCCGGGGGCACGCACTTTGTTATTGCAAAAGATGGACAGTATTACTGGGAAAAAAAGAAAGACTTGCATTTATATAGCGCTTTTCACGACCACCGGATTTCTCAAAGTGCTTTATATCCAATGAAGTACTTTTGGAGTGTAGTCACTGTTGTAATGTGGGAAACGTGGCAGCCAACTTGTGCACAACAAACTCCCACACACAGCAATGTGATAATGACCAGACAATCTGCTTTTTTGTTACGTTGACTGAGGATAAATATTGGCCAGGACACCAGGGATAACTCCCCTGCTCTTCTTCGAAATAGTGCCATGGAATCTTTTACGTCCATCTGAGGGGGCAGACGAGGGTCTCGGTTTAAACATCTCATCCGAAAGACGACACCTCCGACAGTGCGGCACTCACTCGGTAATGCTCTGGAGTGTCAGCCTAGATTTATATGCTCAAGTTCCTGGAGTGGGACTTGAACCCACAACCTTCTGACTCAGAGGCGAGAGTGCTACCCACTGAGCCAAGTTGAAAGATCAGCCTTGTCTGTTGAGCGTGTGTTAGCGCTGTCTCAGTGTAGCAGGTAGAGGTGCTCCGCGATCACAATCGACCTCGTTGAACGGTCCGCCACCAGGTTCCGCCCTTTGACCGCGCTCATTGGCTACTTTGCAGGCAGCTCCGCTGAGCCCTTAAAAGCGATTGGCTGGTTTTGCAATCAACCGTAGAAACTGACAACCATGGTCGCTGCTTTCGAGGTACAGGAAGCACTGCGGGGTGGGAGCACTCTATTAGATTCGGGTTTTGCACAAACAAACTAAATTAAAGATGTAACTGAGGGATGTGTGCTTTTGTAAATATTATTTACATTGTGAAAACAATTGGATTTGGTTTCACCCAGTTGTATCCTGATGTGCCATTTGCAGAGGGAAAAGTAATCTCTAACCATGATTAAGGTCGAATTGGTTCAGAATTTAATGAGATCTCAAGGATCCCTGGATACAAAAAAAACAGAAATGTAAAACCCAGAAAACATTTAACAAAACTAGGCCAAAGCTGGTAAAGTACAAGTCAAAGCTGGTAAAGATCTTGCACCTATTTGCCAATCGTCATGGAGCGTACAATACATGTGCTGCCCATATCCCTCCCCTAAGGTACAACACCAACATAAATGTGGAAGGGTGTCCTTAATAGACTGTGTACATCATTGTCAATTTTTCTTTAGAATACAATAATTTGCGCTTACCCGATACTGAAAAATCATCTGTCTGAAACTCAAGAGGAGTACCCAAACATAGCAACATGGTGATAACAGGTAGAACTTCGAGAAAGTATTTTGAAAAGCATTTTCAGACCGGAATTTTCCTTAACTTGGCTGTGTGGCCGGTGGTCATGGCAGGTCCCAACTCCGCTGCTGGCTCCATCCCACTGTAGAAAATGAATTTACCTTAATGGGGTCTATTAAGTCCACCCAGCGCATTACCCAGCCCAATTAAATGGAGCGGATCTGGTGACATCATTGCTGATGCATTTTACGCTGGGATCCTTACCATGGCCACATTAAATATTAAGTTTAATCTAACATATTGGGTGTTGAATTTTTACTGCGCAATAATATAAGCTATATATGAGTGTCAAAGAAATATGTAAATAAAATTATTAAGTAATATGACTCCATCTCTAAAAAAGTACATTAATTGGAAAGTTATTGGTAACTGGAACAAATAAAAGGTGCATGTGTATAGGTAATAAATAAAATTAAGCAGATTTTAAATGTAATTGTAAAGGGGTGGATTTACAATCTTATGCAAGTTCAGCGGAAGAGCTGCGGAAACCCTGAGGAGAGAATTTTCTGAGGGGGGTTGGGGGGTGGTCAGCAGGTGCGATCGGTGGCGGGTCAGGTGGGAAAGTGTTTTTTTTTGACAGCGGGTCGGGACACGAGCACATTGCTGCCTGAGACACCAGGGATGACCTCACCATGGCCACATTTACTTCACTTGAAACTGCCAACCCTGGCTGCCACATGATGTGCCAGGTACGGTAACATAGTGGTTATGTTACTGGACTAGTAATCCAGAGGCCTGGACTAATAATAGAAACATAGAAATCTACAGTGCAGAAGGAGGCCATTTTGGCCCACTGTGTCCGTGCCGGCCGACAAAGAGCCACACGGCCCTCGGTCAGCAGCCCTGAAGGTTACATATAAACCAATGAGCAGTAAACAATGGAGGACAGGTAAAGAGCATCCAGTCCAACCAGTCCGCCCCACACAACTGCAATAACCCATGTATCGCAACATTTTACACTCCACCCCACCTGGAGCCATACGATCTCCTGGGAGAGGCAAAAAAAGATAAAAATCCAGGTCAAAAAAAATTTGAAAAAATTCCTCTCTGACCCATCCAGGTGATCAAAACTAGTCCAAGAGATCACTCTGGCCATATTAGATTCCATGAAGTACTTACCATCGTATCTGCGCCAGCCAACAAGAGGTTAACCAATCTAATCTCATTTACCAGCTCTAGGTCCGTAACCCTGCAGGTTACGGCACTTCAAGTGCCCGTCCATGCACCTTTTAAATGTGGTGAGGGTTTCTGCCTCTACTAACTTTCTCAAGGTAGTGAATTCCAGACCCCCACAACCCTCTGCGTGAAGAAGCTTCCCCTCAAATCCCCTCTAAACCTTCCACCAACCACCTTAAACCACCCGCTCGTAATTGACCCTTCCAACAAGGGAAATAGGCCCTTGCTATCCACTATATCCAGGCCCCTCAAAATGTTATACACCTCAATGAGGTTTCCTCTCAGTCTCCTCTGTTCCAAAGAGAACAAACCCAGCCTATCCAATCTCTCCTCATAGCTAAGATTCTCCATTCCAGGCAGCAACCTCGTCAATCTCCTCTGCACCCTCTCCAGTGCAATCACATCTTTCCTAGAATATGGCGACCAGAACTGCATGCTATATTCCAACTGTGGCCTAACCAGTGTATTATACAATTTAAGCATAACCTCCCTGCTCTTGTATTCCATGCCTCGGTCAATAAAGGCAAGCATACCCTATGTCTTCTTAATCCACCTGGCCTGCTACTTTCAGGGATCTGTGGACAAGCACTCCAAGGTCCCTTTGTTCATCTACACTTCTAAGTGGCCTATCGTTAAATGTGTATACCCTTTCCTTATTAGCCCTCTCCAAGTGCATTACTTCACACTTCTCAGAATTAAATTCCATTTGCCACTGTTCTGCCCACCTGACCAGTAGATTGATATCTTCCTGCAGTCCATGACTTTCCTCTTCATTACCAACCACACAGCCAATTTTAGTGTTGTCATGTATTCAACTGTCATTGTAACCCATGTATAAACTGACCTAAGTTGTACACCGTGAGAACACTGACCACTAGGTGGTGAACTTGTGGGAGACACTCCTAACCTGGACTTTCAGGTATAAAAGGGGAAGCTCCACCCACCTTCATCACTTCAGTGCTGGAATAAAGGTTACTAGTCACAGAGTGACCTCTCAAGTAAGGGTCTTGTGTGCATTTATACTGTATAGTAAGGATGTATCATTGGCGACGAGAAACTGGGATTTAAACACAAGCATGGCCACTAGCAGCACAGACGAGAGGTATTGTGTTGGTGATGATTAGGACGATTTTCTTGAGAGACTACAGCAAAGTTTCGTCACCAAGGAATGGTTGGGACAGGATTCGGCCGACAAATGCAGGGCTCATCTCCAGACGGTTTGTGGATCCAGGACGTACTCCCTGATGAAGGACCTTCTAGCGCCAGAGAAGCCAGCGGACAAGACTTTTGAAGTGTTCAGTAAGTTAATCAGGGAACATTTTAAACCGGCGAGCAGCATGCACATGGCGAGACATCGGTTTTACACGCACCGGCAGCGAGAAGGGCAAAGCGTTCCAGACTTCGTGGCAGACCTCCAGCGACTGGCGAGCCTGTGTAAGTTCCCAGATGCATGCAGAGCGGAGATGCTGCAAGACTTTTTTACTGAGGGCATCGGGCACGCTGGGGTTTTCAGGAAATTGATTGGGACCAAAGACTTGACCCTGGAAAAGGCAGCTTTGATGGCCCAGACATTTGTCTCAGGAGAGGAAGAGACCAGAATGATGTTTGACAAAAGTCTTGGCTTAAATGCAGCAAATGGACAGGGAGTCAACATTGTTAACGCGGCGCACAGTTCTCCAGGCAGACAGGGGCAATCGGACATGCCCGAGCATGTAGTCAAACCCAAAGGGGGAATTCAACAGAGACAATGGCTAGCTGAACGACGATTCATGCCATCGCAAGGGACAATGCGGCCAGTAATTGGGCCATTAACACCTGTCAATGGTGTGCTTAAGGACAGTTAGAGAGACAGTCAGAGACGATCGACTGGTAATGGACCTATTGTTTCCAACAATGGCTCATGTTGGAGGTGTGGAGGCAAACATCCAGCCAGAGCTTGCAGGTATCAGCACTATACCTGCAGAAATTGCAATGTCAGCGGTCACTTGGCACGTATGTGCAGGAAGCCTGCAGCCAGGTTGATGTATGAGGAGGACGGGCCCGATGTAAGCCCTACGAGGCCAAATGAATACTGGGGGAAATCGCTGGAAGCTGAAGTTCAGCGAGTTCATGTGGAGCACATACACAGTTCATACACCAGGACGCCACCGATAATGATGAAAGTGCACCTCAATGGCATCCCAGTATCAATGGAGCTAGACACGGGGGCCAGCCAGTCCCTGATGAGTATCAAACAGTTCGACAAGTTGTGGGCGTCCAAGGCCAAAATTATTGCCGATTGACGCACAGCTGTGGACATATACAAAGGAGATCATTCCAGTGCTAGGCAGCGCCACGATAGTCGTGACCCACAAAGTTTCGGAGAACAGATTGCCACTCTGGATTGTCCCGGGGGACGGTTCCGCACTACTGGGGAAGAGTTGGCTTGCTGCCATGAACTGGAAATGGGGCGATGTCAATGCAATTTCTTCTGTGGAGCGAATATCATGCTCACAGGTCCTGGACAAATTTGACTCATTATTTCAACCCGGCATTGGCACTTTCATGGGGACCAAGGTAGTGATTCACATAAACCCGGACGCAAGGCCAGTACACCACAAGGCTGGAGCGATGCCGTACGTGATGCGGGAAAATATAGAAGGCGAATTGGACCGCCTGCTGAGGGAAGGCATCATCTCGCCAGTCGAATTCATTGACTGGGTGAGCCCGATTGTGCCGGTGCTCAAGGCGGATGGGTCGGTCAGGATATGTGGTGATTACAAGGCCACCATCAATCGGGTGTCTCTCCAAGACCAGTACCCGCTGCCGAGAGCGGAGGACCTCTTTGCGACGCTATCCGGTGGCAAACTTTTTTCAAAATTGGACCTGACCTCAGCTTACATGACCCAGGAGTTGGCGAGTGAGTCAAAGAAGCTGACCACCATCACTACACACAAGGGATTGTTTGAGTACAACAGATGTCCATGAAATATGGAAAGCCTCCTCAAGTCGATTCCAAGGACTGTGGTTTTTCAAGACGACATCCTCATCACGGGTTGCGATACTGAAGAACACCTCCACAACCTGGAGGAGCTGCTACGCAGACTGGACCGGGTAGGGCTGCGACTGAAAAAGGCGAAGTGTGTCTTCCTAGCTCCAGAGGTAGAATTCCTGGGGATGAGGGTAGCAGCAGACGGGATCAGACCTACTGCTTACAAAACGGAAGCGATCCAGCAAGCACCCAGACCCCATAACATGACGAAGCTGCGTTCGTTCCTGGGGCTCCTGAACTATGTTAGTAACTTTCTTCCCAAATTGAGCACGCTGCTAGAGCCGCTACACGTGCTCCTACGCAAAGGTTGTGAATGGGTCTGGGGGGACAGCCAGGAAAGGACTTTTGATGGAGCATAACAAATTGTGTGCTCTAACAATCTGTTAACGCTAATATGACCCATGTAAGAAACTTGTTTTAACGTGCAACGCGTCGTCCTATAAGGTCGGGTGTGTATTGCCACATGTTAATGCCAAGGGTCAGTTACAGCCGGTAGTTTATGCCTCCAGAAGTCTGTCCCAGGCAGAAAGGGGCTATGGGATGGTAGAAAAGGAAGCGCTTACATGTGTATATGCAGTAAAAAAAATGCACCAGTACCTGTTTGGCAGGAAATTTGAGCTGGAGACAGATCACAAACCCCTAATATCCCTTTTGGCCGACAACAAGGCCATAAATGCAAATGCATCGGCCCGCATACAGAGGTGGGCACTCACGTTAGCTGCCTATGACTATACAATTCGGCATACACCGGGCACTGAAAACTGCGCCGATGCACTCAACAGGCTCCCACTCGCTACCACCGAGGGGGCAACTGAGCATGCTGCTGAGATGGTCATGGCTGTTGAAGCTTTCGAAAGCGAAGGCTTGCCCATGACAGCCCGTCAGATCAAAGTCTGGACAAATAGAGACCTGCTACTGTCTTTAGTCAAGAAATGTGTCCTAAATGGGAACTGGGCAGCCACGGACGGGGCATGCCCTGAGGAATTTAAACCATTTCACAGGTGCAAGGATGAACTCTCGATTCAGGGCGATTGCCTATTATGGGGAAACCGTGTAGTCATGCCCCAGATGGGCAGAGAGATGTTCATCAGAGAACTCCACAATGAGCACCCGAGCATTGTCATGATGAAGGCAATTGCCAGGTCACACGTTTGGTGGCCAGGGATCGATGCAGACCTGGAACTTTGTGTTCACTGGTGCAACACGTGTGCCCAGCTGGGCAATGCGCCCAGGGAAGCCCCCTTAGCCCCTGGTCCTGACCCACCAAGCCATGGTCACGCATCCATATGTACGCAGGTCCTTTCATGGGAAAAATGTTTTTGGTTCTAGTAGACGCCTGCTCCAAATGGATCAAGTGTGACATTCTCAATTCAAGCACATCCTCTGCCACGGTAGAAAGTCTACGGGCAATGTTCGCCGCCCATGGTCTACTGGATGTCTTGGTCAGCGACAATGGCCCGTGCTTTACAAGCATTGAATTCCAGGACTTCATGGCAGGAAATGGTATCCACCATGTCAGAACGGCACCGTTCAAGCCGGCCTCAAATGGCCAGGCGGAACGAGCATTGCAGATAATCAAACAGGGGATGCTCAGAATCCAAGGGGGTTCCCTACAAAGCCGCTTAACACGCCTCCTGTTGGCCAATAGATCCCGACCACACTCGCTCACAGGAGTCCTACCCGCAGAACTCCTAATAAAAAGGACGCTCAAAACCAGGTTATCCCTTATATACCCCACCATGAAAGAAATTGTTGAAAGCAGGCGTCAGTCACAATGTGACTACCATGACGGGAATGCGAGGGCGCGATGTATTGATGTCAATGACCCTGTCTTTGTCCTCAACTACGCTGCAGGGCCTAAATGGCTTGCAGGCACTGTGATTGCCAAAGAGGGGAATAGGATTCTGGTAGTTAAACTTACCAATGGACAAATCTGCCGCAAACACGTGGATCAAACAAAAAGGAGGTTCAGCAACCCCATAGAAGAAGCAGAGGAAGAACACGATGAAGAGTTCAATCCTCCACAGGTGACCGAACACCGGGACCAAGCGGAGGAGAGCCCAGTCACTGTGGGCAGTCCGGACAGGCCTGAGGCACCGCAAACAGCAGACACTCAGGCCAGCGCCCAACAACTGGAGCCCCAACTCAGGCGCTCTACAAGGGAGCGTAAACCAACAGAGAGACTTAACCTGTGATCCCAATAAGACTTTGGGGGGGGAGGTGATGTCATGTATTCAACTGTCATTGTAACCCATGTATAAACTGACCTAAGTTGTACACAGTGAGAACATTGACCACTAGGTGGTGAACTTGTGGGAGACACTCCTAACCTGGACTTTCCGGTATAAAAGGGGAAGCTCCACCCACCTTCATCACTTCAGTGCTGAAATAAAGGTTACTGGTCACAGAGTGATCTTCTCTCAAGTATGGGCCTCATGTGCATTTATACTGTATAGTAAGGACGTATCAAGTGTCATCTGCAAACCTCTTAATCAGACCCCCTATATTTAAATCTAGATTGTTGATGTATACCACAAAAAGCAAGGGACCCAGTACTGAGCCCTGCAGAACCCCATTGGAAACATCCTTCCAGTCACAAAAACATCCATCAACCATTACCCTTTGCTTCCTACCTCTAAGCCAATTTTGGTTCCAACTTGTGACTTTGCCCTGGATCCCATGGGCTTTTACTTTCGTGGCCAGTCTGCCATGTGGGACCTTATCAAAAGCTTTGCTAAAGTTAATATACACATCGTACGCACAACTCTCATCGACCCTCCTGGTTACCTCCTTGAAAAATTCAATCAGGTTAGTCAAACACGATCTTCCCTTAACAAATCCGTGCTGACTGTCCCTGATTAATCCTTGCCTTTCTAAATTTGGAGTTATCCTGTCTAGGATTTTTTGCAATAATTTTCCCACCACTGAGGTTAGGCTGACAGGCCTGTAATTATTTGGCCTATCCCTTACTCCCTTCTTAAACAAGGGTACCACATTAGCAGTCCTCCAGTCCTCTGACACCATGCCTGAATCCAAAGAGTACTGGAAAATGATGGTCAAGGCCTCTGCTATTTCCTCTTTTGCTTCGCTCAACAGTCTGGGATGCATTTCATCCAGGCTTGGTGACTTATCCACTTTTAAAGCTGCTTAGCCCCTTAATACCTCCTCTCTCATTATGTTTATTTCATCCAGAATTTCACACTCCTCCTCGATAGCGGTATCTGCATTGCCCCTTTCCTTTGTGAAAACAGACGCAAAGCATTCATTAAGAATTGTACCAACATCTTCCGCCTCTACACAGAGATTACCCTCATGGTCTCTAATAGGCCCTACCCTTTCTTTAGTTATCCTCGTGCTCTTAATATATTTATAGAACATCTTTGGGTTTTCCTTGATTCTACTTGCCAAGAATTTTTCATGCTCTCTCTTAGCATTCCTAATGTCCTTTTTAATTTTAACTCTGAACTTTCTATATTCCTCCAGCGATTCTACAGTATTTAGCTGTCGCTATATGACATAAGCTTCCCTTTTTTTCTTTATCCTCCCCTGTAACCTAGACATCCAGGGGGCTCTAGAATTGTTATTCCCACCCTTTTTCTTTAAGGGCACATGTTTGGCCTGAGCCCTCCAGATCTCCTCCTTGAATGCCTCTCACTGTTCCGACACTGATTTGCCTTCAAGTAGTTGTTTCCAGTCCAAATCACTTCTCAACTTAGCAAAGTTAGCTTTTCCCCAATTTGGGACTTTATTCCTGGTCTATCCTTGTCCTTATCCATAACTACTTTGAATCTGACTGAATTATGGTCACTGACACCCATGTGCTCTCCCACTGATACCCCTTCCACCTGCCCAGCTTCATTCCCCAAAACTAAATCCAAAACCACCCCTCCTGTGTTGGACTTGTTACATATTGACTAAAAAAGTTCTCTTGAATGCACTTTAGGAATTCCGCACCCTCTATACCCTTCACACTATATTTGTCCCAATCAATATTAGGATAGTTGAAATTCCCTACTATTACTGCCCTATGGTTTTTGGACTTTACAGAAGTTTGCCTACATATTTGCTCTTCTATCGCCCTCCCACTGTCCCAGCAGTGTGATCGCCCCTTTCTTATTTTTAAATCTGGAGACGTGAGTTCAAAGCCCACCACGGTAGCTGGGGGGATTTAAATTCAGTTCATCTACAATTCAAAAAAAGCTGGTGACCATGAAACTACCGGATTGTCGTAGAAACCCAACTGGTTCACGAATGTCCTTTAGGGAGGGAAACCTGCCAACCATACCTGGTCTGGCCTTTATGCGACTCCAGATCCACAGCAATGTGGTTGACTCTTAACTGCCCTTTGAAATGGCCTAGAAAGCCACTCAGACCAAACGTGACACGCAGCGGCGGAAGAGGCAATTCAAGTCATTCTAACCGTACTAACAGAGGATTAACAACAATTTTGAGCTCACCTTTAGAATTCACCAGCTCACCAATGGGGTCCACGCTGCTCAGTTGATGGCCACAGAATCATCTCATTACCTGACAGCTTGAAATGTGCTTTAAAGCTCCCATCTCACAGCTGTTTACTTTCCAAGCTCAGAAGATGTTGCTTACTGCATTTGGAAGACAGATTGAGTGTTATGCAGGTGGCAAGTGTTTGGAGCAAACTCTCTATCCAGTGTCACCTCACTGGAACAACCTCTCTCACCAATGACAGATTGCTTCTGTCATTGCAAGTTCACCTGCCATCTATTCCATCAGCATGGGTACGGTTTATACTCTCTCACCTTGGTCCTCAGCCTTAGCCATTACAGAAACATGGTTACAAGGTGTCCAAGGCTGGGAACTGAATAATCAGGGGTAGTTGACAATTCAGAAGGATAGACAGAAAGGAAAAGGAGATGGGGTAGCGTTGTTAATAAAGGATGAGATCAGTACAGTAGTGAGAAATGATATTGGCTCAGAAGATCGAGATGTAGAATCAGTTTGGGTGGAGATAAGAAATAATAAGGGGAAGAAGTCATTGGTGGACATAGTCCATAGGCCCCCTAACAGTAGCAACACTGTTGGACGGAGTATAAATCAAGAAATAATGGAGGCTTGTAACAGCAATAATCATGGGCGATTTTAATCTTCATATTGATTGGACAAATCAAATTGGCCAAGATAGACTTGAGGAAGAGTTCATAGAGTGTATCCGGGATGGTTTCCTTGAACCGTACATTGCGGATCCAACCAGGGAGCAGGCTATCTTAGATCTAGTACTGGGTAATGAGACAGGATTAATCTCCTAGTAAAGGGTCCTCTAGGAATGAGTGACCATAATATGGTTTAATTCCAAATTTAGTTGGAGGGTGAGAAAGTTGTATCTCAAACCAGTCCTAAGCTTAAATAAAGGAGCCAACAAAGGTATGAAGGCAGAGTTGGCTAAAGTGGACTGGGAAAATAGATTAAAGTGTGAGGTCATTGATGAGCAGTGGCAGACATTTAAGGAGATATTTCATAGCTCGTAACAAAAATATTTTCCAGTGAGAAGGAAAGACTAAGAGAAGGGAAAACCATCTGTGGCTAACTAAGGAAATAAAGGATGGTATCAAATTGAAAACAAGGGCATACAAAGTGGCCAAGATTTGTGGGAGGCCAGAGGATTGGGAAACTTTTAAAAACCAGCAAAGAATGACTTAAAAAATAATAGGGAGGGAAGATAGATTATGAATGTAAACTAGCACGAAACATAAAAACAGAGAGTAAGAGTTTCTACAGGTACATAAAAAGGAAGGGAGTGGCTAAAGTAAAAGTTGGTCCCTTAGAGGATAGACTGGGGAATTAATAATGGGGAACAGGGAAATGGCAGAGACATTGAACAAATATTTATTTAAGCTTAGGACTGGTTTGAGATACAACTTTCTCACCCTCCAACTAAATTTGGAATTAAACCATATTATGGTCACTCATTCCTAGAGGACCCTTTACTAGGAGATTAATCCTGTCTCACTACCCAGTACTAGATCTAATATTTTGTGTCGGTCTTCATGGTAGAAGACACTAAAAACATCCCAATAATGGATAATCAAGGGGCTGTACAGGGAGGAACTTAAAGCAATCACTATCACTAATCAAGAAGTACTCGGTAAAATAATGGGACTAAAGGTGGACAAACCCCTGGGACCTGATGACTTGCATCCTAGGATCTTAAAAGAAATGGCTGCTCAGATTATGGATGTATTAGTTGTAATCTACCAAAATTCCCTGGATTCTGGGGCGGTTCCAGCGGATTGGAAAACCGCAAATGTAACACCCTTATTTAAAAAAGGAGGCAGGCAGAAAGCAGGAAACTATAGACCAGTTAGCCTAACATCTGTCGTTGGGAAAATGCTGGAGTCCATTATTAAGGAAGCAATAGCAAGACATTTGGAAAAGCATAATACAGTCAAGCAGAGTCAGCATGGTTTTATGAAAGGGAAATCATGTTTGACAAATTTGCTGGAGTTCTTTGAGGATGTAACGAGCAGGGTGGATAAGGGAGAACCAGTGGATGTGGTGTATTTGGCTTTTCAGGAGGTATTTGATAAGGTGTCACATAAAAGGTTACTGCACAAGATAAAAGCGCACTGGGTTGAGGGTAATATAGTAGCTTGGATAGCGGATTGGCTAACAGAAAACAGAGAGTTGGGATAAACGGGTCATTTTCCGGTTGGCAAACAGTAACTAGTGGGGTGCCACAGGGATCGGTGCTGGGGCCTCAACTATTTACAATTTATATTAATGACTTGGATGAAGGGACCAAGTGTAATGTGGCCAAGTTTGCTGATGATACGAAGATGGGTAGGAAAGCAAGTTGTGAGGAGGATACAAAAAATCTTTAAAGGGATATAGACAGGCCAAGTGAGTGGGCAAACATTTGGCAGATGGAGTATAATATGGGAAAGTGTGAGGTTATCCACTTTGGTAGTAAAAATAGAAAAGCAAAATATTATTTAAATGGAGATAAATTACAAAGTGCTGCAGTACAGCGGAACCTGGGGGTCCTTGAGCATGAAACACAAAAAGTTAGTATGCAGGTACAGCAGGCAATCAGGAAGGCAAATGGAATGTTGGCCTTTATTGCAACTGTACAGGGTATCGGTGAGGCCACACATAGAGTACTGCATATAGTTTTGGTCTCCTTATTTAAAGAAGGATATACTTGCATTGGAGGCAGTTCAGAGAACTGGTTGATTCCTGAGATGAAGGGGTTGACTTATGAGGAAAGGTTGAGTAGGTTGGGCCGATACTCATTGGAGTTTAGAAGAATGAAAGGTGATATTATTGAAACATATAAGATACTGAGGGGGCTCGACAAGGTAGATGCAGAGAGGATGTTTTCCCTCATGGGGGAATCTAGAACTAGAGGGCATAGTTTCAGAATAAGTGGTCGCCCATTTAAAACTGAGATGAGGAGGAATTTTTTCCCTCAGAAGTTTGTAAATCTGTGGAATTCTCTGTCCCAGAGAGCTATGGAGGCTGGGTCATTGAACATAGTTAAGGTGGAGATAGACAGATTTTTGAACAATAAGAGAGTGGAGGATTATGGGGAGCAGGCAGGGAAGTGGAGCTGAGCCCAAGACCAGTTCAGCCATAATCTTATTGAATGGCGGAGCAGATTTGCGGGGCCTAATGGCCTACTCCGGCTCCTATTTCTTATGTTCTAATGATCTCAGAAACTGACCACGATCAGCCACAACACCAGCAGCACCAAGAACAACACTAACTTTCTCCGTAATCACCTGATGCTGCACAGGATACAGGGCACCAGCACCCGACCGCACTTCTGTCCGGGATGCCAGGTATGGCCTCACCATGGCTACTTTTACTTCACTTGATGCTGCACACCCTGGCTGCCACATGATGCGCCGGGTACGGTAGTATAGTGGTTATGTTATTGAACTAGTAATCCAGAGGTCTGGAGACGCGAGTTGAAAGCCCACCACGGCAACTGGAGGGATTTAAATTCAGTTAATCTGCAATTCAAAAAAAGCTAGCATCAGTACTGGTGACCATGAAACTACCGGATTGTCATAACAACCCAACTGGTTCACTAATGTCCTTTAGGGAAGAAAATCTGCCACCCCTACCTGGTCTGGATTTTGTGTGACTCCAGATCCACAGCAATGTGTTTGACTCTTAAATGCCCTCTGAAATGGCCTAGCAAGCCACTTAATCGTACCAAACCGCCATGGCAAAGTTTGCACTGTGGGAGCACCATTACCACAAGGCCAGCAGCAGTTCAATAAAGTAGCTCATCATCACCTTCTCAAGGGTAATTTTCGAGGGCCAGCGACGCCCACATCCCGTGAACAAATACATTTTAAAAAAGATTGACACCACCCCACACCAACACCATCATAAAGCATCCCTACAATGCCCAAGCCATTCCTTTCACACTAATCAGTAATGCGGTGGATGCCATTATGTCTCACCATTCACTGCAACTCACTAAGGCACTTCCAAAGATGCATACAAATCTGTCCAAGAACGGAAAGTGTTGAAAATACAGATTTCAATGCTTGACTGCATATTAACAGAGACTTCACATGAACATTGCCTAAAACAAACAAGTGCCTACCCTTGTATATTAGTTGGTATGATTGGACTAGGATGAGGGTGAGTCTGAGGGGTGGCTAGTGAGTTGGGGACGTGATAACGCAGATAGAGATGGGTGGAGGTGCAAGGTAAGTTGGTGTGATTAAGGATGTGCAGGAGTAGGGTAGGGAAGGCAGAGTGATGAGGTTGATTGTGGTTTTGTAGTAATGTTGTGATCTATTGAGATCATTGAAAGGTTTGCAGCAGTGCAGCCAGGTCCTCCTGATGTCATCCCTACTGTGCCCGCCTATGCAATGTGCAACCAGGCTGCATTGGTGTCCTGGGAGATCTGTTCCACCCATTGGAAGGGAAGCGAACCTCCCTTTTATGCTATAACTCCCTCCATATGGGAGAGCCTTGGTGCAGCAGTGCACCTCTGTGCCGTGCTGGTCAGTGTTTGCAGCACCTCAATGCTGTAGAACACTAACAGCACAAATAACAAAGTAAATTTGACCATTGTCCTTTGAAGGAAACCGGCTGCTGATGTGTCATCAAATGATGTCATCATACCCACTTCCTTCAATTGGCTGGGAAACTTGCTGGGCAGGCTTGACAAGCTCAATCAGGGACAAATTATGTCGGAGGCCAGGATAGAGCCAGTAGTGATGCCATGACCTGCCACGGTAGGAAAAATTGCAGCCTAACAATGTAAGTGGTACTTACAATGTGTTTCTGCGATTTCTGCAGTTCTTCTGTTGAAGTTTACAATGAACAAGAGAGAGAACCTCCACAGATATTCACCCCAAAGTCTCAGACTGAAGATTAGTTATATTCAGGGACTGAAAGCAAATTGAACCAGTGGAATGAGTGATGAGAATGACATTATTACGGTTGATGACTTGATTTAATGTGTAACTGGACAATCACAGTATACTGTGAGAAAAACCTGACCAGAAACAACACAAAAAGATCAATTCACTGCAATTACTGTTCAGTTGAAAGACAGCAACCGAGAATGGCCAGTGAAAAATTAGCATTTAGCAGTAGTTTTTCCAAGTAGAACAGAATCTCCATCAATCTGTTAGCTGATGTACTCAACATGGTTTTATTTTGGTTTGTTTTCCATGTTGTCAAATAATCAGCTGGAGCAATGGCCACGGAACTCATGCCTCAGGTTGACAGACATGGTTACCGAGCTGTGTGAATCCCGTGGCCATGCAGAGAAATTAAAAAGTAGTGGGAAAAGGCTCGTAAGTGCCTGTAAAGTATGTCATAATGATTTAAATTGTGTACCCCTCCGCTGCAGGCCGGGTTGGCTCCACGCTGACAAGTGCACCTGTGGGAAAGGCGTGTGGGAGCGAGTTGACAGAGGGTTCCCACCCAACCCGATTGCGCCCGTTAACACCATGGAAATTCAGCCCACAGTTTTTGTAAACTGCTGTGACCTGTTAAGAGATTAAATGAAGCCACTAATGAGGTTTAGAAACAACCTCTCAGTCTATATTGGTTTATGTTTGAAAAAAAAAACTCACGATTTCCTACTGAATCTCATGAGTTTGTCTCAATTTATGAGACCGCGGGGTTGGCAGTACTGCAAAAGACAAGCTAATGTTTTGGATGTAACCCTTGCTCAAAAGTTAAATAACGTAAAAAAAGCGCCAAATTAATATACGTACCTGACTTGTTGAGTGTACCCAGCATTTTTTTTTGTGTTTGCGATTTCCAGCTTTTTATAGTTTGTGTTGTGTTTTTTTTGCAATGGATGCTGACTCAACAGGAGGGCGGGATAAGACCAGGGGTCTGCACGGACACAAAGTAAAAGAGTGAATGCAATCGAAACACAAAATGCTGACACCAAAAACGGCCGACACTTGCGCTGCGGATGAATGGGCTTTGCAGCGAGGAGCCCGCATGACCCTGGCACAATTGCTACTGCGGGTTCTATGGGCGCCGGGTTCGGAGCAGCGAGCTCCTGCTCCAGCTCTGCTTCTGTCTCTGTCTGATGTCACCTACAGCCTGGATGGGGGGGGGAACGCCTTGAACATTGTGACCTGAACCAAATTCCCGCGCCCGCGCACAGAAAATGAGCACAAGGGTTGCAGGACGAACTTAAAAGCAGCCTGAGAAACATTTCAAGACATCACCAATACGCTTCACAGTCTGGTTTAGTAGCCTTGGAGCCAAAAAACTGCCGCGGCGCCGTGGCTTAGTTGGTTAAAGCGCCTGTCTAGTAAACAGGAGATCCTGGGTTCGAATCCCAGCGGTGCCTGCTATTTGGTTTTTATTCCCACCTTTACATCTTTTTCAATTTTAGCATTTACGACAAATGTTGATTATATATTACAAAGAGTTTAATGCCAATAATTTTATAGCATTCAAACATTTTACACCAGTAAATCAACATGTAAAGTCTATCTACTAGGTTGCCCCCTAATGAAGGTTTATTTTGGAAGAGTGACAGTTCAGAAAGATTTCTAGAGGATGAACAGGAATGGTATTTCTTTCTTTGTCTTGTGTCTTGCCAGCATTTCATCTATCTTTAAGGAATCTTAATTTAGGCATCACCCATATTTACAGCAAGTTTCTGCAAATTGACTCAAATCTTATATTCATAAAACAACAATAAATCACAATTTCAACCCATATGAATTTATTTTTTAGGACATAATTGTTTCAAATTGCAGTATTTAGTCCATATTTTTTTGTTTGTTTGTCTTTTCCTTATGCTACCTTTGGAGTTAAAACCTGGCTAACTCAAAGAAAACCCAGTCTGTTAGAAACGATTGATAAAGTCTCTTGCAGGTATCAGGGAGACAATATATAAACGCCTGAAACTGTATTTACCAGTTTGTTCTGTTCACTGGTTTGAAAGGACTGGTAACAGCATATGCTAATTAGATTGTTTCAATAGCTGTTTGGTGGCAGCTTATATTAAACTTGGCAATTTCCTAAGTGTCATCGCCTTGGAGAGAGTTTCTGGGAAGCTCAGCCATTATCTGTGACATTTTTATGGAACCAGGTAAGATACATACTTGACTTTTGGCACTGAAAATAATTTTGAAAGTATATCTTGAGGAGTCAGAGATCAGCTTTTGAGTTCTTCTGAAGCCATCAGAGAGAAGGGGGCAGAAGGCTATGTGGTAAGTTATGTAGCATCATCATAGACAGTCCCTCGAAATCGAGGAAGACTTGCTTCCACTCCCAAAGTGAGTTCTTTGATGGCTGAACAGTCCGATACGAGAGCCACGGACCCTGTTACAGGTTGGACAGACATTCGTTGAGGGAAGGGGTTGGTGGGGCTGGTTTGCCGCGCGCTCCTTCCGCTGCCTGCGCTTGGCCTCTTCATGTTCTTTGCGATGGGACTCGAAGAACTTGACGCCCTCCCGGATGTACTTTCTCCACCTCGGACGGTCTTCAACCAGGGTCTCCCAAGTGTAATTGGTGAGGTCGCACTTTACCAGGGAGGCTTTGAGGGTGTCCTTATAACGCTTCCACTGTCCTCCTTGGCTCGTTTACCATGAAGGAGCTCAGCATGAAACATTTGCTTAGGGAGTCTCATATCTGGCTTGCGAACTATGTGGCCTGCCCAGCGAAGCTGATCGAGTGTGGTCAGTGCTTCAATACTGGAGATGTTAACCTGGTGGAGGACACTGATGTTGGTGCGCCCGTCCTCCCAGAGGATTTGCAGGATCTTGCGGAGACATCGTTGGTGATATATCTCTAGCGATCTGTGGTGCCTTCTATTGTGTTCCTAACACAGATGAGACTGCACACAGAGAGGTTAAAGTAACAGTGACCTCAGTCTTTATTAAGACACTCCAGAGTGAGGAACAGGCCTTAGAGGTTGGCTTATATACAGTGCTCCCAAGGGATGCTGGGATCCCTTGGGACTTCAGGGGATGCGTTCCCTGGTGGTGGAACATGGGAGTGCATGCTTTACAGATACAAAACATCACTCCCCCGCAAAGTCAAAGCGAAAACTATTTACAAGGTGAGGCGGTCGGGAGCCTTTCTTTCCCTGGTGGATTGCCTCGGTACAAATGTCTGTTCTGGTGTGTTGGCTGTGCCCTCGCTGGGCTGGCGTGTTGTTGGCCCTGCAGGGCTGCTGGGTGAGCCTGGCCTTGCTGGGCTGTTGGGCGTGATGGATTCAATTTTCTGGTCCAGGGTGGTGTTGATCCTTTGGGTGTGTGTTATGGGCTCGAAAAAGGTGGTGTCTGCTGTGGGTTGTTCAGGGCAGTCTGTGAACCACAGCCTCATTTGGTCCAGGTGCTTTCTGCAAATTTGTCCATTGTCTAGTTTGACTACAAACATCCTACTCCCTTCTTTAGCTATCACCGTGCCCGCGATCCACTTGGGACCATGTCCATAGTTTAGCACATACACAGGGTCATTCAGATCAATTTCCCGTGATACAGTGGCGCAACCATCATTTACATTTTGTTGCTGCCGCCTGCTCTCTACTTGATCATGCAGGTTGGGGTGAACCAGCGAGATTCGGTTTTAAGTGTATTTTTCATAAATAGCTCAATTGGGGGCACCCCTGTGAGCGAGTGGGGTTTCGTGCGGTAGCTGAGCAGTACTTGGGACAGGCGGATTTGGAGTGAGTCTTCTGTACTTGTTTAAGGCTCTGTTTGATTGTTTGTACTGCCCGCTCTGCCTGCCCATTGAAGGCTGGTTTAAACGGGGCCGAGGTGATATGTTTGATCTCATTGCGGGTCATGAATTCTTTAAATTCGACACTGGTGAAACATGGTCCGTTGTCACTGACCAGTATGTCAGGCAGGCCGTGGGTGGCAAACATGGCCCTCAGGCTTTCAATGGTGGCGGTGGCGGTGCTTCCCGACATTATTTCACATTCAATCCATTTTGAAAACGCATCCACCACCACCATCAGGAACATTTTACCGAGAAACGGGCCTGCATAGACGACATGGATCCTCGACCATAGTCTGGAGGGCCAAGACCACAAACTTACTGGTGCCTCTCTGGGCGCGTTGCTCATCTGAGCACACACGCTGCATTGTCGTACACAGGACTCTAAATCAGAGTTGATACTGGCCACCACACGTGGGATCTGGCTATCGCTTTCATCATTACTATACCCGGGTGTGTGCTGTGAAGATCCGAGATGAACGTCTCCCTGCCCTTTTTGGGTAGCACTGCGCGGTTACCCCACAACAGGCAGTCTGCCTGAATGGACAGCTCGTCCTTTCGCCGCTGGAGCGGCTTGATTAGCTCTTGCATTTCAACGGGGATGCTGGCCCAGCTCCCATGCAGTACACCGTTTTTTACTAGGGATAGCAGAGGATCTTGGCTGGTCCAAGTCCTAATCTGGCAGGCCGTGACAGGTGATTAATCATTTTCAAACACTTCCATGACCATCAACAAGTCTGCAGGCTGCGCCACCATCCACAAGTTTGCAGGCTGCGCCATTTCCACCCCCGTGGTGGGCAATGGTAGCCGACTGAGAGCATCCGCACAGTTCTCGGTGCCTGGCCTGTGGCGGATGGTATAGTTATATGCTGATAGCGTGAGTGCCCACCTTTGTATGCAGGCTGAGGCATTAGTATTTATCCCCTTGTTTTCAGCGAACAGGCATATGAGAGGCTTGTAATTGGTTTCCAGCTCAAATTTGAGGCCAAACAGGAACTGATGCATTTTCTTTATCCCGAACACACACGCTAGTGCCTCTTTCTCAATCATGCTGTAGGCCCTCTTGGCCTTAGACAAGCTCCTGGAGGCATCGGCGACAGGTTGTAACTTCCCCACAACGTTAGCTTGTTGTAATACACACCCGACTCCGTACGACAACGCATCACATGCTAGCACAAGTCTTTTACACGGGTTATACAATACAAGCAGCTTGTTGGAGCATAAAATGTTTCTGGCTTTCTCAAAAGCAATTGCTTGTTTTTTTTTCCCCATACCTAGTTCTCACCTTTACGCAATAACACATGTAGGGGCTGTAAGAGGGTGCTTAACCCCGGTAGGAAGTTACCAAAATAGTTGAGGAATCCCAGGAACGACCGCCGCTTCATGATGTTCTGTGGCCTGGGCGCGTTCCTGATAGCCTCTGTCTTGGCATCTGTGGGCCGAATGCCGCGAACATTCTCCCCAAAAACTCCACTTCTGTTGCCATGAAGACGCATTTCGACCTCTTCAGCTGCATCCTTATGCGATCCAGTCGCTGGAGGACCTCCTCCAGGTTTTGTAGGTGTTCGATGGTGTCCCGACCCGTGACCAATATGTCGTCCTTAAAAACCACTGTGCGTGGTACCGACTTGAATAGGCTCTCCATGTTTCTCTGGAAGGTCGCTGCAGCTGACCGAATTCCAAATGGGCATCTGTTGTAGATGAACAGTCCCTTGTGCGTGTTGATGCAGGTGAGGCCCTTTGAAGACTCCTCCAGCTGCTGTGTCATGTAGGCCGAAGTCAGGTCGAGCTTGGTGAACGTCTTGCCTCCTGCCAGCGTCGCAAATAGGTCATCTGCCTTAGGTAGCGGCTATTGGTCCTGCAGCAAGAAACGATTAATAGTTACTTTATAATCGACGCAAATCCTGACCGTGCCATCACTTTTGAGTACTGGAACAATCGTGCTGGCCCACTTGCTGAATTCCACTGGGGAGATGATGCCCTCGCGTTGCAGCCTGTCCAGCTCGATTTCCACTCTCCCTCATCATATGAGGTACACTCGCGCCTTGTGGTGAATGGGTCGTGCGTCTGGGACCAAATGGATCCACACCTTCGCCCCGGAAAAGTTTCCAATGCCTGGCTCAAAAAGGGAAGGAAATTTGTTGAGAAACTGGGTACATGAGGCCTCATCGACATGTGATAGCGCTCGGATGTCATCCAAGTTCCAGCGGATTTTGCCCAGTCAGCTCTTTCCAAGCAGTGTGGGGCCATCGCCCGGGACAATCCAGAGTGGCAGTTCGTGCACCGTGCCCTCGACCATGGCGCTGTCCAGGACAGTGATGAGCTCTTTTGTGTAGAAACGTAGAAACATAGAAAATAGGTGCAGGAGTATGCCATTCCACCCTTCGAGCCTGCACCGCCATTAAATGAGTTCATGGCTGAACATGCAACTTCAGTACCCCATTACTGCTTTCTCACCATACCCCTTGATCCCCCTAGTAATAAGGACTACATCTAACTCCTTTTTGAATATATTTAGTGGATTGGCCTCAACTACTTTCTGTGGTAGAGAATTCCACAGGTTCACCACTCTCTGGGTGAAGAAGTTTCTCCTCATCTCGGTCCTAAATGGCTTACCCCTTATCCTTAGACTGTGACCCCTGGTTCTGGACTTCCCCAACATTGGGAACATTCTTCCTGCATCTAACCTGTCAAAACCCGTCAGAATTTTAAACGTTTCTATGAGATCCCCTCTCATTCTTCTGAATTCCAGTGAATACAAGCCCAGTTGATCCAGTCTTTCTTGATATGTCAGTCCCGCCATCCCGGGAATTAGTCTGGTGAACCTTCGCTGCACTCCCTCAATAGCAAGAATGTCCTTCCTCAAGTTAGGAGACCAAAACTGTACACAATACTCCAGGTGTGGCCTCACCAAGGCCCTGTACAACTTAGTAACACCTCCCTGCCCCTGTACTCAAATCCCCTCGCTATGAAGGCCAACATGCCATTTGCTTTCTTAACTGCCTGCTGTACCTGCATGCCAACCTTCAATGACTGATGTACCATGACACCCAGGTCTCGTTGCACCTCCCCTTTTCCTAATCTGTCACCATTCAGATAATAGTCTGTGTCTCTGTAACCTCACATTTATCCACATTATACTTCATCTGCCATGCATTTGCCCACTCACCTAATCTATCAAAGTCACTTTGCAGCCTCATAGCATCCTCCTCGCAGCTCACACTGCCACCCAACTTAGTGTCATCTGCAAATTTGGTGATATTACATTTAATCCCCTTGTCTAAATCATTAATGTAAAATGTAAACAGCTGGGGCCCCAGCACAGAACCTTGCGGTATCCCACTAGTCACTGCCTGCCATTCTGAAAAGTACCCATTTACTCCTACTCTTTGCTTTCTGTCTGACAACCAGTTCTCAATCCATGTCAGCGCACTATCCCCAATCCCATGTGCTTTAACTTTGCACATTAATCTCTTGTGTGGGACCTTGTCGAAAGCCTTCTGAAAGTCCAAATACACCACATCAACTGGTTCTCCCTTGTCCACTCTACTGGAAACATCCTCAAAAATTTCCAGAAGATTTGTCAAGCATGATTTCCCTTTCACAAATCCATGCTGACTTGGACCTATCATGTCACCTCTTTCCAAATGCGCTGCTATGACATCCTTAATGATTGATTCCATCATTTTACCCACTACTGAGGTCAGGCTGACCGGTCTATAATTCCCTGTTTTCTCTCTCCCTCCTTTTTTAAAAAGTGGGGTTACATTGGCTACCCTCCACTCGATAGGAACTGATCCAGAGTCTATGGAATGTTGGAAAATGACTGTCAATGCATCCGCTATTTCCAAGGCCACCTCCTTAAGTACTCTGAGATGCAGACCATCAGGCCCTGGGGATTTATCGGCCTTTAATCCCATCAATTTCCCCAACACAATTTCCCGACACTAATAAGGATTTCCCTCAGTTCCTCCTTCTTACTCGACCCTCTGACCTCTTTTATATCCGGAAGGTTGTTTGTGTCCTCCTTCATGAATAGCGAACCAAAGTACTGGTTCAATTAGTTTGCCATTTATTTGTTCCCTGTTATGACTTCCCCTGATTCTGACTGCAGGGGACCTACGTTTGTCTTTACTAACCTTTTTCTCTTTACATATCTATAGAAGCTTTTGCAGTCCGTCTTAATGTTCCCTGCAAGCTTCCTCTCGTACTCTATTTTTCCTGCCCTAATCAAACCCTTTGAGCTCCTCTGCTGAGTTCTAAATTTCTCCCAGCCTTCGGGTACGCTGCTATTTCTGGCCAATTTGTATGCCACATCCTTGGCTTTAATACTATCCCTGATTTCCCTTGATAGCCTCGGTTGAGCCACCTTCCCTTTTTTATTTTTACGCCAGACAGGGATGTACAATTGTTGTAGTTCATCCATGCAGTCTCTAAATGTCTGCTATTGCCCATCCTCTGTCAACCCCTTAAGTATCATTCGCCAATCTATCCTAGCCAATTCACGCCTCATACCTTCAAAGTTAGCCTTCTTTAAGTTCTGGACCATGGTCTCTGAATTAACTGTTTCATTCTCCATCCTAATGTAGAATTCCACCATATTATGGTCACTCTTCCCCAAGGGGCCTTGCAGAACGAGATTGCGAATTAATCCTCTCTCATTACACAACACCCAGTCTAAGATGGCTTCCCCCCTAGTTGGTTCCTCGACATATTGGTCTAGAAAACCATCCCTTATGCACTCCAGGAAATCCTCCTCCACCGTATTGCTTCCAGTTTGGTTAGCCCAATCGATATGCATATTGAAGTCATCCATGAAAACTTCTGCACCTTTATTGCATGCACCCCTAATTTCCTGTTTGATGCCCTCCCCAACATCACTACTACTGTTTGGAGGTCTGTGCACAACTCCCACTAACATTTTTTGCCCTTTGGTGTTCTGCAGCTCTACCCATATAGATTCCACATCATCCAAGCTAATGTCCTTCCTAACTATTGCATTAATCTCCTCTTTAACCAGCAATGCTACCCCACCTCCTTTTCCTTTTATTCTATGCTTCCTGAATGTTGAATACCCTTGGATGTTGAGTTCCCAGCCCTGATCATCCTGCAGCCACATCTCTGTAATCCCAATCACATCATATCTGTTAACATCTATTTGCACAGTTAATTCATCCACCTTATTACGGATACTCCTTGCATTTAGACACAAAGCCTTCAGGCTTTTTTTTTAAACACCCTTTTTATCCTTTTAGAATTGTGATGTAGTGTGGCCCTTTTTGTTTCTTGCCTTTGGTTACTCGGCCTTCCACTATTGCTTTTTACCTTTCTACCATCTGTTTCTTACTCCATATTACTTCGCCTTGTCTCGCTGCATAGGTTCCCATCCCTCCGCCATATTAGTTTAAACACTCCCGAACTGCATTAGCAAATGTTACCCCTGGACATCAGTTCCAGTCCTGCCCAAGTGCAGACTGTCCCTTTTGTACTGGTTCCAATGTCCCAGGAATTTGAATCCCTCCCTCTTGCACCACTGATCAAGTCACATATTTACTCTAACTATCCTGCTCCCTCTACACGTGGCACTGGTAGCAATCCAGAGATTACTACCTTTGAGGTCCTACTTTTTACTTTAACTCCTAGCTCCCTAAATTCAGCTTGTAGGACCTCTTCCTGCTTCTTACCTATATTGTTGGTACCTACATGTACCACGACAACTGGCTGTTCACCCTCCCTTTCCAGAATGTTCTGCAGCCGCTCCGAGACATCCTTGACCCTAGCACCAGGGAGGCATCATACCATCCTGGAGTCTCGGTTGCGGCCGCAGAAACTCCTATCTATTCCCCTTACAATAGAGTCTCCTATCACTATAGCTCTCCCACTCTTTTTCCCGCCCTTCTGTGCAGCAGAGCCACCCATGGTGCCATGAACCTGGCTGCTCAGTTCTCAGTTTCATGTGGATGGGGCTCAGGGCTGGTCTTCGTGCCTTGTTGCACCACAGTCTCTCAAACATCTTTTTACTCATGATGGATTGGCTAGCGCCAGTGTCCAGTTCCATGGCTACGGGTAAGCCATTCAATTTTACATTTAGCATTATAGGTGGACATTTCATCAAAAATGTGTGCATCCCATGTACGTCAGCATCTGCCTCCTCTCTCTGAGGCTCGAAATTGCTTTGATCCACCATGGACCAATCTTCCTCTGCCACGTGGTGGTTAGCAGGTTTTTCAGAGCTTGCAGCTCGTCTGCAAGCTCATTGGAGGTACCCCATTGTTCCACAGCTCTTGCAAACATACCCTTTGAAGCTGCATGAATAGGCTGAATGGAAGCCTCCACAATGCCAACAAGGTGTGAATTGCCTTGCATTCATCCTTTGTTGCGGATTCTGAGTCATCTGGGTCACCTGAGGCCTGCTGGCAGTTGCAGACTCGTGGTTTCTGCCCTGTACATTTCTGCTCGCAAACACAGTTCCAGTTAATTTATGAACATTGCTAGCACTTGTGTGCTGAGAGATTTGTTTGGTGTTATTACTGATGGACATAAACGCCTGTGCTATCGCAATGGCCTTACTGAGGGTCGGTGTCTCCACAGTCAAAAGTTTTCGTAGGATGGTCTCGTGGCCAATGCCCAGTACAAAAAAGTCTCTGAGCATCTGCTCCAGGTAGCCATAAAACTCACATTGTCCTGCAAGTTGCCTTAGCTCGGCGACGTAGCTCGCCACTTCCTGACCTTCAGATCGCTGGCATGTGTAGAACCGATACCTCGCCATCAGCACGCTCTCCCTCGGGTTAAGATGCTCCCGAACCAGTGTATACAGCTCCTCATATGACTTATCTGTGGGTTTCACCGGAGCCAGAAGATTCTTCATGAGGCTGTAGGTCGGTGCCCCGCAGACCGTGAAGAGGACCGTTCTTTTTTGCAGCGCTTCTTTCTCCGTCCAGCTCGTTGGCTACAAAGTACTGGTCTAGCCGTTCGACATAGGCTTCCCAGTCCACACCCTCTGAGAACTTCTCCAGGATGCCCACAGTTTGCTGCATCTTTGCGTTGGATTCGTATTCTCGTCGCCAGTTATTGTGTTCCTAACACAGATGAGACTGTACACTGGGAGGTTAAAGTAACAGAGACCTCAGTCTTTCATAAGACACCCCAGAGTGAAGAACAGGCCTTAGGGGCTTATATACAGTGCTCCCAAGGGATGCTGGGATCCCTTGTGACTTCAAGGGATGCGCTCCCTGGTGGCAGAACATGGGAGTGCATGCTTTACAGATACACAACACCTTCTATGCATCGTCAATACCTCAGATCCATACAGGAGGGCGGCTATTTCTACAGCCCTGTAGACCATGAGCTTGGTGGTATATTTGAGTGCCTGGTCTTCAAACACTCTTTTTTCCTTAGACGGCCGAAGGCTGCACTGGCGCACTGGAGGCGATGTTGAATCTCCGCATCAATGTCTGCCTTTGTTGATAAGAGTCTCCCGAGACATGGGAAATGGTTCACGTTGTCCAGGGCAGCGCCGTGGATCTTGATTATTGGAGGGCAGTGCTGAGCAGCGGTGACAGGCTGGTGGAGGACCTTTGTCTTATGGATGTTAAGCGTAAGGCCTATGCTTTCATATGCCTCACTGAATATATTGACTATATCCTGGAGTTCAGCATCTGAATGTGCGCAGACGCAGGCGTCGTCCACAAACTGCAGCTCAACGACAGAGGTTGGAGTGATCTTGGACCTGGCCTGGAGGTGGCGTAGGTTCAACAGCTTCCCATTGGTTCTGTCGTTTAGTTCCACTCCAGTGGGGAGCTTGTTAATTGTGAGGTGGAGCATGGCGACGAGGAAGATTGAGAAGAATGTTGGAGCGATGATGCAGCCCTGTTTCACCCCGTTCCGGATGTAGATTGGGTCTGTAATGGATCCGTTGGTAAGGATCACGGCCTGCATGTCATCCTCTTCCCAATCCTCAATTGTCTTCTCCCTGTGGTCGAGGAGCTCCTCCCGGAATCACAGTGCGGATTTCGTCCCTGACGGGACATGATCTTTGCAGCGCGACAGTTGCAGATAAAATGCAGGGAGCAGTGCCAGCCCTTGTACATGGCCTTTTTCGATCTTACAAAGGCCTTTGACACTGTCAACTGTGAGGGTTTATGGAGCGTCCTCCTCCGTTTCAGATGCCTTCAAAGGTTTGTCAATATCCTTCGCCAGTTATGTAGCAAATTCTCATATAAAGTATTTGTTAAGGGATGCTCTCAAGTCCAGTTTTACTATGATACTTAACATAGGAGTCCCAATTATGTATTTTCTATATTCCCAGGAATTTTGTATTTTGTTCTAAGTCTGCTGTGTGTCTTCGCTACAGTTTTATAGAGCCCAAGTTTCCACACGTGCCTAGAATGGCGCAGTCCCGACCTGGACGCCTGTTTTTCGCGCCACAAAGTGCGCCTAAAAAAACCCTCCGTATTCTCCACCTCCCTGCAGGTCCTCTGGCCCTCGGCACAGCGCAGCAGGAGCTGTAGGGGGGCGGAGCCAGGTCCCTGCGTTGAAAACAGTGCCGGGACCTCTGCACATGCGCGCTACAGTGGGCACGCAAGTGCAGTAGCTCCAGGCGCCCGAAACTGTGTGGGAGGGGTCCGAAGCACGCAGCTCCTAGCCCTGGCCGAATGGCCTCACTGGGGCTGCGTGAATAAGGCTCCTCCCACGCCCAGCTCCTGCTTCCTCCCGACCGGACCCGACACCCGCTCCCCCCGCGCCCCCGGACCGGACCGGACCCGACTCCCGCTCCCGCTTCCCCCCGATTGGACCTGACCCGACTGCCGCTCCCGTTCCCGCTCCCCCCCGACTGGACCCGACCCGACCCGACCCGACTGCTGCTCCCGCTCCCGCTACCCCCCGACTGGATCCGACCCGACTGCCGCTCCCGCTCCCGCTTCCCCCCGACTGGACCTGACCCGACTGCCGCTCCCGCTCCCGCTCCCCCCCGACTGGACCCGACCCGACCCGACCCGACCCGACCCGACCCGACTGCTGCTCCCGCTCCCGCTACCCCCCGACTGGATCCGACCCGACTGCCGCTCCCGCTCCCGCTTCCCCCCGACTGGACCTGACCCGACTGCCGCTCCCGCTCCCGCTCTCCCCCGACTGGACCCGACCCGACCCGACCCGACCCGACCCGACTGCCGCTCCCGCTTCCCCCCGACTGGACCTGACCTGACTGCTGCTCCCGCTCCCGCTCCCGCTTCCCCCCGACTGGACCCGACCTGACCTGACTGCCGCTCCCGCTCCCGCTCCCCCCCGACTGGACCCGACCCGACCCGACTGCCGCTCCCGCTCCCGCTTCCCCCCGACTGGACCTGACCCGACTGCCGCTCCCGCTCCCGCTCTCCCCCGACTGGACCCGACCCGACCCGACCCGACCCGACCCGACTGCCGCTCTCGCTCCCGCTTCCCCCCGACTGGACCTGACCTGACTGCCGCTCCCGCTTCCCCCCGACTGGACTCGACCCGACCCGACTGGACCCGACCCGACCCGACCCGACTGCCGTTCCCGCTCCCGCTACCCCCCGACTGGACCCGACCTGACTGCCGCTCCCGCTCCCGCTACCCCCCGACTGGACCCGACCCGACCCGACTGCTGCTCTCGCTCCCGCTTCCCCCCGACTGGACCTGACCTGACTGCCGCCCCCGCTCCCGCTCCCGCTTCCCCCCGACTGGACCTGACCTGACTGCCGCCCCCGCTCCCGCTCCCGCTTCCCCCCGACTGGACCCGACCCGACTGCCGTTCCCGCTCCCGCTTCCCCCCGACTGGACCCGACCCGACCCGACTGCCGCTCCCGCTTCCCCCCGACTGGACCTGACCTGACTGCCGCTCCCGCTCCCACTCCCGCTTCCCCCCGACTGGACCTGACCTGACTGCCGCTCCCGCTCCCGCTCCCCCCGACTGGACCCGACCCGACCCGACCCGACTGCCGCTCCCGCTTCCCCCCGACTGGACCTGACCTGACTGCCGCCCCCGCTCCCACTCCCGCTTCCCCCGGACTGGACTCGACCCGACCCGACTGCCGTTCCCGCTCCCGCTTCCCCCCGACTGGACCCGACCCGACCCGACCCGACTGCCGCTCCCGCTCCCGCTCTCCCCCGACTGGACCCGACCCGACCCGACCCGACCCGACCCGACTGCCGCTCTCGCTCCCGCTTCCCCCCGACTGGACCTGACCTGACTGCCGCTCCCGCTTCCCCCCGACTGGACTCGACCCGACCCGACTGGACCCGACCCGACCCGACCCGACTGCCGTTCCCGCTCCCGCTACCCCCCGACTGGACCCGACCTGACTGCCGCTCCCGCTCCCGCTACCCCCCGACTGGACCCGACCCGACCCGACTGCTGCTCTCGCTCCCGCTTCCCCCCGACTGGACCTGACCTGACTGCCGCCCCCGCTCCCACTCCCGCTTCCCCCCGACTGGACCTGACCTGACTGCCGCCCCCGCTCCCGCTCCCGCTTCCCCCCGACTGGACCTGACCTGACTGCCGCCCCCGCTCCCGCTCCCGCTTCCCCCCGACTGGACCCGACCCGACTGCCGTTCCCGCTCCCGCTTCCCCCCGACTGGACCCGACCCGACCCGACTGCCGCTCCCGCTTCCCCCCGACTGGACCTGACCTGACTGCCGCTCCCGCTCCCACTCCCGCTTCCCCCCGACTGGACCTGACCTGACTGCCGCTCCCGCTCCCGCTCCCCCCGACTGGACCCGACCCGACCCGACCCGACTGCCGCTCCCGCTTCCCCCCGACTGGACCTGACCTGACTGCCGCCCCCGCTCCCACTCCCGCTTCCCCCGGACTGGACTCGACCCGACCCGACTGCCGTTCCCGCTGCCGCTTCCCCCCGACTGGACCCGACCCGACCCGACCCGACTGCCGCTCCCGCTCCCGCTTCCCCCCGACTGGACCCGACCCGACCCGACTGCCGCTCCCGGACTGGATCCGACCTGACCTCCCCCTCCCCGACCTGACCTCTCCCTCCCCCTCCCTCCCCCTCCCTCCCTCTCCCCCTCCCTCTTTCTCCCTCTCTCTCCCTCCCCCTCTCCCTCTCCCCCCACCCGCCGACCCGAACCGAACCTCCCTCCCCGACCCGACCCAACGCCACCTACCTGTAAATCTGGTGCTGGGGCCGGGCCCTGCCTGAAGTCTCGGGCCCGGCCCGTTCAGCCTTCGGTCCCGACGGCAAACTGCTGCCTTTCACACAGGTAGGAACATGGTTTATTTAATCTTTTCTTTGCTTATAAATGTTTATTCAGGTTGGATTTATTTGTATAATATTTGTAGAAGTATAAATAAGGATTTATTATAGAATTTAATGACTTTCCTTCCCCCCCTCCCCCCCTCACCTCATTCTGGACGCCTAATTTGTAACCTGCGCCTGATTTTTTAATGTGTAGAACAGGTTTTTTCAGTTCTACAAAAATCTTCACTTGCTCCATTCTAAGTTAGTTTGGAATACGTTTTCACTGTGGAAACTTTGAAATCAGGCGTCAGTGGCCGGACACGCCCCCTTTTGAAGAAAAAATTCTGTTCCAAAGTGGAACTGTTCTACCTGCCTAGAACTGCAGAAAAAAAAAGTGGAGAATTGCGATTTCTAAGATAGTCCGTTTTCCACCAGTTGCTCCTAAAAATCAGGCGCAAATCGTGTGGAAACTTGGGCCCATAATCTATTTATTGCTAATAAGTTTTCTGTAGTTTATAGCCTCAACCATAGTCTGCTAGAGTCCTCTATCACTTTCTGAAGTCAAGGAGATCACGTGTGGGTATAGAAACATAGAATCATACACAGAAGGAGGCCATTCAGCCAGAATCAGCTCTTTGAAAGAGATATCCAATTAGTCCCATTCCCCTCCCCTTTCCCCATAGCCCTGCAAATGTTTCCCTTTCAAGTATTTATTTATTTATTTTTTATTCGTTCTGGGATGTGGGCGTCGCTGACAAGGCCAGCATTTATTGCCCACCTTCTTGAACCATTGCAGTCCTTGTGGTGAATGAACTTTCTTGCTTTTGCGCTCTATGCCTCTATTTATAAAGCCAGAGATTCCATATGCTTTTTTAACAGCCTTCTCAACTTGTCCTGCCACCTTCAAAGATTTCTATATGCATACCCCAGGTCTCTCTGTTCCTGAACCCCCTTTAAGATTGTACTATTTAGTTTATATTGCCCTTCCTCATTCTTTCTAACAAAATTAATCACTTTACACTTCTCTGTGTTAAATCTCATCTGCTATGTGTCTGCCTATTTCACCAGTCTGACCATGTCCTCCTGAAGACTCTTACTATCCTCTTCAATGTTTACTACATTTCCGAATTTCGTGTCATCTGCAAACTTTGAAATTATACCCTGTATATCCAAGCCCAGGTCATTAATAGATATCAAAAAGATCATTGGTCCTGATACTAGCCCCTGGGGGACACCATTGCATACTTCCCTCCTGTCTGAAAAACAACCGTTCACCAGAGTCAATCTAGAATCAATTTTGTATTCATGCTGCCACTGCCTCTTTAATACCATGCACTTTAATTTTGCTAACAAGTCTATCAAATGCCTTTTGAAAGTCCGTATACACAACATCAACTGCACTACCTTCATCAACCCTCTCCAATGGTTGATGAAGGTAGTGCAGTTGATGTTGTGTATACAACATCAAGTTCATCAAACATGATTTGTCATTAATAAATCCATGCTGGTTGTCATTTATTAACCCATATTTTTCCAAGTGACAATTAATTTTGTCTCGGATTATTGTCTCTAAGTTTACCCACCACAGATGTTAGGCTGGCTGGCCTGTAGTTGCCGCGTTTATCCCTCTCCCCTTTTTTTTAAACAGAGGTGTAACATTTGTACATGATCACCAGTAAGCCGAATACAGTGAGGCATTTCTATTCGACCCCGGGGTTCAATACTACTGCTCAAATATCAGGTGTGTAGGGAATGTGTGGGGCGTTTGTAGGGAGCAAAGGCTCGATTATACGAGTAATCTTTGGTGCTGAGCATGAGGAAAATATCTGAAATAAAAGTCCAAAGAAATATAATCCCTATCAAAAACACTCACATCATTGTTTCTGAGCACATCTCACAAATGTCTTTCCAAATCCTTTCAGGGGCCTTTGTACTCTTCTCCTTCAGTCACTCACCGTGGGTGATCCAATGAGATCTGCTCCTATCGATAAGATATTAAAATACTTCGGTAGGCTCATACTGCCTTGGAACCTGCAATGTAAGCATTCCCACGGGAATTCCAATGTTAAAATGTCAATACTTACGTGTGTGTAACATGCTAGTAATACCACCAAGTGGCGTTATAATGGGAATTCCAATATCTCTATTGGTAATAGTTCCTCGTATCACCAGTAGGTGATGCTATAGAACCAGACCAAACCTTGTTACATCTTCCCCATTGATCCATCTGGAGTTGCTAAGCATTATATTTTATTTTCTGAAACTTCAGAGTAGATTTTTGTCTTCACTGCTTGGGTGGTAAACTGGAGGAAAATCCGGCGGGTTCTAATAACAGGCGAGCGATAACTCCGCCAGTTTACTTTTAATATATAAATGTAGCCATATTTTTTTTAAAGGGACAAAGTATTGTCTCAACTGGCCTAAATTTAGGAACATCGGAGTAGGCCATTCAGCCTCACGAGTTTGTTCTGCCATTCAGTGAGATAATGGTTGATTTAACGCACCAACGTTAGCGTCCTCGACCAGGCCAACATCCCCAGCATTGAAGCACTGACCACACTTGATCAGCTCCGCTGGGCAGGCCACATAGTTTGCATGCCAGACGCGAGACTCCCAAAGCAAGCGCTCTACTCAGAACTCCTTCATGGCAAGCGAGCCAAAGGTGGGCAGCGGAAATGTTACAAGGACACCCTCAAAACCTCCCTGATAAAGTGCAACATCCCCACTGACACCTGGGAGTCCTTGGCCAAAGACCGCCCTAAGTGGAGGAAATGAATCCGGGAGGGCGCTGAGCTCCTCGAGTCGCCGAGAGCATGCAGAAATCAAGCGCAGGTTGCGGAAAGAGCATGCAGCAAACCAATCCCAGCCACCCCTTCCCTCAACGACTATCTGTCCCACCTGTAACAGTTACTGTGGTTCTCGTATTGGACTGTACAGCCACCTAAGAACTCATGTTAAGAGTGGAAGCAAGTGTTCCTCGATTCTGAGGGACTGCCTATGGTGATGATGATGATGGCTGATTTATATCTCAACCCCATCCACCTGCCTTGGCTCCATATCCTGTTATGCCCTTGGCTAGCAAAAATCTAGCAATCTCAGATTTAAAATTGAGCTAGCATCTACTGCTTTTTGTGGGAGGGAATTCCACACATCTACCACCCATTGCATAAAGAAGTGTTTCCTAACTTCACTCCTGAATGGGCTGGCTCTGATTTTAAGGTTATGTTTCCTTGTCCTAGACTCCTCCACTTGAGGAAAATGTTTCCCTCTATCTATCCTATCAAGTCCTTTCAAAATCCTAAAAACTTCAATCAAATCATTCCTTAAACTTTTATATTCCAGGGAATACAAGCCTAGTTTATGTAATCTCTCCTCATAACCTAACCTTTGGAGCCTTGGTAACATTCTGGTGAATCTGCACTTCACTCCTTCCAAGGCCAATATATGCTTTCTAAGATGCGGTGCCCAGAACTGTACACAGTACTCCAAGTGTTGTCTAACCAGGGCTTTGTATAGATGTAGCACAACTTCCTCCCCTTTATATTCTAGCCCTCTAGTTATAAAGCCTAACATTCCATTAGCCTTTTTGATAATTTTTGTACCTGGCTACTATATTTTCGTGATCTGTGTACATGGACCCCTAAATCTCTTTGGACCGCCACTGTTCCTAGCTTTTCACCATTTAAAAAATACTCGGATCTATCCTTTTTTGGTCCAAAATGGATGATCTTCAATAAGGTACCCCATAATAGACTGATGGACAAGATCAGATAATGCAGTGTCAAGGTAAAGTAGCTGGCTTCAAAACAGAAAGCAGAGAGTAGGGGTAAATTCACAGTGGCAGAAGGTGGGTTGTGGTGTTCCACAAGGATCAGTGCTGGGACCACTGCTGTTCCCAATTTATGTTAATGAATTAAACTTTGGAATCAAAACCACATTTCTAAGTTTGTGGATGACACCAAATTGGAGGGGATAGTCAATACTGAGGATGACTGCAACAAATTGCAGGAGGACATTAATAAACTTGCAGAATGGGCATATAATTGGCATGAGAAGTTCACCACAGTTAATTGTGAGGTATTACATTTTGGTAGGAAGAATAATGAGGTCACTTATTACTTGGAGGGTGCGAGTCTGGGTGGGATAGAGAAACAATGGGATCTCGGAGTTCAAATACACAACTAGCTAAAAGTAGCGACACCAGTTAGCAAGGCTGTAAAAAATAAAATAAAAATCAAGCACCAGGGTTTATTTCTAGAGGTATAGAATTGAAAAGTAAAGACGTCATGCTAAACCTGTATCGAACCTTGGTTGGACCACATTTAAAATACTCCGTACAGTTCTGGTCACCATATTATAAAATGGGTATAGAGGCACTGGAGAGGGTGCAAAGATGATTTACAAGGATGATACCAGAAGGCTAAGGGGTGACCTCATAGAGGTCTTTAAAATTATGAAAGGTTTTGATTGAGTGGATACAGAGAGAATGTTTCCACTTGTGGGGAAGAGTATAACTAGAGGCCATCAATATAAGATAGTCACCAAGAAATCCAATAGAGAATTCAGAAGAAACTTCTTTACCCAAAGAGTGGTAAGAATGTGGAACTGGCTACCACAGGGAATGGTTGAAGCGAATAGTATAGATGCATTTAAGGGGAAGCTTGACAAGCATATGAGGGAGACGGGAATAGAGGTTTATGTGAATAGATTTCGATGAGGAAAGACAGAAGGAAGCTAGAGTGGAGCATAAACACCGGCATGGACTGGTTGGGACGAATGGCTTGTTTCTGTGCCCTATATCCTTTGTAATCCTATGTAGATCTCACACTTACCTGTGTAGATATCCATCTGCCACAGTTTGGCCCACTCACTTAAACAATCAATTTTTAAAAATTCGTTCCTGGGATGTGGGTGTTGCTGGCATTTATTGCCCATCCCTAATTACTCTTGAGAAGATGGTGGTGAGCCACCTCCTTGAACCATTGCAGTCCTTGTGGTGAAGGTTCTCCCACAGTGCTGTTAGGGAGTGAGTTCCAGGATTCAGCCTTGTCTTTTGCACTCATGTGCTCGGCTCTGCCATCATTGAGGATGGGGGTATTCATGGAGCCTCCTCCTCCTGTTAGTTGTTTAATGGTCCACCACCATTCACAACTGGATGTGGCAGGACTACAGAGCTTTAATCTGATACGTTGGTTGTGGCTTTGCTTAGTCTGGTCTATAGCATGCTGCTTCTGCTTTTTAGCATGCATGTAATCTGCATTTCAGCTTCCTCAGGTTGGCACCTCATTTTTAGATATGCCTGGTGCTGCTCCTGACATGCACTTCTACACTACTCATTGAACCAGGGTTGGTCCCCTGGCTTGATGGTAATGGTAGAGTGAGGGATATGCCAGGCCATGAGGTTACATATTGTGGTGGAATACAATTCTGCTGCTGCTGATGGCCCACATGGATGCCTAGTTTTGAGTTGCCAAATCTGTTCTGAATCTATCCCATTTAGCACGGTGGTAGTGCCTACAAAACGATGAATGGTGTCCTTACCAATGCTGTCATGGAAAGATGCATCTGGGACAACTAGATTGGTGAGGATGAGGTCAAGTAGGTTTTTCGCTCGTGTTGGTCTCTCACCACCTGCTGCAGGGCCAGTCTGGCAGTTATGTCCTTCAGGACTCGGTCAGTAGTGGTGCTACCGAGCCAGTCTTGATGATGGACTTTGAACTCCCGCATCCAGAGTATATTCTGTGCCCTTGCTACTCTCAGTGCTTCTTCCAAGTGGTGTTCAACATGGTGGTCCAGTTTTATTCTTCTTATTGTTTTTCATAGCAGTTGTTTACAACGGAGTGGCTTGCTTAGGCCATTTCAGAGGGCAGTTAAGAGTAAACCACATTGCTGTGGGTCTTCAGTCACATATAGGCCAGATCAGGTAAGGACAGCAGATTTCCTTCCCCTAAAGAACATGAGGGAACCAGATGGGTTTTTAACGATAATCCGGTAGTTTTATGGTCACTAGTACTGATACTAGCTTATTTAATTAACTGGATTCAAATTCCCCAGCTGCCATGGTGGAATTTGAACTAATGTCTCTGGATCATTCGTCCAGGCCTCTGGATTACTCGTCCAGTGATGTTACCACTATGTTACCATTCCCGATAAATTTATAATTTATGTAGTTTGTAATTTTATGCTCTCGTCTACACAATTTACTGTACCAGCAATCTTTTTCATTGGAAAACTTGGATATATGGCTTACTATTGTGTAATCTAGAACATTAATAAATGTAGTGAATAGTTGAAGCCCTAGCACATATCCTTGTGAGACACCACTAATCACTTCCTTTCAATTCGAGTACATACTCATTATCCCTACCCTTTGTCATCTACCGCCTAACCAATCTCCTAACCAGGTCAGTCGTTGCCTTCAATTCCATGAGATTTAATTTTAGCCAACAGTCTCTTATGTGGAACCTTATTGAATGCCTTCTGGAAGTCCATTTGAAGTACATACATAGATATTCCACTGTCTACTACTTTAGTTACTTCCTCAAAAAATTCAATTAGGTTTGTTAAACATGTCCTACACTTTACAAATCATGATCTCTCTGATCAGCTCAAATTTCTCTAAGTGCTCTGTCACTCTGTCCTTAATTATAGATTCCAATAACTTCCCCACAACAGATGTAAGACTAGCAGGTTTATGATTTCCTGGTTCCTCTCCCCTTTCTTAAATAATGGAGTTACATTTGCAATTTCCCAATCTATTCCTGAAATCGAGAGAACTTTGGAAGATTATAGATAAAACGTTTGTGTTTCCTCACCTATTTCGTTTAAAACCCTGGGGGTAGAATCTGAAGACCTGGGGATTTGTCAGTCTTTAGTGGCATTGTTTGCTCTAATACTGTTTTCTTGCTTAGTGAGTTCCAGTCCTTGATTCATTATTAATTTCCCTGGAATGTTAGGTATATGTCAGATCTCAGCTGGCCTAAATTTAGGAAGTCTATTAAAAATGCCTCTTAGGCCCACACCCTCCCACGCCCTGAGCCCACTGATTTTTGTGTGACTTACTTCCCGTACCCTGCAACCCTTCACCAGAAAATATAGGCTCTTCCCTGATCTTTAGCTCCAGCTGCCAGCCCCTTACTTGCAACCTAAAGGCACCCCACTGGCCTGCAGACCTAACAACGTCCCCGCCAACCAGCACCTGTCATCCGCCATTCACGGTCAGGAAATGCAGCATGTGCCCTTGGTAACCACCATCCCTGCCTTACCGGTGTCCTGCATTCATGGAAATTGCTGCAGACTTTGATATCAATGGAAGAAAAACCAGGAGATAAGCGAACTGGCCTGTGGAGGCACTATCACTTGATTTTCACCCAGTGATTAAAGTGCAAGTGACCCCCTTTTCAGTACGAATCTGGTTAGTTCTAATGGATATCCTGTGTTATGTTCAATATTTGTCACCTTTCTTTCACTATGATGTGTTACACTCACTCTCTCTACTTCAGTTTGGCACAGGAGTCGACCGAGTGTGTTTCAAAACAACTTTGATTTGCCACTGAAATATTCTTGGGATGTGGGCATCCCTGGCAAAGCTGGCATTTATTGCCCGTCCTTAGTGGCACCCCCCCCCACCCCCCAAAAAAAGCAATATTAAAAACATACTTCTTCTTTCATATGTTAGTAGCAAAGCAAATCAAATGTCAATATCTAAGTCAGATACCCAGGCCAAAGCTTCTGGAGTAACAGTGTGGATATCTTGTAGGCTGCCTGCAAATTTCCTCTGAGGGCTGTGTTCAATGATGTGCTGCAGGGTCTGATTAGAGACTCCACATAAGGAATTAATGTTACTCAATCTACATTACTTGTGCTTTTAGTTAAACATCTCATTCATTAGATCCTTCCAAATTCTGGAGCTAATAGATAAAAGAATCCTGTGTTGCTTTAAGCTGACATTTCTGAACTGGAGTTTAGAGTTCACTTTTTCTTTTAAGCTTAGAGTGTGATTTCTTTGAAGCCTCGCAGTAACCGTTTCAGACAGGAGACGACCTTTGGCTCATCTAACCCACCTATCCACAGTATTCCTATGGTGCATTTTGCAACAATCCTGAATCCCATTTGTTAACCAGAACCTGTCCAGTCCCCTCTTTAAACCCATTCAGGTATCTTATGCCATCACCTGTACCAGTGATTTATTCCACATATTTACCACCAGAGTAAAAATGTTCCTCCTGCATTTCCTATTGTTGTTTTTGTTCCACTACATTTCCTTATTTGGTGAGCAGAGAATCTGGCACCAGTATCTCGGATGACGGAGATGAGTAGAATCCACTAGCCATTCTATCATAACCTCAGCACTAAACTATCAAGTGGCTAGATTATGTCTGACTGGAAAAATACATTTACAACTCATCTCATGTCTTTGTGTGTAAAATGGCAATGTGTGATGTTCAAAATTCAAAGGCTTTCTTGCTGAAAAGAGACCAAATTCTTCCGGTGTTTGAGAAACTTTCTTTGGGTTCTTTTTCTTGAATACTGCATGGTATCCTTCTCTAAGGCCTTGGACTAACATGAAAACACAGTACTGTATACAGTGCTGTATATACCATTACATCTGGCTCACTGTGGTCAGAACTATTTTGATACATATACACTGTTAAGAAAGAAAAGCAAGAACTTGCATTTATATAGCACCTTTCACGACCTCAAGACATCCCAAAGTGCTTCACAGCCAATGAAGTACTTTTGTTTTTAAGTGTAGTCACTATAGTAATATCGGAAACAAGTTAGCCAAAACATGCATTGCAAGGTTCCACAAACAACAATAAGATAACAATATCTGTTTTAGTGATGTTGGTTGAATGCTAAATATTGGCCAGGGATCCCTGCTCTTCTTCACATAGTGCCATGAGGACTTTTACATCCACCTGAGAGGATAGACAGGGTTCAACATCTTATCCAAACAACAGTACCTCCATTAACTCCCTCTGTACTGCACTTGAAGTGGAAGTCTAGATTATGTGCACAAGCCTCTGGAGTGAGACTTAAACCCACAACCTTCTGGCACAGAGGCCAGTGTGCTACAAACCGAGCCATGGCTGAAACTAGATACATTACTAATTTTACCTGCACATCAAAAAAGCTTTGAGAGTGATTTTGCTAGTTTGAAGAGGTATAGTAATTCTGGAGCTAGGAATATAGATGTAAATGAGTTGTTTTCACTCAAATTTCTTCATAAACATGCTGGATTCTCAGAGGTTTTTTTCATCAGGCAGAAGCTCAAGCTGAATTATTTGAAGCAGTTGTACAGTAAATTAAGGTTGTCTGGAAAGGTTTACTGCATTGTCTGCACTAATTTACTTCAGATTCAGAGGCAAAGGTCTGAATGCTGAAAGTTGGCAGCTTTAACTACTATCATCGACTTGAGTGGCTGCTGTGGAAAAGGTCTGGTATTGTTTCTATTACATAAGGAAGGTGGTGGATGAAAGTAGCACCATCCATTATAACTTCAGTCCCTGGAGAATTCGGAAGTATGAGAATGGATGCAAGCTTGGTTGGGGGCAAAATCTTACATCCCCAGAGTAAAATATTTCTGCAGCTAGTGACACATTGAACTCCTCTTAAATATGTAACTGAAAACTGGTGTGGTCCATTGTAGTTGTACATACATTTTACACTTAAACAGCAGATATGTGTGAGTGTGCATGTGTGAATTCAGAAGTTTATATAAATTATCCAATGCTAAGGGCTTTTCTAAAGGTTGCAATTTGAAAGAAAGGTATAAATCACATTGAACATACCAATAATAAAGGAGAAATGTGATGCGTACAAAACTTTATTAACAAATGCTTATTTTAGTCACAGCAGACATAATGAATAAATATTTAAAAATCATGACTTCAAATAATAAATACCTGTTACAATTTGAAAATTGTTGCTAATGGTAAAGGCTAGGCTTTGTTAAAGAACTAATTGGCTAGTCTTATTTTCAGGATGTGCCAGTTGGTTTGTTCAATTGGCCAATGCTTAAAAATCAGAGTGAAAGAAAACCAACTTATTTCGGAGGACTTCAGATAAACAGTCATAATTCCAAATTATTCCACTAATAATTTAATAGAAGAGCTACAGTTTAAATGTTATCTTTTTAGTAACTGCTATGAAATGCTTAACTGCAGCAAAGATTTAGTAGCACAGAGGCCATTTTCTTAAAAAAAACTACACTGCACAAAAGTGCATTAGATTGTATATAACAATTCCCTTAATGCTCATAATTATACATTATTCAATTAAAAATCTTTATTTTAGACAATGTTTACGAACTCCATTCACGAGTTTTGCCTTTATAGGCAACTGAAAAATCCCACATGGTATATTTTGTTAAAAATATTTTGATGCTTGGGAATAAAGACATTTTATGATCCCTATTCTTCCTCAAAGTGAGGCCAGTTTCACGTTCCTCTGTGTGACAGCAAGAAATCTGCTTTCATTAACTTCATTACAAAAAAATAGAAAGAGTACTTCAAGTAATTTCTAATATTAGAAGTGATGCTGTATAGTAAAAGGTAGTTTTTGCTCAGCATTTACATTATTTAAGCAACAAAGTAAAATAACCTATTCTTTTACAAAATCCTGTCTCTAGCACAGTGTATTAATCTATTTACTTCAATGAAAATCTGTACCTTCTTATTGCCAATAATTGGATTAAAAGCAAACCTGTTGCAGAACTTCAAAATATACACTTAACTTTATAATCATTGAATAATGCTGTAAAACTGTGCTGTAAAACTGTACTGTAATATACAAACCAAAAAAAGGATTCACTGTGAATATATATATAAACATCAACATTACATAGATCCAAATGTTAGGCAATGTGTGGCATTTAAAAAAATACTTTGAAGAAAGTAGAGGATAGAAATGATGTTATGAATGCTGAGCACATGCATATCAAATTCCTCGCCCTGTTATTTTAATAGAGGCAGTAACACTGCTGTTAATGTCGTGGAGAGGAATTTGATGAAAGTGCATTAAGTGTTCATGTCACATTGGACAGTCATTTCTACCCTTATAACTTATTAGGGCCACACAAAATAAATGAATAGTTAATAATCAGCATCTGTATTTGCCTCAAACATTGCATGTTCAGCTTATTTTATACAGCAGGTCTTTTCTACTAATTGTCCTTCTGGTTCAAATTTACAAAAAGAAATGCTTCCTACAGCTAAGATATAAATTGTAAACAAAACAAAAATATGTTTTCCATTAAATACAGAAAGGTACTTTGATTACACATTCATTTCTTTAATGTGGCCTTTTCTGCATTGTTTAATACAACCTGGGGACCCTCAAGTTGTCAACATCCAGGTTTGCATTGTAAGCCCTCACTGGATCAGTGCTAAAACTACAGTACCTTTGAGTCTAGCTTGGCTGTGAAGGACAAGCATGCAAGCTGAAGCACTGAGCGGTTTGGCAATGGGAGTCTCCTGTCAGTAGAGCAATTCGGTGAGAGAATACTTTGAGACGTCCCATGCTGTATCCTGACGGTTCTTGAAGCAAATGATAACAACATAAATGGAAACAAATCAATCTGCTTGGGAGGAACATCTTAGCTTGTAGCCAGAGCACCATTTTTCCCTGCTGCGGTTTCGCCTTTGTCCGAGTGGCATGAAGGTCCTCCGTTCATCTGTACGACGACGCGGGCAGGCAATGCGTTAGATCAAGGCACTTGCGCAGGTGGCGGAGGGCAGCCTGCTGGTGCTGGCGCTCCATTTCAAACCTCTGTTTACACATTCGCAGCTCCTGCAGGGACAGAATACCACAGGAACAGGCGTTTATTACCATAAGAACTTTTCATTCGAATCGAGTACAGTGGCCTTTATTTAAAAAAAAATGTATTTGTAGAAACAACTGACCGAAACAGGTCAGCCAAGTTTCAGGCCTTTTTGTGCCATTAGAGGTATCGAGATGTGGGACTTGCAAATAAATATTGACAGAACTTCTATAGTTCTACACATTTTCACAGCACTGCATATGGAGGGTTGACAGGACGAGGTGCCAATCCTTGATTGCTTAGGGAGGATGGGTTGATGATCTCATTCGGCAGTGGGTGGGGGCTGTTTTGGGCAGTATAGTTTCTAGAGGTGTTTGTGTGGGCAATAAAAAGCTGGAGCTTCACCCCCATTTGAGCGACCAATTTTTAAATCTACACGATATACATTAAAAAAAAATTAGCCTCTCTCAATCCTTTGACATTCATAGATGGGATTTTGCACTTTGGCAGAATCCTGATGGAAAGTCGGTGCACCCACCCAACTAGGTTGGCGAATTTTCTGGAGTCAGGCTCTTTGAAATGATTTTGTTGGCATCGCAGTGAGATTCCCACCTTTGCTGGGGAAGTGGTGGGGCTGTGAGGTGTGGGGGGGGGGGTGTCGGGGGGAGGAAATGGCTGCTGCAAGCCACGGGCATCTCTAACAGCAGAGCAGGGTACGCTGCTTGTGGGGGCAGCTGAAGATTAGTCTGATTAAAAAAAAAAACAAATTAAACACGGCGGGTGCGAGAGTGCAATCTATCATTTTGTGACTGATTACATTCCTTGGGGACGGATTAAGTTTTAAATATCCTCCCAACAATCATTCACTGATGGCTGACACCTACGGTGGGAACTCCTGGCTGAGAGTTGGTGGAACAGCTTCTCGGCTGATTTCCAAATCCATTTAACCCAGGAACACCGGAAATTAGGGGCGGTGGAGGGGGAAATGGGGGAGCAGGAGATCGGGCCTCACATATTTAACTCTTGCATTGGCACCGGCAACTTGACTCACCATAAAGTGAAGGATCTGAATCTGTAGAAAGAACTAACAATTGTAGCTTTTTAAAAACTATTACAGAAGTACTGTTTTGTACTACACTCTTATACATTTAATTCATGCTACTTAATAATTGTAAGCACAGCAAAAGTACAGTTTCTGGGTAATGTTAGACAAAACATCATAGGTCTTCCTGATTAATTAAAATTGCAAAGTTCTGATTATCTCTGATGGCCAAGTATTCAAAATGTTATAGGTAAGCAGCACTTGGCAGCATTTGTGGGTCGAACTAGATCTACAGTTCAGCCATAGCAAGGGTCTCCTGTTTCCATGCAGTTAACAGGATAAGGCACCTCTGGAAAGTCAAAACGCTTATTTCAAAATGATTCTGATATGCTGCCTGAAAGTTTAGTTAGAAGTGGTATGATTAAAAACATAGCAACTAAACTATAGGGGAACTTCTTCCTCCCTGATTTATCTTCTTTTAGTGAATTGTGCAGTTTTTGAAATTAGTTCTTCCTTTAAGTTCACAGCTGTTACTGCACCATCTACCTACACACTAGCTCTGTGCCGTGATGCTCTCCTGTTTAGTGAGATGTTATTGTATAAATTGTTTCTGTTTATTTACCCAAGTGCAAACTCTGTGCTGTGATACTTTCTCGTATGGTGAGTCATGTGAATAACCTTCGCTTCAATTTGTAGATTATATACTAATAATCTTGGGTATTGAAGAGGGCTTGTGGTTCTTCTGTTAATGCAGAAACCATGTAAAACATCCTTTCTATAAACATGCACCTGGCAATAACTCTTTAATTGCCCCCAGGACATGCTGCTTTACAGAAGACCCACTTTAATATGGTCTTCGTGCTAACACAAAGTCAAACAGCCTTTCTGCGCATGGAGAAGGAGTGAGCAACAAGTAAAGACCAAGTGTGCATCTGTAGAATTTCCAGCAGGTTAGTTTTAACATCAAACATTCAAAACGCAGCATTTACACTTTACGGCCCTGAAATTCCACTTGGTTGCCGTGTAAGGGCAAAACTTGCGTCTGCCCCTAACAAGACATATGACAGTGGGGGGGGGGGGGGGGGGGGGGGGGGGGGCGGAGATTCCCTACGCCAAGAGTTCCCACTCCTCAGACGGGACGGGAACGTGGCATTATCAGCAAAGCAAGGTGAGGCGTGCCGACCTATACCAGATGGGTGCAGGACCTCGAAGGGATCTCATTTTTTATTCAAAAATCTGAGGGAAGATTGCCTGCCGCCCCCGCCGCACCCTGTGCTCAGTGGTCCAAGAGGAACGAAGCTGGGGTTAAGGTTGGGGGTGCTCCCCCACCCCAACCCTGCCATGGTGGGCAGAGGCTGAAGTTTCTGGGCACATGGAGCAGGCAGATGACAGAGAAGTAATCGCCGGGATTGAGTCTTGAGCCCGACAAATCACAAGAAATATATGTGTGATTTATGAAAAGGATATGGATGCCGTAGGGAGTCTTCCCTCCCCCTAAAACAGACAATTACCAAAGACATTCTTCTTCCTACATTATCTGAAGTCTTTGGTTTCTGATGGCATACTGCACACAGTATAAAAGGCACCTCCTGCAGTGGTTACATTTGAAAGGAAGAACATCAGTAAATATTCAGAGCACCAAGTCCTCTGAAACGTTCTTTTAAAATCGCTGGATGTCTCTTTGAATTAAATTATGATAAACCTCTACTCGAATGATGGTTGATATTTTACTGTAATATACTGGAGCTACATCTCCCATTTTCACACAAGTGATCTAGTACCTTTGCTGGATTGAACAGAATTGGAAGTCATCAAGACAGCAAAATGTCACACTTGTGCCAAAACACTTCAACATACAGAGATACCCTACTTAATAAAAACCATCTTTCAAAAGCAGTTTTGTGTCTCGGCATCTGGCTATTGTACAGCCAAGTCATTTCTTACCAACATGTGTGCACTGAGGTGCTCTGCTGTCAAACTCAATTCGTGATTTCTTTCCTTGAGATGATTCAGCTGCTCCTGAAGGACTCGCTGCTCCAGATCTTTCTCTTCATAACAAAAATAATTTACCAATTGCATTAATAAAAGTCATAAGCCAGCTTTATCCTTTCTCTTCATAACATATGGCCATTTCCTGCCTCCTGTACACTGAGCCTAGAAATATTTGTGGTTTTTACAATTTTTTTTGTTGCAGTGGCTAGGATTGTTTCTTGTTTCAGTTCATTTCAACTGCAACTGTCTCTGTAATGCACGATTGTACATTGCACACAGTGAATTAAGAGTATTAACAAAGTCAAACATACAAGGCAGTAAGAGTCAAAACAGGAAGATAGACACATAAAGAGACAAAGATGAGTCGGAGATATATGCAGAAAGTAAGACACATAGCTGTGTGAAAATGAAGATTAACCAGAATAAAGCAAGCTGACAACATTCAGAGAAAATAAGAACCAATGGGTCAGGAAGATGAAAGACAAATTGCTAAATTCTTTACTCCTTATTTATCTTTCTTCACTCAGCATTTTTCCTCCAAACTCATTTATCATTTTGTTTTCTTTCTCTTTGATATTAAATCCTATATAACATGATACTTAACATTATAGCACTAGTGCTTTGGAAACAATCCTGTAATATAACAAGAGCAACAGGTTGCATTTATATAGCATGATTAACTTCAGAAAATGTCCCAAGGTGCTTCACAGAAAAGTAATCAGACAGAAATGGACACCGGGCCAAAGAAGGACCGGTGACTAAAAGCTTGGTCAAAGAGGTAGGTTTTAAGGGGTGTTTTATTGGAAGGGAGAGGGAGAGAGGTTTAGGGATGAAATTCCAAAGCTTTGGGCCAAGGGAGCTGAAGGCATGGTTGCCAATGGTGGAATAGAAGGATTGGGAGATGCACAAGAGGCCAGAATTGAGGAACGCAGAGTTCTTGGAGGTTGTAGGGCTGGAGGAGGTTTCAGAGATAGGGAGGAATGAGGCTATGGAGGGATTTGAACACGAGATGAGAATTTTACATTTGAGGCATTGGTAGATTGGGAGCCAATGCAGGTGAGGCGAGCTAGGCTCTGTCTTCAGATGATGTCATCGAGGAACAGAATGTAGATGAGACATAGGAGGGAGCCAAGGATAGATCCTTGGGCAACTCCAGAGGTAATGGTGCGATGGCAGGAAGAGAAGCCACTGCAGAAGATTCTCTGCTTACGACTGGATAGGTAAGAGTGGAACCAGGCGAGGCCAATGTCACTCAGCTGGATAATGGAGGAGAGGCATTGGCGGAGTTTTGTATGGGCAACCGTGTCAAAGATTGCATTAAGGTCAAGAAGGATGAGGAGGGATAGTGCACCTTGATCACAGTCAGAGGATGCCATATGTGATTTTGATTCGGGCCATTTCAGTGATGTGGCAGGGGCAGAAATCTGATTGGAGAGGTTCAAACATGGAGTTGTGGGAAAGATGGATACAGATTTGGGAGACGACACGACTGTTGGAAAATATATATTCGCTTTTGCAAATTTTTATAGAAACCAAACCAATGGCTAATGCAAGAATTATGGGTCGGATAAAGAGCAGCAATATGGGTGAAAGATAGTTAGCCTAAGAAAGCAAGGGTGTTTCTGCATGGAGCCTTTCTAAAGCCCTAAACTCCAGATAACGCATCTTGAGCAAACCGTACAGGAAGCAAAAGTTTAACATTTTAAATAGCTTACTTTACCAGTTGCGCAGGAAGGTATTTCGGCAGAGACATGTGTAATGAAAGATAGTTGACCACTGTTTAAAAGGATTATAATTTTAGACAATGGAACAGGATCTGATAAGCATAAATCCCCAAAACTTGTACATGTTCAGCAATCTGTTCGATGACCTAAGATTCATAAGACGCCCAATAAAATTAAAACTCATTGACCGAAGGATCACAACTAAAACTTGATGACTTAAGTGAATTGTAAAAGTCACAAATCTGACCATATATGGGCAATGAAATGACTATAAAGAGGGGAAAATTATTGTGCTATCTGTCACTTCGGGAAACAGGAGAAGCGTCCGGACTCAGCCAAATGTTCCAAGCGTAAGCATGCAGTCAACTGCTTAATTACGGCTTGCATTAGAATATGTCTGGAAGACCTAGAAATTCATCTCGGGCAGTGGGACAAAACGGGCGGTCTTGGATCGGCTGCCTGTTATATGCAATGGAACTGACTACAAGGCACTGCGTATAACGGGCAGCCGACCTGATACCACCCGTTCTGCGCCACCTCTCGAGATGAATTTCTAGGCCATAGACTCTTGTTAACTTTCTGTTAATGTATGTCTAATTATGTTCACATGTACTTTTGAATAATAAATATGTAGAACTGACTGAATTCATTAGAACCAGAATTTAACAAATAAGTTCAACAGACTTTGGGGAGGTAAGAGTGGTTGGAGAGGGGGCTGTAGTTGGCAAGGGCAAAGGGGACAAGGGTGGGTTTTCTGAGGGAGGGAGGGGATAGTGTCAGGTTTGAAAAGGAAGGAGACGGTGCCCGAGGAGAGGGAGAGAATGGTTTACAATATCAGATAGCACGTGGAACCAGGAAGGTCAGCAGTTTAGTGCGAATGGGATTGAGCGAGCAGGAGCGGAGTCTCATGGACAAGATGAGCTTGGAGAGGCTATGAGGGGAGATAGGAGTGAAACTAGAAAAAAAGTTTAGGGTTAGAGTAGGGGTGGGTGCAGGGGGATCTTTTGGAGAAGTTTGGCTTGGTGTGCAAGGGGAAGGAAGGGATGTGACGGAGACAGCCGGGTGAATTAACAATGTTAATGATCCTTAACCAATTTCCCTTATTTCTTTGCAATTTTTAAATTGTCTTTTCTTTTTTTCACTTGTTGCTACTTTCCCTGTGATTAATAAGCTGCACATTTTTCCTTTGACCACTTAAATATTGTGACTGAATAAAAAGAGCCAATATCCAAATATTCAGTGTTATTACAGAACTGGCAAAAGGGGCATTTCAAGACAGAAGAGGTTAAAAACCACTCTTGTCTGGCATTTTAAATATGGAGATGTGTGTAATTACCCCCAAGCTTCACCTTTATGTACATTATTCTTGGTATAACTAGAAACAGAGATGTGGATTCCTGCAGCAAATCTGAAGTGCTTCCAATGCCATTAATCACCCTCACTATTTCAACAGGCTGTCAGCCTGGCTTGGTTCGAATCATTTGAAGCTTACAGGAGTCTTGCAATAAAATGAATTAGCATTTTGTGACACAAAAGTTTTTCTTGTTCCCCAACAAATGTTTTGGCACTCTGATACTGTACATTCTTCTTTCTATGTCTCTCAAAGTGAAGGATCGAACATTTTAGTCAAACGTACAGAGTGGAGTTCCAACTGCATTTGAAGACTTGCACTCCTCTTATAAGGACGCGTTTTGAAAATATCTGTTTTTTCATGCCTGTCAAACACGGATTATAAATGACTCTCACTACAATCTAGGGATCAAACATGTGGAACACAAGCCCCATCAGGAGTGAAAATTGGGCTACGTAGACTATCACTGGGGACTGGCCATTTCCTTATTTTTCCTGGAAGTCCCAACTTAATATTTATGCGATTGCCTTTCTGAATCTATACTTAAATGTTGCACCTGCACTGTCAGTCACCGTCACTTGCTCAGAGCTAGCACTCATTTTCTAAGCAAACCCACTGAGAAGTTGGACTGTGTCTGCGATCAGACAGGAAATGAAGTCAAGAAAAATGTAATTCTTTGGCAGGCCAGGGACTCCAGGAATCAGAAGTCGAGAGCCCCAGAACAATGCAGGGGCCCCACAGGAGCCAATGTGGGGGGTAAAATTAGCAAAACAATGTGCAAAGTACTTTTAACATTCACACATTCTATGCAACAGGTTGCAACACCTTAAGGACTGCATACATTTTTAAAGTCTTAATTTGTCAGCATGGACTAGATAATATCATATGTAAAAAGCCACCAAATGCATGCTCTTTAGCTGATGCTATTGTGCTTCATTTTAAATATACTGAATTGCACATTCAGCCGTTCTCCAAGAAACGAATTTAGTACTGGGGACTCCACTTTCTTCCAATACTCCAGACTAGTAGAACTCTTGAAAAACAGTGTGTAATCCTTACCAAAAGATTGAAGGGAGATGTTGGAAAATATTTTTATATAGAGGGTCTTAGGACATGGAGGTGCCGAAATTGCCCCTCCCGAGAAGGCCTCTGGCTGCCTGAAGGCAGTGGTCACGGGGAGGCACAGAATGGCCGCCGACTCGCCGCGGCCGCATTTTGTAAATTGCTCTTCATCAGAGTTGGAGCCCTGTAGGGGACCACTCCGCCTGTTTTCCCGCCGCGGTGTGCAAGTGCCGACCCCATACCGACCAGCGGCGACCCCCTCCAGAAATTGCCCCGCGGGAAATATCCCTTTTGCAGAATTGCCCTGCGGGAGTGGCGCCCCCACCGGCCGGTGCCCCCGACAGCTTTTTGTATCGGTGCACGGCCGCCCTTAAAGGGGAGGTGATGCTGCCAGCGACGCCATTTTATTTTTAATTGTCGGCCTACTGCCAGATCGGTCCGACAATTACGCCCTCGAGTTCAGCTGGGCCACCATCAGGCAAGCCTGGCACCCCCTCTTGGGTGCCAGGCTGCTGGCCCGGCCGAAACCCTCCCCAGTGAGCCTATGTAAGAAATATGCAGAGCTCGTAGCGGCCCTCGCCTTTAACTGAAGGTGTGAGACGCGCTGACATCATTAGCGTGACGCTGATGAGTGATCGGAACGGCCGATCTGCTGCAAGGGCCCTTCCGCCCCTCAGCCGCAACTACATCCGTCCCAACCAAAAAAAACCTTCCAAGTGCAGAATAGCAACCGATGGAGCGGAGAAAAACGTCAAAACGTCTAAAAATGGAGGTTGCGCCCCATTTCGGGTGGTGGCCAATTTTGGCCCCGGAATGTTTTGCCCCAAATAATAGTGAAAGCAGAGTCCATAACAGACTTTAAAAAGGAGTGTGTAAATACTTGAGAAAGAACTATTTAAAACAGGCAAATCAGGGCTAAATGGATAACTCTTTCAGATGGCCAGTGCAGCTGTGATGGGCCGAATGGTTTCCTTCTGTGCTATAAAACTCATATTAATTTTAGGCAGTTACCAGATGGAGCTTGCCCGCTTGTTGTTGCCGGCATGAGGTCCCAGCCATTTTGAGGCCCGGGCTTCATTTACATATTGCCAGCGAGCTCCAGGTGCCAAGCGGTGCCTCGCTGCAGCTCCCCAGTTGTGCGAAGGTGGGAAATTGGCCGGCTCCCAGGCTGAGCCGGCTGACAGTCGGAGCCTGGGAAAGGGAGGGGATCTAAAAAAAGGACGCCTTGGACAGGCTGGCAGCTGGAGAAACATTCCAAATATTAAACGTTTCTTAGATTATTTTTCTGAGTGGTCTCCAGCAGTCCCTTTAAGAACCACTGGGCTGGTCAATCAATGCCTGGTAAAATTAAGTGCAGCCTGTGTGTCGCACGCACACTGCCCATCTGTACTTCAAAGTTATAGTAGTTGTCATTGGACCCTGATTTCTAGTTCACAAGTGGACTCCCACCTGAAACAGGCAGACACTCTGGCCACCCATCTTAGGACCCAAACCAAGATGGCACCAGGGTGAATGGGGTGCTAAATTACCCGAGGCCACTATCACCCCGTTTATGTTGGGCGGAGCGAGCTAAAACCGACCTTTGTGATTCTAATGCCTTATGGTATCCAGGAAAATGCATTACTTTAATTTTATATAAAATATAATCCAATCCTGTTGATGTTGCACAGTTACATCTGAAGTGGTCCACTAGTTTGGTTCAGTTGGACTCTTCTCTCATCCTTACCTTCAAGGTATTCTTGGTAGGCTTCGAGGACACTTGTCACTCCCTGCCATTTTGGTTGCTGATCCATTTCATCCTCACTGTCCAATTCCTCAGGCTGAGGGTTAACTTGTCTGCTCTGATCCAAGATCTCGAGCACTTGCTGTTTTGGTACATCACACAGTGATGAACTCTGAGCCAGTGAACTGCAATTCCTGTCACTCTGCCGATCACCCACTGAACAGTTAATGAACAAGATGATATTTGAGTTAACAGATACATGCATGGTGGATCAGTGATCACACTGTTGTATTTTGAAGAAAACATATTTGACAAAGGAAAGGATATAAAGTATTAATCTGCTGTAGATTCAAACGTACCACAAAGGCAAAACGTAAAGTCTTACTTTAAAGTTATCAGTTAGTTAGCAACAGGGGAAAATCTCATGTCATCAGTTTAATGCGACTGTTAACTTCAAACTGCTTCCTGTTTTTCACCAAATTAACATATAACTTCCACTATATTGTGCTATAGTATAAAACATGCACAAATTCAGTTAGCCTAAGAAAGCAGTGTGTGCTCCCAGGTTTTGCAAAATGTCAGTGTTTTCAAAAAACATGTGTCATATCGAATGTTAGTAGGTGGTGAAATGCAGCAGTTTGTTGCACAATGTGTAAATGTAATGCCCAATGAAGCCTGTCCCAGCCTAGAACCATGCAGCCATTTTCATACAGGGAAGCATTGCAAATGAGATAACACTGCCTTTTACCAAGTTTCTCTTTCTTGCATAGGTTCAGAGATAAACGTTTGAACTAAGGTTCCTACATCACAACAGTGATTCCACTTCAAAAAAACTATGTCATTGGCTGTAAAGCGCTTTGGGACGTCCAGTGGTCGTGAAAGGTGCTATATAAATGTAAGTCTTTCTTGTTTTAAGTATCAGAGTTGTGGTGGTAAATAGCCATAATATGTAATCTGTATAGCAATCTATACTCTGGCCTGACAGCACTGTGCTGGAGAGACTAATCTTTGGTCTTATCATCCTCATTTTTGAAACAAAATAATCTAAATATAATGGTTCTAAGTTGTATCTAAAACATGAAATGGAATCAAGTGTAAGCGAAGGGTTAGATTTTAACAGTAAATAAAAATTGACTTGTTATCAATGCAACATTTGTCCCAAAGTGCCATTTGTATTGATTTCATGAGTCAACATTTGCACACACTTGAATTTATTACACACTGCTACTTCATCTCAGTTTTACAGCCCCAGTTATAATTTGCAATTCCTGGGAACTGATCAGTAGTGACATATTGTGGATCAAAAAAAGGAAGAGACTGCATGCGAACCACTGACAATTTGATACTCTTTTACATTATCACATGATGGGTATTGACAAATCCTGATACCATCAAACAAAGGATAGCACAGTATTTGAATCCCTTCACTGGTAGAAGAACAGGATTTCCTTACTGCACCGCAGTGGAGGGGGTGGGAATAGGCAAAGTGCGATTGTAACTAGCAATGCTACATTCTCCTCATTCCCCTAGGTTTCTCCTTATATTGGAATATGGTCCCATGGGCACTGGCAGTCTTGAGGCGACTGTTTCTATGGCCATTCCTCAAATTTGAGCCTGGACTGTGAGTGTTGGCGGGCTACTTGAAAGTTGAAGGCTGTACAATCAAGGCTGTTGCTATTCTTGCCCAGTTTTCGCACGTGCACAGGCTACAGCATGTTTCTTTCTCTTGCCTTGGGATGTTGAGGCTAATTGTATTGGCCTTGCTGATGTCTCTAAGAAATAGGCTAAATCTGTATAGTTCAGGGAACATACAAGGGACCTGCCTGATTTGTACCACACCGTGTGGTGGATTTATAAACTGTGCCACTCGGACAGTCTCAAAAATTATTTGATCTTTTTTTCTTGAGCGTGACGCACTTGCTCTTTCTAAGTTAGTTTTCCTCAGCCCTTAGTGACACAAATTAGAATTTAAATATTAATATGATGGTGTTAAATTTAACTTTGTGCGAATAAATAAGTTCTCGGCCTACAAACAACTACGAAGAGGGCTCGTGATTTGTTATTGCTTAGAAAACGGCGTTTTCACTGCCTGCAGGATTTTTAATGCAAATCGCAGATTTTATGTGGGAAGTGTGGAAACTCAAGGTGTTTGCTACGGAATGTCATGCTGCACCAAATTATTTATGCTGTCTATCAGCATGGGTTAAAGAATGCCTGACTGACTCAGCTCATTTGAACTGTGCTTTCTCTAGCCCAATTGTGGAGCGGGACTAATACCGGTCACACAGTTTGCCAGTCTGCAGGCAGAGGATGCCAGATGGTGATGGCCAGCAAGAGGAGAGGAGAGGGAAGGCACAAGGGGTGAACTGGGTCTTTTAAATAAACAAAAAAAAACTTACAAATGAGATTCATAAGTAGGGTTGCTTATCTTGACTTGATGCATTACCTTTTGGTTGCTTTTCAGTGCTCTGCAGCACAGACTCGCAAAACTTCTGCAGAAACTCATCCAGCAGTTTGATTTTTCCATTCCTGTCAGTTACCATCCCAGATGGTTTCGCCTCGTCACTGGAGGCGCTGTGAGAATCTGCTGCTCCCAGCTTGTCAGATTTGTTCTCATTTACGCTGCTTGTGTGATCCTTTGACACAGTCTCTGATGCTTCTGGTGTCAGCAGTGGCCTGTGTCGCACTGCCTGAGGCTGGGCTGCCAGGCCCTCGTGAGAGCGAGCAGTTGGATTGCTGTCAGGTGGCAGCACCGAGAGGCAGCTGACGTCAGCCACACCTGTCAGGCCGGGCGCATCTGCAAAATAAAAACAGATCATCTCTTCACTTTCTGATGTCTCTATGAAGCTGCGAGTTCCTTGGTGTAAATATCCTGACAGCGGCATTACTCACATCTTGTGTTGAGAGTATTTCATCTGGGGACAATCTGGCTGTTTTGAATACTTGATTGAACAGCTGAATCTAAACCAAACCTGATACGGGTGCTTGCAGGTGTCAGCTCAGCAGTTGTGGCAAACTTTTGCTGGATGCCGGCAATGAATGCTAAGTTGAATTGATCTATTATAAGAACGGTCAGAGGGCTCATGTATTTTATGCCCCCACTGAAAATTCCACACCTAGCCAGTTTGGTTTCAGGTTGGCTCAGAATTCCTGCATCTCATCAAAAATTCCGAATACGTCAGTGATTTAGAGAAACAAAATCACGTTTATCATGCACAGCTGAGGACCTGCCTTGCTGAGGTAGGGACTCCAGATTGTAAGAATAATTCAATCCGCTCATCAATAATAACATAATAATGTTTACACAGACCCAGGGAGAGATCGCCGTAAGTGGCAGCAGCTTCTAGCTGGCTTCCTCTTTGCTAGTCAGTCAGAGCACCCAATTAAAGCAGTGGAGAATACATCACCATCAGGTCTACTCCTTTTGATCAGCCGTACCGTTCTCTGTTCTCAGGCAGTAGGTGCCTGGGAACAAGAAAGGGATCAGCAACTCACAATAATCTATTTCTGCCATTACTTCCCTTCAGTTAAATGAGCACCAGCATGTCACATTTGGTAATTAACATAAGAACATAAGAAATAGGAGCAGGAGTAGGCCATTCGGCCCTTCGAGCCTGCTCCGCCATTCAATAAGATCATGGCTAATCTTCTACCTCAACTCCACCTTCCCGCACTATCCCCAAATCCCGTGGATCCCTTAATATCCAAAAATCTATCGATTGTCCTCCAGTTCATGTCTTTTTAGATTTTAGATTATCCCTGGAAAATTACATAGCTACAAAAAGGTCACCCCCACTGATCTGATACAGCCAGGAAGGAAAATTGGGTGGGATCTATAACAGGCAGCTGATTTGATACCGACAGTAAGGAAAATCAGGTGAGTTTTATAACAGGCTCGCCGATCCGACATAGCCAGTCTTCCACCCCCGCCGAAGTTGAAAGTTACACCTATCATTTTTATTTTTAAAATTAAATAATCACAAAGAATGTAAGAATGACTTTTGGTGCACATTATGTGTGTGTGTGTGTGTGGGGAAGGAGGTGTGCTGAATGCCAACTCATTGATAAAGTGGGCTAGTACATTGTTCGTAACCTCTGGATTCTGGATTTGAACCCACACTGATATGATGAACACTTTCTCTCGCTGTAGACTATGAGGGCCTAGAGTAACATGTGAAACTTTGCACTTGAAATGTTGCTGTGCTTTAATGTCCATTTTGTGATGTGGTCTGAGTGACAGATTTCTTTTATTGTGTTTCCTTTCGTACCTGAGAGTGAATGCAAAGTAGGAAAGAATTAACATAAAGGAGGGAAATCCTGGAAGAACGGCACCATTATTCAAGTCTGGAAGGCGTGGATGTGAATAAAGTCCTGAATTTAAACATGTTGGCCTTAAGTTTCCTCAGGGATTTGGCAGGATTCCAGTGGCAGTGGAAATGGGGTGAGGCTCATTAACACTAGGGCTGGAATTTTCCGACGGGTCAGTGGGCAGGATCAGTGGCAGGTCAGGTGGGAAAATGTTTTTTTCTGTCAGCAGGGCAGGACCCTGCTGTCAACACGCTGCAGCACGCCTTTCCCAATAACAGGTCCATCAGCGCGGGGGACACAATTAATCTCATTAACATCTAGTTGACAGATAATTAACTTCATGACCACGGGAACCACGCTGTTTGGGGACCATGTCTGTCAATGAGGTGGGAGTTCAGTCGCCATTACTCCAGCTGATTGCAAATGAATAGTAAAAGTTCCCACCTGATAGATCTTCACTTTCCTCAGCTACAAGCTGTATCTCAGTCCATTTCCATCCAGCAGAAATTCTGCAGGCTTTCCACTTTCCAATCTCCATCCAGTATCACCTCATTGTAAGAACTCTCTCACCATTGACGGAATGTTTCTGTCATTTCTACTTCAACTGCCATCTATTCCATCAACATCACCTTTCTACCCTCTCACCTTTGTCCTCAGAATCCGACCATGATCTTGCCCAACAGCAGAGGGCATCAGCACTCGATCACATTGCTGCCCGGGAGGCCAGGAATGCCCTGACCATGGCCAAATTTACTTCACTTGATGCTGTACACACCGGTTGCCACATGATATGCCAGGTTGGCACCACCCCACACCAACACCATAAAGCAACCCGACAATGTCCAAGCCATTCCTTTCACACTCACCACCATTGCGGTGGGTCTCACCATTCACTGCAACTCACTAAGCCACTTCCAAAGGTGCATAAACTGTCCAAGAACGCAAAGTGTTGAAAATAAAGGTTTCAATGTTTGACAGCACATTGATAGAAACTTTACATGAACATTGGATAAAACACCCAAGTGGCTACCCTTGTGTGTTGTTAGTTGGTATGATTGCACTAGGATGAGGGCGTGTGTGAGAGGTAGCTAGTGAGATGGAGATGTGATAATGTAGATAGAGAGGGATAGGTGGAGGTGCAACGTTAGTTGATGTAAGTAAGGATGGGTAGAGGTATGGTAGGGAAGGCAGAATGATGGGATGTGATGAGAGGCACAGGAAGATGAAGGTGGCTTTGTACTAACATTTTGAGATCTAATGAGACCATTGAAAGGTTTGCACCACTGCATCCAGCATATGGAGGGAGTCATGGGAGAACCTGGGTGCAGCTCTGCACCTCTGTGCAGTAATTGTTAGTGTTTGCAGCACTTCAATGCTGTAGAACATTGACAGCACAAATGTCAAGATAAATTTGGCCATGGTATCTTTAAGGAAACCGGCTGATGACGTATCATGAAATTACATCATCAGACTCGCTTCCTCATATTGGACCAACAAACGCGCTTGGCGGGCTTAACAAGCCCTAACAAGGGAAAATCATTTTGGACAGCGGGATGGAGCCAGTAGCGGGGTCGGAACCCGCCACCCATGTCGCCTGCCTGGACCCGACGAGGTGAGCAAAATCCCGGCCTGGGCTTCTGCCTCGAAAAGCAGGATATAGGGCAAGAGTTTCCTATGGGCAAAGTAGCAAATTACAACCAGTAATGTGCATGTTATCCCTTCTGCCCTGCGCCAAGAGACTACCCAAGCAGACTCTGCTGAAATGTTGCTCAGGGCATTAGGGAAGTGGGCCAGTATATCAGTGACTATTATTTCCAACATAGGCGAGTGGCACTCAGAAGATTGAGTATGAGCTCAAAAACAACTCCGCCTTCTTAGTAGGTGATGGTGATGGAGAAAGATCCCAGTCCCTAAACTTGGACTAAATTACACTTAGTGGTAAAATCAGATACAAGAGAACCACTTGTACCCCGGGGAACTGATAAAAATATTAGGAGATTTTGGTTTCTACCTTCTGACTCCCAGAGGCAGGAATGCTACCACTAAGCCAAAGGCTCCCTCTAAACAAATAAACCATCAGTACAAAATTACCCCAACTCGAACTAAATTGCCACACTCACTCAGAGACCAGAATTTTAATTTGGATACGGGTAGGGAGCTGGGGGGCTGGAAAGCAGTTGGGGGGGTGGGGAGGGTCAGAAGACCAGAGTGGGGAGGTCGGGCGTCGGGCACGGAGAATGAAAGGCCGGAGGGGATGATCAGCGATCTTGTTGGAGGGGGTGGTTACACAGGCCTCGGGAGGTGGAGGGGGGGACGGGAGTTGGGGGGATTGGAAGAGTCCGATTGCGGGTGGTTGGTGTGGCAGGAACGCTGAGGAAAGGCACTTACCTCCTGGATCCAGCATTCTTTGCCTTCCTTTAACTGGCAGGTTCCCCAAGGCCTGGGAAACCTGCCTGCCATAGTTAAAGGAAAAAAACAGACAGACTTGCATTTATATAAAACCATTCACGGCTCCGAGTGTCCCAAACTGCTTTACAGCCAATGAAGTCATTTTGAAGTGTAGTCACTGTTGTAATGTAGGAAATTTTAATTTGAAATAGAGGTTCATCATTAGGCATAGCGCTTCATTTTAATATTTAAAGTGCCAACCTGCGTGCTGGGATGGGTTGGCTGCCTGCCCCCGACCCCCCCCCCCCCGTCTCCCGTCTGTTAACACCGAATGTGGCCGGCTTGGAGTCGGGATTCAGCTTTTTAACTCTTTACCCTGCCATCTGACCCCTAACCCACCTGTTTTTTGGGGTTGTAATTGTTGTATCCTTATACACTATTGTAAATCAACACGAGGCACATTCTGCAGACAAGGTCACTCTGACCCTACACTTTTATTCACAGGACCAAGAAGTCATGACCCTGCGTGGGACCTCCCTGTATATACCTGGATGACCAGGTGAGGAATGTCTCCCACAAGTTCACCCCCTGTGGTCAAGGTGTGCATTTCTTAGGTGTATACAGTATGCAGTGTTGTTATGAAGGTTACAGTTACATGAAGGTTACATACATGATATCACCTCCCGCCCCCCCCCCAATGTCTTTGGGTCAAATATTGAGTCTTTCAGGCGGTCGACGCTCTCTCGTGGAGCGCCGCAGTTGGGGCTCTGGTTGTTGAGCCTTGGCACGCGTCTTTGTCACCTGAGGTGATTCCGGCTCGTCCGGGCTGGCCGCAGGGACTGTGCATGCTGCTGAATGTTCCTGTTGCTCGTTCACTGACAGTGATGTGGGCAGCATCTCATGATTTTCCTCGGGTTCCTCAGTGTCCATGCTGAACCTTTTTTTTTTACTTGGTCCAGATGCTTGCGGCATATCTGCCCATTGTTAAGTTTGACCACTATGACCCTCTTCCCCTCTTTACCAATTACAGTACCCTCAAGCCACTTGGGTCCCAAAGCGTGATTAAGAACAAATACAGGGTCATCGATTTCTATACATCTCCCCTTTGTGTTACGGTCATGGCACTCATTTTGGGACTGGCGCTTGCCCTCAACAATGTCTGACAGGACTGGATGAATGAGGAGCAGCAGAGTTTTAAGTGTACGTTTCATGAGTAGTTCCGTTGGCGGGACTCCTGTGAGCGAATGCGGCCGGGACCTGTAGGCCAGCAGGAAGCGCGATAGGTGGCATTGAAGGGAGGGTCCTTGAATCTGGAGCAGCCATTGTTTTATGATTTCGACCGCACGTTCCGCCTGGCCATTGGAAGCCGGCTTGAACGGTGCTGTCCTGACATGTTTGATGCTATTACCCGACATGAACTCCCGAAATTCATAGCTAGTGAAGCACAGGCCGTTGTCGCTAACCAGGATGTCCGGCAAGCCGTGGGTCGCAAAGACCGCACGCAGACTCTCCACTGTGGTGGATGTCGTGCACGAATTCAATATGATGCACTCGATCCATTTCGAGTATGCATCAACAACAATGAGGAACATTTTCCCCATCAATGGGCCCGCATAGTCTACGTGAATACGTGACCATGGCTTGGTGGGCCAGGGCCATGGGCTGAGTGGGGCGTCCCTGGGGGCATTGCCCAACTGGGCACATGTCGTGCACCTGCGAATATAGTGTTCCAGGTCTGCATCAATTCCCGGCCACCATACATGTGACCGGGCAATGGCCTTCATTAGCACAATGTCTGGATGCTCACTGTGGAGTTCCCTGATGAATGCTTCCCTTCCCTTCTGGGGCATGACTACCCGGCTGCCCCATAGTAGGCAGTCGGCTTGGATAGAAACATAGAAAATAGGTGCAGGAGTAGGCCATTCGGCCCTTCTAGCCTGCACCGCCATTCAATGAGTTCATGGCTGAACATGCAACTTCAGTACCCCCTTCCTGCTTTCTCGCCATACCCCTTGATCCCCCTAGTAGTAAGGACTTCATCTAACTCCCTTTTGAATATATTTAGTGAATTGGCCTCAACAACTTTCTGTGGTAGAGAATTCTACAGGTTCACCACTCTCTGGGTGAAGAAGTTTCTCCTCATCTCGGTCCTAAATGGCTTACCCCTTATCCTTAGATTGTGACCCCTGGTTCTGGACTTCCCCAACATTGGGAACATTCTTCCTGCATCTAACCTGTCTAAACCCGTCAAAATTTTAAACGTTTCTATGAGGTCCCCTCTCATTCTTCTGAACTCCAGTGAATACAAGCCCAGTTGATCCAGTCTTTCTTGATAGGTCAGTCCCACCATCCCGGGAATCAGTCTGGTGAACCTTCGCTACACTCCTTCAATAGCAAGAATGTCCTTCCTCAAGTTAGGAGACCAAAACTGTACACAATACTCCAGGTGTGGCCTCACCAAGGCCCTGTACAACTGTAGCAACACCTCCCTGCCCCTGTACTCAAATCCCCTCGCTATGAAGGCCAACATGCCATTTGCTTTCTTAACCGCCTGCTGTACCTGCATGCCAACCTTCAATGACTGATGTACCATGACACCAAGGTCTCGTTGCACCTCCCCTTTTCCTAATCTGTCACCATTCAGATAATAGTCTGTCTCTCTGTTTTTACCACCAAAATGGATAACCTCACATTTATCCACATTATACTTCATCTGCCATGCATTTGCCCACTCACCTAACCTATCCAAGTCACTCTGCAGCCTCATAGCATCCTCCTCGCAGCTCACACTGCCACCCAACTTAGTGTCATCCGCAAATTTGGAGATACTACATTTAATCCCCTCGTCTAAATCATTAATGTACAGTGTAAACAGCTGGGGCCCCAGCACAGAACTTTGCGGTACCCCACTAGTCACTGCCTGCCATTCTGAAAAGTACCCATTTACTCCTACTCTTTGCTTCCTGTCTGACAACCAGTTCTCAATCCACATCAGCGCACTACCCCCAATCCCATGTGCTTTAACTTTGCACATTAATCTCTTGTGTGGGACCTTGTCGAAAGCCTTCTGAAAGTCCAAATATATCACATCAACTGATCCTCCCTTGTCCACTCTACTGGAAACATCCTCAAAAAATTCCAGAAGATTTGTCAAGCATGATTTCCCTTTCACAAACCCATGCTGACTTGGACCTATCATGTCTTTCCAAATGCTCTGCTATGACATCCTTAATAATTGATTCCATCATTTTACCCACTACTGAGGTCAGGCTGACCGGTCTATAATTCCCTGTTTTCTCTCTCCCTCCTTTTTTAAAAAGTGGGGTTACATTGGCTACCCTCCACTCGATAGGAACTGATCCAGAGTCAATGGAATGTTGGAAAATGACTGTCAATGCATCCGCTATTTCCAAGGCCACCTCCTTAAGTACTCTGGGATGCAGTCCATCAGGCCCTGGGGATTTATCGGCCTTCAATCCCATCAATTTCCCCAACACAATTTCCTGACTAATAAAGATTTCCCTCAGTTCCTCCTCTTTACTAGACCCTCTGACCCCTTTTATATCCGGAAGGTTGTTTGTGTCCTTCTTAGTGAATACCGAACCAAAGTACTTGTTCAATTGGTCTGCCATTTCTTTGTTCCCCGTTATGACTTCCCCTGATTCTGACTGCAGGGGACCTACGTTTGTCTTTACTAACCTTTTTCTCTTTACATATCTATAGAAACTTTTGCAATCCGTGTTAATGTTCCCTGCAAGCTTCTTCTCGTACTCCATTTTCCCTGCCCTAATCAAACCCTTTGTCCTCCTCTGCTGGGTTCTAAATTTCTCCCAGTCCCCGGGTTCGCTGCTATTTCTGGCCAATTTATATGCCACTTCCATCCGTCTGTGGAACGGTCTGACCTCTTCATGGCATGCTCCGTGTGCGGGCGTCCAATCCCCAGTCAGGACACATTTCTTAATCAAGGATAGGAGGGGATCTCTGTTTGTCCAGGTTTTGATCTGGTGGGCTGTGATGGGGGAGCCTGCGCTGTCAAAAGCATTGACAGCCATGACCATCTCAGCGCTTTGCTCCGCTGCCCCCTCGGTGGTGGCCAGTGGAAGCCTGCTAAGCGAGTCAGCGCAATTTTCGGTGCCTGGCCGGTGCTGTATGGTGTAGTCATACGCAGCCAGCGTGAGAGCCCATCGAGCTGACGCATTGGCATTGACAGCTTTACAGTCGGACAACAGGGATGTTAACGGCTTGTGGTCAGTTTCTAACTCGAACCTTCTGCCAAAAAGATACTGGTGCATCTTTTTCACCCCGTAGACAAATGCGAGTACTTCCTTTTCAACCATCCCATATCCCCTTTCTGCTTCGGAGAGCGACCTGGAAGCATAAGCCACAGGTTGGAGTTGGTCCTCATCATTACTCTGCTGCAACACGCACCCAACCCCATAGGATGATGCATCACATGTCAAAACCAATTTCTTACAGGGGTTGTACAGGGTCAACAGCTTATTAGAACAAAGCAGGTTCTGGGCCAGATTGAAAGCCTGTTCCCTTCAGTCCCCCCAAAACCATTCGCAACCCTTACGCAGGAGCACGTGTAGCGGCTCCAACAATGTGCTTAAGTTCGGCAGAAAGTTCCCGAAATAGTTCAATAGTCCCAGAAATGAACGCAACTCCGATGTGTTGCCGAGCCTGGGCGCACGACGAATTGCTTCCGTTTTGGATTCGGTCAGCCGGATCCTGTCTGCGGCAACCCTCCTGCCCAAAAACTCGACCTCTGGGGCCAAAAACACACACTTGGGCTTCTTTGGTCACAGACCTATCCGGTCCAGTTGGTGTAGCACCTCCTCCAGGTTGTGGAGGTGTTCCTTGGTGTCTCGACCCATGATAAGAATGTCGTCCTGAAATACGATTGTTCAAGGGATGGATTTGACCAGGCTTTCCATGTTCCTTTGAAAGATAGCGGCTGCTGAACGAATGCCAAATGGACACCTGTTGTAGACAAACAGCCCCTTGTGCGTGGTGATGGTGGTCCGTAGCTTGGATTCTTTGGCCAGTTCTTGGGTCATGTAGGCCGAAGTGAGGTCCAACTTGGTGAACAGCTTGCCGCCTGCCAGCGTGGCAAAAAGATCCTCCGCTCTCGGAAGCGGGTATTGGTCTTGTAGTGACACCTGGTTGATGGAGTCCTTGTAATCCCCACAGATCCTGACCGAGCCATCGTTTTTAGAACAGGAACGATGGGGCTTGCCCAGTCGCTGAATTCAACGGGCGAAATTATGCCCTCTCTTAGCAGCCTGTCCAACTCACTCTCAATTTTCTCCCACATCACATACGGCACAGCTCTGGCTTTGTGGTGCACTGGTGTGGCATCCGGGGTGATGCGTATCACTACTTTGGTACCTTTGAAAGTCCCGACGCCAGGTTGAAATAGTGACTCAAACTTTTGTAGGACCTGTGAGCATGAACTTCGCTCCACAGATGAAATGGCGTGCACATCCCCCCATTTCTAGTTCATCTCGACTAGCCAGCTCCTCCCCAAAAGCTCGGGACCATTTCCCGGGACAATCGAGAGTGGCAGCCGGTTCTCTGATCCATTATGTGTGACCACCAACATTGCACTGCCTAGCATTGGGATGATCTCTTTGGTGTACGTCCGTAATTGCGTGTCAATGCGTTCTAGCTTGGGTCTGCTAGCTCTGAGTGGCCATAGTTTCTCGAATTGTTGGACACTCATAAGTGACTAACTGGCTCCTGTGTCCAGCTCCATGCGTACCGGGATGCCGTTTAACAGTACTCTCATCATCATAGGTGGTGTTTTTGTGTATGAGCTGTGGATGTTTGCCACCTGAACCCGCTGAACTTCAGCGTCCATTGCTGTGTCCCAAGCATAACCCTGCCTTGCAGACCCCTCTTGTGGTTCATCCGCTTCGTAAATCAGCCTCGCTGCGGGCTTCCTGCACATTCTGGCTAAATTACTGACTGAAGTTACAATTTCTGCAGATAAATTGTTGAAACCTGCAGGTTTTCGCAGCATGTCTGCCCCTGCACCTCCAGCATGAGACGAGATTGTTGTGAACAAAAGAGCTGTTACCAGGCATTCCTCTCTGATTGTCTCTTTGATTACTCTTGAGCACTCTGTTTGTGGGTGTCAATGGTCCCATCCCGGGACGTATTGTCCCTTGTGATGGTGTAAATATCCGTTCAACCTGCCATTGTCTCTGTTGAGGACCCACCCTAGAGTCTGTTACTACCTGGTTGGTGTCAAATTGTCCTTGCCTGCCTGTGGGGTTCTGAGTCGCGTTTACCATGTTAACTCCCTGCTCCATCGCCACGTTGGGAGCAGAGTTGCGCGTGTATATGATTTTGGTTTCCTCCTCCCCCGCCATGAAGGTTTGAGCCATCAACGCCGCTGCTTCCATGGTCAAGTCCTTGGTTTCAATTAGCTTCCTAAAAATCCCGGCATGACCAATGCCCTCAATGAAGAAATCCCGTAACATCTCCCCTCTGCAGGCGTCTGTGAACTTACAGAGGCTGGCCAAGCGCCGAAGGTCCGCAACGAAGTCCGGTATGCTCTGCCCTTCCCGACGTCGGTGCATATAGAATCAGTGTCGGGCCATGTGCATACTGCTCGCTGGTTTGAGGTGCTCACCGATCAGTTTGCTGAGCTCCTCAAAAGGTCTTGTCCGCCAGCTTCTCGGGTACGAACAGGTCTTTCATCAGCGCGTACGTCTTAGGTCCACAGCTAGTCAATAGATGCGCCATTCGCTTGTCAGCCGCTGCCGCTCCCAGCCAGTCCTTCGTGACAAAGCTCTGCTGGAACCTCTCAACGAAATTGTCCCAATCCTCACTAACACAGTACCGTTCCTCTGTGCTACTGGTGACCATCTCGTGTGTAGCGTCTCTGCACCTGGTTACAAACTCACATGAGGCATGTATATATCAGACACGGTCACTCTGTGACCTTCACTTTATTCCCAGGACCAAAGAGTGTTGACCCTGGGTGGGACCTCCCCTTTTATACCTGGAAATCCAGGTGAGGAGTGTCTCCCGCAAGCTCACCCCGTGGTCAGGGTGTGCATTTCAAGGGTACAGGTACAGTGTGTACGAGTTACAGTTGCATAACTATTGTCATTGCAAGATGGTGAAATACATGACATCACCTCCCCCCTTTAAGTCTTTTAGTTTCAGAGGTTAAATCTATCGGGTGGTCGGCGCTCTCTCGTGGAGTGCCGCAGTTGTGGCTCTGGTGGCTGAGCCTCAGCACGCGTCTCTGTCACTTGAGGTGATTCCGGCCATCTGGGCTGGCCGCAGAGACTGTGCATGCTGAGGGCTGTCTTTGTTGCTCGTACGCTGGCAGTGGTGTGGCTGCTATCGCATCATGCTCTTCCTCCAGTTCCTCCGTGTCCATGCTGAACCTTGTCTTTACTTGGTCCAAGTGTTTGCGGCATATCTGCCCATTGTTTAGTCTGACCAACATGACCCTGTTTTCTTCTTTGCCAATTACGGTGCCCTCAAGCCATTTGGGTCCTAAAGCATGGTTAAGAACAAATACCGGGTCATCTATTTCTATACACCGCCCCCTTAAGCTCGGTTTGGGACTGGCGCTTGCCCTCAACAATATATGTCAGGTCTGGGTGAATGAGGGACAGCCGCGTCTTGAGCGTGCGTTTCATGAGGAGTTCCGCTGGCAGGACTCCCGTGAGCGAGTGCAGCCGGGACCCGTAGGCCAGCAGGAGGCGCGATAAGCAGTACTGAAGGGAGGGTCCTTGGATGCGTAGCATGCCCTGCTTTATGACTTGGACCACCCGTTCCGCCTGGCCATTGGAAGCCGGCTTGAACGGCGCTGTCCAGACGTGCTTGATGTCATTGCCTGACATAAACTCCTGGAATTCATGGCTGGTAAAACACGGGCCATTGTCACTGACCAGGATGTCCGGCAAGCCGTGGGTCGCGAAAACCGTATGCAGACTCTCCACTGTGATGGATGTTGTGCACGAGTTCAATATGATGCACTCGATCCACTTCGAGTATGCATCGACAACGATCAGGAACATTTTCCCCATTATCGAGCCAGCATAGTCTATGTGAATACGTGACCATGGCCTGGTGGGCCAGAGCCACGGTCTGATTGGAGCCTCCCTGGGGGCATTGCCAAGCTGGGCACACGTCGTGCACCTGCGAACCCAGTGTTCCAGGTCTGAGTCAATACCCGGTCGCCATACATGTGACCGGGCAATGGCCTTCATTAACACGATGCCAGGGTGCTCGCTGTGGTGTTCCCTGATGAACGCTTCCCTTCCTTTCTGGGGCATGTCTATCCGGCTGCCCCATAATAGGCAGTTAGCTTGGATGGAGAGTTCATCCATCCGTCTCTGAAACGGCCTGACTTCCTCGGGGCACGCTGTGTGTGTGGGCGCCCAATTCCCAGTCAGGACACATTTCTTTATCATGGATAGGAGGGGGTCCCTGTTGGTCCAGAGTTTGATCTGTCAGGCTGTGATGGGGGAGCCCGCAGTGTCAAAAGCCTCAACGGCCAATCCCATCCTTGCTGTCGGACAACAGGGATGTTAATGGCTTGTGGTCCGCCTCTAGCTCGAATTGTCTACCGAAAAGGTACTGGTGCATCTTTTTCACACCGTACACACGCGCGAGTGCCTCCTTCTTGACTATGCCATATCCACGCTCTGCCTGAGAGAGCGACCTGGAGGCATAAGCCACCGGTTGGAGTTGGCCGTCATCGTTACCCTCCTGCAATACACACCCAACCCCGTAGGATGATGCATTGCATGTTAAAACCAGTTTTTTACAGGGGTCATACAAAGTCAACAGTTTGTTGGAACACAGCAGGTTCCTCGCCTTATTGAAAGCCCTTCTTGACAATCCCCCCAAAACCATTCACAACCTTTACGGAGGAGCATGTGTAACGGCTCCAACAATGTGCTTAAGTTCGGCAGAAAGTTCCCAAAATAGTTCAAAAGTCCCAGGAATGATCGCAACTCCGACGTGTTGCCGGGCTTGGGTGTCCGGCGAATCGCCTCAGTTTTTAATTCTGTGGGCCGGATCCTGTCTGCGGCAACCCTCCTGCCCAGGAACTCGACCTCTGGGGCCAAAAACACGCACTTGGCCTTTTTCAGCCGCAAACCTACCCGATCCAATCAGCATAGTACCTCCTCCAGGTTGCGGAGGTGTTCCTCGGTGTCGTCTTGGAATACAACCATTCCAGGGATGGACTTGAGCAAGCTTTCCATGTTTCGCTGAAAGATAGCCGCTGTCGAACGAATGCCAAACGGACACCGTTGTAGACAAATAGTTCTTTGTGCGTCGTGATGGTGGTCAGAAGCTGGGAATCTTCCGCCAGTTCCTGAGTCATGTAGGCCAGTGAGGTCCAGCTTTGTGAACAGCTTTTCACCTGCCAGCGTGGCAAAGAGGTCCTCCGCTCTCGGAAGCGGGTATTGGTCTTGCAGCGACACTCGGTTGATGGTGGCTTTGTCGTCGCCACAAATCCTAACCGAGCCATCTGCTTTGAGGACGGGGATGATGGGACTTGCCCAGTCGCTGAATTCAACGGCCGAAATTATGCCCTCTCTGAGCAGCCTGTCCAGTTCACTTTCAATTTTCTCACGCATCACGTACGGCACCACTCTGGCTTTGTGGTGCACTGGTCTGGCGTCCGGAGTGATGTGTATCACTACTTTAGTGCCTTTGAATGTTCCGACACCGGGTTGAAAGAGTGACTCGAATTTTTGCAATACCTGCGAGCATGAAATTCGCTCCACGGATGAAATGGCGTGCACATCCCTCCATTTCCAATTCATCTCAGCTAGCCAACTCCTCCCCAAAAGCGTGGGGCAATTTCCCGGAACGATCCAGAGTGGCAGCCGGTTCTGTAATCCATTGTGCGTTCCCACCAAGTTTGCACTGCCCAGCACTGGGATGATCTTTTTGGTGTACGTACATAGCTGCGTCCCAATGAATTCTAGCTTGGGCCTGCTAGCTCTGTGTGACCATAGTCTCTCAAATTGTTGGCCGCTCATGAATGACTGGCTAGCTCCCGTATCCAGCTCCATGTGCACCGGGATGCCATTCAGTAAGACGTTCATCATCATGGGTGGCATTTTAGTATATGAGTTGTGGACGTCAGCCATATGAACCCGCTGAACTTCAGCATCTATGGCTTTAGCCCAGGCCTCATCCTGCATTGCAGACCCCTTGGCTGGTTCCTCTGTCTTGCAGACTAGCCTCACTACTGCCTTTTTGCACATCCTGACCAAGTGTCCACTGACATTACAAATCCTAAAGCTGGAACCTGCAGCTTTTGGCAGTGTGTCTACCCCCACACCTCTAACATGAGCTGAGATTGCTGTTAACAAAAGGACTATTCCCAGGCATTCCTCTCTGATGGCCTGTTTGGCTGTTTCTAAGCACTCTGAATAGTCCCATCACGGGATGCATTGTTCCTCGTGATGGTTTGAATTGCCGATCCCCTTTCCATTGTACCTGTTGCTGGTCCACCCTGGAGCTTGTTGCTGCCTGGGTGGTGTCAAGTTGCCCTTGCCTGCCTGCCTGGGCAGTGTCAAATTGCCCTTGCCTGCCTGCCTGGGTGGTGTCGAATTGCCCTTGCCTGCCTGCGGGGTTCTGTATTACTTTTACAACATTGACTCCCTGGTTCATCGCAATGTTAAAACCAGGGCTGCTTGCATAAATTAGCTTGGTCTCCTCTTCCCCTGCCATAAAGGTCTGAGCTATCAACGCCGCCCCTTCTAAAGTCAGGTCCTTAGTCTTTATAAGCTTCCTGAAAATGCCGGGATTAATGCCCTCGATGAACTTAGAGACTGGCCAAACGCCGCAGTTCCGCCACGAAGTCTGAGATGTTTTGACCCTCCCGACGCCGGCGAGAGTAGAACCGGTGCCAGACCATGTGTACGCTACTTGCTGGCTTGAGATGCTCACTGATCAGCTGGCTGAGCTCTTCGAAGGACTTGTCCGCTGGCTTTTGGGGTGAGAGCAGTTCATACATCAGCGCATACGTCTGTGGACCACAGCTGGTCAGTAGATGCGCCCTCCACTTGTCAGCCACTATCTCTTCCAGCCAGACCTTTGTGACAAAGCTCTGCTGGAATCTTTCGACAAAGTCGTCCCAGTCCTCACCCACAAAGTAGCGTTCCTCTGTGCCACCGGTGGCCATCCTCGTGGTTTGGTGATTCCCATTTCTCGTCGCCAGATGTAGTGTCTCTGCACCTTGTTACAAACTCACACGAGGCATGTATATATCAGACACGGTCACTTTGTGACCTTCACTTTATTCCCACGATCAAAGAGTGCTGACCCTGGGTGGGACCTCCCCTTTTATACCTGGAAACCCAGGTGAGGAATGTCTCCCACAAGCTCACCCCCTGTGGTCAGGGAGTGCATTTCAAGGGTACAGGTATCGTGTGCATGAGTTACAGTTACATAACTATTGTCATTGCAAGATGGTGAAATACATGACATTATGAGTCATTGATTCCCGTTTCTCGTCGCCAAATGTTGTGTCCTTACACACTATTGTAAATCAACACGAGGTACATTCTGCAAACAAGGTCACTCTGTGACCCTAATTTATTCACTTTATTCACAGGACCAAGAAGTCATGACCCTGCGTGGGACCTCCCTTTATATACCTGGATGACCAGGTGAGGAATGTTTCCCACAAGTTCACTCCCTGTGGTCAAGGTTTGCATTTCTTATGTGTATACAGTGTACAGTGTTGTTACATCAAGGTTACAGTTACATGAAGGTTACATACATGACAGTCATTTCTCCCAGAGTGGCCATAAACATAGCTGGTGTGAAAAATGAAAATGTTAATTTGATATAGTAAAGGGTGCTCTTGTGAAGTTAGATTTGAGACACTGGGAGCTTTGCTTTCTCTGGCCCAAGTTATATCATAAATTTGAGTTTTGATGCTAAAACTGAGTGCAAAACATCTAAATTCTTCCATAGGTTAACCCAGGCTGTTTAAGGCAATGTGTCTTTCTTTTCTTATTGAGAAACAATTACATAATTAAATGGGAAGATTAAACATGGCTCTGTACGTTGTCAGAGCTATAAGAAATGCCACCATCAGTACTGCTTTCAAACATTGTTATCCTTTCGTGCTTGTATCTTATAGCAGCCAAGTGAATGATGATTTGTTCCTACATGTCAACATCAGGCAGTATGCGAAATAACTTCCCTGCACTTCTTCACTGAGAAACAATGGGGTAGAAATGTGTCCTGAGTAGTAGCATAAAACAGGCCACTGACATCAATAGATCCGAATACCAAGCGGGGCGTGTAACAGGCGGCCTGTGCTCTATCGCCAGTTTGGTATCCCTGCCCAAGTTGAATTTTGCCCTCATAATATTCTCACAAACCTGTCTATCTCTGAACTTGCCAAAAAGTTCATTAATAAAGGAACAACCAAAATGATTATAATAAGGCTTTCTGCTTACTTCACAAGCCACTTATCTCAGTGACATTATGACCTCTTAACAATGAGGCATTCATTTTTTTTTTTAACATTGGCGGTGTGGCATGTAGCTTCCAGCCCTGCCAGCATTAATCAACAATAGAACACAATTATCAGAATATTTCTAGGACCATTGGGTGTCTTATATTACTTTGCCTGAGGCTTAGCTGCCAGTTCCTCATGACAATGAACTGTAACAACTTTATTTAGCACATATACTGGCAGAGATACACACATGCGCACAGGCACACACACACACACACACACACACACAAGCACGTACAGACACAGACACACAAAGACACACTCACAGGCATGCACAGACACACATACACAGGCGCACACACACAGAATATTTCTAGAACCATTGGGTGTCTTACATTGCTTTGCCTGAGGCTTAGCTGCTGGTTCCTCATGACATGGCAAAGAGTAGGGGTAAATGGGTACTTTTCAGAATGGCAGGCAGTGACTAGTGGGGTACCGCAAGGTTCTGTGCTGGGGCCCCAGCTGTTTACATTGTACATTAATGATTTAGACGAGGGGATTAAATGTAGTATCTCCAAATTTGCGTATGACACTAAGTTGGGTGGCAGTGTGAGCTGCGAGGAGGATGCTATGAGGCTGCAGAGTGACTTGGATAGGTTAGGTGAGTGGGCAAATGCATGGCAGATGAAGTATAATGTGGATAAATGTGAGGTTATCCACTTTGGTGGTAAAAACAGAGAGACAGACTATTATCTGAATGGTGACAGATTAGGAAAAGCGGAGGTGCAACGAGACCTGGGTGTCATGGTACATCAGTCATTGAAGGTTGGCATGCAGGTACAGCAGGCGGTTAAGAAAGCAAATGGCATGTTGGCCTTCATAGCGAGGGGATTTGAGTACAGGGGCAGGGAGGTGTTGCTACAGTTGTACAGGGCCTTGGTGAGGCCACACCTGGAGTATTGTGTACAGTTTTGGTCTCCTAACTTGAGGAAGGACATTCTTGCTATTGAGGGAGTGCAGCGAAGATTCACCAGACTGATTCCCGGGATGGTGGGACTGACCTATCAAGAAAGACTGGATCAACTGGGCTTGTATTCACTGGAGTTCAGAAGAATGAGAGGGGACCTCATAGAAACGTTTAAAATTCTGACGGGTTTAGACAGGTTAGATGCAGGAAGAATGTTCCCAATGTTGGGGAAGTCCAGAACCAGGGGTCACAGTCTAAGGATAAGGGGTAAGCCATTTAGGACTGAGATGAGGAGAAACTTCTTCACCCAGAGAGTGGTGAACCTGTGGAATTCTCTACCACAGAAAGTAGTTGAGGCCAATTCACTAAATATATTCAAAAGGGAGTTAGATGAAGTCTTTACTACTCGGGGGATCAAGGGGTATGGCGAGAAAGCAGGAATGGGGTACTGAAGTTGCATGTTCAGCCATGAACTCATTGAATGGCGGTGCAGGCTAGAAGGGCTGAATGGCCTACTCCTGCACCTATTTTCTATATTTCTATGACAATGAACTGTGACAACTTTATTCAGCATATATATTGGCAGAGACATACACACGCGCAGCATACAGGGGCACACACACACACAAAAGCACAGACACACACACACACTTGCATACTTTGAGTTTAGCTGTCCACTAAGAAAATACACACATTCTTCACTTTGCATACCTGTGCAGCTGGATTTACTGAGGGACATCAACTCCATTTTAAAGATAATCAATTCCCCGTGGAATGAAGGATCAGCAGAACACTATGAAACATCTCCAGCACAACCATTTTTGAATACATTCCAAAAATATTTTTATTGGTGTCTGATGAAAATCAGTGGAAGGGAATTAAATACAAGCTGTCTTCAATTGTTGGAAATGGTGAAGCTATACCATCATAGTGCTCCAAAGCATTAAGTACTAAAGTTATTTCTTAACCATGTTACAAAAAAACCCACTATCATTATCATATTGTGGGAGTTGCTGGTGTGATTTGGCTGCTGCGTTTCCCACATTACAACAGTGACTACACTCCAAATGTACTTCATTGACTGCAAATCGCTTTGAGACGTCCGGTAATCGTGAAAAGCGCGATATAAATGCAAGTCTTTCTTTCTTTTATCAGACAAGTCTTTTCTGCCTGGGAGACCTACAAAGCCAGATCTCCATGATGGTGTTTTAATGCTGCTAGAAATGGGTATACCTCCTGTCAGTGAGAAGATACCCTGAACGTCTTTGTTTCAATATTTTTGAAAATTAATTTCTCTTCAAGCTCTTTTATTTTCTTCTCTTTAGCTCTCCCTGTGCAACACATCATTCCTTAGCTACAGTGGCCATCACAAGAACCTATTCCCAAGCATTTGTCATTGCTTCTCTAGAGCAGGTCCCAAGAAAGGATCTGGCCTTCACTCGGATTCCTGTGTGGAAGATCCTGGCCTCTGGTCTGCATCACTTCCAGACAGACTTGCAGGGATTGTGAACTTGTCATATGTGAATCATTGACATGGACCTGTGCGGTACAGCTTCCGAGCACAGCATACTGGAGCAGAAATGTTTCAATAAACATTTGAACATATATTAACAGGATAACACAGTGGCTAGGATTCAAATACCAAATTGTCACATCATGTAAACATCTTGCAGTGTCTTGTTAACAGGCCGTACAATAGAAATCTGCAACATTTGAATGTTCTTGTCTAACCAAAACACAAAAAACAGTAAGTCCTGGGAATGCACAGCAGATCTTTTGGCATCTGTTAAGAGTAAAAACAAGGTAGATTTCAGGTATAACCCTGTACAAGTTATTTCCTTTGTTTTCTAGTTGTAGTGAAATTGTAAACAGGAATATAAGAGATAGGCTTATGATTTCATACAAATAGCAAACAAAGGAAATCCTTCCCCTTAATGAGGAATAAAGGGAGAAAATAAGGAAAAAAAATAACGGTCACATAATGTGATCAAAAAGTGTTTACCTGCCACTCCTGTAAAGACAACAATGCTGTGATGATACAATCTATACGTCAGATTATGAAATAAAACGTATTTTACCACATAGAACTAATCTGGCTGCAGGCAAACAGAAAAGCAGCCACAATGATCCATGCCATTACCTGTTTCTTCCAGTATGATCACTATATTTAGAACTGAAATATTGGGAACATTACTGCACAATCAGATGATTCCTACCTGAGCACAGAGTTGGTTCCTCGTTAGACTGAGCTGAATCTGAAGGTTGTGACTGTGTTTGAGAAGTGCACTTTTTCTCAGCTTTACTTAGGAGCTTCATCAAAGTCTCTTCAATATCTGTAATATAATAGTTTTACTTTACTATGCAATACTATTTATGATTAAAATAATTAAATAGAATAAACTTTTCTCTGAGGTGGGAGAATTGCTTGAGGATTGAAGGGCCAAATCTTTATCACACAACTATTAAGTGGATCTTGGATGATTAAATTGCTTTTGAATCAGGCAGTGTCATGATTAAATGCTACATCCAACTCCCAATGTATTTGACATTACTTGGAATCCTTTGATCACACCATTTACACCTCATTCACTTCAGTCAGCTGTGGCTCAGTGGGTAGCACACTCGCCTCTGAGTCAGAAGGTTCTGGGTTCAAATAAAAATCTAGGTTGACACTCCAGTGCAGTGCTGAGGGAGCATTGCAATCACACTGCTGGGAATGTATTATAGGCCCTCAAACAGTCAGTGGGAGATAGAAGAGCAAATATATAGGCAAATTTCAGAGATGTGCAAAAACAATAGGGCAGTAATAGTAGGGTATTCCAACTACCCTAATATTAACTGGGATAGAATCAGGAGTACTGATTCATTAGCTGAGGGAGGGCGGTAGGTAGTCTTCAGCAGGAGGTTTCCTTGCCCGTGTTTGACCTGATGCCATGAGACTTCATGGGGTCCGGAGTCAATGTTGAGGACTCCCAGAACCACTTCCTCCCGACTGTGCCACCACCTCTGGTGGGTCTGTTCTGCCGGTGGGACAGGACATACCCAGGGATGGTGATGGAGGAGTCTGGGACGTTGGCTGAAAGGTGTGATTCTGTGAGTATGACTATATCAGGCTGTTGCTTTACTAGTCTATGGGACAACTCTCACAATTTTGGCACAAGTCCTCAGATGTTAGTGAGGAGGACTTTGCAGGGTCGACTGGGCTGGGTATGCCTTTACTGTGTCCGAATCTAGTGCCTAAGTCAATGCCGGGATGTGCATCTGGTTTTAATCTTATTGCTTTTCATAGCGGTTTGTTGATTGCTAGGCCATTTCAGAGGGCAGTTAAGAGTCAACCACATTGCTGTGGGTCTGGAGTCACATGTCGGCTATGCAGCAGATTTCCTTCCTTAATTAGTGAAGCAGATGAATTTTTACGACAATCTAGTGGTTTCATTGTCATCATTACTGACACTAGCTTTTTATTCCAGATTTATTTAATTAGCTGAATTTAAATTTGTGGCGGGATTTGAAGTCCCATCTCCGATCATTAGTCCAGGCCTCTGGATTACTAGTCCAATAACATAACCAGTATGCTACTACCCTGGTTCTGGACTTTAATTTTAGGGAATGAAGCTGGGCAGGTGGAAGGGATATAAGTGGGAGAGCATTATGCTGGTAGTGATCGTAATTCAGTTAGATTTAGCACAGTTATGGAAAAGGACAAAGATAGACCAAGAACAAGAGTTTTTTATTCGAGATAGTCCAATTTTACTAAGTGGAGATGTGATTTAGCAAAAGTGAACTGGAAGCAGCCACTTATAGGTAAATCAATGTTAGAGCAGGGAGAGGCATTCAAGCAGGACCCTCTTCTCAATCTTCCTCACTGTCATGCTCCACCTCACAGTTGATAAGCTCCCCCCCCTGGAGTGGAACTAAACTACAGAACCAGTGGGAAGCTGTTGAACCTTTGCCGTCTCCAGGCCAGGTTCAAGAACACTCCAACCTCTGTTGTCGAACTACAGTACGCGAATGACGCCTGCGTCTGTGCACACAAGGAGGCTGAACTCCAGGACATAGTCGATGTATTTACCGAGGCATATGAAAGCATGGGCCTTATGCTAAATATTAGTAAGACAAAGGTCCTCCACCAGCCTGTTCTCGCCGCACAGCACTGCCCCCAGACATCAAGATCCACGGCGTGGCCCTGGACAACGTGGACCACTTCCCCTATCTCGGGAGCCTCCTATCAATAAGAGTAGGCATTGACGACGAGATCCAACACCGCCTCTAGTGCCCCAGTGCAGCCTTCGGCCGCCTGAAGAAAAGAGTGTTTGACGACCAGTCCCTCAAGACTGTCACCAAGCTCATGGTCTACAGGGCCGTAGTAATACCCGCCCTCCTGTATGGCTCAGAGACGTGGACCATGTACATTAGACACCTCAAGTCACTGGAGAAATACCACCAGCAATGTCTCCGCAAGATCCTGCTAATCCCCTGGGAGGCCAGACGCACAAACATTAGCGTCCTCGTCCAGGCCAACATCCCCAGCATTGAAGCACTGACCACACTTGATCAGCTCCACTGGGCAGGCCACATAGTTCACATGTCAGACGCGAGACTCCCAAAGCAAGCGCTCTACTCGGAACTCGTCCACGGCAAACGAGCCAAAGGCGGGCAGAGGAATCGTTACAAGGACATCCGCAAAGCCTCCCTGATAAATTGTGACATCCCCACTGACACCTGGGAGTCCCTGGCCATAGACCGCCCTTAGTGGAGTAAGTGCATTCGGGAGGGTGCTGAGCTCCTCGAGTATCATCGCCAAGAGCATGCAGAAATCAAGCGCAGGCAGCGGAAGGAGCGTGCGGCAAACCAGGCTCCCTTTCCCTCAATGACTATCTGTCCCACCTGTGACAGAGACCATGGTTCTCGTATTGGACAGTACAGCCACCTAAGGACTCATGCTAAGAGTGGAAGCAAATCTTCCTCGATTCCGTGGGACTGCCTATGATGATGAGTGAGGGTTCAGAGCAAATATGTTCCCACAAAGAAAAAGGGTGGGACTCCCAAATTTGGAGCCCCATGGATGTCAAGGCGCATACAGAGTAACATAAGGAGAAAAAGGGAAGCTTTTGTCAGACATTATGAGCTCAATTACTGCAGAAAGCCTAGAGAAGTATAAAAAGAGCAGGGGTGAAGTTATAAAGGAAATTAGGAAAGCAAAGAGAGGACATGAAAAAATATTGGCAAGTAAAATCAAGAAAAACCCAAAGATGTTTTATAAATACATATAGAGCAAGAATATAACTAAGGAAATGGTAGGGCCTATTAGAGATCACAAAGGTAACCTGTGTGTGGAGGTGGAAGACGTGGGCATGGTTCTTAATGAATACTTTGCATCTGTTTTCACAAGAGAGGGATGATGCAGACATTGTAGTTAAGGAGGAGTTTGAAATATTAGATGAGATAAACATAGTGAGAAAGAAAACATTAAGGGGTTTAGCACCACTGAAAGTAGATAAATTGCCAGGTCCGGATGAAATGTATCCTAGGCTATTAAGAGAAGCAAAGGAGGAAATAGCAGAGGCTCTGACCATTATTTTCTAGTCCTCTCTGGCTACAGGCTTTGTGCCGGAGGACTGGAGGACTGCTAATGTTGTACCATTGTTTAAAAAGGGAGAAAGGGATAAACTTAGTAATTACAGGTCAGTCAGCCAAACCTCGGTGGTGGGAGAATTATTGGAAGAAATTCTGAGGGACAGTAATAATCGTCATTTAAAAAGGTATGGATTAATCAAGGACTATCAACATGGATTTGTTAAGGGAAGGTCATGTCTGACTAACTTGACTGAATTTTTTGAGGTGGTAACGAGGAGGGCCGATGAGGGTAGCCCGTTCAATGTAGTCTACATGGATTTTAACAAAGCTTTTGACAAGGTCCCACATGGCAGACTGGTTAGAAAAGTAAAAGCCCATGGGATCCAAGGGAAAGTGGCAAGTTGTATCCAAAGTTGGCTCAGTGTCAGGAAGCAAAATGGCCGACGGGTGTTTTTGTGACTGGAAGGCTGATTTCAGTGGGGTTCCACAGGGCTCAGTACTAGGTTCCTTGTTTTTTGTGGTATACATCAATGATTTAGACTTCAATATAGCGGGCATGATTAAGAAGTTCGCAGATGATACAAAAATTGGCCATGTGGTTGATTGTCACAAAGAAAGCAGACTGTGGGACGATATCAATAGACTGGTCAGATGGGCAGAAAAATGGCAAATGGAATTCAATTCGGAGAAGTGTAAGGTAATACATTTGGGGAGGACGAACAAGGCAAGGGAATAACCAATACTGAAAAGTGGAGCAGAAAAAAAAAAGAGATCTTAGAGTGCTTGTCTACAGTTCCCCTGAAGGTAGCAGGATAGGTAGATAAGGTGGTTATGAAGGCATATGGGATACATTCCTTTATTAGCTGAGGCATAGAATATAAGAGCAGGGAGGTTATGCTGGAACTGTATAAAACATTAGTTAGGCCACAGCTAGAGTACTGCATGCAGTTCTGGTCACCATGGGCCCAAGTTTCGAGCCGCGCCTAGAACGGCGAAGTCCCGACCTGGACGCCGGTTTTTCACGCCACAAAGTGCGCCTAAAAAAATCTCAGTATTCTCCACCTCCCTGCAGCAGCAGCTGTAGGGGGTGGAGCCAGGTCCCTGCGCTGAAAACAGTGCCGGGACCTCTGCATATGTGCGCTACAGTGGGCACGCAAGTGCAGTAGCTCCAGGCGCCCGAAACTGTGTGGGAGGGGCCGAACCACGCAGCCCCTAGCCCTGGCCGAACGGCCTCACTGGGGCTGCGTGAATAAGGCTCCTCCCACGGATAGCTCCTGCTTCCTCCCAACCTGACTCGACTCCCGCTTCCCGCCCCCGGACCGGACCCGACCCCTGCTCCCGCCGACTGGACCCGACCCGACTCCCGCCCCCCCCCCCTCCGCCCCGGACCCGACCCGACTCCCGGTCCCCCACCCCCCACACCCGACTGAACCCGACCCGACTCCCGCTCTCCCCCGCCCCCGGACTGGATCCGACCTGACCTCCCTCTCCCCGACCTGACCTCCCTCTCCCTCCCTCCCTCCCCCCGACCCGAACCGAACCGACCTCCCTCCCACCACCCCCCCGACCCGACCCAACGCCACCTACCTGTAAATCTGGTGCTGGGGAAGGGCCCTGCCCGAAGTCTCGGGCCCGGCCCGTTCAGCCTTCCTTCCCCCACCCCATCTCCTTCCCCACCCCTATCTCCTTGCCCCCCATATCTCCTTTATCCCCTTCTCCCCCCCTGCCCCCTTCTCCCCCCCTCCCCCTTCTCCCCCCCTCCCCCTGCTCCCCCCCTCTCTCCCTCTACCCCCCTCCTCTCGCTGTCAGAAACACAGACACTGACAGACAGAGAATGAGAGACACACACAGACAGACAGAGAGATAGAGACACTGACAGAGACACACTGGGGGGCGGGGGGGCATCCCAGCACGCTGTTGGAGGGCTCCCGGTGCTGCAGTCGGTAAGTAGAAAATGTTTTATTTATTGATTTAAAAAAATATATTTCTTATTAATTTTTTTGATTGATTTATTAGTTGATTTATTGATGTATTTAACATTTATTATTGATGATGGCTCTTTATTTGTAAAACTGAAGTGTTTAATGTTTGTAAACTTCCCTTTAAACCCCCCCCCCACCATTCCCTACGCCTGATTTGTAACCTACGCCTGATTTTCTAAAGTGTAGACAAGGTTTTTTCGAGCGTACAAAAATCTTCACTTACTCCATTCTAAGTTAGTTTGGAGTAAGTTTTCACTGATGAAACTTTGAAAACAGGCGTAAGTGGCCGGACATGCCCCCTTTTGAAAAAAAATTCTGTTCCAAAGTGAAACTGTTTTAACTGACTAGAACTGGAGCAAACTAAATGACGAGAATTCCGATTTCTAAGATACTCCGTTCTACACCAGTTGCTCCTAAAAATCAGGAGCAAATCATGTGGAAACTTGGGGCCCACATTACAGGAACGATGTGATTGCACTAGAGAGGGTACAGAGGAGATTTATAAGAATGTTACCAGGATTCGAGAATTTTAGCCATGAGGAATGATTGGATAGGCTGAGGTTGTTTTCTTTGGAACAGAGCAGGCTGAGGAGAGATTAACTTGACGTGTATACAATTATAAGGGGCCAAGATAGAATGGATAGGAAGCACCTATTTCCCTTAGTAGAGAAGCCAATAACTAGGGGCCATAGATTTAAAGTAATTGGTAGTAAGAGTAGTGGGAGTTGAGGAGAAAGTTTTTCACCCAGAGGGTGGTGGGAATCTGAACCTCGCTGCCTGAATGGGTGGTAGAGACAGAAACCCTCATCACATTTAAAAAGTATTTGGATATACACTTAAAGTGCCATAACCTACAAGGCTACGGACCAAGAGCTAGAAAGTGGGATTAGGCTGGATATTTCTTTTTCTGCTGGCAGAGACAATGGGCTGAATGGCCTCTGTTAAGTATGTATGTAAACCTCACCAAAATGTAAGACTTGCCACTAGGGAGGACACCTGTGGGAGACCTAAAGGTCACCCTGTGCACCCTGGAGCAAGCAGGTATACAAGATGATTCACCATGCTGCTTCTCCACTCTGGAGTCTGAATAAAGAGACCAAGGTCACAACAGTTTGAGCTTGCAATATAGTCCTGTGGATTTATTCTGAACGTAACAAATTGCCGACAAGTAACGGATCACGAACTTTCACGCGGTAATGGCTGTCGTTGGTATTCTTGAGAGATTTGTTGAGGATGATGATTGGGAAGCCTTAGTTGAGCGCCTTGACCAGTACTTTGTGGCCAACGAATTGGACAAGGCTGAAACGGCGATCAAGCGCAGGGCGATTCTCCTCACCGTAAGTGGGTCTTCGATATAGGGCCGCCTCAAAAATTTGCTGGTACCGGTCAAATCAACGGACAAGTCTTACACAGAGTTGTGTACGCTGGTTAGGGAACACCTCAAGCCAAAGGAGAGTATCCCGATGGCCAGGTATCGCTTTTACTCGTACCACCGCTCCAAAGGCCAGACATGGCGAGTTTTGTCGCCGACCTAAGATGCCTTGCGGGACAGTACGAATTTGCAGGATCCTTGAGGGAAATATTGCGGGACATTTTCGTGCTTGGAATTGTTCGCTGCTATCTGCCGAATCCCTAGATATGAGCAAGGCCATCACAATAGCCCAAGCCTTCATATCCACGAGCGATAACATGACACAGAATCTAAGCTTACCGGCAAGTACTGTTAATAAAATGTTTTCAGAAGGCAGAACTGTACAGGTCAGGGTCCACATGACTGCAGAGGCCAGACCTAGGCGTAGAGTAACTCAGAGTCCGCTGTGGGGGCGTGAATGCGTATCAATTAGCATCATTTTGGCGCTGCAGGGGCAGCCATAGAGCTCATCAATGTCGATTCAAGCCCTATGTGTGCAAGGGCTGTGGAACAATGGGGCACCTCCAGCGAATGTGCAAACGATCTCTGACTCACCACATGGCAGAGTCAGGAGAGGACGACTGATCCAGCGAGGATCACACTGAACGAGCAGGGGAGGCAACTCAACCTGAGGATGAAGAGGAAGTGTATGGGATACACACCTTCACCACCAAAAGCCCTCCGATAATGTTAAAAGTTGAACTCAACCGCACTCCAGTCTCTATGGAACTAGACATGGGACGAGTCAATCAGTTGTGAGCCAGAAGGCATTCGAGAGACTGTGGGGCGATGAACCACAGCGACCCAAGCTGATCCCGATTTAGGCAAAGCTGCTCACCTACACCAAGGAACTGATACCAGTTATTGGTAGTGTGGACATAAGAGTATCCCATGAGGGAGCAGTGCACGATTTACCACTGTGGATTGTTTCAGGTGAAGGGGCAACAATGCTTGGTAGGAGGTGGATGGGGAAGATTCAATGGAAGGGGTATTCAACATTCAGGAAGAATAGAATAAAAGGAAAAGGAGGTGGGGTAGCATTGCTGGTTAAAGAGGAGATTAATGCAATAGTTAGGAAAGACATTAGCTTGGATGATGTGGAATCTATATGGGTAGAGCTGCAGAACACCAAAGGGCAAAAAACATTAGTGGGAGTTGTGTACAGACCTCCAAACAGTAGTAGTGATGTTGGGGAGGGCATCAAACAGGAAATTAGGGGTGCATGCAATAAAGGTGCAGCAGTTATAATGGGGTGACTTTAATATGCACATCGATTGGGCTAGCCAAACTGGAAGCAATACGGTGGAGGAGGATTTCCTGGAGTGCATAAGGTATATGGTTTTCTAGACCAATATGTCGAGGAACCAACTAGGGGGGAGGCCATCTTAGACTGGATGTTGTGTAATGAGAGAGGATTAATTAGCAATCTCATTGTGCGAGGCCCCTTGGGGGAAGAGTGACCATAATATGGTGGAATTCTGCATTAGGATGGAGAATGAAACAGTTAATTCAGAGACCATGGTCCAGAACTTAAAGAAGGCTAACTTTGAAGGTATGAGGCGTGAATTGGCTAGGATAGATTGGCGAATGATACTTAATGGATTGACTGTGGATGGGCAATGGCAGACATTTAGAGACCGCATGGATGAATTACAACAATTGTACATTCCTGTCTGGCGTAAAAATAAAAAAGGGAAGGTGGCTCAACCGTGGCTATCAAGGGAAATCAGGGATAGTATTAAAGCCAAGGAAGTGGCATACAAATTGGCCAGAAATAGCAGCGAACCCGGGGACTGGGAGAAATTTAGAACTCAGCAGAGGAGGACAAAGGGTTTGATTAGGGCAGAGAAAATGGAGTACGAGAAGAAGCTTGCAGGGAACATTAAGACGGATTGCAAAAGTTTCTATAGTTATGTAAAGAGAAAAAGGTTAGTAAAGACAAACGTAGGTCCCTTGCAGTCAGAATCAGGGGAAGTCATAACAGGGAACAAAGAAATGGCAGACCAATTGAACAAGTACTTTGGTTCGGTATTCACTAAGAAGGACACAAACAACCTTCCGGATATAAAAGGGGTCAGAGGGTCTAGTAAGAAGGAGGAACTGAGGGAAATCTTTATTAGTCGGGAAATTGTGTTGGGGAAATTGATGGGATTGAAGGCCGATAAATCCCCAGGGCCTGATGGACTGCATCCCAGAGTACTTAAGGAGGTGGCCTTGGAAATAGCGGATGCATTGACAGTCATTTTCCAACATTCCATTGACTCTGGATCAGTTCCTATCGAGTGGAGGGTAGCCAATGTAACCCCACTTTTTAAAAAAGGAGGGAGAGAGAAAACAGGGAATTATAGACCGGTCAGCCTGACCTCAGTAGTGGGTAAAATGATGGAATCAATTATTAAGGATGTCATAGCAGCGCATTTGGAAAATGGTGACATGATAGGTCCAAGTCAGCATGGATTTGTGAAAGGGAAATCATGCTTGACAAATCTTCTGGAATTTTTTGAGGATGTTTCCAGTAAAGTGGACAAAGGAGAACCAGTTGATGTGGTATATTTGGACTTTCAGAAGGCTTTCGACAAGGTCCCACGCAAGAGATTAATGTGCAAAGTTAAAGCACATGGGATTGGGGGTAGTGTGCTGACGTGGATTGAGAACTGGTTGTCAGACAGGAAGAAAAGAGTAGGAGTAAATGGGTACTTTTCAGAATGGCAGGCAGTGACTAGTGGGGTACCGCAAGGTTCTGTGCTGGGGCCCCAGCTGTTTACATTTTACATTAATGATTTCGACGAGGGGATTAAATGTAGTATCTCCAAATTTGCGGATGACACTAAGTTGGGTGGCAGTGTGAGCTGCGAGGAGGATGCTATGAGGCTGCAGAGTGACTTGGATAGGTTAGGTGAGTGGGCAAATGCATGGCAGATGAAGTATAATGTGGATAAATGTGAGGTTATCCACTTTGGTGGTAAAAACAGAGAGACAGACTATTATCTGAATGGTGACAGATTAGGAAAAGGGAAGGTGCAACGAGACCTGGGTGTCATGGTACATCAGTCATTGAAGGTTGGCATGCAGGTACAGCAGGCGGTTAAGAAAGCAAATGGCATGTTGGCCTTCATAGCGAGGGGATTTGAGTACAGGGGCAGGGAGGTGTTGCTACAGTTGTACAGGGCCTTGGTGAAGCCACACCTGGAGTATTGTGTACAGTTTTGGTCTCCTAACTTGAGGAGGGACATTCTTGCTATTGAGGGAGTGCAGCGAAGATTCACCAGACTGATTCCCGGGATGGTGGGACTGACCTATCAAGAAAGACTGGATCAACTGGGCTTGTATTCACTGGAGTTCAGAAGAATGAGAGGGGACCTCATAGAAACGTTTAAAATTCTGACGGGTTCGGACAGGTTAGATGCAGGAAGAATGTTCTCAATGTTGGGGAAGTCCAGAACCAGGGGTCACAGTCTAAGGATAAGGGGTAAGCCATTTAGGACCGAGATGAGGAGAAACTTCTTCACCCAGAGAGTGGTGAACCTGTGGAATTCTCTACCACAGAAAGTAGTTGAGGCCAATTCACTAAATATATTCAAAAGGGAGTTAGATGAAGTCCTTACTACCCGGGGGATCAAGGGGTATGGCGAGAAAGCAGGAAAGGGGTACTGAAGTTTCATGTTCAGCCATGAGCTCATTGAATGGCGGTGCAGGCTAGAAGGGCTGAATGGCCTGCTCCTGCACCTATTTTCTATGTTTCTATGAACTGGGAAGACCTCTGTGTACCTTCTTCGGCGAACGACGTCTCCCCTTCTCAAAGGCTGAGCAAACCCCCACCTTCAGCTAAACCAGGCATCGAAGTGCTGATCCATTTGTGGACCCCCGAGGCACAGGCCACTCATCACGAGGAGGTGAAGATCAACTGAGCAGCGGTACAGGCGCGGTACCCACCACCCGAAGCCGACGACCTCTTCGCGACGATGGAAGAGGCTCCAGTTCGACCATGCAGAGTGGGACACCGGCCGAAATGATCCAAATGAGTCTCCCCGACGTCAGAGGCCAAATCCCTGGGGAGGAAGAGCGTGGCAGTTGGCATCACGGACACGGGCGAGAGGGCGTCCAGATCACGGGACAAAGGTGCATCCAGACCATGGGACAAGAGCGCGTCCAGACCAGGGGAGGTCGCCACAATGGAACGGAGGAATGTGTCGCCCAGCAAGGAAGACGACTGGATTTGGGGCAAAGGTAAAGGGGCGGCTGCTGAGAAGGCCTGGAACCCACTGCGTTCCAATAAGTTGTTTGCACTATGTAACCCATGTGAGCGGTCTTTCGCGGCCAATGATGTACCATTATATGGGGTCGGGGGTACCTTACAACAAGCCAAAGTAGCGGGCGAACTCCAACCAGTTGTATATGTATCTAACAAAGTATTCGTAGCAAGTGATGTGTTACCGCACGGGGTCAGGAGTGTTGTAGAGCAAGCAAAAATAGTGGGTGAGCCCCAAACTAGTGATCATGTATCCAATAAGTTAACCAAGGCAGCAGCCTGTACTCACGGGACTAAAGAGACGTACCAAAGAGTGTCCCAATATGTGCTCGAGTCAGACAAACTGCTCATCCCACAAGTTTGGGAGAGCAGAGGCACCATTATCGATGCGTTGTTTCAAGAATGTCTAACACTGTCTGTGCACTGTAACATGATCCGCCACAGGCCAGGCACTGAAAACGGCACTAATGCCCTCAGTTGGCTACCGTTGCCCAACACTGGGATGGAAACGGCGCAGCCTTCAGACCCACCGCGGTCGTGGAAGTGCTAGAAAGTGAGGGATCAACCATAATGGCCCCCCAGCTTAGGACCTAGACCAGCCAGGATCCCACGTTACCGCCTGCCAAAGGTGAACCGCTCGACGGGATGTGGCAACCTATCCATCGCAGAGACGGAAGACCCATCCCAATGTTGCAAAGTAAGGCAGGGCGGCTACACACAGTTGGTGGTCCGGGGCCCCCATACTACGGCCCAAGGTCCACGGGGACCACTAGACCTCCCACCACTACCGAAAGTCTCAAGGCCATTGCGGCCATCCTGGGTTTGCTAGACCTCCGGGTCAGCGACAATAGTCCGGAGCAGGCAGCCCAAATCACTAAACCTGGCATCATGCGCATCACAGTCGACTCCCGACAGACCCGGCTATCCTGGGTGCTACCCAGTCACCAGACAGAATCACTCAGAACCGAGCCTTCCGCATGCCATTAGCAGAGAATGCACCATAATTGCACGGCCCCTCCACGTGACATCAGAATAAGTGATGTAGACCATATTCAGGGCCCCAATTGGGCCACTAGCACCGCATTATCCAAGGTGGGGAATGGAGTGTATGTGATGAAAACGGAGCATTTGATTGTGAAACCATGTACTGGGCTAACGAGTAAAGCATTTGGACCAGACCAAACTGTGAACTACAGATAACCAGGAACCACTATGAAAGGACCTGGCCCCCAGCGACCCACTAACACAATCGATCTCGCTGTCAACCACGAAGATGAACCCACCACGTCAAGACTTAGAAACATAGAAACATAGAAAATAGGTGCAGGAGTAGGCCATTCGGCCCTTCTAGCCTGCACCGCCATTCAATGAGTTCATGGCTGAACATTCAACTTCAGTACCCCATTCCTGCTTTCTCGTCATACCCCTTGATCCCCCTAGTAGTAAGGACCTCATATAACTCCTTTTTGAATATATTTAGTGAATTGGCCTCAACAACTTTCTGTGGTAGAACCCAGGTGATCGACCCGGGGACGCAGGGCGCCAGATTGCCTCAACTTGCAAATAACTTGTACATAAGACTTTGAGGGTGAGTGATGTTATGTATGTATGTAAACCTCACCAATATGTAAGGCTTGCCACAAGGGGGTGAAACCTGTGGGAGACCTAAAGGTCATCTGTGCACCCTGGGGCAAGCAGGTATAAAAGGCTTCTCCTATGTTGCTTCTCCACTCTGGAGTCTGAATAAAGAGACCAAGGTCACAACAGTTTGAGCTTGCAATACAGTCCGAGCTTGCAATACAGTCCTGTGGATTTATTCTGAACGTAACAGCCTCCTTCTGTGCTGTAAACATCTATGATTCTATGATCTGTTATGTACGTTAGACAACTTGTACCATTTCCTTATACCACAGAGGTACGAGGGTGGCTTGTTAACTCTGAGATACAATATCCCAGTCACTTCCTACACAAGGGTGAGTTTCAATTCAGGAGGCAAGGACTTGCATATGGAAACTGCCTTTTCTGGTATGTATGTGTAAACAGTGTGGGGACAGGACCTCCAGGCCACAGAGTAGTGAAGTGGCAATGTAAACAAAGAGGTAAAATAGATATATTGACCAGGATATTTATGGTCAGATTCAATTATTTTTCTATGCAAGGCAAGTTAAAAACTTTCTGTTCACACCATTTTAAGATAGAATAAACATTAATCAAAATTTTCAGTGCCAGTTGCAGAAAAAAAGAGAAATTGGGTTCAGAAAAAGTGATGTTACTCTCTTCCTGCACTTACCCCACATTTATTCAGAGGCCAGGCTCTTGGCTAGAAAAGATTGTGAACAAAAGAAAGACTGCTCATTGTAATGTCCATTTATTGTTCAATTCAATCTGTCATGGGCTAATAACTCTCATTTGCAGAAGCTGTGATGTTACTTTAATATTGTGTTTACCCACCTTTCCTCTGTGCTGTGGTCAAGTGCTTTAAGTCGAAGAGTGCAAGAAATCGTTTCTTTTCCTCAAAATCTGCTGCCTTGTTCAGTTCATCTGGAGAGTGGTTGATAGAACGGACATGAGGAGGAGGAGGAGGAAGAGGAAAGTGCTGTTTCTTCTCTAAACAAAGTGGGGATGGGCTGCGTTCTCTCAACATCCTGCGACGCTTCTTCATCTTCTGCTGTTTGACTTCTTCTTTCTTGCTCTGAGTGGTCAGACCCACAGCCCCAAGGAACATCATTTTCTGTGATGGGACGTTAAGTAGATAACAGAAATCATTTTAAATTAACATATCTGTGTGACTACCTAGAATGAGCACTGATGACTGTAGGATATGAAGGTGATGGCATTGATTGGCAAAATTCAGATGTGAGTAATAGCTGCTTGCTTGAGGCACCAGAGGAGAAGGGACTAGGGGAGATAGTTAGTGAGATAAAAAAAAAACAATGGAGGAGTTAAAATGTGGCAGAAGACATATTAAGCACTGATCCATTGTGCACCAATCAGAAATGTGGCTTCATGACCTTTACAGTATTTTCCCGACAACTTCCTGTCCACCCAAGAGAACCCAAATAATTTAAACACTTTTAAAGAGGTGTTCCAGCACACAGATATAATAACATTATACAACAGTGAAACAAGAACATAAAAACAAAAGATGCCCCCAAAATAAAATCAGAGGAAGAAATCTCTATTCTCCTTTGATAGACGTAAGGTCACTGTTTCATGTGAATGATTTTTTTTTTAGTAATAATTACTTGATAATTTATTGTCGAATAGTTGAGTTTTAGAAGCACATAAAATATAAGTTAAAGGTTGGACGGATGTGTGTGTTTTCAGTGCTTATGGTTGCTATTAACATATTTTATTTTATGAGATTACATTTGTTGTTGATCTAAATGTTTTACAGGAAAATACCAAGAACTAATAGGAAGACACTTAATGTCATAATCTCCAGAAACATCCTAAATTAACTGTGGTTACACAGCGAACATGTTGATTTGTCCAATCACCACTTACATGAGATTGCTGTGCACCTACCCTAGGCGTGTCATCTAGCTTGAGCGGTGGTCGTTCTGCCAGTCTGCGTATCCCGTGTCTTATCTCTCCTTTGCAGACTGCTCCATCTGAAGAACCACGGCCCAAATGCTGTCCTGGGATGAGGAAATCAATAAAGAGAAATAAGTGCATCATAAAAAGTATGTGCAACGTCAAAAAAAAACATAAATTTGAGTTATAGGCACTCAACCTCTATCGCAACACTTCTGTATCAAATTATGAAAAGGTGTAAATTAAAAACAAGCAGCACTAAAGTCTTTTCAATTTATTCACTATCGTTGTTACATCAATCTGACACAGCCTAAACAGCTCGTTTACATCTAGCACACTCATGAGTCGGATGGCATACTCAATGCAGCTTGGCTTATTTTGTTTCACTCACCGGCTTGCTGACATGTATCCTCATACACAATGGTGCCAAAATCCTTGGGGCCTGGGGCAGAGATCCGACATAAAATGAGCGGGAGAGGACTAGCGGAGGAGGGAAAATATGCAGGACCCAGAAATCCTGAGTGTCTGCCCCAATGGCATCTCCTTGGGGTTTTCTGCTGGGGGCAGGGGTGGGAATGTGGAAGATGGTCGTTTCAGCCACTTCCCTGATGAACTGATGTCAGGAAGGAGGTTGGGTTGGTAGGTCCAGCAAGTGTCAGCTTGGCTCGGTCATAGTACTTTAGCTGCTGGGTCAGAAGGTCGTGGGTTCAAACCCCATTCCAGGATTTGAGCACATAACACAATATAGGCCAGCATTTCAGTGCAGTGCTGAGTAGGTTAAACCAGGTGGATATAAAAAAATCTCATGGCACTATCTGAAGAACAGCAAGGCAGTTCTCGCTCAACCATCACCAAACTGGTCATTTACCTCTACTGTTTTTGAGACACATGCAAATTGACTGCTGTATTTGCCTATGTAACAAGAGTGACTGTAATTCATTGGCTGTTTTGCACTTTAGGACATCCTGAGAACATGCAAGGTGTCATACAAAAGCAACTTTTTTTTCCATTCTGTCTATCTTTGAAGTTAGGGAGAGGGAAACTTTCAAAGGTTGCTTAAGTTAAACTTTTTTTCATTTCTGTGCTGTCTTTCTGTCCTTCAAATATATTGCACTAAAATTACCACAACTGACACACAGATTCATGCTATTTAAGGCAGCCGAGCCCTCTACTCTATCCAAATTAGCGAGAGATGCAAGACATCAATGGTCATTCATTTACAATGACAAATCGGTAGAAATACGACAGTGGTGCAAACTGAGTTAATGAGAGAAGGGGTTACGGGTAAATATGGGACAGGTATAGAACCATAGAAATGTCATACCATTCATCCTGGCTTCCTTCAGTTTCTTTTCTGCCAGATCTAATTTGCTGACGACAGGTTGCTGGAGTGAAAGCTCCTCATTGTACACATTGCTGGCAGTGACCTCATTGCTATAACGCATAGACGTATTGGGCACTAGAGAACTCTTTCTCTTTTTCAGACTCAGATCAGTTGCTCCAGAGGTGGTAGACAGATCCAAGCATTCTTTCTGCAGCTCTTCAAGGCGACTATCTGCAATTTGGTGTTTGATGTCACTGTTAAAATCTTTTATGGATTGATGACTAGAATTCTGGTCCTTCAAGGATGGCACCGTGTCAGTTTTTAAACTTGGCATTCCAGATTTCTTAATTACACTCACATCTTTAACAGTGCAAGATTTAGGATGTTCTGGGTTAAAGTGTTCTCCAGTGGTCTTGTTGAAAGCATCGTTTCTCACATTATTGTTCTGTAGTCTTTCTGGGTCCTTCAGTGCATCATGGTTGATCCTAGAGCAGTTAATGCTGTAGTTAAGTGCTTGAGCTGGTTGCAGTGCATGAGGAGATAGAAAGGGTCTCGCCAAAGGAGAGGTATCTCTCAAAGGACGCTGTGGTGAGATGAGAGGAGGAGGAGCTCTTAAGCGTAGCGGCCGATCCTGGTTTTCATCTTCAGGGATACCTCTGCAAGAAAAATGTATGCTTTAAGAAATGACGGTCATTCCTAACCGCTTTATTGGGCATTGCTTACATGAAAATTATACACAGAAGCAATATCTTCAATAGGTTATTTGTTATACCAAACTGTACGCTTACATTTGTTTGATTATCACACTTCTTTCTTTGCCCAGTAATGACATTTACCAGAGCACAATTTTGAACCACTGAGGGGAGGTTTGCTACATACATTCATGGGAATTTTAATCTAAAAAACAAATCGGTTTGGAGCGTGGGGGTAGTTAAATTGTTAAAAATTGGATTCTCGACCTGAACCTGCCTCTAGCCCACCTACCTCCAGTTATAACGGAGGCGGGGTGGGAAGCAGGAAAGGGGCGGGCGGCCAAATCACTGCCTGGAGGCAGAATGTCAAGTTAAATATTATACTGAGGTTGGAAGCTTCTTTTTTAAGCTCCATTTTGTTTTTAACTGCATGTGGACGGGTTTTGCACAATTCCTAAAAGCCAGCAGATACAGCAAGGCAGGGATTGCTGGATCCAGGAGGTAAGTGACTTTATACCTACATCCTGGATACAGGGTCCCTGCCTAATCCACCCCCAGCAATCGGAGACCCACCCACAAGGCCTCTGATCGACTTTCTGGACCCCCCACCCCTCCAATGATCATCCTGAGGTTGGCCATGATACTTTGGTGCCCGGCCCCGAAGTGAGCGCTCCGTCGAAGTCCCCGATCATCTCACCCCACCCCCTCCGGACTATCGATGTCCCCGATCATTCATCGAGCCGCTCCACCCCCGACCCATTCTTCAGAGGCCGCTCCCCCCACCCCCCACCACCACCGATTCCCCCTCCCTCTTCTGTGCAGCCTAGTGCTGCAGGTTTACCCGCTCATCGCCAGCCAGATCTGGCGAGAAATCGAGGCCTCGCATGCAAATCAAGCCCTGCGAGAAAGCCGAACTCCCAGTTTTCCCAACCTCCTCGGAGCCCCTGCCCTCAATCTGCCTTCCTCCTTAAAATCCAGCCAATTGAATTCCTAAATAATGAATTGGTCCAGAGCCAAGCAAAGAAGAAGTGGAGGAAAAACAATGATGCTGCTGCTGCCACGATCACAAACCTTCAATACTGGCCTCTGTACGGATAATAGATGGTCTTGCTTAATGTGGAGGCTTGGGTTCGAGACCAGTTACTGTTGGTAACTGTACAAGAGGGAAATGAGAGAGAAAGAGCACATGAGAGAGACAAGAATAAAGGAAATGAGACAGATAAGAGGAAGTGAGAGACATAGTTAATGAGAGAGACGGAGAAAAAGAATACGAAAGAGAGTGAAACTGCAAGGAAGAAGGAAGAGGAAATGATAAAGGGGAAAGAAATGAAAGAAAAAAGGAGAGTGAGATTGAGAAAAACAATGAACGAGAAGAACTGATGGAAGAAATCCAACGCTCGAGTATAGTTTTTCACAGGGAGCATGAGATTGGTGAATTTACGCTCATATTTATAATTTGTGGGTTTTATTGGAATACAATTTATTTTTCTCACTATTGGGCTTTGAAGAATGGCCGCCCTAAATCAGGCATTTGAACAAGAACTATTGGTGCCAGTGGAAGTGTACCCAGGGGAAAGAATTACATTAAAAAATGAACTTAAAGTTGTCCTTATTGTGGTGAAAAGAAACGTATTACATTGTTTACACATGAATGGACTCCTATCCCATGAAAATCAGTTGATGACCAACCACCATTATTTCACAAAAACACACCGGGGTCGAAATTCAGTACCGTCATTTTTGAGGCGGTGTCACCGCCTGAGTGCTGATTTTACCGCCAGGCATTGGTTGCAAGCGCAAACTGCAAAATTCAGTTTTTACGCCCAAAGATGAGAGAGCAGCGCTAAAAAGTAGTATTGCACACTCATCCTCGGGCCGGAGCTCAGGAGGCCCACTGAATTTTGCATCGGGCGGCTGCTGCCATGCTATGGAAAATGTGAAGAAAAAGGAAGAAAAAAAAACCTCAAACTTCTTCGCCCCACACACAAACTTCTCCATTGTTAGAACTAATGAAAAAAATGAAGCCATAAATAAAGAAAAAAAACTTACTTTGCTCTCTGGGCGATTCCGCCCGAGTTCCACTGTTTACTCACCATTTTTTCCAGGCTATAAGAACGCCTGTCGGGTTGGCCGACGTTCAAACTAAATATTGCGATAGGGACGCCAAGGAGGCGTAGCACACATACCAACGTCATGATTTCCATGACATTAGCCAGCGGGATGTAACGTTTTAACACTCTTTAAAAAAAAATGACCACCGAATTTTGCGTCAGGTGTGAACAGGACCCAGCGCCACTCCCAACCACCTAACTCCCAGTTAACACCTAACACCAGCATTATCAGCAGGCATTAGCAATCAAATTTTGACCCCACATTGTCTGATTGCCTTTGAGAAGCAATCTGCAGCTATTTTTCTCATCGAGACAAACTGCAAAACAGTGGCAGAAATGGAAGTGAATTACTGTCTGTGCCACCAGAATATTAGAACATTGTTTGAAAATCAGCCCACTTACAGGGGAAGTATTTTATTTTGTAAGTTTTGCTGCCTGTTACAAAAGCAATTTGTGCTTCACAAGGGAAAATTAATTCCATTGTGTATGAACCAAGATTAGTTACAAACATGAGATTTAATTTTCCAGATAATGAGGTTTAATTAAGTAAAGTTTAATTAAACTGTTGAAACTTTCAAGATTTAATTATAGTGGGGTCAAGTTTCGGTCCGCGCCGAGAACGGCGCAGCCCCGACCTGGACGCCCGTTTATCGCGCCTAAAAGTGAGACAGAAAAATACCTCTAAATTCTCCGGCTCCTTGCAGGTCCCTGGGAGCTCGGCATGGCGCACACACAGCAGCAGGGGGCAGAGCCACAGAGTCGCGCCGATTCTACAAGTGGTGGGGGGCGGGGCTAATTTAAATGAGGCAACGTTGTGCCGGCAGCCTTGCGCGTGTGCGTTGGAGCATGAGCGCACGCGCAGTAGCCCATAAACATTGGCACTTGGCCATTTTTAAAGGGACTTAAAGAAAAGTGTTCATTTGTCTGTTGAACCCATGGAAAGGCTTGGGATTGAATTTTGGTGATTTTTTGGTGTCTGAAGGAGTGATTTTAGCAGCACTGTTGAAGAAATCACCTGCTGAAATAAGTGAGTGCTGCTTTTCACTGCTAAACTTCCAGAACAGGTGCTGCATAGGTGCATGCAAAATAAGTACTGTGTGTTTTGAAAAATCAGAGTGTCAATTCAATACAGCAATGGAACAACATCCACCAAGAACAAAGAATTTCTTGCATGAGGAAGTGGAGATATTAGTCAACGTCATTGAGCAGAGATACCAGCAACAGAGATCGCATAAAAGTGCCACCTAAAGAAATGAAGAAACGCTGGAACCAAGTTGCAGAAGATTACTGCGCAGTGGTGCACAGCAGGAGATCTGGAAGCCAGTGTAAAAAGAAATGGCACGACCTTGGTCAAGTAGTTAGTGTAAGTAATATTTTCCATTTTTAATGTAATCGTAATTGTAACGTGACTATCTGTATGTCCCACCCTGCAGAAAGACGCACTCTGTAAAAAGTTATATTTTACTCTTTGCAGAAGAAATTGGCCCACAACAAAAGGGAAGTAACTCGGACAGGAGGAGGCACGCCCAATCTGCATCCACTGATACCCTTGAAACAGAGGGTAGCTGCTATGATGAGCCGTACATGGAGAAAAGCAATCAGTACAGCACAAGCTGGGCCCGCACGCGAGGAAGAGGGTAAGTCCTGAAAATGCATCGTGGCCCTTTAAATCAACCTGCTGCCTGGCCTGCTATGTGTGAGAGTACTCATGCCACCCATCCTGTCCCCTCCCTTGCTGTTAAACATTTGACTGTTCTGATGTATTTTGCAGAACATGTTGATGATGATGATGCTGCTGCTGCTGCCAACTCTGAGGATCCTGAAGATACAGAACAAGAACCAGTACAACCAGATGCGGACAATCCAGACTGGATGATGGCAGCGATGACTGAAATGACTACAGGGGAGAGCTTCCAAATTAATGTTTATGAGCCCCCATTAAGGGGCATCAGAGTTTCAACCCCTAGCATAGGTTCTGGTTCCACCTTCCATGGTTTTGATTCCGATGTTGCGGGTCCCAGTGGTGCTGCTGGTGTAATGCAGCAGTTTACAGCCAGTGCACCACCGTCCGAGCCTGCACCTCATAAGAACATAAGAATTAGGAACAGGAGTAGGCCATCTAGCCCCTCGAGCCTGCTCCGCCATTCAAAAAGATCATGGCTGATCTGGCCGTGGACTCAGCTCCACTTACCCGCCCGCTCCCCATAACCCTTAATTCCCTTATTGGTTAAAAATCTATCGATCTGTGATTTGAATACATTCAATGAGCTAGCCTCAACTGCTTCCTTGGGCAGAGAATTTCACAGATTCACAACCCTCTAGGAGAAGAAATTCCTTCTCAACTCGGTTTTAAATTAGCTCCCCCATATTTTGAGGCTGTGCCCCCTAGTTCTCTATCTAAATCTCTTTGCAGCCTCTGTGTCCTCTACACAACCCGCTTTCCCACTAATCTTTGTGTCATCTGCAAATTTTGTTACACTACACTCTGTCCCCTCTTCCAGGTCATCTATGTATATTGTAAACAGTTATGGTCCCAACACCGATCCCTGTGGCACACCAGTAACCACCGATTTCCAACCCGAAAAGGACCCATTTATCCCGACTCTCTGCTTTCTGTTAGCCAGCCAATTCTCTATCCATGCTAATACATTTCCTCTGACTCCGCGTACCTTTATCTTCTGCAGTAACCTTTTATGTGGCACCTTATCGAATGCCTTTTGGAAATCTAAATACACCACATCCATCGGTACACCTCTATCCACCATGCTCGTTATATCCTCAAAGAATTCCAGTAAATTAGTTAAACATGATTTCCCCTTCATGAATCCATGTTGCGTCTGCTTGATTGCACTATTCCTATCTAGATGTCCCACTATTTCTTCCTTAATGATAGCTTCAAGCATTTTCCCCACTACAAATGTTAAACTAACCGGCCTAGTTGCCTGCCTTTTGTCTGCCCCCTTTTTTAAACAGAGGCATTACATTAGCTGCTTTCCAATCCACTGATACCTCCCCAGAGTCCAGAGAATTTTGGTAGATTATAACGAATGCTTCTGCTATAACTTCCGCCATCTCTTTAATTACCCTGGGATGCATTTCATCAGGACCAGGGGACTTGTCTACCTTGAGTCCCATTAGCCTGTCCAGCACTACCTCCCTAGTGATAGTGATTGTCTCAAGGTCCTCCCTTCCCACATTCCCGTGACCAGCAATTTTTGGCATGGTTTTTGTGTCTTCCACTGTGAAGACCAAAGCAAAATAATTGTTTAAGGTCTCAGCCATTGCCACATTTCCCATTATTAAATCCCCCTTCTCATCTTCTAAGGGACCAACATTTACTTTAGTCATTCTCTTCCATTTTATATATCGATAAAAGCTTTTACTATGTTTTTATGTTTTGTGCAAGTTTACTTTCGTAATCTATCTTTCCTTTCTTTATTGCTTTCTTAGTCATTCTTTGCTGTCGTTTAAAATTTTCCCAATCTTCTAGTTTCCCACTAACCTTGGCCACCTTATACGCATTGGTTTTTAATTTGATACTCTCCTTTATTTCCTTGGTTATCCACGGCTGGTTATCCCTTCTCTTACCGCCCTTCTTTTTCACTGGAATATATTTTTGTTGAGCACTATGAAAGAGCTCCTTAAAAGTCCTCCACTGTTCCTCAATTGTGCCACCGTTTAGACTGTGTTCCCAGTCTACTTTAGCTAACTCTGCCCTCATCCCACTGTAGTCCCCTTTGTTTAAGCATAGTACGCTCGTTTGAGACACTACTTCCTCACCTTCAATCTGTATTACAAGTTCAACCATACTGTGATCACTCATTCCAAGAGGATCTTTTACTAGGAGATCGTTTATTATTCCTGTCTCATTACACAGGACCAGATTTAAGGTAGCTTGCTCCCTTGTAGGTTCTGTAACATACTGTTCTAAGAAACAATCCCGTATGCATTCTATGAATTCCTCCTCCAGTCTACCCAGTGCGATTTGATTTGACCAATCGATATATAGGTTAAAATCCCCCATGATTACTGCCATTCCTTTTTCACATGCCTCTATTATTTCCTTGATTATTGTCCGCTCCACCATGAAGTTATTATTTGGGGGCCTATAAACTACGCCCACCAGTGACTTTTTCCCCTTATTATCTCTAATCTCCACCCACAATGATTCAACATTTTGTTCATTAGAGCCAATATCGTCTCTCACAACTGCCCTGATATCATCCTTTATTAACAGAGCTACCCCACCTCCTTTCCCTTCTTGTCTAACCTTCCGAATTGTCAGATACCCCTGTATGTTTAATTCCCAGTCTTGGCCACCCTGCAACCACGTTTCTGTAATGGCCACCAAATCATACCCATTTGTAATGATTTGTGCCGTCAACTCATTTACTTTATTTCGAATGCTGCGTGCGTTTAGGTAAAGTGTTTTCTTACTAGCTTTTAAACCATCATTTTTAGTTTTGACCCCTCCTGCAGCCCCTTTATATTCATACATATTGTCCCTTCCTATCACCTTGTGGTTTACACTTACCCCAGTGCTACTCTGCTCTGTTGCCTTCTGCCTTTTGCATTCTTTCTTGGGGTCCTGTTCATCTGCGCTCTCACCCACTCTAACTAGCTCAGAGCCCTCTCCTGGGTTCCGAATACTCCTCGCATTGAGGCACCGAGCTTTCAGGCTTGCCTTTTTATTACACTTTGACCCTTTAGAAGTTTGCTGTACAGTGATCCTTTTTGTTTTTTGCCTTGGGTTTCTCTGCCCTCTACTTTTACTCATCTCCTTTCTGTCTTTTGCTTCTGTCTCCATTTTGTTTCCCTCTGTTCCCTGCATTGGTTCCCATCCCCCTGTCATATTAGTTTAACTCCTCCCCAACAGCACTAGCAAGCACTCCCCCAGGACATTGGTTCTGGTCCTGCCCAGGTGCAGACCGTCCGGTTTGTACTGGTCCCACCTCCCCCAGAACCGGTTCCAATGCCCCAGGAATTTGAATCCCTCCCTGCTGCACCACTGCTCAAGCCACGTATTCATCTGCGCTATCCTGCGATTCCTAATCTGACTAGCACGTGGCACTGGTAGCAATCCCGCGATTACTACTTTTGAGGTCCTACTTTTTAATTTAGCTCCTAGCTCCTTGAATTCGTCTCGTAGGACCTCATCCCTTTTTTTACCTATGTCGTTGGTACCAATGTGCACCACGACAACTGGCTGTTCTCCCTCCCTTTTCAGAATGTCCTGCACCCGCTCCGAGACATCCTTGACCCTTGCACCAGGGAGGCAACATACCATCCTGGAGTCTCGGTTGCGGCCGCAGAAATGCCTATCTATTCCCCTTACAATTGAATCCCCTATCACTATCGCTCTCCCACTCTTTTTCCTGCCCTCCTGTGCAACAGAGCCAGCCACGGTGCCATGAACTTGGCTGCTGCTGCCCTCCCCTGATGAGTCATCCCCCTCAACAGTACTCAAAGCAGTGTATCTGTTTTGCAGGGGGATGACCGCAGGGGACCCCTGCACTACCCTCCTTGCACTGCTCTTCCTGCTGGTCTTCCATTCCCTAGCTGGCTGTGGACCCTTCACCTGCGGTAAGACCAACTCGCTACACGTGCTACTCACGTCATTCTCAGCATCGTGGATGCTCCAAAGTGAATCCACCCTCAGCTCCAAATCCGCAACGTGGTCCATCAGGAGCTGGAGGTGGATACACTTCCCGCACATGTCATCGTCAGGGACACCGGAAGTGTCCCTGAGTTCTCACATGGTACAGGAGGAGCATATCACGTGACCGAGCTCTCCTGCCATGACTTAACCCTTAGATACACTTAAGTTGGCGACAACAATGTTAACAGGTTAATTACTGATGTAAAAAAGAAAAAGACAACAATGTTAATGGCTTACTTACTGATATAAAAAAGAAAAAGAAAAGCTACTCACCAATCACCAGCCAATCACTTACCCCTTTGGCTGTGATGTCACCTTTTGATTCCTTTCTACTTCTTTTTTGCTTTTTCTCCCGGCTGGAGCTGTACAAGCTGGGCCTTTTATAGGCCTCACCACGCACCTCGGACTCGTGCTGCTCGAACTGCCGCTCCTCCTCCGACGTTGGGCCTTTTGTAGGCCTCACCACGCACTCCGGACTCACGCTGCTCCCACTCGCATAGGTTCTGGTTCCACTTTCCATGGTTTTGATTCCGATGTTGCGGGTCCCAGTGGTGCTGCTGGTGTAATGCAGCAGTTTACAGTCAGTGCACCACCGTCCGAGCCTGCGACTCCCACACTCATAGGTTCTGGTTCCACCTTCCATGGTTTTGATTCCGATGTTGCGGGTCCCAGTGGTGCTGGTGATATCATGGAGCAGTTTACACCCATTCACCCACCATCCCAGCCCACGGCTCGCACTCGAGTGCTGCCGTCTGGAACACCGAGCGCCCCACCTTCCCAGCCCGTGCCTCCCTCTCTAGTACTGCCATCTGGAACAGAGTGTCCCACCGTCCGTGCCCGTGCCTCCCAGTGTAGTGGTGCCATGAGGCAGACCCAGGCAGAGGAGAAAGAGATTGGAGACACGCTCTCCTGAGATGCAGCGTGCAACAGATGTGGCTCAGGTTGTGGCATTGGGTATGGAGACCAATGAACTTACCCGATCACTCATCAGTGCAGTGGGTGAAGAGGTGACGGTCCTGACGGGAGAAATATCAGTAATGACACGGGAACTTAGGGAGGGAATGTCTGAGGGAGTGCAATCGACGGCACAGGCCGTCAGGGAGGGCATGCAAGTGTCGGCACAGACCGTCAGGGAGGGCCTAGGTGAGGTAGCTGCTGCACTAAGGGCACACAGCCTGACCAATCAAATGACACCGCCATGAAGAAGTGAACATTCACTGAGATATGGATGAGACATGGTTGCAGCCTTTCTTTGCTGCTTTTGTTCTTGTTCTTGATGTAGCTGTAGTAGCGTTTGAAATTGTTTTGCAAGTTTTGGAACTTTACAACTTATAAGTGATCTTAGGGTTTTTAGGTGATCTTATAGTATAAATGCTCTCACATTTTGTATCTTATTTAATTTTGCACCTAAAAAGTGATCCTGAAGTTTAAGTGATCTTGAGAGTGTAAGATTTTTCAAAGTGAAATTGTTTTGTAGGTTTTGTAACCTTACAAGTTTATAAGTGATCTTAAAGTCTTTAAGTGATCTTCATGAGTCATATTAAAAAGTAAAGTTTGATACAACAAATATTTTATTACAGTGACGTTAACTTTTCAATAAAATATTTTTTAATTAAAACTGATTCATCTTCCATTAACAACGTAGGAACAACTGCAAAGAATAAACATGTCCATGCGCAACAGTGGTCGCAGAGCCCTCAGGCATCAGTAATTGAAGCGTTCATGGATGAGCTGCTGGCGCAAGGCTCGAGCAATCGTTAAAGGAGCACGATGGACGGCCCTCCTCCGACCTTGTGCTCCGGCATCAGGCACTTGCATGCTTTCCTGATCGTCGTCATCATCCACATCCTGCTCTTCCGTAATACTATCATCATGCACTGGACACTCACTTGGGTCTTCTGGTTCCACGACTAGCTCCTGCTGCCTCATGATGGCTAAGTTATGGAGCATGCAGCACACAACAGTGAAGTGACCGACAATCTGAGGAGAGTAGAGCAACTGTCCTCCAGAATGGTCCAGGCATCGGAATCGCTGTTTCAATATGCCAATGGTCCTCTCAATGATGCTGCGCGTCGCAATGTGCGCCATGTTGTATTGACGGTCAGCTTCTGTCCGTGTCACGCGTAGGGGCGTCATGATCCAGGTGGTCAGGCCGTACCCTTTGTCTCCCAGTAGCCAGCTCTGCCCTTCTGGCTGCTGCTCAAACATGTCAGATAGAACGCTGTCGCGTAGGATGAACACATCATGGGTGCTGCCAGGGTATCTCGCATCGACTGACACGATGCGCTGCTTGTCGTCACACGAGAGCTGCACATTGATGGAGTGGAAACCTTTTCTATTCCTGCACTGCTCTGAATCCTCCACAGGTACACGCAAGGCTATGTGGGTACAATAAATGCAGCCCTGTGCCTTGGGAAGCCGGCAATCCTGAAGAAGCCCACAGACCTCTCATGGATCGCTTGTGCGGTCATTGGGAAATTGATGAAGCCATTCCTTCGCGCATACAGTACAGCCGTGACCTGGTAAACGCAGGCATGTATTGCACGTTGAGAGATGGCGCACACATCTCCAGTTGTAGCCTGAAACGATCCCGAGGCATAGAAAGCAAGTGCAGCTGTTACCTTCACTTCAACAGACAAGGCAGTTGGCGTTCTGCTTCTGGGCTGCAAATCTGCTCTCACCATATCACAGATCTTAGTGACAACTTCTCTGCGGAAACGCAGCCTTTTGACACAATCAGCCTTGCTCATGTCCAGGTACGAGCGCCTGGCTCAATATTGTCAACGTGGGTAAGGTCTCCTGCCCATCAACCTGCGGGCTATGATGTTCCTGGTGCGGTGAGCTCAAATCAATTCTCTCCTATGCAGTGAATTGATGGCGAACCATTGCATAATCCATGGTGTTGACAATGCAGCACCCATTCTGCAAATTTAAGTTTCAAACTGGCTATCTGGCTGCCTCTCCCTGTCCCTGGCCTAATGACCTCGGCCTCCCTTGCAGCTCGAAGGCTGCTTGCTTCCGTTGTTGGGCTGCCGTCGAGTCACTGTCACCACCCCTGTCTCCAACATGGAAGGCCGACCTGAAGCACCGCAGCTCGAAGGCTGCTGCTGCTTCACACAGGTAGGAATATTCAATATTTTGTCTTTGCTTTGTTTAGAATTTTTTAGTCAGGATGGTTCTTTATTTGTAAAAGTAAGACTGTTGAATGCTTGTAGAATTTAATTACTTTCCTTCCCCCCGTCCCCCTCTCCCCCACCACCCCCCTCGTTCCCTACGCCTGATTTGTAACCTACGCCTGATTTGTAAAGTGTAGGCAAGGTTATTCTGAGCGTACAAAAATCTGCACTTACTCCATTCTAAGTTAGTTTGGAGTAAGTTTTAACTGCCTAAACTTTCAAAACAGGCGTAAGTGGATGGACACGTCCATTTTGGAAAAAAAAATTTCCAAAATGAAACTGTTCTAACTGACTAGAACTGGAGCAAACTAAATGCCGAGAATTGCAATTTCTAAGATGCTACCTTCTAAACCAGTTGCTCAAAAAAAATAGGAGCAACTCAGGCCGAGACGTGATCCCAGTATGTTATCATTCGTAAATTGCCAAATAGAAATTTGTCATGTATCTCACATCTTAGACTGGGTGTTGTGTAATGAGAGAGGATTAATTAGCAATCTCACTGTGCGAGGCCCCTTGGGGAAGAGTGACCATAATATGGTGGAATTCTGCATTAGGATGGAGAATGAAACAGTTAATTCAGAGACCATGGTCCAGAACTTAAAGAAGGGTAACTTTGAAGGTATGAGGCGTGAATTGGCTAGGATAGATTGGCGAATGATACTTAAGAGGTTGACTGTGGATGGGCAATGGCAGACATTTAGAGACCGCATGGATGAACTACAACAATTGTACATTCCTGTCTGGCGTAAAAATAAAAAAGGGAAGGTGGCTCAACCGTGGCTATCAAGGGAAATCAGGGATAGTATTAAAGCCAAGGAAGTGGCATACAAATTGGCCAGAAATAGCAGCGAACCCGGGGACTGGGAGAAATTTAGAACTCAGCAGAGGAGGACAAAGGGTTTGATTAGGGCAGGGAAAATGGAGTACGAGAAGAAGCTTGCAGGGAACATTAAGGCGGATTGTAAAAGTTTCTATAGATATGTAAAGAGAAAAAGGTTAGTAAAGACAAACGTAGGTCCCCTGCAGTCAGAATCAGGGGAAGTCATAACAGGGAACAAAGAAATGGCAGACCAATTGAACAAGTACTTTGGTTTGGTATTCACTAAGGAGGACACAAACAACCTTCCGGATATAAAAGGGGTCAGAGGGTCTAGTAAGGAGGAGGAACTGAGGGAAATCCTTATTAGTCGGGAAATGGTGTTGGGGAAATTGATGGGATTGAAGGCTGATAAATCCCCAGGGCCTGATGGACTGCATCCCAGAGTACTTAAGGAGGTGGCCTTGGAAATAGCGGATGCATTGACAGTCATTTTCCAACATTCCATAGACTCTGGATCAGTTCCTATCGAGTGGAGGGTAGCAAATGTAACCCCACTTTTTAAAAAAAGGAGGGAGAGAGAAAACAGGGAATTATAGATCGGTCAGCCTGACCTCAGTAGTGGGTAAAATGATGGAATCAATTATTAAGGATGTCATAGCGGCGCATTTGGAAAAAGGTGACATGATAGGTCCAAGTCAGCATGGATTTGTGAAAGGGAAATCATGCTTGACAAATCTTCTGGAATTTTTTGAGGATGTTTCCAGTAAAGTGGACAAGGGAGAACCAGTTGATGTGGTATATTTGGACTTTCAGAAGGCTTTCGACAAAGTCCCACACAAGAGATTAATGTGCAAAGTCAAAGCACATGGGATTGGGGGTAGTGTGCTGACGTGGATTGAGAACTGGTTGTCAGACAGGAAGCAAAGAGTAGGAGTAAATGAGTACTTTTCAGAATGGCAGGCAGTGACTAGTGGGGTACCGCAAGGTTCTGTGCTGCGGCCCCAGCTGTTTACACTGTACATTAATGATTTAGACGAGGGGATTAAATGTAGTATCTCCAAATTTGCGGATGACACTAAGTTGGGTGGCAGTGTGAGCTGCGAGGAGGATGCTATGAGGCTGCAGAGTGACTTGGATAGGTTAGGTGAGTGGCCAAATGCATGGCAGATGAAGTATAATGTGGATAAATGTGAGGTTATCCACTTTGGTGGTAAAAACAGAGAGACAGACTATTATCTGAATGGTGACAGATTAGGAAAAGGGGAGGTGCAACGAGACCTGGGTGTCATGGTACATCAGTCATTGAAGGTTGGCATGCAGGTACAGCAGGCGGTTAGGAAGGCAAATGGCATGTTGGCCTTCATAGCGAGGGGATTTGAGTACAGGGGCAGGGAGGTGTTGATACAGTTATACAGGGCCTTGGTGAGGCCACACCTGGAGTATTGTGTACAGTTTTGGTCTCCTAACTTGAGGAAGGACATTCTTGCTATTGAGGGAGTGCAGCGAAGATTCACCAGACTGATTCCCGGGATGGTGGGACTGACCTATCAAGAAAGACTGGATCAACTGGGCTTGTATTCACTGGAGTTCAGAAGAATGAGAGGGGACCTCATAGAAACGTTTAAAATTCTGACGGGTTTAGACAGGTTAGATGCAGGAAGAATGTTCCCAATGTTGGGGAAGTCCAGAACCAGGGGTCACAGTCTAAGATTAAGGGGTAAGCCATTTAGGACCGAGATGAGGAGAAACTTCTTCACCCAGAGAGTGGTGAACCTGTGGAATTCTCTACCACAGAAAGTAGTTGAGGCCAATTCACTAAATATATTCAAAAGGGAGTTAGATGAAGTCCTTACTACTAGGGGGATCAAGGGGTATGGCGAGAACGCAGGAATGGGGTACTGAAGTTGCATGTTCAGCCATGAACTCATTGAATGGCGATGCAGGCTAGAAGGGCTGAATGGCCTACTCCTGCACCTATTTTCTATGTTTCTATGTTTACTGTATATAACTGTATCTTACCATGCTATTCATGACTGTAACTGGATATGACCTGTAACAATAAGCATACATTACCACCAGGGGTGCACTTGAAAGAGACACTCCATACCTGTCCCACTGTGGTATATAAAGGGAGGTCTCAGGCAAGTGCAGCACTGGAGAGCTGGAATTAAAGGTGCAGATCCTGAGTGACCTTGACTTCAGCATGTGTCTCGTGTAAGTCAGTACATTAGAGTCAGGACTTATTAAATTTAATAACTTTATCTTGTAGAACTATATTTATAATCCGCAAGTAAGTTTAGATCTCTGAGTCCCCACTGCAGGAGATGGAGTACTCCGATTTGAACTACTTCGATTTGAACTAGTTTTCATTCAACAAACTGAGTAATCCTCCATGTACCATGAGTAGTAATCTGAAGACAGGGTAGTTTCCCTCCTTCAGGGAAAGGCTCTCTTTATAACATCATCCCATCATGCGACATTCCCCATGGTTCATATTTTGTCCTCAAGTCGTCTCTCTTCTGATTTACAGTTTTCTAATTGCCCATAATTCATTTAGAAAATGGGATGCAGCTATGGTGCTGGATCTAGGTCTGAGGTCCAAAGTTAGTAAGGCTGGATAATAGGAAAGGATTTTGGGGGCCCAGTAAATTATGGAGTTCTCCTTCCATCCTAAGATTGGTGAGAAAACATCTGTCACTTGGTATTTTACACAGTTTGAGTAATACGTTTCCTTGATAACATAATAATTCATATTACCTGTGGTTGCAAGGAAATGGAGGCTTAGCCCTTCCTGGCTAATAACTGGCCATAAGTTGGAGAGTAAAGTTCCATTTACAGCAGTGTCAGAGAGTCTCTAACATGTCCCACACAACTAATTAGTGTTTATCAGACCTTGTCTTCTTTCTTAATTTTTCAACATGCAAGGGATTGAGAGGAAAGATGAAGAAGCAAATAGTACTTTCCTCATTCAGCAAGTTGACAAGTTTTCAATGACACACCCAAATTTCCGATGTGCTATCACCAGACTAAGCTCCCAACCAGCAGCATGAACTAGGAAAATAGTCTCTACTAAATATTGCCCCCACCAGCTGAAACCGGGCATGGTACTGTAGAGACTCCCTCCCTCTTTCTCAGGTTTACAGAAGTAATAAGACTTATATGCTGGGGATGAGATGAAGAACTGAAAGCAAGAGTACGAAGAGCAAGAAAGGAGAAAGAAAAGAAAGAAACGTGCACTTATATAATGTACTGGGAAACAGCAGTGTGCTCTTAAAGAGGCTGGTATGCTAGACAACACTAGCTTTGGATTTATGCACAAAATAAAAGTCAAATCTTTCTGGACTTAATGTAGATACTGCTTGTTTAGGAATAGTCTGAACTCCTTGCTTGTGGAACCTTTTGACATGTTACTCACCTGCTTCTGTCTCGTTCCTGCTCGGAAAACTGACGCCCTTGCTCCCGAAAAAGCTGCTGGAAGTGGTGCTGGCGGAAGTCAACTCCATGTCCTGGTCGTTCCTCCCTCCCCTGTTGCAGATGGCTGTGACGCAATGCACATTTCCCCTCCAAGGATGAGGAATATGAGGAAACGTTTGGGGGGACCCCAAGTAGAGAAGAGGAAGCAGGTAGGGCAACAGGTTCCAGAGGCAATGTTCGAACTTTTCCACTTCCCAGAGAGGGCTCTTTGATTTTCCCTGGAAAAAAAAGTTGCCGATCAGAAAGACTATTTTCTGCTTTTTAAAAATATATACATATAAATAACACAATTAATAATGTACCAAGTTATAGAATTTTGGGCCAAAGATTATCTTTAATGATTATTAAATGCAAATCCTGCAATGGTTTTAAACACCACAGGCTTGAAATTGGTTTTGGGTGGTAGCGAAAACGGGCGATAGCAAATCAGTCACCTGCATTACATCCCATTGTGCGAGGTAAAAATGGCTGCCAATTCACTATCATCTGCTTTGCGCTCCCTTCCAAGTCCACTTTCACCTTTTTTTTTTATAATGGCCTATTCAGCTTTTCTTTGTATATTTAAAAATGAGGCTACAAATGACTGCTTCTGATCTTAGAAGATGAATGCCAAACTCGTTTGTTTAACATTCCTTTGCTGCTACTTTAACACAAGGCTTTCAGTGGAAATGTAAATCACGTGGTTTCTATAATGGGCAGCCAATCAATGCCAGTTTTATGCCTGGGTGGCAGGTAGAAGATTGACCCCAATGTGCTTGACTTTGTTGCCTATTTTATCTGGGCAAACTGAGTGTATTGTGCATTCTTTGTGAGAAAATTGGGGAATTGTGCTGACACTCATTATCATGCTATAGATTTTCATGTTTAATTTAAGCTCATGCACATTTTGTGCAAGGCTACTTAAGGCTAGCATTTTAAGAAGATCATGTGTTGCACTAATCCCCTTTCCTAGGACTTATCCTGGCAGCTAAAAGATATATCGTGTTGTGTTTAAAGGTGTATTGTCTTCATATCAAAGTGGTTGAAAAAACGGTTTCTTGTTTGGGAACAAGGTAGGGCAGGAGAGATGCAGGCGACTTTTTTCACAGACAAGTGATGTGCTCATGCATTTTTTGTGTGATTTATTTCATTTTTCTGTTTGTATTTAGTTGGGAAAAAGCTTTATGGAACAGTTTTTGTGAAGCTGATAGCACTTTAATGGGCCAGATTTATCTGTTTGAGTAAATCAGGGCAGAACATTTTGAGACAATACCTGGTTGAGTAGATGGAATAATACGCCATGAGTTTTTGTGCTCATCATTCCTTTGAATAGGCTGGAACTGTTCCATTGCAGAGATGAAATCCTTCCACCCTTCCAAACGTCTCTTTCCTGTATCATTGATCAGAATTGCATTCTTCTCTGCCCCATATTCAATCTCGAGTTCCTTTTCCTGCTTCATTTCTTTCCTTCGTTTAATCTCTTTCTCCCATTCCATTTCTTGTTGTTTTTCTCTCTTCCTGCCCTGTTCTGTTATCACTTCTGGCTCCCTTTCTCGAGGAGTCCCCCGTTCCCATTCCTTTTCTTTCTCGTGTTCATGTTCCTTTTCTTGCTGTCTCGTCTCATCATCTATTTGCAACCTGCGGTGACAAAAATAAGCCACGAGTTTTTTTTCCCTCTTGCTTAAACAAAAATTCCTGCTTTTAAAGTTCCTCCCAACATATGCCATTCATCAATTGAGAAGGATGCTGGATGACTTGTTCCTAGGCCAATATCACAGCAACTGGATGTTAGAGGGTGCTGAGCTGCAGTCACTTATCCTTTGTAGTTCCATCCTTCCCATTTGAAAATTTTTAGGAAATGCGGCAGCCAATTTTCACACAGCAAGCTCAGACAAATAGCAATGTGATAATGACCAGATAATCTGTTTTTAGTGATGTTGATTGAGGAGATAAATAGTGCCATGAGAGGTTCTGGTCCATACAGGTGCATTGAAAATGAGCTTAGCAACAGTCGAGGGTAGTGATAATTGGAAGATGACCTGCCTGGAGAAAAGTAGCCAGTCGTGCTCCCCAAGGATGTGTTCTAGGACCCCGCTGTACACAATATTTGTGAATGATAATAGGGCATTTAAAATAGTATTTGCTGATGACATAAGGCTATGTTGACAGGTAATGAGCAGAATGGAGATTGATTACCTTCATGTAGATGGGCTGAGATATAGCAGATGGATTTTAATTTGGACAAATATAATGTAATGCATATAGAAATAGTAAATTTTGTGCAACGTGATAGAAGCCCATTTTATGATAGGCTGGAATAAACACTAAGCGAGGTACAGTCAGCCCCACAGGTACACAAGCAAGTAACTCCCCTTAAAGGGGCAGCACCACTAATATTTCCAGGGAGGGTGGTCTAAAATAACAGACAAAATTCGAAAAGTAAAATCAGGAAAGATCAAAACAAAAATTCCATGTGGTGCCCATTGATCACGGTCAATGGTAAGCATTGCAGGCTTGTGCCCATTGGATCAACCCAAGAACCTTTTGTTCTTTTCCTTGTCAGTTAGCTGGGATAGAAAAGGAAAAGGACAGGGGTGGGGGTCATTAATTATACCTTAAAAGTATCTAGATAATGTAATGCAGTTGTTAAGAAAGAAAACTGGGCATTCAGATACATCATGAGGATTTCATGTTATAATAACTTAGAAGTCATTGATGAGGCAAGTCTGGAGTATGATGTGCAGTTTTGGTCACTCTATCTCAAAAGGACTATCGATTGGATAGAGTTCAGAGTAGAGTGAGATGAACGATCCCAGGCCTTAGGGCTTAAGTTGTGAAGAAAGAGTCAGATGACAGAGTTTATTTTTAACGATGGAAAGAATGGAAGGAGATGCATTGGAAATCGTGGGCACAAATCTCATGTCCCAATTTTCCAAGGCACAGCCTTTTGTACACCTTTTGCTGCACACTGCTTTAGAGAAACATTTCAAAACTTTCGAAAAAAGAGGAACCCTCACAATTTAAATCTAAACTAAAATGCTTCATAGTGCTTTCCTAATATTTATGAACATACAAATACATTCTTCAATTTTAGTGCCGATCACAGTAAATCAGAAAATTGCTAGTAATGAGTACATTGCTATTACTGTCATTATCAATTATGTTGAACTTAGGGTACCTGCTAGAAATGTAGTCAGTTTAGAACAAGCTGACCTCTAAAATCTGAGGCCTATCCAGCAGACTCCTGCTGCAACTTCCATTGGAGTCCACCAGAAACAGATTAAGAACTGGAATTTCGAGGTCCTAGCCCCCAGCCTTGCGCCAAGATTTTTGGGATGACCTTGTAGAGGTGGAACCTTCGCCTACCTCTCACAGGGCTACTGATGTATGAGGGGTGGGGAGACTCTGAACATCAGAGTTCCTGCACTCCAGACCTTATTTGAGACCCAGCATAATTTTGGTGCAGATACACCTGGTCTACTGGCTAAGCATGGGGCAGATATTGGGCCCAACTAAGGGTTCAGGCTCGGATCATAGCCTGGATCCCCAAAGGCTTGTGGCCCCCTTTTGTAATGGGGCCATAGAGAGGCATCTCAATGTTCCCATTGAGAGAGTGCAACCCCAGGCCTGGGACTCTTTTGCAGGACTTTCTGGGTTCTTTAGTGGAGCACGGAGGGACCAGATGTGCCCCTAGCCCGCCAGAAGCATACAAATTGTAGGACCTGCTCCCCCCACCCCGACGTGAACTTTGCCGGGGTCAGCGGAGGATGTCCGGGGCGGGTGTGACTCAGCACTTATGCTGAGATGCGATTCCTCATGGAATTCTGGGGCTGCTTTCTTTTACAATTTGATCCCAGGTTAGTGATCCACATTGGGCTCTGACCATTTCCCTCATTCCCTCAGAAGAAACAAATAAACAATTGAAAAAAAACATTGCAATTGTTGTTATTATGCAAGGTGTGTATGCTTTGATCACTACTGACCTTCCTGCTGTAAGGACCGACAAATGATCAGAGTGTAAGCCTGAGAGTAAAGGGTGAGCTACGCCCGGTGGCTGTCTCATACCAGCGAGGGAGAGGTGCATATTGGCAGCTTGGAGAGGTGGAAGGGTACCAGGCTGTGGAATGTGAAAGAATGGCGTTCGAAGTGACAGGACATAAGGGTCATCCATTCTGTAAATTAAACACACACAGATTACTCAAACTGTTCCCAACGACTACAAGCATTCATTGTGAGCAGCTGTTTTTCATTAACGCACTCTATTACTAGCCAGTGGATCATTAGGGATACTAGACCTAACACGAGGATATCACACTATCCAAAAGATATTTACAAATCAAACCCAATTCTGCATGCTATAGTAGTAGTTTCTGAATTGCATGGCTCAAATGCATAAATCAAGTTATAAATACATGTACTAAAAGGCCATCTTATTTCTCTAATGGAACCACTGGAGGTTGATTTGAACTTTCTATTCAGTTTGGTATGCACACCAAACCAATATTTTTATCGTGCCATACCAAGATACTAACCTGTATGTTGGATGCTGATAAGGAAGGTGGGATAGGAAGGCAGGATGGTAGTAAGCTGCAGATGCAGCAGCTGTTGGGGAATCCAATCCTAGTGAAGGCAGAGAAGGCAATGTCCGCATTTCATCTCGTCCATGATATGGACGGAAGCCTGCAAGGAAATCATCTGATCTGCTGCTGGAAGATACCAAGTGTGGAACTGGTCTCTGTAAACTGCAAATTTATAGACGGTCAGGAAATATATTCTATTGAAGCAGAGAATTCAGATACAGTTACTAAACTAAAGAGACAATACTATTCAAATCTACATTTGCCACAACATTATAGTGTCCGAATGTTGCTCTTTTGAAAGATCTCTGTCTCTTCAGTGTCTGTAACATACATAATAAAAATTCTCATAGATAGATCACTTAGCTACCCCATATGGTATATTGGTGTTTGGAACTTGAATTCTTTTTTAAGATGAGCGACATTAAGCTTATGTAATGAGACAGGGTTAATTAGTAACCTTATAGGAAAAGATCCCCTGGGGAAAAGTGATCATAATATGACAGAATTTCATATTAGATTTGAGAGTGATCTAGTTAAATCCGAAGCTAGGATCTTAAATTTAAACAAAGCCAATTACGGAGGTATGAGGTAGATTAGGAAATTTGATTAAAAGATACGACGATAGATAAGCAATGCCAAACATTTAAAGAAGTAATTCATAATTCTCAACGAATATACATTCTGGTCAGGAATAAAAACTCCACTGGAAAAGTGGTACAACCATGGCTAACTCGAGAAGTTAAGGATAGTATTAGATTAAAAGAAGAGGCTTACACTGTTGCCAAAAAGAATAGTAAGCCTGAGGATTGGGAAAGGATGACCAAAACATTGATAACGAGGGAGAATAAAAAATATGAACGTAAATTAGCAAGAAATATCAAAAAAGATAGCAAGAGCTTTTACAAGCATAGTCAAAGAAAGAGGTTAGTGAAAGTAAACATAGGTCCCTTAGAGGCAGAGGCAGGAGAAATTATAACGGGGAATAAGGAAGTGGCAGAGATGTTCAACAAATATTTTGTGCCTGTCTTCATAGTAGAAGACACAAAGAACATGCCAGAGATTGTGCAAAATCAAGGAAACAGCCTCGTAAATCTCCTCTGTACCCTCTCACGTGCAATTACATCTTTCCTGTAATGCGGTGACCAGAACTGCATGCAGTACTCTAGTTGTGGTCTAACCAGTGTTTTATACAGTTCAAACATAACCTCCCTGCTTTTGTATTCTATGCTTCGGCTGATAAAGGCAAGTATTCCGTATGCCTTCTTAACCACTTTATCTACCTGGCCTGCAACCTTCAGGGATTTGTGGACATGCATACCAAGGACCCTTTGTTCCTCTACACTTCTCAGTGCCCTACCATTCCCTTGCCTTGTTAGCCCTCCCTAAATGCATTACCTCACATTTCTCCAGATTGAATTCCATTTGCCACTGTTCTGCTCACCTGACCAGTTCATTGATCATCATCACCATCATAGGCAGTCCCTCAAAATCAAGGGAGACTTGTTTTCACTCTAAAAGTGAGTTCACAGGTGGCTGTACAGTCCAATGCAGGAATTACAGTCTTAGTCGCAGGTGGAGCAGACAATGGTTGAAGGAAAGGGTGAGTGGGGAACCTGGTTTGCCGTACGCTCCCTCCGCTATTCATTGATATCTTCCTGCAGTCTATGGCTTTCTTCTTCATTATCAACCACACAGCCGATTTTAGTATCATCTGGAAACTTCTTAATCATACTCCCCTACATCCAAGCCTAAATCATTGATATATACCACAAGGGACCTAGTACTGAGCCCTGCGAAATCCCACTGGAAACAGCCTTTCAGTCACAAAAACACCCATCCATCATTACCTTTTGCTTGCTGCCTCTGAGCTAATTTTGGATCCAACTAGCCACTTTGCCTTGGATCCCATGGGCTTTTACTTTTGTGACCAGTCTGCCATGTGGGACCTTATCAAAAGCCTTGCTAAACCCATATGTGCTTATCCAAAATGTGCTTAAAAGGAGGCCATTCATCGGATTTCCTGATCAAATAGCAAGTTCAATTTGTGAGAAAATGATTTCATAATATTTTTATTGGACAAACCAAAATAATTAAAGACAATTGCAAAGTGGATTATTTACGCTTGACACAACTTTCCTTACTCATTAAACTCTACCCTCCACTTCAGGAGAGGTCTAATTTCAGTTCTGGGTTCATAACTCCATTAGCTGTACAGATTTCTAAAAGATTCATTTATAAACGGCTCGTCAATCTGACTAACTATATAGTTTGTCCTCGTGTATACATCACTCCATGACTTGCTGTTTTATCGTAACTGCAGTATCAGCTTGATGGCTTCTTCCCAACGAGCGACAGTACTGAATAATTTCAGCAAAGGCCAGGATTTTGTTCGTGTACTTATTTGCTCTGCAAGAGGCATGTAGGGAGTCATTTTATATAACCAAACTACTGGCAGGGAACTTCACCAGCTGGGGATGTGCATTAGAAATTCTGGCCGTGATTTTCTGACCATTTAGATTAATGGTTTGTAAACCATGAGCAATACGTGCCTGGATTTCCAATATGTGCTCCCGGTGGGTGAGTCTTCCCACCAGCAATGCAACGTTCGAAAATGACCCAGATAAAAATCAATTGTAATGGATAAATAGAAGATAAACCAAAGAATAGTTGGCGTTTTAAACTAAGAGCAATGTCAAGAAATTCAGTCTCACATTGAGTTCACAGGGTGATAAGTTCATGTTGATATTCTAATGCTGCCATGATTAGGAGAGTAAGCGACAGCGTAAAGTATTTCTTTGGTGTTCCTGGCACAGAGCTTTATGACTGGCAGTACATATTTCAGAATTAGGCATGCGGCCTAAGAATTAATAGTTGGAAAATGATGGGGTGTGAATCCTAATTCGCAATGTGCACTTCTGGAAGGCTGGGCTGGGCACTGGTAATGCTGAAAATGAAAATTTCTGTGAAGGCTTTTAAATTTTGTACAAGAGACTATAAAACTGGATGATTAACCAGTATTGACCTGAAATGTTAACTCTGTTTCTCTCTCCACAGACCTGCTGAGTGTTTCCAGCATTTTCTATTTTTATGTCTTTTAAAAAATTTGTTCATGGGATATGGGCGTCGCTGGCAAGGTCAGCAATTAATGCCCATCCCGAATTGCCCTTGAGAAGATGGTGGTGAGCCACCTTCTTGAACCACTGCAGTCTTAAAGGTAGTTTTGTTGTCGTGATACAACTATTTTGTTGTAAATTAATAATCAAGTGCCCCCTGATTAAAGGGGGGTGGGGGAGGGGCACACTCCAAAGAACTTTTCAAGTGCCCTTTTTTTTTCCTTGAGGGCACAAAACACAAATTATACAAGTGCCCCCTGGCTAAAAGGGGTGGGGGCACTAAAACCGACAAACATAGACAAATTAAATTTGAAACATTAAGGATCAAATTAAAATTTGGTTGCCGGGGATGACAACGCACTCCAATCCCTCCGGCGTCCACCTCTCGCGTAAGGTCGCGAGCGTACCGGTGGACACCGCGTGCTCCATCTCCAGGGACACCCTGACTTGGATGTAACCACGGAAGAGAGGCAGGCAGTCGGGCTGAACGACCCCCTACTGCCTGGAACGGGCGATGGCCCCCTTGGCCATGCCCAGGAGCAGTCCGACGAGGAGGCCTTCGGACCTGCCCGCTCCCCTCCGCACAGGGTGCCCAAAGATCAGGAGTGTGGGACTGAAGTGCGGGACTGAAGTGCAACCAGAATTTGAGGAGCAATCCCTTCAGATATTGGAACAGGGGCTGCAACCTCGCACATTCCAGAAAAACATGGAACATGGACTCCTCCAGACTGCAGAAATTGCAAGCAGCCTGGGAGCCTGTGAACCTACTTAAAAATTTATTGCACGGGACTGCTCCATGCACCCCCCTCCAGGCCAACTCCCCAATAAATAGTGGGAGGAGTCCCGCGTAGAGTGCACTCCATTGGGGACCCCCGCCTCCTAAGGGTGACAAGATGGTGCGCCATGGCATGTCTGGATGGCAGACGAGGATGGCAAAGTGGAGAGTGTGCAGGAGCAGCCCGTACAGGAAACCCCTCCGCGCAGCACTGAAAGGCACGGAGGGGATTTCCCCGAGGAGGCTCAAGTTGTGAAGCTCTGGCTCCCGAAGGAGGTTCCGGGGCTTGGCGTCGATGAGGAATTCTGTCCGGACGGGGGTCAGTTCGTACGGGATCGCCCCACATGCTTGGGCCTCCTTGACGCACCTAACGGAGTCAGGGCCCAGAGCTGTTTTTAGCGACTCGATGGCATTGGACGCGCGCCGGATGTCGGCTTAGTTTAGGCGCCATGCCAGCACGTCTGCTGCCATTCAGCCCTCTCCTCCTCCATCGAGCAGGTCCCTGACCCTAGTCACCACACCAGCCACAGCCCTCTCGTCCGCCTGCCACCTAAAACCGCGGTCATGGAGGTACGGATTCCTGAGCAGCAGCTCCTGCAGAACAGCCGCCACTCTAGATGGGGGAAAGCTGCACTTGGTGGCGACTCTGGTTCCAGACCCTGATGAGTTCCTGATAAAAGACAGGCAGCTCCTGGACGGCGGTCCTGACGCCCTCCAGGCTCACAAACAGGAGCTGCGTGTCATAATAGAGGCTGTACTGCTGGCGGAAGAAATACGTCACCAGTGCACGCCACCGAGGAGGGGGCTCGACGTAAAGTTATCTCTGCAGGGTCTGAAGACGGAAAGTCGCACACCAATGCCTGACCGCCCTCCCTAAGACTGTAGCAGAGACCCAGTACTTCCTGTTGTTCCAGAAGAAGTCGACCAGCTTCTTCTGTATCTTGGCGACAAACGCAGGGGGAGGGGTCAAAGTGACCAGCCGGCACCACAGCATAGCAGCCACCAGCTGGTTTATGACTAGCGCTCGACCCCTGTAGGACAGCACTCGGAGCAGCGCCCTAGGCCTCCAGCTCTTGCCAGTTTGCCAGCCAGGTTTCCTCATCAGGGCTAAGATAGACTCCCAGATAGAGAAGATGGGTCGTGCTCCAGGCAAAAGGCCCGAGCTCCTCCGGCAGGGAGTCCACCCGTCACTGACCCACCAGGAGTCCGGAACATTTCTCCCAGTTGATCCTGGCGGAGGATGCGGACGAGTAAATCTCCTGGCACTCACGCATCCTCCGCAGATCAACGGGATCCTCGACCATGAGGAGTATGTCATCAGCGTAAGCCGAGAGAACGACCTCCACGCCCGGCCCTTGCAGAGCCAGTCCCATCAACCTCTTCCGCAGGATGTACAGGAAAGGCTCCACGCAGATGGTATATAACTGGCCGGACATGTGGCATCCCTGGCGCACCCCTCTCCCAAAGCGGAGGGGCGCTGTCAAAGACCCATTAACCTTCATCAGATATTCCGCGGCGGTGTACAAAAGTCTGGGCGACGAAATACGTCCTGAACCTGAAAGCGCGGAGAGTTCCAAACAGATATTCGCGATCCACCCTGTCGAACGCCTTCTTTTGGTCTAGGGAAAGGAAGGCGACTGACTGACCAGCCTCCTAGGAATGGTAGACCAGGTCCCGGACCAGATGGATGTTATTGTGGATTGTTCGGCCCGGGACCATGTAGGACTGATCGGGGTGGATCATGTGGACAGTACGACGCCAAGGCGAACAGACATATTCCTGGGAAAAATTTTATAATCCAGGCTGAGGAGGAGACCAGTTCTTAAGTAGGCGAAGATCGCCCTTCTTTGGCAGCAGGACGATGACTACTGTAGTCATGATACATGCTGCCTAATGAATAGTGATACACGTGCCCAATCAGTAGTGATCGATACACGTGGCCAATCAGTAGTGATCGATACACGTGGCCAATCAGTAGTGATCGATACACGTGACCAATCAGTAGTGATCGATACACGTGGCCAATCAGTAGTGATCGATATACGTGGCCAATCAGTAGTGATCGATACAGGTGGCCAATCAGTAGTGATCGATACACGTGGCCAATCAGTAGTGATCGATACAGGTGGCCAATCAGTAGTGATCGATACACGTGGCCAATCAGTAGTGATCGATACAGGTGGCCAATCAGTAGTGATCGATACAGGTGGCCAATCAATAGTGATCGATACACGTGGCCAATCAGTAGTGATCGATACAGGTGGCCAATCAGTAGTGATCGATACACGTGGCCAATCAGTAGTGATCGATACACGTGGCCAATCAGTAGTGATCGATACACGTGGCCAATCAGTAGTGATCGATACACGTGGCCAATCAATAGTGAAAAATACTGGTTAATCATTCATTTTTAAAGTCTCTTGTACAAAATTTAACAACGTGCCTTTTTAAAGATTGATTTATTTGTGAAAACGATCATCATGTCTGACATGACATATTGCAGAATATATCGGATTTTAACTGGGTTGCTGGGTGCAGTGGGAAGGTATCTAGCTGACAGGCGACAGAGAAGTATGGCAGGGCTTGCATCACCTTGGATCTCAAGTCAGTACACTGCCAGCTGGTGACCGTGCATCCTGCAGCAGAGGCCATGGAGATGTCTGCAGCGGCCTGCTTATAATTTCGAGTAAAACATTGCAAAATGCAACAGCAACAAAAAAAAAATCAAACCAGTCCAATTAAAATATGAACAGCTCCGCTTCTTTGGAGGAGAACCACGCTTGCCATATGTTTTACCCTATTTTGACAAGCGGATTATAAAAATTGTAGTGTTAGGGGAGTAATTAGGCAAATCCTAAATAGATTGCAGTGTCGAGAATCCAGAACCTTCGGCACCGAGGCCGTTCCGGATTCCGGGCTTTTCCGAACTTTCGATCGTCGTTCTGACATCACGAATCAGAAAAAACCCAAGGCCAGGTTTGGGTATTTCCAGGTTTCGGAACGTCAAAAAGGGTGGGGGTTGTCCCCGCCGAGGAGCTGTTCAGGCCGCCAGTCCCTTCGATGAGGTTGTCGGGCAGGACCCTGCCACCAAGGTGTTTGGGCGGGGCCCGCCGCCAAGGAGGTGTTCGGGTGGGCCCTGTCGTGGAAGAGCTGTTCAGCCGGGCTGGCGAGGAGGCCCCGAGGTAAGGGCAGCGGCGGCAAGCGGGGTGAGACGAGGGGTGGTGAGGCGAGGCCCGAGGTCAGGCAGCGGCAGGACCCAGAGGTTGGCAGGGTCCGGATTACGGAACAGTTTGTGGATTCCGGACGACCCTGCTGCGGATCGGTCCGGAGCCTGGATTTTGGAACATTCCGGAACTCCGGATTTTCGTCTCGGTACCTGTATTGTGTTCCTATGAGCAGCATTGCCGCCGAGACTGTGCAGCTCCTGAGTTTTTGTTTATGAATCAATTTGCTTGTGTTTAAAACATTTCCAGCACTGCCAGTCGTTGAATCACAGCTATCCCTTTGGAATTCCATAACCAGATGCCTGACAACAGAAGCTCAAAAGGAACAACTGAGACCCAGCCGACTATAGCATCATAAAATCATATAGCACTGTAACTCAGTGATAAAGCAGTGAACCATTGTTATAAGATGAGGAACGCAAGAGCACAGAAATGTGCAACATGAGAAGGCTATTTGCCCTCCTAACTCCATCTTATCCACAGATTGTATTCTAGTTGATCTAGCATGGGCTTTGAACATGAACGCTATGGAATAAAAATCGACCCCCTGGACTTTATTCCACTTGTGAGTCACCTCTCTCCCCGGTCTTACAGCCACCTTTAATGTGGGTGTCATTACCTCACGCCCACTTGAATGCAAATGTGAGTAAATTTGCATGTTCTCTCTTAACTGGTGCTCCACAGGTGTTTCACAAACATCGAGTAAATGTGGGCATGTGTAATAAACGGTTTCATTTCCAGGTACAATTTTAGATATACAGGGAGAAATTAGCAACCACTTGGTTAGTGCTAGGTGCTAACATTACTGCACCTAGCACTAATGCACAGTTACATCATGCATCTTGGTTATGCGACACATTATGAAGATTAAGATCAAAATGAAAAACCAGAATGTTTTATTGTGAATTTTACTTCACATTGTGGATTTTGTGTGTTGGGATGGGCAAATTCAGTGCTGGCTGATGAATGTGCAACAAGGCTCAGTGTGGGCTCAGTTATTTTTAAAATTCATTCCAGGATGTGGGCGTCACTGGCAAGGCCAGCATTTATTGCCCATCCCTAATTGCCCTTGAAACGGTGGTGGTGAGTCGCCTTCTTGAACCGTTGCAGTCCGTGTGGTGAAGGTACTCTCACAGTGCTGTTAGGGAGAGAGTTCCAGGATTTTGACCCAGCAACAATGAAGGAATGGCGATAAAGTTCCAAGTCAGGATGGTGTGTAACTTGGAGGAGCACTTGCAGGTGTTGGTGTCCCCATATGCCTGCTGCCCTCATCCTTCAAGGTGGTAGAGGTCGCGGTTTTGGGAGGTGCTGCCGAAGAAGCCATGTCAAGTTGCTGCAGTGCATCATACAGATGGTACACACTGCAGCCAAAGTGCGCCGGTGGTGGAGGGAGTGAATGTTGAAGATGGTAGATGGGGTGCCAAACAAGTGGGCTGCTTTATCCTGGATGGTGTTGAGCTTCTTGAGTGCTGTTGGAGCTGCACTCATCCAGGCAAGTGGAGGAGTATTCCATCACACTCCTGACTTGTGCCTTGTAGATGGTGGAAAGGCTTTGGGGAGTCAAGAGATGAGACACTCACCACAGAATACCCAACCTCTGACCTGCTCTTGTTGCCACAGTATTTATGTGGCTTATCAATCACTGCAGGACAATGATTTTGATATATTTTTCTGTCTCATTTTCTGCCCTCTGACACTGAAATAGAAACAAAGGAAAGGCAGAGTGGAAGGTAGAGTACCAAGAAGTAAGGAACGCTGGTTGAAATAATACAGGAGATAGTGCGGGTGAGGGTGGAGTGACTAGAGTTTAAAGATTAAAAGGTTGCCATTCCAAACTGTGCATATGCATAAGCCACATGCTACAGTACACGACCTCTAAGCCTCCACGAATAAATCAACGATAATTACTGTACTGTCGTGGTATACATTTTTAATATAGTAACAAAAACACAGATTATCATGCCACAAAATATAAAAAGCAATCATATGGGGAAATACCTAGTTACGGGAAAAGAATTGATTAAAATATTTAATAATCATTAAGCATTATAAGACTAACCATAACTGGTTAATGCACCGCGTCAGATTTCTGGGTGCACTCTTTTAAACGGATTGCCAACTTCATAAAAAATAGTCCAGGGAGAAATTTAAACTTTCTAATACTGTAGCTGTTAAAGAAAATGCCACTGTCCTGGTGACTAATATAATCAGGATATATAAAGACTTACTTGATGGTTGAATATGGTGACTCTTGGATGGAGTGACTGGATAGATAGAAAGCAGGATGTGAGGAAGCAAGGTGTGTGGGCACTGATGGCTTGTCCTTTTTTAACAAAGACTCTGTGGAAAGTGGGTGGTCACGACTTCTGGATCTCAGGGTGCTGTCTGAGGGCTAAGGAGAGAGAATATAATTATTGTTAGTTGTCTAAAACCTTAACTCCAGCATCTGCTCTAAACACCAAGAAGGAAGAATGTGCCATTTCACATATAATTAAACAATTACAGTGTGATTGGAGAGGTAATGGAGAAATACTCATTTGCATATTTGCATGCTGCTGCTTTCCTAATTAATCTTTCTTTCCGTTAGCAGGCCTGCTGCAGCTGGCCTCTGTCTGTTTAGATCTGTGTTGCTTTCTCACTCCAGGGAGCTAATTTTGTGTAATTTGCAACAGAGGAAAACTGCATTAGTGGTGAAAAGAGTGCCACAAATTCAGTTTAGATGCGCACATAGTGCGACAAAATCAGATTAATGCCAGTGTCACAGAGTGTGGCACCATAAATCCAGTTTAGTGCCACATTTAAAGCCATGAAGACAGTTTCATATAAAAATGGCGTAAATGCATTTTACACATGCACTATTCGCGCTCAGGTATTTTGAAGGAGATGAAAGAATGAATAATAAATTATATTCTGTTGCCACCTTTGTCTGCTCCACTAGGGGAACATTAAATTCATAATTTTTTACAGTCTAGTCGCGGCACTATGGTACCTGATTTTGAGAGAAAGTAATTTATGAAATTGGGTTTATGAAATTTGTTCTTGTCCACGCACTACAAAAATCATGTTGCCCACTCAGCAGCAAAGACACACAGGGAGATAAATACCATAAATGAAAGTCTATATTCAATCTTAGCAGATGTTAGGATCAAAGACATTGATCCCAGTGGATGCCATGTAATGACCAGAAAGGAATCAGAAAGATGAAGTGAGGATACAAAGAAGCAGAAGGAGGAATTATAACTCCTGCTGTCCAGCAGAAACTGTTCAAAATGGAACTTAAATTGGAAGCAGTGTACTTATGGCTCAATTCCCACCCGGGAATTTTAACATAGCTGGGGTTTGTTTTCGGTGACTGTGATGGCTGCCTGATTCAAGTGAGAGCCTTATAAATTTATGCAAATCAGAATCCTAACACACTGATAGGACTCCAATGCAATTTTAATGGCCTACTGAGTGAAGTGTCCACTGAGAGAAAGAAGCAGAGAGTAAGGTAAGGCAAGTGTTAACGGCCAGGGTTTTACTCTCGCTGACAGCTGCCCATAGACTTTTCCCGGGTTTGTCAGCGGAGATTTCCTTTAATCCGGTGTTTTTTCCAGAGCGGCAACCTCTACATGGAATCTGTGGTGTCTGTGAACAGTGAAAGCACCAGTGAGGCTCTTCAACCAATTAGATAGCATGCTGTGCCTGGAGTTGCTCAGTTATTCATATCTTATATCTGTACCCAGGAGCTACCCTTAGGCTAAGTAGTAGAATTCCCATCTCTATGTATTCTCTGTAATGTGTCATTGACATCTAGTTCAGATAAACCTACATTACATGTAATACATATAGGGGACACATTTTCCAGCTGGTGGTTTTGGTTCCGCCAGTACAGAATGTGCAAGTGTGGGGCAGGAAATTGAGCAAGGAATTCCTTTTTTGGTATCCCCACCCAATTTGCAATTTCTCGATTTACTTGTACACTCAACTTATCCACAGAAAATAGTGGGTCCGAAAATCACCGCCCCCGAAAGGACGGCTACCGCAGGGTTTGGGCGGTCAATCGAAAAAATTGATCAGCAGCCGCGGTCGGGTACTTTTCCCTCCCCCATCCATATTCAGCTCGAGGAGGATTTCAGGGTGTTCACTTCTGCTCGAAGCAGCGCAGTGAAGCAGCTGTAAAGGAAGGTTTCTAGCGGTGAGCTCTGCAGCGTGCGGGCCGCTGGAAAGGGACTACCACAGCGAAATTCACCGAGGGAAAGGTAGGACTTTTCCCCGGCAGTGCCCCCGCGAGGTTTTCGATGCGGAGCTCGAACGCGACACCGCTGGGGTCCTGGGGGCGATAAAAAGTTTTATTACTTATTATTGTTTTTATTTCATTTTCCAGCATGCATCCGCAATATTTATCTTTTCATATCGTTTTATTAATTATTATTGTTTATATTTCATTTTCCAGCATGCATCCGCAATATTTATCTTTTCAGATAGTTTTATTAATTATTATTGTTTATATTTCATTTTGCAGCATGCAGCCGCAGTATTTATCTTTTCATATAATTTTATTAATTGTTTTGGCTCCATTAAACCTGCTGAGTGCTGCTCAGAGGTTTGCACATAATCCTGTACTTTTGTACAACTTTCAGGTCTGACTCTTTAGTGGAGTCCTATGGCTGCAGAGACCTGCTTGGCAGGGTTCACCTTGAGGATGGGAGGAGTGTTGGGAGGGCGACACCTGGTACACCTGGTTAGAAGCAGGGCGGCATGCAGGAGAAGGCGTTGCCGTCAGCACCGTGCAGACAGGCAGCAGGCAAGGGAGGCAGCAGCCATGATTCGTTCATTCTGCACCAGAGCAGTGCGCCCGCCGTCTTCACCAGCCCGAATCAGGATTGCGGTTGGCTTCTTGGAGACAAGGGATATCGCCTGTGGCTGCTCACTCCTCTGCAGAACCCCAGGATAATGTCAGAGCATGCATACAATGACGCTCATCATGCCACCAGGTGTATCATCAAACAATGCTTAGGCATCCTTAAGCAGAGATTCCGGTGCCTGGACTGCTCTGGTGGCACCTTGCAATACTCTCCTCAACAGGTCTCCATAATCGTCGTGGTCTGCTTCATGCTGCACAACCTGGCCATCATGAGGGGTCAGCCGCTGGAGGTCGAGCCAGCAGTACCACCTGCAGTACGACCCATCGCCACCCTGGAAGGGCTGGGTGCAGACTGGCCAGCACCCTCCTGGGAGGGTGCATCCTCACATATATGGAGGTGCCTGACACCTCCCCTGCAATCTCCCTCCATGCATTATGTATTGCCTGTCTGCCAGGTCTCCCCACGTCAGGAAACCATATTCTTCTTCTGTCCTCCATACTGTCTATCAGTGTCTCCAGCTCCATATCAATGAACCTGTTGGTTCGGAACCTCTTGCACCAGCCCTCCTTCCAAACTCCTTCCCCCCACCCCTGGGCCTTGCTGCAAACTCTGCCCTTTAAAAAGGCCAGGGAGCAGCTGGCTCATTAGAAACCCTTACCTGCATGCTGAATTTCTCAGTGGTGATAACGCTCAAATTAAGACAGCCACATCGCTGAAAAATCCACTTTGGAAGGGTTCATTAGCACTGGAACCCATTTGTTCACTTTTGGAGTTGAATATGGGATGGCTCAGCCACGAAAAAATTTTGGCGCTAATGGCCACATAAAGGTGAGGGGAGCACCAGCTTTCCAGCGGTACTGACTTTCGGACCCGGTAACTTTTTTTTTTGATCACTGCAAGTTGTGAGCGTATCACTAATAGTACTGCTCATTGATGAATATTACGCACAAGCAGTTAGTGCAAAGTTGTATTTGCAGCATAGCCAACATGAATAGGAACAATCATGCTGGGAGAAGGTCCATGAAGGTTAGCAATACTAAAAGCCCACATGTGGCCAGACCCAAAATGACAATCCTGACCTCGGTGCTGCCATCAGCCACTGTTAACCTTTGCCAAGGACAGCACATGGCAGTCAAAGGCACTGAGAAAATTCTCCACTCAGGGCGACTCTTGGTGTTTCTAACAGCACAGGTGATGTTCCGTTTACTTTGCAGGGTTGCTTCTGATGGTGCTTTTGCCATTGGAGCCTATAAATTACACGAGTTGCCCAAAGTCTTGGGATAATCTCTCTTGCAATAAAGGAGCGGTAAAAGAAGAAAGCAATTGCATTACTATAGCGCCTTTCACATCCTCAGTATGTCCCGAAGCACCTTACCACCAAATAAGTACTTTTCAACTATAGTCACAGTTGTAATGTTGGAATTGCAGCAGCCAACTTGCGCACAGCAAGGTCCCTCAAGCAGCAATGATATAAGTGACCATATCTGTTTCAGTGATGTTGGTTGAGATATAAATTTTGGCCAGGACACTGGGGAGAACACACCTGGTCTTCCTTGAAATAGTGCCATGGGATTTTCTACATCCACCTGAGAGAGCAGATGGAGCCTCGGTTTAACATCTCATCCCAATGACATCTCATTTGAAAGATAGCACCTCTGACAGCACAACACTTGCTCAGTACTACACTGGAGCATCGGTCTAGATTTAGTGCTCAAGTCTCTGCAGTGGGATTTGAATCCATGACCTTCTGATTCAGAGATCAAAATGTAAACAAGCCTTACATAATTTACACAGGTATGCTTACTCTCCTAAAATATACAGGGGGAAAAATTGGGCAACGCCAACAATCGAGAGGCGAGAGATTTTGCGGCAAGCGTAGAAGTCTCGCCTCTCGCGAGAAATTGGGGTAACCGCCCCCAAAAGGAAGTGTAGTGCTAAATAAAGAGCTCCATTTCCTTTCTGGGGTAGTAATGGGGTGGGGACACATTAGGAGTGGGGTGTAGTGCTATGAACTGGGCCACGTAGCGCTGCTGCTGCGTAGGAGGGGCTCTTCCGTTAATTAATGGGCAGGGCCAAGCTGCATACGCTGCAGCAACAAAAGGGTCCTCCCTGGACCACCGGGAAGTGGGGGTGCCCTGTCAACAGCCCGGCACTCAAATAGAGTGCTGTGCTGACCAATCACAGCACGGACTCTACATTCAAAGCACCAACGGCACGGCAAAATCGGAGGCATTTTTTAAAAAAAGGCACCACAGCTCCCCTTTAACCTGCAAGCGCCCGGCCACCCGATATGTGTCCCCTGAAGCTATCGCTGTCATCGCCCGGTGCAGCTTCAGGGGGCAATACCCCATTTAGAGTCTGGGGTACTAACAGGGTGCTGTGCATGGTGATGACGTCATCATCGCCTGCGCAGTGGAGCGGGACACTACAGGTTACCGCCGGCCCTAATCTCCTGCCGAATTTAGCAGGAAGTCATTAATGGTGCCGTGCCTGGGTGAAAAGTAGTTTTCCCCGGTGATGCTAACGGGAAGCGCAAAAGACCCAAATTTCTAGGCCTAAGACTTTGGAACAATATGCTGCACATTTTCTTTTAGAAATATTCAACATTGGCCAGAGGTCCAGGAGACCAGTAGTCTCACAACACAAATGCCATAACTACCTGTTAAAGCCACATGACCAACAAAGATAACTACAGTTAACAACCACCCAAAACATTTTGCCTGAATCAAGTGAACCTATTTATGATTTGAACCTGCATTCATTATCGGCTGTTACTGGCAATGTAGCGGATCTTATGCTATTTCAGCATAGACGTCTCCAGGTCTTTTGTGTAATATCTAGTTTAAGAATCCTGTTCTATATCTTTAGAGTTATAGGAAATCAGGAGCAGATGTAGCATTATCTATTTGAATGTTTTAAACCTTTGCCATCACATGTTGCTCAACCTTTGAGTCCCACTAGCATGACTCTCCAGTCTTTAAGCATCACTGTAGACCCAACTCTCAAGTGACTGAAGAAAGGAAAATTTGAATTGCAGGAAGTGAAACTTTTGACCCTAATTAACCTTGAATTTCTGCTGGAGTTGGTTAAAAATACATTGGATTCCATAACACCCACTCTCCCAGTACTGCACCTTAATATGCAGTTGTTTTTACTAATTTGCTGGCCTGTCTCTGGTAGTAATGAGTGCGTTTTTCCATATTGGCTGTTATCCAATTATCTTAACAAGGTGTTGGCTTAATTCCCAGCATACTGTGTTCTTTATTAAAGAACTTTGTTGGCCAATGTCAAGGACAGGGATATTTTGGCACTCTATTCATAGGACAGGGAAACAAATTCAACCTTTGCAAGAAAATTCCATTACATTTTTTACCAGCTCGGAAATTCTGTTTGCTTGGGAGCGGGGTAGTATAATATACCCGTGATTACATAGAATATACAGCACAGACACAGGCCATTTGCTCATGTTTGTACTCCACATGCGTCTCCTCCCATTTCAGCTACCTTACCTTTCAGCACATCTTTCTATTCCCTTTTCTCTCATGTACTTGTCTAGTTTCCTTTTGAAAGTATCTAAGCTATTTGTCTCAGCCACTTCCTGTGGTAGTTGTTATATATGTGGACTTGTATTTACTCTGTACAGCCACCAGAGGGCTCATTCCCCGGAGTCCCAAGGGATCCCATAATCCCTTGCGAGCACAGGTATTTAAGGAGGCTTCACAGGTTGGAGAGGCACTCTGGAGACCTGCAATAAAAGAATAAGGTCACACTTTACTTTGAGCTCACAGTATTCAGTCTGACTTTCTCCATACTCAACAGTAGTGAGCTCCACATTCTAACCACTTTCTGAATTAAGAAATTTCTATTTATTTCCCTTTTAGATTCATTAGTAACTATCTTGTATTTATGGCCTGCAGTTTTAGATTCTCCCACCTGTGGAAATCTTCTCGCCACATCTACAATGCCCAACCATTCATAATTTTTAAAACCTCTATTAGGTCTCCTCTAAGTCTTCTCTTTCCTAAATAAAAAGCCCCAGACTTAAAAAAATTTGTTCTGGGATGTGGGCGTCGCTGGCAAGGCCAACATTATTGCCCATCCCTAATTGCCCTCGAGAAGGTGGTGGTGAGCCGCCTTCTTGAACTGTTGCAGTCCTTGTGGTGAAGATACAGTGTTGTTAGGGAGTGAGTTCCAGGATTCTGACCAAGCGACGATGAAGGAATGGCGATATATTTCCAAGTAAGGATGCTGTGTAACTTGGAGGGGAACTTGCAGGTGGTCGAGGTTGCGGGTTTGGGAAGTGCTGTTTCACCTTTCCCGATAGCTGTAATCTCTCAGTTCTGGTACCATCCTTATAAATCTTTTTTGCACATTCTCAGTGCTTCTATGCCCTTTTTAATAGTATGGAGACCAGAACTGCGTGCAGTACTCTAATTGCGGCCTGACCAAGGTCTTATACAAGTTCAACATAATTTCACTACTTTTGAATTTACCCTACAAATAAATCCTAATGTATTCTTAGCATTTTTAATTGCTTTGCTGACCTGTAATACTGCTTTTAACCCCTCGATCCCTTGCCTCTTCTACCCCATTCCGTATCTTATCTTCTAAGATGCAGGTGATGTTTGTATTTTTCCTAAGTGCATCACCTCACATTTATCTATGTTAAAGTTAATTTGCCAGTCTGCAAGTTTTCTAATGTCTTCTTGTATTATGTTGTATTCTTCCTCTGTGTTAGCTATACCCCCCAGTTTGATATTGATTTACTTGTTCCTATGTCCAGATCATTAATTAAAGTTATGAATAACAGTGGTCCCAACACTGATCCTTGTGGAACACTGCTTTCTACCTTCCTTCAATCTGATTAACTATCCATTTCCCCTATACTCCGCTTTCTATTTTTCAGCCAATTTGCTATCCATTCAGCTATTTGTCCCGAAATTCCAAATTGATCTAATTTGAACAGCCAATACAACCAATGTTTTAATAGTAAATTCACTTGGATGCTCAACTGGAGATCTGTCTCCAACAACAATGAGAATACAAGTGCAAATTCAGTCGAGCTGCCATTTTGCAATGGGATTATAACTTAAAGTTATAAGGTAGTCACAGAGAGAGAAAATCACAAAAATTCACAAACCCAATTTATATGCAAAGGTTCCATTCCAGTGTGCTGAACCGTCAGGAGAAAAGGGATTGTGTTCATCTGATAGAACACAATCTCATTGGATTATAGCAAAGGGGAGCACTCACCTCTTTATAGACCTGTGAGAGGCGAGATTGTGTGGAGGGATGCCTTGGAATACCACTGACAGCAGATAAACATTTGCTGCACCTTTACTGTCCATGCACAAGAGGAAATATGTTGGGGAGAAAGAGAAGACACGAGATCTGCTGAAGAGGTTTTCATGGCATTTTGAGTAGAAAGGTATGCCAGGCAATTCAGGGAAGCAGATTAACTGAGGAATGAAGTTGAAGAAACATAGGGGAACTTGAAAAATTAGGGACACCAGGGTACAAGAGACCAAAAGATGACTGGGAACTCTGTGGATGAGGCACTATTGGATAAAGTATGCTACATTTATGGTTTCTGGTATTCAAGTGAAAGAAAAAGTGGGGCAAGAAAGAACAAAAGGGCTGTCAAACAAATGTAAGATACCTGACCTGTGCTATAAGCTACTCGGCCCCAAGGATGAATACCACCACTGTCCTTCCTTGCTACTTGTTTTTTTAGTTATAACTCTTGAAGTTTTGTTGCAGCAGCAATAGAAATGTGAATATACGGGAGAGAGAATATATAGCAGCCATCTCGGTCCTGGTTATTATCAATTAGCTGATTTGGGAAATAGTAGAGATTTCCCCAGTTAGCTGGCCTAGTTAATGGTAGCTGGTTGTAACTTACAGCAGACCACCAGAGAAAATCAGGGGTGTCCCTGGTTACCTAGGATAATTAGTGGTGGCTTCTTATTGAATCAGTTGCCACTTCACTGGGGAAGGAGACAGATTCCCCTAATTAGGTCCCTGTTCACAAAGCATTTGCACAGCCACAAAAATATGGTTTCTCGTAATTAATTCCACATTTGTGAAATTTTTGCTAACCAATTATGACATTTCTGAAAAATATGACGGGAAAGTAACTATTACAGAAGCTCTGTGAATGAGGAATAGATAGTTGTAATCAATAGGAAAAAGCCATGGACATTTAAACAGGTGCCCTATTAAGATGTGATGCTTCTGTCTTTTGTCTACATTCATATGTATATATATTCACATACATGCTACTTCGTTGCTATGGTTATGTCACCAGACAATATTTCAATTGAAGACTCAGGTGGAGGGCTAAGACCCATAGTGCAGGGCAACACCAACATTGAAAAGACTAGGAAAGAAGATGCAGTATATCAAGAAGCAGTGACTTGGGGCTGCCAAGCTTGGGTCTTTAAAGTGTATAGATAGTTTGAGTAGGAGATTGATATGAGTCCTAATTTTGACACAAGGATACAAGAAGGAGAATGAAGATCGCAGCAGTAATGATATCAGTATTGATATATGTCATCGTCCGAGCCAGGGATCACAAGGATGTGCGCATCACCCATGCCATGACAAGAGCTGACAACTGCTGGACGGACCACCGCCTAATCCGATCCATCAACAACATTAACATTGCCCCAAAGCAGAGGGGACAGCAGAAGCAGCTCCGCAAAAAAGTTAATGCCGGGGTACTTAGAGACCCAGCTCAGAGAGCCCTATACAGCCAACGCCTCACAATCTGGCGTGCCTTGATGACCCTGAGATGCTGAATCCCCATCGCGCTTGGTTTGCCCTCCAGGCCTCTATAACCAGCGCCTGTGAAGAGACACTTGGTCACTCAACCAGAAAACATCAGGACTGGTTTATGAAAATGATCAGGAGGTCGAAGAATTAATAGATCGCAAGCGCAAAGCATTTCTGAGCCTCAAGCAACAGCCCAACTCGGGAGCTGCAAAACAACATTACAGACGGCTCAAGTCTCAGGTTCAACAAAAAACTTGGGACCTAAAGAACAGATGGTGGATGGAGAAAGCACAGAAAATACAACAACGATATGCGAGGATTCTTCGCTGCAGTCAAGACCACCTACGGTCCAAACTCCCAAGGCCCCACCCCACTCCTGGCCAAGAATGGGGAAACACTCATCAAGGACACCGAGGCTGTCAGGGCCCGATGGAAGGAGCACTTCGAAGATTTCCTCAATCGAGATTCTGCCTTTGACTCAAGGGCTCTCGATTCCATCCCGCAGCACGCCACCCGCCACCAACTCAGTGTAACTCCAACATTGCACGAGGTAGGCAAAGCCATAAAACAGCTTAAGAATAACAAGGCTACAGGTGCGGATGGAATCCCTGCTGAGGAGCTAAAATATGGCAGAGAGGCGCTGTTGGCATGGATACATCTCTCTCATCTGGAGGCAGGAGAGCATGCCAGGAGATCTGAGAGATGCAGAGATTGTGACCATTTTTAAAAAGGGGGACAAGTCCGACAGCGGCAATTACAGGGGAAATTCCCTGCTTTTAGCCACTGGGAAAGTTGTCGTTCGAGTTCTGCTCAATCATCTTCTCCCTGTGGCCGAGGAGCTCCTCCCGGAATCACAATGCGGATTTCGTCCCCTATGGGGCACAACAGACATGATCTTTGCAGCGCGCCAGCTTCAGGAAAAATGCAGGGAGCAGCGCCAGCCCTTATACATGGCCTTTTTCGATCTTCCAAAGGCCTTTGACGCTGTCAACCGTGAGGGTCTATGGAGTGTCCTCCTCCGTTTCGGATGCCCCAAAAGTTTGTCAACATCCTTCGTATGCTTCACGATGATATGCAAGCCGTGATCCTTACCAACAGATCCATCACAGACCCAATCCACGTCCAGACCGGGGTCAAACAGAGCTGCGTTATCGCTCCAACCCTCTTCTCAATCTTCCTCACCGCCATGCTCCACCTCACAATCAACAAGCTCCCTGCTGGAGTGGAACTAAACTACAGAACCAGTGGGAAGCTGTTTAACCTACGCCGCTTCCAGGCCAGGTCCAAGATCACCCCAATCTCGGTCGTTGAGCTGCAGTATGCGGACGACGCCTGCGTCTGTGCACATTCTGAGACTGAACTCCAGGATATAGTCAATATATTCAGTGAGGCATATGAAAGCATGGGCCTTACGCTTAACATCTGTAAGACAAAGGTCCTCCACCAGCCTGTCACCGCCACATAGCACTGCCCTCCAATCATCAAGATCTATGGTGCGGCCCTGGACAACGTGAACCATTTCCCATATCTCGGGAGCCTCTTATCAACAAAGGCAGACATTGATGCGGAGATTCAGCACCGTCTCCAGTGCACCAGCGCAGCCTTTGGCCGTCTGAGGAAAAGAGTGTTTGAAGAACAGGCCCTCAAATCTACCACCAAACTCATGGTCTACAGGACTGTAGTAATGCCCGCCCTCCTGTATGGATCTGAGACATGGACGATGTATAGAAGGTATCTCAAGGCGCTGGAGATATATCACCAACGATGTCTCCGCAAGATCCTGCAAATCCACCGGGGGACAGGCGCACCAACATCAGTGTCCTCGACCAGGCTAACATCCCCAGTATTGAAGCACTGACCACACTCGATCAGCTTCGCTGGGCAGGCCACATAGTTCGCATGCCAGATACGAGACTCCCTAAGCAAATGCTTTATGCGGAGCTCCTTCATGGTAAACGAGCCAAAGGAGGACAGCGGAAACATTATAAGGACACCCTCAAAGCCTCCCTGGTAAAGTGCGACATCACCACTGACACCCGGGAGACCCTGGCCGCAGACCGCCCGAGGTGGAGAAAGTCCATCCGGGAGGGCGTTGAGCTCTTTGAGTCTCGACGCAAGGAGCATGAAGAGGCCAAGCGCAGGCAGCGGAAGGAGCGCGCGGCAAACCAGCCCTACCGACCCCCTCCCCCGACGAATGTCTGTCCCACCTGTAACAGGGTCTGTGGCTCTCATATCGGACTGTTCAGCCATCAAAGAACTCACTTTGGGAGTGGAAGCAAGTCCTCCTCGATGCCTATGATGATGATGATGATGATAAAATAGAGAAACAAGAAAAGTAATAATGGAAAGAGGTTGGAGGCAAGAGGCATCATCTGGCAGATAACAAGCTTTTAATCCCTTGGCTCAAGCATCTTGTTGCTTCTGCTATCGTTCTCGTTTGCCCATTTTGTCTGCTCACTTTCTAATCCTACATCAACTTCAAGCCCAGCATCTAACCTTGCAAGATATATTGGTATATTAACTTTGAGGGATAGTACCAGTATTTTAAAATTTAATCTGACATTTTTTTTCTTAGACATTAAACTGAAACAAAGATGGGCTGGAATCTTTAGAATCACCGGAATACTGCTAAGATCTGAACCCTCAAGTTTTGCCTATTTTATTTCGGCAGCGGCAGTTCTTTTCCTTTAGTAAGGCTGGTGCGTCCCTAGCAACGGGCGTCTGAGCATGCGCAGAGTTTTTCCTGCAATTTCGGGGGTTAACGGTCAACCTGCGCATGTGCAGAGGAGAGGAGACACAGAAGAGAGAGAGAGAGAGAAAGAGAGAGAAAGAGAAAGAGAGAGAGAGGGGTAAGGCATTTTGACCAGCAAGATACAAAAATATAAAATATAGAATAAAGTACAATAATAAATAAAGAATAAATAATATTTAAATCAATTTATATAAAATTTATAAAATATATAAATATATATAATGCAAGGAAAAGAGATGGAGGTGGAGAGAAAGCTAGGTGGAAGGAGGTGGGCCACGCGCATCTCAGAGGGGCACAAGAAGCATTAGCACAAGAGGTCGAGGCTCGATGGGGGCAATTGACCCAGGGTGGGCGAGGAAAACCTGCCCCTCTTGTATATCAACGAACCTGGTGAGAGATCGCAGAGGCGGTGTCATCTGACACACCTTTCATGTGGAGGGAAAACCAGTGCCGCAAGCGGTGTAACAATGTTGTTGGGTTGGCGAGAGTAAGTAATAACTTTTATCATGTGCTGACTAATTACTCTTAATGTAGATCTGCCACATTTTATTATGTTGTAAGTCTTGGTGTCACGCATTATTTCCCATCATTGCTCTCATTGCGCTAGTCTTCTGTATTTAGATGTGTTCATCATGCACCACTTGCATCCTAATGGTACATAAATGGTCCATTCATTGAGGAAAGGACTGGGGATAGTTAATTGTGGATGTCTATCTATGTGTTCCATAATAGTAGCTGTGAGATTAGTTTACACATTGCTTTTGTCACCTTTGCAGAAAAAATTAGCCAGCAATAGGGCCGAGCTCTGCAGGACTGGCAGAGGTCCACCGAAGGCAGTTGAACTAACGGACCTGGAGGAGCGGGCTGCAGCCCTGGTGGGCACACATGATCGTTCGGCCATGCGTGGTGGTGCTGAACCGGTCCTCATGAAGGGCAAGTCCTGCATAATCCCCGGGCTGTGCTGCGGTCATGTAATTCAATATTATGTCAATATAATGTAGAATGTGATGTAATGCTGGGAACACGAAATGTTGTTAGTTCTGACATGAACCATAACTTTTGGATGATCACACTCTGCCACTTGGAAAGCAACATACTGTTTGGGACTTAAAGTTTTTGTTATTTCATGCAGTTTCTGTCTACCCTGCTTATGATAGTTTCATGTAATGATTCTTGGTAATAGATGATGCAGCGGTGTTGCTCCTCTACATAAGCCTGTGCAACGTGAGTGTACTCATGTCACCTCTGACCTCTCTCCTCCCCTGTTGCTAACGACTAATATTATGTTTTACATTTGCACAAGAGGAAGAGAAGCAGCAGCAGCCGCCTCCATCAACTGCCCCTCCCATGAGAGCTGCAGGAGAGGACATAGCCGAGGAGGAGGTGGTGGAAGAGGAGGACCGTACATCACGTTGAAGCTCCTCAAACCTTTGTGGTGGTGGTGGTGGAGGAGGGGATTGTGCCGGGCTTTGAAGGGTCCTCTCTACCTACGGCCACCGGTTCCTCATCCAAATCCAATTTTCCTGGATTCTGATCCGAGGAAGCGGGACCAAGCATTATGTTTCAAAATTTATAAAAAATTATTATTCAACTGAACCATTTTTGTGCAGTGTCTCACTCACTTTTGGAAAATGAGGGGTAACAATCATTGTAAGGGTAACATACATGATCATACAAGCGTGAAGCATAACTCTCAACGTTCAAGCAAAGCGGTCATTTATGAGCTGCTGACGCATCAGTTTTACTAAAGCACCGCGAGGCTTCCCCTGTGCAGTCAGGGGCCGGGGGGGGAGGGGGTGGGGGGGTGGGGGCAGGGCCACAGGTTCATTGCCAAGCTCCTCAACCTCGTCCTCCTCAATGTCCCTGCCTTCCTCCTCCCCCTCTCGCCTCAGGTGGTCTAGCAGTTCCACCTAGCAATTTCTGTCCCCTCTTGACAGCTAAGTTGTGCAACATGCAACACACCACAACGAACTCAGCTACCTGCTCAGGAAGGTATTGCAGGCTGCCCCCGGAGTGGTCCAGTTATCGGCAGCATTGCTTCAGCACGCCAATTGTCTTTTCGATGATATTGCGTGTGGCTATATGGCTTTCGTTGTAGCACTTCTCGGCTTCTGTCTGAGTCTTCCGCAGGGGGTCATGAGCCAGCTGGCAAGGCTGTATCCTTTATCCCCCCAGCATCCAGCAGTGACCTTGTGGCTGACTCTTAAACTGGTCCGAGACAGTGCTCTCACGGAAGATGTATGCGTCATGGATGCTCCCTGGAATTTTGGAACTCACTGCCATGATTATTTGCTTATGGTCAACAATGAGCTGCTCATTCAGGGAGTAGAATCCTTTTCGGTTTCGTTACACCTCCACTTCCTCTAAAGGTGCGAGATGCCAACAGTCTATTGCACCCTGGACCTTGGGGAAGTTTGGTATTCTCGAAAAACCCAAAGCCCTCCCTGGTCATTGGAAAGTTAATAAAGTCCCTCCTGTATGGCTCAGAGACATGGACCATATAAAGTAGACACTTCAAATCGCTGGAGAAATACCACCAACTATGTCTCCGCAAATCCCCTGGGAGGACAGATGCACCAACATTAGCGTCCTCGACCAGGCCAACATCCCCAGCATTGAAGCACTGACTACACTCGACCAGCTCTGCTGGGCGGGCCACATTGTTGACATGCTTGACACAAGACTCCCAAAGCAAGCACTCTACTCGGAACTCCTACTCGGCAAGCAAGCCCAAGGTGGGCAGAGGAAACATTTCAATGACACCCTCAAAGCCTCCTTGATGAAATGCAACATCCCCACCGACACCTGGGAATCCCTGGCCAAAGACCGCCCTAAGTGGAGGACGTGCATCTGGAAGGGCACTGAGCACCTCGAGTCTCATCACCGAGAGCATGCAGAAACCAAGTGCAGGCAGCGGAAGGAGCGTGCGGCAAACCAGTCCTACCCACCCTTTCCTTCAATGACTGTTTGTCCCACCTGTGACAGATACAGTAATTCCCGTATTGGACTGTTCAGTCACCTAAGAACTCACTTTTAGAGTGGAAATAAATCTTCCTCGATTTCGAGGGATTGCCTATGATGAATAAAGTCCATCCTTCATGTGTAAAGTGCATCAGTTACTTGGCGGATGCAATGATGTGTGGTGTGCTGAGAGATTCCGCATGTGTGTCACCAGCTGATGCCTGAAATGAGCCGGATGCATAGAAAGACAGTGCCGCAGTCACCTTCACCTCGACAGGCAGTGTGGTCTTGATGGTGCTGGTAGGTTGCACATTTGCCTTAATGAGCATATCTCAGTAATTACCTCTTTTTGGACTGCGTATCGGTCAGGTGCAGGTACGAGCGGTGCTCCCTGTAATTTTATTGAGGGTAAGGCTTCCTTGGGTAAAGGGTAGCGGATTCACAATGGCAGAAGGTGGGTAATGGTGTTCCATGAGAATCAATGCTGGGACCACTGTTGTTCACAATTTATGTTAATGATTTAGATTTTGGAATCAAAAACACAATTTCTAAATTTATGGATGACACCAAATTGGAGGAGATAGTTAATACTGAGGAGGACTGCAACAAATTACAGGAAGACATTAATAAATTGCAGAATGGGCATATAGTTGGCAAATAAAATTCAACACTGATAAATGTGAGCTATGACATTTTGGTAGGAAGAATAGGGAGATCAATTATTACTTGGAGGGTGCGAGTATGGGTGGCCTAGAGGAGCAAAGGGATCTTGGAATACAAATACACAAATCACTAAAAGTAGCGACACAAGTTAACAAGGCCATAAAAAAAAACAAGGCACTAGGGTTTATTTCTAGAGGGATAGAATTGAAAAGTAGGGAAGTTATGCTAAATCTGTATCGAACCTTGGTTGGAGTACTGCGTGCAGTTCTGGTTGCCATATTATTAAAAAGGATATAGAGGCACTGGAAAGGGTGCTGAGAAGATTTACAAGGATGATACCAGAAATGCGAGGGTATACACATCAGGAAAGGAAGAACAGGTTGGGTCTCTTCTCACTTGAAAAAAAGGTTGTGGGGTGATCTAATTGAGGTCTTTAAAATTATGAAAGGTTTTGATAGAGTAGATAGAGAGAGAGTGTTTCCACTTGTGGGTAAGAGCATAACTAGGGGCCATCAATATAATATAGTCACCAAGAAATCAAATAGGGAATTCAGAAGAAACTTCTTTACCCAGTGTGGTGAGAATGTGGAACTCGCTATCACAGGGAGTAGCTGAGGCAATTAGTATAGATGCATTTAAGGATAGGCTAGGTTAGCATATAAGGGAGAAGGAAATAGAGGGTTATGTTGATAGAGATAGATTTGGAAAGATGAGAGGAGGCACGAGTGGAGCATAAACACCGACATTGAATGGTTGAGACGAATGACCTGTTTCTGTGCTGTATATCCTATGTAATCCTATATAAACCAGGGGTGACGTGAGCAAAAGCATTTTAACGCAACGAGTGGTTAGGATTTGGAGTGCACTGCCTGATAAGAGTGGTGGATACAGATTCAATAGTAGCCTTCATAAGGGAATTGGAGAAATAGTTGAAGGAGAAAAAAATTGCAGGGATACGGGGAAAGAATTGGGGAATGGGACTAACTGGATTGCTCTTCGAAAGAGCTGGCATAGACTTGAAGGGTCGAATGACCTCCTTCTGTGCTGTACTATTCTAGGATTCTAAGTCAGATGATATATTAACAAAAAAATAGCAGTTTTGTTTGGCTAGGTTTCGTTTCGTGGCTGTGCCTTTAAATCTAATTACTGGTGCCACAATAGGGCTACCCAACCAATGCAGGAAACAGAGACCCGGTGTGGCATCCTGTTGCTCCAAGATGGGAACCCAGAGGCCCGTCAGGCCAAAGCACAAAGGTAAATATTGGAAGACTTCCTTTGATTCAAAGCTGGCAGTCCCAAAATGCAATAGTAATATTGATTGCCATTTGATTCTTGCTTGGTGGGGCCTTCACACTGCCCAGGCTGTACCTAGGTCTAACCTTTGCAGACGTACTGCTGGCCAAACAGAAGCATTGTTGATGTGATTCCTAGAAACGTCCCCAAATATGCATCCAAATTGCTATTGGGATATAGGTGCATGGGCAGAAAATAAGGTGCCTCGAGAAGGAATGGAATGTCTGGGCTTATGTACATGAAAGTTGTATATAATGTTTATAATTCAAAGGTTTTAATGCCAAAATCAATTTTTAGCAATCCACAAACCAGAATAAAATCTAACAATGTATGAGGTAAATTGATAAGAAGCAACTTTAATCCTATTTATAAAGAAATAATTTAGCATTTGTTAAATTATATGCTTGTTCATTCTTTAACAAATTTGCTTAGTATATTAAATGTAAAATTAGTTTTGATGTAATGCTCCTAACATTTAGGAAAACTGGAGGAAGATCCTGTGGAGTCACAGGATAAATTCCAGTAGGTTAAAAATTATTACCAGGCAGAGTTTGCTGTTCATTATCATTATCCTGTGGTGAATTAAAGGATAATTATTTTGGTAAGGAAAATTTGCAGGTTGAAAGTGGTTTAGAAATTTCCAGCTCTGTAAGAAATAATGGGCCTGAATTGCAGCCCCTACAGCGTGTACGCGCCCGTAGGGGCTGCACAGCACATGCGCCTAAATCCGAAACTTGCGATCTGTCAAGATCTCTTTTGACAGATCGAATGTATTCCTGAGAGAAGGACCTCTGTGGGCGGAGAGTTTATTTGCCCAACTCCTGCCCAGCGAATGTCCTCCAAATTCTTACTCCTGGTAAAAGCAGGCATACGGCCTACTTTTACCAGTGTTTGAGTTTTAAAAGATAGAAAAATAAAATGTTATCTCTAATTTTTATGTTAAAAACCCTGTCCATTAAGGAAAGTTATTTTTTATCCTGTTAAAACATATTCAAAGAAAATTCAAAAAAATGTCTAAAACATTTAATGAAATTCAATTTCAATTAATTTTAAATATGTGATGAGTTTTAAAAATTTATTTAATGTGGTTCTGTGTTTTGGGGGTAACCACATTCATAGTTGTGGCAGTTCCGTACAAATAGAACTCACCATAACTATCAATGGAAATACTCCATTTTGATAGGTTGGTCTGGCCTACGTGATCCCACTGATGCGTACGAAATGCATACGCCGATGGGATACGTGGGCCTCTGCCCCCAGCTGCACATCTAGGCCTAGGACCAGAAATTTTTGTACCTCTGGGATCACCAGGAACCAGGGACAATATTGAAATAACTACATCATTCTTTTTATATGTAGTGTTTTTCATTCATGGGATGTAGGCGTCATTGGCAAGGCCAACATTTATTGCTCATCCCTAAGAAGGTGGTGGTGAGCCACCTTCTAGAACCACCGCAGTCCGTGTGGTGAAGGTACTCCCACAGTACTGATATGGAGGAAGTTCCAGGATTTTGACCCAGCGATGATAAAGGAACGGCGATATACATCCAAGTCAGGATGGTGCGTGACTTGGAGGGGAACTGGCAGGTGATGGTTTTCCCATGCACCTTCTGCCTTTGTCCTTCGAGGTGATAGATGTTGTGGGTTTGGAAGATGCTGCCGAAGCCGCCTTGGCGAGTTGCTGCAGTGCATCTTGTCGATGCTACACACTGCAGCCACCACATGCCAGTGGTGAAGGGAGTGAATGTTGAAGGTGGTGAATGGGGTGCCAATCAAGTGGGCTGCTTTGTCCTGGAAGGTGTCAACCTTCTTGAGTGTTGTTGGAGCTGCACTCATCCAGGCAAGTGGAAATTATTCCATCACACTCCTGACTTGTGCCTTGTAGATGTTGGAAAGACTTTGGTGGGATCAGGAACTGAGACACTCACTGCAGAATATCCAGCCTCTGACCTGTTCTTGTTGCCACAGTATTTATGTGGTTGGTCCAGTTAAGTTTCTGGTCAATAGTGACCCCCAGGATGTTGATAGTGGGGGATTCAGTGATAGTAATCCCGTTGTATGTCAAGGGGCGGTGGATAGACTCTCGCTTGTTGGAGATAGTCATTGCCTGGCACTTGTTTGGCGTGACTGTTACTTGCCACTTATCAGACCAAGCCTGAATGTCATCCAGGTCTTGCTGCATGCGGGCACAGACTGCTTCATCATCTGAGCAGCTGTGAATGGCTCTCAACACTGTGCAGCCGTCAGCAAACATCCCCATTTCTGACCTAATGATGGAGGGAAGGTCATTGATGAAGCAGCTGAAGATGGTTGGGCCTAGGACACTGCCCTGAGGAACTCCTGCAGTGATGTCCTAGGGCTGTGATGATTGACCTCCAACAACCACAACCATTGTCGTTTGTGCTAGGTATGACTCCAGCTAGTGGAGAACATAAGAAATAGGAGCAGGTGTAGGCCATGGTGGAACAGGCCCCTCAAGTCTGCTCCACCATTTAATAAGATCATGGCTGATCTGATCATGGACTCAGCTTCACTTCCCTGCCCACTCCCCATAACCCTTTATTCCCATATCGATCAAAAATCTGTCTATCTCCACCTTAAATATATTCAATGACCCAGCCTCCACAGCTCTCAGGGTCAGAGAATTCCACAGATTTACAACCCTCAGAGAAGAAATGCCTCCTCACCTCAGTTTTAAATGGGCAGCCCCTTATTCTGAGACTATGGGCCCAAACGTGGGCGGTCTCCCCTCAGTGCCAGTTTCCTTTGGCCTCCTGCCGGTGGGAGGGGAGGACCGCTGGGAACCACCCGATGACATCCGCTAGAGCACAAGGGTCCTCCCGTCCGCTGAACTGTCAGTTTGCTCCGGGCGGGAGTCAGTGGCAGCAGGGGCAAGAACCACTGCCTGAAGGCAGGTCTAACCCCAACGGTAAGATAACTATGAAGAGTTAGTAAACGTTTACATTTTTTTTTAAAACAGCGATTCAGGTGGATGGGGTCCCCTGAAGGTTTTCCCCAGAGGGTTTTTTTTGTGTAAATTTTTATTTTTATGTGTTTCCCCCCTCCCTGGGCCCGACTCAATCCTCGGCGGCACTTTGGTGAGGATGGCATTTGTTGCCGAGATTGGGAGCTCCCGTCTGCTGCCGCCCACATTCAGGGCCTAAGTCAGTTTTTTGCTGCCGGGTGGTCTTTGCAGATCTTTTTGAGGAATCTCCCTGCCAAAGTACCACCAGGTCTCTCGGCAGGCCTTTGGGCAGCACTTGGGCGTGCCTTAGCTTTGACCAAGTTCGGGCCCCATGTCTCCTAGTTTTAGTTTCCCCATGAGTGGAAATATCCTCTCTGCATCCATCTTGTTGAGCCCCCTCACTATCTTAAACGTTTCGATAAGATCACCTCTCATTCTTCTAAACTCCAATCAGTATAGGCCCAACTTGCTCAACCTATCTTCATAAGTCATTTCCCCCCGATTCCCATTGACTTCAGTTTTACTAGGGCTCCTTGGTGCCACGTTCGGTCAAATGCTGCCTTGATGTCGAAAGCAGTCACTCTCACCTCACCTCTGGAATTCAGCCCTTTTGTCCATGTTTGGTCCAAGGCTGTAATGAGGTCTGGAGCAGAGTGGTCCTGGTGAATCCCAAACTGAGCATTGGTGAGCAGGTTATTGGTGAGTAAGTGCCACTTGATAGCACTGTCGACGACACCTTCCATCACTTTGTTGATGATTGAGAAAACTGATGGGGCGGTAATTTGCCAGATTGGATTTGTCCTGCTTTTTGTGGACAGGACATACCGGGCAGTTTTCCACATTGTCGGGTAGATGCCAGTGTAGTAGCTGTAATGGAACAGCTTGGCTAGAGGCACGGCTTTTTCTGGAGCACAAGCCTTCAGCATGATAGCCGCGCTGTTATCGGGGCCCATCGCCTTTGCTATATTCAGTGAGCTCAACCGCTTCTTGATATCACGTGGAGTGAATCAAATTGGCTGAAGACTGACTTCTGTAATGATGAAGGACCTCAGGAGGAGGCCGATATGGATCATCCACTCGGCACTTCTGGATGAAGATGGTAGCAAACGCTTCAGCCTAGTCTTTTGCACTCATGTGCTGGGCTCTGCTATCATTGAGGATGGGGATATTCATGGAGCCTCCTCTTCCTCACGTTAATCATTTAATGGTCCACCACCATTCATGACTGAATGTGGCAGGACTGCAGAGCTTTGATCTGATCCATGCTGCTTCCATTGTTTAGCATGCATATAGTCCTGTGTTGTGCTTCCCCAGGTTGGCACCTCATTTTTAGGTATACTTGGTGCTGCTCCCGGTCTTCTATACTTTTTATTGAACCAGTGTTGGTCCCCTGGCTTGATGGTAACGGTACAGTGAGGATATGCCGAGCCATGAGGTTACAAATTGTCTGAGATGTGCCGCTCTGCCGTAAACAGTGCAAAGATGGCATCTTGCTGTCTGGCTGCCTATTCAAATATATTGAACGGCATGAAGTTCATGTACATGCATGATAGATATGGACTAAACTCAACACAGGAGGTTAGGGCTTGTCAATTTCAGTCTAAGTTTAAAGGCATGATAGCACAGTGGTTAAGTTACGGGACTAGTAATCCAGAGGCCCGGACTAATAATCCGGAGACGTGAGTTCAAATCCCACCACAGCTGCTGGGGAATTTAAATTCAGTTAATTAAATAAATCTGGAATAAAAAAGCTAGCATCAGTAATGGTTACCATGAAACTACCGGATTGTCGTAAAAACCTATCTGGTTCACCAATGTCCTTGAAGGAAGGAAATCTGCCATCCTTACCTGGTCTGGTCTATATGTGGCCTAGCAAGCCACTCAGTTGTACACAACCACAATGTAAAACAAGAATAATAATAAAACTGGTCGGACCACCCAGCATTGACCTCGGTACTGGCTACGGACATGACAATGGCCCAGCCAACCCTGCAACCCTTCTCACCAACATTTGTGGACTTGTACCAAAATTGGGAGAACTGTCCCACAGACTAGTCAAGCAACAGCCTGACATAATCATACTCACAGAGTCATACCTTTCAGCCAATGTCCCAGACTCCTCGATCACCATCCCAGACCCACCAGAGGTGGCGGCAACTGGTATACAGCGGGGAGTGAGTGGTCTTGGGAGTCCTCAACATTGACACTGGACACCATGAAGTCTCATGGCTTCATGTCAAGCAAGGGCAAGGAAACCTCCTGCTGATTACCACCTACCAACCTCCCTCAGCTGATGAATCAGTACTCTTCCATGCTGAACACCACTTGGAAAAAGAACTGAGAGTAGCAAGGGCACAGAATATACTCTAGATGGGGAACTTCAATGTCCATCATCAAGAGTGGCTCAAGAGCACCACTACTGACCGAGCCTTGAAGGACACAGTTGCCAATCTGGGCCTGCAGCAGGTGGTGAAAGAACCAACATGAAGGAAAAACCTACTTGACTTCATCCTCACTAATCTACCTGTCGCAGATGCATCTGTCTATGACAGATTTGGTAGCAGCAACCACCGCTCAGTCTTTGTGGAAACGAAGTCCCGTCTTCACACTGAGAAAACCATCCATCGTGTTGTGTAGCACTACCACTGTGCTAAATGGGATAGATTCAGAACAGATCAAGCAGCTCAAAACTGGGCATTCATGAGGCACTGTGGACCATCAGCAGCAGCAGAATTGTACTCCACCACAATCTGTAACCTCATGGCCCGGCATATCCCTCACGCTACCATTACCATCAAGCCAGGGGACCAACCCTGGTTCAAAGAAGAGTGTAGAAGAGCATGCCAGGAGCAGCACCAGGCATAACTAAAAATGAGGCGCCAACCTGGGGAAGCTGCAACACATTATGCTAAAAAGCGGAAACATCATGCGATAGACAAGACTAAGCGATCCCACAACCAACGGATCAGATTAAAGCTCTGTAGTCCTACCACATCCAGTCATGAATGGTGTTGGACCATTAAACAACTAATAGGAGGAGGAGGCTCCATGAATATCCCCATCCTCAATGATGGCGGAGCCCAGCATGTGAGTGCCAAAGACAAGGCTGAAGCGTTTACAACCATCTTCAGCCAGAAGTACTGAGTGGATGATCCATATTGGCCTCCTCCTGAGGTTTCCACCATCACACAGAAGCCATTCTTCAGCCAACTCGGTTCACTCCACGTGATATCAAGAAGCTGGGCGCACTGGATACAGCAAAGGCTATGGGCCCCGACAACATCCTAGCAGTTGTGCTGAAGACTTGTGCTCCAGAACTAGCCACTCCATTAGCCAAGCTGTTCCAGTACAGCTACAATACTGGCATCCACCCAACAATGTGGAACACTGCCCAAGTATGGCCTGTCCACAAAAAGCAGGACAAATCCAATCTGGCCAATTATCGCCCCATCAGTCTACTCTCAATCATCAGCAAAGTGATGGAAGGTGTTGGTCAACAGTGCTATCAAGCGGCACTTACTCACCAATAACCTGCTCACCGATGCCCAGTTTGGGTTCCGCCAGGACCACTTGGCTCCAGATCTCATTACAGCCTTGGTCCAAACATGAACAAGAGAGCTGAATTCCAGGTGTGAGGTGAGGTGAGTGACTGCCCTTGACATCCAGACAGCATTTGACCGAGTGTGGCACCAAAGAGCCCGAGTAAAACTAAAGTCGAATGGAATCAGGGGGAAAACTCTCCATTGGCTGGAGTCATACCTAGCACAAAGGAAGATGGTTGTTGTGGTTAGAGGTCAATCATCGAAGCCCCAGGACATCACTGCAGGAGTTTCTCAGGACAATGTCCTAGGCCCAACCATCTTCAGCTGCTACATCAATGACCTTCCCTCCATCATAAGGTGAGAAGTGGGGATGTTCGCTGATGACTGCACAGTGTTCAGTGTCATTTGCAACTCCTCAGATAATGGAGCAGTCCATGGCCACATGCAGCAAGACCTGGACAACATTCAGGCTTGGGCTGATAAGTGGCAAATATTTGCGCCACACAGGTGCCATGCAATGCTTATCTCTAAAAAGCGAGAGTCTAACCACAGCCCCTTGACATTCAACGGCATTATCATCGCCAAAGCACCCACCATCAACATCCTGGGGGTCACCATAGACCAGAAACTTAACCGGATTAGCCACATAAACACTGTGGCAACAAGAGCAGGTCAGAAGATGGGTATTCTGCGACGTGTGTCTCACCTTCTGACTCCCCAAAGTCTTTCCACCATCAAGTCAGGCACAAGTCAGGAGTGTGATGGAATACTCTCTACTTGCCTGGATGAGTGCAGCTCCAACAACACTCAAGAAGCCCGACACCATCCAGAACAAAGCACCACCTTCAACATTCACTCCCTCCATCACCAACGTACCGTGGCTGCAGTGTGTACCATCCATAAGATGCACTGCAAGAAACTCACCAAGGTTTCTTTGGTAGCACCTCCCAAACCCGCAACCTTTACCATCTAGAAGGACAAGGGCAGCAGGCGCATGGGAACTCTATCACCTTCAAGTCACACACCATTCTGATTTGGAAGTATATCACCGTTCCTTCAGTTCCTTCATCGTCATTGGGTCAAAATCCTGGAACTCCCTCCCTAACAGCACTGTGGGAGTATCTTCACTACAAAGACTGCAGCGGTTCAAGAAGGCAGCTCACCACCACCTTATCAAGGGCAATTGGGGATGGGCAATAAATGCTGGCCTTGCTAGCGACGCCCACATCCCAGGAATGAATTTTTTAAAAGCTTTAATTACTGCCAAATAACCTCTCTAGCACTGAAAATTAACTTTTACCAGTATGGAGTCTTATTCCTTCAGATTTTAATTGTTGCAGATTTAAAAAATATATATTTTTACTTTTTCGGTTTCTTTTTTCTCTCTTAATCCAATTTCCCCCCCCTCTCTCTCTGTTTCATTTTCTGTATCTGGTTTGATATTGAATTCTAACTTACACTTTCTGGTTCAAACGCTACACTGTGGGTCAACAATACTTCAATCTGATTGGTTAAGGAAACACAAAGTGCTTGGCCTGTTCACACAGGAACCAGATGCCCTGTTTAGATCTCTAACTTGCAGCAACTTCCAGTGCAAAAGGTCATAGAAATTAAGGGGTAGAAATTCAGCATGCGCTGGAGCTTGACAGATCGTAACCAGATCGGGAGCGAGGACATTTGTAAGGGCAAGCTTGTGATATTTACTCATATCTTGCCCAGCAAATGTCCTCAAAAATCTTGCGCCTGAAAAAGCAGGCGCATAGCCTACTTTTACAGGTGCAAGTGTTTTAAAACACACAAAAACATTAAAATAAAGTTATGAAAACATATTTTATTGTTTAAAAACCCTCCCCACAACTGTAAGTTTATTTTAAGGCATAATTTAAAAAACTTTTTTAAAAATCAGGAAAATATTTTATTTTTACAAGACATTAATAACTTTAATTTAAATGAATCTTAAATATGTAGTGTATATTTTCCATTTTTTTTATTAGAGTTTTGAGTGTTGCAGAGGGGGTGGGGTTCTCATTCATAGTAATAGGAGTTTCGGACTTACGAAGCTCTTATTACTATGAATGAGAATATACTATATCTGATTGGCTACCCAGAGCCATGTGACTCCAGGCCTGCGCACGCCCCGACGTGCACGTGCTGCCACGCGCAGGGAGAGGAGGCTTGTGGATCGGGAAGTCGAGCGGGTGCAGCAACTTCAGGTAGGTGTGCATTTTTTCTCTAAAATCTAGTCGAAGGTCCGCAGGAAGGAGAAAGTGGAATTTCTACGCCTATATGTGCAAGGAGAAGTCCAACGAGTCGCTCTCACCAGCTACCGTAAATTCTAGTCATATATATGTATATATGTGTCTGTGTGTGCTTCTCTATATATACTGGATATTTCAACACTGAGGGCAGGACAAGCATCACGGCAAACATGTGGGCCCAGAAATTACGTTTGGAGGCTTCCTGCAGCGGTGTGCCTCCGACCTCAGATATTTCCAGGAAAGTACCCTGGGGGCTCGGAGACTTGCGGTCCTGGGCCTCTATGCGAAGGTCTGCGTAGGGGCCCATGTATCCCAGGAACATAAGGGTTCCGCACGCATCACTGGGATCATGTGGGTCGGCCCAACCTATCGGAGTAGGGATATTCCTATTCATACTTAATGGGATGTTCCGATATACAGAATCACCATAAGTATGAATAGGAATATCCCCAAAAGCACAGAAACACTGAAAATAACTAAAGAAAAAACATCACATATTTCAAATTAATTAAAATGAAATTTAATTAATTAAAAACAAAAATTTAATTTTTTGAAAAATAAATTTACATATTTTAAAGGGTCTAAAAATAAACTTACCTTATTTAACAGAATTTTAAAAATTGTATGTTTCTGTACTTTAAAAGTCTTACACTGATAAAAGCAGGCCTTACGCTTTTATCAGTCATAAGAATTTGTAGGATTTCGCTGGGCAGGAGTTGGGCAAATATCCCAACTCTCCGCCCACGGAGGCCCTTTACTTTCGGATGAGATGGATCTGTCAATCTTGACAGATCGCAAATTCTGGGTTTAGGCGCATGCGCTTCGCAAATTCAGGCCTGTGATTTCTTTAGTTTAGGATTGACATAAACCCTCTACTGGGATTAAATTTTGAGATTTTTTTTAGTTAATGTGCACAATCTTGAATACCTTGCTTCCAACTGTTAGAATTGACAGTGCTGGCACTTGTATCTGACAGGTATTCCACTGGGAAAAATTAGAATTCCCTAGATTAGTTGAGACCATAAGTTATAATCCACAGACAGCATAAGATGTGGCCAAAGTTCACCGTCTTACTGATTGGGTTTCTAGCTATGAATTTCAAGTAAGAACCAGAGTCTTTGAAATTCACTAGTGGTTCCTGTTGCTGAGTAATCATTCCACAGTGAGTGGAATTTTAGACTCATCTAAGAAACAAAAGGTTGTATCTTCCGTTTCCAGTGAATCTGTCTCTTAAAAGTACCCACATCACAGGTACACAATGTAATACTCAATATTAGAAAAATGCAGTCAAAGCTGCAATTAATGCTTTTTGGAACAAACTGTAAAGCAATAACAATTAACTAACTGCTTTGCCAAACACCTTTGTTCTGTCCGGAAGTGAGAACCCCAAGCTCCCCATCGGTTGCTACTTCAATTTCTGTCCCAACTCTGATCTCTCAGTCCTTGCCCTTCTACACTCTTCCAATGAATCTCTACGCAAACTTGAGGAACAGCACCAATCTTTCTATTATGTACTATGTAGCCCTCTGATGTTAATAACTTCAGACATTAACTTTAGCCACTTTGCCAGCTTTCCTGTTTCCATTTCAGACCTGGCTAACCCTCACTGCCTCGCCTATTCACACGTTTTCCATGTTTCTTAAATAATTTAACTTCTTTCCTTATGCTTCTTCCCATTATCCCATTTTAATATCACCACATCCTATTTTCCACTTAGGCATCCTTAAGTCATTCTACTTCCTCTCTCATATGTGTGTGAGTTTTTTCCCCTTCTCCCTTCCCTTTTTTGCTTTTCCTTTTAAAATGCTGTACATTTGTCATTTTTTCTAATTCTGATGAAGGGTTGTACCAGAAACATTAACTTGTTTGTTCTCCCACAGATACTGACTGACTGACCTGCCGAGTGTCTCCAGCATTTTCTATAAGTTTTTAAAAAAAGATTTCCAGCATCTGCATATTTTTTTTGCGTTCTACACAAAACAATAATGGTCTGTCTCTCAGTCCCAAGATTGTAGAATGAGGTTAAATTTCCTGGTTCTAGCACATAGACTGTAGCACCAGTGCACTGAAAGCCTTGCACACATACCAACTAGAAACGGCCAACAGCAGCATTGACCAGGGTTGGTCCTCATCCAGATGGCCGAGAGGAGCATAAAGTTCGAAATGGATGGGAAATCTCACTAGCTGCTATTAACATCTTTTTAAATATATCATATTGAAATGAAGCTCTTGCATGCTTTGTAGGAGGCCATTTTAGGTCAACTAGCAAATCACATGATGAGTTAATGGGCCAGGGGGCTGGAGAAAGGGTCGCCTACCCAAATTGTTGGTCTGCACACACACATTTTGTGCTAAAAGGTCTGCTCGCACCTTAGTATGTCCTAGTGCTTTTTAAGGCTAAATGTCGAGAGCTATTAATAGAGAGAGAAGGGGAAAAGGCCAGCAAAGAACTCATTTAAAACTCATTTTACAAAAACAGATAATGGAAGTTTCATGCATCAGCTTTGGCTCAGTGGCAGCCCTCTTGCCTCTGAGTCATGGGTTCCAACCCCACTCCAATGCCTTGAGAGTATTTTCTAGGTTAACACCTCAGTGCAGCATTTAGGGAATGTTGTACTCTCGGAGATGGGAGTCTTTTAGATGGGTATGTTAAAAGTAAATCCCCGTCCACCTACTTAAGGGATGTTTTCTAGTGTCCTGGCCAATATTTATCCCTCAACCAACATCACTAAAACAGATTATCTGGTAATTTAGTTTATTGCTATTTGTGGAATCTTGTAGTGCCATGTTTCCCGATGTTACAACATGACTACACTTCACAAGTATGTCATTGGCTGTGAAGCACTTTGGGACATCCTGTGGTTGTGAAAGATGATATATCAATGCAAGTTTGTTCTTTCTTAATATACAGTTGTACAGTAATTAGAAAGTTTGTGAGTTGTGTATATCCCTTTCATTCCTGCTCCTGTATATGCCTCATAAAAAATCCCACAAAAGCTCACATATCACCCCCAACCTCGCTGACCTTCATTGGCTCCCCAATTTCCTGCAGTAGCTAGATGCCCCTATTGGGACACCACTGTAATTGGCCTTTGGAATCTCTTGCCATTCCATATCTTACAACCCACCCTCAAATGTCTTGTTCCTCTGATCCTGGCCCTTGCTGCACCCCATCTCCCTCCACCTTATTCATTAACAGATCTTCAGCTGCCCAGATCCTATTCTCTGGAATTCCTTCTTTCAACCTCTTTGCCTCTCCACCTTAAAAATGCTTCAAAAACCACTGCTGTGACCTCTACCCGCTGCTGCGACCTTGCTGTAACCCTGACCAATAATCCTTGGTCGGGGTAGTTTGCCACTGCCGAGGGGTAGAATCCAGGCAGTGCTGCAGTGGGAGCACCCTTGAAGCAGACAAAGCCACCGATTAAAAGGGGGCAGAAGAGCCCCAACGAGGAAACAACTTTTTTTTAGACCCCAGTCGAAACCAAGGCCTAGAAAGGTAAGTCTTTGCGGCTCACATAGAAGGGCAGGATGCCACTACTAGGCCCCTTCCCAGATGAAAATCCCACCCATTAAGTTTAAATCAAGGTTTCCATTAGTTTGCATATATCTGAAATTGGCAAAACAAGCAGATTTTTGTTTATGATTTAGGATTTATTTGTGAATGAGGCAACAGTGCTGAAACCAGCCCTTTCCAAACCTCCAGGCCTGTGAAATTTAAGTGGACCAAACCAACAATTAAGAAATACAAGTATAGATAGGGATGCGTTACCTGGGACGAGGTATGAATTGCCAGGCCATGGGCAGTGGACAACTCTGGCCAAGTAGTTTCTGAGCCCATTAAAATTAAAGACAAACACTCACCTCCATAAAGCTTAATTTTAACCTAGCTTTAACCTTAGTTTTAAGATAGCTTTACTTTCAAGAATATGCCAGAACTCAAAGCCGAGCAATTACGACAAGTGGTGTTATCGTAGAACGCCTGATGCTTGTATTTAATTTTATTTTAAATGGCTATTCTAAAATAGCTAAATGGGGCATTCAATACAAACACTTTACATGTTCACACAACACATCACTCAATGTAATGTCCTGGCTTAAATAGCACATCACAATATTGCGAAAAATCCCTAAGCATTGTATCATAGAACAAAAATAATTTGAGACCCCTAAGCACCATTGGATGCAACAATGTTATCAGGTTTCTTTGTCCTACCTGTCTGCCATCACCTCTCCAAAGTCCATTGACTGTTTGTGTTGGAGCAATGGTAACCACAGGTGGAGTACTTGCCACTCTCTGGCTCCCAGGTGCAACTATTATTGTTCCTGGAGCCCGTTTGGGTGTGCCAGCAGGAGAACTGTGATTGGCAACTGGCGACGATATTGGAGAACGTTCATTGCCATGGGAAGATCCTGAAAATATAAAGAGTAAAATTGAACCAGACAGTATATATGGTTTATATTAATCACCACTGTACTAATTAGGTAAACACCCTTCCCTTCATCCAACAGTCAATACAGTCAGTGTTCAATATGCAAAGAAAAGGCATCTATTTTTTTTCTTGATGATAAAAGAAAGCATAATTATCTAATATATCACCATCTCCTACCTAACCCATTCACCATAAGTTTTCAAATTTAGGCTCCAAAGACCTCCTGCCAAGGGATCCGAGGGGTCGGTGAGGTCATCAGTTATCTGTCGGTCTGGGGCCAGGCAAACTGTATGCTGCAAGCAGTATCTCAAGAATGAGGTGCTCTATTGGACGAATTCACTGATCCTGCGCTCCCAGCGGGGGAACTTCACTCGAGGAGTCTGGGTCGGAGAATCAGGGCTACAGTGTTCCAGGTTTCCGCCCACTAAGGGGCACAATGGACATCATCTTCACCGCATGACAACTACAAGAGAAATGCAGGGAACAGCACTAACTCTTATACATGGCCTTCTTTGACCTCACAAAGGCCTTCGACACTGTCAACCGTGAGCGATTATGGAGCGTCCTCCTCAGATTTGGCTGCCCCCAAATGTTTGTCACCATCCTCCGCCCGCTTCACGTTGACACGCAAGCCGTGATCCTGACCAACGGATCCAGCACAGACCCAATCCACGTTCAGACTGGGGTCAAGCAGGTTTGTGTCATCGCACCAACGCTCTTCTCAAACTTACTTGCTGCAATGCTCCAATATCATCATAGTCCCTTGGAATCGAGAAGACTTGCTTCCACTCAAAGTGAGTTCTCAAGTGGCTGTACAGTCCAATGTGGGAATTACAGTTTCTGGTGGGGCAAACAGTGGTCTGCAGTGGACCTCAAATCTGAGCCTCAGCAAGCTCCCCGCTGGAGTGGAGCTAAATTACAGAACAAATGAGAATCTGTTCAACCTCCTCTGCCTCCAGGCCAGATCTAAGGTCATCCCATCATCTGTCATCGAATTACAGTACTCAGACGAAGCTTGCGTCAGTACACACGCAGAGACTGAACTCCAAGCCATCATCAACACCTCACCGAAGCGTGCAAGAGCATGGGCCTTACACCAAATATCCGTAAGACAAATGTCCTCTACCAACCTGCCCCCGTCACACAGCACTGCCCCCCGGTTATCAAAATCCACGACGAGGCCTTGGACAACGTGAACTATTTTCCATACCTCGGGAGCCTACTGTCAACAAGGGCATACATCGACGACGAGATCCAACACTGCCTTCAGTGTGCCAGTGCAGCTGTCGGTCACCTGAGGAAGAGTGTGTTTGAAGACCAGGACCTCAAACCCGGCATCAAGCTCATGGTCTACAGAGCAGTAGTGATACCCGCCCTTCTATATGGCTCAGAGACATGGACTATGTACAGCAGGCACCTCAAAACACTGGAGAACCAACACTACCTCCGAAAGATCCTGCAAATCCATTGGCAGGATAGACGCACCAATGTCTGTGTTCTTGCTCAGGCCAACATCCCCAGCTTCGAAGCATTGACCACGCTTGATCAGCTCCGTTAGACTCCCAACACAAGCACTCTACTCAGAGCTTCGACACAGCAAGCGAGCCCCAGGTGGGACACCCTCGAAGCCTCCTTGAAAAAGTGCAACATCCCCGACACCTGGGAATCCCTGGCCCAAGACCGCTTAAAGTGGAAAAAAAGCATCCGGGAAGGCGCTGAACACCTCGAGTCTCTTTGCCGGGAGCAAGCTGAAGCCAAGCGTAGAGAGTGGAAGGAGTGCACGACAATCCAAGCATCCCACCCGTCCCTTCAACCACCGTCTTCCCCACCTGTGACAGAGACTGTAGGTCCCGCATTGGGCTCATCAGTCACCTGAGAACTTATTTTTAGTGTGGAAGCAAGTCATCCTCGACTCCGAGGGACTGCCTATGAAGAAGGATTCCAGCTTTATATTCAACCCCCATTTTCTTGGAGAATGGCTCCCAGCTGCGATTGCACAGCCCGTGAATTTACCCTTAACTTCAAGTTATGCTCCATATATTTCCCATCCTACACTTCCATTTGCTGACTGAATAAATATATACGTTAACAGTAATAATAAATAAGACATGAATATGATATTCAGTGTACTTATTTTATTTTATTTCAGTGTAAGTACATGTAGGCTGTGTGAATAGCATCGTGAATTGCCTCTGTGCTAACTGCTTGTGCTAAATATACTGTAGCACTGTACTGTGCATGTGTTTTTCTTGTAGTGGAAGGAATAGCAATGGTGGCTTACTAAGAGGTACTGAAGACCTACTTTGATTCATGTGGCTTAAAGTAACAAGAGCCAGAAATACCCTGTCCTATGTAGCAGCTGTATGTTTACTATATATTCTCCTGTCTCTTTCCTAGAAGTAGATGTTGGCAAGGGGCTTGAGGTGGTCTTCGAGCCACCAGCCTGTTACTATAATTCAATACACATGCTATTAATGGTGGTCAAGCCCTTAGTTGACCCAAAGGCCTGTGCAAACATGGACCATTCTATTGTGTTCCTAACACAGATGAGGCTGCACACAGGGAGGTTAAAGTAACAGTGGCCTCAGTCTTTAATAAGACACTCCAGAGTGAGGAACAGGCCTTGGGGACTGGCTTATATACAGTGCTCCCAAGGGATGCTGGGATCCCTTGGGACTTCAGGGGATGAGCTCCCTGGTGGCGGAACATGGGACTGCATGCTTTACAGATACACAACACATTCCACCTCAATAAGGCTTGTGAATAACTCATTTGTGGTTGCTATATTCCATTTCAAATCATGGTGAAGCTGACAGTTAGCATGTCATGGGGCATGGACCTCAATGTTACCAAGAGCATTCCTGAGAGACACTGCTGCTGTGTTTTCATCCTACATGACTAAGGTCCTCCCCCTGTACTTTGTTCAATGGGAGTGCGCAGGACAGATAACTCTTCTGCACTGGGGATGAACTGAGTGACAGAATCCACAACTCTTTTCAACCTAGCTTGCAACTTCTTGACAGAAACTAAGCAAATGACTTGCTTCGCTGTTCTTGTTGATATTGTAACTTCTGCTTCATAGACGGCCATGTGAAGGGGTAATCAAGAAGCAACTCAGCAGGACACGTGGCCATGCTTAACCCTCTCTCAGCGGGAGTCTCCCTTTGGCATCCATCTCCTTTGTCGCTTGTTCACTCACGATCACAGACTCACCCTTAAGCTCACTATTACCTTCCAATGTGTGTGACTGGGATGTTACCTGCTTTGAGTAATGTGGGTTATGTAGAAATGTTAGTCCTTAGGAACCAATTTAACATTGAGAGCCTTCTTTCTTGCTTCTTCCTAAGCATTTTATTATTACAATAACAGGGCATGCTACATTTGAATGAGAGACAGAAACATTGGTTTTAGCACGATTCAATGAATGGATGTAAATAACAAAACACAAGACCTAACTGTGGGACTCTGACAAACTTCTGCGTTATCAATGTACTTTCCATCTCCCAATGACTCGAGCATGTCCAGAGTCAAGAATTTCACACAAACTCAGTATTTTGGGGGCCCCGTGGGGTGTGTCAGCATTTGCTGACAAAACTCAGTGCAGAATGTGCCACTCTCCTCCTAGTCTCACTCCTACACAAGTCTGACTGCTACTGCATTGGACTGGGTCCCACGTTCCACTCTCTTCTCAGCGCCACACCCAATGCGAATGACAGGGATTGTGGCATCTGTAGAATGTAGGTGGGAGCTGTCAACAAGAGTTCCCGCCCACAGTATACAGAGGCCACAATTTGAGTGGGAAATCCTGCCTTCAGAGCACCAAGACTCCAGAAAGATTTGGCAAATCGTATTGAGTATGAATGATCAAGCCATCGATTTCCCATAGCCAATGCAAGCTCCAACAATCCAAGTTCAGCACGTGATTATCCAGTTTGAATCTGAATTTAAACTTTGACAAATAAATAAAAGAATTCCAGGTGACAACACAGCCACTGGCATAAAAAGTGAACTCAAAAGCTTTGTGCCTGAAATGCCAGGTTGGGACCAAGCCAGAGCTCTGGTCAAGGGGCTAGAAAATAGGGAGAAACCAAGGTGTGCCTGGATTCCAACTGGTTTTCTTAGCTCCAGCCATTTGCTGGCAGGGCAGATGTTCCACTTGCCGCCCCTACACCAAGGAAACGTGTCGGGGAAGTTCCCAGGCTACCTCACGAATTCTACCCTTTATGTCATTAAGAGGTCTCAGTGAAACTCATGAGAGTTGTGCTGGGGTGAAATCTGCAGAGGTCCCAGATTTTTCCAGAAGGAACTATGTCTGTTAAAGTACTGATCTCCCAAAGGAGATCAGTTGCCTTAACCATATCAGACATATGGTTCCTGTTGCAGCTGAAAATCCCTTGGAGCCATATTTTCCTTAGGCTCAGGCAGCACTTCCAGATAACCCTTGTGGTGTGCTGCTCCCTCCTCCTGCCAGCGGATTGGGGTGTGCACCACTGAGAGTGCAAGTGCAATGCACTCGTTCTGAACATGCTCATGATCCCCTCCCCAAGATTTGGAATAAGTCAGCATCCATGGCTACAGATGGCTGTGAGTCCTGCTTTCCACTCTTCCAGCGAAGGAGTAGGGACCCCAGTATTTCAGCCCGTTTGTCAGTGGCATTTTCTAAAGTAATGGTTACATTTATTAAGAAAGAGTACTCATCTTTGACTCCTTCCCTGTAACCTTTCTGGTTCGTGAGATCAAAGAACAATTTATTAATTTTTCCTGGGTTGGGGGGTGGGGGGGGTCAGTATGTATTCACGGTAGGCTTCTAATGGAATTCCCGCCAGCAAGTGGGAGCCAGTGGCCCTGAGGAATGTCCTGGCAGTGCTACAGCAGAACTTTCATTGTAACACCAAAACAGGAAGGAGGCCATCTTAAAGGGGCATTGGAGTCCGAAGACAACAAGCAGATCTTTTGCTGGAGCCCTTGGCTGATCCAAGTGAAATGGAGGCCTAAGAGCTTGCTACTCGACCCTTTCCTTCCACTGGAAAACTTTGGAACGTGGCAGGCCTGGAGAACAGCAATAAGATGGGCCAACAAGAATAAAGTTGGCCCCAAACCCACGCCCTGCCTACCCACCGGTGTTTGCATGCGTCAGGCAGGAAAGGGGCAGTCAGAGGAAGGTGTGGGGGTTGAAGGTCAGGGTGGAGAGGCAGTAATAGGCCTTGTTGACTGTTTCTACTAGAATAAAAATAAACCAATAGGATTTTTCAGATGTCATCATTCTGGACTATCTAGCCCGAATGACTATGGTATTTAGTACAGTAGAAAATCAAGAAGACAGCTGGCTATGGATCTTAGGACCATATAATGGCATCTCATCAGCTTGGTTTCAGGGTTTGATGGAATAATTGTGCAAATCACCATCTTCAACAATGAACGGCCAAATGCAATTAAAGAAAAAAACAGAAACTCTCAATATAGCACTGAAGTTCTGGTTGTTGTAAAGTTGTTTGTCATTATCACTTTGGCCGTACTTTGCTGATAATTATTTATAATTTTTCCACAATTGCTATGTAATCACATCTTTTTATGTGCACTCCAGTCACAGAATGACATGCAGATGTAAAATATTAACATGCAGAAAAATAAGATAATGTTGTCCAGAAGGCATTTTGTTCAAGACTAAATGTACTGTCGGATTGTGTCAGAATTAAATACATCTCCGGAGACCCAATCAGACCCGTTCCAGGAACAACTCGATGCAGGTTAACTCTCCTGGAGCCATTTCAAGGTTCAGAACTGAAAATAAAAATGGGCTGCTGGGAGTTTCATGGTAATCAGAATGAAATGGATCTCAGGGCACAACTGCTCCAATTCAGCAGCTGCTCTGAGTGAATCATAGAATCAGACAGCACAGAAGGAGGCCATTCGGCCCATTGTGCCTGTGCCATCTCTTTGAAAGAGTTATCCAATTAGTCCCTCTCCCCTGCTCTTTCTACATAGCACTGCAAATTTTTCCTTTTCAAGTATATATCCAATTGCCTTTTGAAAGTTATTATTGAATCTGCTCTCACCACCCTTTCAGGCAGTGCATTACAGGTCATAACAATTCATTGCGTAAAAAAAATTCTCCTCATCTCCCCTCTAGTTCTTTTGCCAGGTGCCTATATTTCAGGTCTCCTCCCAGAAAGAGATATCAAGGTCTCGTGAACCTGAAATAATATAAAAGAATAGTGGCAATTCAGCTCACTTATTGGCTAGGAATCTAGTGTGGGGTTTGCTCTGATGAACGCTCCTACATATATGATTTTGTGTCATGTAGTATACACTTGAAGGTTGACGGTTGCGTTGTGTAGTTGGTGAGAGCAGCAAAAAGACCAGTGAGAGCAGGAAAAAGGCAGCGGGGCACAACAAGATGGGCAAGGGTAACAACAGTTAGAGGGGTTCAGTAGCAGAGTGGTAGGGGGGTGGGAAGGGGTTTGGCAGCAGCATGACTGCCAGGTTCACAGCTGCGAGAGAGAAGCAGGTACACAGTGCTACGAGCCATTCACTATACACGGAAATCAAAACCTGAAGAAAAATCAGTTTAAAATATAAACGTATTAAGAAATATTAATGGTCTCAATGTTTGGCTTAGCCGCAATCAGACCTGCAACTTTATCAAAAAAGGAAATACCCTGTACAATTTCAAAAATAAAAACAATCGCTTTACCTCAACCATTTAGCAAGAAATTATTAGACAAATTTATTAAGATTTTTTCTGAGATTAGCACCTTCTGTTCGTTTGGTCCAACAAGCAATCCCATGATTATCTGAGGCCTTTACTACAACAACAACAAGTATTTATATAGCGCCTTTAATGTAGTGAAATGTCCAAAAGAGTATTATGAGATAAAAAATTTGACACCGAGCCACAGAAGTAGAAATTACCACAGGTGACCAAAAGCTTGGTCAAAGAGGTATGTTTTAAGGAGCGCCTTGAAGGAGGAAAGAGAGGTAGAGAGGTGGTGAGGTTCAGGCAGGGTGTTCCAGAGCTTGGAACCTAGGCAACAGAAGACATGGCCACCAATGGTTGAGCGATTATAATCAGGGATGCTCAAGAGGGCAGAATTAGAGGAGCGCAGACATCTTAGAGGGTTGTGGGGCTGGAGGAGATTAGAGAGATAGGGAGGGGCGAGGCCATGGAGGGATTTGAAAATAAGTTTGAGAATTTTGAAATTGAAGCACTGTTTAACCGGAAGCCAACTAGGCCCACGACGGAACCTACGCCTGCTCTCAGTGGGCCTGTCAGGAGGTGCCATCGGTGAAATTTCCTGGGGATAGCTGGGAACTCCCTCCAGTTAAGTTGTTTGGTGAAACATATAAAAGAGCTAAATTACTGCATGATTCACCGTGAACAATGCCACAGAAGATCTGATAGTTTGATAAAAACAATTTGGTCTACGTTTGCCATAAAGCACCAGTGAACTTAAGATACCAATCTAATTTTTGTTTCTCAAAAATTGACATGTCAACTTGTGCGATTATTTTTACAAGCCTTGGCTGAAAGGCCTCATGTGGTTAACTATATTTGAATCTACAGCTGCTATAAGAATATTAACTTTTTCTAATTTGTTATTGACAATATGGGCAATGCACTGTTTTAAAAAAATGGTTTTGGTTGGCAATGCAATACTAAGTTTAAATGGGCTGACTGAATAGTACATATTTACCTCATAAAAATCAATCTATAATGCTTGGAAGTATCCTTACAATGCAATAATCTTCTTACAATGATTTATAGTGCAAAAAGCTATATCCTAAAAACAAAAGAAAATCCTAATGTCCTTGTGTATCCTTGACCCTCATATGGACATATGGACATAAAAGATTGCATAGTACTATTTTGAAGAAGCATCAGGGAGTTCTCCTGGTGACTTGATCAATACTTATCCTTCAACCAACATCACTAAAGACAGATTACTTTGTTATTTATTTCATTGCCATTTATGGGACTTTGGTTGCCATATTTACCTACATTACAACAGTGACTACAAAAGTAATTCATCGACTGTTAAGTATTTTGGAATGCCCTGAGGATGTGAATGGTGTTATATAAATGCAAGCTCTTTTTTTCTTCAATGTGCTTTAAGTAATGTCAGTGGTGGTAATTTTAACTTTTATCACAGATAGCAAATTGGCAACCTATTTTACTCTGGCTAGGGAAAAGAAAATTGGACAAATGGTGGCCAATTTGCTATCACTTGTTTTTTGCTCAGCAACAAAAGTTAAGATTATCCTCAGTGTCACAACTACATGTGTGAACATTACTTAACAGTTGAAAGTGGGGAACAGAATTTTGCCAGGCTTGATTTTAACATAGTGGTCGTGCTGTAAAGTATTTCAATGGCACAATCTGGATCTATAATGGAACTTCTTGTCTAGAAAACCAGGCAGTGTCTCTTATTCCCCGCCATTAGTAAGGTAAGGTATTATGATTCATCACTAAGAGGAAAGCATGGACATGTTAATACAGAGGAGGGAAGGCCACCAACAAAATGGCACACTCTGCTTAACTCCTTACTGTCAATCTAACCATGCTGGAGACAGCATAGGAGTGATAGTATTTACTGTTGAAATTGAAAGCTACAACCAAACATCTTTCACCCAAGTGCCACTGACCCTGACGGTTTAGGGGGTTCCCAGTGATCATCCTACTATTGCTATTCACTTTGACCCAAAATTTGCGGTCAGCAACGAAGCGAAGGCGTTCACCGCTGGCCCCGAAGTACGCTCCGCACAAGGATCTCGCAATCCCTGTGTCGAGAAGTTCGGGTTTTCTGACCTTCAATTCAATGGAGTTCAGTGGGGATTCCCTTGTTCGAATTGCTGTGACGTCAACAGGCTGTCTAAGCAACCAATCAAAAGGTAGAATTCTCAGACAGCGACCAAGGAAGCGAGTAAGCTCTTAAAATTCGAACTTTTTAAAATAGTTAGAGAGAGCAAAACAAAGATTGGGGCTCTCACATGGGGAAAAGGAAAACCTGAAATAAAAATAGACAAACTTAAAAAAAAAATGAAAACATTTTTTTTGAAAAGTTTCTTAAAAAATGTAATTTTTTATTAAAATAAGACAAATTTCACACTGCACAAAATAAAAATTAGTTTTCCAGGCCCTTAACATTTGTTTAGCAGTCAATATGTTGTTAAAACCCCAGTTACATCTGATCTCTTTAGGCTTAACTTTTAGTGGAGAATTTAACAGCGTACTTACTGTGGAAGAGCCGTAGTTTTCGTCAGTTTCAATGATTTCTGAGATTTCATTGAATGACGGCTCTGTGGGTTTTGGGGGTGGGGGGGGGGGGGGAAAACAATGCTGCAGTTTTGAAGCTCTCATTGACTGACCGTAACTTCTGGATTTCCGCCTGCGCATGCAGCAAATTCCGAAACTGCGATCAGTTCCAAAGGCGGAATGACGGCGAACTCAGTCAGTTCACCATCATCTCGACTGCAAATTGCAGGCCTTTATGTTTTGCCATTGTATCGCTAGAGCCTTGCAAGGATGTTAGCCTACAATTGGGAGTTCCACAACTCAGACACAGAGCCGCGATGTACATTAGTTTCAATTTATCTGTTAATATGTTGCTGTGATTTGGGCTTCCTCCACACACTCAACTGAGTAAAGAGGCACTGTCCATTAGGAGCAGATAGCATGCCACTGAACTAAGGTGACCCTTTAAATATAGTATTACCCCTTCCACTCAGTCTACAAACTCACATACATTAACACCTCAAAAGGAATGACATAGACAGTAAATATTTTTTCATATTTCTCAACATAGGCAACAATATTAATGAAGAAAACCATCTTAGACAGACGAATCTTAGTGAAATGTAACAGAGCCAGGAGTGTTTTATGTATTGGCTGCCCTCTGACACAAAGAAACCCTTTCAAAGATACCGCTGATCCAAAAGCAATCTTTAACCCACATCACTCGGTCTGACTAAAGTCGTATAAAAAACCCCAAAATTTTCCCTATTTGACAGAAGATGAAACACTGCTATATATAGGGTCACCAAATAAAAATGAATTTTTTTTTCACCAGGGTTTCCTGGAATTGCAATTTGTGTAGGTGTTAACCCCGATATAAATAGAATTTAATCTCACATGTTTCTGCCCAACACTATCAACTAAACTACTGCACTAATAGGGACTTATGTAAAAAAAGGTATTGTGGATGCTGTTAAGTTGCATTGCCAGAGTATTAGAAAGCAGTCCAGCATTGCCACCAATGATCAGTGCCAAAAATTGAACAAGAGGCACTTTCCATTGTGCAGGGAAAAATTTAAATCATCACAGTTGTGTATCTGTAAAGCATGCACTCCCATGTTCTGCAACCAGGGAGTGCATCTCCTGAAGTCCCAAGGGATCCCAGCATCCCTTGGGAGCACTGTATATAAGCCAGCCCCTAAGGCCTGTTACTCACTCTGGAGTGTCTTAATAAAGACTGAGGTCACTGTTACTTTAACCTTCCTGTGTGCAGTCTCAGCTGTGTTAGGAACACAATAACTGGCGACGAGTACACGAATCCAATGCAAAGATGCAGCAAACTGTGGGCATCTTGGAGAAGTTCTCGGAGGGTGAGGACTGGGAAGCCTATGTCGAACGGTTAGACCAGTACTTTGTAGCCAATGAGCTGACGGAGAAGGAAGCGCTGCAAAAAGGAGAGTGGTCCTCCTTACGGTCTGCGGGGCACAGACCTACAGCCTCATGAAGAATCTTCTGGCTGCGGTGAAACCCACAGATAAGTCATATGAGGAGCTGTGTACACTGGTTCGGGAGCATCTTAACCCAAGGGAGAGCGTGCTGATGGCGAGCCATCGGTTCTACACGTGCCAGCGATCTGAAGGTCAAGAAGTGGTGAGTTACGTCGCAGAGCTAAGGCGACTTGCAGGACAATGTGAATTTGATGGCTACCTGGAGCAAATGCTCAGAGACTTTTTTGTACTGGGCATTGGTCATGAGACCATCCTACGAAAACTTTTGACTGTAGAGACACCGACCCTCAGTAAGGCCATTGCGATAGCACAGGCGTTTATGTCCACCAGTGATAACACCAACCAAATCTCTCAGCACACAAGTGCTAGCAATGTTCACAAATTAACTAGAACTGTGTTTGCGAGCAGAAATGTACAGGGCAGAAACCACGAGTTTGCAACTGCTAGCAGGCCTCAGGTGACCCAGATGATTCATAATCTGCAACAAAGGATGAATGTAAGGCAATTCACACCTTGTTGGCGGTGCGGAGGCTTCCATTCAACCTATTCATGTCGCTTCAAAGGGTATGTTTGCAAGAGTTGTGGAACAATGGGGCACCTCCAATGAGCTTGCAAACAAGCTGCAAGCTCTGCAAAACCTGCTAACCAGAGGAAGATCGGTCCATGGTGGATCAAAGCAATTACGAGCCTGAGGGAGAGGAGGCAGATGCTGAAGTACATGGGGTGCACACATTTTCAACAAAATGTCCACCTATAATGCTAAACGTAAAATTGAATGGCTTGTCCGTAGCCATGGAACTGGACACTGGCGCTGGCCAATCCATGATGAGTAAAAAAGATGTTTGAGAGACTGTGGTGCAACAAGGCACTCAGACCAGCTCTGAATCCCATCCACACGAAATTGAGAATGTACACCAAAGAGCTTATCACTGTCCTGGGCAGCGCCATGGTCAAGGTCACCTACGAGGGCACAGTGCACGAACTGCCACTCTGATTGTCCCGGGTGATGGCCCCACATTGCTTGGAAGGAGCTGGCTGGGCAAAATCTGCTGAAACTGGGATGACATCCAAGCACTATCACATGTCGATGAGGCCTCATGTACCCAGGTTCTGAACAAATTTCCTTCCCTTTTTGAGCCAGGCATTGGAAACTTTTCCGGAGCAAAGGTGCGGATCCACTTGGTCCCAGAGGCACAACCCATTCACCACAAGGCCCAAGCGGTACCTCACATGATGAGGGAGAGAGTGGAAATCGAGCTGGACAGGCTGCAACGCGAGGGCATCATCTCCCCAGTGGAATTCAGCGAGTGGGCCAGCCTGATTGTTCCAGTACTCAAAAGTGATGGCACGGTCAGGATTTGTGGCAATTATAAAGTAACTATTAATCGTTTCTCGCTACAGGACCAATACCCACTTCCTAAGGCAGACGGTCTATTTGCGACGCTGGCAGGAGGCAAGACGTTCACCAAGCTCGATCTGACTTCGGCCTACATGATGCAGGAGCTGGAGGAGTCTTCGAAGGGCCTCACACCTGCATCAACAGGCACAAGGAACTGATCATCTACAACAGATGCCCGATTGGTATTCGGTCAGCTGCAGCGATCTTCCAGAAAAACATGGAGAGCCTACTCAAGTCGGTACCATGCACGGTGGTTTTTCAGGACGACATATTGGTCACGAGCACCTACAAAACCTGGAGGAGGTCCTCCAGCGACTGGATCGCGTAGGGCTATGGCTGAAGAGGTTGAAATGCATCTTCATGGCAACAGAAGTGGAGTTTTTGGGGAGAAAGATCGTGGCGGACAGCATTCGGCCCACAGATGCCAAGACAGAGGCTATCAGAAATGCGCCCAGGCCACAGAACGTCACGGAGCTGTGGTCATTCCTGGGACTCCTCAACTATTTTGGTAACTTCCAACTGGAGTTAAGCACCCTCTTAGAGCCCCTACATGTGTTATTGCGTAAAGGTGAGAACTGGGTATGGGGAAAAAAACAAAGTAATTGCTTTTGAGAAAGCCAGAAACATTTTATGCTCCAACAAGCTGCTTGTATTGTATAACCCGTGTAAAAGACTCGTGCTAGCATGTGATGCGTCGTTGTATGGAGTCGGGTGTGTATTACAACAAGCTAACGTTGCGGGGAAGTTGCAACCTGTCGCCTATGCCTCCAGGTGCTTGTCTAAGGCTGAGAGGGCCTACAGCATGATTGAGAAAGAGGCATTAGTGTGTGTGTTCGAGGTAATGAAAATGCATCAGTACCTGTTTGGCCTCAAATTTGAGCTGGAAACCGATCATAAGCCCCTCATATCCCTGTTCGCTGAAAACAAGGGGATAAATACCAATGCCTCAGTCCGCATACAAAGGTGGGCACTCGCGCTATCAGCGTATAACTATACCATCTGCCACAGGCCAGGCACCAAGAACTGTGCGGATGCTCTCAGTCGGCTACCATTGCCACCACGGGGTGGAAATGGCGCAGCCTGCAAACTTGATGATGGTCATGAAAGCGTTTGAAAATGATAAATTACCTGTCACAGCCCGCCAGATTAGGACTTGGACCAGTCAAGATCCTCTGCTGTCCCGAGTAAAAAAACTGTGTACTGCATGGGAGCTGGGCCAGCATCCCCGTTGAAATGCAAGAGCTAATCAAGCCGTTCCAGCGGTGAAAGGACGAGCTGTCCATTCAGGCAGACTGCCTGTTGTGGGGTAACCACGTAGTGCTACCCAAAAAGGGCAGGGAGACGTTCATCTCAGATCTCCACAGCACACACCCGGGTATAGTAATGATGAAAGCGATAGCCAGATCCCATGTGTGGTTCCCCGGTATCGACTCTGACTTAGAGTCCTGTGTACGGCAATGCAGCGTGTGTGCTCAGTTGAGCAACGCGCCCAGAGAGGCGCCACTAAGTTTGTGGTCCTGGCCCTCCAGCCCATGGTCAAGGATCCATGTCGATTATGTGGGCCCGTTTCTCAGTAAAATGTTCCTGGTGGCGGTGGATGCTTTTTCAAAATGGATTGAATATGAAATAATGTCGGGAAGCACCGCCACCGCCACCATTGAAAGCCTGAGGGCCATGTTTGTCACCCACGGCCTGCCTGACATACTGGTCAGTGACAACAGGCCATGTTTCACCAGTGCCAAATTTAAAGAATTCATGACCCACAATGGGATCAAACATGTCACCTTGGCCCCGTTTAAATCAGCCTCCAATAAGCAGGCAGAGCGGGCAGTACAAACAATCAAACAGAGCCTGAAACGAGTCACAGAAGGCTCACTCCAAACCCGCCTGTCCCGAGTACTGCTCAGCTACCGCACGAGACCCCACTCACTCACAGGGGTGCCCCCAGCTGAGCTACTCATGAAAAGGACACTTAAAACCAGACTCTCGCTGGTTCACCCCAACCTGCATGATCAGGTAGAGAACAGGAGGCAGCAACAAAATGTAAACGATGGTCGCGCCACTGTGTCACGGGAAATTGATCTGAATGACCCTGTGTATGTGCTAAACTATGGACATGGTCCCAAGTGGATCGCAGGCGCGGCGATAGCTAAAGAAGGGAGTAGGGTGTTTGTAGTCAAACTAGACAATGGACAAATTTGCAGAAAGCACCTGGACCAAACAAAGCTGTGGTTCACAGACTGCCCTGAACAGCCCACAGCAGACACCACCCTTTTTGAACCCACAACACACACCCACGACACCACGCCGGACCAGGAAATCGAACCCATCACGCCCAACAGCCCAGCAAGGCCAGGCTCACCCAGCAGCCCTGCAGGGCCAACAACATGCCAGCCCAGTGAGGGCACAGCTAACACACCAGAACAGACATTTGTACCGAGGCGGTCCACCAGGGAAAGAAAGGCTCCCGACCGCCTCACCTTGTAAATAGTTTTCACTTTGACTTTGGGTGGGGAGTGATGTTGTGTATCTGTAAAGCATGCACTCCCATGTTCTGCCACCAGGGAGCACATCCCCTAAAGTCCCAAGGGATGCTGGGATCCCTTGGGAGCACTGTATATAAGCCGGCCCCGAAGACCTGTTCCTCACTCTGGAGTGTCTTAATAAAGACTGAGGTCACTGTTACTTTAACCTCCCTGTGTGCAGTCTCATCTGTGTTAGGAACACATCATCACCTTAGCATATACATACACTTTAGAGGCACGAATACACAAAAATGACTTTTTCAACCCCGATATGTAGAAAATTCAGAATTGTAATGTGTAAGCCAACACAAATGAGAAGTTCCACTAGTATATCACAGCATTGTTAGTGACATTTGTTTCAATCAGCTATATCATATAATAGGTACCTGATATTTTATTGGAATTGGAATATCGTTTTACAAATCCCACGTTTGAAGCGCTGGGTGAATGTATGACCATGTAAACACAATTATAAAGGTTTCGCGTGGCGTGCCAGGTTGGGTTGCCAAGTAAACTCTTACAGGAAGTTCAAAATAGACGTTTCCTTGTCCTTTTGACATGAACATTAGGTAATAAATTAATACTCGGGTTTAGGCCTTTTGTCTAAACAAAAGAAACAGCATCAATTGGTAACAAGACACTTTGGGAATTCAACATGCCTCTATCTGTTGGTTATGTCAGGTAAATTATTTCTGTAATAACGTTTGCTGTTGAAGTGTTCCCCATTAGAGGTACAAGATCTGTTTGAACTCTGCATAGTAAACAGCTACAGAAACGTTAATGTTTCAAAAACCTCGCACTCTTGCCTACCAGTGAAATTGGCAGAGGGTAAAGTGGCCTGGGAGTTCTGGCATATCAGGGATGCAATTACATCAACATTGTACGTTCTAATATATTAGAAACATAGAAACATAGAAACATAGAAAATAGGTGCAGGAGTAGGCCATTCGGCCCTTCTAGCCTGCACCGCCATTCAATGAGTTCATGGCTGAACATTCAACTTCAGTACCCCATTCCTGCTTTCTCGCCATACCCCTTGATCCCCTTAGCAGTAAGGACCTCATCTAACTCCTTTTTGAATATATTTAGTGAATTGGCCTCAACAACTTTCTGTGGTAGAGAATTCCACAGGTTCACCACTCTCTGGGTGAAGAAGTTCCTCCGCATCTCGGTCCTAAATGGCTTACCCCTTATCCTTAGACTGTGACCCCTGGTTCTGGACTTCCCCAACATTGGGAACATTCTTCCTGCATCTAACCTGTCTAACCCCGTCAGAATTTTATATGTTTCTATGAGGTCCCCTCTCATTCTTCTGAACTCCAGTGAATACAAGCCCAGTTGATCCAGTCTTTCTTGATAGGTCAGTCCCGCCATCCCGGGAATCAGTCTGGTGAACCTTCGCTGCACTCCCTCAATAGCAAGAATGTCCCTCCTCAAGTTAGGAGACCAAAACTGTACACAATACTCCAGGTGTGGCCTCACCAATGCCCTGTACAACTGTAGCAACACCTCCCTGCCCCTGTACTCAAATCCCCTTGCTATGAAGGCCAACATGCCATTTGCTTTCTTAACCGCCTGCTGCACCTGCATGCCAACCTCCAATGACTGATGTACCATGACACCCAGGTCTCTTTGCACCTCCCCTTTTCCTAATCTGTCACCATTCAGATAATAGTCTGTCTCTCTGTTTTTACCACCAAAGTGGATAACCTCACATTTATCCACATTATACTTCATCTGCCATGCATTTGCCCACTCACCTAACCTATCCAAGTCGCTCTGCAGCCTCACAGCATCCTCCTCGCAGCTCACACTGCCACCCAACTTAGTGTCATCCGCAAATTTGGAGATACTACATTTAATCCCCTCATCTAAATCATTAATGTACAGTGTAAACAGCTGGGGCCCCAGCACAGAACCTTGCGGTACCCCACTAGTCACTGCCTGCCATTCTGAAAAGTACCCATTTACTCCTACTCTTTGCTTCCTGTCTGACAACCAGTTCTCAATCCATGTCAGTACACTACCCCCAATCCCATGTGCTCTAACTTTGCACATCAATCTCTTGTGTGGGACCTTGTCGAACGCCTTCTGAAAGTCCAAATATACCACATCAACTGGTTCTCCCTTATCCACTCTACTGGAAACATCCTCAAAAAATTCCAGAAGATTTGTCAAGCATGATTTCCCTTTCACAAATCCATGCTGACTTGGACCTATCATGTCACCTCTTTCCAAATGCACTGCTATGACATCCTTAATAATTGATTCCATCATTTTACCCACTACCGATGTCAGGCTGACCGGTCTATAATTCCCTGTTTTCTCTCTCCCTCCTTTTTTAAAAAGTGGGGTTACATTGGCTACCCTCCACTCCATAGGAACTGATCCAGAGTCAATGGAATGTTGGAAAATGACTGTCAACGCATCCACTATTTCCAAGGCCACCTCCTTAAGTACTCTGGGATGCAGTCCATCAGGCCCTGGGGATTTATCGGCCTTCAATCCCATCAATTTCCCCAACACAATTTCCCGGCTAATAAGGATTTCCCTCAGTTACTCCTCCTTACTAGACCCCCCGACCCCTTTTATAACCGGAAGGTTGTTCGTGTCCTCCTTCGTGAATACCGAACCAAAGTACTTGTTCAATTGGTCCGCCATTTCTTTGTTCCCCGTTATGACTTCCCCTGATTCTGACTGCAGGGGACCTACATTTGTCTTTACTAACCTTTTTCTCTTTACATATCTATAGAAACTTTTGCAATCCGTCTTAATGTTCCCTGCAAGCTTCTTCTCATACTCCATTTTCCCTGCCCTAATCAAACCCTTTGTCCTCCTCTGCTGAGTTCTAAATTTCTCCCAGTCCCCAGGTTCGCTGCTATTTCTGGCCAATTTGTATGCCACTTCCTTGGCTTTAATACTATCCCTGATTTCCCTTGATAGCCACGGTTGAGCCACCTTCCCTTTTTTATTTCTATGCCAGACAGGAATGTACACTTCCTGTTTGATCCTTATAGGGGCATTATTAATTCTGAAATAGCTATTGATCTGGTTTTAAAAAATAGCATTTAAGTTTTGCACAAATAATGATGTTTAGATTGGGGGAATGAAAGACTGCACCATTTCAGAGACTCAATGTTAGTATAAAGTACTCCCAGTTTGGGTAAAGCACAGGTAGCTGCAGAGTTAAGCACCTTTTGCTCGGTTACAATAGTGACAATGTTAAAAGAACACCCTCTGGCACCAGCGTGACACTTTCCTTTTGCACATTGGGGCAATTGTCACTTTGATGCTAATACCATATCAGAGTCTGATGTAATGTGTCTCTATGGAAACTACGATGAGATTACCCAAGATTATTTTCTACAGATCTCTTCCAACCAGCAAACATGTGACTTTCATCCTATCAGTATCGGATGGATAAAATCCAGGTCCCAAAAGTGATGTTGCTAATCCAATCTGAACTGATGCATTCACTTCAAATGCAACCTATGAGAATGTCTTTTTGAGGCTGTAAGTGAACATAAGATCATATGTGGTGTGAGATTGTGTACCACTGAAATGTGTTAACACTATAAGCACAAATTATAATTAGTATATACTCAATACCCAGTGGAACGTGAAATGATTACAAACTGAGAAAAATAATATTTAATTCATTAGATTTTTGAACTTTTCAGTGATTTTGGGTAGAAAGCACAAATGACAAACTCTGAAAACTCTCTCATATTGTCAGCATGGTAACTTCACACTGCAGCAATGTGACCTTTTGGAATGTTTAAATTTGTTTATCTTTAAATGAATGGTTGACGATGCAAAGACATCACTGCTAATAAATATCATGGACAGGAAAGTGGGCCTGAGATTTCCTGACTTGGGCTTTTTTGAGAACACTGCCCATTGCTAGGCGTGCCTGTTCGTGAAATCATTCCAATCAAATCAAGAACACAGGCTAAAAGCATAAAAATGAAAATTGATCTCTGAAAAAAACACATGGGAATGCATCCAAAGTTTAAAACACATCCCATAGCACAATGCTTCAAACTATGAATGACCCAGAGGTCTAGAATTGTATTTTTGCTACCTTGTATTTTTGATACTTTGAGCATGTTAACATGTTTAATTTGATCAAAGCTGTCCTGTGTCTGCTTTGTAAACAAGGGAGTTTGCTAGTTGCAATCAGGTTGGCTAAATTCATTTCCCAACATTTGTATAAATCAGATGCAGACTACGTGAATGTGAAAAGAATGAAGGCATACTTGAGCACCCAGATTCAGAACAGCGTGTCCATGATGATATTTTCCAGCTCATTGTAGTGTGTGACTGCTGTCTGGATCCGTGCCAGACACACTGGGATTAGTGCCAGAGGTCAGAGGTGCTTTCTAATGTTTTTGTCGCCAGTTCTGAAGCATAAATCTGCCTTTCAAGTGTAAACACATCCCAGTGTCCACTCAGCCACCTTGCATTGTGGGGGAGATGATAGGCCTGGTTTTGTGTCTTTTTTTAACCATGGGTTATTTTGAATCTGATTCCTGGTAAAAATATTCTGCCAACTGACGGAACAAAATTCAAAAAGACACTTTTTAAACATTCTATATACACCCGTTTGGGCAGGGAGAAATACGAGGGTCAAAAAGCTCGTATCAATAATGGGCTCCATAGAGCCTGCAGCATATTAGGTGCAGGTTGCTGTTTTGTTGAAGTTTTTAAATGCACAAATGTCAAAACTCCTCTTCTGATGGCTTTACTAAGTCCAAGTTTGTTTTTAATTTAAGTCAAGCATTTTGATTTATTTCACAGTCCAGATGGTAAACAGTCAAATTATTTTTAGTTTAGTTATTGAACACCAGGGGTGGGTGGGGAATGTCCCCACCCAGTACAAGCCAAATCTGTGCACATGAAGGTGAATCATAATATTATTTTGGTACTTGCTTTACTGCAATGTAAATAATGCAGTGTCAAATTCAGCAGCCAATTTGTCAGCCTTGACTTAGTGATGTATGTCAGCTGTGACTCAGTTGATAGCACCCTTGCCTCTGAGTCAGAAGTTGTGGGCTCAAGTCCCACTCTAGAGATTTGAACATAATAATCTAGGCTGGCACTTCCATTCTAGTGCAGTGCTGTTAGAGGCCCTGACAGGTGGACTTAATAGATCCCATGGCATTCATCCAAAGAAGAGCAAGGGAGTTATCCCTGGTGTCCTGGGCAATATTTATCCCGCAATTAACATCACTAAAACAGATTTTCCAATCGTGATCACATTACTGTTTATGGGAGCTTGCTGTGTGCAAATTGGCTGCTGTGTTTCCTATATCACAACAGTGACTACACCTCAAAAGGTACTTCATTAGCTGTAAAGTGCTTTGGACATCCCGAGGTTGTGAAACGAGCTATATAAATGTAAGTCTTCCTTTTTTCTTTCAGGGTGCATATGAAATCGGGGCCCGAAGTCTACTCAAACATGGATGTCCAGATTGGTCTTAAAGGAGGCCTTTCCTGAGTAATAGCTGCTTGCACTGTGCCCAGTTAAGCCTAGTCCAACTACCATTCCAGCTCTAACACAATCTTGTCCAATAGAAATAAAAAACTAGCCACAAATATGGCATGGGTGATAGCGTTATAGTCACATGCACTAATTTCCTACATTACAACAGTGACAACACTTCAAGTGTACTTCATTAGCTGTAAAACGCTTTGAGACGTCCGGTGGTCGTGAAAGGCGCTCTATAAATTCAAGGGGGGGAATTGCCCTACGCCCCATTTGGGGCAGATAATTCCCACCCAGTGGGAGTCGGAGGGAAGAGCTGGAAAATTTGTCTCTTTAACTGTGACACCGCCATTGCGAGACGGGAGCGGGGCCGTGTCCATGCGCTGACAGATTGTAACGTCCCCTTCAATTAAAGGGGAGGGATGCTGCGAGGCCTACGTGGAGCCCACTGGGCCACCAAGGAGGGTTTCGACCGGGGCAGAGGCCGCCATTGTTGAGCCAACAATTAAAACAAAATGGCGGCCACAGCGCTGCACCCTCCCCTTTTAGGGCGGATGCACCGCCCAGCCACTGGCATCTTCCCGCCTTGCGAAGCTGTCGGGGACACCACAGGGCAATTTCCCCCTTGGGGCGTAAAAGGGGTCAGCATGCGGTTGACAACAGGTCGGAGTGCCGGGCGGGGCGGAAACATGGGCACGGTGAAAACTCGTTTCTGCCGCCCCGGTCTGGGGGAAATTGCAGATGAGTTGGCCCTCTAAGAGGTGGTAACGGGCCTTAAAAATGGGGCAATAAAATGCTTGACCTACAAAGCAAATGAAATGTACTTCACAGGTGTTTATTTACTTAACAAATATCTACCGCCATTCAGTAACTAAGGCAGTAAAGCACTCGCAATGATCAAAAAATTCTTTCAAACTCTGCTTTTCATCTTACCATTTCACCAATAAACACACAAAAGGGTTAAAGTTCTCATGCCTACGCAGTGCAAATTGAGATCACATACCCAATGACAGTGTCTCTTAGTCGTTCTTTATTTACTAACCAGAAATACAATTAGCCACATCTGGATTCCCAATTAGTCACTTATGACTAGTGGCTAACATATCAGACAACACTGCTCTTACACAATCTCAAAACCAGACAATTTTGCTGGTGTCGTTCTTAAAATCTATTCTAAAGATACGCATTCAGAAAGGCAGCTAATAATTTAAGACTACTTGGGATGGAAATTTTCCCGCGTCTCTGTTGCGGCCACCGTTGCAAAATTCTTAAGCTGGGCCTGAGGGAGGCGTTGCACACCTCCTTTAGGATACTAGGCTGACTGAACAAGTGAACATCCTGAGCTGAACAGCCAGCCCTGGAACTCCCTAAGAGAGGCCTCAAGGGCCGTGGGGGGGGGGGGGCTGAAATCTGAATAAAAAACACCAAAAACATTCCCAATACATAACTCCTGCCACCACAACATAAATCGCAAAAAAAAATCACACTTACCTGAGATTGACATTATTTACATAACTGCAGCCGTAATTTTTAAATTTGAAAAACAAATACCCCATCATTCACTTCTCATTGTCAGCTGTGGCTCAGTGGGTAGCACTCCTGCCTCTGCGTCAGACGATTGTGGGCTCAAGTACCACTCCAGGGACTTGAGCACAAAAAAAATCTAGGCTGACACTCCAATCCAGTGCTGAGGGAGCACTGCACTGTCGGAGGTGCCGTCTTTTGGATGAGACGTTAAACTGAGGCCCCGTCTGCTCTGTCAAGTGGACGCAAAAGATCCCATGGCACTATTTCAAGGAAAAGCAGCGGAGTTATCCCCGGTGTCCTGGCCAATATTTATCCCTCAATCAATAAAACAAAAAAAACCAGCTCATCTGGTCATTATGACATTGCTGGTTGTGGGAGCTTGCTTGTGCGCAAATTGGCTGCCGCGTTTCCTACATTACAACAGTGATTACACTTCAAAAGTACTTCATTGTCTGTAAAGCGCTGCGAGACATCCGGTGGTCGTGAAAGGCGCCATATAAATTCAAGTCTTTCTTTCTCAGATCTCTTGCACTGGATTACTGGGCAATTGTTCTATTTGGTGTGGGACAATGGAATTGATGCATTAGGCCTTGGGTAGGGGGCAGGAGGAGGGGGCACGTGAAAGAACACGATTAAAAACATACTACTTAATTCAAGGTTATTGGAAATGCACCAAGGGAATACTGTGGATAGGTGGGGTTGATGGACCGAAGGTCTTCTGCTGAAACTGTTACTATGTTACTTACTATGTTACTATATCTGTAATACCTGACAGCTTCTTAATCCATTTTAATTCTACCTATAACATGTTCACAGATATTAATATGAATATTAATGTATTAAATAGATCTCGAGAAAGGTTAATCCAGATCCATCTTGTCTGATTCACACGCTTTGTGGATCAACATTTTAATTTGAGGACACACACAGCAATGTTTTTAATTTTTGTATTTCAAATGTATTTTCTATTCTTATTGTGGCGATGTTTGTTTAATCTCTAAATTTACACAGAAAAAATTTGAGTGTTACGTTTAATAGCGTAACAAACAGCCTTCTCCTTACTCTAACTCTATAAAGTAGCTACGCTCTGATGTTGCTAAAATAACCTGCTGCAGGGTTTTCCTGATTTTTCTGAACCAGTGTCAACTGCAATAGGTCAGGAATGAATGGGAAATGACATACGCACCAACATACGTTACTGTGAAAAACGATATTCCGCTGTTTGGATTCCTTGATAAGAATTCTGGTCGAAACAAAGAAAATATGCTACAGGGTCATGGATATTACAATGAATCATTATTTCAAAATTTGGCAAATAAATGGATGGTGTTTTAATGAAATCCTTATTTGAGGGAGCTAGCAGCTCTGATATCAGATTCCTAATCAGACGGTTGCATGTTTGAACCCCAAATTTAAATGACATTTTTGTGACATTGTGAGACCTGAATCCATAAGTGGCAGTTCCAAAGAGGAGCTGTACTTGCAGGTGGTGTCTGCAGCCTTCGATTTTTCCATCCATTAGTGTATTACATCACCTCTGTTTTTGCTTTGTTTCTCTTTTGTTTTATAAACCCTTCTCATTGAAGCCTTGTTTCAGCTGTAGCTCAGTTGGTAGCACTCTTGCCTCTGAAGCAGTAGGTTATGGGTTCACGGCCTGTTTCTTTTCATGCACGGTCCCTTTAAATTTCTGCATATGTGCGATATTTGCGATGTAAAGGCCAGTGAGCGGCCTGCACGAGACCTTTCCCATTACTGCACAGCCACGTGGCCATGCTTAGAGGGAACAGTGTTCAAGTCCCACTCCAGGGACTTGAGCACAAAAATCTAGGCCGTCACTTCAGTACAGTACTGAGGGAGTGCTGCACTGTCAGAGTTGCCGTCTTTCAGATGAGGCGTTAAACCGAGGTCCTGTCTGCTCACTCAGATAAATGTAAACTATCCCATGGCACTATTTTGAGGAAGAGCAGGGGAGTTTATCCCTGATGTCCTGGCCAAGTTTTATCCCTCAATCAATATCACTAAAAACATATTATCTGGTCATTATCACATTGATGTTTGTAGGAGCTTGCTGTGTGCTGGCGTATTTCCTATATTACAACAGCGACTACACTTCAAAAGTACTTAATTGGCTGTAAAGCGCTTTGGGATGTCCTAAGGTTGTGAAAGACGATATATCAATGCAAGTCTTTCCTTCCTTCTTTTGTTTTACCTCTTTCTCTAATCGCCAGCATATTGGCTGAACCCTCGAATTAGACATAGCATACTATATGGATCGATGTCTTCTTGTAGCACTGTGACCTTTCAATATTAGAACTTTAAAAAACTCTTCTAGAACTCATTTGCTTCCATTAAAAAATTATAATTAGAACCTCTGAAGATTAAAGAGTCAGTGACAGCTTAAACTGTCTGTTTGAAAGGAATGAGCTTGTACGGCCAACTGGCCTTTGCCTTTTCTCATTCATATGTTACGTTTGTCTGTACAGCTTTTCAGTGGGATCTTGGGAATAAAAATTGGTTACGGCTCGTTTTGAGGCTCGCCAGAAATGAGGCCTCGGGTCTCGTTGGAATAATTCTGGCGAATTGATGATGCCCCCCACGCCTCCCGAAGTGAGCTCACCCATTACCAGAATTCCAATTTGGGCCTACTACCTCACCCAAGCGGCCCTCAGGTACATCCTGGGAGCGGGACTGTTTATAGGCCGGCTGCAGTCCTCCGGAACTGAAGAAGAGCATTTCTGTTCCTCCCGGCTCCACATCAAGTTTTAAAACAAATATTTTACTTTCTGGTGGCGGCCACTTGTTAATTCGCATCTGTCATGTTTGTAACCTTCACACAACTGTAACCCTTATGTAACAATACTGTACACTGTTGACACCGGAGTAATGCACACCTTGACCACAGGGGGTGAACTTGTGGGAGACACTCCTCACCTGGTCATCCAGGTATATAAAGGGAGGTCCCATGCATGGTCAGCACTTCTTGGTCCTGGGAATGAAGGTTCAGGTCACGTAGTGACTTTGTCTGCAGTACATGCCTCGTGTGATGCTAAGGTGTAATGACACTACATTTGGCGACGGAAAACAGGAATCAATGACCCACGAGGATGGCCACCGGTAGCACAGAGGAACGGTACTGTGTTGGTGAGGACTGGGACGATTTCGTTGAGACTCCAGCAGAGCTTTGTCACGAAGGACTGGCTGGGAGAGGAAGCGGCTGGCAAGCGGAGGGTGCATCTACTGACCAGCTGTGGATCCAAGACGTATGCGCTGATGAAAGACCTGCTCGCACCCGAGAAGCCGGCGGACAAGTCTTTTGAAGAGCTCAGCACTCTGTGAGCAGTATACACATGGCCCGGCACCGGTTCTACACACACCGGCGTCGGGAGGGACAAAGCATATCAGACTTCGTTGCGGACCTTCGGCGTTTGGCCAGCCTCCAAGTTCACAGACGGCTGCAGGGGGGAGATGTTGAGGGATTTCTTCATTGAGGGCATTGGTCATGCCTGGATTTTCAGGAAGCTTATTAAGACCAAGGACTTGACTTCAGAAAGGGCAACGTTGATAGCTCAGACTTTCATGGCAAGGGAAGAGGAGACCAAGATAATTTATGCGCACAGCCCTGGTTCCAACGTGGCGATGGACCAGGGAAACATAGAAACATAGAAAATAGGTGCAGGAGTAGGCCATTCGGCCCTTCTAGCCTGCACCACCATTCAATGAGTTCATGGCTGAACATTCAACTTCAGTACCCCATTCCTGCTTTCTCGCCATACCCCTTGATCCCCCTAGTAGTAAGGACCTCATCTAACTCCTTTTTGAATATATTTAGTGAATTGGCCTCAACAACTTGCTGTGGTAGAGAATTCCACAGGTTCACCACTCTCTGGGTGAAGAAGTTCCTCCGCATCTCAGTCCTAAATGGCTTACCCCTTATCCTTAGACTGTGACCTCTGGTTCTGGACTTCCCCAACATTGGGAACATTCTTCCTGCATCTAACCTGTCTAACCCCGTCAGAATTTTAAATGTTTCTATGAGGTCCCCTCTCATTCTTCTGAACTCCAGTGAATACAAGCCCAGTTGATCCAGTCTTTCTTGATAGGTCAGTCCCGCCATCCCGGGAATCAGTCTGGTGAACCTTCGCTGCACTCCCTCAATAGCAAGAATGTCCTTCCTCAGGTTAGGAGACCAAAACTGTACACAATACTCCAGGTGTGGCCTCACCAATGCCCTGTACAACTGTAGCAACACCTCCCTGCCCCTGTACTCAAATCCCCTTGCTATGAAGGCCAACATTTGCTTTCTTAACCGCCTGCTGCACCTGCATGCCAACCTTCAATGACTGATGTACCACGACACCCAGGTCTCTTTGCACCTCCCCTTTTCCTAATCTGTCACCATTCAGATAATAGTCTGTCTCTCTGTTTTTACCACCAAAGTGGATAACCTCACATTTATCCACATTATACTTCATCTGCCATGCATTTGCCCACTCACCTAACCTATCCAAGTCGCTCTGCAGCCTCACAGCATCCTCCTCGCAGCTCACACTGCCACCCAACTTAGTGTCATCCGCAAATTTGGAGATACTACATTTAATCCCCTCATCTAAATCATTAATGTACAGTGTAAACAGCTGGGGCCCCAGCACAGAACCTTGCGGTACCCCACTAGTCACTGCCTGCCATTCTGAAAAGTACCCATTTACTCCTACTCTTTGCTTCCTGTCTGACAACCAGTTCTCAATCCATGTCAGCACACTACCCCCAATCCCATGTGCTCTAACTTTGCACATCAATCTCTTGTTTGGGACCTTGTCGAACGCCTTCTGTAAATGAGATCCAGAACCCCGCAGGCAGGCAAGGGCAATTCGACACCGCCCAGGCAGCAACAAGCTCTAGGGTGGGCCAGCAACAGAGACAATGGCAGGGGGATTGGCAATTCACGCCATCACAGGGACAATGCGTCCCGGGATGGGAACATTGACACTCAGCAACAGAGTGCTCAGGAGTAATCAAAGAGACAATCAGAGAGGAATGCCTGTTAACAGTTCCTTTGTTCACAACAATCTCAGCTCATGCTGGAGGTGCGGTGGCAAACATGCTGCGAGAACCTGTAGGTTTCAGCAATTTATCTGCAGAAACTATAACTTCAGTGGACATCTGGCCAGAACGTGCAGAAAGCCCGTAGCGAGTCTAGTTTACGAGGCAGAGGAACCAGACGAGGGGTCTGCAAGGCAGTGTGATGCTTGGGGCAAAACTATGGACGCTGAAGTCCATCGGGTTCATGTGGCAGACGTCCACAGCTTGTATACCAAAACGCCACCTATGATGATGAAAATTCTATTAAATGGCATCCCTGTACACCTGGAGCTGGACACAGGAGCCAGCCAAACACTTTTGAGTGCCCAACAATTTGAAAAACTATGGCCACGCAAAGCTAACAAGCCCAAACTGGAACGCATTGAGACGTAGTTACGGACGTATACCAGAGAGATCATCTCAGTACAAACTTGGTGGTCACACACAATGGATCGGAGAACCGGCTGCCACTCTGGATTGTCCCGGGGAATGGTCCCGCGCTCTTGGGGAGGAGTTGGTTAGTCAAGATGAAGTGGAAATGGGGGGATGTGCACGCCATTTCATCTGTGGAGTGAAGTTCATGCTCACAGGTCCTACAGAAATTCGAGCCACTTTTTCAATCAAGTGTCGGGACTTTTAAGGGTACCAAAGTAGTGATATGCATCACCTCGGACGCCAGACCAGTGCACCACAAAGCCAGAGCCGTGCCATATGTGATGCGTGAGAGAATTGAGAGTGAGTTGGACAGGCTGCTGAATTCAATGACTGGGCAAGCCCCATTGTTCCTGTCCTTAAAGCGGATGGCTCGGTCAGGATTTGTGGCGACTACAAGGCCACCATCAACCGAGTGTCACTACAGGACCAATACCCGCTTCCGAGAGCGGAGGTCTTTTTGCCACGCTGGCAGGTGGCAAGTTGTTCACCAAGTTGGACCTCACTTCGGCCTACATGACTCAGGAACTGGCTGAAGAATCCAAGCTTCTGACCACCATCACCACACACAAGGGGCTATTCGTTTACAACAGGTGTCCGTTTGGCATTCGTTCAGCGGCCGCTATCTTCCAAAGGAACATGGAAAGCTTGCTTAAATCCCTCCCTGGAACAATCGTATTCCAAGATGACATCCTAATCACGGGTCGAGACATCGAGGAACATCTCCACAACCTGGAGGAGGTGCTACGCTGACTGGACCGGGTAGGCTTTCGACTAAAGAAGTCCAAGTGTGTGTTTTTGGCCCCAGAGATCGAGTTTTTGGACAGGAGGTTTGCCGCAGACGGGATCCGGCCTACCGAATCCAAAATGGAGGCGATCCGTCGTGCGCCCAGGCCCGGCAACACATCGGAGTTGCGTTCATTTCTGGGACTATTGAACTACTTCGGGAACTTTCTGCCGAACTTAAGCACATTATTGGAGCCACTGCACGTGCTCCTGCGTAAGGGTTGTGAAAGGTTTTGGGGGGACTGTCAAGAACGGGCTTTCAATCGGGCGCGGAATCTGCTTTGTTCTAATAAGCTGTTGACCTTGTACAACCCCTGTAAGAAACTGGTTTTAACATGTGATGCATCATCCTATGGGGTTGGGTGCGTGTTGCAGCAGAGTAAGGATGAGGGCCAACTCCAACCTGTGGCTTATGCTTCCAGGTCGCTCTCCCAGGCAGAACAGGAATATGGGATGGTTGAAAAGGAAGAACTCGCATGTGTCTACGGGGTGAAAAAGATGCACCAGTACCTTTTCGGCAGAAGGTTCGAGTTAGAAACGGACCACAAACTGTTAACGTCCCTGTTGTCCGACAACAAAGCTGTCAATGCCAATGCATCAGCTCGCATACTGCGATGGGCTCTCACGCTGGCTGCGTATGACTACACCATACTGCACCGGCCAGGCACCGAAAATTGCGCTGATGCGCTCAGCAGGCTCCCAGTGGCCACCACTGAGGGGCGTCGTAGCAAAGTGCGGAGATGGTCATGGCCGTTGAGGCTTTCGACACCGCAGGCTCCCCCATCACAGCCCGCCAGATCAAACTCTGGACCAACAGAGATCCCTTCCTATTCCTGATAAAGAAATGTGTCCTGACGGGGGATTGGGCGCCCGCACACGGAGCATGCTCCGAGGAGGTCAGGCCGTTTCACAGACGGAGGGATGAGCTCTCCATCCAAGCCGACTGCCTGCTATGGGGCAGCCGGGTAGTCATGCCCCAGAAAGGAAGGGAAGCATTCATCAGGGAGCTTCACAGCGAGCACCCAGGCATCATGCTAATGAAGGCCATTGCCCGATCACATGTATGGTGGCCGGGAATTGACTCAGACCTGGAACACTGGGTTCGCAGGTGCACGACGTGTGCCCAGCTGGGAAATGCCCCCAGGGAGGCCCTACTCAGCCCGTGGCCCGTTCATGGGAAAAATGTTCCTGATTGTTGTCGATGCATATTCGAAATGGATCAAGTGCATCATATTGAATTCGTGCACGACATCCACCACCGTGGAGAGTCTGTGTCCGGTCTTTGCGATCCACGGCTTGCCGGACATCCTGGTTAGTGACAACGGCCCGTGTTCCACTCGCTATGAATTCCAGGAGTTTATGTCGGGCAATGGTATCAAACACATCAGGACAGCACCGTTCAAGCCAGCTTCCAATGGCCAGGTGGAACGTGCGATTCAAATCATAAAACAGGGCATGCTCCAGATTCAAGGACCCTCCCTTCAGTACCGCCTATTGCGCCTCCTGCTGGCCTATAGATCCCGCCCGCATTCGCTCACAGGAGTCCCACCCGCGGAACTACTCATGAAACACACGCTTAAAACACGGCTGTCCCTCATTCATCCAGCCCTGTCAGACATTGTTGAGGGCAAGCGCCAGTCCCAAATCGAGTGCCATGATCGCAACTCAGTGGGGAGATGCATAGAAATCGATGACCCTGTATTCGTTTTCAATCATGCTTTGGGACCCAAGTGGCTTGAGGGTACTGTAATTGGCAAAGAGGGGAATAGGGTCATAGTGGTCAGACTTAACAATGGGCAGATATGCCGCAAACATCTGGACCAAGTAAAGAGAAGGTTCAGCATGGACACTGAGGAACCCGAGGAAGATCATGAGATATCACCCATACCACTGCCAGTGAGCGAGCAACAAGGACATTCACCAGCATGCACAGTCCCTGCGGCCAGCCCGGAATCACCTCAGGCGACAGAGACACATGCCAAGGCCCAACCACCAGAGCCGCAACTGCGGCGCTCCACAAGAGAGCGTCGACCGCCTGAAAGACTCAATCTTTGACCCAAAGACGTTGGGGGAGGTGATGTCATGTTTGTAACCTTCACATAACTGTAATCCTTATGTAACAACACTGTACACTGTATACACCAGAGTAATGCACATCTTGACCACAGGGGGTGAACTTGTGGGAGACACTCCTCACCTGGTCATCCAGGTATATAAAGGGAGGTCCCATGCAGGGTCAGCACTTCTTGGTCCTGGGAATAAAGGTTCAGGTCACGTAGTGACTTTGTCTGCAGTACATGCCTCGTGTGATTCTATAGTAAGGTGTAAGGACACAACAGCATCCACATCAGAAAATACCCAGTGGAACGGGCCCAGAGCTCAGCAGGCCAATTTCCCAGAGGGGACCTAAAACAAACGTTAGACACATTGCATATGTTAATGAAGGGCCTAAGGCCAATATGGGATCGACGTATTTCGGGAGCCCTTGGGGTGCGGCAGACAACCCTGGGAAATTGGTGCATTTGGTCCCCGTTCTGCAGCCGAAATATTCATCATTCTGTTGATACTATATTTGCATTACTTTATTTGCTGTGCTCTTATTTCAAAGGTACTTGAAGCACTTGCCTCAACTATATCCTTACTGTACTGCTTTTGGAGGCCACTGATTCATTACAAAGACCGAGTCAGACCATCACAAATAACCAGCAACTCTCAGGAATTAATCTGAGCTGTAAGGAGTACAGTAATTCTTAGTGGAATGGCCTGACTTGTCTCAAAAACAGCAACTTAATCGTAAAATAGGCCGCAGACAGAACGTAGTTTGGATGATGGGGTCTCTATACATACACTTTTGGTCTGTTCTATGGTTGATTGCTGTGCTCACAGGTTTGTAGAGCTGTTGGGCGACGGAGGACGCCGGAGGGACTGGAGCGCATCATCACCCCCGGTAACCAAATTTTGATTTGATCTGTTAGTGTCTAAAGTTTAATTTTTCTATGTTTGTCGGTTTTCGTGTCCCCCCACTTTTAGCCAGGGGACACTTGTATAATGTATGTTTTTGTGCCCTCAAAAAAAAACAAGGGGACACTTGAAAAGTTTTTGGAGTGTGCTCCTCCCTTTAATCAAGGGGCACTTAATTAAAGTGCACAACTAAAATAATTGTCGAACTATAGCTGAGCCTCCTCCGGGAAATCCCCTCTGTGCCTTTCAGTTCTGCGCAGAGGGAATTCCTGTACGGGCTGCTCTTGCACACTTTCCACATTGCCATCCTCGTCTGCCGTCCGGATACGCCATGGTGCAGCATCTTGCCGTCCGGAGGAGACAGGGGTCCCCGATCGAGTGCTCTCTACATGGGAGTCCTCCCTCTATTTATTGGGAACGTGGCCTGGAGCAGTCCCGTGCAATAAGTTTTTAAGTCGGTTCATGGGCTCCCAATCAGCCTGTAATTTCTGCGGTCTAGAGGAGTCCGTGTTCCACGTTTTTATTGTGTGTGCGAGGTTGCAGCCCCTCTTCCAATATTTGAAGGGGCTGCTCCTCAAATTCTGGTTGCACTTCAGTTCCACACTCCTGATCTTTGGGCACCCTGTGCGGACGGGAGCGGGCAGGTCAGAAGGCCTCCTCGTAGGACTGCTCCTGGGCACGGCCAAGGGGGCCATCAGCCGGCCCAGGCAGCGTGCGGTCGAGGGGGTGGTTCAGCCTGACTGCCTGCCTCTCTTCCGCTCTTACATCCGGTCCAGGGTGTCCCTGGGAGATGGAGCACGTGGTGTCCACCGGTACGCTCGCGGCCTTCCCCGAGAGGTGGGCGCCGGAGGGACTGGAGTGTAACACCCAAATTTTAATTTGATCATTAATATTTAAAGTTTAATTTGTCTATGTTTGTTGGTTTTAGTGCCCCCCACCTCTCCCCCTCCTTTTAGCCAGGGGGCACTTGTATCATTTGTGTTTTTAGTGCCCTCAAAAAAAAAAACAAGGGGGCACTTGTTTGAAAGTGTTTGGAGTGTGCCCCCCCACCCCTTTAACCAGGGGGCACTTGATTAAAGTGCACAACTAAAATAGTTGTAGATCTGTTGTATTGTGAATGGCTTAACCCGTCACTTGATGTTCACAAGACTCAATAAAACCCCAGTCAGTTGGGTCTAGGTCATGCACGATGAGGTATGCAGTTGTGAGCCAATTGGCAACTAAAGACACATACTGAACACTCTTGTCTCTTGACATCATTTAGCATGCATGTTAGAGACCTTGTCATGTTTAGCATTTGTCTGAAGGCAAGATAAATATAAAGCCCGCTTTCTTATATTGTGTGCAGATGATTAGACTCATTCAAGAGTCAGTTGATGACATGAAAGGTGGAGGGGGGGGCGGGGGGTGGTGGGGAGGGAAGATGATTACATTTTTTACTCGGAAAGGATGAGCTAAGATGGACGAATTGTCTATATCGATCTTGTGATGTGTAGGCTTGGTGACTTGATTTTGTTTTAGTTCAGTTTCCACTTATTTATTTCACAACAAAACCACAGAGCTCCCAACCTTGGCCCCATTTTTAACATGCCACATTTGATAGAATAAAACAGCAGTATTTGTGGGGCTGAGCCCATTGTTGGCGTGACCTATATGGCACTGCAATGGGGTAGCAGATGGTCCTTGATGAATAGTACATGCGCTGCACCAGTGGTGTTCCTGTCACTGTCTATAGGCCCTCAATCAATCAGCAAGAATTTCCTATTTTAGATTTATAGAATGAAGCACAGTGCAGTCCTATTATATCCAAGTTGTAGGTTTAAAAACAAAAGATTGCTATATAAGCAGGCTCGTATTTACCAGGCTCTCTCGAGTTTTACCGACAGCAAGAAGCAAAATTGGGATTCAGTAACGATTTGCTTACAGTGCACTCTTTACAAAGTACTCAGAAACAAAAGCATCACTTTATACAAAATAACCTTGTGACACCCCAGCACTCGTCATACGGTTATCTTGCATTATTTGCTTTTGTCGCAATGCAGTACACTCTGAACTTCACGAACAACCAGAACAATCGCCGGTGCGTTTCACAGAAAATAATATTGAGACGATCAGAGACAACACGCAGCGTGAGTCTTAAAACATCCCTAACAGAGAAAACTAAAATAAAACTGGAAATACTGGAAATTGAAACAAACCCAGAAAGTACTGGCATTATACTGTTGGTCCGTCGCCATCTGTGAAAAAGAGAGGAACGTGCTACTAATGTACTTGCTTATTTTCCAGTTTCCAGTACTGGTGAAGGGTCTACATTGGAACGTTAACCTGTAATTGCTCTTGTGATACCAACAGACCGACTGTGGATTTCTAGCATTTTCGGTTTCTGTTTGTTACCTCAAAAAGAGAGCCTTGTGAACACATCAGGAGGTGAAACAGAAGATGTGGAGAGTGTGGAGTATGTTCCATTTAGGCAACTCTATAAACTGCTTGCAATTTCTCATGATTTGGAGCTCATTGATCCTTTGTAACACCACTTTCAGGCATCTACTCTACACTCGTTATTTGCTTATGTCAAGATTGTGTATATGTGATGTTGCGCATCTGTAAAGCATGCACTCCCATGTTCCGCCACCCGGGAGCGCATCCTCTGAAGTCCCACGGGATCCCAGCATCCCTTGGGAGCACTGTATATAAGCCGGCCCCTAAGGCCTGTTACTCACTCTGGAGTGTCTTAATAAAGACTGAGGTCACTGTTACTTTAACCTCACTGTGGGCAGCCTCATCTGTGTTAGGAACACAATAACTAGCGACGAGTATACGAATCCAACGCAAAGATGCAGCAAACTGTGGGCATCCTGGAGAAGTTCTCGGAGGGTGAGGACTGGGAAGCCTATGTTGAACGGTTAGACCAGTACTTTGTAGCCAACGAGCTGGACGGAGAAGGAAGTGCTGCAAAAAGGAGAGCGGTCCTTCTCACGGTCTGCGGGGCACCGACCTACAGCCTCATGAAGAATCTTCTGGCTGCGGTGAAACCCACAGATAAGTCATATGAGGATCTGTGTACACTGGTTCGAGAGCATCTTAACCCGAGGGAGAGCGTGCTGATGGCGAGGTATCGGTTCTACACATGCCAGCGATCTGAAGGTCAGGAAGTGGCGAGCTACGTCGCAGAGCTAAGACAACTTGCAGGACAATGTGAGTTTGATGGCTACCTGGAGCAGATACTCAGAGACTTTTTTTATACTGGGCATTGGCCACGAGACAATCCTATGAAAACTTTTGACTGTAGAGACACCGACCCTCAGTAAGGCCATTGCGATAGCACAGGAGTTTATGTCCACCAGTGATAACACCAAATTTCTCAGCACACAAGTGCTAGCAATGTTCATAAATTAACTGGAACTGTGTTTGCAAGCAGAAATGTACAGGGCAGAAACCACGAGTCTGCAAATGCCAGCAGGCCTCAGGTGACTCAGATGATTCAGAGTCCGCAACAAAGGATGAATGCAAGGCAATTCACACCTTGTTGGCGTTGTGGAGACTTCCTTTCAGCCTATTCATGCCGCTTCAAAGGGTATGTTTGCAAGAGTTGTGGATCAATGGAGCACCTCCAACGAGCTTGCAGACGAGCTACAAGCTCTGAAAAACATGCTACCCACCATGTGGCAAAGGAAGATCGGTCCATGGTGGATGAAAGCAATTTCGAGCCTCAGAGAGAGGCGGCAGATGCTGACATACACGGGGTGCACACATTTGAGACGAAATGTCCACCTATAATGCTAAATATAAAATTGAATGGTTTACCCGTAGCCATGGAACTGGACACTGGCGCGAACTAATCCATCATGAATAAAAAGATGTTTGAGAGACTGTGGTGCAACAAAGCACTCAGACCAGCCCTGAGCCCCATCCACACGAGACTGAGAATGTACACCAAAGAGCTCATCACTGTCCTGGGCAGCGCCATGGTCAAGGTCATCTACGAGGGCACGGTGCACGAACTGCCACTCTGGATTGTCCCAGGTGATGGCCCCACACTGCTTGGAAGGAGCTGGCTGGGCAAAATCCGCTGGAACTGAGATGACATCCGAGCGCTATCACATGCCGACGAGGCTCATGTACCCAGGGTCTTAACAAATTTCCTTCCCTTTTTGAGCCAGGCATTGGAAACTTTTCTGGGGCGAGGTGCGGATCCACTTGGTCCCAGAGGCACGACCCATTCACCACAAGGCACGAGCGGTACCTCACATGATGAGGAAGAGAGTGGAAATCAAGCTGGACAGGCTGCAACGTGAGGGCATCAGTGAATTCAGCGAGTGGGCCAGCCCGATTGTTCCAGTACTCAAAAGTGATGGCACGGTCAGGATTTGCGCCGATTATAAAGTAACTATTAATCGTTTCTCGCTATAGGACCAATACCCGCTACCAAAAGCAGACGACCTATTTGCGACGCTGGCAGGAGGCAAGACGTTCACCAAGCTCGACCTGACTTCGGCCTACATGACACAGGAGCTGGAGGAATCTTTGAAGGGCATCACCTGCATCAACACGCACAAGGGACTGTTCATCTACAACAGATGCCCGTTTGAAATTTGGTCGGCTGCAGCGATCTTCCAGAGAAACATGGAGAGCCTACTCAAGTCGGTACCACGCACGGTGGTTTTTCAGGACGACATATTGATCACGGGTTGGGACACCGTCGAGCACCTACAAAGCCTGGAGGAGGTCCTCCAGCGACTGGATCACGTAGGGCTGCGGCTGAAGAGGTCGAAATGCGTCTTCATGGCAACAGAAGTGGAGTTTTTGGGGAGAAAGATCGCGGCGGACGGCATTCGGCCCACAGACGCCAAGACAGAGGCTATCAGGAACGTGCCCAGGCCACAGAACGTCGGAGTTGCGGTCATTCCTGGGACTCCAACTATTTTGGTAACTTCCTACCGGGGTTAAGCACCCTCTTACAGCCCCGACATGTGTTATTGCGTAAAGGTGAGAACTGGGTATGGGGAAAAAACCAAGTAATTGTTCCTGGTGGCGGTGGATGCTTTTTCAAAATGGATTGAATGTGAAATAATGTCGGGAAGCACCGCCACCGCCACCATTGAAAGCCTGAGGGCCATGTTTGTCACCCACGACATACTGGTCAGTGACAACGGGCCATGTTTCACCAGTGCCGAATTTAAAGAATTCATGACCCACAATGGGATCAAACATGTCACCTCGGCCCCCTTTAAACCAGCCTCCAATGGGCAGGCAGAGCGGGCAGTACAAACGATCAAACAGAGCCTTAAACGAGTCACAGAAGGCTCACTCCAAACCCGTCTGTCCCGAGTACTGCTCAACTACCACACGAGACCCCATTCACTCACAGGGGTGCCCTCGGCTGAGCTACTCATGAAAAGGACACTTAAAACCAGACTCTCGCTGGTTCACCCCAACCTGCATGATCAGGTAGAGAGCAGGTGGCAGCAACAAAATGTGTCACGGGAAATTGATCTGAATGACCCTGTGTATGTGCCAAACTATGGACATGGTCTCAAGTGGATCGCGAGCACGGTGATAGCTAAAGAAGGGAGTAGGGTGTTTGTAGTCAAACTAGACAATGGACAAATTTGCAGAAAGCACCTGGACCAAACGAGGCTGCGGTTCACAGACTGCCCTGAACAACCCACAGCAGACACCACCTTTTTCGAGCCCACAACACACACCCAAAGGATCAACACCACCCCGGACCAGGAAATTGAATAAATCACCTCCAACAGCCCAGTAAGGCCAGGCTCACCCAGCAGCCCTGCAGGGCCAACAACACGCCAGCCCAGCGAGGGCACAGCCAACACACCAGAACAGACATTTGTACCGAGGCGGTCCACCAGGGAAAGAAAGGCTCCCGACCACCTCACCTTGTAAATCGCTTTCACTTTGACTCTGGGGGGAGTGATGTTGTGTATCTGTAAAGCATGCACTCCCATGTTCTGCCACCAGGGAGCGCATCCCCTGAAGTTCCAAGGGATCCCAGCATGCCTTGGGAGCACAGTATATAAGCCGGCCCATAAGGCCTGTTCCTCACTCTGGAGTGTCTTAATAAAGACTGAGGTCACTGTTACTTTAACCTCCTTAGGAACACATATGTGACATATCATTTTAGATGTAGAAACATAGGGCCCAAGTTTTGGGCCGCGCCTCGAACGGCGCAGCCCCGACCTGGATGCCCGTTTTTCGCGCCACAAAGTGCGCCTAAAAAAAATTTCCAGATTCTCCGGCTCCCTGCAGGCCCTCTGGCCCTCGGCGCGGCACAGCACGAGCTGTGGGGGGCGGAGCTAGGTCCCTGAAAACAGTGCCGGGACCTCTGCACATGCCTCTACAGTAGCTCCAGGCGCACAAAACTGTGTGGGAGGGGCCCGAAGCATGCAGCCCCTAGCCCTGGCCGAATGGCCTCACTGGGGCTGCATGCATAAGGCTCCTCCCACGCCCAACTCCTGCTTCCTCCCGACCCAACTCGACTCCCGCTTCCCCCGCCCCCCCCCCGGACCCGACCCGACTCCCGCTTCCCCCCCCCCCCCCTCGACCCGACCTGTGCTCCCGACGACCCCCCCCCCCCCCCGACCAGCCCCGACCCGATCCGACCCGTACTCCCCCCGACCCGACCCGAGCTCCCGACCCAACGCCACCTACCTGTAAATCTGGTGCTGGGGACGGGCCCTGTCCGAAGTCTTGGGCCCGGCCGCCGGGCCCGGCCCGTTCAGCCTCCCTCCCCCACCCCTTCTTCCCCCCCCCCCCCGCCTTCTCCTTCTCCCCTCCGCCTTCTCCTTCTCCCCCCTCCCCCTCTGCCTCCCTCCCTCCCCTCCCCCTGTCCCCCCTCTCTCTCCCTCTACCCCCCCTCCCCTCACTGTCAGAAACACAGACACTGACAGACAGAGAGTGAGAGACACATACAGACAGACAGAGAGATAGATACACGGGGGGGCATCCCAGCACGCTGTTGGAGGGCTCCCGGTGCTGCAGTCGGTAAGTAGAAAATGTTTTATTTATTGATTTTTAAAAAAATTATTTCTTATTAATTTTTTTTGATTGATTTATTGGTTGATTTATTGATGTTTTTATCATTTATTATTGATGATGGCTCTTTATTTGTAAAACTGAAGTGTTTAATGTTTGTAAACTTCCCTTTAAACCCCCCTCCCCCCGCCCCCCCCCCCATTCCCTACGCCTGATTTGTAACCTACGCCTGATTTTCTAAAGTGTAGACAAGGTTTTTTCGAGCGTACAAAAATCTTCACTTACTCCATTCTAAGTTAGTTTGGAGTAAGTTTTCACTGCCGAAACTTTGAAAACAGGCGTAAGTGGCCAGACACGCCCCCTTTTGAAAAAAAAATTCTGTTCCAAAGTGAAACTGTTCTAACTGACTAGAACTGGAGCAAACTAAATGCCGAGAATTTGAATTTCTAAGATACTCCGTTCTACACCAGTTGCTCCAAAAAATCAGGAGCAACTGAGGCCGAAACTTGGGCCCATAGAGACTACACAAGTATTCTCCATAAATGTGATGGCGTTACCTTGACAACCATTCAGAATGAAATAAACGCGATGGTTGATGCCATGTATTGATGGGGTGTGGTCTGCACCTGCTATAGTGCTGGTGAGTTGCCCTGCCATTGTGAGCAAGCACCAACCAGGTGACGGATTATGGGGAGCGGAGAGGGAGGAATGGAGGATAGCTGCTCGCGCATTTCTCCGAGTAGCCAAACATGCAGAAACATAGCAGAAACCAAAGCAAGCGGCACACTCGGCCTCTTCAGAAGGAGATAATGCACAGTGCCGGATAATGATGGAAAAACGAGGAAACAAAGATAAAACGTAATGAACACTCCTTGCTTTAGAGCTTTTATCAGTGCATTACCACGTCTATGATACCGAGCTGCAGATATGATTTATATGACAATATCATAGAAATTTATACGCTTTCACACACGAGCAGACATACAGTGAAGCATGCTGTAGTTTGATTAAATAATGCGCTGTGTTTTTATGCTTTCAACAATGGAGCAGCGCATATCTGTGCCAGTTACAATTACAAGACAGGGATGAAAAATGACCTCTTGCTGATTTATTACACCATTAAAAGAAAAGGAGTCACTTGGTAAGTTTCGCAGTGAATTGCTGAAATGCAGGAACTGCACAATCGTGGGTTCTGGCAAAGCCATTTATGACTCTTAACAGTTAGATTTGAATGGCTAGAGAGCGAGTAATTCTGGAACATTATATATCAAGTTACTAATAAATCTGCTTGCTTCTAATACTGGCTTCAAACAATGTTTCAGTGCAGAAATTGGAAAATGACCTGTCTGGTAAATGGAACTATGGCAGAAGAGAACATAATAAATGAGACATAAAAGGCAGTTAAATATATAAGCTGCCTGATCTCTTGGTGTTTCTTAAAGACTCTTATTTAAAGCAGGATTTCACCACCTGGTGATATTGCACTGCACTTCAGACTTACAACTGACAGTACTTACAAGAAAAACTGCAACACACATACACACACAGAGTTTGGTAATGTGTGCATTTTACATTTAAAATATCTCCTGCTGCAGTCAGGTAGCCAAAGTAATATTAGATAATAAATATGGGGAGGAATGTCCCATGAAATTCCTAAAATCTAAAGGAATAGTCATAAGATGGGGGATTGTTTATAAACGGGCACGTGTCATTAAATTTTATCATTAGCATTAGGTGCAAAACTCTAACATGTTTTCCACAAAAGTGACAAAAGACAGCTCTGTCTTTCCTGAGCGCAATTAGTGCCTGGTTTTGCTCTGCATGAAGATTATCTACATTTAACGGCTTCCCATCTGTTCTTTTCGTTAATGTACATAGCTCAGATTTTTATTTATACAAGTTGCAACGCCTATTAGTTGAACTGGTACAGTTTGTTACCAAATTGGGTCTTCGACATATTACGTGACTAGTAGGTGGGAACTGAAACATTGATTTTCAGTGAAGTATCGGGTGTTCACTGCGATTACCCTCATGGTAAGGTGTCGAGCTCAGCCGTGTCATTATGGGGAAATGCTGAGCTTGGGTCAGGGCATTTCTCCACTGGGAGAGGGGGAAATCGTGCAATTTTCTTTTGTTCCGATGAAAGCGTGTGAAAACTATCAGCATCCAGCAGTCTCCAGGGACAAACATCAAAGCTTTGTTTCAGTCAGTGAAATCCATCGACAGATGTGCCATATAGTTGCCAGTCTAGACTGCTGGGAGTCTTGGACTGGTGCTGGCTATTTGACTACAATCATATAGACTTCAGGTGGAATAAATTATAAGCCAATACACCCAACTGCCACAATATTCCTTAACTAGCTCCCACTGAGTGCCGAGGAACTGAATGCCTGATGATTGGCCCCAATATCATACATCCAGTTTGGCCCAGCGATAATTTGGTTTTAATTGAAACACCAGCAGGGTAAAATTCGTGAGGTCCAACCAGGGCCTTGCATGCAACCAGTGAAGATTCACTCCCTGCAATGTTCTGTCCATTGATATCAGCACACACCCTTGAACTGCACCGGCTCCATGCATAAATCTGCCTGAACATTAATCCTGCTATGTAATTAAGAATGAGCAGGATTGTTTTGTATTGTCAATGTTTTAAAAAACAATCAAGTTCTATTTTGAAGGTCAAAAACTGTGAGAAAAGCGGACCCCAAAATACCTGGGTAAAGACGACCAGCAAACATCAGTTTTTATTTGGAACATCGTTAGAACTGAAGAAAGCATTCAAGGGACTAAAATTAGTGTTCAAGTAAATGATGACGCACAACATTGCAGGGAGTGAATCTTCACTGGTTGCGTGCAAGGCCCTGGTTGGACCAGTTCCTCGGCACTCAGTGGGAGCTAGTTAAGGAATATTGTGGCAGTTGGGTGTATTCACAGACACCACTTTTTTGCGCCTCATTCGAAGTCTAAAAGTTCTGACAAGTGCATGTTCAGTGCACCATGTAGCTTAAAATAAGCTTCTGACCCTGTATAATGGCAACAGGACTAAGTGCTGATTCTCCTGCAACAATATTTATCGGCACTGTTTGCTCTCCAGGTTTGATATGCAGTCTGGTACCACAAACAAGCCTCACTGTTTTCAGCCAAGGCATTGCAGCTGCTCAGTATTGTACAGAAATGTATTTCTGCACCCAAGGCTACTTCAGACACACTGATGCCCGATCTGATCAGAACCACCCCATTAACTCATAGAATTGTAGAAATTTATAGTACAGAAGGAGGCCATTCGGCCCATTGTGTCCATGCCAGCCGACAAAGAGCTGACCAGCCTAATCCCGCTTTCTAGCTCTTGTACCGTAGCCTTGACATCAATGAACGAGTCAATAAAAACAATTGCCGCTCAAACTCAGAATTCACTTCAATGTTCCATTGATTTGGTACTGAGAATCGGATCCCAAGACATGCGTGTCACATTAGTGATGTCATCACTACATGCGGTACATGAGCATGTCACACACATCACACAACATACACGATACTGTCACTAACACAAGTGCATCTTGGGACCTGATTTATAGCACAAAGACGGCGGTGGGGGTGGGGGGGGGGGGGGCGGGGGAGTTATTTAAGGGTTTTAATGCCAAAATCTGGAGAGAATTGCATTTTATGAATCCTAAAAGGTCTCTGAATTTACAGGAGGGAATCGGTAAAAAAAACTTTACTGATCCATATATATTTAATGTATGGCATAACCTTCTGGGTATTTGTTATTGTCTAATAAACTACTGTTGATTATCACTCAAAATATTTGTGTTGATTATATTGCAGTCATGAATCCTTGTCCGATAATTCCTCCCATAACCAACAAGTCAGCCTCTGTTTGACAATGCAAAGACTCAATTTAAGCAGTAATGGTTTGCATGAGATCCAGAACATTGGGGTTTTCAGTATAAATTAACTATTAATATTAATTAGCTGTGAATCAGCTTTTATTTCGCACAATAACAATTGCAAACATTTCCAAACATTTGGAACTAATAAATAGTTGGAGAAAAAAATCGCAAGGAGAAAGAGGAGAGTGGGACTAATTGAATTGCTCTTCGAAAGAGCTGGCCCAGACTATATGGGCCAAAGGGCCTCCTTCTGTGCTGTACTATTCTATGATTCATTTGGCTGTTTGAGCATTTCGCAGTAAAAAAAGAAATACATGGGAAGGTGTTTAAAGTGATGTGGAAAAACACTAGAATGTTTGGGTAAAACATTGGGCAGGAACTGGGGGTTTCAATATGCCCCATCACGGACTCTACCCAGTTTAGTTAACATTCTAAGGGAGTTAAATGTTCCATGGAAAATCAGTGAAAAGCCCACTGGCCCTCTAGCAATTATAGCATTACATTACAAATGTTGTTTTTTTAATGGTCACAGATGGCATTCCCATAGTCCTAGAAGCTCAGAGACCATTATTGATACCAGGTTGGCCATCTAGACATGTTTCTAATTCTTAACCAAATATTCATTCAGCCTAATCCTGTGACCACTTTCGGATCATTCGAAAATGTCCGACCATTCTCACCTCTCAAGCCAAGTGTGAGGACCTTGTGCATATCTTAGCTTCACTTTTGGAAACAATCTCCTTGGCTGCTTCAGCTTTGTTTTTCTTCTCCACTTCTTGATAACCCTAGCCCTTCCCATAGCCAGCATCGACCCCACAACATTCTGTGGCAGCATACTGTGGCATTTCCCCATTCCTCATCAGGCTCATTCACTCCACAACATTATCTCTTATTCCTCTGAAACGCCTACCAATCAAGCTTCAGATCACCCAACTCCTTTCCTTGACCCAATGTTTGCTAACATTACTACAATCAGTTGATCAGCATCCATGGAAGGGTTACAGCACCTCCAATTCTACCTCAGCTCCTCTGCTACTGAAACCCTTAAACATGCCTTTGTCATTTCCAGACTTACCACACTCCTTGCTAGCCGCTTATCCCCCAACTTGTCCAAATCTCTGCCGCATATATTCAGTCCCACACTAAGTCCCGCCCACCCATGTCCTCACTGACCTATACTGGCTCCCCAATCCCCAGTGCATTCATTTTAAAATTCTTGGCCTTGCCCCACTCTACCTCTGCTCTTTCTTACACCCCTATATCTCTTTCTGAACGCTCCATTCTTCTGTCTGCTGTGCATTCTCCTTGAATCCACTTTTGGTGGCAGAGCCCTCATCTGCTTCAGACCTACCCTTTGGAACCCCATCCCCAAATCCCAAATATATCTCCCTATAAATCTCTCTCTCCAACTTTAAAAACCTTCTCGAAACCCATCTCTCAACTTAGAATTCAATCACCACCTACCCCCCTATCTCTTTCCTAGTGGCTTGGGGTCTGTTTTCATTATGGCTATGTGTGAAACACCTTGGTATTTTTATTTTTACATTACATGCACTCTATAAATTCATGTTGTTGTTGTATGCTGACAACACTTGTGTTTCACCTCTGTGGCATAACCCATCATTCCACCACTGTGACCATCGTTTCAGTGTCTATGTTACATTTCTGGATAACTATGGAGAATTTCTTTATAATTGTTAAATTTCATTCTGACTGCACAGGTTTCATGCTTGTTCCATTCACCCAATGTCATGCAAGTATGCAATTTTCCTGCTTGAGCAATAATAAATAAACAGTGCAGTAAATGGTCGTCTAGATCCTCCCACTTTGCATGTTTAGACCTGTTGTGAATTTGTGCCAGTGAAAGATTTGACAGATTGCTACTTATTGCTGAACTTTACCTCTTGGTTCTTCTGCTTGCTTGGCCAGTTTTCGAAGAGCTGCAGCAAAGCTGGCTGTATGACCTCCTCGAGCATTTGGTGTCCCGTGAGCTGACTGACTCCCATTTGTAACAACCGGTCCATTCAGCGAGGAAGGAGTTAGGGGGTTCACGGTTGCTGTGGTCCTCTGCGTTGCTGAGATCATACCGAGGGACGACTTTGGCTCATGGCTCATGCCTGCAAGTAAAGACAATCACAACATAACACTTTCATTTTAAGTCCTAAAAACCATTACTGAAACTTATTCTTATACATCTTGCTAGAAATGTTTTCCTTTCTTTGTTTTCATGGATTATAATACAGAGGAAAGAGTTTATATAGCCGAATACTCCCCTCAAGTTTAAAGTTTACAGTAGTGTCGACCCAAGTTTAAGAGCGTTCTGTTTTACAGCAGTTTCACGCTATTCATGTTTAAGCAGACACAGGAAATCCTTCGATCCTTCGAGTGCTTACAGAGCTGAAACAGCTGATTAGCAGACAAAGGCCACGCTTCATGCCTCACTCCTTTAATCACCTTAAGGTTTACTGTATATAACCAGCAGTCAATCACATGACAGACGGTTCACAGCCGCAATAATCCTGAAGCTTTCTGAAATCTTTTTAAACTGATACCAACGCTTTATTCTTTTACAATTGAAGATTTAGCGTTAATTTTATACATTCTCCTATTTTTTGAACTGGCGACATAAGACAGGGATGAAATTTGTTCTTGCCACTTGGGCTCTTTCAATCCTTTTACTGATAGCCATTTTTGAAAGAAATTAAAAAGCTTTCTATTCTCATTGAAAACTTTGGAAATTCCTGAAGGTTGCAGATGGGAATATTTTGCACCTGGATAACTAGGTTCTGAGATCAAGGCTGTAGACTTCTCAACAACTGATACTTGTGTTTTTTTTAAATATTAGATTTTCTCTTCACACCTCCCTAGGCTATGTATCACTCTGCAGCGGAGACTCCGTACAACTTGCTGCCTGGCCCTCTGAAGGTAGACAGGAGTCAATTGAGGTGTCTTTCCCCTCCAATTTTCATAACTCAGCCAAAATCGATTATTGCCGGTGATCCTGATACGGTAAGACAATATTCACATTGCTAAACTCTTTTAGTGTTATCCTAAAACTAGTAAATGAGCCCAGAGCATCCGTATTTTAAACAATTTAACAAAATTGACTCAGTTCCATTGTTCATCAGCTGCCTCAGATGACCACAGCTTTGAGTGCTATGGTTGTATATCTATTACTTATGTAAAATCTTATGTCTGAATGCACTTCGTCAACTTTTTCCATTACGGGTAACTATGTCCACATTTTGACTGGCAACTGCTTAGGTGAGCTTTTCTTGCTGAAATTATACACTCTTGCCAGTGATGGCACTAGGACACTACAACCAGCAGGAGGGTTGAATTGTAAGCTTCTCTTACACATGTGGACATAAATTATAATGGAAATCTAAAAAAACAGAATGCATGATTTTAACATGGGGACTGAAATATGCCTGCACACTCTGGTTCATTTATCCCTTGCCCTCTTCACCTGAAGAAAACACTTGGCCTCGACTACCCATAGCAGATTGACAAGTGCTTTGAGAAATGTACTGTGCCCATCACGAGGAATGTAATTTGCTCTCAGCTTGGCTGCCATGCCTGGCAGAAGCAACGCATTTCACCACTCCTCCTCCTCAGGAAGAAAAGTTGGCATGCCTCCCTCATCCCACGACTGTTTCTGATGTTTGTGGTTAGGTCACCAGGTTGGTCCACAATCTCAGCTGAGGAACATTCTGCAGAGGGTGGTAGACCCCAGTGAGGAAAAAATACAATCAGAAATGGAAACAAAATGGTAAAAATAATGGAAACAAATCAATATTAAAATATTGTCATCGCCTGTTTAATGTTTAAGGCATCTGCTTCAGAATGTTATGGGTTTCAATAGTTACAGTATGCAATAGATCTACAGGTGACATATCAGACATATATTATAACCTACTGATTACAAATTGTAGTAACATGCTTTCATAACCACAGATTAGTGCAGCCATTTAGAAGTAGCCTTTGGACTCTAGTATGCAAAGTGGAAATTTGCATGCATGAGCTACATGGTCATTGTAATGTATGTAGCTGAGAGAATGCTCACAGTTGTAGAGCTGTTGAGGGGTCCCCAATGGAGTTCTCTCTACATGAGAGTCCTCCCCTTATTTATTGGGAACTTGGCCTGGAGGGTGTTGCATGGAGCAATCCCGTGCAATAAGTTTTTAAGTCGGTTCACGGGCTCCCAGGCCGCCTGCAATTTCTGCAGTCTGGAAGAGTCCGAGTTCCACGTTTTAATTGAATGTGCGAGGTTGTAGCCCCTCTTCCAATATTTGAAGGGGCTGCTCCTCAAATTCTGGTTGCACTTCAGTCCCACACTCCTGATCTTTGGGCACCCTGTGTGGAGGGGGGCGGGCAGGTCGGGAGGCCTCCTCGTAGGACTGCTCCTGGATATGGCCAAAGGGGCCATCAGCCGGTCCAGGCAGCGGGCAGTCGAGGGGGTCGCTCGGCCCGACTGGCTGCCTCTCTTCCGCGGTTACATCCGAGCCAGGGTGACCCTGGAGATGGAGCACGCGGTGTCCACCGGTACGCTCGCAGCCTTCCACGAGAGGTGGGCGCCAGAGGGACTGGAGTGCATCATCACCCCTGGCAACCAAATTTTAATTTGATTTTATATGTTTAAAGTTTAATTTGTTTATTGTGCCGGGTTTTGGTGACTCCCCCCCCCCTTTTAGCAAGGAGGCAGTTGTATAATTTCTGTTTTTAGTGTCCTAAAAAAACAGGGCACTGGAAAAAAATGTATTTTGGAGTGTGACCCCCCCTTGCACGGGGCATTTGTTTAAAGTGCACAACTAAAATAGTTGAACTGGTAATGTGTAGTGTGATTTTTAAACCTTTTGCTAATAAACCAACTAGTTCTTACTAGCAATGTGTTGCTATGAATTCGTAAGCAAAGAACCCATGAAGCAAATACATTACAGTCATGATCTACAGGTGTGCTCCATTATCAGTGCTTCGCACTAGAAAATCAATTCTCGATCTGTCTCCCCTTGCACATCTCCTGATAACTGAGGCACAAAGGGAGATTGTTATCTCAATTTTCGAAAATAAATCCTCTTTCAATGTCCACTTGAGTAAAATCGAGAAAGGAGAGAGAGAAAAAGGTTCAAATAGAACTGAACGTGTGAAATTCATGATCAACTCAATTTCAATTCATAAAATAAAAGCAAAATACTATGGGCTAGAAATTCAGAAAATAGTGCTATGACCGGTTTTTGGGTGGTATTTAAGGATTTAGATTTTTTTTTATTGTCGGAATAGCGCTATGACGGAAGGCCACAAAATTCGCCAAACGGTGACTGGCGGTAGCGTTAAAATCTGATCTTGCATGACAGGATTTGTGTGCCGGAGCCGAATTCATCAAGCTGGAAAAAAAAAATGGAGCTTCTACGCATGTGCAAATGTTTTTTTTTTCAACAAATTTTTTTCCCGATTTTTTTTCCCCTCCCGCGATTCTGGTCAGGTGTTGGAGTGCGCCCGCACATGCGCAGCACACTTATAGCTCTCAATCATCCATTTTTCAGACACAGACAACATGCAGCACGTTGATCAGAGCAGGCAGAGAGACTGAAAATTTAGTTTTGATACCAATGAGGCTTTTGTTTCAGCCATAGAGAGTAAATGGGGGCAGTTTAACAGGAGGCGTCGAGGTAAACCCCGTTGTAAGAAAATTTTAGAACGCTGTTGCTGAGCAGGTGTCGTCAGCGGATGATATTCCTCGGGTCTACCAGCAATGTCGAAGGTGGTGGAATGACCATTGCAGGGTGGTGTGAGCAAGTAATATTTTTATTCATGCACTCGTTGATTACTTAAATTGTAAATCTGACACATGTTGCTGTAGATAGGCTTAGTGTTGCACCTTAATTTCCATGAATGATCGTTACACATTATTAAGACTGCTTTTTGACATCTTAAAAGATGTTTCTGCTCCTCCAGGCCCTGGGTGGCATTTCCAGCAACATCGCCGCACAATCTACGACACAATCTACGGACATGTCGCAAATTGCCGTGCCGAGGATGTTTCTGCATGAACCATGTAGAATTACCAGGGCCTTTAAACAGACAGCTGTATTAAATGCACACAGTATGATACCTTGATGGCTATGTGTGTGTGCCACAAGAGCAGAGGGCACTCTGGTAACCATTCCTATTGTCATTTTTGCAGAAAAAGCTGTCATACAATTGGCGCGAGCAGCGACAGACAGGCAGTGGTCCACCCAATACACTTCCCTTGACAGACTTGGAGGAACGCATGACAGGCGGATGCTGACCCCATAGTCGGAACTGACGGCAAGTCCTGCAAAATCCCTGGGCTGGGTTGGGGTCATGTCATGTAGTGCCTGTGGACTTGGGTTCAGGTAATGTGATGGTGTCGCTCAACGACATGTAATGCAGTAATGGTGGTCCTTCAAATACGCCTGTGCTATGTGACCTTACTCATGTCACCCTGCCCCCACCCCTGCTGCTAACCACTCGTCCGTTGTTTGCTATTTTTCAGATGTGGATTCTAAGGTGCCACATCGTCCAATCAAGCCTCCACCTTGGCCCATCGTATGTGAGTTGAGGAGGAAGATGTGGAGTGCGCCGAGGACCCTCCACAGGAAGAACAACATTCTCAAGCTGTTGCGGGGGCGGGGGTGTTGCTTTGGGGGTGGAGGGGGTGCTGGGGATGGAGGGGTTGGAGTAGGTGCTGGGGGTGCTGGGGGGGGGCGTCTCCATTGTCTGTCCCCCAACAACAGCAGCGCCCTGCGTGTCTTGCTGCACACAGTCTTGGTCCCAAAGTGGCAAGAAGCAAGGGGGGGGAGGGGGGGGGGAGCGGTTAAGATCAGGGGGGGTTAAAGGTGGCCACAGTTAAATAGAAACATAGAAAATAGGTGCAGGAGTAGGCCATTCGGCCCTTCGAACCTGCACCACCATTCAATAAGATCATGGCTGATCATTCCCTCAGTACCCCTTTCCTGCTTTCTCTCCATACCCCTTGATCCCCTTAGGGTCATATCTAACTCCCTCTTGAATATATCCAATGAATTCTGAGTGAAGAAGCTTCTCCTCATCTCAGTCCTAAATGGCATACCCCTTATCCTAAGACTGTGTCCCCTGGTTCTGGACTTCCCCAACATCGGGAACAGTCTACCCGCATCTAACCCGTCAGAATCTTATATGTTTTAATGAAATCCCCTCTCATCCTTCTAAACTCCAATATATAAAGGCCCAGTTGATCCACTCTCTCCTCATATGTCAGTCCTGCCATTCAGGGAATCAGTCTGGTAAACCTTCGCTGTACTCCCTCAATAGCAAGAACGTCCTCCCTCAGATTAGGAGACCAAAACTGAACACAATATTCTAGGTGAGGCCTCACCAAGACCCTGTACAACTGCAGTAAGACCTCCCTGCTCCTATACTCAAATCCCCTCGCTATAAAGGCCAACATACTATTTGCCTTCTTCACCGCCTGCTGTACCTGTATGCCAACCTTCAATGACTGATGAACCATGACACCCAGGTCTCCTTGCACCTCCCCTTTTCCTAATCTGCCGCCATTCAGATAATATTCTGTCTTCGTGTTTTTGCCCCCAAAGTGGATAACCTCACATTTATCCACATTATACTGCATCTGCCATGCATTTGCCCACTCACCTAACCTGTTCAAGTCAACCTGCAGCCTCCTAGCGTCCCCCTCACAGCTCACACCGCCACCCAGTTTAGTGTCATCTGCAAACTTGGAGATATTACACTCATTTCCTTCATCCAAATCATTGATGTATATTGTAAAGAGCTGGGGTCCCAGCACTGAGCCCTGCGGCACTCCACTAGTCACTGCCTGCCATTCTGAAAAGGATCCGTTTATCCCGACTCTCTGCTTCCTGTCTGCCAACCAGTTCTCTATCCACGTCAGTATATTACCCCCAATACTACGTGCTTTAATTTTGCACACCAATCTCTTGTGTGGGACCTTGTCAAAAGCCTTTTGAAAGTCCAAATACACATCCACTGGTTCTCCCTTGTCTACTCTACTAGTTACATCCTCAAAAAATTCCAGAAGATTTGACAAGCATGATTTCCCTTTCATAAAACCATGCTGACTTGAACTGATCCTGTCACTGCTTTCCAAATGCACTGCTATTTAATCCTTAATAATTGATTCCAACATTTTCCCCATAACTGATGTCAAACTAACTGGTCTATAATTACCCGCTTTCTCTCTCCCTCCCTTTTTAAAAAGTGGTGTTACATTAGCTACCCTCAAGTCCATAGGAAGTGATCCAGAGTCGATAGACTGTCGGAAAATGATCACCAATGCAGCCACTATTTCCAGGGCCACTTCCTTAAGTACTCTGGGATGCAGACTATCAGGCCCCGGGGATTTATCGGCCTTCAATCCCATCAATTTCCCCAACACAATTTCCCGCCTAATAAGGATATCCTTCAGTTCCTCCTTCTCACTAGACTCTCGGTCCCCTAGTACTTCCGGAAGGTTATTTGTGTCTTCTTTCGTGAAGACAGAACTAAAGTATTTGTTCAATTAGTCTGCCATTTCTTTGTTGCCCATTATAAATTCAGCTGAATCCGACTGCAAGGGACCTACGTTTGTCTTCACTAATCTTTTTCTCTTCACATGTCTATAGAAGCTTTTGCAGTCAGTTTTTATGTTCCCGGCAGGCTTCCTCTCATACTCTATTTTCCCCCTCCTAATTAAACCCTTTGTTCTCCTCTGCTGAATTCTAAATTTCTCCCAGTCCTCAGGTTTGCTGCTTTTTCTGGCCAATTTATATGCCTCTTCCTTGGATTTAACACTATCCTTAATTTCCCTTGTTAGCCAAGGTTGAGCCACTTCCCCGTTTTATTTTTACCCCAGACAGGGATGTACAATTGCTGAAGTTCATCCATTTGATCTTTAAATGTTTGCCATTGCATATCCACAGTCAACCATTTAAGTATAATTTGCCAGTCTATTCTAGCCAATTCATGCCTCAAACCATCAAAGTTACCTTTCCTTAAGTTCAGGACCCTAGTTTCTGAATTAACTGTGTCACTCTCCATCTTAATAAAGAATTCTACCATGTTATGGTCACTCTTCCCCAAGGGGCCTCACACAAGATTGCTAATTAGTCCTTTCTCATTAGACATCACAGAGTCTAGGATGGCCAGTTCCCTAGTTGGTTCCTCGACATATTGGTCTAGAAAACCATCCCTCATACACTCCAGGAAATCCTCCTCCACCACATTGCTACCAGTTTGGTTAACCCAATCAATATGTAGATTAATGTCGCCCATGATAACTGCTGTATCTTTATTGCATGCATCCCTAATTTCTTGTTTGATGCTGTCCCCAACCTCACTACTACTGTTTGGTGGTCTGTACACAACTCCCACTAGCATTTTCTGCCCCTTGGTATTCCGTAGCTCCACCCATACTGATTCCACATCATCCAAGCTAATGTCCTTTCTTACTATTGCATTAATTTCCTCTTTAACCAGCAATGCCACCCCGCCTCCTTTTCCTTTCTGTCTATCCTTCCTGAATGTTGAATACCCCTGGATGTTGAGTTCCCAGCCTTGGTCACCCTGGAGTCATGTCTCCGTGATGCCAATTACAACATACCCGTTAACTGATATCTGCGCAGTTAATTTGTCCACCTTATTCCGAATACTCCTCACATTGAGGCACAGAGCCTTCAGGCTTGTCTTTCTAACACACTTTTCCCCTTTAGAATGTTGCTGTAATGTGGCCCTTTTTGCTTTTTGCTTTAGGTTTCTTTGCCCTCCACTTTTACTTTTCTTCTTTCTATCTTTTGCTTCTGCCCCCAATCTACTTCCCTCTGTCTCCCTGCATAGGTTCCCATCCCCCTGCCATATTAGTTTAACTCCTCCCCAACAGCACTGGCAAACACTCCCCCATGGACATTGGTTTCAGTCCTGCCCAGGTGCATACCGTCCGGTTTGTACTGGTCCCATATCCCCCAGAACCGGTTCCAATGTCCCAGGAATTTGAATCCCTCCCTTCTGCACCATTCTTCAAGCCATGTATTCATCTGAGCTATCCTGCGATTCCTACTCTAACTAGCACGTGGCACTGGTAGCAATCCTGAGATTACTACTTTTGAGGTCCTACTTTTTAAATTTAGGTCCTAGCTCCCTAAATTCGTCTTGTAGGACCTCATCCCGTTTTTTACCTATATCGTTGGTACCTATATGCAACTGTCTGTTCACCCTCCCTTTTCAGAAGGTCCTGCACCCGCTCCGAGACACCCTTGACCTTTGCACCAGGGAGGCAACATACCATTCTGGAGTCTCGGTTGCAGCCGCAGAAACGTCGATCTATTCCCCTTACAATTGAATCCCCTATCACTATAGCTCTCCCACTCTTTTTCCTTCCCTCTTGTGCAGCAGAGCCATCCACAGTGCCATGAACTTGACTGCTGCTGCCCTCCCCTGATGAGTCATCCCCCTCAACAGTACCCAAAGCGGTGTATGTGTTTTGCAGGGGGATGACCACAGGGAACCCCTGCACTACCTTCCTTGCACTGCTCTTCCTGTTGGTCATCCATTCCCTATCTGGCTGTTTACCCTGTGTCTGCGGTAAGACCAACTCACTAAACGTGCTATTCATGTGATGTCCTTACACATTACTATAAATTCACATGAGGCACATTCTGCAGACAAGGTCACTCTGTGACCTGAACCTTTATTCACAGGACCAAGAAGTGGTGACCCTGCGAGGGACCTCCCTTTATATACCTGGATGATCAGGTCAAGAGTGTCTCCCACAAGTTCACCCCCTGTGGTCAAGGTGTGCATTTCTTAGGTGCATACAGTTTGCAGTGTAATGATGAAGGTTACAGTTACATGAAGGTTACATACATGACAATTCACGTCATTCTCAGCATCGTGCATGCTCTAGAGTTCATGCACCCCCAGCTCCAGTGCCGCAATGCAGTCCGTCAGGAGCTACAGGCGGATACACTTCCCGCACACATCGTCGTCAGGGACACCGAAAGCGTTCCTGACTTCCCACATAGTACAGGAGGAGCATAACACGTGTCCGAGCTGTCCTGCCATGACTTAACCCTTAGATAAACTTAAATTGGCAACAACAATGCTAAATGTTACTTACTGATATGGAAGAAAAAAAAAAATTACTTACCAATCACCAGTCAATCACTCACCCCCTTGGCTGTGATGTCACCTTTCGATTTCTTTCTACTTTTTTGCCTTCTCCCTGCTGCAGCTGCACCGGTAGGCCTTTATAGGCCGCTCCGACATCCCCGGCTTGCACTCCCGCCTCTCCGAAGCTGCTGGGCCTTTACAGGCCGCTCCGACGCCCCCGGACTCCCTGCTGCTTGCACTCCCACCTCTCCGACGCTGCTGGGCCTTTACAGGCCGCTCCGACGCCCCCGGACTCCCTGCTGCTCGCATTCCCACCTCTCCGACGCCCCCGGACTCCCTGCTGCTCGCACTTCTGCTTCTCCGACGCTGCTGGGCCTTTACAGGCCGCTCCGACGCCCCCGGACTCCCTGCTGCTCGCACTTCTGCTTCTCCGACGCTGCTGGGCCTTTACAGGCCGCTCCGACGCCCCCGGACTCCCTGCTGCTCTAAGTTTGGTGCGGGGGGCTCGGGGGGGGGAGTTATTGTTGTTGCTGTTTGTTTTGGTTACTTTATAACATTTTTACAAATTGTTTCAAGCAAAACATTTATTTAAGTTTTAAAATTAAAGTTTGCCAACCAAGTTTCTACAATTTAAAAATGTTTCAAAAATTTAACAATGTTTTATAAAATCTTTTATTCACCTTAACCATTTTTGTTCAGTGTCTCATTTGTAGAATAAGATGGGTAATAGTCAACATGGTGGGACAGAGTGGGCAGGCAACAGTGATACGTGCCTTTCACTGTTCAAGCAAAGCGTTGATTTATGATCTGCCGACGCAAGACTCTTGCAGTGGCGAAAGCTCCACAAGGCCTCCACTGTGGTGGTGGTGGTAGGGGTGGTGGCAGGGTTCATCGCCAGGCTCCTCGTCCTCGTCCTCGTCCTCATCCTCCCCTCTCTCCTCAGGTGGTCCTGCAGTCCCCCAGTGGCAATACCTGTCCCCTCATGATGGATAAGTTGATGCAGCACACCACAATGAACTCAGCGACCTGCTGAGGGGAATATTGCAGGCTGCCTCCAGAGTGTCCAGGCATCGGAAAGGCTGCTTGAGCACTCCAATTGTCTTTGACGATATTGCGTGTGGCTATGTGGTTGTTATTGTAGCGATGCTCAGCTTCTATCCGAGGGTTCTGGAGGGGGTGGTCATGAGCCAGGTGGCGAGGCCTTAACCTTTGTCCCCCAGCATCCAGCGGTTTCATGCAAGATGAAAGCATCATGGATGCTCCCTGGAAACTGGGCATTGACTGCCATGATGCAATGGTCGCAGACGATCTGTACGTTCAGCGAGTGGAATCCCTTTCGGTAAACCTCTAGCTCCTTTAAAGGAGCTCACAGGGGTGATGTGCATACAGTCAATGGCACCCTGAAACTTGGGGAAGCCAGCAATTCATGCAAAACCCACAGCCCTCTCACACTGTGCCTCCCTGGTCATTGGGAACTTTATAAGGTCCATCCTGTGTGCGTACATTCACCTGGTGAATGCAGCTATGTGTAGCGAACTGTGAGATGCAGTATATGTCCCCTGCTGATGCATTAAAGGAGCCGGAGGCATAGAAGGCAAGTGCTGCAGTCACCTTCACCTCGACGGGCAGTGCAGTCCTGTTCCCGCTGATAGGCTGTAGGTCTGCCTTTATCAGCTGGTATATCTCTGTGACTACCTTTTTGTGAAAGCGCAGCCATCGAACGAACTGTGCCTCAGACAGCTGCATGCAAGAGTGCTGTTCCCTATAAACTCGTGGGGGGGGGGTAAGGCTTCCTCCCCATACATCTGCAAGCTCTTTGATTACGTTCATAATGCTCTTGAATAAGCCTTATTCCAGCTCCATGCTGCATAGAAAAAGCAACCAGCATTATTGGCAGAGATATTATAGTCCCCATTCTTTTAAATGTCCTCAAAATGTCCTCCAATGTGCTCAAATAGCCTCAAAAATGAACTATGAACACATAAAGCTCACTTTATAAAATGCAGCCTTCTCTCAAAATCCTGAACTTCTGCTTCGTTTTTCAAAATAGCATTGTTAGCGCTGGGTGCGTCGTGGGTTCGAGCAGGTAAGACTTGAGCTTTCATGGCATTTTTTTTTGGTGGGCAGTAAAAATGCCAATATCGGCGAATTTCCCGCCTGCGGCGATAGCGGAGCACTGCACGCCAATTTACATCATAAAAATGGTGGGGAAAAAAAAGGGCGGACGGTATTTTTTACCGCCGGCGCATAACCGCTGGCAAATTTCCCACCCGGCGCTAAATTTTGTACGCTGCGTTTACCGCCCCCAAAATTACTTTTTCTGCCTAAAAACAGCAGTAAATGGGAACCATCAAATGCAACCATCAAATTTCTAACCCTGTGCATGCTGGAAATCTGAAATAAAAACAGAACATGCTGGAAATACTCAGCAGGTCAGGCAGCATCTGTGCAAAGAGAAACAGAGTTAGCCCGGATCTTAGGGGTCTATCTGCCTTTCTTCTGCCACATTCCCTGCCCAAGGGAGCCTTCCCCCCTCCGCTGCCATTCTGCTGTAACCATTTACACCTCCTCTGGGTCCATCTTTTGTTTCTATACTTGTCTCATTACCAACCCCTTTTGCCTTGCACCATCATCCCTGTTGTCATTTAATCACTCCTACCCTCCACCCTATCCGAGACCTCTCCCTTCTGTTCTTTTCCTGCCCCCTTTACCATGACTTTGTATTTGCTTAAAATCTGTTAATCGTTAAAGTTTTCCAGTTCTGCAACGTTAACTTTGTTTCTCTTTCCACAGATGCTGCCTGACCTGCTGTATTTTTCCAGCAATTTCTGTTTTTATTTCCCCTTTCAGAACCTCAATAAAATAAGGAAACATAGTCGTATACTTTTTTTTAAAATTTGTCCTCAGATGTGGACAATGCTGGCAGGGCTGCCTTAATTCTCCATTCCTAGTTGCAATGAGAAGGCAATGGTTTGCTTCCTTATTGAAGTGCTCCAGTCTTTGTGGTGATGGTGTTCCCAAAATGGTTAATAGGTAGTAAATTCCAGAATATTGACCCAGCAATTTAATATCTCTGGCTGTCAGTTAAATATTTGCCAACAGCATTTACATGATAGTGGGATGATGTCTTTAATCTCTATCTGTAGTACTTTGGGTCATTTTGTCACAAGCTCTCCTTTGAGAGAGATTTATTACATCTATTGTTTGTTGGTCACAGCAATTTTCAATTAAGTGCAGATAATTATTTCTGAACATGCTATAAAACAAAACCTATGTTACAGCAACTATATGAGAAAGAGAGATTATTTTAACCAATTAATTAAAATTAGAGCTAGGCCATTTAGGAGTGAAATCAGGCAGCACTTTTCCCACACAAAGGGTAATAGAAATCTGGATCCCTCTCCCCCAAAAGGCTGTGGCTGCTGGGTCAATTGACATTTTTAAGACAGAGGGCGTTAAATTTTTTTTAGGTGAAGGTGTTAAGGGGAAAAAGTGAAGTTGAACACAAGATCAGACATGATCTAATAGAATTGTGGAACAGAATCAAGGGCCTGAAAGGTCGATCCTGCTCCTATGTATGTTTTCTTTTGAACAAATAAATTGAAGATAAATTATCACAAATTGCAGTAGGACCCACCTCTTTATAAGGCTGTCTTTGGGAGCCACATAAAATGTGTCTAATTAAGTGCAGTAGGTTATAAAGAGGTGTTTTACATGGATTGTTGATTAGTGAAGAAACAGTGCACCACGTGTACTGGAGATTAAGACGCAATAGAGCATTATAGAGAGATCCAATTCCAGTAACTCTCAAGTATCCATGGAGCCACATATCTACTAAACACTGTAAAATGTGGTAGAACCAGTGTAATAGTCACCCCCCCACCCCCAATTTCTAGGTGTCTGCCTAACTGGAATAATCACCAAACTGCTGGTCAGAAAGATATATGTTGTTACATAAGAACATAAGAATTAGGAACAGGAGTAGGCCATCTAGCCCCTCGAGCCTGCTCCGCCATTCAACAAGATCATGGCTGATCTGGCCGTGGACTCAGCTCCACTTACCCGCCCGCTCTCCGTAACCCTTAATTCCCTTATTGGTTAAAAATCTATACATGATTGTACTGCATAATTAACTTAGGGTATAAAAAAAGATTTGCATTCATATCACACCTTTCATGACCTTAGGATGCCCCAAAGCGCTTTACAACTAATTAAATATTTTTGAAGTGTAATCACTGTTTTGTAATGTAGAAAATGTGGCAGTCAATTTGTGCACAGCAAGATCCCACAAACAGCAATGTGACAATGACCAGATAATCTCTTTTACTGATGTTGGTTGAGCGTTAAATTTTGTCAGACACAGGAGCAAACTCCCCTGCTCTTCGTCAAAATAGCGCCAAGCGATCTTTTACATTCACCTGAGAGCAGACAGGACCTTGGTTTAATGGCTCATCTAAAAGACGGCACCTCCGACAGTGCAGCACGCCCTCAGTACTGCACTGAAAGGGTCAGACTAGATTATGTGCCCAAGTCTCTGGAGGAGAGCTTGAACCTAAGATCTCTGACTCAGAGGCAAGAGTGCTAACATTGAACAAAGGCTGACACTTATTAAGGAAATTCCTACACACACTAAAGATAAACGTGCTGAAATTCCTAGGCCTGGGGTGCACAGTCATTATTGGGGCAGGCAGAGGCAGAATTTGGGGGCTGGACCTGATCATAATGTGCCCCTGCACTTTTTCTTGTTCAAAAGTGTGTTGCTAATAGGGGCAGGCCCTTCTTGCTCCATGCAAAGACATGGGACTGGCAAGATGACATCAGCTATCAGAATTCCCGTCAGTTCTACCTGATTTGTCCCCACCGCAATGTACCGCATGAAGTAGTCATATTTGCTTTCCAAAACACAATCCTGGTGGATATTTTTCAGAGGTTCATCACATTGGGGCTGATGTCTTAAGTCTCCTTAAAAGATTGAAATGACAAAAGTCTGGGCTGGCTGAATTAACAGAATGTTTGATACTCCAATCTCTGCCTAATCTAACCTACACCACCCCGTATGGAGAGTGGTGGAGTGGAGCGGGTCCTAGGGGAGTAGCGAAACCCTGTACAGCACTGCTTGTCTGCAGCAACATGACGGCATTTCAATGTGTGTTTTCCCCAGAACTTGTTGAGCTGAACTATACTCCGACCATTTGTGGGGGAAGTGGAATGAACAAGAAAATTTAGTTACTCACAAATAATTGTGGAAGAAATGTGTCACTGATGGAAATGATTGTGGACACCACATTAACAAGTCAGGAGCAGTCCTGTGTATAGAGGCTCCATTTACTGCTAATATCCTCCATTCCAGTAACCAATACATCTTATTAGACGATGCCATTTTATTTGTCCTGACCTATGCCATATAGCGTGACACGTTGCTACTTTCTCATTATCTTATGAGTTTTTTAAAATACGCAAGCACCAGTTTTGTTATCATGATCAAATGCGCTTTAGTTGAAACAGCACACATGCTTTTAATTGAATGAATCCGATTGATAATTTCACTGTTTGAAGGATCCATATTTCAAAGCAGAGAAAATCATCAATAATTCACACAAGCAATATAACACTTAATAGCCAGCAGCAATTTGCAGGGGTGCCAGAATTTATTTGAAGGATGCACTTAACATTGTACTAGGAGACAGGTCCATAGAATGAACAGAATAATTGAAAGGAAAGAGCATCATAATTCACCTGTGCCTGGAATGCTCATGAGTTACAAGTTCTCACATCATAATAGGATGACCTAAGGTGTTATATCCCTCCATGATGGGCAGTTCTGAGACAACCTTTACTGGCAAAAAGCATGATAGGCCAGTAACTTGAAGCACACATTCTCATTCAGAATAAGACTATCTTATTCAACTGTCAGCTGTACTGCTGATATGAGTGGGTTGTCTAATAAGTAAACAAGGGAAGGGGCAGGGTGTGGGGGGATGGAAGGGAGGGGAGGGGGGTGAGGAATTTGTCTCTTCAAGGCAGAATTGTGGTGGGCCAGACCTCCCCTCCCACCCCTCTGTACCTGCCCCAGCCCGGATCCACTTTCCTTGGATGCCACTGCAGCACCAGAAGATCTGACGAGGCACCTTGAGGAAATGAATGCCCCGAAGATCGCAGACGTCCCACTGAAGGCCATTTCAACGGGCAGAATGGAAAGAGAAGGCAGATCTTAGAAGGTGCTGATTCTGAAATTAAACACATCAGCAGATTGCTTTGTGTTGGCGCATCTGAAAGCACTTCACGAATGGAATACGTCTGAAATCTAGTCACTGTTATAATGTAGGCAAACTACACATAGATTAGACCTGGGATATGCTGCCACCATTCATCTATTAACATCGGGGATTCTAAACCATTCTTGATGCTGGCCAGCCAAGCTTCAGAAAATAGTCGCACAGGCAGATGTAAATATTTCATTTAAAGTTCATTCTGATAAGTTTCTGCTACATTCACATAAATAGAAACATAATGGCCTGGAAATCCTGACCTCCCCAGGTCTGTACAAAGTTTCTACGGACCCGGGAAGGCATCGGAACAATGTGCATGTGCTGAAAACCGGCTTTTCTGATCGGTCAAGCTGGAGTTTGACAGATCTCACGCGTTTTGGGAGTGAGGACATTTGTATGAGCAAGATTGCGGTATTTACCCATATTTTGCCCAGCAAATGTCCTCAAAATTCTTTTGCCTGATATCAGGCGCATAGCCTACTTTTACAGGCGTAAGAGTTTAAAAACATACAAAAATATAATTAAATTTAAAAAAGACAAAATTGTAAAAACCCTGCCCACCACATTACATTTATTTTTAACCATAATTTTAAAAACTTTTTAAAAACTCGGAAAAAAATTCTCAGATATTTATTAACTTTAATTTCAATTAATTTTAATTATGTGAGATGTGTTTTTTATTTTTTATTACAGGTATTTACTGTCTTTGTTTTTTTTCCTCATTAATAGCAATAAGAACTCGTAGATACGGAGTTCTCATTGCTATTAATGAGAAAGCTGTGGAATACAGGACCGGATTGGCTGAGCAGTCACACGTGACTGCACCTTCTGTGTTGGAATCTGGAGGACGGGAGCGCGCTTCACAGCACAGGAAGAGAAGGCCTCCCCACCGGAATCCCATGCTCCTCCCGGACCACCAGGTAGATTCGTAGAAATTTTTCAGGTCGGAGACATCTGCCCCCGGGAAGCTTCCGACTGCAATTTGAGCCAATAAGTTCTTACACTTCCGAAACAGAGATTTAAATCAAGCTTATACTGATGGGACAGAAGTTTCCTCTCTATTAGCTATATGTGTCAGTCTTAAACCAACTCCAAGTAGACATGGGTCCACAAGAACACTATCCTCAAAGTTCATATCAATGCAATAGAGCAGTATAGCGATTTGGGTAAAAATAAGCAGAATATGACAGGAAGGGACAGGGAGTTTAACTGTAATAGAAACATAGAAAATAGGTGCAGGAGTAGGCCATTCGGCCCTTCTAGCCTGCACCGCCATTCAATGAGTTCATGGCTGAACATGCAACTTCAGTACCCCATTCCTGCTTTCTCGCCATACCCCTTGATCCCTTTAGTAGTAAGGACTACATCTAACTCCTTTTTGAATATATTTAGTGAATTGGCCTCAACAACTTTCTGTGGTAGAGAATTCCACAGGTTCACCACTCTCTGGGTGAAGAAGTTTCTCCTCATCTCGGTCCTAAATGGCTTACCCCTTATCCTTAGACTGTGACCCCTGGTTTTGGACTTCCCCAACATTGGGAACATTCTTCCTGCATCTAACCTGTCTAAACCCATCAGAATTCAGCAGAGAATAAACTCAAAGCAGGGAATAACGGTAAAAGAATATTTAAACTGAAGGCTCTTTATCTGAATGCACAGAGCATTTATAACATGATAGATGAACTAGTGGCACAAATAGTGATAAATGGGTTTGATCTAAAAGCCATTACAGAGACATGGTTGTAAGGTGACCAAGGTTGGAAACTAAACGTTCTTGATGTTTCGAAAAGACAGGCAGAATGGAAAAGTTGGGGGGGGGGGGGGGGGGGGGGTGGCGGCGGGTAGCCCTGATAATAAAGGATGACATAAGAACAGTAGAGAGAAAGGATCTCGGCTCTGAAGATCAGGAAATAGAATCAGTATGGGTAGAGATAAGGAATAACAAGGGGTAGAAAACACTGATGGGCATAGTATATAAGCCCACTAACAGTAGCTATACCATTGAACAGAATATTAATCAAGAAGTAGTAACAGCTGGTAACAAAGGTAATGCAATAATCGTAGGGCTCTTTAATCTTCATACAGACTGGACAAATCAGATTGGCAAAGGTATTCTGGAGGACGAGTTAATGGAATGCATTCGGGACAGTTTCCAAGAACATTAATTCATGGAACCAATCAGGGAACAGGCTATTTTAGATCTTGTATTGTGTAATGTGACTGGGTTAATTAGCAATCTCATAGTAAGGGATCCTCTGGGGCAGAGTGATCATAATATTGTAGAATTTCACATTACGTTTGAGATTAACTTGCCTATGTCCAAAACTAGAGTCTTAAACGTAAATGAAGCAAATTACATAGGTATGAGGGCGAGTTGGCTCAGGTAGATTGAAAAAAGAGATTAAAAGGTAGATCAGCAGTGGTTAGCATTCAAAGAAATATTTCATAATTCTCAACAAAAGTACATTCCATTGCGAAACAAAAACTTCACGAGAAAAGTGATCCAACTGTGGCTCACTAAAGAAATTAGCATTAGATTAACGAAGAAGCTTACAATGTTGCAAAGAATAGTAGTAAGCCTGAGGATTGGAAAAGTTGCAGAAACCAGCAAAGGATGAACAAAAAATTGATAAAAAAGAGAAAAAATAGAATGAGAGAAAACTAGCAAGAAATATAAAACAGATTGTAAGTGCTTCTACAAGTATGTAATAAAGAAGAGAGTAGCAAAAGTAAACATTGGTCCCTTAGAGGCTGAGACAGAAGAAATTATAATTATTTCCCACATTACAACAGTGACTACACTTCAAAAGCACTTCATTGACTGTAAAAGCGCTTTCAGATGTCCGGTGGTCATGAAAGGCGCTATATAAAGGTAAGTCTTTCTTTCTTTATGGGGAACAAGGAAATGGCAGGAATGTTGAACAAATATTATGTATCTGTCTTCACAGAAGACACAACAAGCATACCTAAAATGGTGGGTAACAAAGGGTCTAATGAGGGTGAGGAACTTAATGTAATTAATGTAAGTAGAGAAAAAGTACTAGAGTAACTAATGGGACTAAAAGTGGACAAATCCCCTGGACCTGATGGCCTACATCCTAAGGTTCTAAAAAAGGTAGCTGCAGAGATAGTGGATGCATTGGTTTAGGTCTTCCAAAATTCCCTAGATTCTAGAACAATCCCAGCGGATTGGAAGGTAGCAAATGAAACACTGCTATTCAAGAAAGGAGGGAAAGAGAAAACAGCTGTTGGGAAAATGCTGGAATCCATTGTTGAGGAAGTGATATCAGGGCACTTAGAAAATCGTAACATGATTAGGCAGAGTCAACATGGTTTGATGAAAAGGAAATCGTGTTTGCCAAATTTATTAGAGTTTTTTGAGGATGTAACTAGCAGTAGATACAGGGGAACCAGTTAATGTAGTATATTTGGATTTCCAAAAGGCATTCGATAAGGTGCCACATAAAAGGCTATTTCACAAGGTAAGGGCTCATGGGATTGAAGATAATGTATTAGCTTTGATAGAGGGTTGGTTAACGGATAAAAACCAGAGAGTAAGGTCTTCTTCAGGCTGGCAGGCTGTAACTAGTGGGGTGCTGCAATGATCAGTGCTGGGGCCTCAGCTATTTACAATATATTAATGACCTAGATGAAGGGACCGAGTGTAATGTATCCAAGTTTGCTGAAGATACAAAGCTAGGTGGGATAGTAAGGTGTGAGGAGAACACAAAGAGTCTGCAAAGGGATATAGGTAGACTAAGAGATTGGGCAGTAAGGTGGCAGATGGAGAATAATATACGGAAATGTGAGGTTATTCACTTTGGTAGGAAGAATAGAAAAACAGAATATTTTTTAAATGGTGAAAAACTTTAAAATGTTGGTGTTGAGAGAGAATTGGGTGTCCTCATGCAAGAAACACAGAAAGCTAGCATGCAGGTAAGCAAGTAATAATCATCATCATGGGCAGTCCCTCAAAATCGAGGAAAACTTGCTTCCATTCAAAGTGAATTCTCAGGTGACTGTACAGTCCAATACGGGAATTACAGTCTCTGTCACAGATTGGGAAGACAGTGGTTGAAGGAAAGGGTGGGTGGGGAGCCTGGTTTGCCGCACGCTCCTTCCGCTGTCTGCGCTTGATTTCCGCATACTCTTGGCGACAAGATTCAAGGTGCTCAGTGCCCTCCGGATGCTCTTCCTCCACTTTGGGCGGTCTTGGACCAGGGATTCCCAGGTGCTGGTGGGGATGTTGCACTTTATTGAGGAGGCTTTGAGGATGTCCTTGAAACATTTCCTCTGTCCACTTGGGGCTCGCTTGCCGCGTAGGAGTTCCGAGTAGAGCGCTTGCTTCGGGAGTCTCGTGTCAGGCATGCGGACGATGTGGCCCGCCCAATGGAGCTAGTCGAGCATGGTCAGTGCTTCGATGCTTGGGGTGTTGGCCTGAACAAGAACACGGACGTTGGTGCATCTATCCTCCCAGTGGATTTGCAGGATCTTGCGGAGGCAGCATTGGAGGAGAGCATGCCAGGAGATCTCAGAGATGCCGTAATCGTGACCATCTTCAAAAAAGGGGACAAGTCCAACTACGATAACTAGAGAGGAATCTCCCTGCTGTCGGCCCATGGGAAAGTCATCGCAAGAATCCTCCTCAACTGACTTCTCCCTATGACTGAAGAGCTCCTTCCAGAGTCACAATGCGGATTCCGTCCACTAAGGGGTACAATGGACATGATCTTCACCACGTGACAACTACAAGAGAAATGCAGGGAACAGCATCAACCCTTTGTACATGACCTTCTTTGACCTCACAATGGCCTTTGACACAGTCAACTGTGTGGGACTATGGAGCATCCTCCTCCGTTTCGGCTGCACTCAAAAGTTTTTCACCATCCTCTGCCTGCTCCACGATGACATGCAAGCAGTGATCCTGACCAACTGATCCACCACAGACCCAATCCACGTCCGGACTGGGGTCAACCAGGGCTGCATCATCGCGCCAACACTCTTCTTGATCTTCCTTGCTGCAATGCTCCATCTCACTTTCAACAAACTCCCCACTGGAATGGAACTAAACTATAGAACCAATGGGAACCTGAAGCAAGCAATAAGGAAGGCAAATGGCATGCTGTCCTTTATTGCAAGGGAGTTGGAGTACAAGAGTAAGGAAGTTTTGTTACAATTGTACAGGGCCTTGGTGAGACCACACCTGGAGTACTGTGCACCGTTTTGGTCTCCTTATCTAAGGAAGGATATATTTGCCTTGGAGGTGGTGCAACAAAGATTCACTAGATTGATTCCTGGGATAAGAGAGCTGTCTTATGATGTGAGATTGTGTAGAATGGGCCTATACTCTCTGGAGTTTAGAAGAATGAGAGGTGATCTCATTGAAACATACAAGATTCTAATGAGGATTGACAAGGTAGATGCTGTCAGATTGTTTCCCCTGGCTGGAGTGTCTAGAACTTGGGGCCACAGTCTCAGGATAAGGGGTAGGCCATTTGAGATGAGGAGGAATTTCTTCACTGATGGGGTTGTGAATCTTTGGAATTCTCTTACCCAGAGGGCTGTGGATGCTGAGTCTGAGTATATTCAAGGCTGAGATATAGATTTTTTGGACTCTAGGGGAATCAAGGGATATGGAGATCGGGCGGGAAAGTGGGGTTGAGGTCGATAATCGGCCATGATCTTATTGAATGGCGGAGCAGGCTCGAGGGACCCTATGGCCTACTCCTGCTCCTATTTCTTATGTTCTTAAATATGACACCAAGCTGGTAAACCTCTCTTGGAACCATACAGCTGGTGTAAGAAATGGAAACGCTCACATTGGTGCAGTAGGTTCTGACACACATTGTTGGAGCAGAGTACAGGGACTTTAACTCTACCTCTCACCCATAGTTATGGCTACCTTGGGAGTGCTTGATGCTAACCCAAGGTACCTGAAATGGGACAAGTGTTCCATTGGTCAGCAGCAATATCCCTTGCAAAAAGATCACCATTTTAAATATATAAACTTGCTTATTTCAGCAAAGATATCACTTTTCTAGCTACCCTATTTGGTCTACTTGGACCCCCCCCCCCAAAAAAAAAAAGCCTCCTTTATTGAGAAGGCACAGAGTTCCATAGCTGTGACCATCTGATATGAAGCATTCTTGTAGTAAAGCAAAGTGTAGTACTTATTTTCCTTTGACATTTATATACACAGCACACATAGTTACAGACAGCTTCAATTCACCAAAATAAAAACATCTAAAGTTTAAGTTTGATAGTATTGTTGAAAGCAATGGCTACATTTGAGTTTGTAAAGATTTACTCTACCAACTGGTTTGGCCTCAATGCAGATATCCAATCATCATAAAGGTAGGTGAATAAAGATGAATACCTGCGAGATGCTTCAGGTAAATTGCAGTGTGATGGGAGAGGCTGGGAGAACCAGACAGGGACCAACACGTCAGCCTCTCTGAACATATTAGCTACAACTGCAAGGCCAGCCACTAACATGTATATTTTTCTTAGCAAATTTGAAAGTAGTAAAGAAATGCCTTAACAAAAAAAACAACTGTGATTTCAAGATGGAAATCTGAAGTTAAGACCATTATTGATCTTTTTCGCAAATATTTTTCCTCAAATATTCAGCTAAAGTAGTAACATGCATGTTCCTCACAAATATGCCAAAGAAAAATCCCCCTTCCACATAATCTCCACATTTTTCTGTCAATATGAATATCATTGGATTCCTAAATTGGGGCAAACCAGTTGGTAGAATAAATCCTGTCAAACTTCAAGTATAACAACATACAAATGTAGCTTTCAACAATACTATCAAGGTCCAGGTTGTTGTTGTTGTTGTTGTTATCAAAGTCCAGTGAACTATGAATTAAGCTGCTGCATCAGAACCATGACAATGAAGTTAAGATTTAGCTTAATTTAGTTGCATTTTGCTTGCACCAAATTCAAACAAATAAATGCTTTTCTAATTGTGCCAACTGCAAAGCACCCCTGATGTATCTTTAAAATCACTGACTCATTTGTCTCAATGTGCTACTGTCTATTGCATAGGAAACAGCAATTTTATTTTCTTCGCATTCTAAAACTATTTTCATTGCTCAAGTCAGTCATAACATCTCAGAACATTCTGAACACTTCCATAGATACAGAGTCTGTCACACTAAACAGGCTCCAGCATCAATATTAGGTCAGTCGAACATCATTACTCCTTATGACATTTCCTGTTGGAGTTCATTTTCCAACAAAAAATGTAGACTAGGAAAAAAACGAGTGAGCCCACAAATACTAGAGGTCATAAAACTTCAAAGGCAGCCTGAGCACAGCTTAAACACTTCAATTTGAACAAAGTTGAACCTGGATTTTGATAAAACTTAAAAGAATTCCTTGATAGTTTGCCTTGTTCAAAATGTCTGTAAAATAGTTCTGATGATGCAGGAATTGACTCCAACTGCCGGAGATCCCTGAACTGTTACTATGCTACTACCAGCATTGTACAACATATTGGCCTGGATTTCGCAGTGTTAATGACAGCAAAACTGCCAGCGTTCGCCATCATTACCCCTCTGAAACTGACCACAACTTCAGGATTTAGCACATGCACAGTTAAATGTGGAAATCCTGAAGTTACTGTCAGTCATTCACTGCTCCATCACAGGTTGCATGGTGGAGTTCCCCAATGTTGGCAATCAGTTGAGATCAGATATAAGGATGAAAATGTCATCTCTTACCCTGGAATATTACTATTAAAACCCCCCAGCCCTGAAAACGTTAAGTCTTGTTGAAAGAGGGCTAACTGGGTTTTTAATGGTGTATTGACTGCTGAACAACTGTTCTGGCCCTGAAAACTTAATTTTATATTTGTAGAATGCCAAATGTTTCCATTAATATGAATAAGAATTACATTGTTTTTAATTTTTTTTTTAAGTTTGTTTATGATATTTGAGCTTCTACCTTATTTCTTTATTTTGCTCTCTGTAAAATTTATAAAAAGTAAATTAAAACCTGCATTTTACTTCCTGGTTTGCTGTCTGTGAGAAATCTTCAATCCGTTTGGCTGCTTAGCCAGATTGATGCCATCACTGTTGCTGGACGCTGGAAATTCGTTTGATTTGGCGCCAGATTAAAACAAAGGTAGGTAGAAATGAACTCGACCCCACAGAGATTGCTAGATCTTTGTGGGCAGCTTTCTTCGAGGTCAGCAGTGATTGCCGTCACTTTGCCGCTGCCCACAAATTCCGGGCCAATACTTTCCATTTACTTCAGTGCAAAGTGGAATACTTACATATTAAATGTGATTGCTGTGGGCCACATCTCACTCAGTCATTAGTCCATGACATTTATAAGGAAAGAGAAAAACTCCACTTGCTGCCACAAAGAATACACATAAGATGGGTTTTTTGTGCTTTGTGACAGGAATTTCCCATGTTGGGAACTCCTAAACCCGACGGTGCTATGTAAGGGGAACAGAGTCATGTGGGCATGAAGGAAAGAAAAATTATGAAAGAATGCAGAAAGCACATGCATTTATAGCACACTTTTCATGGCTTCAGGGTGTCCCAAAACACTTACCAGCCAATGAAATACTTTTGAGTATTCACAAGGTTGAATTAATCCAGAGCCCCCTCACATACCTTCCAACAGCCAATTCCAATCACCCTAGACAGAAATGTGTAAGCAGGTTGTATTCCTTTTTGAACAGGGAAAAATGGATGGCAATAATGGGTTGGGGGATGTAACTTAGAGGATAAATATTTAAATTTTGTGTAAAAGTTTTTAAAATAAACTCCTTTACCTCACCAAAATTAGTGGAAAACTGAAATCACATTCATTTTTTGGCACGAGCATTTCAGGGATATTCGAGCACCAGTCTGCCAAAAGAATGCTAATGGAAAGAGCTGTTGGCTGACAAAGTCACTGCCTTATTAACGCCCCACTGGCACTGCACACCAATGTTCCCTTTAAGCTGCAGTGCTCTGGAGCTCCCGTGCAGCCAGCTCACTGGCTTTTATATGGGAAAAACCGCGCACCCACCCCCTCCCAAAAAAAAAGGAAGGGAACAGCTGCACACGGGTTTTGTTTTTCTTGCAGATCCGGGTTCCTCTTCTCTCAGCTGCTTTTAATGGGAAAATAAGTAGGTGAAAAAGAAAAAGGTCTAACCTACAGCAAATGACTTTCGACCCAGTTCCCTCCCCGACTTTTTTTTAAAAAAGAGCTCTGCAAAGTGAAACTGCAGTCGTGAGCCAGGTCCCAGGAGGTCTGTAGTATTTGTGATCTTTCAGGGCTAGATAAAGTTTCCAAGGACAGGAAATACAACCACTGGGTCAACAGCAGTGCGCCTTGTAGCAGCCTTAATGATGAAGCGGACTCACAGCAGTGACAAGTTCACTCATGTTTAATACTTGGTTTTTAATTCTACAGGAGGGTAGAAGTGATCAAAATGAGCATCCGGCCTCAGAGACTAAGCAATTTCAGCAGTTCCCAATAGAAGTTGTGAAAAATATTTATTCCTGCAGTGGTAACGTGCTGCAGAAACATTGTGTAAACACATTACTCTGTAATATTAAAATGGCATCACAGTCATGACCATTGCTATGATGAAGTGATTTATATATCATTCTGTCAGAGGTTTGTAAGCAGAGGTATAAATTAGTGAAACTGGTGATGTGGGTTGTGTCTGCTGCTTTAGACGCTCTTGCAAAAATTCGAAGGTTAACGCCCCAGAAAACTGACTGTAGCTGTTTAAGCTACTGCATCAACCTTTCCTAGCATCAGTAAGATGGCTGTGAAGCAGAGTTTTGAAACCAAACTGTTATGGGCTGTTGGAGAAACTGAACTATACTATTGTGATGTCCTTTAAAACCCCAAATGTTTCTGCACACTGAGGCGAAAACAAGGATTCTTTTTGAAACTTAAAAACTTTTCAACTTCGCTTTGCTCGTATGTTTTTTCATGTGTTCAACCTCCGTTTAAAAAAAAAAGTTTCCAGTCATCTGGTATCAAGAGTAGCGAGGCAATGAGCCTAGTTGGTGACTTTTGACCTTGAATAAGCATTATTGATAGAAGTGCAATGTAAGAGGTGAAAGACAGATAACATTATTTGCCCACACAACTTTCTTTGCAGTTTTATTTGCTTGCTACTGCTTTGAGCTAAGTGGGAGCTTTGTGAGCCTGACTTACTTGATCTTGTTTACAATTAATCTAATTAAGTGGTAAAATGCTTCATGCAGTCATCACATTTTATGGGGGATGTAAGGTGATCACATTAAGTGGTTGTGTGCTACAATAATTCCTGAACAAGTCCATTATTATTTCTCTCGGTTTGGGTTGCAGAATCAGCCCTCAGGTGGATCCAGGATGATGCTTGCCTCTCTGGGTGTAAAGTCCTGTCCCTTCAGTACAGATTCACATGAGGCATGTAGTGAAGTCAAGGTCTCTCTGGACCTGCACCTTTATTTCACAGCTCTGAAATGCTGCACTTGCCTGAGACCTGTCCTTACATACCTGTCTCTTGCAAGTGCACCCCTGGTGGTAAGGTATACTGGTGGTTACAGGTCATATCTTATTACAGTCATGTATAGCATGTTAAGATACAGTTATATATAATAATGTAAGATACATGACATCACCCTCCCCCAAGGTCTTATTGTCTTTATAGGTTCAGTCTCTCAGGTGGTCTACGCTATTGCATGGAGCATTTGAGTTGTGGTTCAGTTGTTTGCCTTGGTGTCCGTTTTTCTTTGGGTGTGGTTGCTGGTATCTCGCCTGGGCTGTCTGTTTCAATTGATGTGATTATTGTTGACTCACCTGGGCTGTCTGTTGGGATTGCCCTTTCCTCAGGTTGTTCCCTCTGTCTGTCCACCAGGTGTGGTGCGAGTTCCACATTGTAGTCTGCCTCTGGTTCCGCAGTGTTGTTGGTAAATCTGCTTTTGACTTGGTCTACATGCCTCCGGCAGGTTTTGCCATTGTCCATTTGTACTACCAGTAGCCTGTTTCCTTCCTTGCCTGTTACTGTCCCTGCAAGCCATTTGGGACCCCTGCCATAGTTTAGTACAAACACTTTGTCCCCTATCTCATTCCATCTCCCCCTTGAATTTCTGTCATGGTACTCAGTCAGCTTATGGCGCTTTGCCTCAACGATTTCGTGCATGTCTGGGAGGATTAATGAGAGCCTCGTTTTCAAAGTCCTTTTCATCAACAGTTGCGCGGGGGCGATCCCAGTCAGTGAGTGCGGACGGGATCTGTATGCCAGCAGCAGTCGCGACAGGCGACCCTGCAGCGTGGGACCTTGGATTTTAAGCATGCCTTGTTTAATGATTTGTACTGCTCTCTCTGCCTGGCCGTTGGAGGCCGGCTTGAACGGTGCCGTCTTGACGTGATTTATGCCGTGGTCAATTATAAAGTCTTGGAATTCTGTGCTGGTGAAGCACGGACCAGTGTCACTGACCAATATGTCAGGGATTCCGTGTGTTGCAAACATGGTTGCGAGGCTCTCCACAGTGGTGGAGGTTGTGCTCGAGTTTAAAATGGTGCATTCGATCCACTTTGAAAATGCATCTACAACTACGAGGAACATTTTGCCCATGAATGGGCCCACATAGTCTACGTGCACCCGTGACCACGGTTTGGTAGGCCAGGGGCTCAGTGGAGCCTCCTTGGGGGCATTACTGAGTTGGGCACAAATGGTACACCTTCGGATGCAGAGCTCCAAGTCCAAGTCAATACCAGGCCACCAAACGTGGGATCTGGCTATGGCCTTCATGAGAACAATCCCCGGGTGCCTCTCTGCCTCGCAGAGGCATGACTACTCGGCTGCCCCACATCAGGCAGTCTGCTTGTAGTGATAGCTCATGCATGCGCCTGTGAAAGGGTTTTAATTCCTCGGGGCAGGCATCATGAGCCTCTGCCCAGTTACCGGTTAGGACACATCTTTTTACTAAGGATAACGTGGGGTCGCTGGCCGTCCAGGCTCTGATTTGGCGAGCTGTCATGGGCGAACTTGTGGACTCAATGGCATTGATTGCCATGACTATCTCACAGTCCTGTTCGTCAGACCCTTCCCGTGGTCGCCAGGGGTAGCCTGCTGAGCGCGTCGGCACAGTTGTCTATGCCTGGTCTGTGCCTTATGGTATAGTCGTAGGACGCCAGCATGAGTGCCCACCGTTGAATTCGCGCTGAGGCGTTGACGTTTATTGTCTTGCTCTCAGATAGGAGGGACGTGAGGGGCTTGTGGTCGGTTTCTAATGCGAACTTGGCCCCGAAAAGGTATTGGTGCATCTTTTTGACACTGTACACACACGCGAGCGCCCCCTTCTCTACCATTCCGTACTCGCGCTCCGTCCATGAAAGTGAGCTGGAGGCATAAGCTATGGGTTGTAATTTGCCCGCACTATTGACATGTTGCAAAACGCATCCGACCCCATACGCTGACGCATCACATGTGAGAACTAGCTTTTTACCTGGGTCAAAGAAAGTCAAAACACTATTGGAACACAGAAGGTTGCGTGCCTTATTGAAGGCATGTTCCTGGGCGTCCCCCCAAAACCAATCGCACCCCTTCCTGAGTAGCACGTGGAGAGGCTCCAGCAGCGTGCTTAAGTTCTGCATAAAGTTCCCAAAGTAATTGAGTAGCCCGAGAAAGACGCGCAGTTCTGAGACATTCCGGGGCCTGGGTGCCAGGCGAATTGCTTCTGTTTTGGACTCTGTTGGGCGGATTCCATCAGCGGCAATCCTTCTGCCCAAAAATTCAACCTCGGGTGTGAGAAAGAGACGCTTGGATTTCTTGACTCGTAGGCCTACCCAATCCAACAGCTTTAGTACTTCCTCCAAATTACAGAGATGGGAGTCGGTGTTCCTGCCCGTGATAAGTATGTCGTCTTGAAATACAACCGTCCCCGGAATGGACTTGAGCAGACTCTCCATGTTGCGCTGGAATATGGCAGCTGCTGACCTGATGCCGAATGGGCATCGATTGTACATGAAAAGGCCTCAATGTGTGTTGATGGTGGTGAGTAGCTTGGATTCCTCGGTCAATTCTTGCATCATACACGCAGATGTGAGGTCTAATTTTGAGAAAAGTTTTCCTCCAGCCAATGTGGCAAGTAAGTCCTCCGCTCTGGGCAGCGGGTACTGGGGTCCTGTAGGGAGACTCTGTTTATGGTAGATTTGTAGTCTCCACAGATTCGTACGGATCCATCAGGCTTCATGACTGGGACGATGGGACTTGCCCAGTCGCTAAATTCCACAGGTGATATAATGCCTTCCCGCAGAAGCCTGTCTAGTTCGTGTTCAATCTTTTCCCTCATCACATAGGGTACAGCTCTGGCCTTGTGATGGACCAGTCTAGCATCCTGTGTGATGTAGATTTTGACTTTGGCCCCTTTGAAAGTGCCCACACCTGGCTGAAAGAGATGTTCATATCGCTTTATAACTGTTGAGCAGGAGGTCCGTTCCTCTAATGACATGGCATGGACATCATCCCATTTCCAGTTTAGTTTTGCCAGCCAGCTTCTCCCCAGCAGTGCTGGGGGGGTCTCCGGGGACAATCCACAGGGGAAGTCGGTTCACTGTCCCTTTGTGTGTGACAGAGAGCATGGCACTGCCGAGGACTGGTATGATTTCTTTGGTATAGGTCCTTAGTTTGGTGTTGACCCTTGTGAGTTTTGGTCTGTCTCTTTTATGCGGCCACAGTTGTTCAAATTGTTGAGCGCCCACGAGAGATTGACTCACTCCAGTATCCAGCTCCATGTTGACAGATATCCCGTTGAGTAGGACCCTCATCATTATAGGAGGCGTCCTGTTGTAGGAGCAGTGGCCATTGATCGTGTTGACCCGCTGTACATCGGTGTCCTGGGTACTGTCCCCACCATCTTCTGGTCCGCTTTCCGACCCATCCGATTCGTATACCAGCCGAGCTGCTGTTTTTTTGCACATGCGGGCCAAATGCCCTGTATATTCACAATTTCTGCAAACAGCCTGTTGAAATCGACATCCCCTTGGTGAGTGCCCACCCTCACACCTCCAGCACAGACCTGTTCCATTGTTCAAAGTGTTCCCAAAGAATGAGCTGCGTCTGGCTCTCTTGAGCTTCTCTCAGTTTGTAGTTAATTGCTCGCATTGTGGGTTGATGAGGTGTGAACGGCCATTCCTATGGCCCTTGATGGCTTCTGCCTGCTGTCGAGAGCCTGTTCTCTCGGTTTTGTCTGTGTGTGGGGGTAGCAGCTTTTTAGTACTGTGAACTTCTTGTTCCGATATTTCGTTAGTTGCCGTACCTGCATTGTAAATCAACCTCATTTCTTCTTCCCCTACCAAGAATGTCTGTGGAACCAATGCTGCTGCCTCTAAGGTCAGGTTCTTGGTCTCAATGAGCTTTCGGAATATGCCTGCGTGGCCTATTCCTTCAATGAAAAAGTCTCTCAGCATTTCTCTCCTCAGTTCATCGGAGAACTCACATAAACTAGCCAACCTCCGAAGTTCCGCCACGAAGTTGGGTGTGCTCTGGCCCACACAGCGTCTGTAGTTGTAGAACCTGTGTCTAGCCATGTGTAGGCTGCTCGCTGGCTTCAGGTGGTCTCTTACCAGTGTGCTCAATTCTTCAAACGACTTGCTTGCTGGTTTCTCGGGTGCCAGCAGATCCTTCATTAAAGCATATGTTTTCGAGCCATAGCTGGTCAAGAGATGGGCTCGCCTCTTGTCTGCCTTATCGTCGCCTAACCTGTCTTTGGTTACAAAGCTTTGCTGGAGCCTTTCTATAAAGTCCTCCCAATTGTCTCCCGCATTGTACTTTTCATCTGATCCGTTGTTCTCCATTCTGTGGATTCTGTGATCCCGTAATTCGTCGCCACTGTAAAGTCCTGTCCCCTCAGTACAGATTCACACGAGGCATGTAGTGAAGTCAAGGTCACTCTGGACCTGCACCTTTATTTCACAGCTCTGGAATGCTGCACTTGCCTGAGACCTGTCCTTATATACCTGTCTCTTGCAAGTGCATCCCTGGTGGTAAGGTATGCTGGTGGTTACAAGTCATATCTTATTACAGTCATGTATAGCATGTTAGGATACAGTTATATATAATAGTGTAAGATACATGATACTGGGGATATGGGCGATAGTGTTTAGGGTGCTACTGATTTAGCCACCCATTATACACCACACCCAATTTTCCTTTCCAGTGAGATGGAAAAATCGGGAATGGTGTATAATGCGTGGCCAGCTCAGTTAGTACCTAAACACAATCACCCAAAGTAAAAATTAACCCCACTCGTTTAGTAAGTTTTCAGCTCACACACAGTGAGGCTAAAACACACACTAATATTATGTATTAAAGTTACTCAAGCATCAGGAGTAGCTATAACATTACTATATATATTAAACATTTAAAACATAATTATAATTAAAAATAAAATATGTTAATCACTATCATTCTGATCACTCTGAATGCCTTCCCTTTCATCCTTTTCTCTCTGTATTTTTTTAAACACTAATGCTACTTGTTTTGCCAAGTCTTCTATGTTTTCTGGCCACCAATACAAAAGCAAAATAGTGCAGATGCTGGAATCTGAAATAAAAACTGAAAATGCTGGAAATACTCAACAGGTCAGGCAGCATCTGTGGAGGGAGAAACAGAGATAACGTTTCAGGTCGAATACCCGAGTCTTCGACCAAAAACTCTAACTCAGTTTCTCTCTCCACAGATGCTGCCTAACCTGCTGAGTATTTCCAGCATTTTCTGTGTTTATGTTTTCTGGCCCTTATTTGTCTAGAAATAAATCATTATTTGAAAGTCTGGGTACTCTCTTTCATATTCCCCCTAATTCCATGATCCATGTTTCGAGATGAAAGCAAAATTTAAAAAAAAATCTTTTGATTGGCCAAACACTGGCCAATATTTAAATAAAAATTGCTTAAAGAGTAAGTGCTCAAGGCAGCCTCATGGGGACTGTGCTTGACATTGTGTTGGAGCACAATTAATATACACAATTAAATCACAAGCCTGCGGAAGTATCCTGGGTTATTGATTGAGTCTCGTGATAACTCAGCTGTGTCATATCAGCATGGGCTGTTAAACAAACCTTTTGCACCAGTTTGATTTTCACAAAAGAGAAAGAAATAAATTGCATTTCTATAGCACCTTTCACAACCTCAGGGCATCCCAAAGTGCTTTAGTCTGTCAATGAAGTACTTTTGCAGTGAATAATGTAGGAAATGCAGCAGCCACTTTGCACACAGCAAGCTCCCACAAACAGCAATGAGGCAAGTGACTAGATAATCTGGTTTAGGTCTTGGCTGAGGGATAACTATTAGCCAGGACAAGAGGTGGAACCCTCTGTTTAAGAATTGAGACATATTCTGGTCATAAACTGGCCAAGCTAAATCTAGTCAAAGAGAATCTGAAACATCAATGTACCTCAAAGAGTAGGAAATTCACCAGCAAATCAATGAGCAACTTTACCTAAACATAACCTGCAATGTATTTATCACCCACATTGTGAACTTGGTAAATTCTGATCTGAACATGTGCAAACAAACTGGGAGTTAAAAATGATGTACAAAGTGAAGAAAGTGCCTGATTCGATAATATGCGAACCAATGAAAATCATTGAAAAATTTACCTCCACTTATAAGGAATCATTTTACAAATCTGCACTTCCAACCTGGAGCTTTGCCCACAAGGAGCACTGCCCATGATTTTTGCTGCATATAGTGACACCATTATTCCCGGCCATATATTTGGGGGGGGGGGCGCTAATGGGGTGAAAATATGTCTGGACCGGGCGCGGCGAGATCAGCGACTCCCGCTAAATTCGCGGGAGTTTTGCGGCGGCGGTGCAGCGTTGTGCCCAGATCTCCTTCGCCTGGAGATCATGACGTCATCACCGTGCACATCGCCCTGGACCCAAAATTGCATTCCACCCCCTGCAACAGCACCGGGCGACAACATCGACTGCTGCAGGAGGCGTCCATCGGGAGTCCGGGCGCATCGGGGGCAATGCTTAAAGGCGAGGTGGCCGAGGTAAGTAAAAAAAATAAACATACCTTCTCACAGGTTTGTTTTCGTGGGTTCCCGCCCACAATCGATCAGTTGTCACTCTGCTTAAGTGCCGGGCTGATTGGACTGGATCGCGGTTGCCGTCGTGGAGAAGGTAAGCTTTTTTTCCTTTGTAGAGCCTGCACCGATGGCCCTTCCCTTTAAGCGAGGGAAGGAGCCTGTCAACGCGGCAGCACTGCACGGCCCAGTGTGCAGCACTGCTCCACTCACCGCCCTGCCTGTTGACGATTGCGCTCCAGGAAGGAAGTGAAGCACTTGATTTAGCGTTCCACTTCTTCTTGGAGCGCAAACACCAAATTTTTTTAAAAGTTTGAAATCATTAGCGGCTGCTGCTAATTTTTTAAACCGTACAACGGGCAGCTCCACAATTTCACCCCATAATTTGTATTAGGCAACTATCTTTCACTCAATGCATTTTTCTGGAGAAATAACCCTGCTCTTGATGGGAGAATTTGCTGTAGGTTTGGTTAGGAGTTATGTTTGTTGTAGTTTGTAGAGACTTATTTTAAATAGATTTTGTTTGCCAAGTAAATAGACTTCTGTAAAATAGACTTTGTTGTGAGTCCTGCTGTAAGTCCTGCCCCGCCTCCAACTCACTGGCTGACACAGTGGTATCAATAGACAGATAATTTTCTGCCCACTAACAAATTTCACCTTGAAAACAGGTACCAAACTTTTATGCAGACAAACTTTCATGCGCATAAGCCTCGGATTTATCTCAGGATGCGCTTATTTACAATACTTCCCCAGAGAGAGTAGTTGAACAGATGGAAAATTTGATTAGTTAGACCATGTGATTGTAAAGGGACAGGCACAGTAAACACACTTCACCTCAACGGCCTTCTTTCTACAAGGTAATCCTTTCAGACCTATTAGGAAAGGGCCAGCAAGAGTTAATGGGGTGGATTTTCCCTTCCCTCCCGAGTGGACTTTGGGTAGCTGGACATTGGGATGCCTGGTCCAATTTGAGGGGTAGGCATTAATAGCATTTGGCTGGCGGGCTGCAGGCAGAAAATGAGAGCCCCGCCTGCTCTGGCCTACCACAACATTGGGTGGCTCAGCCGAGTTGCTGAACCGGGACAAGGTAAGTTCAATGGGTGGGGGTCAGCAGCCCAGGCTGGTTTTGTGAAGCATGGAGGTCACCTTCCATTGAAGTCAACAGAAAGGGAAAATCAGGTGGGGTGTATACCAACAGCAACAACTTGGAACGGGCGGCTGGGCAGATACTTGGCGTTTCCAACTCCACGAAGTTGAAATTTACTCCCCAATGTTTCTATCTATCCTGCCACATCCCTTTAGTCTCTATAAATCAGCTCATAATCTTCTCTGTTCCAATGCAAACAGCCCCAACTTTTCAACTCTTTCTTTGTATATGTATTTCCTCATACCAGGCAGCAACCTAATGAATCTGTGCGGTTCTCTCTCTAATCCCTCAACATTCAATCTAAGACTGCACCAATATATCCTTCCTATTATGGTACTGGGCTTTGCTTCCTGTTTAGTAAAATCTTTTGACAGAAACTGAATTATTTTATTTTACCCTGTCTAACATTCCTCACAAACTCGGTCAGGCTAAATACATCCAAGGATAAACTAAGTATTTACAATAACAGTAATGTAATACAAACAAAGCACCTTTATTTCTATATTAACATTCAAATGAAAATTCAATGTGAGGCACAGCAATCTATACACAATCTTATTTTGTCCATGTCTATCAGGAACAATTACTTTGAGGTTATTGCTCAGTTTCATTAACTCTTATAAATCTAAATTTCTTCCTTGCTAAGCTATCTTTTTAATGTTGTACCTTGACAACAAATATGTACGATTGGGTTTCATTCAGCAGCAAGTTCCAGGATTTGAGTGTGCATTCATTAACAGCTTCCAGTTAGACATTTTCCAGTTTACTGTATCAATATGATTCTATTTTACATCAAGACACATTCCTGTAAGTAACACATATCCATGAATTTACAATCATCTACACACATACATATATATACACACACATGCACATAATATCTAAAAGATTTGCATCCAGTGAACATCTGTCGCACTCCAAATATCATACTTCAAAATGTCAACATTTTGCTACAAAGGCAAAACAATCGAACAAGCTTTAAAAGTGAAGAAAGCGTGGGATCAAAAATATTCCTCTGATTGACCCAAGGAGGTTACCAGCAGCTACATTTTCCTGGATTTGCCTATTTATACCACTTGCCCACAGGGAGTATTTGAACAGTGGCCTTAAAGGGGAAAGCCAAGTTCACAGCAAAACATTGTAGCCATGTTTCAGACCCCAGACTATCTGCGAGCAATGTCACAGGGGATCAGCTAATATGCATGAATAGAAAATGCGAGTTCCTTTGTCCCCAGTGCTGTGCCATTAGAAGTGATGTAGCAGTTTCTGGTGATTATTGTGGAACATCTTTTGCTCCCTCTCCTTTGCAGCAGTGCACCATTTCTGTGACATGTTGTTAATGAGGGGGCAGAAAATGACCCAACAGGGATCTCAGTAAAAGAGTTCACACTGCAATATTTAAAACAAACATATTTTTATTTCAGCAGACACAAAATAGTTATGTATCTAGAAGGAACAGATGTATCTAATTAAGCTCCTGAGGTAAAGCCACATTTGGAGTGGCATTTAACCAATAAGCAAGATACTAAAGAATTTGCCTTTCTTTCTAATGTATACTGGATATAATAATTGGGGATTGTATAGTAACCTGTCTTAATGATACACTATTCTGGCTTATCATTCATGTGTACCCATTTCTGCATCTTTTCATATAAGTGTACCCAATACCCTGCATCTTTTCCAATTTACTATGATTTTTTGATTTGAGGGTATATACTTATCATACTCTGGGGAGAGAGAGGGTAATAATGCAAGGGGTAGGCGATGCAGGGCGTATCTAGAGTCATAATGATAGCACCTCTGCTAAAAATTGTAGGCTAATACTGTATCACAAGGTATTGCACCTGGTTTTTCTTTCAAGAGTACAGAGGGGATTTCCATTATAAATATGGACATAGTAATTTATAACAGAATAAGGTGACAATATAAAGTGGCACAGACAAGAAGTGCGTGCAGTCGCAAGTTTTTCTTAATAGATTTATAGTTAAATCTCAAATTGATGGCAGAGTAGTAGAGTTGGTTGGAACATAGGAGTTCTCGGCAGCACAGGATGAGGAGCTTGGAGTTGCAAAACAGAGGCACTACTCTGCCACCACTGGAGTGAACCACTTTTGTATTGCAAAACAAAAATACATTAACTGAGTTAACAAAGGCTCAACAGCCAAACAGTTAATATATATTTCATCTGAATTATTACAGAACTTAGATTACAAATGGAATACATTTACCAACAAAAAAAAACCTCAATATAACCAGGGTAAAATACTTCACTTTCATGTGTTTTTGCTATACCCTGTACCTGCAGCCACAATTACTGTAGACTTGCTGGAAACAAACTGCAATGACTAAAGTTCAGTATATATTGTTTTTATGTGATCATTCCCTAAGGGTCCAAACTGTCTAATCACAGAAACCGTGCCATCTTTTGATAAACACATCTGTAATGAATATTTCAGCAGCAGTGGATTTCACTGGACTCCTCATTAGAATAAATTATGCAACATCAGTCCTCCTACTTCTGCTCAAGCCAATGTTGCTCAACTTTAAAAGAAAATAAATTGAGCACAATCTCTGCTATTGTATGTACTCTTATCTTTCCCTGGGTTACTTCAGTGACACCCTGCATGGAGCACTGCCTACTCCAGAGTCTGGTGTAGCATTCCCTGTATTACGTTTCAAATACAATTTGGAATCCGTCATTTTCTTTCAATGCTGTTTTAATCTGCATGTAAAGCCTTGTAGCTTGTGGTATTATTATTACCCCTTTTTCCTATACTAGGTCATGCTATCGTCCCACTTTCTCTTTGAACGCATTTCCTTATTCCCTTGCTTATCATCTCTTTAATCCTTGAAATCCCCAAATCAATCAATTTTTGACAACTGGATTCTTTTGATACAGACTGAAAGTAGAGTATTTGCTTTGAAATGATATTAAAAGCCAAATTTGACAAGGTAAACATTTTATACAATAACACCGACTATCGGGGGAGTAAGCAAATAGCTCAGTAGTTTTTTTTTTAAATTAGTGGGATATTTAATATAGTACTTTGTAAAATAATTCAATAGATGTCATTCAGATGAGATGTTAAATCCATGCTCCATCAGCTCTCTCAAGTGGACATAAAAGATCCCATGGCACTATTTCAAAGAAGAGCAGGGGAGTTATCCCCGGTGTCATGGACAATATTTTTCCCTCAATCAACATCACTAAAACAGATTGTGGGAGCTTGCTGTGCACAAATTCGCTGCCATGTTTCCTACATTACAACAGTGACAAAACTTCAAAAGTTCTTCTTTGGCTATAAAGCGCTTTAGGACGTCCAGTGGTCATGGAAGGTGCTATATAAATGCACGTCTTTCTTTTTATCTTTGATGGATTTTAAAATATTAGCGTGTCCTTTATAAACAGAACATGGAATTTTTTTAATCAAATTCAAAACTAAAACAACAAAGCAATTGAACAAATTATGTCTTCACTGTAGGGAGTTATTCATACTTATCCTCAGTTCTGGCAATGCAGTACCCAAAAAATGTTTGCACCCAAATAAATCCCTGGGGAATAGCTGGCACACCATCAGACTAGCTGTGCTGCAACTTGAGTTTTTTTGTCCAAAATTAGATCAAGCTTCACAATTACTAGCAGACCTCCCTTCGTGTTGTGCACTGTGAGGTTACACTGCTTCATAACAATAGGAGTATTATCAACAAAATGTGATGGAGAAAGTGTTACAGGAAGTAAGTCCGACATTTACAGGAAGTGAACACTCTATGGCAGACTTCAATATATTACAGATATATATTTTTTAAGTGACCTGATATGGAGATCTTATATCATTGTGTATTCAGTTGACCATATTTGCAAAAAAAAAATGTGAAGTCTTGCTAAACTTTTTTCCCTCTTTATAGAGAACCTCTTTTTTAATGATGCCTTCTCCTCCGCATAGCTCATGTTGGGTGTTAAAAGGGTGGCATTGCCAGGTACTGGGATTGGTGTGGCGGGAGCGGGTGGGGAGGCGGGGGGGGGGGGGGAGGTCACGAGACTCCCAAAGCAAGTGCTCTACTTGGAGCTCCTTCACAACAAACGAGCCAAAGGTGGGCAGCGGAAGCGCTACAAGCACACCCTCAAAGCCTCCCTGATAAAGTGCAACATCCCCACTGACACCTGGGAGTCTCTGGCCCAAGACCGCCTTAAGTGGAGGAAGTGCATCCGAGAAGGCGCTGAGCTCCTCAAGTCTCAACACCGAGAGCATGCAGAAATCAAGCGCAGGCAGCGGAAAGAGCGTGCGGCAAACCAGTCTCACCCACCCCTTCCCTCAATGACTATCTGTCCCATTTGTGACAGAGTCTGTGGCTCTCGTATTGGACTGTTCGGTCGCCAAAGAACTCACTTCAGGAGTGGAAGCAAGTCTTCCTCGATTCCGAGGGACTGTCTATGATGATGATGGATACGATACCTAGCAATACAAACCAGGAAGCTCCCAGCATCGATCCTGAATTTGTGCTAAATTGCCCGTATCCGCAAAACCATTGGGAGTTGCTCCTCCAATCTCCTCCCAAAACGCAGAGTGCGTGTAGCTGGGGACGGGAGCCCAAAGTCCTCTGCACTACCCAACAGCTGGTACACTGTGTGAAAGAATGCATACTGACCTGGCCAGTGGAGATGGTACCCACAGGATTTCAGCCTGGACCCCTGAAAGTTTCCAGTGTTTGCTAATCGACTCCCCGGCAAAAGGCTGTTTGGGCTGGGTTGCTGGTGTACTTTCAAGCAAGTGGCCTCCACTGTCTCTTATGCCCCCCTGTTCAGGTGGGCGCCTGAAATGCATCCGTAGTGGCACAGCTGCCTGATAAAAAAGGAAGCTCCTCCTGGCCCTGTTTGCTCTGGCAGGATCACCAAAGCTTCCCGGTTGGTAGAGCCGGGGACTTGCACTCAGAGCAAAGGCCAGTGGATGTTCCATGGTATATTTTGCGTGTTATCGCCATTGTAAATTAAGTCAAATTAACTTTGCACTATTTAGAATTCAATTTTGTCAAATTCTCCATTTCACCATGTTGTTCAAATGAATTCATAATTCTCCATGTGTAGATGTAAATATATCAGCACCATTGAATATATTTTAACTCTGCACAAACATGGAGGCCCTCATGATGCTCTAAATCTCATTCAAAACTTCAGAAGGCTACCGGTAATCTGTTCCATCTGTGTCTCTTGCTGTTGGAGGTGTTTTGAATGTTAGGTTAATGATCCAAATGTCTAATCAGTGAAGTGAATGGACCAGTACAGGTTTTGATTGACTAGCTGGTAAGGCTTAGGTCACCACTGGTTCCAACCCAGTGACTCTGACTGATGAATTTCTGATTACAACACAATGTAGTTCTGCATTATTGATGCTGTCCTGAGGTGATTGTTCTTACAATTAAAATAAAGACTTCAGTGAGTTCATGATGCATTATAATTAGCCTGACAGTATTAATATGTAATACATGTGAACATAAATAAAGAGCGCATCATTATTAATCATCAAGGAAACTAAATTAAGAATGTACATTTTGAGGACGAACTTTTGAGTTGGCCTGTGTAGATGGATTATTTTTCATGTTAGTAAACCGACCCCACTTAAGAATTTCTGTCAAGTTTTACAAGTCAAAAGCTGTCAAATAATTTTCAATTAACCTGCATTCAATTCAATATGAAAGGCTAATTTTATATTGTACTTTAGAAATCCCCATTTTTACACACAGCCTGGCCTTTCTGATTGCATACCAGTCCTGTTTATGTCCTATTTTCCCACTGCTGCTTCTATGTCCACTTTCATTTAAGAGTACCTGATTTGAACGACCAGTTTTATTTACATGCTTAGATTGAGACATAATGACATTTAGGAGTGGAACTCAGCAAGGGTATCAAGCACTCCCAGGCCAAATATAGCTCAAGGCAGATATAAAGCAGAGCTTGCATTGCATTACCATGTGTACTCAACCTTGGAACAGCAACCTGTACCACAACAGCACCTCTGAGCAGGTTAATGCTTGTGTCAAACAAGTGCAGGCAAGAATTTAACACAAGTATGTCTCTGAATTTTGATTGATTTTAAAGAAAAACATCAGTTTTCTTGCATTTACTACTCTAGAACAAGGTCTCCTTCCCCGCTAGGCTGCTCCAGTGACACAGTTGGGAGCTTCCCGTGTAACCGTAGGGCACTCCTGTTTCCTTCCTTTTTCTTCAAAAATTATGAAACATTTGATTGTCTTAAAATAAAAATATATGCACCCTCACCACCCTCCCAGAACCATGAATTGTAATTACTTTTTTGTGTAGGTCACATAATAGTTGCACATTTATGTAATAATAGTACTTCCTATGTAGTTATGTCATAAAATCATTCATGTGCCTTGTATTGATGAAAACTACCACAGTAGAGCTACACAACAGTTTTCCATGTTAACTAGCTGTTCCAAATGTTTCCTCATATGCTTTAACTGCTGCTCCATACAAAGCATTCATACAACAGTACAGTCCTTCAAATGGCTGCTGTCCACTGCATGTCCATACTGCGGCAATGCACAAATTTAAGCTGCAACTTATAACTGAAACTGTTGTCACACTGAAATCTAAGAGTGGCTCCGTGCAGAAAGTCTTTCTAATACAAACTAACTACATAAAGCATCTTCAGTAAATGACACACATGACGGCCTAGAAATTCCGGTATGTTAATTTTTGGCACTCTGGGGTGGGGGTTGGGGTGGGGGTGGGTGGTGACAGGGAACATTCCCTGTGCCTGAATGGGGAAGCCCGAGGCGCATCCGATACTGGATGTCGGGCCTCAATCATGGAGTTGATGATCTGTGGACAGTCCCTTTAAGAACCATATGTTAGGCTGTATGTATACTTGGTTTTCATGAGCGCAAAAATGGGCACTCCCAAATTTCTAACTTCTCTTACTTTTGATGACTCCACCCTTAGTCCTTCTTCATCTATCAACATTGGTGACCTTATTACCTCCTCTGACCTCCAATTAAATTTCCATATCAACTCCATTGCTAAAGCTGCCACGGAGAAACATGTTTTTTTTTATGCACCAAACACTTCTCACCCAGGATTAGAAAATTGCTCCTATTTCTGGGGAGGTTTTTCTGACATCTCTCCTGCACCCCTGGGCAAGGTACAAAAAAAAGCTGAGAAGCCATCCTTCGCTCACCTCCACCCTCCAATGTCTTTCCATTACAACCTCTCTTGCTTTTCACCTGATCTCTCCAAAATTAAGCTCCAAACACTATCCTACAAGATGTTCTTCCTCTCTACATTCTTACTGTGTTGAAATCAATGTTCACCACACAGTCTTCTACTCAAATGAACCTTTGTTTTTCTACATTGTTTCTCAAACACTAGATCCAACCTTACCCTGCCCACTGCATGCAAGGGAGACAGGTCCACTGAACTACTCCATTTCCCTGCATTCTGCCACTGATCCTGCTAGCTTTAGGGACTACCCAGAGAGGGATGGCCCACTGATATCTCTTTAAAAGGGATATAATCCATTAGAGGAGGCATCTTCCTTCCCTCAGGCTTCAAACACTTACTTTTTAAGACCTCAGCTCAGTCCAAGGCCTAACAACAAATACCTTTCTGATCTTTGGGGTTGTTTTTCCCCCTTTATGTGCTCTTTTCCTCTTCAAGTACTGCAGCACAACTAAAAAATTATTGGCTGGCATTGTGAGGGCTCCCTCGGGCTAGTGGGCATCCCAACAGGAGTCCACCTTGTATATCTACTGATAGACTCCAGAAACTGGACCAAGGTCGTGGTGGGCAGAAATTCAGCTCAGCCCTCGAGGGATGAATTCAGGTAAATCCAGCGCCAGTGTTCCAATGTCCCAGGCAGAAAATGGTAGGAGGCACTTTCATACTGGCAATCCCCACAGACTGGCCGAGATTTCGCCAACAGAGGTGAGTTCGATGCGGGCGGCATTGGTGCAGTGTGGGGAAACCCGCTCCGAAGTGCAGCCCGCTCTCTCTCTTCAATCTTCCGTGGCTGGGCCTTGTTAAGCCCACCCTGCGGTTTCTCGGCCAATTAACTGAAAGCGGGTCTGGTGATGTCAATCTTTTGCAGCATTGAGCTACTGCAAACACTGCCCAAAGGTGAACGGGCAGCACCGAGGCCCTCCCATGACTCCCTCCAGATGCTTATGGAGGGAGTCACAGCATACAGGGAGGTTATCTTCCATTCCAATGGACGGAAGAGACCTCTCCAGGAGACCAACGCAGCCTGGTTGCACATTGCATAGGAGGGCACAAGCAGGGATGTCGTCAGGAGGAGCTGGCTGCAGTGGTCCAAACCTTTCAATGATCTCAGTAGATCACAAAACATTACTACAAAGTCACGCTCGACCTCATCCTGCTGTGCCACTCATCACATCCCCATCACTCGGTCTTCCCTACTCTACCCCTGCACATCCTTACTCAGACCAACTTACCTTGCACTTCCACTCATCCCTCTCTCTCTATCTACATTATCAGTTCCCCATCTCACTAGCCACCCCTCACACTTACCCTCATCCTTGTCCAATCATACCAACTAGCTCACTTTAGCCAATGTTCATATATAGTTAATGTTGATGTGTACTAAAACATTGACATCTTTATTTTCAGCACTTTGCGTTCTTGGACAATTTATGGGCACCCTTGGAAGTAGCTTAGTGAGTTGTAGTGAATGGTGAGACGTAAGGGTACCCCCCACAATGGCATGAGTATGAAAGGAATGGGTTGGACATTGCAGGGATGCTTTATGGAGCTGGTGTGAGGTGGTGCCAACCTGGCGCATCATGTGGCAGTCAGGGTGTACAGCGTGAAGTGAAGTAAGTCTGGCCATGGTGAGGCCATCCCTGGCCTTCCGGGCAGCAATGTGGTCGGGTGCTGATGCCCTTTGTCCTGTGCAGTATCAGGTGATTGTGGAGAAAGTTGGTGTTGTTGGTAGTGATGCTGGTGTGTTTAGTGATGTTGATGTTGGAGCTGATCATGGTAGGATTCTAAGGACCAAGGTTAGATTTTCTCAAGGGCACCGATGCTGCTGGAATAGATGGCAGGTGAGGTTGAGATGACAGGAGCGCCCTGTCAATAGTGAGAGAGGTTGCTCTAAGGAGGTGACAGTGAATAGAGAGTTCACTGCAAACACTTGCAAAGTGCATACAGCGCAAACGTCTCTTCTAAACCCGAAGGCTTCAGCTTTTGACATTGGAAAGTGAGCAGTTTTGAAATGGTAGCTTTTATACCATTTCTGCAGCTGTCAACTAGCCAAAGCAATGGAGAGTCACTGACAACCTGACTCCACTTGCCTGGCGTATTCCCCGAGGCACGGCAAACCCGTCAACATTTTGGTAAAATTGTAAGTGCCTGCTTTTAAGCCGCTTAACTAGCATTTAAGTACCTTTTAATGATGTTAATTTCCTGTCCCGTTGCTTGCTGTCGGGTCTGCTATCCGAACGCAGATCTGATAGGTCAGAAACTCACACGGAGGCGAGTTCAGAGCGGGATCCCGGCCCGCTGTCAATCAGAGATGTTGTCTGGAGGAACTGGCTGCAGTGGTGCAAACCTTTCAATGATCTCATTAGATCATGAAACGTTACTGTAAAGCCACACTCAACGTCATCCTGCTGTGCCACTCATCACATCCCCATCACTCTGCCTTGACTGGGCCTGCCTCCAAACCTGCACTCGCAGGGCTGGGAAGATTCTGGCCACTAAGTTCCTCTGCTATCAGGAAGTGCTGAACAAAAGGCAGGTGGCTTCCCCACAGGGAGAGAAAGTAAGTCAGAGGACGATTCGCCTGAATGGACTCAGATACACCTCATGCTGTGTTTGGGGAATGGTGCATGATTTAAACAGGCAGAAAAATAAATGTTTTTAAAGGGGAAAGTCATTACATTTGTGTCCTATTGTATCATGAAGCGGCTTAATCTAAAAGGTATTCATTACTGATAAACAAGCCTTGTCCTAACAATGTATGCTGCCCAGAACACTCCTAAAATATTGCTTTCATACTGTCAAGGACTTCACGTCACCAGTGTATTGCAATCACTCGGGGAAACAAGTCAATCAGATTTTTAACACATCTTTATTAGAGCTTCATTTACAGATTCTCTGGGGGGTCTACAGTTAATGAAAATCACCTCTTGAAATCCGGCACAATTGTCATTCGTGGAAAGCTTGGGGTCAGCTAAATTTTTTGGCTTGTAACCTCCACAAGCAGGCAGGCATCAAGACCAAAAAAAACCACTAATTTAGAAATGGTTGCGGTATTATTGGAAAAAAAATGATGATGGTGGAAGCGATCACCATTTTTAATAATACTTACAGCTAGCTACTTTCTCATTAGGAACTACATCATGTGATGATGTTTGGTCAGAAGGAATTTCTGGTTTACAAATCACAAATTCTATTCAATAGAGGGTATTTATCACCATGGGGGCATTGGGGGGGGGGGGGGGGGGGGAGGGGATGTGATCTTGTCATTAACCCACCACAGCAGCTGCTCTCCAGGTGCTCAAAGCAATTGTAGGCACTGCCAAGGGGGACTTATTAATCTGACCCACAGGTTAATTTATAGTCCATTTCTTAATGTTTTTGTTCCCCTTTTACACTATTAAAATATTTGCACAAGATAGAATGAACAGCTTTATTACAGTAATTCACACATCACTAGTGAATGACAGATCACCTTTGGGCAGAATTAGCTATCATTACCAGAGGACTACTCAGCACTTCCCTGCCGTTGGGCAAAAGTGTCCACTGCGATGGATGGGAGTCAAATGAAGCCAAGCAGCCGGTGAAGAATTTACTATTGTGCATTAACCTCTGCCACAAAAGTCTGATTGTGGCTCCACGGCATATTTAACCAAAGCACTGAGGTATTACATTTCCTACTGAAGGTAATGCTCACAGAGGCTCAAGGATTTTGAATACTGAAATGCAAAATCTTACAATCTCATGCTTCTTATCTTTCAATGGTCACCCCTTCCATATGTTTTTGTCTGTATTCCTGCTGACCCAACATATCAAGAACAAATTAAAACCACTAAAAGACTAAGATGGACAACAGAATGTTTGTGGTGAATAAGCTAAAGTCAGAACTGTTTCAGTGGCATATCCCAAAGGGAGATCATCTGGAAAATTCAGAAAACAGGATTTTAATTGCAATAATGAAATTATGAAACAATACTTAATAATTTTGTCAATGTACGAATGTTTACGAAAAATTATCTGAAGCATAAGTAAGGCAAAAAAAACTGTATGGTAACATGGAGTTGTGTTGTCTTCATTCACAAAGAACCACTCAACTACTAATGATGGGTTAGTATCCAAGCTTCACCACTCAAAGAGAAATAGCAAGAGAAGTTTGGGAACTTCACATAGGGGGGCCGAAATTGCCTATCGCTCCAGTTAGGGGCAGTAACCTTTCGGAAGCAAAATGGAGGTTACCGCCACTCACAGGAAGTGGAGCGCAACTTCCTCTCGGGCGGGATTGGGAGCGTTACCCGGGAGTACCGCGGAGCGCTACGCAGCCTCTCCACATAGCGCTGACGTGTTTCAACGCCCCTCCCCTTCCGTTAAAGGGAGGGACGCTACAAGCTCTACAGGCCCTTTTTGATGGTCTCCACTGGGCCACCAGGGATGCGGGGTGCCGTAGCCACAGCCCGGCACCGAAACGGATTGCCGGGTTACATGATCGCGGCCCGGACTCCACGAAAGCATCGGACAACAGCCCGACCGGTAAGTGAGTTACAAAAAAAGATGGTGGTGTGCGGTACAGCGCACCTCCCCTTTAAGTTTTGCCCCGTGATTGATGTGCACCTCGCCCATGGCGGCCTCATGGGGCGCTGCCCAATTTCTGCCGTGGTGCACGGCAATGACATCATCGCCAGAGGCACAGCGGCCCGAGGCACTACCAGCGGGGCGCGCCGCTACTCCATTCGCGCCTCCGCTAACTCCCGCGTAATTCCGCGAGAGCCCCTCGGAGGTGCACAACATGGGAATTTCGCCCCCAGGGAATGGAAATCAGAAGGGTCACTTGGGAACAATCTTGTACACTTCCTTGTGGCCATTCACAATGTAACATTGGCAGATTTCTGGGAGCATTTTGTTGGCCTGAATGTGGCAAACAAAGAGCTGGACACTGTGCCCCGCCCCATCCCAACTCACCCCATCCCATCCCCACCCCACCCTAACTTACCTCCAGCCCATTTTACAGTACATCATTCTGGTGAGCTGCATCGCTTTGCAAATGAAATTCAAATGAGTGTATGCTGTCTGACAAATCACTGGAACAAGTTCCTATGTATGGGATGTTGTAGAATGTATGAAAACCAGCAGACAGTAAACCCTTCGACTGCAGGTTCCTTGCCTTGTCTTTTACTGTGGGCTTCGGGTTGCCAACCCTCCAGAATTGTGCTGCAGTCACCAGTAATTAAAGATTAATCTGCAGGACAGGCAGCCCAGGAGAACAATCAAAGGGACATTATAAAAAATTGTGTGTTCGGCCACTGTCGCGCCTCCACAGGCAGTGACCTAAAGTCCCAAGAGATGGGGGTTGGATCATGAGTTCTGTGGTGTCGGGTGGGAGCAACCATTTAAGAACCCAGAGGTCCATCATCGCAATTCCATTTGGTAGAAGGAGCCTAAAACAGGCATTATGCCCCTCATTTACATTTGAGCATGGGAGTTATCCCCTGTGTACTGGCCAATATTTATCCTTCAACCAACATAACAAAAACAATTTATCTGAGCATTATCACATTGCTGTTTGTGGGAGCTTGCGGTGTGCATATTGGCTGCCGCGTTTCCCACATTACAACAGTGACTTCACTTGAAAAAAAGTACTTAATTGGCAGTAAAGCATTTTGAGATATGAAAGGTGCTATATAAATGGCATTTTTTTTTTTTTTAAAGCGGCCTAACACCTGTTTAAGGCGGGCACCAAGGATGCCTGAAAAATACCCCGACCCAATATCGCGTCGGACATCTTTCAGCCCTCCTTTGAGCACCCCGAATTTGACCCTCATTGCGCCTATTTTACACATAAATATCTCACCCAACACATTTTGGGGAAAATAAATTAATCCCACGCCACAATCAATTGTCCTCCGACACCTTGTGACAGCTCATCAGGTCAGGAAGATGCAGTTTAAAGGGACATGTGATCACAGGGCATCTACATCATTGAGATATCACATCTGGACACAAATCAGAGAAACACCTGCACCTTTTTCCAGAATCATAAAGTCATAGAAATGACAGCACAAAAAGAGGACATTCAGCCCACTGCACCTGTGGCAGTGCGAGCTCTTCAAGAGAGCAATCTACTCTGGTCCCTTTTCCCTGTCCTTTCTCTGCATGCTTCTTTATATTCCCTTTTCAAGTACTTATTCAATTACCTTTTAAATTATATCATCTCTCTCTTGCAATAGTTACTTGTGATAATGATTTCTATGTTCCAAAAGGAGGGAGAGAGAAAACAGGGAATTATAGACCGGTCAGCCTGACATCGGTCATGGATAAAATGATAGAATCAATTATTAAGGATGTCATAGCAGTGCATTTGGAAAGAGGTGACATGATAGGTACAAGTCAGCATGGATTTGTGAAAGGGAAATCATGCTTGACAAATCTTCTGGAATTTTTTGAGGATGTTTCATGTAGAGTGGACAAGGGAGAACCAGTTGATGTGGTATATTTGGACTTTCAGAAGGCTTTCGACAAGGTCCCACACAAGAGATTAATGTGCAAAGTTAAAGCACATGGGATTGGGGGTAGTGTGCTGACATGGATTGAGAACTGGTTATCAGACAGGAAGCAAAGAGTAGGAGTAAATGGGGACTTTTCAGAATGGCAGGCAGTGACTAGTGGGGTACCGCAAGGTTCTGTGCTGGGGCCCCAGCTGTTTACATTGTACATTAATGATTTAGACGAGGGGATTAAATGTAGTATCTCCAAATTTGCGGATGACACTAAGTTGGGTGGCAGTGTGAGCTGCGAGGAGGATGCTATGAGGCTGCAGAGCGACTTGGATAGGTTAGGTGAGTGGGCAAATGCATGGCAGATGAAGTATAATGTGGATAAATGTGAGGTTATCCACTTTGGTGGTAAAAACAGAGAGACAGACTATTATCTGAATGGTGACAGATTAGGAAAAGCGGAGGTGCAACGAGACCTGGGTGTCATGGTACATCAGTCATTGAAGGTTGGCATGCAGGTACAGCAGGCGGTTAAGAAAGCAAATGGCATGTTGGCCTTCATAGCGAGGGGATTGGAGTACAGGGGCAGGGAGGTGTTGCTACAGTTGTACAGGGCCTTGGTGAGGCCACACCTGGAGTATTGTGTACAGTTTTGGTCTCCTAACCTGAGGAAGGACATTCTTGCTATTGAGGGAGTGCAGCGAAGGTTCACCAGACTGATTCCCGGGATAGCGGGACTGACCTATCAAGAAAGACTGGATCAACTGGGCTTGTATTCACTGGAGTTCAGAAGAATGAGAGGGGACCTCATAGAAACGTTTAAAATTCTGATGGGTTCAGACAGGTTAGATGCAGGAAGAATGTTCCCAATGTTGGGGAAGTCCAGAACCAGGGGACACAGTCTAAGGATAAGGGGTAAGCCATTTAGGACCGAGATGAGGAGAAACTTCTTCACCCAGAAAGTGGTGAACCTGTGGAATTCTCTGCCATAGAAAGTTGTTGAGGCCAATTCACTAAATATATTCAAAAAGGAGTTAGATGAAGTCCTTACTACTAGGGGGATCAAGAGGTATGGCGAGAAAGCAGTAATGGGGTACTGAAGTTGCATGTTCAGCCATGAACTCATTGAATGGCGGTGCAGGCTAGAAGGGCCGAATGGCCTACTCCTACACCTATTTTCTATGTTTCTATGGGCCCAAGTTTCCACATGATTTGCACCTGATTTTTAGGAGCAACTGGTGGAGAACGGACTATCTTAGAAATCGCAATTCTCCACATTTTTTTTCTGCAGTTCTAGTCAGGTAGAACAGTTCCACTTTGGAACAGAATTCTTTCTTCAAAAGGCGGCGTGTCCGGCCACTGACGCCTGATTTCAAAGTTTCCACAGTGAAAACGTACTCCAAACTAACTTTGAATGGAGCAAGTGAAGATTTTTGTAGAACTGAAAAAACCTGTTCTGCACATTAAAAAATCAGGCGCAGGTTACAAATTAGGCGTCCAGAACGAGGTGGGGGGGGGAGGGGGGGGAAGGGAAGTCATTAAATTCTATAATAAATCCTTATTTATACTTATACAAATATTATACAAATAAATCCAATCTGAATAAACATTTATAAGCAAAGAAAAGATTAAATAAACCTTCTTCCTACCTGTGTGAAAGTGCTTCAGGCAGGCCTTTCGGGACCGAAGGCTGAACGGGCCGGCCCGAGACTTCGGGCAGGGTCCGTCCCCAGTACCAGATTTACAGGTAGGTGGCGTTGGGTCGGGTCAGGGAGGTTCGGGTCGGAGAGAGGGAGGGAGGGAGGGAGGGAGGGAGGGAGGGAGGGAGAGAGAGAGAGAGAGAGAGAGAGAGAGAGAGACAGAGAGAGAGAGAGAGAGAGAGAGAGAGAGAGAGAGAGGAAGGGAGAGAGAGGGGGGGTGGAGGTCAGGTCGGGGAGGGGGAGGTCAGGTCGGATCCAGTCCGGGGGCGGGGGCGGGGGAGCGGGAGTCGGGTCGGGTCCAGTCGGGGGGGGTGGGGGGTGGTGGAGCGGGTGCGGGAGTTGGGTCGGGTCCAGTGGGGTCGGGTCGGGGGGCGGGAGCGCGGGTCGGGTTGGGTCCAGTCGGGGGGGGGCGGCAGCAGGAGCGCGGGTTGGGTCGGGTCCAGGCCGGTGGGGGGGGGGGGGGGGCGCGGGTGTCGGGTCTGGTCGGGGGGAGTGGGGGAGCAGGAGCTGGGCGTGGGAGGAGCCTTATTCAAGCAGCCCCAGTGAGGCCATTGGGCCAGGGCTAGGGGCTGCGTGGTTCGGCCTCTCCCACACAGTTTCGGGCGCCTGGAGCTACTGCACTTGCGTGCCCACTGTAGTGCGCATGTGCAGAGGTCCCGGCACTGTTTTCAGCGCAGGGACCTGGCTCCGCCCCCCAACAGCTCGTGCTGCGCTGCGCCGAGGGCCAGAGGACCTGCAAGGAGGTGGAGAATACGGAGGATTTTTTTAGGCACATTTTGTGGCGCGAAAAACGGGCGCCCAGCTCGGGACTGCGCCGTTCTAGGCGCGTGTGGAAACTTGGGCCCTATGTTTCTCTGTTTATATGAAAAAATATCTTCTAGCTCCCTCGCCCTTTGTTCCTCTCGCAATACTCCTGAGTCTATGCCCTCTTGTTAGCAATTCATCAAACAGTAAAGAGAATCTTTCAGCATTTGTCCCTCAAAACCTTTCATAATTTTGAAACTATTAGATTCCTCCTTTACTATCTCTGTTCCAGTGGAAAAAAATACTTTTGATCCTTTCTTCAAAATAATATCCTCTCCTTTCAATATCATTCTCATGAACCTTCACTTTCCTTGCCTTAATATCCCAGTATAATTGGGTGCCCAGAAATACATGAAATATGACCAATGTCTCGTTCTTGCTTTTATATTAATTGCTCCTATATATAAACCACAGAATTCCCTTTCTCTTTTTGTGGTGTTTTGTACCTGCATTCCCACCTTTAAAAATCTAAACCTTTCTGTTCTTACACTCTTAAGAATCTTGCCATTTGGGTGTACTTCCTTTCACTGCTTTTTTCCAAACTGTTCTTTACTCCGATATCAGTGCAAGGACACAAAGTAAACATTTCAGAGCAGAAAGGCGTGACATGCGTGCACCACTGTGTAGGTACGATATCAACCTGTTATTTAATTCCCTCTTCCAATTCTACTACCCTTATCATCTGAAAATTTGACAACTTTGCACTGAGTTTCGGAATCCAGGTTAGTTATGCAAAAGTAGAAACAGTAGTGGTCCTGACACGGAGTCCTGAGGCACCCCACTCAGCTTTTCCTCCCACTCTGACAGAACTCCACCAATGATTACTCATTGTTTGACCAGTTTCTTATTTATTCCCAGCGTTTACCCAAAATACCCACAGCTTTGAGTTTAATAGCTTTTCAGATAGAACTTTGTGAAATGCCTTTTCAAAGTCAAGGTAAACCATGTCATAGGACTTACCAGTCTACTTGGTTATCACTTCCTCAAAGAAGTCGAGGAGGTTGGTCAAATATAATCTTCCCCATCTAAATCCATGCTGACTGTTGTTTACTAGATTGTTATTGTACAGATGACCTTTAGTTTAGTTCTGATAATCAATTCCATTATTTGACATGGAATGAAAATAAGACGAATGGGTATGCAGTTACCAGTTTCTGTAAATACCACCCTTTTTGACTATGGGCACCACATTAGCCCCCTTTCCATCTTCTGGTATCTCCCCAGTGACTCCCTCACAATAATGTCAATGCTTCATAAATCTCTTCCCTAATCTCTTTCAGCATCCTGGAATAATTACCATCTATCCCTTTAGCATTATTTGCTTTGAGGCAGATCAGGCCTTCTAGGACTTCCATCTCATTGATAACAAAGTCATTGATTTTACTTGCAATATCTTTGTTTTGAGAGAGCAAATTTCTCGTGTCTACACTTATGAATATTTTGAGGCAGTATTTATTCAGAATATTTATTATTTTCCTATTTTAAGCCCCTTTGTATATGTTATGGTTTTCACCTTCTCTGACTATTGTGGTACTGAAAGAGTTTTTTTACTGCAATGTTTACCCACAGCTACTATGCTTTGTTTTTACAGGTCTTGCTCTGCCCTTCTGATCATATTTTTAACATGTATCTTGTATTCATCCCAGGGGGCCCCTTCTCCTTTCTTTCTGCAGGATTTGTACATGTAATTTTTCCTCTTTATCTCAGTTTTATTTTTTTGATGATCCATTTAGTATCAGCTTTGTATATTGTGAGCTTGTTGATTTTGGGAAAGTATTTATTCTTCATGCTCAGCATTATACCTTTAAAGGCGTTCCATTTGTCTTCTACTGAAGTGTTGAACAACCTCCCTCACTCTATTTGCTTTAGTTGCTTACTCATTTCCAGGAACTTGGCCATTTGAAACTTATGTACCTAGCTCCTGGTGTTGGGTATCTCTGACTCCGAGATCATGTTAGTCTGTAGTCGCTGTCCCCCCTCCTCAGTGCTACGACTTCCATTTCCTGTACATTTTCTGGGTTATTTACAAACACCTTATTTCAGCAGGTCTAGAAGCAGTCATGAACAACATCTATCACCTTCTGGCTCTGCACAACTTTGGTTTTCCCAGTTAGTATTTGGTTGATTGAAGTTTACCATTTAAGTAACTTTATTTTTCTCACATCCCCATTCTAACACTTCATAGAAAAAATTGTTCCCCCTTCTTATGGTGACTTAATGGTTTACAACATACTTCCAGGGTTCAACTTCTTTTTGAAGAATTAGTGATGCCTGCCCAGAGTAATTCATTTAGTATTTTCTACTCCCTCAAGATCAACTGCTTTTACCTCCCAGGAGTCCCTGACATAGGGAACTCTTTTTTTGTCCACTAGTATCTGCCTGTCAACTTTATCCATTATAAATTTCTACATCCAGTTATAATGAAAACTGCCTTTTAAATTTATCACACTGCAATCATACCCCAGAGGTGGTATTAATATGACCAGTAGCAGGAATGTGTAATTACAGAATGACAAAGTGACATAGGCAGTTTCCATTATACATGTAGACACAATAATTTATAATTTAAATATAAAAATAAAGAGACTGTACAAATTTTAAATGGCGACTGATTGATGTCTCGCCTTGGTCTGCCTGGCCTTTTGCCCATTTCAGCTGAAGACTACACCTGGTCTTGATTCCCCATGCATTATTGGAGATTGACTCAGAATAGTTTTAGATCTGCATAAAGTTTTCTCTACACTAAACAAGGCACTTGGGGGAAAAAAAACACAACTGGAATAAACTGGAAAACTTGCTGACTTGTACGGAATCTATACAGAATGTTTCTGGGGGCTTTTTCAATACCTCCAATATGCCCACAGGCATTGCCAGGCTGTCAATGCTGCTGTTTATTACAAATAAAGCACCAGGCTTTGTAAGGGATGCTTCATGGAAATACGGCCCATGTTATCAAGTAAGACAAACTGTGACACGTTCTTCCTAGGACAGACTGCTAGAAATGCTAAATCAACGTGTTATGGCCCAATGCATCCAGCAAGAATTTGATAAAAAAATATTTATTATTTTGCTGGAGAACAAAATTTCCATTTGCACTTTGCAAAAACGGAAACCATTATTGAAAATCAACAAGGATTACATGTGATTAAGTTACAATCAAAGCTAAATTTTTCTAAGCTTTTTGACAGTCTTATACCTCTCCTCCTGTAACAATTGAAGGTACTGATCAAACTTCTCATACCACAGATTCCTCACAGATATACCGTATGTTATTATCTGTTCAAAAGTAACTCAGTAAAAATATCCTAACTGTAGGGCTAACCAATTATCGCGATAATCAATTATTCTATTGAATTACTGAAGCAATTAATTAAATATTCAGAGACATTGCTAGATACATTATTGAACCCGAGAGACTATTTTGGCTGGGAGAGTGGGCATTAATGTGTTATAAAAGCTAGTATTTTTATAACGGGCTCAGTGATCAAATACAATTCCACATATCCTTGACTTTTAAGAATATATATTTTTTTTAATTAAAGGAAAATGAGCTCTATCTACTTATGGTTATAATGATTTTTCAAACATATCTCATGACCAGAGCTGTACAGGATTTTCAGTCAAATGTCACAGTTAGAAAAAGACAGATTTCATGGGTTATGCACAGACTTAAAAAAAAATCAAACCTAGACAAAGAGCAACAGTTGACTGTTGTTAGTGCACATGTACAGACTTGTGTTTCTCACTTCCATAGGTGTGCACGTTATTGCTTTGGACTCATATGTCTATGATTTTGGAAATGATTATCCAATAATTTTAATGTAATTTTTAAAAAGCTTACTTTTGTGGGGCTTCCCCCATTACAAAGATTGCAACCACACATGGTTTGAAAAAATGTACAGTAGAATTACAGCGCATACAAACAGAAAGAATTGTTACAATGACTTTATAAATGGAATAATAAACATTAGGGTTGTTATTGTTTTCACATTCTTCCTTTGAAGAACAGTGTGAATCACTGGAAGGATTCCCAGGCCGATTAACAGTTTGACATGACCGATCCTTGCACTGCCATAACCATCTTTGCACCAGCTGATAGAGTGGTTAGTCCTGTAAGGTGGGCAGGTTTTATGGGCACCCACAACCCATGGGAGAGGGCAGGGCACTAATTATTCACCAGACATGAGTATCCCACTGCATGTCAATGCAGATTTCAGAGCTGGGCCTCTCGTCGCAATTCATCAGCACTGTCTGCAGTGGGAGTTTAACCCTGCACTTTGTTGATCCAGAAGCAGGAATGCTACCACTAAGCCAAAGTCTCACTCAGTAACAAGCTGCAAATTTGCCTATGTGTCTATAGATAATCCTAGGGCACATAAATACATACAAGTTCCTTTTCTGCATCTCTCAATTCCTGAAAGAAAAAGCCTGTGGTGAGCTGACTAAGCAAAGAGGTGGATGCACGACATTACCTGTGCATCATTAAATCTGCTGTGTTATGTGCTGCAGGTATAAACTTAGAGGGTAACAATCTGCACACTTTGACCTTAGAGATACTGAATGCAAAAGGGGAATTTGAACTTCATCTGCCTGGCAGAAGTAAGATGGAAAAGGAATTAAAGTCCAAGTGGTGGACTTACCAATCATTTCCTGCCATGCGATTATTTTAACGTTGCTGTTTTCTTGGGCGGTTCAGGTGCCTGCTTGACTCAGGTGACAGCGTCATGAATAAATGCAAATTGAGTCCCTATGATGTGCACCTCCGGGCCCCACAAAGAAAGTTTGGGCCGTGGCCACCCTGAGTTTCCCGCTCTTCCCCCCCCCACTCCCCACATTCTGATCCGTGAAACCCTTCTGAACCACACTGCCGCTTACCTGACTGCTGGCCTGATGGCTTCTGGGCTGCCAGATATTTTGGCAGGCCCAAAGCCAATGAGCTGCCTCCGAATGCCTGTGTTGGGCGGGCAACTGACCAACGGAATGCTAATAATGCCCAGCTCTTAAAATGGCTTCCCACTACAGATCCTGGAAACAGAAAGCAGCTTTAAATCTATGGCCCTGAAATTATACTATGGCATACTGACACGTATAAGCTCAACACATTTGTCTGGAATTCCTTTCCCTGCTATTTAGTCGAAGTGCTAGCCTGTTTTAAAATAAATGAATTAATGTCTCTACAATTAGCAAACAGAGGAATTTCACATAATCGTGTTAAGCATTCATATGTTAGTACCCGACAGTGTAATTTCAGGACTTTGTCCTTTAATTCTTGGGAAAAAAACTATGAAAAAAAACTTGGAAAAATAGAAGAAAATAAAAACATAGTTAATTTTAGGAATATATTCCATTAATCTAACAAGCCCATTCCTACTTTCAAGATTAACCTATCTCTCTGTCTTCGCACCAGAACCTTCAAACCCTTTTGAGATTTGACTGCCTCTTGAATCCAATGATACTATCTGCTTCAATAGCCTTCCACGGTAAATTTATCCCACACCACCAATATCCTTTGGGTAAACAATTTAGCATTCTCGCAAGACTGGTGTCTCTAACCGGTTCAATGTGTTATATTATGGATTGTAAAGCATTAGCCTGAATGAACTTCAGCTCATTCAGATTACATTTCTTAGCTGTATATAGGTCAGCAGCACAACTAATAAATGAGATACCAAATGTACATTTCAGTGTTAGCATTGTTGCGTGCTGCAGCAATTTTACCAGTCTGAGGCCGAACAAAGTGAAAGGTTATACATTTTTCATTATTTTTCCGTTGATTTAATTACTTTTTTTTGGATGACTAGTGAGTTTGAACTAATGAGTCAGCTCAGAGTTCCTTTATAAGCAATAAAAAACACAAAATAGAGTCTTTATTAAGATTATTCTTTGAATAAACTGAAAGATGCAAACACTGTTGGTGCGTCTTTTACATTTGTGGGGGTGGAAAACAACCCAAATCACAAATGCCGAAGCCGCCATGATTTTGAAAGTGAAAAAAAAAGCTAAAATAACAATTACATTCTTGGGTACCCGGTTATAGTCGCTTGCTTTACAATAGGCAAACAATTAATTTACCAGAAACACTTACAATTTATTCAAACCTCACTTTAAACTTTTAATACCTCTCCCCTTTGGAACTTTCATCAGGATAACTCGTGTTGTATATTATTCCAAGAAATATCACTGATACCTGGCTAACCACCAACCTGCTATAATTCCCACTAATAAAAATAAAAGAATGTCAGAAGGTCAACAAGCACAAAAAGCTGCCTAACCTTTGACTCTGAAAAGTCCAAACCCAGTGCTACCATTGAACTGTAAATAACTGCAACACAGCAGGCTTTTTAATAAAAGCAATGCCATACTCGCTGGTAGATTATGCTGTGCAGCAGCCAAATAGACATGTGCATTCAGTATTTCAAAAATCCCTTGGTGGCACAGTGGAGCAGCACAGTGTGTAACCAAGTGCTGGGATATGCCTTTGTGCCCACAATTCCCACATGCCCGATTGCAACCCATGCCGCCAGAGAAGATGTTAAGTCAAAGAGTTTCCCCAGAAGAAACTCGGAGGACAGATTCCCCCATGTTGTGTCCTTGGATGCTCTAATAATGACTCCACGAGGCAATGTGTTGTACTTGAACTGTAGTGACCTTAGTCCTTTATTTGTTAACTCCAGAGTGAGGATCACACCTGGTGGCCTGCCTTTTATACTGGGCCAGGCACACCTGTACAGGTAACCTACAAGTCTCCCACTGCTGCGCCCTCTGGTGGCACACCTTGTGATAGTACCAACAGTAGCCATGTAGGATACATGACACCACATCCCAAAGTTCCTGTTGGTGGCCAACTTCAGGAGAGTGCTAATGGAGTCTTACTAACAGGTCGCCTAATCATCATCTCAGCCACAAAATGGAACGAAACTTAGCAGATGGAGAGAAAAAAGATAATGTAACATAGAGGGGGGATAACTTTAAGAAACAGGGCATAAATTTCTACTACACCTGTCGTTAGACAGAAGATACAGAAAGCATGCAAACACTTCTTGGTACAGTCTGCACCATTCTTGTTCTGTTCTGTTTCCATCTAGGATTTTGCATGGTAGTTGGGGTCTAGGTCTAGAAGGCGGCCAAATTTAATGGTGACCACACAATAGAGGCAGTTAACTCATTTCCCATAATCACTCATCTCAGTCTTGTACAGCAATAGTCAGATCTCTAGGGACTGAAAAACACAATTCAGAGTATTTGTTTTGTTCAACATAGGAGATTGCGAGGAAAATTTCCTTGAAGGAAATGGCTTAATTTAGTAATAAATGAAACAAAATGAAAGCCGCAAAACCTTAAGTAAGAAGCAAGTTCCATCACTGGCTGTGGATTGGTTACATCGCTGGTTTCCATGGCTATTGCCATCCACTCACCATTGGCCACATCACAGTTGCCCTCCTTTTTGTGAAGTTTTAGCATATGGTTATCTCCAAGGTGCCAAGAAAATGCACCCTTTATCTTGTAAAATGTCACACTATCGTTATCATGTGAAAAATGCAGCACTCAGCTCAGTTTGGTAATAGTAAGTGACTCATCTAGCACACAGCGATAGTTCCAACGCCCCAGGAATGATTATACTTATCTCGGGGTTACTAAGATGTGATGTGGAGATTTCTGATCACTGATCGCCATTAGAGAGTTAATTTGTGTTGATACAGTCCCACTGTATTGAAATAAGCTAACATAGTACTCAATCAAAAACGGTGAGAAAACACACCCAAGCAACTACAGACCATCAAAAACTGACAAAATAAGAACATTGATTGTCAAAAGCAGATTTGAAGACAGCATGTACTGTAAATAGCAGCCAACAGACTTCAGAAGGGAAAAGTCATTTACATCCTTGACCTATTTGAAGAAGTGACATTCCAAAGAGCTCTTGAAAGCCTTACGACATGGCATGCTTTAACTTATGGCCAATGTTCTTCATGAAGGACTGCTACCCAAGCTTAAAGCAGTGGGAGTTCACAGTAAACTTGGATATCAATAACAAATTGGGTAAATAAAAGTAAAAAGCATGAAGTATGTGCATGGTGGGAGGTGATGTTGAGGTGGGGAGAAGTACTAAGTGGAGTGCTCCTCAGAATGGTGTATGGGCCCCAACTGTTTCTAACTTACATCAACTACTTTATATTCAGAAATGTAACCCAATTTGGTCAACTTTGAAGTCACTAAACGGGGAGAGGAGCGGGCTGGAGTAGTCAAATCTGACAAGAGTCAATGACATACAAAACGAGCTGGACAAAATCTGTAAATGGACATAATAGTGACAGATAAGTGGAAGGTACAGTACACTGGAAGAATAAAATGGGTGATGCATGTACTCTCTGTTGAACTATAAAACTGAAAAAGATCGAGGGCTCTTGGTAGCCGTGGCAATTAACATATTCAGTCAATTTGGAGCAACAATGAACATAGCAAATAGAATGCTGAATTATTATAAGCTAGGCCGTACAGTGCTCTGGCCAGACCATACCTTAAATAATATTACTTTGTACAGCCCCTGCCTGGTAGGAATGGGTGGGGGGAGGGAAGCAGGCTACAAATGGCAGTGGACCACTATCCTTGCCGGGGTGGGGGGGGGGGGGGGGGGGTTGCTAGTGCTGTTGGGGAGGGTTTAAACTAGTTTGCCAGGGGGATGGAAACTTGAGAGTAGATTCAGTAGGGAGGGGAGTAAAGCTGGAATTAGAAAGCAAAACTGTAGAAACTGAGTTTGAAGGACAGAGGAAATGAGCAGGAAAAAAGCGTAAAAAAAACAATTTAAAAGCTCTTTGTCTAAATGCACATAACATGCGTAACAAAATAGATGAGTTGACAGCACAAATAGATACAAATGGATATGATCTGATAGCCATTACAGAGATGTGGTTGCAAGGTGACCAGGACTGGGAATTAAATATTCAGGGGTATTTGACAATTCGGAAGGACAGACAGAAAGGAAAAGGAGGTGGGTAGCACTGTTAATAAACAGTGCGTTGGTGATAAACGACATTGGCTCAGAAGATCAAGATGTTGAATCAGTTTGGGTGGAGATAAGGAATAATAAAGGGAAAATGTTGCTGGTGGGTGTAGTCTATAGGCCCCCTAACATTAGCTACACTGTTGGACGGAGTATAAATCAAGAAATAATGGAGGCTTGTAATAAAGAAACGGCAATAATCATGGGTGACTTTAACCTTCATATTGATTGGACAAAGCAAATTGGCCAGGGTAGTCTTGAGGAGGAGTTCATAGGGTGTAAGAGTAAGAGTTTCTACAGGTACATAAAAAGGAAAACAGAGTCGCTAAAGTAAATGTTGGTCCCCTGGAGGATGAGACTGGGGGATTAATAATGGGGAACAGGGAAATGGCAGAGACATTGAACAAATATTTTGTATCGGTCTTCACGATAGAAGACACTAAAAAGATCCCAATAGTGGATAATCAAGGGGCTATAGGTAGGGAGGAACTTAATACAATCACTATCACTAATGAAGTAGTACCAGGTAAAATAATACGACTAAAGGCGGCCAGTCCCTGGGACTTGATGGCGTACATCCTAGGATCTTAAGAGAAGTGGCTACAGAGATAGTGGATGCATTGGTTGTAATCTACCAAAGTTCCCTGGATTCTGGGGCAGTCCCAGCATATTGGAAAACCGCAAAATGTAACACCCCTATTTAAAAAAGGAGGCAGACAAAAAGCAGGAAACTATCGACCAGTTTGCCTAACATCTGCCGTTGGGAAAATGCTGGAATCCATTATTAAGGACATTTGGAAAAGCATGATTCAATATAGCAGAGTCAGCATGGTTTTATGAAAGGGAAATCATGTTTGACAAATTTGCTGGAGTTCTTTGAGAATATAACGAGTAGGGTGGATAAGGGGGAACCAGTGGATGTGGTGTATTTAGATTTTCAGAAGCCATTTAATAAGTGCCACATAAGAGGTTACTGCACAAGATAAAAGCTCATGGGGTTGGGGGTAATATATTAGCATGGATAGAGGATTGGTTAACTAACAGAAAACAGAGAGTCGGGATAAATGGGTCATTTTCTGGTTGGCAAACAGTGACTAGTAGGGTGCCGCAAGGATCAGTGCTGGGTCCTCAACTATTTACAATCTATGTTAATGACTTGGATGAAGGGACCGAGTGTAATGAAGCCAAGTTTGCTGATGATACAAAAATGGGTGGGAAAGCAAATTGTGAGGAGGACACAAAAAATCTGCAAAGGGATATAGACAGGCTAAGTGAGTGGGCAAAAATTTGGAAGATGGAGTATAAGGTGGGATAATATGAGGTTATCTACTTTGGCAGCAATAATATAAAAGCAAATTATAATTTAAATGAAGAAAAATTGCAAAGTGCTGCAGTACAGAGAGACCTGGGGGTCTTTGTGCATGAAACACAAAAATTTAGTATGCAGTTACAGCAAGTAATCAGGAAGGCAAATGGGATGTTGGCCTTTATTGCAAGGGGCATAGAGTATAAAAGCAGAGAGGTCCTGCTACAACTGTACAGGGTATTGGTGAGGCCACACCTAGAGTACTGCATACAGTTTTGTTCTCCATATTTAACGAAGGATATACTTGCTTTGGAGGCTGTTCAGAGAAGATTCACTAGATTGATTCTGGAGATGAGGGGGTTGACTTATGAGGATAGGTTGAGTAGGTTCGGCCTATGCACATTGGAGTTCAGAAGGATGAGAGGTGATCTTATCAAAACATATAAGATAATGAGGGGGCTCAACAAGGTGGATGCAGTGAGGATAATTCCATTCATAGGGGAAACTAAAACTAGAGGACATAGTCTTAGAATAAGGGGCTGCCCATTTAAAACTGAGATGAGGAGAAATTTCTTCTCTCAGAGGGTTGTAAAGCTATGGAATTCCCTGCCCCAGAGAGCTGTGGAGGCTGGGTCATTGAATATATTTAAGGTGGAGATAACCAGATTTTTGAGTGACAAGGGAGTATAGTGTTATGGGGGACAGGCAGGGAAGTGCTCAGATCAGCCATGATCTTATTGAATGGCAGAGCAGGCTTGAGGGTCCAAATGGCCTACTCCTGCTCCTATTTCTTATGTTCCTATATTCTTATGGAGCACTTACCACCCCATTCCTGCTTCTGGTATTTTCCGCCATTTTCGTTAAGACCTTCACACGGATAGCCCAGGTACTTGCCTGGTTTAGAAAGGGGCCTACTTGCAATATGCTAATCGGGGTCCTATGGTGTACATGGCACCCCAATGTAATGTTGATGTACCAGCGCGCACAATGCACACTCTGCCATTGGTACCAGACTAATCATCGGTCCATAAAGGCTGCTCAGATAAAGGTAAGTAACAATTTGTTTGATATTTTTATGGGGCCAGGAGGCTGACCTTTTAATGTCAGAGGATTGAATTGTAAGCATAGACTGCAGAAGTTGAGCACTGTATTGTTGAAATAAGGCAACTGAGAGGGGATCTTAAAAAGCGATACGTAAAGGGTAGAATTTCAACTTGTATCCGGGCAAAAAACTGGCATTGTGGATTGGCTGCCCATTATTGACACCATCTGATCTTCACTTCCTTTGATTTAATTTCTATTTACCCCTAGTTAATGTGTCCTGGCCAATATTTATCTCTCAACCAACATAACAAAGGCAGATTATCTGGTCATTATCTCATTGCTGTTTGTGGGAGCTTGCGCAAATTGGCTGCCGTATTCCCCACATTACAACAGTGACTACACTCTAAAAGTACCTCATTGCTGTAAAGTGCTTTGAGATGTCCGGTGATTGTGAAAGGCGCAATATAATTATAAGTCTTTCTTTAGTAATGTCAGGAATCTCTTCAGGGCTTCTCCTGTTCAAATGTGGGGTTTCTGCCAAAGTTGTGGCGGCAGAGCAGGCAAAGCTCAGAGGAAACTCTCGGTGTAAATCCAGAGCACTACTTCAAGATATACCATGAAAGTAGGACAAGGTGGCCATTGGTTTAAGCCGGTGACAGACAAATTTAGGACCTCCGTAAAGGTATTCCTATTCATACAAAGAGCGAAGGTAACGTAATGGAGGCAAAAGCATTGTAATAATTTAAAAGATGGAGGACTCTGGGGGAGGGATTGTGTCTTTATGGGAACAACGGATGGGCGGCAGGTGGTGTGATTGTGCAGCCATCAGATTTCCTTGGCGGAAGGCCCAAGCCAATTTTAAGGGATCGGCATCATTTTCTTACAAGTGCTGGAGCTGTGAATGTTCACAGGCAGCTCACCAGTCGGAGGGGTGGGAAACCCAGTAGCCCCTCCACACTGCTGAGCCAGAAGTAGTGGGTTAGGGGGGGTGGGGAGAGGGGGGTCAATCGAGCGAGGTCGGCGGGGTGGGGGGGAGGGGGTTACACGGACAGGCCAGCAACTGGTGGGGCCAGAAGGAGTGTTCATACTCCACCCATTGGTACCTCAAAATTTCACTGGGGTCCGACATATAGCACATTATAAATAGGCTCCTCCCTGAAACAGGTAGATACCTGGGCCGTGCTGATGAAGATGGTAGGGCAGATTTGGAATGGGAAAAGGGCAGTAAGAATTGTGCAATGATTTTCGGGGTTCTGTTGCTCTGTTTCTGCCAGGTCCTCAAAATCACCTTCTTGGATTTTATCTTACGATCTTGTGAAAAATTGCATCAGCACTGCATAAGAATAATTACAATTTTGTTAAATGTCAATAACTGTTTATTTTCCTGGAATTCCAGTCTTTTAAGATCCATTTACTGCGAATCTAGCAGTTTCTTTATTCTCATGGCTCCTGATAATCAAGATGGAGGAGTTAACAGATGGTCCAATAATCAAGCACTTTACCTATTATAATTCAATATTGTAATTGTATTAGCCAGTAGGAAAGAGGAATTCTCAACTGGAAAATTGCTCTTACCTGAAACTCCTGTGTGAATTTTGCCTTTTTTCTTTGATTCAAAAATGAATGCACGCCATGGAAAGTGGGGAGGGGAAGAATTGCCCTAACGAGGAGATTTATTTTAGCTCATTAACTCGAACGTATCTCTATGATGTCACTTGTTATAGCCCACATCCGCTCTGCACAGCTGCCGTCTGGTGCCTTCTCAGGACTGGGAACTACTGTGGGAATGATGCCAAATGGCATGTCTATGCATTGAATGAGATAAACATCAAGCTCCTAAGAGGGGCAATCACCCATGTATCAAGGTGTATGGATGTTGTCATTTAAATCCATGTTCTGCAACGATATCAAAGCTCCCTTTTTTCCATATTTTAAAGAATTCATGCCTACAGCCAAGAATAAATAAATAAACCATTTTGCACAAAAGACATATTCAGGTATGTACAGGTATTGATAACATGCCAACTATAAGCCTATTGAAAAATGATAGGAGAGCGAGGGTATAAAACCACATTTTTCCCATGACAGTACTCCTCTTATTTGCAACAACAAAAAACAAAAATGAATGGGGGTGAATTTCCATTGCGCCTGTGTGGGTGCGGTAACATCCAAGAGACGAGACATTTTGCGCCAGGTGCGGAATTCCCGCCCCATTTGAAAAATTCGGGTTACCGCTTCCGAAAGGAAGTGCAGTGCAAAATAACGCGCTCCGCTTCCTTTCTGGGGCAGTAGTACGGCGAAGGGGTTGAGAGCGGGGCGCAGCGCAATGCACTGGGCCGAATAGTGCTGTCGCGTAGGAGGGGGCTCTTCCCTTCATTAAAGGGAATGGTCCAAGCTGCAAACTCTGCAGGGATGAAACAGGCCACTGGGGAGTGGGGGTGCCATGCCAATAGCCCAGCACTCAAACAGAGTGCCGGGCTGAACGATCACCCCCCACCGCCCCCCCGCCACCCGCCCCCCCCGCACCCGAGGGCGCGAACGGGAGGTGCAAATGACCCAAATTTCGAGGCCATTTTCTTCTCCAAGAACAACACAACTCAAAAGCACTGAAAATCATTTCTCTTAATAAAGGACATTTTCAAATCATATCAAAATGTTGAAACTTAGTCTGGATGATAAAACATTATTAGACAGATTGCTGAAGACCTTGTTACACAGATTCACAATGACTATAGTTTATCCTTGGTCTTAAACTAGAATTGTTTATTTTTTATATTGCATGGGTGGCAATGTAAACACAGGACTTGGAGCTTTATTTGCTTGATGATATTATTCAAGTGTTCAAGATACTTAAGGGAACAGATAAATTGAACCTTGACAATATGCTCACGTTGTCACAAGCTCTAAATCCAAGGGACATAGATAGCTCAAGCCTAGAAAAGGGAAGGGGCACAGACTGTTTAGATTGCATACTTTACATAAAGGGAGTTGAGGCAGTGGTGGCAAATAATGTGGGAAATTTTAAGGGAGATATTTGGGGGAAAACAATTGAGGGGTATTGTACAATGCTTTTTTGTACTTTCCTATATTCCTATGACTTCCAACAGAATTTTAAACACAAAAAGTGAAGATTTTCAAAAACTGAATGCACAACTACATGGGGAAGATAATGAATAGGCATTATTTAATCCCATGTTCAAGGAGCGGTAATGGGAAATAACTAGGATTAATACAGCTCTAATACAAAAAGTAAGTTGGAAGATGAAAAATTAGGAATATTTAGGTTTTCTCTTTCATGCCATAAGAACACAAGAACATAAGAACATAAGAACATAAGAATTAGGAACAGGAGTAGGCCATCTAGCCCATCGAGCCTGCTCCTCCACTCAACAAGATCATAGCTGATCTGGCCGTGGACTCAGCTCCACTAACCCGCCCCGCTCCCCGTAACCCTTAATTCCCTTATTGGTTAGAAATCTATCTATCTGTGACTTGAATACATTCAATGAGCTAGCCTCAACTGCTTCCTTGGGCAGAGAATTCCACAGATTCACAACCCTCTGGGAGAAGAAATTCCTTCGCAACTCAGTTTTAAATTGGCTCCCCCGTATTTTGAGGTTGTGCCCCCTAGTTCTAGTCTCCCCGACCAGTGGAAACAACCTCTCTGCCTCTATCTTGTCTATCCCTTTCATTATTTTAAATGTTTCTATAAGATCACCCTTCAGCCTTCTGAACTCCAGCGAGTAAAAACCCAGTCTACTCAATCTATCATCATAAGGTAACCCCCTCATCTCCGGAATCAGCCTAGTGAATCGTCTCTGTACTCCCTCCAAAGCTAGTATATCTTTCCTTAAGAAAGATGACCAAAACTGCACGCAGTACTCCAGGTGCGGCCTCACCAATACCCTATACAGTTGCAGCAGGACCTCCCTGCTTTTATACTCCATCCCTTTCGCAATGAATTCCATTCACCTTCCTGATTACCTGCTGCACCTGCAAACTAACTTTTTGGGATTCATGCACAAGGATCCTGCAGGAACCACTGCTCGGGAATCCGTACCTCCACGGCCGAGGTTTTATGTGGCGGTCGGAAGAGAGGGCTGTGGCTGGTGAGGTGACCAGGGTCAGGGACCTGCTCGATGGCGGAGGAGCGGGCTGGATGGCGCCAGACACGCTGGCGCGGCGCCTAAATTCTGCCAACGTCTGCCACGCGGCCGATGCCATCGAGTCGCTAAAAACAGCTCTGGGCCCTGACTCCGTTAGGTGCATCGAGGAGGCTCAAGCACGTGGGGAGATCCCGTCCGAACTGACCCCCGTCCGGACGGAATTCCTCATCGGCGCCAAACCCCGGAACCTCCCTCGGGGGCCGGCGCCTCACAACTTGAGCCGCCTCGGGGAAATCCCCTCCGTGCCTTTCAGTTCCGCGCGGAGGGGTTTCCTGTACGGGCTGCTCCTGCACACCCTCAACTTTGCCATCCTCGCCGGCCGTCCGGACACGCCATGGCGTACCATCTTGCCGTCCGGAGGAGGCGGGGGTCCCCGATGGAGGGCACTCTACGCAGGGGTCCTCCCACTATTCATCGGGGACTTGGCCTGGAGGGTGGTGCACGGAGCAGTGCCGTGCAACAAATTTTTAAGCCGGTTCACGGACTCCCAGGCCGCCTGCAATTTCTGCGGTCTGGAAGAGTCCGTGTTCCATGTTTTTATGGAATGCACAAGGTTGCAGCCCCTGTTTTATTATTTGAAGGGGCTGCTCCTGAAATTCTGGCTGCACTTCAGTCCCACTCTCCTGTTCTTTGGGCACCCTGTGCGGAGGGGAGCGGGTAGGTCCGAAGGCCTCCTCGTAGGACTGCTCCTGGGCACGGCCAAGGGTGCCATCAGCCGGTCCAGGCAGCGGGCGGTCGAGGGGGTCGTTCAACCTGACTGCCTGCCTCTCTTCCGCTCTTACATCCGGTCCAGGGTGTCCTTGGAGATGGAGCACGCGGTGTCCACCGGTACGCTCGCGGCCTTCCGCGAGAGGTGGGCACCGGAGGGACTGGAGTGCATCATCACGCCCGGCAACCAAATTTTAATTTGATTTTACGTTTTAAAGTTTAATTTGTTTTAATTGCCGGTGCTTTTAGTGTCCCCCTCCCCTTTTATAGGGGGCACTGGAAAAAATTTGATTTTAGCGCCCCAAAAAAAAACCAAAAAAAAAAGGAAAAAAAAAAAGGGGCCTTGAAAATGTCTGCTGTGTCACCCAGGCGGGTGGCACGGTTTAATGTTTATGTTTATTTTCAGGTAAACTCAAAAGAGTTTCATGCACAAGGACCCCCCAGGTCCCTCTGCACTGCAGCATGTTGTAATTTCTCCCCATTCAAATAATATTCCCTTTTACTGTGTTTTTTTCCCAAGGTGGATGACCTCACATTTTCCGACATTGTATTCCATCTGCCAAACCTTAGCCCATTCGCTTAACCTATCTAAATCTCTTTGCAGCCTCTCTGTGTCCTCTACACAACCCGCTTTCCCACTAATCTTTGTGTCATCTGCAAATTTTGTTACACTACACTCTGTCCCCTCTTCCAGGTCATCTATGTATATTGTAAACAGTTGTGGTCCCAGCACCGATCCCTATGGCACATCACTAACCACCAATTTCCAACCCGAAAAGGACCCATTTATCCCGACTCTCTGCTTTCTGTTAGCCAGCCAATTCTCTATCCATGCTAATACATTTCCTCTGACTCCGCGTACCTTTATCTTCTGCAGTAACCTTTTGTGTGGCACCTTATCGAATGCCCTTTGGAAATCTAAATACACCACATCCATCGGTACACCTCTATCCACCATGCTCGTTATATTCTCAAAGAATTCCAGTAAATTAGTTAAACATGATTTCCCCTTCATGAATCCATGTTGCATCTGCTTGATTGCACTATTCCTATCTAGATGTCCCGCTATTTCTTCCTTAATGATAGCTTCAAGCATTTTCCCCACTACAGATGTTAAACTAATCGGCCTATAGTTACCTGCCTTTTTTAAACAGAGGCGTTACATTAGCTGCTTTCCAATCCGCTGGTACCTCCCCAGAGTCCAGAGAATTTTGGTTGATTATAACGAATGCATCTGCTATAACTTCCGCCATCTCTTTTAATACCCTGGGATGCATTTCATCAGGACCAGGGGGACTTGTCTACCTTGAGTCCCATTAGCCTGTCCAGCACTACCCCCCTAGTGATAGTGATTATCTCAAGGTCCTCCCTTCCCACATTCCTGTGACCAGCAATTTTTGGCATGGTTTTTGTGTCTTCCACTGTGAAGACCGAAGCAAAATAATTGTTTAAGGTCTCAGCCATTTCCACATTTCCCATTATTAAATCCCCCTTCTCATCTTCTAAGGGACCAACATTTACTTTAGTAAACCCTTCTTTTTCCTACAACAACTTTATTAAGGTCCAAGTTATTTCAAGACTTGGATATTGCTCTCATATCTGAGAGGCTCTGGAAACACCCATCTTTCACTCCTTGGCAGAATACAAATAAAAGCTGCTCCTCAATTCTCTCTCACCTCTGATGCCAATCTCTCACTCTTGTTCACAACCTTCCTTGTCTTTCTTTATTAGCAATACTACTATGGTCAATGTGCCTCTGAAATTTTTGCTGTCAATCTTCTGAAGTTCCAAATATGTCATCTCACATGAGCATCCTCCTTTTTTTTGTCTCTTTCCTGTTTTAAAATTATCTCCTGCTCTAGCTTATTCTTTCCCAGGATCACAAAAGTGTAGCATTTCTTATCTCCCTTCCACCTACAAGCTTTTAAAGGCCACGCTTGGCATCACCTAACCAGTACTTCTTGATTTATCTCACCATCACCCTTACCCCTTTCAGCCTTGGTGGGATCAGTTGTTCTTCACACTGATTTCAATTATTTTTAAAAAAGAACAGTTGTAATGCACAAAGCACATGGGGAGATCAAGTATTAGAGAAACTTGATTACCAATGGACAAAAGATGAGAAGAAAATAAATTAGGTAGAGCAGTCCTGATGCACAAGAGAGCTAGGGAGATGATGAATTCACAATACATAGTGCAGTCTCACTAAACATTGGGGAAGAAAATGAATTGTGGGGTGGTCCAACTTTAATGCATATGTAAGTGAATGGCGGAAATAAATTGGAAGCTGTACATTAACAATACATCAAATGGGTAGAGAGATATGGAATTGGGTAAGACCTGGTTCCAATGCAGAAAAGAGTGGAGAAGTAGTGTAGTTCTAATGTAGGAAATATTAAAGAAACATTGATGTAAAAAAAAGGCAGTTAAAACTGTAGTAAGGTTCCCCCAGTATATATGTAGAAACTAAAGAGGTCTACCTGTTAAAATTATTTAATGCTAATTACGTTCATTGTGGAGATATTAATCTTTCTTTGCAACAAAGGTTGTCAGGAATGCATCATTTATTTTATTTCATGTTGCCCATTCCTTACCTCATGGCTCGAGCAAATCACAGAACCAGTGTCCAGGGCAAAGGGCGGAGGTCAATGGTGTGAACACAGAAACCCTTACATTCCTGAAAATGACCTCCACTGTGAAAACTTGAATAACCACATAATGGACCATGCAGTCAGGTAGGCATTTTTAGCTTCTGCTCATACATCAAGAAAACATAAATTACAGGGCTACTGTGAGACACTAGAGCTTCAAATTCAAAATACATTTCAATTGCTATAATTTAAGCCCTATAATCCACTTGCAGAATTAATTTATACTTACTATAAATCACACTGGTATCATCATAACCATTCTCAATAGTGTAAAGTTTACCTGTGACTTTTATGTCAGAAGCCAGTCAGTGACAAAATGACGACTATAAGTTACACCACCAAGTTTGTAGGTCATAAAAATCTTTGCAAGGGTATGCTTTATACACCAGATCACCTCTTCCAACTCTACAATTCTCCGAGATCTCAGTGCTCAACCAATTCTGGCCTCTTTCGCATCCCTGATTTTAATCGCTCCACCACTGGTAACCATGCCTTCAGCTGCCTAGGCCCTAAGCTCTAGTATTCCCTCCATAAACCTCTCTGCCTCTCTATCTCTTTTTCCTCCTTTAAAATGATCCTTAAAACCTACCTCACCTGTCCTAATATCTCCTTATGTGGCTCCTCCGTTAAAGTACTATGTATATGCAAGTTATTGTTGTTGGTAATATGTTTGTAACATAATTTACCTGCATTATTGTAAATGATTGTAGTGCTATTAATTTACCAGTTTTAACTGTGTTAGAGTAATGTTAATTCCTCTCTGGTCTTCAGAAATATTTTTTCTCCTTTACACCAATTTTCTCCTCTCCTCTGCTGCTGGCATTAACTTATGCCGGGATATTGTCTCACGAGTATTGACTGTCCTCCAACACCTTAAACAAGAGGCTATATGTGGCTAATCCTGACCTCACCTGTCGTGCACACATTTACAACAGGAGTAACTGGATAGAAACCAAAAGTGAATTGCAGCTCCCCACACTGCTATTCAACACACACCTGAAGCCTTCCTGGCCCTTATGGCTCAGTCCAGTGCTGGGCAGTGCATTGACCGAGTCAACATGGGAACCTTTCTCAGTAAAGTTATAATAGGGTAATAAGTAGCATATGCTGAAAATTCATGCTTTTCAACACTAGCACACTCTTGTTCTTGTCCCTCTAAAATACTGTTTGCTCCAGTTTCCAGCTTATTACATTTGAAAAGTGAACCAATCCCGTGTATTTGTCAAAGGATGGCTGGCAGCACAGTCACTGAAACATCTGCCTCCCACCTAGATGATCATTGTTGAGGTCCTGGGGCTACCTAGAATTCAAGCCAGCCTACAAGAGAGTCATTAGTTTGCCATCAAATTACTGGACCATGAGATGAAGAGCTGTGCTGTGCGGTGGAACTCACACAGTTGACATACACCCCTACAAGAGCACCTGCTGTCAACCAATCATGCAGCACCATCACCGAGTCGATGCTCCTGACTGAGATCATCCTGCCCTCCTACCAAAGGAAACACACTACAGTGAATCACGTGGGGAAGGCGACGGGAAACAATGGACCACAATTGTGCCATATTTAAAATATTTTTAAAATATATAATAGAACTTTGTTAATCTGTGAAGCAAGTATATTGCAATCAGTGCTTAAGAGGTTAATACCTTTACAACCACGTGCTTAATGAAGTATAGGAAGAGTATGGTAAGTGCATGTGTACCTTTGTGTGTGTTGTTCTTAATTAAGTTACTAAAGCAGAAAGGTCACCCCCCCACATAGTAATTCCAGTGCTTGCTGTCATCTTGTCAGCCTGCCTCATGTATTACTTTAATTAGGAGGATAGATTCAGCCTACCCATTTCCCTTAACATCAAGATTTTACCTTATACATCACACTTTCCAGGATTTGTATTCTACGGCCCTTTGCTAAAGGAGCTGGATCCTCTGCTCAACTGCTCCGACACATTGCTAATATACATGCACAAAAGCTATTACAAGAAAAATAGGAGAGAAAAAAATAAGGTTTTCTACCTCTTAATTAGGCACTACAAGAAAGTACTTCATGCTCTGACCCATCACACAAGACAAATCCTTCAACATTGCAGCTTTAAATACTGTTGCTGTGGAAACCAGCAATAATCGCTCGATACCATAGTGCTGCACCTATATTAACAAGATTGCACAAAATAAGTGCAATTACATACAGTTAAGTCTGCGTGCAAGAATAGTGTTGATGCATTTTAAAAAGTGGGAACAGGTTTGTGAATATATAATTTTCTTCTCACACTTGAGCAGATTGCAGTCACTACAGACTATCTGAAGAAAAAAATAAATGGCTCGTCAGATGGGGCAACCCAATCAGGGCTGATCTGGGTCCGAGCTATGCAGAAGCAGGTTAAAATGTTCAGGTCAGTGATGCTGGCAGCTTTCTCTGCTTGCTCCACTTAAAGCAGTCAAATCCAGCGAGAAAACAATCCCACATGGAATAGGGAAAAAAAATCTAACGATGCCTTTCTCTTGCAACACATCCAACCTGTACTGACCCACAGCAAGAGATTGCTATAAAGTCTGTGTCACAACTGAAATGTGATAGAAATTTAGTAACACTGAAAAAAATCCATCTAATTGCAGTCCAGCGATTTCGCGAAGGTCAGAACCAGCATTTCTGAAGGGAAAACTGCCACTTTCCAGCTTACATCTATGTGTTCAGCGCAGTTTAAACTAATTTACAAATCAAGTCCCGACAACCTCGACAGACTGGCTGCCAGTATTTAGTAAGGAAAAGGCTAGACATGCTAAATGAATGTTCCAAAGCAAAATGTTTCCATAAATATCGGACCTTTATTAACTGTTTTTGAAATATGAATCGATCTGCTGTTTTTTTTTTGGAGGGGGTGGGGGGGTGGGGAGGAAGTCACCTAACCCTTCAGCCCAGCAGGGTTGTGAAGTACAAACTATTTGATGCTGCAGTTAGATCGTGGGGCGGTATTACCGAGAGTAGCGCCGTAGGTTAAGCGACAATGCATTTCATCAATACACAAATGTGACCATTTTGACACCGGTAATAGACACACACACACACAGCACTGTTCCAGTTAACCAGGCAATCGAGAACACAAGCGCAAACAGGAGCGTTTAAACAGCACTGTAAGTTGCTGAAATGAGCGCAGGGATAAAGTGACCGAACATACGGAACCATTCATCTTTCTATCCGCTTGGGATTTGCTTTTCTTTCTCTCTCCTGCTTCTCAAACAGATTATAAAGTGCTCGCCCCTATTGTGTACACTGCCTGTGGATTCATCTGCCTCCCCCTAACGCTCTTAAAACACAAACAAATGACGCGTCCAGCATTATTGCTGCCAGGTTTTTGCATTCATTTCGAAAGACTATTTGAACATAATTGCATTCACACAAATTAATAAATGCAACCATTGGCTTGACGGGGATTTTTTAAAAACTCCTCTGAAAGCAGTGAAACTAATATGCCCTGCGAGTCTGAGCGAAGGATCTGAGCTTACCTGTGAAGAAGTAGGTGGAGGATTTTAATCCGAACATGTTCCCTCTCAGCACATCTTTGTCACGTTAAGAAGAAAAATAACCTTCAGGGAGATCTTTTAATTGCAGAAGGAGGGAGTCGGGGGCAGGGGGACTTGATAATTCTAGGAACAAAGCATCCGAGAGGTTTCTTCGCAAGCCGTCTAGCAGAGATTCGCTGGCAAGGTATGGAGCACCGAGGAGAAAGGCTTCTGCTGCCCTCTCAAGTCAGCTGGAGGTCCCCGCCAGACACAGACAGAGAGCGAGAACAAACACAAACAAGCAGCAACGGAACGATGCGAGGAGTCAAGCGGCAGCATGAAGACACATTGAAGGGGGTTCCTCACATTGGCTCGCCGTTTCAATAAGGGGAAGGAATGGTCCCGGTCAAAGACTGGGGGGGGGGGGGGGGGGAGCTCTGCTTTCAAACTCTGGGAGACATCAAACTACAAAAGAAGCCCCTACTGGCCAAACACCAGAAGGGAACAAAATATATACATATAACGAACCCGCTCTTTCTCCACAAGATTTCTCTCTCTAACTAGCTACAGGTCATCCTCATAACCGCACGGGAGCGGGTTTTGAGCAGAGACACATATCCTTCCCCACTCCCCACCTCCTGACTTAGTCCCAGTCAGCAACACCTATTCGGCTCCACATGGCACCAGGCGGTGTATAAATATCCTGCTCTGGTTTCACTGACGCGGCTGCGGCGGCCCCGAGCAATCTTTGTGCTGGTGTGTTGCTGGCAGAGTGTCAAGCAGATTGAACCAGGGCTCGCTCGCTCTTTCCCTCTCTTGTGTCTGAGCGGCCGGGGGAGGCGCGCACACACACACGGACCGCTGACATGTTGGCCAAGACACCTCTCGCTCCCCCCTTACACACTGATTTGCCTCACTACTTTGCACCCTTACCCATGGACTACCTCCTCAAAACCTCACTCACTGTGTCCTCCAACACCCCCAGGAGGAATTCAGGAAAACCACTTAAGAATGTAACACATTTCGAAGGAGTAACCTCCCCACACACACATTTGCTTCCTCCCTTTCTCTCGCCTCTCGAGTTTGAGGCTTCACTCAAAGGTCAGGAGCCATGAGCCGGTGACCCTGTGAAAGTAGAATTGGGAGAGAGCAGGTAATGAGGTGATGTCTTGGAGGCCCCGGGAGACACCAAGTCCTGTACAATCAAAGCACTGTTTGATTTACAGCCGGGGCAGTCAGCAGACTCCTAGGAAACCGTGAAGGAACACTGGGCAGATGTCCAGGTCTCTAATAACCCTCGGATGCACTCTTCCCCTCGGATACTGTAGTTAAGAAGTCTCCCAGTAAGAAAAACAGTGGCAACTGATGCGTGACATCCCCCTCAATTGTCATACAGTATGACTTCATCCGCAATCCTTACTAAAGCCCGTTTTTGTCTCCGTGTTTAAGAACTTTATTAAGCGTTTGCTCTCTGCTGCGGGTTTCAGCGAATGAACTTTACGTGCCGAGCAGTACTTCAAATCTAATCACATAAGGCTGCTAAATCTGTTTTTAATACGACAAAAATCCCCCCAAAGATTAAGTCAGACATCTTTTATATTTTTTTGCGCGCATAAAAACATTCCGTGATAATAAATTCAACTAAACATAGTGGTACAAGGGGTTCTAATTAGTTTAATTATTTCATATGTAGATTAATGCAGAGCACACCCCTGTGTTCATTGTGCATGCTGTGCTTCCTTTCAGTAATCTACCAAAACCTACCACAGTTAACTTAACACAGTTTGTTTAACATAGAAAGTTTGCCTTGTCCCCAGATACAATGCGAACAAAAGGCAAAACAACTGCAGATGCTGGAAATCTGAAAGAAAATGAGTCCGTTGAATCCAAAGGGCCTACACCTGAAAGCTTAACTTCAATCTGTTCTCTCAATAGATGCTGACTGACCTGTTGAGTGATCCCAGCATTTTCTGTTCTTGCTTCTCAAAAATAATGATTTGGTTATCTGTATAATTGGCCTGTGATTATGCTACACTTACTAATTCTCAACATTTTAGTTTCATACCCAGGCCAGCTTACATCAGCTTAATTTAAGTGCAGAACTGCTCAACAGTGAGTTACAACCACTTACACCATACGTGATATATGGTTCAAGTAACCAATATGTTATTTCCGAATCAGTCTCTTATTGACGTATGAAAATATGCAGAGATCCCTTGTAATTCATGCATGTGCCATCCAGCGATGGTAACACTTGAAACTTCAGCCAGCCATTAACCATGAACAGCAGTGCCCACATTGGTAGGAGTCCTCACATAAATGCCCTGTCATTCCATCTGTCTCTATGCTTTTCTTTCTCTACCTCTGCCTCTGTCTCTCTCCCATCAAATCTCTCCAATTACTGTTTCCTCCACAGAGCTGAGAACATTTCCAAGGGGGGAAATAATGCACGGGCCTATGAGGTCCCCAGGCAAATATGGGAGTCAAACTCACAATAACGCACAAAAACTGCATACAACTGCTGGTCCAGCTTTATTTAGGTGAAGTGTATCGTGATATGATTTGCTTTATTATTAATGCAGTGAGAAAACATTCTGGGGCATATTCATGGGATTTACTATACATTAGTGTTTTAATGGATCAGAGGGCTCCGAATATTCTTGGTGCTCAGAGCCCCCCCCCCCCAAAATCTTAATCCGGCTCTACCCGTCTCTCTCTACCATGTGCATAGCCGTCAGTCTGCTTTGATGCTGAACTCAGCAACTGTTACACAGCCTCACCACAATACAGCTATCATGGAGAATGCAGCAGTTTTACATAATGCTAAATGTCTGTTCAATTATGTTGTCAGATTTTTTCTAAACTAACTGAATGTGCATTGAATAATCATTGAACGTATGGTATCAATAATACATAATTATGTTTGGGAAGTTTATTGAAAAAAGACTACCTGTGAATTGGGCCTACATGGTCCTTTGAACTCCTGAGCTATGTAGCTGACATCACTCAGTTGTTTCCTCTTCACCAAGTCCTAATATGTACCTCTCTTGATCTCAGCGATGAAAAAACAAAAATATTGGGATAAATTAAAGATTGAGTAATTGCTGCAGTTACCAAAAAAATACAACATAGCCAGATCTCCATTATTCACTCTGGCAGTCACCTTGAAGCAAGAAGTGGACTTTCCTTATAAGTATGTGTATTTTTGTTCCTGCACTAATAAAAAGGATAAACATTTATTCCTTGCTTGGGTCTCTGATATCTTGCAAATTATCATGCTTTTTTTGGAACTGAAATCTTGGCATGCATGCCATATATTACGTTCACATGCGCAGATCAGTGTTACTTATTATTGGAGTTACATTAATCTTGACCTGCTTAAACCTCCATGTAGTACATTTACAGGTTAGTTGGTGCACTCAGCCACTGGGAAAGTTGTCGCTAGTGTCCTCCTCAACCGTCTTATCCCTGTGGCCGAGGAGCTCCTCCCAGAGTCGCAGTGCGGATTTCGTCCCCTACGGGGCACAACGGACATGATTTTTGCAGCGTGACAGCTGCAGGGAAAATGCAGGGTACAGTGCCAGCCCTTATACATGGCCTTCTTCGACCTTACAAAGAGGCCTTTGACACTGTCAACCGTGGAAGTCTATGGAGCGTCCTCCTCCATTTCGGATGCCCCCAAAAGTTCGTCAACATCCTCTGCCTGCTCCACGATGACATGCAGGCCGTGATCCTTACCAACGGATCCATTACAGATCCAATCCACATCTGGACTGGGGTCAAATAGGGCTGCGTCATCACCCCAACCCTCTTCTCAATCTTCCTTGCTGCCATGCTCCACCTCACAGTCAACAAGCTCCCCGCTGGAGTGGAACTAAACTACAGAACCAGTGGGAACCTGTTCAACCTTCGCCATCTCCAGGCCAGGTCCAAGACCATCCCAACCTCTGTCGTCGAGCTACAGTATGCGGATGACACCTGCATCTGCGCACATACAGAGGCTGAACTCCAGGACATAGTCGACGTATTTACTGAGGCATACGAAAGCATGGGCCTTACGCTAAACATCCGTAAGACAAAGGTCCTCCACCAGCCTGTCCTTGCCGCATAGCACTGCCCCCCAGTCATCAAGATCCACGGCGCGGCCCTGGACAACGTGGACCATTTCCCATATCTCGGGAGCCTCTTATCAACAAAAGCAGACATTGATGACAAGATTCAACACCGCCTCCAGTGCGCCAGTGCAGCCTTCAGCCGCCTGAGGAAAATAGTTTTTGAAGACAAGGCCCTCAAATCTGCCACAGGGCTGTAGTAATACCCACTCTCCTGTATGGCTCAGAGACATGGACCATGTACGATAGACGCCTCAAGTCGCTGGAGAAATACCACCTACGATGTTTCTGCAAGATCCTACAAATCCCTTGGGAGGACAGACGCACCAACATTAGCGTCCTCAACCAGGCCAACATCCCCAGCATTGAAGCACTGACCATACTCGATCAGCTCCACATTGTCTGCATGCCAGACACAAGACTCCCAAAGCAATGCTGTACTCGGAACTCCTTCACAGCAAACGAGCCAAAGGTGGGCAGAGGAAATGTTATAAAGACACCCTCAAAGCCTCGCTGATAAAGTGCAACATCCCCACTGACACCTGGGAGTCCCTGGCCAAAGACCGCCCTAAGTGGAGGAAGTGCATCGAGGATGGCGCTGAGCACCTCGAGTCTCATCGCCAAGAGCATGCAGAAATCAAACGCAGGCAGCGGAAAGAGCGTGCGGCAAACCTGTCCTACCCTCCCTTACCTTCATCTGTCCCACCTGTGCAGGGACTGTGGCTCTCATATTGGACTGTTCATCAACCTAAGGACTCATTTTAAGAGTGGAAGCAAGTCTTCCTCGATTCCGAGGGACTGCCTATGATGACGATGATGATGGTGCAATGTTTTCTTAAATTCGGAATGCCATTTTCTTATTGAAGTAGCATATGCCCTTCTTCAAAGTTATAAATAAAAAGGATTTACCTCACTGATACCAGACTCTTTAAAATGTAGAAAACATAGGGTGGCTTTAGCAGGAATTGGAGGCTGCAAAAAGTCTACACATATAATATATATGTATAAAAGCAAAGTACTGCAGATGCTGGAATCTGAAATAAAAACAGAAAATGCTAGAAATCTCAGCGGGTCAAGCAGCATCTGTGGAGAGAAACAGAGTTAACATTTCAGGTCGATGACCCTTCGACAGAACTCATTATATATATTGTATCGTTTAAATCCAGAAATCCCATAATGACAAATTCAACTATTTACATGCAAACTGAATTATATCAACAACAACCAAACATTAGTTCTCAACAAATAATTTAATCATCTTAGTTTTTAGGCATAGGTATTTACATATGAGGATTTTATTTTCTTCTACCCATTGGAGTATTTTTTCTCCTTTCTGGACCCCTGTCACAAGTATCATCCACTGACTGAAAGAATAGGCAGGTGACTCCATTGTAAGTTTCCGCCGGTGTCTCTTGGGAATCGGCCTCGGGGATACACACAAAAGCAGCCTGGAGTAAGTTTCCCTCTCTATGGAAAGCAGCTAGTTTCTGTGCAGCGACTGTTCCTTTGTACTGCACCACCATAAAATTAAGTCAATCCCAATGCTTTTGGGTGTACAGGGTACCAAATTTACAGTGAGTATTGTTACATTAATTTACAGTATTCTACGGTTGAATTTTCCAATTAAAGAGTGTCACATAAATATCACTGATCCTAATGATCAAGCACACACAATTCAATTCACAGCAAGCATTCAGAACAACTACAGTACGTAATGGTGGCGAGAGATCTTGGCGGAGGTGCGACAAATGTTTGGTGTGGAGGTGCGGTGAGCGATCATGACGGAAGTGCGGCGAATGCTTGTGGCGGAGGAGCGGCAAGAGATCGTGGCAGAGGAGTGGTGAGAGATCAGCTGTGAGAGATCGTGGCGGAGGAGCGGCGAGAGATCGTGGCGGAAGTCGGAGGTCCGGCAAATGAGGGTGTGGGGCCCAGAAGAGCCGAGGGCCCAGGGGCAGCACGGGTCAGCCCACACTGCAATATGTGCATGCACTAGGTCCGTGCAGCAGAGCAGGTCTCCAGTTGTCCTGGTTTACCCTTGCCACTGGATAAAGGCCTAGCTCTGTCAAGCCCGTGTGGTGGCTGATGTGCAACGGTCACCACACGTTAAAAAAATTTACGCACAGGCATCTTCCACCCCTGGAGTTCAGGACTGGAATATAGGGTCCTCCATTGAAACATCAGTGAATTCATCCCTTTTGTTGTGGAAGCAAGTCATCCTCATTCGAGGGACTGCCTATGATGATGACATGACAATTGTATGGTAACAGGGTACATTTTTAAATGGAAACTCCACAGAACTGTGAATGTTAGAACTATGCCATCATTGTAAAGCAGATTGATTAGTCTAAAACACTGGTCTGGCAAAATCAGGCAAATAAAATACTTAAATAGTATGAGTGCTTTGTAAATACTAACCTAAATAGACATGAACTTACAACAATCCATGCCTTTCCATTTACAACAACAACAACTTTTATTTATATAGTACCTTTAACGTAGTGAAACATCCCAAGGCACTTCACAGATAAAAGTTTGACACCGAGCCACATAAGTAGAAATTAGCACAGGTGAGCAAAAGCTTCATCAAAGAGCTATGTTTTCAGGAGCGTCTTGAAGCAGGAAAGAGAGGTGGAGAGGCAGAGAGGTTTAGGCAGGGTGTTCCAGAGCTTGGAGCCTAGGCAACAGAAGGCATGGCCACCAATGGATGAGCGATTATAATCAGGGATGGTCAAGAGGGCAAAATTAGAGGAGCGCAGACATCTCGGGGGGTTGTGGGGCTGGAGGAGATTACAGAGATAGGGAGGGGTGAGGCCATGGAGGGACTTGAAAATAAGGATGAGCATTTTGAAATTGAGGCGTTGCTTAACCGGAAACAAATACAATCCTTATTTTCATACGTGCAACGCAGTGTCAACTTGGTAAATTCACAAATGATAAAGACCACAATTTAGGGAGAAGAGTATACTTTCCAATATGATTTTCAGTTTCAAAACCTTTGCATTGGAGCACAAAAACATAATTTATGATCAACATAATCTGTATCCTAATAAAGCATCACAACTTTGTCGGAGTTAAACTTGTTGATATTAGTCTTAGGTCACACAAATAAACTCAGGAAAGGGGACAGTACTTATACAGGACTGGATAGTAAAGAAGTATTAATATTTATACAGGACTGGATAATAAAGAAGTGACTGTGTTTATATAGGACTAGATAGTAAAGAAGTGACTGTATTTGTACAGGACAGGATGTTCAAGAAGTGACTGTGTTTATACAGGACTGGATATTCAAGAAGTCAGAAGTGGGGATGTTCACTGATGATTGCAGTGTATTCAGTGCCATTCACAGCTCCTCAGATAATGAAGCAGTCCATGCCCGCATGCAGCAAGACCTGGACGACATTCAGGTTTGGGCTGAGAAGTGGCAAGTAAAATTCACGCCACACAAGTACCAGGCAATGACCGCCTCTAACCACTGCCCCTTGACATTCAATGGCAATACCATCGCCAAATCCCCCCACCATCAACATCCAGGGAAGTCACCATTGACCAGAAACTTAAGTGGACCATCCACATAAATACTATGGCAACAAGAAGAGTTCAGAGGCTGGGTATTCTGCAGCGAGTGTCTCACCTCCTGACTCCCCAAAGCCTTTCCACCATCTACAAGGCACAAGTCAGGAGTGTGATGGAATACTCTCCACTTGCCTGGATGAGTGTAGCTCCAACAACACTCAAGAAGCTCGATACCATCCAGGTCAAAGCAGCCCGCTTGATTGGTACCCCATCCACCACCTTAAACACTCACTCCCTCCATCACCGGCATACCGTGGCTGCAGTGTGTACCATCTACAAGATGCACTGCAGCAATTCACCAAGGCTTCTTCAGCAGCACCTCCCAAACCTGTGACTTCTACCACCTAGAAGGACAAGGGCAGCTGGCACATGGGAACATCACCACCTCCACATTCCCTTCCAAGTTACACACTATCCTGACTTGGAAACATATCGCCGTTCCTTCATCGTCGCTGGGTCAAAATCCTGGGACTCCCTCCCTAATAGCACTGTGGGAGTACCTTCACCACACGGACTGAAGATGTTCAAGAAGACGGCTCACCATCATCTTCTCAAGGGCAATTAGGGATGGGCAAAAAATGCTGGCCTTGCCAGTGATGCCCACTTCCCATGAAGGAATTAAAAAAAAAGAAGTGACAATGTTTGCACAGGATGGGATGTTAAAGAAGTGACAGTATTTATACAGGACTTGATATTAAAGGGGTCGAAATTCGGTACCGCCATTTTGAGGTGGTTCACCGCCTGAGAGAATATTTTAACGCCTCGCTTTAGGTGCGGTCAGTAAACATGAAATTCAGTGTTGACGCCTAAAATCATGGTGTTGCACACTTAGCTGGATGCGCTAAGTTGCGTTAAGTGGGTCATTAAGCATGGGCTCAACATCCGGGAGTTAGGCAGCATTTGGAGCTGCGCCACAGACATAGTGGTGCCACCTGGATTTAACTGAGGCGTTGTATTGGCCGCCTCAATGCCTCGTGGGTATATTCGCTTCCTAGGCACTCACTCAGATGGTGAGCATGGCAGACCTTGCAGCAGCAGCTCATCAACGTGCCCATCGGTTCACGGACGCCGCACTTGATGACCTGGAGAGCCGTCGGCAGATGCTGAGGACATACATACCGAAGGCTCTGAAGGGAAATAGCAGAGCAAGTGTCTGCAATTGACATGGTGCCTAGGGCAGCGATGCAATGCCGAAAAAAGTGCAACGACCTGACGCGGATAGTGAGAGTGAGTATCTTTAATTTCAAACTTCAACATGCTATGCTCTGACCTCAATGTGCACTCTCTGCTCAATGTAGTGTTTCGGAATCCATGCTCTAAGTTGGTGATGCCACAGTCAAGGTTCCCATTTGCAGCCTCACTCACTGCAAGGGCCTGCATGCGCTGTTAACCTTGCTATTCAGTTCTGCAGACCCACCCCTCATGTTGTTGACTCCTCAGTCTTCATATGCATCTCGAAGACAGTAGCCTCCCCATTACTGTTAGGTCCTGGCGCCTTAATCCCACCATTGCCACAGCAAGTCCATGCAGCGAATGGTACTTACAGCGAACTATGAAGACTGTCATAGAATAAAATGTACTAAAGTATGTAAGTCACTTGGAACACACTGAAAGTAGGTCTCTGACTCCGACTTTCTCTTTAATGTTACAGTCGAAGCTCGCACACAACCGACGGGAGCAAATGTGGACTGGTAGAGGGGAGCCAGACCTCCAAGTGCTCAGTTCGTTGGAGAAACGGATAGCTGCCCTGATGGGTGTCCAAGTTGATTCAATGGCGGTGGGTGCAGCCGACCCCCCTTAGGACAGTACCGGTATGCTGAGTTCCGTTGCAGTGACCTGCAGGGCACTTGGCCCTCACACCTTTAACGTGCAACTATTCACGAATGCCTTTCCCATTCCTGCTCTCCTCCCCTGCAAGTAATCACTGTTCTGTATTTGTGCTTTCAGATGATCAGCTAGATGCACTGGGGCATTCTTGGGCACCTTCCACGGGTGCAAATGGTGGCGATGATGAAGAGGATGAGGAGGAGCAGGAGGAGGAGGAGGAGAAGGACACCTCATTTGACCTCATGCAGGAGGATGCGCCTTCTGAGAGCAGGGCCAGCATCGCCATTGAGGAATGGGTGGTCGGGGAGGTGGAGGTGGGTGATGCTCCGGGACCCAGTGGCCTCCAGCAATGCCATGGGGGAGGGGAAGTCCGGGAGGCAGCACCCCAGAGGATGAGTGCGTGCCTGAGTGCTGCTCAACAGCACTCTGACGATGAGCCCGACCTGGAGCTTGTCATAAGACAATCCCTACAGTTGCACAGTGATCTGCTGGGTAAAATAGCAATGGTGCCCCAGAGTCTCGATGCACTAGCTGTGAGGATGGAAGAGTCCACCTCAACTATTGCTTATGCCTCTCAGCAGCCCACTGAGTCCACCCTTGGTAGATGCCAACAGATGCTGAAAGTGACCCAACATGGTGGCACCAGCTATGGCTGACGTTGCAGTGGCCATTGAGCAAAGGCCGATGCTATTGTAGGCCTCCATACTCAAATGTCATCAGTGCGTGGTGTTCTGAGTCAACTCTCTGGTGTACTGCAGTCACAGACACTCGAGATGCTGAGGCAAATAGATTCAACGGATGCACTGACTGCTGCCATCTAGTCTGGGGCCTCATCAGTTCAACAGGGACCTAACCTCACTGACCTAGGGCAGGAATCTGACCTCACCCAGATTTCTGATGATGATGATGCTCTGCTCCGGGGGAGTATCAGCCGGTTGGGCCAATTTCAACGTGATGTTGTTTCTTATAATGACATAATTCTGCCTTCGCAGCTGCCTCTCTCTGCAACCCATCCACAACAGCATGCTTCCAGCCATGCTGAGGTAATTTATTGCCATTGTGTTTTATATAAGGTCTTTTCTTCGAGAAGCAGTTCAGAGTTACTCAAGCTGGGTCTTCCAGGGCCCAAGCTGGTCGGGGTGTCATGATAGGCCATCATGTATGGTTGCGGCTCCAAGTCAGCAACCGACTACCAGCCTTGCTGAAAGCCCTGAGACCCCATTGTAGAGGCGCAGTAGGCATGGGGAGGGGGCAGGGCAGGGGGGAGAAAGGAAGAGGTGGTAAAGCTCTCTTTAAGACAAAGTAAAGACATGTGGGAAGGTGGCCACATATGCTCTCACCTTGTGTAGATATGAGCTTTAAAAACTAGTTGCACTTGTATGACCCACCAAACACTTGCTTGATAGTCAACAGAGATGGCTAGGTTATTGCAATGTGAGATCATATAAATTGTTGCACTTGGATGAACGATGCAACAATTGTTTGGTACTTGCCAGAGATGGCTACCTTGTTACAAAATGAACTGATGTCAATAGTTGCACTTGGATGTCTATGAGAAGTTTGAATGGGGTTTTGTGGGTATGTTGATGTGTTGGGGATGAAGTTGTTTTGTGCTTGTTTTCAGCAAACATGATTTATGTCTGCAATAAAGCAAGTTTAGATTGTTGACATGATGATGCATACAATCAATGACTCCTTGAACCCTGGGGAAACCCACTATCCTGGCAAAGCCACGGGTAAGCTCATTCTGGTCTTCGCTTGACATGCTGAACTTGATGTAATTTATTTGTTTGTCGTAGAGAGCGTCGGTCACCTGGCGAATGCAGCAATGTACTGCAAACTGCGAACTGTTGCATATATCGCCTACAGGAGACTGGAAGGAGCCGGTTGCATAGAAGTTCAGTGCTACTGTTACTTTCACTGTCACTGCCAGCTCCTTGCGGAACCTCAGCCTTCTTAAGCACTGATACTCGGACATCTCAAGATAAGAGTAATGCGCACGGTAAACCCTGCGTGTGTACGGCCTCTTGCCCTGCCATCTGGGGCCTCTCCTCTGGGGAGGATCCACATTTGGCCTAAGCTGTCTCTGCAGCCGGCGCCTTTCAAGTCGGCGCCGCAGGACGGCATGGTGTGTGATCACTGCCCCCATCACTTGGCAGAGGTCACAGCGAAGTGCAACTTTCAAATCTTCCCGATATGGAACCCAACAATGTGTCCGAAATACTAGTACTCAATCTAACAAGTCAACAGCAGTACGATGCCAACACCCTACTGTCTGTGCCAGCATCAAATGCTGAGCCCTGGCTGCAACTCCCTTTAAATAACGCTCCGGATTAGTTTCTCCACCTTGTGCAGTCCATTTTTTCAGGCATCATCTACGCCAGCCTTTAAATGAGGCAGCAAAAGTGAATGTGGCGAGAAGGGCACCAAGGAGGTGCTTCACGCATACTGACATCATGCCGCGAGATGTTAGCCGGCGGGACCTAAAATTTTAACGTCCTTAAAAAAATTATCACTGAATTTTGCGTCAGGCGTGAACAGCACCCAGCGCCACTCCCAATGGCCTAACTCCCAGTTAACATCTAATACCGGCGTTATCAGCAGATGTTAGCAACCGAATTTCGAACCCGCAATGTTTATATAGGACTGGATAGTAAAGAACTGACACTGTTTATACAGGGCTTGATAGTAAAGATGTGACAGTGTTTATACAGGACTGGATATTAAAGTGAGTGTTTATACAGGACTGGATATTAAAGTGACAGTGTTTATACAGGACTGGATAATAAAGTGACAATGTTTATACAGGACTGGATATTAAAGTGACAGTGTTTATACAGGACTGGATAATAAAGTGACAATATTTATAATGGACTGGATATTAAAGTGAGAGTTTATACAGGACTGGATATTAAAGTGACAGTGTTTATACAGGACTGGATAATAAAGTGACAATGTTTATACAGGACTGGATATTAAAGTGACAGTGTTTATACAGGACTGGATAATAAAGTGACAATGTTTATACAGGACTGGATGTTAAAGTGAGTGTTTGTACAGGACTGGATATTAAAGTGACAGTGTTTATACAGGACTGGATAATAAAGTGACAATGTTTATACAGGACTGGATATTAAAGTGACAGTGTTTATACAGGACTCAATAGTAATGAAGTGACCGTGTTTATACAGGACAGGATGTTAGACAGATCACAGTGTTTATAGGGCTGGACATTAAAAGTCACATTGCTAATACAGAGCTGGATGTTAGAGAGGTGACTGTGTTTATGCAGGGCTGGATGTTAGAGAGGTGACTGTGTTTATACAGGGTTGGATGTTAGAGAGGTGGCAGCAGGATCAGACTGGATATCTAGGAATTCAGGAGATTTCCTGAGTATCCCAGTGAATGTTTCCAAGGCACCTCATTACTGGTGTCCTTCTTTTTCTGTGAGAATCCCATGCCCTTTTGGGATAGTCAGTCCAGTTCTGAGTGACAGTATTTATACAGGACTGGATGGTATTGAGGTGACAATGTTCATATAGGACTAGATCATAGAGAAGTGACTATGTTGATACAGGACTCAATACTAGAGAAATAACTATCTCAATAACTAGAGAAATAACTGTTTGTGTAGGACTGTGTGTTAAAGCAGATATAACACAATATGTTAGAGCACTGACTGTTTATGACAGATGATGTTTGGGTGTCAGAAAAGTGAATGTGTTTATAGAGAGTTAGATTTTAGAGAAGTAACCATTTTTATGCAGGCTTAAATGTTAGACAGATGGCTGTGTTTATACAGTATTGGGTGTTATGAGAAGTAACAGGGTGCATATATTGCTGGATGTTAGGAGAATGAAGAGGACATTATTGGGATGTTACAGAGCATGCTGAACAACATTACAATCTGCTCCCTTTAGGATCACTGATCTTTAACCCCAGTTTATTATCAAGGTATCTCAACTTTCTCTCACTATCATGTGATTAACTTGCGTTCTTTGTGTAGTATCATCAAAACTGAGTGTTGCGCTGATAACTCATCACCCTCATTTTTGCTCAAGTTTTTTGTTCTTTTTGTCTATTTTATGTAGACAAAAATGTTTCAACAGATCAGCAGGACTTAAATGGATTGGGGCTTGCTTTACTCCTGGCAGACATTTAGTCTACATCACTCAGCATTTGGACTGTGAATCAAAATAGTTGGGTGACCCAGCAATGTGCAGAGCAGTGAACTATGTTCTGTTTTTATCAGATAGACTGGTGCAGGGGCTGTTATGGCCTGGTGAGCTGATTAATTATTCAAGTGTCAGTCAGTAACTTTGCAAGGGCAGGATGTCGCGTTATCAGCCTTGCACTTGGGAGTCTATTCATTCTGTGTGAGCAACGGTCTGTCAGACATCTACTGAGCCAAAGCATGTAGCACAGAAAATGTGGAATGGATTTCTCATAAGATGGCACTTCTCTCATTAAATAGACTCTATGACCAGCAGGAATAACATATACAATTTCTCTACAGAATTAATATTATGTCCAATTATAAAAGGGCATTGGTGTTCATAAATACATAAAATCTGCATATGGAATTTTTTTTTACATTTGTGTTTTCCTTTCTCTGTACTTTTATTATACTTTATATAATTTGAGGTGCTAATTAGTTCCTGTGACAAAAACATAACTTTTGCCTATATTACATTTCTGACTTGGATTCTTCATAGCTAGAATTAGCATGTAAGGGATTAAAATCCCACAGGCATGCAGAGTATTTCTCAATAGAAAAGCTATCATCTCAGAAACATGGACAGGCTTACTGCAGGGGCTTCACTAAGTGTGATTTTTTACAGTAAGCACAGTGCTAAGGTGTAAATTGATTAATATTGCCGGAGCCATTGCATTCAATCACACTCTTCCTTGCTGTTGTCAAAACTTGGCTACCCATTCATTAGTGCAGCTTTCTGTAATTCAATAGTGCAAAATGTCTACCCCAGTTTCCCAATATTCCCAAAAGAAACCTAGGGGGAGAGTTTAATGCCACTTGATATTGCCAACAACAGGCTCAGTCCATTTTGAAGGCCAGGCCACCTTACCATATGGCCACCTGGCTGCAGGTGCCACATGGTCACATGGTGGCTCCAGACCGGCACAATATTGGACAGCCCAGATGCCAACTTGGCCAGCATATTAAATAGGTCTCTGGATGTGGGGGGTGCAGGGTTATTGTTTCTGGAAGCGGAGGAACTCGGTGCGGCACTCCTACTCCTAGTCCACTATTGTTGTTTGGCCAAACAGTCAGCAAGACTTACCTTTTAGGGATTATTGGTGCTTTCATCTCTGGCTTCCTCATCTACCACCTTAATCATACAGTAGAGGAGATGTGTCTTGAAACAGATTTAATGTCTTTTTTCCCAGTTATATATTCATTTGCTACACAGCTGTTATATATAAAAGATAAGTTGTGTCTATTTGCAATACCAATTTCTGATTGTTCCCCTTGGAGGACAAGAGCAGATTTCTGATTGGTCCTCTTGGAGGACAAGACGCACCCAACAGTTTGTCTGAAATGTGTAATTCGATTCTGCCTGCAAGATCTTTGCAAGGTGTAAGTTAATCTATTCATTGTAACAGCTAGGCTCCAAAGCTCACAGTGCTAATACTACTGCTTTCAGGGAACAGACAGGGCTCACCCTCCTGGGTTAGGAGTACTCACAGAATTCACAGCACTCACACTGCTGAGTTCAACTAGGAAGGGGTGAGGCCATGGAGGGATTTTAACAAGAGGATAAGAGTTTTAAAATCAAAGTGGACAATGTTCCCCCTAATTTTTTGGGGGTGCACGGTTCCTTTAACGGGCTGCGTGGCCCATTGAAAATTTCACGCATGCACAAAATCTCCCATTTAAAAGCCGGTAAGCGGCCTGTGCGGGACCGCCGGACAGCTGCACAGCTTAGCGGGAACGTTGTTGTTGGGCCATGAACCAATGTGGGTCAATGAGCACAGGGGTGATGGGTGAATGGGACTTATTGTGTGTTAGGATACGTGCAGCAGAGTTTTGGATGAGCTCAAGTTCATTGAGGGTGGAAGATGAGAGGCTGGCCAGGAGAACATTGGAATAGCCGAGTCCAGCAAATAACACACAGATGTAATATTCTACATGTTGTTGGACCAACACAGAATACGATCTCATTTTTAAAAATTCATTTATTTATTGCCCATCCCTAGATGCCCTTGAGAGGGTGCTAGTGAGCTGCCTTCTTGAACTGCTGCGGTCTGTGGGGGTGGGGGGACGAGAGGGAGAACATGGTGTAGATGTAAAGGGGGTGGGGGTAGAAGAACGTGACCAGGCCTAACAAAGGATAAGAGAATGTGATCATTCTTCCCATCTGAATTATGTTCTTGGATCAACCCCTACCCCACTTTAGACCTGGATCACATTCTTCCCTCCTCCCCATTGTGCTCTTCACAACAAGTTCCTAACCTTCTCTCTCCGAGCTCCTGACGTTCTTCACTTTCTCTCCCAGGTTCCTAACCTTCTCCTCCCTCTTGAGTTCCTGACTCTCCCCCCACCCACCCTCCCCCGAGTTCCTGAGCTCCCAACCACCCCCCCCCCACACCGCCCCCCCCCCCGGGTTTCTGACCTTCTCCCACCCTCCTCCCGCCCAGAGGTCCTGACCTTCTTCCCCTCTCTCCGAGCTCCTCTCTCCCCTCTCTGAGCTCCTCTTGCCATCGCCTGCCATCCCCTCTCCTCCCCGCCACCCCCCCCCCCACACCCCCACCCCATCCGATCCCCTAACTTTCTCCGCACGGAGCCAAGGAAAGAGTTGCGATGCAGGCTACAGCTGCCGCATGGTTTGGTACTTCGCATGCGCGACCAGATCGAGTACGCAGTACCAAACGGGCACTCGTGCACAGAGGGGGTCAAAGATTAGGGTCAATTTGAACCCGGAGTGGGTTTCAGGCTGGCGGGGCAGGACAAGTGGCCTAGATGTCAGATCCAGGACATTTTAATTTCCAGGCCTGAGCTTAAATTGGAATGGCGGGTATTCCACCCTATATATGTGCAAAGGAATAAGATGCTGTTATGCCATCCACTTCACAAAAACCCAGACAATTGATGAGAGATAGGAGAAATATGTTGACCTCAGGGATTTCTTAGGAACCCTGATATATATTCCCAAAGGATTGAATACCACTAGATTTTAAACCTGTGCAGTAAGTTCTGATCTGATTCAAGCATTGTATGGTTTAAGTTTGACTTCCTCTGACTAGTACTCTATGGTTCAACATTGGCCCAGAAATTGCGGTTGAAGGCTTCCTGCGGATGGATGCCTCCGACCTGAAAAATGTCTACGAATCTACCTGGTGATCCCGAAATTTCAGAGGCTTGCGGTCCTGGGCCCCTATGCGAAGGCCTTCGTAGGCGCACCCATATCCCAAGAGCGTAAGGGTGTCTTACGCATCAATGGGATCACATGGGCCGGCCCATCCTATCAGAGTAAGGGGATCCCCATTCATACTTATGGTGATCCGCATGTATGGAATCACCACAAGTATGAATGGGAATACCCCAAAAGCACACAAACACTGAAAATAACAACAACAAAAATCACATATTTCAAATTCATAAAAATAAAATTTAATTAATTTAAAACAAAAAATAAATTTTTTGAAACATAAATTTACATATTTTAAAAGGTCTAAAATATTATTTAACAGAATTTTAAATGTTAAAATTATTTTTAGAAATGTATTTTTCTGTTTAAAAGTCTTACGCTGAAAAAGGCAGGCATTACGTCTGCTTTTTTTCAGTCTTAAGAATTTGAAGGACATTCGCTGGGCAGGACTTGGGCAAATAGTGGAACTCTTCACCTGCAGAGGCCCTTTAGTTTCGGATGCGGATGATCAACTTTTGAGCGATCGCAAGTGCTGGGTTTAGGTGCATGCGCCTCGCATACCTAAACTTGGAACTTGCAGGGACCCCACGAGCACATGCACACCTCATACGCGCCCATGGGGAGTGCAATTTCAGGCCCAATCTGTTTGCTTTGTTGATTACTGTTTCAAGTGGTTGGAAATGCTAAGCATCCAATCTACTATTATCCCTAGATCTCTTTCAGTTTCACTTTTAGTTATTTCAAAGCCATAAATGGAGTATATTTGTTGCCCATTTTTGTTCCTAGGTTCAACACTTATATCCTAGGTCTAATACTTTTCACTTATATCCTTATTAAATTTCTACTCCTACAGTCCTAATCATACTTATTTACGTCTAACTCATTTTATGACAGCCATTTGTTGAATTTCTTATGCTTGAGTTTGGTATTGTGTCTGAATTTTATCATTTTGCACTGAGCTTCTGAATCCAAGTTATTAATGTAAATTAGCAATAGCAGGGGTTTCAATAGCAATCCCATTCAGCACTTAACCCCAGCCTGACGTCACTACTGTAACAACTATACAGTACCTTCTATCCTTCACCCAGTTTCTTATCTATTCTCACATTTTACTAGAATCCAAGGCACTTTAAATTTAGGTATAAGAACAGAAAATGTTGGAAATACTCAGCAGATCAGGCAGCATCTGTAGAGAGAGAAACATTTTCAGGTCGATGACCCTTCGCCCAGAAATAACAGTAGGCAGCTGTCTTTCATGTAGAACCTTATTAAGGGCCTTTTCAAGGTCCAGTTAGACTATGTCATAGGGCTTTTTACAGTCCTCTTGGGAGATGCTATTACCTCAAAAATATCAAGGAGGTTGGTCAGGCAAGCATATTCCTCTTCTGGATCCATGTTGGCTACTGTTTAGTAGGTTGTTATCACACAGCTAATCCTTAAATTTCCTCTTGATAACCAATTCTAATATTTTTCTGCATATTGATGTAAGACTGATTGGTCTGTTTTGTAAACATTTTTGAAAATGGTCACCATGTTAGCCCACTTCCAATCCACCAGAACTTCCACAGTATTTGCCAAGTCCCTCATAATGACCATCAGCACCTCGCAAATTTCACCCCATATCTCTTTTATTAGATGAGAATAGATACAATCCATCGTGAGGATTTATTTTTAATCCGATCATGATCACTCATGACGTATCCAGATCAAAACAAACTTATTTTTTTCTTGCTTGTCTTCTAACTGAACAGAAGTCATAATTTAACTTGCTCCAAACAAGCCAAACTTCCTCCATATATCTAGCATAGCAACCTGCGTCTACAATGATACTCATTTCACTGCTGAGTGCCATCTTGTTAGTACGTATATAATTGCCAATTTTTTATTTGGTAAAGCTCAAATTCCATACTGCAGTAGAAAACAGTGTGGTATCTATTTTTAAATGAACTTTCTTATCAATTTCATAGAATCTTCAAACCAACGAGCCCTTTTCTGACAGATTAGTTCCATCTTGGACAGGTCCAGGAGGATCACTGATTACCTGAAATATAATTTTCTGAACTTGATTTTTAAAAAAATCAGTTTTAGAAATGTTGTTATGGGTTCAGAAACGATTTTGTTCCTCGCATTAAATGATGTAACAGATTGTGTTAAAAGCCGACCTTCTATCTTCTTATGTGCTAGGTTTTTATTTGCAGCAGGAAAATGCAGCAGTAACACAAGGGCTTTGCTAAAGTTTCCTACAGACACAGCCATAGCTGACTTTTGATATAATATTGCACCATTTAACTTCACCATCGTTTTGCTGGAGGTTCTGGCAGTTTGCCCTCAGGCCACTTTCAATGGAGGATTTTATTAGCTTTGTCTTCAGCTCATTACAAATAATCAGAATGAACATCTGGTGCATTTTTTAAAAAGCAGGAGGAGAAAAAAAACGTTGTTTCAGATCACAAGTAAATAGAATTATTGCCATCAGGCATAGGAAACTGGGATTATTCTCCATCCCTCAAATAGCCAATGGCTAAAAACTTCAAATCAGGAGAAATATTGCAATTGACTGTTCTTAAATGTGAAGTCTATTTCAGTTTGGATTTCTAAGGCTCCAATATCAACGCTAGTCATAATATTGGGATGTACTCTTTCGTTGTTCTAAGTCAAGGAGGATGAGAAGAAGCTATAAACAATCTTAGTGTTCATTTCTCCCTTGCTTTCGCAACGTTGCCCCCATTTTTCCTCAATTCCCTACTTTGCTGAGTTGGTATTTTCTTATTTTTCCTCATTTTCACTTTGCTCCTCATGAACTGAAACCTCCATGTGGAAAACAAAACTTTAATCAACATTTTTAAATAATATTTTTCTTTCATAATGAAAATCAAATAAATAAATCATCATTTTGATCACAGTTCAGTATAAGTAACGATCAAAAATAACACTTTTAACTTATGGTCAATTGAAGTATATAAATTAAGCTTACCAATAGCACCTTAGAACATCCTCAAAGGATCCCAAAGCACTTCACAGCCAATCAATTATAAAGTATAGTCACTGTCATCATGTTGATAAATACAGCAGGAGCCAATTTGCACATAGTAAGTTCCCACAAACAGCAAATCGGTTGAATGCCCAGTTAATCTGTTTCTCAATTTGTTATTTGGGGTAGGAATGTTGGCCAGGACACCAGAGTAACTCTTTGCTCTTCTTTGAACAAGGCAACCAAATCTTTTACATTCACCTGAACAGACAGGCATGAATTTAGTTGAAAGATGGTACAGGCTCATCTCTCAGAAACCCACACTTGCCAGTCAAACTGTGCAACAACCAGATCTACAGGTCGACTGGAGCTCTCATCGAGCAGACCAAAGGAGCACTAAAACAATAATCATGTGATGTGTGTGGGAGCTAGAGAGTGACGTGAAAAGAGTAAAGGAAACGAAAATGGCCAAACACCCTGTTGTGTGTGACCTCCAGCCTCAGCATCTCAAACGCTACACTTCCTCCCTCTGCAAATGATGTCAGTGGCAGCATCCTACATTGGAGTGAGAATTCACAACGTGGTTGTACCTCCCCCAGTTCTTTCAAACTGTTGTGTGCAAGCTTGCCTTGCAAGGACCAGGGTTACTGTGTGGGACGTGAAAGAGTATTGAATATGTCTGAGACAGCTTTGCATAGTGTGCATCGTGGGAGGAACCAGCAGCAAATATGGGCAAGAGGGGGAAGTTGTTGGATGAGAGTGTGCAGCTTGAAGTATCAAATAATTTAACAAAACAGTAAGAATTAATCCATCCAAACAAAATAAAAGCAGAATGTTGTTTGTGCCAGTTTTGAGGACAGTAGCAGGCATTGTGTGTGAGCAGAAGGAGATGTGGTGAAGCGTCCTGTTGTTATTGGAGGAGAGGTTTGTGCTATGGGAGGGAAAACTGGTGTTGCAGGAATTTGAAGACGAATCTTACCTTGGTAGTTCTGGTAAGATCATTAAACTTTTTCTGGCACTGCAGCTAGGTTCTGGGAGTGATGCTGCTGGCATTGACTGCTCGGTCACCTCTCTATGCATGCCGACTTATTTGTCAAGGCACCCACCTGCCATCTGAGGGAAACAGAACCTCCTTCCTGGGCCTGATTTCTTCAATAAGATAGCAGTATCAAAAAATTGGAGTTCCCTGGCCATTGACATTAAGCCTGCTGCCCCACAATATGCTTTCCACGCACCATCATTGAAAATTACACCTCCACTTTAAAGGTACAGGATGGCTTTAAGAAGTGTCAGGCCTGCCAGATCTCCAGCCCGTGCAAACAGCCAGCTGCCCATAAGTAATGCGATTAGCACTGGCAGTTTGCTACTTATATTTAACTGAAGCCCAATCACCAAAATTGATTGGGCCTCCTGCTGATGTCATCAGACAGGCAGACCGAGCGCCCTGCCCACTTTATGCTATCCAACCCCTCCCCCAACCATAGATTAATGTTGATCACTGGAAAATAGCAGAGTCAGTATATAACATAACACAATATATATCGAACAAAGAATTTCCTGATAAATTACTTGTCAATAAGCTTGCAGTGTTTACACCAGAACTATTAATCCTTTATCAATTGTCTGTGTTAATTACTGTAGCTACTATTGATTCCCAAAACCTTGTGCAGATGAAGAACACCAACCTACTCTTATGGAGCGGAAATCGCAAACCCCACTAATATGTGTATGTTTTTTTTTACAGCTTTAACATTTTCATCAAATTTTGATTGTCAGGGCACAGTCTCTTGACTCAGACTTCCTTCTTACCCCCACCCCCATGTTGTTCCCAAACACTTAAAATGACATTTATAGTATATCACAGACAGAATCACAATATTTCCTGCTTTATAACCATTACTCTTAGATTAAATTGCAGCCTTGATATCACTGCATGATATCTATTTTTTTTTGTAATTGCACACTTTAATTTTAGGATTGCTTTTAGTCAGTTTTTGCTCTGTTTCTGTGCCATCAGCAGCCACTGGTGCAGATGATGACTGGACAAAAGAATTGTATTCTCATCATTAGGTACTGTCATTAACTCTGGGTGATTTCATTGTCTTGTTTTCCAGTTACGTGCATGATAATCCAGCTCCATCACACTGCTGGAATCAATAACTCCTCCAGGCCAGGAGTCCCTGGGTAATCCAGTCAGCCCTCACTCTTTAAGCAAAAATATGCATAGGAAACAAGAGAGGTTATTTTCCTCTCCTTGCTAAATATAATGGAAAGGTAGACACAAGTAAAAATGATGTAATGTCAGCAGAAAGCACTAACGCACATCAGCGAAAAGAGAGAAATAGTACACAATTTTTGCTTGCAAAAGCGTCGGGTCAGCATTCCACAGCTGCAGATATATCAGTGGCAAGTGCGATCGAAGTCGCCAATGTGAGACTCAGATGAATTAACTCCCAGGCTGTATTTGAATATGATTAAGGTCTGCCCACCGATAATGTCGAGAAACACGTGGCCCACCCATTTTTATGGTGCAATTTCTGGCGGATTATCTGAGGCCTATTTAAAGTGGGAATGCACCTCTTAAAGAAAAGTTGCTCTACCTGCTTTTATATTTTGTGGCAACACTGTGGACTAAATCATCTTGGCAGTGATGCTTAGTGAGAGTGGGCGAGGTGATATATCTGCTCACTGGAGAGAGGGAGGGCCCTATTTATTGTCTTCTGTATTTTTCCATTGGACCTCTGCTTCTTGCTCAAGGGAGGCGGTGGTTAATTGATCATGTAATGTTATGTTTACTGCACCTACTAATGGTGCAATATATTCAGTAGTTTTAGACCACTCTCTATTTCTAAGATATTATGGATACTAGTATACTTCCCACTGCATTGTTTCCATTGAGTCAGATGCTATATTGCTGTGTAACATTAGGACTATTGTACTGTGTAACACACTGGGAGAATATTAATCCACCTGCTCAATGCTCAATGGGAATAGAACTGGAATGCAGTTAAAATAGCTGTGCAAACATTTACCGGCCCATTACCATTTGACTCCCGCCCACTGCCATTTTAACTGGGGCCTTTATTTAGTGGGCCAAGACACCCTGCATGACTCAGATGGGAGCCTCATTATTGCATGCAAATAGTGGTTCTATGATGTCATTAGCACCCAAATGGTATTCTAACGGCCTACTGTAAATCAAGGCAGTAAAGGAGAGGACGTGCTCTATGGTAAGTCAAAAACTTTGCTCACTGGGGCCAGAAGGAGCAGGAATGTTGCTCTGGGCTGCACAAGGATCCTTTGAGCCTCTGCTCCCCTGGGATTCCCTGCCTTCCCACCCTGGAAACAGCTCTGACCTCTCCCTCCTACGATTTATCTTGGTGCTGGTGGGTGGCCTCAGGTCCCACGATTTTGACCTGCCCGAAGCCTGTTTCCGGCAGGCAGCTGGCCAGCAGGATGCAAATAAAGCCTGAGAGTTAAAATATCTCGGGCCTCAAATTGATTCTGCAGGGCAGGTTTGACACTTGCCCCACCCTCCACCCGTCCAAAACCCGCTCCCAGTTAGAAATCCCCCAAGATGCTACTGTAGGGAAAGGGTTGGGACTCGGTTGGACATATTCCTGGAGTTAATTACTTCCTGCCTCTAACTGCCCCGCCCTCACGCTCTCGCCATTGGTCGCCCGACATGTCCATCCTCGAGGTGTACCATCTTCCTGCGCCAATTGGAAAGCGAAAAGACTCTTCGTTACCCAATTGGATAACTCTTCACTGTCAATCAACAGCCTTTTTTCTCATGTCTGTTATTTTTATAACACAAAAGTGTTCAAATACATTTTTAAAACTATTTTTGAAGCCCCTCTGATTTTTCTCCTTTGTGTCCTGCAGATTTGTCTTTAATTCCTGGAGACCCCTGGGCAATCCTGGAGGGTTGGCAACCCTAGTTGGGACAGGAGTGGGATGGAGAAAGGGGCCATCTTTTTGATTTCTATTTCTTTTTGTCCATTTTTTAAAGATTTCTTCAGTACTGTGTTTTGTTTTGTTTCTTTATAGGGTACAATTGTGCTCCCAGTGTGGAGCTTCTCCTGCCAGTAACAGAATTCAGGCACCCATCTCCCATGATCTTCCATCTATTGGTTTAAACATTCTTTCCATAATGAATCTTTGCTGAATAGTGGTTGTGATAAAGTTTGAGTGAAAGTTATAGATCACACGGATTCACTGCCCAAGTCGAATTTCACCTAATATTACTTTCATTTATTTTTACATTTTCCAGTTTTTTTTCTCTCACCCTGTTTCCTACATTACAACAGTGACTGTACTCCAAAAGTACTTCATTGGCTGAAAAGCGCTTTGAGTCATCCGGTGGTCATGAAAGGCACTATATAAATGCAAGTCTTTCTTCTTTTTTTCTTAATCCGCCTAACACTTTAAATGTTCATTGCTTCCTGTATTACAGTTTCAGAATCCACGGCAGTGTGGAGCCACTATATCAATGGTAATCATTTAAAAAGCCGTTAGTGCTGACTAGAAGGGCTACACCTACCAGCAGAGATTGAAGTTAGGAACTGCTCTTCTTTGAGACTGTGAAAGTCACTCAGGATTCAACCTTCCCAGGATGCAATGATCTCACCAGAAAAGGTGGGCTCAAAATAAAATTTTTCAGCTGAATATCCAATTTATTGGGATCACTGGTCATGTCCAAAGTCTGAGTGCAAACTTATACCTTTTTGAAAACAGAAGAGCTGCTGACTTTACGAGATACAGATTTGTAAGAAAGATTTTTATATTATGCGCTGCATTGCTCACTCAATTATATGATATCTGTAAGATTGAATTTTTATTAGGACTTACAGGACATCATTTCAGCACAAAGTTTCAAATGACTTGCTCTTCTGCTGAGCGCAAGGCAGTGTGTGAGAGGAGGCTGCGAAGATTTCCTCACTGATTCCCTACCTTTACCATGGGGAATGCCTGGCCTCCCCCTAAAGCACTTTCCCTAAAGGTGTGACTGAGATTCAAACCTCAACACATGGAGACTCACGACTGAGGACTTACATCCTCACATTGCATTGCGCAATGCGTTGGAGCATCAACATGTTGTGCTATTGCATTACTCAAAGCCTTTCTGTTTATATTCATGGCATCAATAGAAAACCTGTTGGCTAAGACATTCAATGGATACAATTGTTATCATATTATAGTATGATATTACAGCTATTACTGAGACATGGCTGAAAGAAGGGCAGGTATGGCAGCTCAACATTCCTAGTTACAGGGTTTTCAGACGCGATACAGAGGGGGGTGAGGGGAGATGATATGTTAGCAGGATCATCAAATGAGGCCATATGGGTTGAATTGAAGAACAAAAAAGGGGTGATCACCCTGCTGGGAGTGTTCTGAGAAGTGCAAAAACTATAGGGCAGTAATATTAGGGGATTTCAACTATCCTAATATTAGCTGGGATAGAATTAGTGTAAAAGATATAGAGGGTGCAGAATTCCTAAAATGCATTCAGAAGAATTTTTTAGCCAGTATGTAACAAGCCCAACAAGGGATGAGGTGTTTCTGGACTTAGTTTTAGGGAATGAAGCTGGGCAGGTGGAAAGGGTATCAGTGGGAGAGCATTTTAGTGCTGGTGACCATAATTCAATCAGATTTAGGGTAGTTATGGAAAAGGACAAAAATAGACCAGGAGTAAAAGTTCTCAATTGAGGAAAGGCCAATTATGCTAAGCTGAGATGCGATTTAGCCAAAGTGGACTGGAAACAGCTACTTGAAGGTAAATCAGTGACAGAGCAGAGGGAGGCATTCAAGGAGGAGACCCTGAGGGTTCAGAGCAAGTATATTTCCTTAAAGAAAAAGGGTGGAACTAGCAATCTAGAGCCCCCTGGATGTCAAGGGATGTACAGGGTAGGATAAAGAAAAAAAGGGATGCTTATGATAGATAACGAGGGCTCAATACTGCAGGAACTCTACAGGAGTATAGAAAGTGCAGGGGTGCAATTAAAAAGGAAATTAGGAAAGCAAAGAGAGAGCATTAAAAAATGTTGGCAAGTAAAATCAAGAAAAACCCAAAGATGTTTTATAAATACATTAAGAGCAAGAGGATAACTAAAGAAAGGGTAGGGCCTATTAGAGACCATAAAGGTGATCTTTGTGTGGAGGCTGAAAATGTGGGTATAGTTTTTAATGAATACTTTGCGTCTGTTTTCACAAAAGAGAGAGGCGATGCAGACTTTGCAATCAGGAAGGAGGAGTGTGAAATATTAGATGAAATAAACATAGTGAGAGTAGAAGTATTAAGGGGCTTAGCAGCTTTGAAAGTGGATAAATCCTCAGGCCCAGATGAAATGTATCCCAGGCTGTTAAGAGAAGCAACAGAGGAATTAGTAGAGGCTCTGACCATCATTTTCCAATCCTCTCTGGCTACAGGTGTGGTGCCGGAGGACTGGAGGACTGCCAACATTGTACCTTTGTTTAAAAGGAAGAAAGGGATAGACCAACTAATTACAGGCCAGTCAGCCTAACCTCAGTGATGGCAAAATTATTAGAAATATTTCTGAGGGACAGGATAAATCTTCATTTAGAAAGACATGGATTAATCAAGGACAGGCAGCATGGATTTGTTAAAGGAAGGTCATGTCTGACTAACTTGATTGAATTTTTTGAGGAGGTAACAAGGAGGGTCAATGAGGATAGTCCGTTTGATGGCATGTATATGGATTTTAGCAAGGCTTTTGATAAGGTCCCACATGGCAGACTGGTCTTGAAAGTTGTTAAGTCTCCAATAAAGCAATGTAACTGAGTACTGTAGACGTGAGTAAGTGTGACCTTAGTCTCTTTATTCTAACTCCAGAGTGTTGGTGCAGCATGGGAGGCCTGCTTATATACAATACCAAGAGATGCTGGGATCCCTTGGGATTCCAACAGATATGCCCTCTGCTGGTGGTAGAATGCTGGTTGCATAGTGTTGCATACATAACAAAAGTAAAAGCCAATGGGATCCAGGGCAAAGTGGCAAGTTGGATCCAAAATTGGCTCAGAGGAAGGAAGCAAAGGGTAATGGTTGATGGGTATTTTTGTGACTGGAAGGCTGTGTCCAATGGGGGTCCGCAGGGCTCAGTACTAGGTCTCTTGCTTTTTATATCAATGATTCAGACTTGAATGTAGGGGAGTTTGCAGATGATACTAAAATTGGCTGTGTAGTTGATAATGAAGAAGAAAGCTGTAGACTGCAGGAAGATATCAATGAACTGGTCAGATGTGCAAAGCAGTGGCAAATGGAATTCAATCTGGAGAAGTGTGAGGTAATGCATTTGGGAAGGGCTAACAAGGCAAAGACATACACATTAAATGGTAGGACACTGAGAAGTGTAGAAGAACAAAGGGACCTTGGAGTGCATGTCCACAGATCCCAGAAGGTAGCAGGCCAGGTAGATAAGGTGGTCAAGAAGGCTTACAGAATACCTGCCTTTATTAGCCGAGGCATAGAATGCAAGAACAGGGATGTTATGCTTGAACTGTTTAAAACACTAGTTAGGCCACAGCTAGAGTACTGTGTGCCACATTACAGGAAATATGTGATTGCACTAGAGAGGGTACAGAGGAGATTTACGAGGATGTTGCCTGAACTGGAGAATTTTAGCTATGAGAAAAGATTGGATAGGCTGGGTTTTTTTTCTAGAGGGGGCTAGATAGAGTGGATAGGAAGGACCTATGTTCCTTGGCAGAGGGGTCAACAACCAGAGGGTATAGATTTAAAGTAATTGGTAGGAGGTTTAGAGGCGATTTAAGGGGAAATTTCTTCACCTAGAGGGTGGTGGGGGTCTGGAGCTCACTGCCTGAAAGGATGGTAGAGGCAGCAACCCTCACCACATTTAAAAAGTACTTGGATTTGCACTTAAAATGCCGTAACCTATAGGGCTACGGACCAAGAGCTGGAAAGTGTGATTAGGCTGGATAGCTCTTTGTCGACCGGCACGGACACGATGGGCCAAAATGGCCTCCTTCTGTCCTACAAATTTCCATGATTCTATATTATATTTGTGACTGGATTACTTGTGTGTTGTTTGGTTTTATACATTCAGTGGCTAAAGATGCATCCCAAGGGCCAACTTTAACCCCCCCCCCCCCCACCACCCTCTGTTCCCAACAAGAACAGAGTATGTGGGGGATTAAAATTGGGGCTGCATGGTACTCACCTTGTCGAAGCAGTGTGCGCTCTGCACCATTTTAACAGGCTCTTTTGATACAGCAGCAGAGGCCCTTGGCACAGGCAGGCGAGTATCTCATTAAGATGCAGAAGTCATGATCCGATGATATCATTTTAACGTAGTGTCCCTTGTTTGGTGCCCGGTGCTGGCCTCACCAGGAACACAGGGTGCCAAGAAGCATCAAGCCGAATAAGGGCCAGAAAGGTAAGGAAATAATTTTTTTTTAAAGATTTCTTTGTGGGCCACGGGGGGGTAGCAAGATTCGGATAGGAATTAGGCCTAAATAATGCAAATGAGACCCCGGAGTTAAAATGGTCCAGGCTTCACTTCGGCAAGTCGGAGCGAGTGTGCCACTCCCACGCTGAACTCTCATCCGGAGTTAAAATCATGGTTCCACTCTTTAACCTTCTGTTTTTAGTTATTTTCTCTTGTTTTCAGGATCGGTGTTTAACATTTAACAATATCACCACCAGGTTTCTAATTACTTGAGTAGCTTTTGCATGAAAGCAAAAGCACCAGACTTACGGCACCAATTAATACAATCTACGACAGGCAATATTAAGTATCTGTACAAATTTATGTTGTACGCTTTCATTGACCAAGCCATGTGTTCATTCAGCTGTTTTCTAATCTAAAAAGTTCCTCTTTATTTCCAACATCAGGTCAAATGTCAGAGTAGTTGACAACGACAGAATAGTTGTACTCTGTAAAATGATCTCTATACAAACAGAACATTATTTTAAATATGATAATCTATGGAGTTTAAATTACAGTGCAATCTTGTGTCACCAATCTGGATTTTTTTGTAAAAGACTAGATTGTCTGCACTAAGTTGAAAGAGGAGTCTTTTTTTCTGAAAGAACTGAAGCATCCATATAAATGGCTATTCAATAAGGCATAAACACAAAGCAGAGCATAGAAGTCATAATACAACAATATGAACTTGTCATGCCCCAGTACCTCCTTTGACCAAAAACGAAGCCATGCATTTCACATGCAAATGTGTCTCCTTGGAACCCATTCTGTGAACATGTACGGCTGCCGAACAGGTGCATGAAGTAGCCTTTCGGTCATGAGTTCGGAGCACAAGACTCACAAAGTTCTTTATATCTGTACTAGTACTGAACAAAAACTCTCAGGGCGTCATATTCAGGTTTAATAACAAAAGTGACAGTGGGTTATTGAATAAACTGACACATTCTGTAACAGAAAATAAATTCTACATACAAATCAAGAATATTCATAACAATGCTTAATATTAATTTTCTTATCTTAGATTTAAAGTTTCCAGTGACAACTTTATTAATTCTCCACTTTATATATCTTCTCTTTAAATCCTTCTCTCCCTAAGTCACGTATCATTCTCTGTTCAAAAAGGAAAGCAGAAAGCCTGCTCCTAAGCTTTGCTTAAAGTAATTCCTGAAATTGGTATATAACAAGGTGGCTGTGCATAACCTGATTTCTACTCACTGTCTGTCCCAGAAATGATGGCTGAGAATGGATTTCACCATTTGGATTGTCATGGAGAGAACCCACATGCTACCTCCCATTAAGTGGAACAGAACAATGTTGCACCACTATGTACCAATTTTTAAATTTAACATGAACTGAATGGAAAAGTAAGTGTGAGAAACAGAACTGTCATAACAATGGCTTTGGTGAACTAGAGAAAGGAAAATCAGCCAGGGTTTCCACTTCTGAGCACTGCCCAGCAACGCTGGCTGGAATTATGCCTGGGTGAATGTTAAGTGAGAACAGGATTGGTCTTGGCTGTAATGCTCCACATTGTCGACTTGCCTATTGACATTCATATCTAGGTTCATCCGTGGAGATGGATAAATGATGGCTGGCTCCCATAGATCCATATCCTACCCTGTATCTTCAACACAGAAGGGGAAGGGTTAGGGGGAACAGATATCTGACTCACTTATTATTAATTATCAAGACTCCCAAGTCAAAATTATGCTTTCCAGAGGAAGAAAAGTTCTCCTAATTTCAATCAGCATTAAGGAGTCATCATTAGCCCATTATAGCTTCAACAAGTTATGAGATTATGAGAGAAAACTAGCAAAAAATATAAAAACAAATTGTAAGAGTTTCTACATGTATGTAAAAAGGAAGAGAATAGCAAAAGTAAACATTGGTCCCTTAGAAACTGAGGCAGGAGAAATTATTATGGGGAATAAGGAAATGACAGAACCGTTAAACAAATATTTTCTTTCTGTTTTTACAGTAGAAGACACAAAAAGCATACCTAAAATGGTGGGAAAACAAGGGTCTAATGAGGACGAGGAACTTAATGTAATCAATATAAGTAGAGAAAAAAGTACTGGAGAAATTAAAGGAACTAAAAGCCGACAAATCCCCTAGACCTGACGGCTTACATCCTAGGGTTCTGAAAGAGGTGGCTGCAGAGATAGTGGATGTATTGGTTTTGATCTTTCAAAATTCCCTAGATTCTAGAATGGTCCCAGCAGATTGGAAGGTAGTAAATGTAACATCGCTATTCAAGAAAGGAGGGAGAGAGAAAACAAGGAACTACAGGCCAGTTAGTCTGACATCAGTCGTCGGGACTGCTGGAATCCATTGTTAAGGAAGTGGTATCAGGGCACTTAGATAATCATAACATGATTAGGCAGAGTCAACATGGTTTTATGAAAGGGAAATTGTGTTGGACAAATTTATTAGAGTTTTTTGAGGATATAACTAGCAGAGTAGATAAAGGGGAACCAGAAGATGTAGTATACTTGGATTTCCAAAAGGCACTCAATAAGGTGCCACATAAAAGGTTATTACACAAGATAAGGGCTCATGGGATCGGAGGTAATGTATTAGCATGGATAGAGGATTGGTCAATGGACAGAAAACAGAGTAGGGATAAACGGGTCTTTTTCAGGTTGGCAGGCTGTAACTAGTGGGGTGTCGCGAGGATTAGTGCTGGGCCTCAGCTATTTACAATCTATATTAATGACCTAGATGAAGGGAACGAGTGTAATGCATCCAAGTTTGCTGATGATACAAAGCTAGGTGGGACAGTAAGGTGTGAGGAGAACACAAAGCATTTGCAAAGGGATATACATAGACTAAGAGATTAGGCAGTAAGGTGGCAGATGGAGAATAATGTTCAGAAATGTGAGGTTATTCACTTTGGTGGGAAGAATAGAAAAACAGAATATTTTTTAAATGGTGAAAAATTTTAAATGTTGGTGTTCAGAGAGAATTGGGTGTCCTTGTGCAAGAAACACAGAAAGCTAGCATGCAGGTACAGCAAGCAATAAGGAAGGCAAATGGCATGTTGTCCTTTATTGCAAGGGGATTGGAGTATAAGAGTAATGAAGTCTTGCTACAATTGTACAGAGCCTTGGTAAGACCACACCTGGAGTACTGTGCACCGTTTTGGTCTCCTTATCTAAGTAAGGATATACTTGCCTTAGAGGCGGTACAACTGAGGTTCACAAGATTGATTCCTGGGATGAGAGGGCTGTCTTATGATGACCGATTGTGTAAAATATGCCTGTACTCTCTGGAGTTTAGAAGAATGAGAGGTGATCTCATTGAAACATATAAGATTCTGAAGGGGATTGACAAGGTAGATGCTGAAAGATTGTTTCCCCTGGCTGGAGTGTCTAGAACTAGGGGCACAGTCTCAGGATAAGAGGCAGGCCATTTAGGACGGAGGTGAGGAGGAATTTCAGAGGGTTGTGAATCTTTGGAATTCACTACCTAAGAGGGCTGTGGACCCTCAGTCGATGAGTATATTCAAGACTGAGATAGATAGATTTTTAGACTCTAGGTGAATAAAGGGATATGGAGATCGGCAGGAAAGTGGAGCTGAGGTCGATGATCAGTCATGATCTTATTGAATGGCGGAGCAGGCTCGAGGGGCTATAGGGCCTACTTCTGCTCCTATTTCTTATGTTCTTATGTAACAGGTCACACAGTAATGACCTTTTTGCTAATCCCTGCATTATGACAGGTATTCACAGCATTGATGATATTCTGACATTGTTTGATGTACTTGATCATGTATAGGTTTGTAGATTTGAAGTATCTGCGAGAGGCTTTAAGTGGGGGAAAAATTCGAGTGGTTCGTGCCACACATTAGCGCCATCAGCATTTGTAAATAAGCCTTCCTTCTCTTTGTCCTTCTTCTTATGGTTGTTGGGGCAGCTGCACACCCAACAAGGCTGAGAATGAGGGGCTGCAGCATTAATGGATGTCCCCTTTAAGCAGTGAAAAAAAGCCTGTGGCAATCTTTACCTGGTATTAGTCCATCTTTTCTGCAATCATTTTAATGAGGAGTGAGGACAAATTCTACATGCAGCCTAGACGATTTTCAAGTGGAACTATTTAAGCATTTTAGCCGAGCATTTCCGTTGCGCCCATTTGGGGGCAGTAACATCCCTGAGGCTGGACTTTTGCGGCAGACACGGAAGTCCTGCCCCGCTCTCGAAATTGGGGTTATCGTCCCCGAGAGGAAGTGGAACGCAAGTGCTCTACTTCCTGTTTGGGGGGCTAATGGAGCGGATGGGTCGGGAGCGAGGCGCAGCGCTACACACTGGGCCGCGCAGTGCTGGTGCGTAGGAGGGGTGCTCCCATTCATTAAAGGGGAGGGCTCATCTGCCAACTCTGCGGGGCCCCATCTGGAGCAATCAAGCGGAAAGCCGGGCTGCCAGATCGCGGCAGGGAGCCTGTGTTCAAAGTGGAAACGGGCTACATTTGGCACCTCCTCTTTAACATGCACCCCACGAGCCTCCTGCTGCCCCGTTCACATCCCCTGAAGCTGTCGCTGTCATCTCCCGGCGCAGCTTCAGGGGGTGTGGGTCAATTTTTGTTCTGGGCCAAAAACGGAGTGCTGTGCACAGTGATGGCATTGTTATCGCCAGCGGAGCGGGGCGCTACCAGTTAACGCCGCCGCAGAACTCACGGGAAATTTAGCAGGAGTCATTAGGTTAGCAGCACCACGCCCAGGTGAAAAGTCGTTTGTGCCCCATTAGCGCCCCCTGGGGGCTCTATTGGGAGGCACAAATGACCCCAATTTCTCCCCCTTTTAGTCTAAATGCTGCCCATTCCTTGGCTATAACAAATTTCTAGCCCTTTTGACACTTCATTACTGAACAAAAACTCAGATGCAGGATCAACTCTTGATAGTGTTTCTGCTAAAAATGAAAAGGCATTTTATTTAGAAAGAGTCACATTATTTTTATTTCTATGCTCCCGTTATTCATTTATGTTTTCCCTTCTCCTGTGTCAGTAATGATCAAAAGAATAGGTAGATAATCTATTTCTAGAAGTCTACCAATCCCACTTTTGAGCTAATTACTAGAAGGTGTATGACCCTCTTATTTTCTCACTTATGCTCTGATTGGCACATTCTCTGGTTACACAGCCAAGCATAGGCACTTTACCATACAAGGAAGTCATTCCATGCTTCAGCGCATTAGAACACCAATATGGTATGCCACTTCATCCACCATGAAAATATATTTTTAGAAATCTTGTGTGAACAGTAGATCCTGAATTATCTGCTAAGGAAGGTTGTTTGGCTTCTTTGGAAAGGAAACACGTTTAAAGATAACTATTGTGGACTGATCACTAATTATTTCATTATTCAACTTCATTCAGAACTCCTGCAATAATTAAGTACCCAGGCCAGCTTACAGCAGGACTGGGATAACAGCCAGGCTTGGACTGATAAGTGGAAATTAACATTTGTTCCATGCTAGGGAATGACCATCTTTAACAAGAGGAAGCCCACTCACCTCCCCATGATCTTCACATGGACCAGCGATGTCAACACCATGGCTACAAGAGTAGGGCAGAGACTGGGTATTCTGTGACAAGTGGCTACCTCCTGACCCCTTCAAATCTCTCACTGTCTACAAGGCTCAAGTGAGGAGTGTGATGGAATGTGCAGCACTTACCTAGATAGGTTCAGCCTCAGCAACACTTAAGAAGCTCAATATCATTCAGGACAGAGCAGCTTGCTTGATTGGTGTCCCTGCTGCTTGACTCAATATCCAATTACCGCCTCCCCCCCACCATCACACACACACACACACACACACACACACACACACACTGACGCACAGTGGCTGCAGTATGTATGATCTACAGGATGCACTGCAGCAACTCAACAAAATTATTTTGACAGTGCCTCTGTCTCCTGCAACCTCTGCCACCGCAAAGGACAAGAACAGCAATGTTGTGCGAACACCACTTCCTAGTTCTTCTCCAAATCACACACTATCCTGACATGAGCATATATCACTGTTCCCTTAGCGTCACTGCGTCAATATCTTGGAATTCCGTACCTAACAATATAGAGGGAGAACCATCACTCCAAGGAATTAAGTCTTTCAAGAAGGCTCATCAGCCCCTTTTCAGGGTAACAAGGCAGGGGTAATAAATGTCAATAAACGTCCACATCCCAAGAATATATATTTTTAAAAGTTTACTGAAGCAGATAGCTGAATATACTTGCATTCATGGTCCTCAGTGAATCTTTTAAATCTATGGAAGGTAATCAGAAATAGGGAGTGCAGTACTTTTGTGAAATGGTTTATGGAGCAACCCAAGTCTTTTAACATGTAGGAGTGACGGGTATAACACGCAACTTATGTTGACCTGGTAATAACCCTTCATACTTCCTCTGATCCTGAACCGAAGCCCATGGTAAATCAGTACAACAACATGAAGGCAGCAAGAGAATAAAACAAAACAACTGCCGTGAACATTCACCATACCACTGCTCTCTTTCTGAAACACCCATACTTAAAAGATATTAGTTTTTACTCTGTTTATTGTGTTATGCTTGCAGACTTTCAGAACTATGATAGGTAACTTTTCAATGTCACCTAAGTATTGCTATAGCAATATTTCACAACAGAATTTTTTTATGATGTGCGTTTATGAATATAATAGAGTACAGGTCACCATTTCGAACTATTCTTTCATAACATTATGGCCCTGAATTTGCAGGTATAACATGCAGCTCACAAGTTTTGGTTTACCCGTCACTCTTACATGTTAAAAGACTGGTGTTGCTCCATAAACCATTTCATAAAAGTAAAGGACCTCTGCGGGTGAAGAGTTGGGCTATTTGCCAGTGAATGCCCTTGAAATTCTTAGACTGATAAAAGCAGGTGTAAGACCTGCTTTTATCAGTGTAAGACTTTTAAAGAATAGAAAAACACATTTTTTCAATAATTTAAACAGGTACCTGTTAAATAAGGTAAGTTTATTTTTAGACCGTTTAAAATATGTAAATTTATTTTCATAAAACTAAACTTTTGTTTTAAATAATTAATTACATTCCAAGTGTCTTTGGGAGTATACCCATTCATACTTATGGTGATTCTGTACATACAGAACATACCCCCATTTTGAATGGTTGGGCCGGCTCACATGATTCCAGGGATGCGTGCAAAATGCTTACGCCCTTGGAATACATGGCAAGCCTTCGCGTAGAGGCCCAGGACCAGAAGTCTCCGAACTTCCCGGACCATCAGGTAAACTTGTAGAAATTTTTCAGGTTGGAGGCATTCACCCATGGGAAGCCTCCAACTGCAATTTCTGGTATTTGTAGTTTTATCAACAAGGACCAATGAATGTGGAAGAATGGAATGAATGCCCCTGACTAATAATGATGTGATATTTACCAGACACTGGCTGCCACCACACTTTGCAATTATATCAGCCTCCTGAAATTCTGGGCATTTGGGGACATAACGCTAGTGTTATCTGGGTACATGGGGATGGAATTCCATTTTAATGCCTGTGAAAATTTCTGACTATTTTGGGGATGATTGCATAATAACCTTGTCCACATATGGGTGGATGTATTACGATGACATGCAAATGATGGAAAATATATGGTACAACATATCGGGCCCCAACAACTGAGATGGCCATCTAAGCTGCTCTGCAAATGGCGCTGACTCCTGCACAAAATACCTTTAACCCCAGGAAATGGGCTGCTGTTAGGAATGCATCCATGGGGAAGTTCTGCCCCTGCCCCAGAACCAGCCCCAAACGGCCTCCCTGAAAATTTCTGAGGAATATTCTCAACCTCCTTTTTTGCCATGTGATGGCAACTTACTGTGTGTGTTTTGTGTCACGATATTTATGGTGACTGTGGAAAAGTCGAACCCAACGCAACGCAGAGGAGTAGCAGCAGAAAGCGCAAACTCAACCTGGAAAGATTGGGCTCAATTTTCTCCAGTGATTTGCGATATTTTTTGGCCTAAGTTGGAAAACCAGTTTCCCTAATCAATTTGCACCAGTGTAACTCAGCTAGTTACGATTTTTTTACGTCAGTTTTTTTTTCAGTCAAAGGGGGCGTAACCAGCCACCTACGGCAATCAGAGAAGTTTGACCAGCTGAGAGTTACTCCAGTTCTGTTTAGGCCAGTGTATGTGGCCTCTGCTGAAAAACCTTCTGGAGAGTTAAGGAAATCGGTGCAGGTAAAGAAATTGGCACAGCAGATGCCCGGACACACTGAAAGAATTGAAAAACACATAGCAGCAACTTACCTCCAACCCCGCCCGAAGGCTGTCCGGTCCCATTCTCAGTCCCCGGTTCACACACACGGAGAGAGAGAGAGAGAGAGAGAGAGAGATAGATTGCGTCCCTGGTTACCATGGCGGCCTGATCTTTTTGGCGCAGAGCAAGGCTCCACCCCCCAAAACTAAAGGTCGGGTTACACCACGCCAAAATGAAGAAATCCAACGGGGAAACTTAGAATTTTTTTTTGGCGTACTTAGGCCCCAAAAAATGAGGCGTAACTCTTCAAGTACGCCAAAAAAATGCTTTGGGGAAGATTGAGCCCAGATTGTAAATGCTAATATCTGGCTTGAATAATATGTTGGAAAGCGGTCATGTAATCTCAGGCGGTTTTGTAAACCACTCGTGTCATTCTTGTATGAACACAGTCTTACAACAAAACATTGAGACAGCTATTACTCTACGAAGTGGACTTAAGTTATTACATAATTGAAGCATCGGGTCTGCTCCCAGCACTGAAGATTCTTGCTTCTGTTGAAAGTACAGGTTGTAGGAATAGATTACCATTGGCAATATTAGTGAACAATTGCTTCATACATTCATATAACATTTAAAAAACAGGTTAATTTCTCTTACAATAGCAGGCAGCAGGATACGATATGAATAGTTTAAGTGTTTGTTAATATTGCACATAATAATTTCCAGCTGTATGTGGATTACTGTTTGCAGGTTATAATCAGTTTTTCTCTATCTGACAAAGCTTTTCCCACTATCTTAACTGTTGTGTTTCTAACAATTCTTTGAAGTCACAGAGGTATATTTTTGTCTTCACTGCCTGGGCATTGATCTGGCGGAACGGATTATCTGCCTTTATAAAACACACCCGATTTCCATTCCATTCATTTCATTGTTTCTTGCAAATCCAACCTACAGCTACTATTTTGTGCCCGATAGCTCCATCCTAGTCTTTCCTCTCTTGATATTCTTGGCCTCACTATCTCCTCCAATCTCAAATAGAACTCATATCATCATTGCTAAAACTGTCCTTTTTCACCTCAACAATTTTGAACCCTATAAAACCTAAATTTGTGTAGTACTGCTTCCATATGTGGGTGGTTCTTATAGCATCTCTCTCACATTCCTAGTACAAGATAAATCTCATCATCTGATAGACTCACTGGGAGTTTTCTTGGGACTTCTCCCACCCTGTTGCTGTAATTTTGGTGGAAACTCCATTTACATGAGCAAATAGGGTTTCCGCTGAAGTTATGGCAGTGGAACAGAAGAAGCCAGGAGGTAATACCCGGCAAGAATCTTTCTCTCAGCTGTGATCTCTGACCTTTCTGTCTCTATTGTACTTTTTCTAGCTTTTCTCTATTTCATCAACATAACATACACTTCAGTGCGGGACTGAGGGTCAACTGCACTGTCAGAGATGCCGCCTTTCAGATGAGATGTTAAACAAAGGCCTGGTCAACCATTTCACTGCTGTTTGTGAGACCTTGCTGTGCACAAATTGGCTGCTGTATTTGTCGACATTACAATAATGACTACCTGCTCAGGTGGACATAAAAGATCTCATGGCATTATACAAAGAGCAGGGGACTTATCCTGGTGTCCAGGATAATGTTTATCCCTCAACCACTTCACAAAAAAAAAATTATCTGGTCAACCATTTAATTGCTGTTTGTGAGACCTTGCTGAGACCTTGGTTACTGTGTTTGTCTACATTACAATAGTGACTACATTTCAAAATACTTAATTGGCTGTAAAGTGCTTTGGGACATCCTGAAGATGTGGAAGGTGCTTTATAAATCCAAGCTCTTTTTTTCATTCCTTACTGATCATTGTTCATGTGAGCTTTCATCTCATATTCTTCCTGAGATCAAATATGCTGGAATAGATGCTCCACCTCCTCCTTGCATCCCACAGGGATGAAATCAAGACTCACTGCACCATTCCTTATTCAAGCTCATTCTTTCTCAGGACCTCAACACTTCAGAATTCCTTATCTCTGCAATCTACAGGCTTTTAAGCCAAGCTTGGCATCACCTACTCACTATTTCCTGGTTAACCTCATCTTCTGTCCTATTATTGTTAATGCTCGTGGTGTCAATGCACTGTGGGCCTTGATCCCTCACACAATTAAAACAAATCCTAAAAGTTTCCAATATTTTTTCCTGTATTGACGTAAAAGTAAAAATATAACAAGAGAAGTCTGGAAACATTGTGCTGATTTACAAAAAACGTTTTACAAACATCTCTTGAAGGGACATCCACTTCATGAAAATGTGTTTGATAAAATATTTATTTGGATCATTGAAGAGCTGAAGGTAGTATGCATCATTTATAGTGCAAACATAAGACAATACAAGCAACATAATAATGTTGCAACTTACAACAACAACTTGCACTTATAAAGTACCTGAAAGGTAGAAGAATGTCCCACGGCACTTCACTGAACCAAAGAGGAGGGGTGACCAAAAACTTAGTCAAATAAGTAGGTTTAAGGAGGATCATAAAGGAAGAGAAGATGGAGAGATTTGGGGTGGGGATTCCAGACCATAGGACTTAAGTGGCTAAGTTGATGACAATTAGGAGGGATATTGCACACTGGTCAGTCACAGAAAATTTTAGTCGTGGTCATTCCAGTCCTGAGGGAGGGGCAGAAACCTGTTTGGAGAGATTCAAACAGGGAGTTTCAGGAGCAGTGGGGCATGGATCTGCAAGGTGATGACATATTCAAGGACTTTGGAGAGAAAAAGGAAGTTAGAGATAAGGCAGTAGTATTTGAACGGTGTATTTTATAGTCTCTTAAACACTCTTACTCTTAGTTCAACTGAACATTCCTTCACAGACCCTCTCTCTCAATACAGCTCCCTATACTTCCTAGCTAGAGGGTGCTCATCATCATCATAGGCAGTCCCTCGGGATCGAGGAAGACTTGCTTCCACTCCTGAGTTCTTTGGTGACTGAACAGTCCAATATGAGAGCCACAGACCCTGTCACAGGTGGGACAGATAGTTGTTGAGGAAGGGGTGGGTGGGACTGGTTTGCTGCATGCTCTTTCTGCTGTCTGCGTTTGATTTCTGCACGCTCTTGGCGTGAGACTCGAGGTGCTCAGTGCCTTACCGGATGTGCTTTCTCCACTTAGGTGGTCTTTGGTCAGGGACTCCCAGGTGTCAGTGGGGATGTCGCACTTTATCAGGGAGGCTTTGAGGGTGTCCTTGTAACGTTTCTGCTGCCCACCTTTGGCTCATTTGTTGTGAAGGAACTCTGCATAGAGCACTTGCTTTGGGAGTCTTGTGTCTGGCATGCGAATTATGTGGCCCGCCCAGCGGAGCTGATGGAGTGTGGTCAGCGCTTCAATGCTAGGGATGTTAACGTGGATGAGGACGCTGATGTTGGTGTGCCTGTCCTTCCAGGGGATTTGTAGGATCTTGCGGAGACATCGTTGGTGATATTTCTCCAGCGACTTGAGGTGTCTACTGTACATGGTCCATGTCTCTGAGCCATACAGGAGGGCAGGTATTACTACAGCCCTTTAGACCATGAGCTTGGTGACAGTTTTGAAGGTCTGGTCTTCAAACACTCTTTTCCTCAGGCGGCCGAAGGCTGCACTGGCGCACTGGAGGCAGTGTTGGATCTCATCGTCGATGCCTACTCTTGTTGATAGGAGGCTCCCGAGATATGGGAAGTGGTCCACGTTGTCCAGGGCTGCGCCGTGGATCTTGATGACTGGGGGTCAGTGCTGTGCGGCGAGGACAGGCTGGTGGAGGACGTTTAGCATAAGGCCCATGCTTTTGTGCACCTCAGTAAATACGTCGCCTATACAATTTATCGATATCTCCTAGCTAGAGGGTGCTGTACATTATCTCGTTGCGCCTTTCCTTTTAGAAGAAACAAAAATTAATTAAAGTTAGCTTCAATATAAATGGGTAGTTAACTTCTTATGAATACATGTATTAAACAACTACAAGTTTAACAAATAACAACAAAACTCTTGTCTTATTAATTCTCTATCCAAGAGTCCAGTGTCCATAATTTCTTATTTCTGTACATAGTGCTCCAGGTATTTTGGTGTTGTGCGGATTCTGTTGCTTCGCTTCAAACTGGTTGTTTCAGTGGTGTTCTGTGCACTGATTGCTTTAATCTCTTTATGAATCCTGTGAGGGGAAATATCAGGCAACATATCCCTGTTTTCACACGTTGTCGTTGAAGTGCTGTTTCGCGTGTTAGTTGGCTGTGTTGGCAGCGGATTGTCTGTGGTGTCACTGAGATCTCTGGAGTTTCGATGAATGTCTCCGTGCTCTTTCTCAGATGTTTCCTATTTCTGCAATACTCACGGCCATCTTCTGCAATGACCTGATATGAACGAATGCCGACTTGTTTCTGAACCTGAGCTTTTTGCCACACTTTGCTTTCTCGGGTTTGTTTCAGTCTCACTGTTTCTCCTTCCTGCAGTGTAGGAAGTGCTGCAGCGCTTCTGTTGTAGTAGTGTGCTTGTTTGGCATGGTTCCGTTCTTTGTTGACGATGACGTCGTGTATGATCCCTGGTTTGAGTAGTTCGTTTGCGATTGGGACGTTTGTCTTTGTGTGGCAACTGAGCAAGCATTGTGCTGGTGAACTATCAAGGCCTTCAGTTGGTGTAGCTGATTCATTAAGTGCAAGGTGAACTGTCCCTGGCATGTGTCCTTGGGCTAGAACCTCCACTTTTGTGCTTATCGCCCGAAAATGGGCGTTATTTCCGGCGTGGCTGTTAAAAAAAGGTTTTCAGATCGCTGGCTTCTTGCCCATTCTCAAAACACCTAGTTTCCATTTTTGAAAATGGGTGATACCGCGAGCGATATCAAAAGGGCGGTAGCGTTAAATTTTTTTGACCTTCTGTTGTAAAATGTCGGCGTCCTTAGCAACGGCATGGCAACGCTCGATTCCCGCGAATCAAGAGATCAAAGGTCATCATGACATGCGCAGAAGAGGAGATAGGGAGGGAGCTGTGAGGGACTGAAGGCGTGTGTGGCTGTGGTGTGTGCTTGTCTGGCTGTTGTGGGAGGCACGACAGAGCTTCACCAGCAGCAAAAAGCCTACTAAGCACCAAGAACATAGTTGGCACCGAGTTTTTGTCCAACAAATAAGATATGACATGGAAGGGATGGAGGAAGCCCTGGAGTTAGTAGCCAGGAACACTGGTGAAGAGGGCTCCCAGTGGTCCCAGAGCGCTGCACTGCACCGCAAGGTGCCGCACCCCCATTGCCAACCACGCATGAGAGCCTTGCTTCTGGCTTGGAGCACGTTCCCACCTCAGGACCGTCCTCCCCCGTATCTGTCCAAGCAACGCTTCAGCCGTCATCCCCCCCCCCCACCCCTCCTCCAATGAAGCATCGCCTGAGGACCTCCTCGGCCAGGAGGTTTGGAGTCAGGAGGGGAAGGGGAAGGGGTAGAGGTGGGGAGGAGAAGTGGTGGTGGGGGGGGGGGGGGGGGAAGGGTTGGTTTGTACAGAAATACTGATGATTTCAGACTAATGTTTGGTTTAAATGTTTTTTATTTAACAAAACCTTGTTGCGTATTGGCTCAGATAGCTGCACCATTACACGCTGGTGATTCCTTAACACCAAAGGGTTTAATGACACTTAACTTCAATCAACTTAAACGTTAACTGTCACCAAGGTGATGCCCACCATTGATGTATGACCTGCACACCCAGCAGTGTGTCAACCTTGTAAATAACATCAAAGTTCTTTCAGGCAAAGCGATCATTGATGAGCTCCTGATGTAAGGCTCTTGCAGCTATCATGCCACTATGGGCCCTTTCATGCGGTCTACAGTGGGGGCGGGGGTATGGCTTCAGCGCCAGCCTGATTGTCTGGGCCAAACAAGCACACTACTACAACAGAAGTGCTGCAAACTGTCTTGGGAATGTTTTTAAACTTTTTCTTGTGAAATTTAAAAAAAAATGTTTTCTCCCCTCCCTTGGCCCAACCGCAGCCTCGGAGTAAATTTTTGAAAACATTTTAAGAACTGCCTGTTTCACTTAGTTTTGTCTTTAACCACCGAGAAACCGCCGAGAATACTGGTGCAAGATCCATTTTCTTGCCAGGCAATTATTTTTAACTTATTTATGGAAATTCTCACCTGCGTTAGTTGCAAAACGTTAGCGTTTTTTTTGGGTGGGCAATCGGGTGTTGAGGGGCTCTCGGGAAAGTCTAGCCCAGAGTCTGTTATGTCACTGTTCAGTCCTGGCCAGTAAACGGATTCTCTGGCATGTCGAAGAGAGCTCTCGACACCAGTGTGAGCAGCATGAAGTCACTGACGAATATCGGATGTCAGGGATTTTGGTATGACACAGCGATAACCTTTGAAGACTATGCACTCCTGTGTTGTGAGTTCGTCACAAACTTTGAAGTATGCATGCGTTTCAGGTGGGCATTCATGTGTCATTTCTGGCCATCCCATTGTGATTTGTTGTATGATCAGTTGTAGTGTGGAGTTGCTTGCAGTTGCGCATTGTATGGTAGTCAATCCTTGTTTGGAGAGTGGGAGGAAGTCCACCATGTGGATGCATTCCACTGCAATTTCTGTCAGTGATCTCTCCACATTTTCCAGGTATGCGTGCAAGAAGGTGTTTGCTAGGTACATTTCTTTTCCTGGTTGATACTTTATTTCGACATCAAATTGGTTGAGCCAAATGAGCAGATGTTGTAGTTGCTTGGGTACTGCAGATAATGGCTTGCGTTGTATAGCAATCAAAGGCTTATGGTTTGTCCATAGCGTGATCTTGCGACCATATACATATTGATGGTTTTGTTCCATTCCGAAGAATTGAGCAAGCAATTCAATTTCGATTTGAGAGTATCGCGAATCTGCTGGAGTGAGCGCTCGGCTCGCGTATGCAATTGGTTGTCCCTGTTGCAGAAGGACCCTTGCTCAAAGCATCTCCTTGACCTTTGGTTGGAAGTTTGTGGTCAAAGTACCTGAGCACTGGAAAATCTGTCACGCGTTGTTTGATAGCTTCAAATGCTTTGTCTTGTTCTTCAGTCCATTTCCAGTCCTTGTATTTATGAGTAAGCCATCGCAGAGGCTCACTGAGGTCTGAAAGATCTGGCAAGAATTTTGCGAGGTACTTTGTCATGCCAACACATCGTTGTACACCTGTGACATCCTGTGGCTTCTGCATTTCATTGATTGCGACCACTTTGCTTGGGTCGGCTTTGAGTCCATCACTAGACAGTATGTGTCCCATGTGTTTCACTTGGGAGCTCTTATATTCAAACTTATCAAAGTTAAGTTTGATGTTTCGCTCTCTGCAGCTCTGCATGAATTTGCGTAGGTTTGGGTCATGATCGTGATCGGCCTCTTTAAGTGTCTCACCGCGTCCACTGATCAAGATATCATCTGCAATCTTGTAGACTCCATCTGGACCCTCGAGGTTCTGTCTAGCTTCTGCTGGAAGATTTCTGGGGCAGGACTGATGCCAGATGACATTTTATTATATTGATATCATCCCCATGGAGTCTGGAAGGTCGTGAGGTAGGAGGACTCTGTGTCTAGTTCACATTGCAAGAAATCCTCCTTGCAATCTGCTTTAGTGAACCCTTTACATTTGACATCTGTGGCAAGATGTCATCGATCACAGGAAGTGGATAGATTCCACATTTCAGGGCATTGTTCAGATGTTGAGGGTCGCATCTTTCCATTTGGTTTTTGTACAGTCACCAGACTGGATAGTGAATGCAATGTGCAATATCTTAGATACTTACCAAAAGGCTTAAAGATAAAAGAATCTAAGATAATACTGTCACTATATGACAACCATGCAACCATTCAACAACTTTCGTGATGATTTGTCTATTTTCTAAACGATCGAGTTTCTCTTTTAACATTTGTTTGATCGCTATTGGCATCCGCCCGGGTGGCACTACAGCTGGTGTGGCTGATTCATTAAGTTCAAGGTGAACTGTCCCTGGCATGTGTCCATGTCCCTTAAACACATCCGGATACGCATTGTTGACTACAGTTTTCGACGCTAGCGAGATGTTTGCTTTGTTTGTAGTTTGCGATTCGCATGGTTCATTTATCACCGCGATATACTAATGCTGCACTTTTATCAATTGTAGCTGTTGAGCAGTGCGTGAGCCAATCAGTGGTGCACTTTGGCCCTCAATGATCACAAAGGGCATAATGTACTTTTGTTTGTTCTTTGTATTTTCCAGTGGCACATTACAAGTCCCTACTACTGGAATGGTTGCATGGTTGTCATTTAGTGACAATATTGTCTTAGATTCTTTTATCTTTAAGTCTTTTGGTAAGTACCTAAGAGGTAGCACATTGCACATGGCCCCACAATCTATTTGCATTTTTACCATTTGACCTTTAATGGAGAAGGTAGCCATAATCTTGTTAGGATACTTTCTGTCAGCTTTGTCTTTGATTGTGCGATCAACTTTACCAAGCATCTTTACAGTCATGACTTCAAAATCAGAATCATAACTCTCTTCATGTAGTGCATGAACTTTTGGCTTGCCCTTATATTTAGGGTTATGTGTAGACTTCTGCCTCGATCTTTTCTGCCTACATATTTGAGAAAAGTGATTTAGTTTGCTGCAATTGTGCAGGTCTTCCCATATGCTGGGCATTTAGTTTTTGACAGCTCGTGTCTTTTTCCACAATATCTGCAATTGTTCGTGAACTCTTTGTCTGTGAATTCTTTCTTTGTGGGGCTTCATGGATTTCATTTGCGCAACTATGGCCTCTGTAGCTTTACAGAGCATCACACATTTATTGAGTGTACGGCTTGATTCTTGCAACAGTCTCTTACGCAGAGTGTTATCAGATATTCCGCAAGCTATGCGGTCTCTGATGAAATAATTCCTCAAATTGCCCAAATCACATGACGATGCTAGCTCTCTCAGTTTCATGAGATATCTGTCAAACCGCTCATCCCCTTGTACACAGTTATTAAACTGGTACCGTTCATAGATGATGTTGGATTTACCTTTACAATGCTCTTCCCAGAGCTTCAAAATAATTTCAATTTCCTGTGTGTCTTCCTCTGATTTGTAGGGAAGATTATTGTAGATATTTAGGGCATCGCTGCCAATGGCAGTGATGTACATTGCAACCCTAACTTTATCTGGTTTTTCCACAATATTCATAATTTCATAGCTGTCCCACAGCTGTTTGAGTTTTTTCCAGTTGGCTTTCAAATCGCCAGTCATCTGCAATGGAGGTGGGAGAGGGATGTGCGCGGGAGTTGGCACCATGGTGGTCATGATAGCTCGCTACAGTTTAGGACTTTGAGTTTGTCACATACATGTATACAGTTCAAATACTCAGAGGATTAGAGCAAGTCTAATAGTAAAATATCGTGGCCATGTAATTGTAGAAATACTTTTTCAATCAAGGCTGTACAATAACTTATGCCACTTTAAGTTTATTTTATTTACGCCTCTAGGTTATTTTACAAGCTTATTGCTATTTATCACCCCTCACGGATCCACGAGCGATGTGTAAGAAGCACGCTCTGCACTGCATTGCTTAACGTCGATTTCAATCGGCTTGAAAAAGTCTTACAGTTCCAATATTTCGGTCGTAGCTGCATTCGACAAACGATCGGAAATCTCCGCTTCTGACACCATGTATTTTATAATCTCTTGAACACTCTTGAACACTCTTAGTTCAACTTAAATCTATTTTTTGGGGTGATCTCAATCAGCCATGTGGCGCTTAAGATGGTGTTCCTTTACAGACCCTCTCTCTCAATACAGCTCCCTATACCTCCTAGCTAGAGGACGCTAACAGTATATCGATACCTCCTAGCTAGAGGGCGCTATACATTATCTCTTAACAAACACCAAGGGATAGAGAGCATTTTTTAAAAAGCAGGTGATGATAGTGTTTTTAATGGCAACAGTACTTGAGGAGAAGGAACATTAATAATATCGGCTGATATGGGAGCAAGGAAGGGAACTTGGGTGGTTAGGAATTTAGTGGGAATGGGCTTAACGAAATCAGGACGGTGGGTCTCATGGGTGAGATGAACTTTGAGTGGGCACTGAAGATGATGGGAAAGAAACTAGGAAGATACAGAGATTCAGTGCTAGAGTGGGAAGTGGGTGAGAGGAGATTTAGCCTGATGGGCAAGAGGAAGTGGGGAGGTAGCAGAGTCAACAAAATGGCAAGTTTATCTTGACAAACAAATTCATGAGCGCCATGCTTTTGTTATTAGAGGTGGGGGTGTATGGGGCAAGGTAGAAGGATTTAAAGAGGCAGTAAATAGGACAGAAAAGGAGCCTGGGGTTACCTTTGTATGTCAGGATGATCCTAGACTGGGGGAGATTTTGGCAGAGGAGAGCTGAAGCCTGATAGAGCTTGTTGTGGTCGAGCCAGATCTGCCGTTGGATGGCTGAGTGTTTGGAAAGAAAAGATAAAATGGTTGCCAAGGCTTTCTCTTTTCCTGAAGACAGTGTCCTTCTAGTTTCTTCATGTGATATTATTTGAGTGGTACATACAATATGGTCTGATATTTTATGTTCTAAAAGCATATTTTGGAGTCAGGCAGAATTAGGAGTCTAAATTCCAATTGTTATTCCTTCTTATGTAAAAGCAGGCATCACTAGAATTGTTAATGGAGTCAGGTCCAAAATCTTTCTTATGGCATATATTAGTTTTTCTATTATTTTTATTGGTTTGATTGATTTACAGACATGTTGAAAGTATCAGTAATTGATTTGTGTGTCAACCTGCAAGGTCCATAATTAATTAAAAAGGATAAATGCTGAAATCTGAAATAAAGACAGAAAACGCTGGAAAAACACAGCAGGTCAGTGAGCATCTCTAAAGAAAAAAGACAGGTTATGATGTTTTGGTTGTGTATCCTTTATCAGTTCTGATGAAGAGGATACCCCTGAAATATGCTGACTGACCAGATGTTTATTTCCAGCATTTTATGTATTTATTCACAATGAAGGTTTAATTAACTTTCAAAGTACAATGCGTGGAATTGCGCCATACAGACTAGAATGTTTACCGAGCTACTTGGATAAGGTACTCGACAGCTGTTAATTCCTGGGGAACAGTATGCCACCTTTAGTAGAGATGGGGTTAAGGGGAAAAATTGGGGTAAAATAATAATTTCCTGTTGTCTAGGGGGGTTTTACAAGCTTTATTGTTACAGAGCGTGTACTTATTTAACATCATTTACTTATTTAAAGAGAGTGAATGACAGTTTTTGTGTCTGGGAAGTGACCTTTAACACAAACAAAAAATCAAAACGATGTGCATGTGCAAATCATCAGAGCTTGGTTGGCAGTCGTGCATAGTATTTGAGAATTAACTGGCAAGGCTGTACTAAGAATCTGGGGATCACTCACTCCCATAGAATAAAGAGAATAACTTGCTGGTGACAGGAAGCTCCAGGTGTTCATTCATGCTATGTGAAAGGCCATCATAACTCACAGATGCTGCAGGAGTACCAGTAACTCAGTGTCACCAGTCAGATAGTCCCTATTCATTACTGCAGCATCTGCACTTTTGTTCTCTCAAATACCGATTCAACTATACTGCAGCTTCTTTGTTCGCTAACTGTCCTCTCCCCACCCCCTTGACATAAAAACGTGCAATTGGGAAAATTGTATTTTCCTCACTTATGCTTTCCGAACAGTACATTGATATTTAGATACTCAATGTAAAATCAACACACCACTGTGAACAGTCACCATCAGGAACTTGGATGTGCATTTATTGGGAGTTTTATTTGCTTAGCCATACAGACTTATTCACATGTGAGGCAGCAACATCTGCAATTCTTGGTATAGAGCATGGTGCAGTCCTAGAGCAAATCATCGCTATGTTTGTAAAGAAGAGCAAATATACATCTGCCTTTGAGTATGTAATTGTAGTCAGAACTTGTTGAATAAAATCAAATCTGACAGATTTATTTATCCATTTATACAAAAACAGTATGTTTGATATTGTAAACAAACAATATATTTACCGCTCAATGTGGCTTTAAATCTGGAATGATCTTCACTGTAAGTTGAGACTTGAGCTAGTCGGACACAGAATAAGGGTCCAGTTACACTACCACTTTCACATTAAAAGAAAATAGTTTTGGGTCTGCGTGTAACTCAGGAAATTATCCAATACTAACGCCCTGAGGTGTCTCTTTCTAGGAGATTGTCTTGAGTTTGTACTGAATGCAGTATAATCCCACCCTAAGGCTTACTTTACTTTGCTCTAAAAAATTTAACCCCAATAAAGAACCTTCTCCTGCACCATTATGAACTTAGATTTTCCAGAGCCAGATTCATTCTTGCTGCGTACAATTGCCAATTAGTGAAAATGGCAGGAATGGTTGAGAATGGCCAAACTCATTTCATATTGAATCCTTACTCACAGTACTCCCATCCATTTGCAGTTTTACCAGCTCCACATGCGCATCAATTTCAAATTTTTTTCCTTGGGGCCGAAATTGACCCCCTCCCCCCTCCCCCCCGCCGAAAACGCGACGCATCTCCCGTGTTTCGACTGTTTTCACTGCAGCAGTAGATGTGGTGACTTCTTGCGTGAAATTCCACTCTTTGGCTTTTTTCCCCGAGCGGCCCGGAAGTCAATCATAATGAGGGCGGAAGTGCGGCGGAGAGTGGAACTTCGGTAAGTAGAAGGGTGGAAGTGGAAGTGGAAGTGTGGGCGGAGTGTCAACGTAGCGCTGATGACGCCATCATGCTGGCGCGTCACCACGTCTCTCCCCTTCACTTAAAGCAGAGGGCTGCAGCGAGCTGCGGTGAACCCGGGGGGCATAATTGTCGGCCTGACATGGCAGTCGGTCGACAAAGAAAAATAAGGTGGCGGCAGTGGCAGTAGTACCTCCCCTTTAATGGCAGACGAATAGCCATTTTACAAGCACTGGAAGCACAGTGCAACGACAGAAAAAGCTGTCGGTGGCACCGAGCGGCGGGAGCAAGATTTTCAATGCGGCATTTCACGTTCGGGGGATGGGGGGCACATCAGCGGTGCGCGCTCTGATGACGCACTGAGGACAGATTGGCAGCAACAGAGCAGGTCACCATCGGAGGGCAGTTTTCAAAATTGCGGCCATTCCACGAAAAACCTGCAGCCTTTTCACTCCGCTGCATGGCTGCCAATTTCCGGCAGTAACAGGCCTTAAGGGAAGGGGCAATTTCAGCCCCCTTTTGTTCAAACCTCTCCAAATCTCTCCATTGCCTTGTCCCATCCGACCTTAGAGAACTCTTTCTGCTTTACATTTCTGCAAACACCCTACACTCTCTAATACCAGATCTCCTCACCCTCACTCAGCTCCATCACTACAACCATTCAGTTAGCCATCTCATTATGGAATTCTCTACCCAGTTGCCTTTCCCATTGCCACCTCCCTCCCTGCTTTTAAAAACCTCCTCACAACCCTTCTGTTTTGACAACTGTGCTAGCCCACTGTGCCAATCAGTCCCGAGAATGAATCAGTTATTTTCCAATTATCTCCCCCTATTCTAAAAGCTCTGACACTTGCTGGGATATGGGTCCCAAGGCACCAGTTATATGGCCCCGTCTGATATTCTGTTCAATTGACTTCAGTAGAACTGCATATCGAGCAGGGCGTATAATGTAAAGCTGATGTGATATTGGCCGTTTTGCCCTGCAGCCCAAGGTGAATTTTTACCCCATTATCTTGTGTTGAAACAGGAGAATGTTCTCCGAATTTCGAACACTATGCACTACAGTAAAAATATTAATATTGCCTCAGATGCTAGATTAATCTGATAAATCAGACATCGAAATTCCTATGTGCCCCATTTATATTACAGGTGGTTCGATAAGCTGGGAGATGTGGAGAGGGGAATGGCGACTATTGTCTGTTGGTTGATGGAGACCGGGATAATGACATGAACAGTGTTAAAGACGAGATTGATCCCGAAGGATAATGAACAATCAGAAAGAAGAAATCAATGATGAAGTGCCAACATTGCTCTCAAACATGTCCTCTTGTACCCAGTTTTCTCTCCGACACACTGGTTTCCCCTCTACCGACATTGGCTGCTGTTTAGAGACTACCGGAAGAAAAGGTGACTAAAAGTAAAGAGGAATAAGAAATTATAGAAACAATATTATGCACACACAAGTACGATTCCTTTTTAAATAGGGCACACTGCTGAAACTGAAATTGCTCCATTTATCTGATTATCACTATTAAGTAAAATGCATCAGCAATAGATTAAATGCATTGGAAATCAATTGTAGCCTCAGAGAATGCTCCCATAAGTAACCTACTGTGTATTAGGTAGCGGAATATATCTCTGGACAAACTGTTGAAGACTCCCCAGGATAACTATGTAACAAACAGGAACGTGACAAAAAACAGTCAGTACAAAATTGCCTGCGTTTTGATTGGAAACCACAATTATAGCATAAACAGAGTTAAAACAGAGATTGATCCAGAAGGGTAATGAGCAGGCAGATGCAAGACACCAAAAATCGAGTGCTTTGCAGTTAGCCTCTTGGGTCTACACAAAGCAGCTGGTTCATTTCAGGGTCAATCTAAAAATGCTTGTCACCGCATTAATATACTCATCTGAAATTGTTTATTGTGTTTCTGGTCTGAAATGTAGAGTAAAAGATATACACACACACACATAAAGGTAGGAATTTTAACTCACCCTGCCCAGCAAAAACTGGGCAGGCGGGTAGGTAAAATGGAATGGTTGAAATACCCGCTCCATTCTAATTTTAACATGCCTGATTTTTCATCCATATAAGGCACCCATTTGAATCAGGTGGGAGCCTCATACATTCAAGCAAATAGGGGTCCTATTACGTCAATACAACCTCTACATCATCGTAGCCAGGAAGTCAGCGGGATGGCCACTGTGGCTGCCCCGAAAGCAAGAACCTGGTCTGAAGACCTTTAATGAGGCCTGGCTGTTAAAATCAGTTGGGCCTCCCGCTGTCGCTCCCAAATGGGCAGCGAGGCCCTTTCCTCGCCTGGGAGTTACGATTCTCACCAAAAACTTCAAAGCGAGTTCACCCGGTTTGTCACCATTTACATTTCCACTCTATTAAATGAAAAGTAAATTAATATTGGCATTTACTCAGGAACATCCAACAGCTATCCAAATAAATAACTACTTCCAATTCAGCTATGTTCCCAAGACCCAACAATAGTCCACAATCTCTAATGCAAACTAAGCCTAGAACAGCCCTATATCCACAGTCTAGAAACACCCCACAAGTACATTTTCATCCTATGAAGCTTATTCCCCTGCAGGTCAGCAACCAACACAGAAAAGGTGAAGATTGCTTAAACTCCGATTAGTGGAGGCACAATAGGGAGAAGAACAGATATAGGGCTAGATTTTACAATTTTGTGCTTATTGCCCAAAAATGGGCATTATTTCCGGCGTGGGTGGTAAAAATGGGTTTTCAGATCGCTGGCTTCTCACCCATTCTCAAAGCACCTAGTCTCCATTTTTGAAAATGGGCATTACCGCGAGCGATATGAAATGGACGGTAGCGTTAAATCTCGCTGACCTTCTGCCATAAAGTGTTGCCGTCCTTAGCAACGGCATGGCAACACTTGATTCCTGCGATTCAGGAGGTCAAGGGTCATCATGACATGCGCAGAAGAGGAGACAGAGAGAGGGGCAGCTCAGAGGGACTGAAGGCGTGTCTGGGTGTGCTTTGGCTGCATTGGGAGGAATGAGGGAGACTTTAGAGCTTCACAGTAAGTAGGGAAAGAAAAATTAGCTGTTAGCAGCCACATATTTGCTCGAATTTGGCCTATAATGGAGTGAGAGGAGGAGGCATCTCAGCACGCTGTGGGACTGACGCTGGAGAGAGCAGGGAGGTGAGAGAGGAACACATTGGAAGGTGCAAAAGAGCCAGGAGGTTCTCGGACGAGACAAATGCCTCCCTCCTGCAGGAGGTCGAGTTACGCTGGGGTGATTTGACACAGGGAGGGCGTGGGAAGCCCATCCCAAAGGCATACCAGAAGATATGGTCTCGTCGGCGACCAACGAGGTTCGTGAGGGCAACCAATGCCCCAAACGATGGAACGACCTTGTGTGAGCCGCAAGAGTAAGTATTACGTTGATTTACATGTACTTATGTATTTATATAATTTGATCTGTAACAGTCATGAGTGACTATCAGGAGATGTGAGGTCTTTCACTTTTACCGGGAATGTTTTACTCAAAACCTGCGGTCACGGTGTACGTCTTTAGGTAAAAAAGATAATTTTCATAATAATCATGATTACATCTGTCGGTTATGTGTTGTATCAGTCTCTGTGACAGTACCTAGCAATGACATCACGTAATGATCTCATGCCATGTCATCCTGTCACCTTTTACAGAAGAAGCTATCGATGATGAGGTCCGTGCAGAGGCAAACGGGTGGGGGGGCCACCAGTCCCCAGCAACATCACTGAGATGGAGGAGCGGGTGCTTGGACTCATGGGGAAGCACCCCCGGACAGCCACGGAGACCCTGAAGAGATGCCACGTGAGTAAAGCTTACACTATTGCGTAATGTAAAGTCAATAGATGCCACATCCACTCATATTCGAACGATCATATATGATAGATGAGTTCTAAAATTGTCATAGAAATAATGCTGGCTTAATGAAAATCATTGCAATGCAAATGTGTTGATGGTCATGAAATGTGATGTCTGTGATGATTTTGATAGCGGTGGTGCTTTTGTCGTGCATATGCTGTGTGTAACGCTGGACTCATCTTGTGACCCTGGCACCCCCTTCTCCTCTAATAACCTCATTTGTGTTTTTCAGCTCAGCCAGCAGCGCGTCCCAAGGCAAGACCACAGAGGCCAGAAGTTGGGGGTGTGGGGCCCGACTCTCCGGACGATCCTACATCTGGTGCTGAGGAGCTCCGATTGTCGCCCGTCAATCCGCTGGGTCTGTTCTCTACGGATGAGAGCGTGAACTTCGAGGAACCTGCATCGCCACACTCCAGAAGCCATTCCACCCCAAGGCCATCTAGTGGTCCTCCGGCCATTCCCGCCTCCACTCTGGAGGTACCGGCCCCAAGCACCTCGCCACAGGACACCCCATTTGTCCCCAGGACGGCACCAACCCCGCAGAGGCCTCATGGACGCGGCAGGTGTGTTCCATGAGCGCCACATGGGAGCAGAGAGACGGTACAGTTGTCCAGGAGGGCTGGTGGCCAGCCCATCGCAGCATTGGGGGGCATATCCTGACAGCTGGCCACCATGACTGAGTACATTCTGCGGATGGAGGAGGCCCTGGATGCGATAGCCAGGAACACTGCTGGCACAGGCCTCCCAGTGGTCCTAGAGCGTGGCATTCCACCCCTAGGTTCAGCACCACCACTGCGAACCACAGATGAGAGCTAGGACCAAGATACTGCTTCTGCATCAGAGAATGTTGCCCCCTTGGCACCCTCTACTCCCGTACCCGTGCAACCACCGCCTCTGCCTTCATCCCCCACCAATGAGGCACCACCTGAGGAGCTCCTCGGCCAGGCACCGTGGAGCGAGGAGGTGAAAGGGTAGAGGTAGGTAGAAGAAGGGGAGGGGGGGAAGGAAAATAAGGTGCATGTTCACAGGTGATGGCTGTGCTATATCTCCATCTGGGTGTATGCAATTTGTTGTAATGTACAGGGACTGGGGATCACCCTCCTGCTTTGCCTTTGTATTCTGTGTTGGTGGACATGTTGAATATTTGATTGATGTCAATGGTGGAAAAAGTGGTGTGTGGGTGGGGGTTGGGTGTTATTGCCTATGATACTTATGATTTCAGACCAATATTGGTATAACATTTTGTTATTGAACATAACCTTGTTGTGCATTGTCTCAGATAGCTGGACCATTAACCACTGGTGATTCCTTAACATGAAAGGGTTAAATACAACTTTACATCAATCAACGTAAACTTTAACTGGCACCGAGGTGATGGGCACCATTGATGTCTGAGCTGCACACACACAGCAGTGTGTCAGCGTTATCACTCACATCAACATTCTTTCAGGCAAATCGTTCAGATATCAGCTCCTCACGTAAGAGTCTTGCAGCTATGTAGCCACCACGGGCCCTTTCCTGCGGTCTGGAGGAGGTCGTGGGCATGGTCGCATAGCTAGCCTGATTATCTGGCCCTAGGTCAGCGTCCAGCCCCTCATCGTTCTCTTCTCTCCTGAGGTGGAACATCAGTGCCTTCTGGCAATTCTTGGCCCCTCCTGATAGCCAGGTTGTGCAGCATCGAGCACACAACCACAAATTTACCTACTTGCTCAGAGTTGTATTGTAGCTCCCCTCCTGAGTGGTCAAGACATCTGAAGCGCTGCTTAAGCACAGTTATTGTTTTCTGGACCACATTGCATGTGTCTCTGTGGCTCCGGTTGTATCGTTTCTCGGCCTCGGTGTGGGTGTCATGCAGGGGATCATCAGCTAGGTGGCTAGGCCATATCGGTTATCACCAAGCATCCAGCATTGTCCTTGTGGCTGACTCTTAAAGATGTCAGAGACAGCACTGTCACGCAGGATGTGAGGCTCATCGAAGGTACCCGGACATTTGGCTTTCACTAGTTCGACAACTAATTGGACCTTCAGGGAGTGAAATCCTTTTCTGTTACGAATACGCTCCGGGTCCTGAGAAGGTGGCCGCATGGCGATGTGAGTGCACTGTATAGCTCCCTGCACCCTGGGGAACTTAGCAAAGTGGTAGAATGCTCCAGCCCTGTCAGTCTGAGCCTCCACGGTCATGGGGAAGCTGATGAAGTCTATCCTTCTCGCGTATAGTGCCTCCGTGACCTGTCTAATGCAGTGATGGCTTGCATGTTGAGACAGAGGGAAAATCTCGACCGCAGAGGCCCGAAAGGAACCGGACGCGTAGAAAAACAGTGCCACGGTGACCTTGACCTCGACCGACACTGATGTCCTGATGGCAGGCTGCATATGTGGCCTGATGAGCTCACATATTTCATTGATCACCACCTTGTGGAAGCGCAGTCTCCGAAGGCAGGTGTGGTTGGAGACGTCGAGGTGAGACTTTATTTCCCTGTACATGCGGGGTGTGCATGGTCTGGTCCTCCTCCTCATTCTTGCACGTCTTAAATCACACATTGAGCCATCTGCACTCTGCAGCATCTGCGTATTAATCGATGCAAGCTGAGAAATGGCTGGCCCCATTGCATTGAAAGTACAACAGTGATTGATCAGAAGTAATAATTTCCTCACTAAAATACACCTGGAGTAAACCCCCAATAGTCCAGAGTCTGAAAATATGTCTGTTGAGATGTTCACTTCACCTGAGAAGAACTCCAGAGTCAATCCAAGCTCCCCTGAAGTTGAAGCAACCTTTTGAATTAAGCGACCTGCGATTTTAAAAATGGCAGTCACACTGCTGGCGTTAGTTCAGAACAGATCCACTTTTTCTGGTTGGTTTTTTGGGCGAATGATATTGTGGGCGATATGTTGCGAGGTGGTGAAAGTGATGGTGGGTGATCTCCTGGGTGTTAGTTTTGCCAAATGTCCTCTATACGACAAAAAAACTGGGTGGGCGGTATTATTGAATCTCGGCGTTAATTCCGTGCGGAAAGTAACGCTGGGCGATATTATGGGAGTTGATTTCGCCCATTCTGATAATTCCGCCCAAAAGAAGTGGGCAAGCGGTAATATTTTCCTTGGCGTTAAGCACACGGGGAAAGTAACGCTCCGCGATAAGTTTCCTAAAAATGCCCATCAGTTTCCATTTTGTGCCAAAATGGGCCATATATGGGCGTTATGCATCATTTCAGCGGTAAAATGGGCATTAAGTGGGCATTAAGCATGCAAAAAAAGGGGAAGTTCTAGCCGCATAGAACCTCATCACTTTCACATGCAGCAGAACTCAGGAGGATCAATGCAAAATCAAATACTAAGGGCTAGATTTTCCTGGGTACCACTCGCACAGTGCAGAGGGACCCAGGAGACAACAGGCACGCGGTGGAGTTTTAACTGGACGTCAGGGGTGGATTCCCTGCCCAAAAGTCAGCCTGATTGACAGGCGGGCTTCCAGTCGTGCGGGGCATTCGGAGTAGGAGGTCTCAGCAACAGGTAAGTGCTGGGCCAGGATGTCGGAGGGGGGGTCCGATTGGAGTTGCAATGCCTGGGTGGGTGAAGGTGGGGGTGTCCAATCCCTGACCCCAGGGCGGAATCGCGATCCCGGGGGGTAGTCGGATCTCCGACCCTGGGGTGGGCCAGGCTGATGATGGGGGAGCTTGAAGGGCTGGGAGGATGCACTCTTGCTCCGCCCGGCCCACAAGATTGCTACCTGAGGCCGCTTCAGTGCAGCCACCGGGTTCCCTGGTCGCCTGCAGTAAAACCTACAAAGCATGTTAAAGTAGAGGCTTTAGGCCTCATTATAATATGTAAATTGCCAACCCGCCTCCTCACAGCGGGTTGGCAGCACCACACCTCCTTCTCACCTGAGTGAAAGGTGAAAGTGGGCAGGTTGGGGTCAGGGTTCACATTTTTTCAACTTTCCCTTCCCCCCACACCTCCAACCCAACCACTCTTATCTCAGAAATGCCTGGCACAAATGTCTGCACCTCACCCATCATCATCATCTTAGGCAGTCCCTCGGAACCGAGGAAGACTTGCTTCCACTCTAAAAGTGAGTTCTCAGGTGGCTGTACAGTGGGAATTACAGTCTCTGTCACAGGTGGGGCAGACAGTGGTTGAAGGAAAGGCTCCATAAATTCCACCCCTCTCTGGCAGAGCAATGCTGAAGGGGCTACAGCAGAATGGCACATGTTAGACATATCCATAGATACATAGAAAATAGGTGCAGAAGTAGGCCATTCGGCCCTTCGAGCCTGCACCACCATTCAATAAGATCATGGCTGATCATTCCCTCAGTACCGCTGTCCTGCTTTCTCTCCGTACCCCTTGATCCCCTTAGCCATAAGGGCCATATCTTACTCCCTCTTGAATATATACAATGAACTGGCATCAACAACTCTCTGCGGCAGGGAATTCCACAGGTTAACAACTCTCTGAATGAAGAAGTTTCTCCTCATCTCAGTCCTAAATGGCCTACCCCTTATCCTAAGACTGTGTCCCCTGGTTCTGGACTTCCACAACATCGGGAACATTCTACCTGCATCTAACCTGTCCCGTCCCGTCAGAATCTTATATGTTTCTATGAGATCCCCTCTCATTCTTCTAAACTCCAATGTATAAAGGCCCAGTTGATCCAGCCTCTCCTCATATGTCAGTCCAGCCATCCTGCAAATCAGTCTGGTGAACCTTCGCTGCACTCCCTCAATAGCAAGAACGTCCTTCCTCAGATTAGGAGACCAAAACTGAACACAATATTCCAGGTGAGGCCTCACTAAGGCCCTGTACAACTGCAGTAAGACCTCCCTGCTACGATACTCAAATCCCCTAGTTATGAAGGCCAACATACCATTTGCCTTCTTCACCGCCTGCTGTACCTATATGCCAACTTTCAATGACTGATGAACCATGACACCCAGGTCTCATTGCACCTCCCCTTTTCCTAATCTGCCACCATTCAGATAATATTCTGCCTTCGAGTTTTTGCCCACAAAGTGGATAACTTCACATTTATCCACATTGTACTATATCTGCCATGCATTTGCCTACTCACTAAGCTATCCAAGTCACCCTGCAGCCTCCTAGCGTCCCCCTCACAGCTCACACCGTCACCCAGTTTAGTGTCATCTGCAAACTTGGAGATATTACACTCAATTCCTTCATCTAAATCATTGATGTATATTGTAAAGAGCTGGGGTCCCAGCACTGAGCCCTGCGGCACTCTACTAGTCACTGCCTGCCATTCTGAAAAGGACCCGTTTATCCCGACTCTCTGTTTCCTGTCTGCCAACCAGTTCTCTATCCATGTCAGTATATTACCCCCAATACCATGTGTATTGATGTTGCACACCAATTTCTAGTGTGGGACCTTGTCAAAAGCCTTTTGAAAGTCCAAATACACCACATCCACTGGTTCTCCCTTGTCCACTCCACTAGTTACATCCTCAAAAAACTCCAGAAGATTTGTCAAGCATGATTTCCCCTTCATAAATCCATGCTGACTTGGACCAATCCTGTCACTGCTTTCCAAATGCACTGCTATTTCATCCTTAATAATTGATTCCAACATTTTCCCCACTACTGATGTCAGGCTAACCGTTCTATAATTACCCACTTTCTCTCTCCCTCCCATTTAAAAAAATTGTGTTACATTAGCTACCCTACAGTCCATAGGAACTGATCCAGAGTCGATAGAATGTTAGAAAATGATCACCAATGCATCCACTATTTCTAGGGCCACTTCCTTAAGTACTCTGGGATGCAGACTATCAGGCCCCGGGGATTTATCGACCTTCAATCCCATCAATTTCCCTGACACAATTTCCCGCCTAATAAGGATTTCCTTCAGTTCCTTCTTCTCACTAGACCCTCGGTCCCCGAGTATTTCCAGAAGGTTATTTGTGTCTTCCTTCATGAAGACAGAACCAAAGTATTTCTTCAATTGGTCTGCCATTTCTTTGTTCCCCATTATAAATTCACCTGAATCCGACTGCAAGGGACCTACGTTTGTCTTCACTAATCTTTTTCTCTTCACATATCAATAGAAACTTTTGCAATCAGTTTTTATGTTCCCTGCAAGTTTCTTCTTGTACTCTATTTTCCCCCTCTTAATTAAACCCTTTGTCCTCCTCTGCTGAATTCTAAATTTCTCCCAGTCCTCAGGTTTGCTGCTTTTTCTGGCCAATTTATATGCCTCTTCCTTAGAATTAACACTATCCTTAATTTCCCTTGTTAGCCACGGTTGAGCCACCTTCCCCGTTTTATTTTTACTCCAGACAGGGATGTACAATTGCTGAAGTTCATCCATGTGATCTTTAAATGTTTGCCATTGCCTATCCACCGTCAACCCTATAAGTATAATTTGCCAGTCTATTCTAGCCAATTCACGCCTCAAACCATTGAAGTTACCTTTCCTTAAGTTCAGGATCCTAGTTTCTGAATTAACTGTGTCACTCTCCATCTTAATAAAGAATTCTACCATGTTATGGTCACTCTTCCCCAAGAGGCCTTGCACAACAAGATTGCTAATTAGTCCTTTCTCATTACACATCACCCAGTCTTGGATGGCCAGCCCTGTAGTTGGTTCCTTGACATATTGGTCTAGAAAACCATCCCTAATACACGCCAGGAAATCCTCCTCTACCGCATTAGTTAGCCCAATCAATATGTCGATTAAAGTCACCCATGATAACTGCTGTACCTTTATTGCATGCATCCCTAATTTCTTGTTTGATGCTGTCCCCAACCTTACTACTACTGTTTGGTAGTCTGTACACAACTCCCACTAGCGTTTTCTGCCCTTTGGTATTCTGTAGCTCCACCCATACCAATTCCACATCATCCAAGCTAATGTCCTTTCTTACTATTGCATTAATTTCCTCTTTAACCAGCAATGCCACCCCACCTTCTTTTCCTTTCTGTCTATCCTTCCTAAATGTTGAATACCCCTGGATGTTGAGTTCCCAGCCTTGGTCACTCTGCAGCCATGTCAGCCAATTACATCATATCCGATAACTGCTATCTGCGCAGTTAATTCGTCCACCTTATTCCAATTACTCCTCGCATTGTGGCACAGAGCCTTCAGGCTTACCTTTCTAACACACTTTGCCCCTTTAGAATTTTGCTGTAATGTGGTCCTTTTTGCTTTTTGCCTTAAGTTTCTCTGCCCTCCACTTTTACTTTCCTTCTTTCTATCTTTGCTTCTGCCCCCATTCTATTTCCCTCTGTCTCCCTGAATAGGTTCCCAGCCCCCTGCCATATTAGTTTAACTCCTCCCCAACAGCACTTGCAAACACTCCCCCTAGGACATTGGTTCCGGTCCTGCCTAGGTGCAGACCATCCGGTTTGTACTGGTCCCACCTCCCCCAGAACCGGTTCCAATGTCCCAGGAATTTGAATCCCTCCCTTCTGCATCACTCCTCAAGCCATGTATTCATCTGAGCTATCCTGCGATTCCTTCTCTGACTAGCCCGTGGCACTGGTAGCAATCCTGAGATTACTACTTTTGAGGTCCTACCTTTTAATTTTGCTCCTAGCTCCCTAAATTCGTTTTGTAGGACCTCATCCCGTTTTTTACCTATATTGTTGGCACCTATATGCACCACAACAACTAGCTGTTCACCATCCCTTTTCAGAATGCCCTGCACCCGCTCCGAGACAACCTTGACCCTTGCACCAGGGAGACAACATCCTATCCTGGAGTCTCGGTTGTGGCCGCAGAAACGTCTATCTCTTCCCCTTGCAATTGCATCCCCTATCACTATAGCTCTCCCACTCTTTTTCCTGCCCTCCTGTACAGCAGAGCCACCCACGCTGCCATGACATTGGCTGCTGCTGCCCTCCCCTGATGAGTCATCCCCCCAACAGTATCCAACGCAGTGTATCTGTTTTGCAGGGGAATGACCGCAGGGGACCCCTGCACTACCTTCCTTGCACTGCTCTTCCTACTGGTCACCCATTCCCTATCTGGCTGTGTAACCTTTACCTGCGGTAAGACAACTCACTAAACGTGCTATTCACGTCATTCTCAGCATCGTGGCTGCTCCCGAGTGAATCCACCTGCAGCTCCAGTGCCGCAATGCGGACCGTCAGGAGCTGCAGGCGGATGCACTTCCCGCACACATAGTCGTCAGGGACACTGGAAGCGTCCCTGACTGCCCACATAGTACAGGAGGAGCATAAGACATGTCCGAGCTCTCCTGACATGACTTAACCCCTAGATTAACTTAATTTGGCAACAATAATGCTAAAAGGTTACTTACTGATAAAGAAAAGAAAAAGAAAAGCTACTTAGCAATCACCAGCAAATCTTGGCTGGGACGTCACCTTTTGATTTCTTTTTACTTCTTTTTTGCCTTCTCACCCTGCTGCAGCTGCACTGGTTTGCATTTACAGGCCTCCCGACATTGCTCCTCGATCTCCCGCCTCTCCGACTGCCTCACGAACTCCCCGCTGGCCTTTTACAGGTCTCTCGACGTTATTTCTCGATCTCCCGCCTCTCCATGTCATTTTTCCAAATCCAACTCAGTCATGCTAGAGAGTGGGAGGCAGCGAATGTTATGACAAAGCTTGAAATTCCCCAGATCTCGAGCCTGGTCTATTGGGCTAGCTCACCAGAGAAAGTGGAGCCTTGTAGCATGGAGCAATGAGTAGTTGTTTGCTACGATCAGTGAAGTACAAGCTTAAAACAATATGAGTAAAGCATGTTTAGAGTGTATGCCAATCCACACAGATGACTTATGGCCTCTGGCTAGAAGTTCAAAGCAATAAGAGCCCATTTCCTAGAGTCAATCAAGACAATTGACCACCATAAGTGTTTCAATCTGCCTCGTAGCATGACTGGATTAATGTAACAGAGCAGCATCTTGCTCAATGTGTACAGTTATATCAACAATCTCAAAATATATCAATGCTGAATTTGGAAATACCACATAGTCATAACATAGCATGAGATGAAATAGCCTAATGTGTATGCGTAACAATTAAATAAATGTGTTTCTCATATTTCCCTAAATGGGCTCTGAAATTTTCAGCACTTAATGGTTTACAGAATACCCTTCATAAACATTTTCTAAATATTAATATTTGTTATTTTTCTAAGCTGCAAAGCTTGTTCAGTGCTCAAAGGCTTAATCCTCAATGAATCTTCAATGACTCTTGGGACATAACCATCTACTGCCTGCAATAATTTAATCATCATTTATTCATCAAGAGTAACTGCAGACTGGAGTTGAAAATGATATTTAAATTTGAAATTATTTCTTCATCAAAGTCTTCAAAGTCTTTGGAACAGTCGGCTATAATCTCTGAAGATATTCCCATAGAGTCATCACATTACGAATGGTAAGGCAATAAAATGGCATAATTATCTGGAGGTCTGAATTGTGGAGGCTTTATGACAGTAACTGCAGTGATTGCAGAAATCTTTTAAAGAAGTCTTTTTCCCCACAACTTTGATGTGTTTGAAAATATCAAAACAGGGAGCTCAACCCAATGGGTCAACTTCATTATGATACGGACTAATGAAACAGGCTCAGCTCCCTGTCTTTTTTGAGCTTGTGATCTTAGCCAGGGTCGGCTAGGGAGCAGAAAAACTAACCAGGGCGCAATATATTCTTACGACATCACGAAGAAGCACACACTATCAGATGGCTCCAATACAGAAAACTGGGGAGTTCTCTATTACACAGGGCTCCTGCTTTTGTTTGATACCTAGTATCATTTGCTGGATGTGCATGGTATGCATGAATGTCAGGTGAGGACAAATCTGGCCTGGCTCTGATGTTAGCAGCAGTTGAACATCCTGCTGATACTAACTATCTAGGTACACAGTGAAAGAATGACCATTCAAGGAGTCAACATCTCGTGGAGAAAGGGAAGGAAAGGGGAGGGGAAAAATTCCCACTTATTTATCAAATCAATGCTACTGATTGGGAATATATAGTTCTACATCTATGATAACCAGCAAAATGAATGATCTGACCTCACCATTGACATTGTGGAGGAAGAAAGTGTGTGCGCACTAGGCCCGTGCAGCAGAGCAGGTCTCCAGTTGTCTTGGATAACCCTTGCCACTGGACCAAGACCGAGCTCTGTCAAGCCCGTGTGGTGGCTGGTGTGCAATGACCACCACACATTAAAAAAATCCACGCACAGGCATCTTCCACCCTTCAGGATGTAGTTCGGGATCTGGAATATTAGGTCCTTCATTGAAACACCTGTGAAGTCATCCTTTTTTGGCGTGGAAGTAAGTCATCCTCGTTTTGAGGGACTGCCTATGATGATGGAGGAAGAAAGTGTGATCTGGATTCTTTCAAATGGGAACGGTGGTGTGGAGGAGAAAGCAGCAGGTAGTCACATCACCGCCCGATATCTAACAAGAGCAGCATTGTGAGTTTTTGTCTGATTACACCTTGGTACTTTTTACTACATTAAAGGTGCTATATAAATGCAAGTTGTTGTTGTTATTCTACACTAGCAGAGCCACAATGTTTCTATGCTGTAACTTATATCATTCTATAGGGAGAAGTCTTGGAAATAATTCCTGAACTTGTCCTACCTGTAGAAAAGGATAAATGGTTTCATAATAACAGTCCGAAAGAATACATACCTTTTTATCTTTCTACAATCTATTTAACGCCAAACCTCATGACAAAGAATACTAGCTTGCAGTTGCATTGTCCCCTTAATGTAAAGAACTTTGAGACATCTTCCTGCATGTCAGGAGCATTTTAGAAATGCAATGTGTTGTGGATCTACAATTGAATGAAAAGCTGGCTTTTCTGTATATTTGTAATGTTAAAAATGACCAAATATAAGTAGAGACTGAAACCACAGAATGTTCCTTACCTTGCAATACTATTTAAGATAGGTAAATAAATGATTAAAACCCAATCATTTTCTCCAGGGCAGAAATCAGTTAATCAAAGAGATGTAAAAAATTTACATTTCAAAGCTAACATTGCATATTTCAAAAGCCTGTCAAAGATAGCTGTCAGTTACTCTAATCGGCAGAATTGATCAGAAAGAAGTATTACTAATTAAAACAGCACACATCTGGGCTGTCTAAAGCACTCCAGGAGATGCAGCATATAACTGTTAATGAATGATCTCCTGCGTATGCAAAATAATTCTTTTCTATAGCAACAGGCCAGAAACATGTCACATACCTTTATTTCTTAACTTGTTAATGTTCATTATTCTGTATAAATAGGGTACAGCCTTTATAGCAGTTATGAAACTATACCTGATCAGTACAGATCCTCTCTGTAAGGGAGAAGTGCTAAGCTTTCTTCTAGTAAAAGGAGCGATCAGTGCTAAAAGTCTGCAATATACAAATGTAGGATCTCCAGTTGTACAGTTCAACTATAATTCTGCTCTAATTAATGGCCACACATACAATAATTACTACTTCTCCTCCCAACCTTCTCCATTTGCCCCATGCCTTTTGCCACTGTCTCTGCTTGACTCAGTTAGTGGCATTGAGTTAGAAGGATGAGCTCCACTATAGATTAGAGCATATATTTAGACTGACATTTCAGTGCCAGATTGAGGGAGCACTGCATTGTAAGAGGTGTTATCTTTCAGATGAGATGTTAAACCAAGGGCCCATTTGCCTGCTGGATATAAAAGATACCATTGCACTTACTGAAGAGGGCAGGAAGTCCATATCCTCACCAACACTTCTCTCTCAACCACACCATGAAAAACAAATTATCTGGTCATTTGTTAATTTACTGTTTGTGGGATCTTGGTGTTGGTAAAGTCTCAGAGAATTGACTTTGGGTTTTTATCTTCACCTTCAAATTCCAACCGATCATATCCTCCTTACTACCATGATCTCCTCCAGCCTTACGTACTTGCATATGGATTCCTATTCTCCAAAACGACCCTACTTCTTTTTCCAGACTCCCTCTGTTCCACTATCAGAGACCACTGCTTCAGTCACCTTGCCCTTATTTGCTGGAACTCTCTCCCTCAGTACCTCTGCCTTGTTACCTACCTTCCTGCCTTCAAAAAGTTCTTTGACTATACTCTGCAACATTCTTCCTCGCCTCATCGCTAGGCGCCTTAGTCAATACTCACCATCTTGTAAAGTGATTGAGATATATATTTGATGATAATGTATACCATAGAAATGTAAATTGTTGTTCTACCAGCAGCCAAAACATGGTGAAAAAATACCAATGTCCAGTATTTATATCTTTAATTGTTACCTCTGGTGTCTGGTATCCTTGGCCCCCTCCTATTTCTCATCCATATGCTGCCCCTTGGCGACATCATCGGAAAACACAGCATCAGTTTCCAGATGTACGCTGACTACACCCAGCTCTACCTCACCACCACTTCGCTCAACCCCTCCATGGTTTCTAAGTTGTCATACTGCTTGTCCGACATGAGCATAAATTTTCTCCAATTGAATATTGGGAAGACCAAAGCCAATTAATCTCCCCTGAGATATTTGCATTCCTCTAATTCTGCTCTCTTGAGCATCCCTGATTATAATCCCTCAATCATTGGTGGCTGTGCCTTCTGTTGCCTAGACCCTAAGCTCTGGAATACCCTCTCTCTAAACCTTTCCACCTCTCTACCTCTCTTTCCTCCTTTAAGACGCTACTTAAAACCTACCTCTTTGACCAAGCCTTTGGTCATCTGCCGTAATTTCTCCTTATGTGGTTCGGTTTCAAATTTTTTGTCTTGTAATACTCCTGTGAAGTGCCTTGCGACGTATTATTATTTTAAAGGTGCTATATAAGATGGTGAGTATTGATTAAGGCGCCAAGCGATGAGGCGAGGAAGAATGTTGCAAGGGTGCAGAGTATAGTCAAAGGACTTTTTGAAAGCAGGAAGGTAGGTAGCAAGGCAGAGGAACTGAGGGAGAGAGTTACAGCAGATAAGGGCAAGTTGTTGTTGTTAAACTTCATTCCTTACTCATGGTTCACTTTATTACACAAACACCCATTATAACTGGAATTATAAACAGTGATCCTTATCTATCCCATAAATGTTTCAGAAATAAAGAACAACTTGCATTTATATAGCACCTTTAACATAGAAAATAACATCTCAAGGTGCTTCACAAAGGTGTAACTAGACAAAAAAGAAAGAGCTTGCATTTATATAGCGCCTTTCAAATCCGACATCAGAAAGTACTTTACAGAAGTGTAGTCACTGTTGTTTTGAAGGCAAGTATGACAGTCAATTTGTACACAGCAAATGCTCACATAATACAATAAGAGGAATGAACAGTAGTCTGTTTTTGGTGTTGTTGGCTAAAGGATAACTGTTGGAGAACTTCCCTGCTTCGAACTCCTTGAATAAGGTCTTGGGATCTTTAATATCCACCCAAGAGGGCATGTGGAGCCTCGCTTTAATACCTAAAGATGACATCTCCAACAATGCATTACTCCCTCAGACTAGGTTTTGTGGTGTCTTTCCCCGAGCAAACATTAGTGAATTTATTAATGATGATAATGTTGGAAAATCCATTATTGGTCAGTTCTTTATTTTCCAACCCATACTGGTGAATAGAAAATGTCATTGGCCATTTTAGTCACTGACAGTTTACACAATGTCTGGTCTGGCCACCCAAAATATACTATATATGGTCCTTATTTTAAATCTCAGATGATGATTGTCAGTTAGAAATTAAATGTCTACTACATTTTAATATTTTTTTCCTCTGAAAACAGGAAATGACAGGAACGTTGGATAGCAAGTCCAATTTGAGTTCTATCAGGAACACTGGCAGCAATAGTACACAACACTGCCAGTTTAAAGGGAGGAATCATAAGTTTGGCTGTAGTCCATTCTTCCCACTTCTTCCAGATGAAAACTCAGCTTAATACGCTCCATGGTCACCACTAGCGAAAAAGTCTCATTCTATGTATCATAGCTTTTAAAAACAAATTTCCTTTTAACGATATTTAGTTTTTTCCTCTCTTCTCCCTTTTCTATGATCCCAAGGATCATGAATCATCGCTGGCCAACCGCGCAGTCAGCTAATCTGCTCCTAGGACACTTTCTATGTCACTTAGTAAGACAATGCTCCCTATTTCTTTTTCCATCTTGCTTGTGGGTAAGCAAAGGGCAAAGACACAACTGAGACCAGTACAAGCAGTGCACAACTGCATGAAACTATTTCCAACCAATCTGTAGGAGTTGCAGTGCATCACCACTGCACCACTCCCCAAAACAAATCATTTTAGCAATCGCCAAAGTGTCAACTGAACTATAAATGTTCTAATGGCATCAGATCAGAGTATATTCAGCATTTGTCCATTGAATATTAATAAAAATAAATAAAAGCAAGAGAAAGTTACTGTATCATTTAATGAATGGGGCATTGTTCCCCTGCCCAAAATTGGGCGCTCCCACCCCGTTTTGGTGGTTTTTACCGCAACTGAGATTCAAGGTCCCTCTTGAGCGACATTCGGCTTTTTTTTTGGTTTTGATCCGGAAGTCGGTTTTAATGGGTACGGTAACTACACTTGAGGACCAGAAATGTGGCGGTGACAATAATTGAGGGGTGGAAGTTGGGTGGGGTGCGAAGTCACCGCCGTGATTATGTCATCATGGTGCCGCGTCACCATGGCTCTCCCCTTCACTTAGAGGAGAGAACCTCCGCGCTTTTAAAACTTCGGCCCACTGGGCTACCAGGGAGGGTTTCGGCCGGGCCAGTGGCAGCATAATTGTTGGGCCGATATGGCAGTCGGCCGACAAAAAAAAACATGGCGGCAGCAGCAGTGCGCCCTCCCCTTTAAGGGAAGCTACACCGCTGCTGCAGAAGGCCACAGCCTCACTGGAAAAAAGCTTGTTTTGGCATCGTGGGGTGGGCTGAAGATTTTACGAGGGCAATGTCACCATCGGGGGGATAGATCGGCAGTGTGCACGGTGATGACACGCTTAAGACAGATCGGCAGCAGCGGAGCGGTGGAGGGGGGGAGGGGGGTCTCGGGGCATCGCCGGGAAAACTCGGGAGGGCAATTGGGCTATCAGCAGCCGTTCCACCAAAAGTCGGCGGCCACTCCACTCCGCAGCATGGCCGCCGATTTGCGGTGGTAACAGGCCTCAAGGAAAGGGGCAATATTGGGCCCAAGATATTATGAGGCATTATTGATCAAACAGTGAATACAGCCTTGATAAAGCTTGAGTCTGTGGTTGCAACCAAGATTTTACGGGAGGTATCTGAATTAATGTTTAACAGTTTGAGAATTATGTTTAATAGCTCAGCAGCAACAACTTGCATTTATATTGTGCCTATAATGTATCAAAACATCCCAAGGCAGTGTAATCAGACTGAAAATGACACTGAGCCAAAGAAGAAGATATGAGGAGGATGCCTAAAAGCTTTGTCAAAGTAATAGCTTTTAAGGAGTATCGTAAAGAAGGAGAGAGAGGTGGAGCGGTTTAGGGAGGTAATTCCAAAGCTTAGGGCCTAGACGACAGAAAGCACAGTCACCATTTCATAAAAGTTCATCAAAGACTGCGGGAGATGAGAGAGATGAATTACAAAAGGACCTAGATATTTGTTTCGGGTGGTGATGTAAGATGGGCGGTGTCACTTCCATTGCAGTCAGTGGAACTGAATTTCAGTCGCTGTGTATAACGGGTGGCCGAACGGATACTGCCGGATTAGCGCCACCACCTGAAATTAATTTCTAGGCCAAGACCTTCAAAACAAACTGTGTGAGAACAGTTTAAAGGTCTGTACAAAGCTAACTGGAAAAACCGAGGAGTAAAAGCACAAGATTGAAATTTGAAGTATAAAATTTTCCACTAAAGATACAAATATGCATGATAAAACTGAAGTGACAAAAAAACAAATGCAAATCAGTTGATTAAATTAAAGAGAATGCCAGGGGGTTAATTGAAGAGTAATATTTATTGGGGACTCTCGAGCATGGTGTCAGTGTCTGCATGAATTTCAACGAAACAAAAAACATTGCAGATGGATAAATCTGCATAGCTAATGCATGATGAAGTTCAGGTAGCTAGAAAGGCCACGAATAGTGAGAAAGTGGGGTATTAAAGGTATTGCATAGTAATCTATTTATCCTATTTATACCCGAAGTTTAAGTGTTAAAATTTACAAGGCTATGGCCTCGATTTTATTTACCTCGGCATGTCCGTGTCGGGTGATGTTGGTGGCAGGTCCAGACCCCACTGCCACATCCATCCCGCTGAATGAAATGAACTGACCTCCATGGGGCTTGTTAAGCCCGCCAAGCTTATTTCCCGGGCCAATTAGAGGAAGCGGATCTGGTGACCTGATTCCATGATGCATCAGCAACCAGTTTCCTTAAAGGGACCGTGTCCAAATTTATGTTGACATTTGTGCTGTAAGTGTTCTACAGCATTGAAGTGCTGCAAACACCGACAAGCACTGCACAGAGGTGTAGGGTTGCACCCAGGTTCTCCCATGACTCTCTCCATATGCTTATGTAGGGAGTCACAGCACACAGGGACGTCCTCTTCCCTTCCCATGGGCGTAAGAGACCTCCCCAGGAGACCATTGCAGCCTGGTCACATATTGCAGAGGAGGGCGCAAGCAAGGATGTGGTCAGGAGGACCTGGATGCAGTGGCGCAAACCTTTCAATTATCTCATTAGATCACAAAATGTTAGTAGAAACATAGAAACATAGAAAATAGGTGCAGGAGTAGGCCATTCGGCCCTTCGAGCCTGCACCACCATTCAATAAGGTCATGGCTGATCATTCACCTCAATACCACTTTCCAGCTTTCTCTCCATACCCCTTGATCCCTTTAACCATAAGGGCCACATCTAACTTTCTCTTGAATACATCCAATGAACTGGCATCAACAACTCTCTGCGGTAGGGAATTCCACAGGTTAACAACTCTCTGAGTGAAGAAGTTTCTCCTCATCTCAGTCCTAAATGGCTTACCCCTTTACTTAGACTATCTCCCCTGGTTCTGGACTTCCCCAACATCGGGAACATTCTTCCTGCATCTAACCTGTCCAGTCCCGTCAGAATGTTCTATGTTTCTATGAGATCCCCTCTCATCCTTCTAAACTCCAGTGAATACAGGCCCAGTCGATCCAGTCTCTCCTCATATGTCAGTACTGCCATCCCGGGAATCAATCTGGTGAACCTTCGCTGCACTCCCTCAATAGAAAGAACGTCCTTCCTCAGATTAGGAGACCAAAACTACACACAATATTCCAGGTGAGGCCTCACTAAGGCCCTGTACAACTGCAGTAAGATCTCCCTGCTCCTATACTCAAATCCCCTAGCTATGAAGGCCAACATACCATTTGCCTTCTTGACCGCCTGCTGTACCTGCATGCCAACTTTCAATGACTGATGCACCATGACCCCCAGGTCTCATTGCACCTTCCCTTTTCCTAATCTGCCGCCATTCAGATAATATTCTGCCTTCGTGTTTTTGCCACCGAAGTGGATAACCTCACATTTATTCACATAATACTGCATCTGTCATGCGTTTGCTCACTCAATTAACTTGTCCAAGTCACCCTGCAGCCTCTTAGCGTCCTCCTCACAGCTCACACCGCCACCCAGCTTAGTGTCATCTGCAAACTTGGAGATATTACACTCAATTCCTTCATCTAAAGCATTAATGTATATTGTAAATAGCTGGGGTCCCAGCACTGAGCCCTGCGGCACCCCACTACTCACTGCCTGTCATTTTGAAAAGGACCCGTTTATCCCGACTCTCTGCTTCCTGTCTGCCAACCAGTTTTCTATCCACGTCAGTACATTACCCCCAATACTATGTGCTTTAATTTTCCACACCAATCTCTTGTGTGGGACCTTGTCAAAAGCCTTTTGAAAGTCCAAATATACCACATCCACTGGTTTGCCCTTCTCCACTCTACCAGTTATATCCTCAAAAAACTCTAGAAGATTTGTCAAGCATGATTTCCCTTTCATAAATCCATGCAGACTTGGACCGATCCTGTCACTGCTTTCCGAATGCGTTGCTATTTCATCTTTAATAATTGATTCCAACACTTTCCCCACTACTGGTGTCAGGCTAACTGGTCTATAATTACCCGTTTTCTCTCTCCCTCCTTTCTTAAAAAGTGGTGTTACATTAGCTACCCTCAGTCCATAGGAACGGATCCAGAGTCGATAGACTGTTGGAAAATAATCACCAATGCATCCACTATTTCTAGGGCCACTTCCTAAAGTACTCTGGGATGCAGAACATCAGGCCCCGGGGATTTATCGGCCTTCAATCCCATCAATTTCCCTGACACAATTTCCCGCCTAATAAGGATTTCCTTCAGTTCCTCCTTCTCACGAGACACTCGGTCCCCTAGTAGTTGCGGGAGGTTATTTATGTCTTCCTTTCTGAAGACAGAACCAAAGTATTTGATCAACTGGTCTGCCATTTCTTTGTTCCCCATTATAAATTCACCTGAATCTGACTGCAAGGGACCTATGTTTGTCTTCACTATCTTTATCTCTTCACAAATCTATAGAAACTTTTGCAGTTAGTTTTTATGTTCCCAGCAAGCTTCCTCTCATACTCTATTTTCCCCCTCCTAATTAAACCCTTTGCCCTCCTCTGCTGAATTCTAAATTTCTCCAAGTCCTCAGGCTTGCTGCTTTTTCTGGCCAATTTATATGCCACTTCCTTAGATTTAATTTCCCTTGTTAGCCACAGTTGAGCCACCTTTCCCTTTTTACTTTTACTCCAGATAGGAATGTACAATTGTTGAAGTTCATCCATGTGATCTTTAAATATTTGCCATTGCCTATCCACCATCAACCCTTTAAGTATCATTCGCCAGTCTATTCTAGCCAATTCACGTCTCATACCATCGAAGTTACCTTTCCTTAAGTTCAGGGCCCTAGTCTCTGAATTAACTGTGTCACTCTCCATCTTAATAAAGAATTCTACCATATTATGGTCACTCTTTCCCAAGGGGCCTCATACAACAAGATTTCTAATTAGTCCTTTCTCATTACACATCACCCAGTCTAGGATGGCCAGCCCTTTGTTGGTTCCTCGACACATTGGTCAAGAAAACCACCCCTAATACGCTCCAGGAAATCCTCCTAAACAGCATTGCTACCAGTTTGGTTAGCCCAATCAATATGTAGATTAAAGTCGCCCATGATAACTGCTGTACCTTTATTGCACGTATCCCTAATTTCTTGTTTGATGCTGTCCCCAACCACACTACTACTGTTTGCTGGTCTGTACACAACTCCCACTAGCGTTTACTACCCTTTTGTATTACGTAGCTCCACCCATACCGATTCCACATCATCCAAGCTAATGTCCTTCCTTACTATTGCGTTAATTTCCTCTTTAACCAGCAATGCCACCCCACACTCACCATCTTGCTGTGCCTCTCATAACATCCCCATCACTCTGCCTTCCCAGCCTACTCCTGCACATCCTTACTCACACCAACTTACCTTGTACCTCCACCCATCCCCCTCTCTCTCTCTCTATCAACATTATCACATCCCCATCTCACTAGCCACCCCTCACACTTACCCTCATCCTAGTGCAATCATACCAACTAACAGCACACAGAGGTAGGGATTTGGGTGTTTTATCCAATGTTCATGTAAATATTCTGTTAATGTGCTGTCAAACATTGAAACCTTTATTTTTAACACACTCTGTACTTTTCGACAGATTTGTGTGCACTTTTGGAAGTGGCTGAGTGAGTTGCAGTAAATTGTGAGACATAATGGTACCCATCGCAATGGTGGTGAGTGTGAAAGGAATGACTTGGACATTGTGGGGCTGCTTTATGATGTTGGTGTGGGGTGTTGCCAACCTGGCGCATCATGTGGCAGCCAGTATGTACAGCGACAAGTTAAGTCAATTTTGCTTTGGTGAGGCCATCCCTGTCCCCCCGGGCAACAATGTGCTCAGGTGCTGATGTCCTCTGTCCTGTTCAGCATCAGGTAATTGCAGAGAAGGTTGATGTTGATGTTGATGTTGATGTTGCTGATGTGGTTGGATCTGCTGGGGTTGGGGTTGATCGTGATCGGATTCTGAGGACCAAGGTGAGACAGTATAAAGAGCATGCATTTTAATTGAATAGATGGCAGGTGAAGTATAGGTAATAGAAGCATATGGTCAATGGTGAGAGAGTTCTTTCAAAGAGGTGAGACAGGATGGAGAGTGAAAAGTGGAATGCCTGCAGAAACTGTGCTGGAAATTGACTGAGAAACAGCTGGTGGCTGAGGAAAGTGAAGAGCCGTCAGGTGGGAGCTTTTACTGTACATTTGAAGCTGTCAAGGAATCAGCTGGAGCAATGGCCACTGAAGTCCCACCTCAGGTTTACAGCCATGGTTCCCAAACAGCATGGTTCCTGTAGCCATGAAGTTAACCCGACACCTCAGTGTTGTCTTTGCAGCTGGATCCACCACGTGCCATGGGGGACCTTCCGGTGTGGTGCCACTGCACCGACCTGAGCTCCCTCAGATTGGAGGTGGTGGTATCGTGCTGCCCCTGGTGAGCGACTCAGGCTCCTCGGACCAGGATACAGATGATGCGCTCCCTCCGGCTCGCAGCATTCCTGGCCCCAGACCTGTCACTCCGTAATGCCTCCACGCATGGCCTCACCCGAGCCAAGCCAGACTGAACCCTCCCAGGAGGCCCAAAGTGTCCTAGAATGTCATCTGCAGTTTCCACACAGAGAACTGTGTGGAACTCTCAGCCCCATGAGGCAGCCACAGGGAAGACACTGAGGCGCAGTAGTAGGATAGGCACGTATAAGGGGGGTTTCTGGAAATGCACAAGGGTGGCAAATGATGTACATCTGTTACTTTTCTGCACTGTTTTTTGTATGGAGTGATTTTGATGATGTATTAAATCTTTATATTTTGCATCTATATCTGGGCAGATGTATAATATAACTGTGGACAGTTATGTATCAAGGCACTCATTGGGATGGCCATGGAAAGTAGAAACTGAAGGGTCATGTGGGGATTGTTGTGTTCCTAACACAGATGGGACTGCACACAGGGAGGTTAAAGTACCAGTGACCTCAGTATTTATTAAGACAAACCAGAGTGAGGAACAGGCCTTAGGGGCCGGCTTATATACAGTGCTCCCAAGGGATGCTGGGATCGCTTGGGACTTCAGGGGATGCACTCCCTGGTGGTGGAACATGGACTGCATGCTTTACAAATACACAACATCACTCTCCCCCAAAGTCAAAGTGAAAACTATTTACAAGGTGAGGCGGTCGGGAGCCTTTCTTTCCCTGGTGGACTGCCTCGGTACAAATATCTGTTCTGGTGTGTTGGCTGTGCCCTGGCTGGGCTGGCGTGTTGTTGGCCCTGCAGGGCTGCTGGGTGAGCCTGGCCTTGCTGGGCTGTTGGACGTGATGGGTTCGATTTCCTGGTCCGGGGTGGTGTTGTTGATCCTTTGGGTGTATGTTGTGGGCTCAAAAAAGGTGGTGTCTGCTGTGGGTTGTTCAGGGCAGTCTGTGAACCACAGCCTCGTTTGGTCCAGGTGCTTTCTGCAAATTTGCCCATTGTCTAGTTTGACGACAAACATCCTACTCCTTTCTTTAGCTATCACCGTGCCCGCGATCCACTTGTGACCATGTCCATAGTTTAGCACAAGTCTTTTGCACGGGTTATACAATACAAGCAGCTTGTTGGAGCATAAAATGTTTCTGGCTTTCTCAAAAGCAATTACTTGTATTTTTCCCCATACCCAGTTCTCACCTTTACGCAATAATACATGTAGGGACTTTAAGAGGGTGCTTAACCTCAGTAGGAAGTTACCAAAATAGTTGAGGAGTCCCAGGAACGACCGCAGCTCCGTGACGTTCTGTGGCCTGGGCGCGTTCCTGATAGCCTCTGTCTTGGCATCTGTGGGCCGAATGCCGTCCGCCGCAATCTTTCTCCCCAAAAACTCCACTTCTGTTGCCATGAAGACGCATTTCGACCTCTTCAGCCGCAGCCCTACATGATCCAGTCGTTGGAGGATTTCCTCCAGGTTTTGTAGGCGCTCGACAGTGTCAACAGTCCCAACCCGTGACTAATATGTCGTCCTGAAAGACCACCGTGCGTGGTACCGACTTGAGTAGGCTCTCCATGTTTCTCTGGAAGATCACTGCAGCCGACCGAATTCCAAATGGGCATCTGTTGTAGATGAACAGTCCCTTGAGGCAGGTGAGGCCCTTCGAAGATTCCTCCAGCTCCTGCGTCATGTAGGTCGAAGTCAGGTCGAGCTTGGTGAACGTCTTGCCTCCTGCCAGCGTCGCAAATAGGTCGTCTGCCTTAGGTAGCGGGTATTGGTCCTGTAGCGAGAAACGATTAATAGTTACTTTCTAATCGTCGCAAATCCTGACAGTGCCATACTTTTGAGTACTGGAACAATCGGGCTGGCCCACTGGGGAGATGATGCCCTTGCATTTCAGCCTGTCCAGCTCGATTTCCTCATCATGCGAGGTACCGCTCGTGCCTTGTGGTGAATGGGTCAGGCCTCTGGGACCAAGTGGATTCGCACCTTTGCCCCGGAAAAGTTTCCAATGCCTGGCTCAAAAAGGGAAGGAAATTTGTTAAGAACCTGGGTACATGAGGCCTCATCGACATGTGATAGCGCTCGGATGTCATCTCAGTTCCAGCGATTTTGCCCAGCCAGTTCCTTCCAAGCAGTGTGGGGCCATCGCCCGGGACAATCCAGAGTGGCAGTTCGTGCACCGTGCCCTCATAGGTGACCTTGACCATGGCGATGCCCTGATAAGCTCTTTGGTGTACATTCTCAGTTTCGTGTGGATGGGGCTCAGGGCTGGTCTGAGTGCCTTGTTGCACCACAGGCTCTCAAACATCTTTTTACTCATCATGGATTGGCCAGCGCCAGTGTCCAGTTCCATGGCTACGGGTAAGCCATTCAATTTTACGTTTAGCATTATAGGTGGACATTTCATCGAAAATGTGTGCACCCCGTGTACTTCAGCATCTGCCTCCTCTCTCTGAGGCTCAAAATTGCTTTGATCCACCATGGACCGATCTTCCTCTGCCACGTGGTGGTTCGCAGGTTTTGCAGAGCTTGCAGCTCGTCTGCAAGCTCGTTGGAGGTGCCCCATTGTTCCACAGCTCTTGCAAACATACCCTTTGAAGTGGCATGAATAGGCTGAATGGAAGCCTCCACAACGCCAACAAGGTGTGAATTATCTTGCATTCATCCTTTGTTGCGGACTCTGAGTCATTTGAGTCACCTGAGGCCTGCTGTCAGTTGCAGACTCGTGGTTTCTACCCTGTACATTTCTACTCGCAAACACAGTTCCAGTTAATTTATGAACATTGCTAGCACTTGTGTGCTGAGAGATTTGTTTGGTGTTATCACTGGTGGACATAAACGCCTGTGCTATCGCAATGGCCTTACTTAGGGTCGATGTCTCTACAGTCAAAAGTTTTTGTAGGATGGTCTCGTGGCCAATGCCCAGTACAAAAAAGTCTCTGAGCATTTGCTCCAGGTAGCCATCAAACTCACATTGACCTGCAAGTCGCCCTAGCTCAGCGATGTCGCTCGCCACTTCCTGACCTTCAGATCGCTGGTACGTATAGAATCGATACCACGCCATCAGCACGCTCTCCCTTGGATTAAGATGCTCCCGAACCAGTGTACACAGCTCCTCATACGACTTATCTGTGGGTTTCACCGGAGCCAGAAGATTCTTCATGAGGCTGTCGGACATTGCCCTACAGACCGTGATGAGGACCGTTCTCCTTTTTGCAGTGCTTCCTTCTCCGTCCAGCTCGTTGGCTACAAAGTACTGGTCTAGCCGTTCAACATAGGCTTCCCAGTCCTCACCCTCCGAGAGCTTCTCCAGGATGCCCGCAGTTTTCTGCATCTTTGCGTTGGATTCATATACTCATCGCCAGTTGTTGTGTTCCTAACACAGATGAGACTGCACACAGGGAGGTTAAAGTAACAGTGACCTCAGTCTTTATTAAGACACTCCAGAGTGAGGAACCGGCCTTAGGGGCCGGCTTATATACAGTGCTCCCAAGGGATGCTGGGATCCCTTGGGACTTCAGGGGATGCACTCCCTGGTGGCAGAACATGGGAGTGCATGCTTTACAGATACACAACAGGGATGACATTATCTGAATTGAGCTGCAATCAGACATTTCTGTACTTCCCTTGCAGGGTTGGGATGGCAATGATGCCTCCTGCGTGCCTCGCAATGTGCATCCTGGTCCTACTCCTCCTGCTCCTCTTGCTGCTGCGCCTCCTCCTGTGCTGGTACTACTGGATTGACCTCCAGCTGCTGTCCCCTCATGGCAGTCAGGTTATGCAGCATGCAGCAGACGACCACAAAGTTGGAGACTCGTTCAGGCGAGTACAGCAATGTGCCACCAGAGCAGTCCAGGTAACGGAACCTTTGTTTCAGCATGTCAAAGCAGTGCTCAATGATGCACCTGGTCCCAGAATGAGTGTTGTTATAGGCATGCTCAGCCGCAGTCCTGGGGTTGTGAAGTGGAGTGAGCAGCCAAGTGGACAGGGGATATCCCTTATCCCCAAGCAGCCACCCACAATCCTGGTTTGGCTCAGTGAAGAGGACGGGCACGCTGCTCTGGCGCAAGATGAAGGCATCATGGCTGCTGCCTGGATACCTGGCATCAACTGGCAGGATCCTTTGCTGGTGGTCGCACACCAGCTGCACATTCAGGGAGTGGTATCCCTTTCTGTTGATAAATATGGAGTTGTGGCGCCCTCAGGCCAACGTGTGTGCAGTCGATGGCCCCCTGCACCCTGGGAAACCCTGCAATCTGGACAAATCCGGCCTGACGCTCCCTCTGGTCATTGGGAAGGAGATATATTGGAGTCTTCTCTTGTATAGCGCATTGGTCATCTGCCGGATGGAGCGATGGGCAGAGAATTGGGAGATATTAGAGATGTCTACACTTGCAGACTAGAACGAGCCGGTTGAGTAAAAGTTCAGAGCTATCGTCACTTTTGTCTCAATGCTGAGAGCTGTCAGCCTTGTGTAAGGCTCCAGATCTGGCCGCAGGGCATTGCAGAGCTTGGTCAGGAGGTCCTTCGTAAATCGCAGCCTTCTCACACGTTGCTCGTTTCTGAGTTGTGGGAAGGAGAACTGACGCCGGTACACGCTTGGACGGTAGGGCCTCCTTGCCAGAGGTATGTGCTGGGCCCCTCCCATGCCAGCTGGCTGAGCGCCTTCTCCCTCTTTCACTGATGTTGCGGAGCCTCTGCAGGCAGCTGGTGGCAAGGCTCCTCGACCACTATCTGGTGGGCGGAGGTTGGGGGGTGGGGGACGGGTAGCATTCCTTACCCTCCTCTTTTCAACTGGTACCCAAAGTGGGAGGAGGTTACATCATTCCCATTGGGATCTTTTTCTGTTGTCAGCATAGAGTAACATTTTTAATTTTATAGGATTAAAGTCACATAATTTAATAAAGAAGCTGCCTAGAACTGATGTTACAGATTGTAACAAGTTTACAGGACCTCCCTTATTCTGGGAAATACTAAGGGCCCAATTTTCCCCAGTGATTTGCGCCATTTTCTTGGAGCAGGCTGCTTTTTTTGGCCTAAGTTAAAAATCCACAGTTTCCCTAATCAATTTGCACCAGTGTAAGTCAGTTATGATTTTTTTAGGTAAGTTTTTTTTCAGCCAAAGGGGGCGTAACCAGCCATCCGCACCAATTCTGGCCATGTAGGCAAGCTTGGCCAGCTGAGAGTTACTCCAGTTCTGCTTAGGCCAGCGTATGTGGCTTCCGCAGAAAAACCTTCCGGAAAGTTAAAGAAATCGGCGCAGGTAAGGAAATCGGTGCAGGTAAGTGCAGCAGATGCCCGGACAGCAGCAGCAGGAAAGGTAAGACAGCGGAGGAGAGAGAGAGAGGTGGAGGATGGAAGGGGGGTGTGGGAGGGTGGGGGTAGAATGGGTGAGGGGGTGGGGGGAAGCCTTTCGGGTGTAGTTAGATGCAAGGACTGGGAGGGAGGAGGCCATTCGGCCTGGGATAAGGGTGGGGTAGCAGACCGGCAAGTCCTTCGGCCTGGGCTAGGAGCAGGGGACCGGGACGGTAAGGCATTCGGGGCTAGAGTTGGGCAGGCGATTGGACCAGCAAGGCACTCAGCCAAGGCTAGGAGTGGGAAATGGGGAGCGGGACCGGCAAGGCGCTCGGGGCTGGGAGGTGAGGCGGGGTGGGGGGGGAGGGGCGGAATCGGACCGGCAAGCCCTTCAGCCAGGGCTAGCAGCGGGGAACGGGACCAGGAAGGCACTCAGAGCTGCAGGGGGAGGGGGGGGGGCGGGGGGGGGATCGGACCGGCAAGGCACTTGGGGGTGGGCGGGGGGAGTGGGGGATCGGGCCAGCAAGCCCTTCAACCAGGGCTAGGGGCGGGGAGCGGGACCGGCTTTAATAATTGGAGGTGAGTTGCTGCAATATATTTTAATGTGTTTTTAAGTTGATGCAATATGTTTTAATGTGTTGTGAGCTGGCTGTATGTTTCACTTTGCAGCCTCAGCTCGCATTGTGTCCCTGGTTAGCGTGGCAACCCGATCTTTTTGACGCAAATTAAGGCTCCACCCTCAAAACTAAAGGACAGGTTAGGCCACGTCAAAATGAAGAAATCCAACGGGGAAACTTTTATTTTGGTGTACTTGGGCCCCCCAAAAAAAGCTTTGGGGAAAATTGAGCCCTAAGTTACTGCTTGGTGCTTTTCTCAAATTATCAGGCTGAGATCAACCAGTCACCATATCAGGAACCATAAGAGGAGAACTTCCCTCTCACATTACAACTACTTAAGGAGAATAGTACAATAAATATTATGCACTGTTGTGTACTCTGGATTACAAAATTTTTTTCTGGCATTATATATCCAGATCTGGGATTACTGTGCGAATTAATGTTTTCCAACATAATGAATAATTGATTAAAACATGTTATGGTTTTATTGTACTTAGTTGTAAAAATAAAAACAATAACCTTAACCAGATTAAAAAGTAAAATAAATCAAATGTTACCTTCCAACCAACTGATAACATCAGTACAATCAAAATCCTTTATGAGCACTCAGTAGCTGGAGCAATTAAAATAGATAGAACAGAAGTTGCTGAAAATCTGTTCCAGTTAAGATACTGACTGACAACTGAAGAAAAGATAAAGAGCGTGAATCATATTGGCTACTGTAGACAGTTGTAGACAACGTATTTTGAAAATAAACCATTTAGCTTGGTTGTGCTGATGAAACTGTTACAATCAGAGCTACGAGGAATATCCTATTGATTTTTAATCTATGTTTCTTTGAATTTTACTCAAGAATATCATTATGATATAGAAGGCATGAAGACATATGGACAGCCACAGGCAAGGAGAAGGGGGTCCATATATGGACTGTTACAGAATTTTGTCTGTCCAAAAGGCAGGAATAAGCATCAAAGCAGTCAGAGTAAGTAACACAATACAGCTTCTGAGGTCCCAAATTATAGATCGAATTCTATCCTATGACAGTCAACCAAACCAAGCAACTAAAACCAATCCAGCCCTAAGGGAGGAGGGAATCTAATTAATTGCATCTTGCAGGACTAGTTGCTCATGATGATTCACATGTTTATGCTTGTAGCTTAATACGTTAAATTCCCTACTGTTCCACTACATAAAGCTTAGTGTAACCAGACTGAAATATTTCAGTCCAGTAACAGAGTATTTCTAGAAGTTGAATGTAATGTATGCATCTGTGAGTATGCTCATAGGTTTGTCGAACTGTTGAGAGGTGGGCAGCGGAGGGACTGGAGTGCATCATCACCCCCAGCAACCAAATTTTAATTTGATTTAATGTCTAAAGTTTAATTTGTTTATTGTGTCGGTTTTAGTGCCCCCCCCCCCCCCCCTCCCACTTTTAGCCAGGGGGCACTTGTAGAATTTGTGTTTCTGGTGCCCTCAGAAAAAAAAGGGGGCACTTGATTTAATGATTATGTTTTACAACAAAATAGTTGTAGAGCTGTTGAGAGGTGGGCACTGGAGGGACTGGAGTGCATCATCACCCCCAACAACCAAATTTTATTTGATCTGTTTAATGTCCAAAGTTTAATTTGTTTATTGGTCGGTTTTAATGCTCCTTTAATGAGGGGGCACTTGATTTATAGGTTGAACTTAAAATAGTTGTCGAGCTGTTGTATGAGGCTTTAAAAGTGGCACTGGGCGCTGACTCCACTAGGTGTGTCTAGGAGGCTCAAGCACATGGTGCGATCATGTCCAAACTGACCCCCATCCGGACGGAATTCCTCATCGGTGTCAAGCCCCGAAACCTCACAAATTGAGCTGCTCCTATGTGGAGGGGATTCCTGTATGGGCTGTTCTTGCACACCCTCCATTTTGCCATCCTCGTCTACCGTCCGGACACGCCATGGCGCACCATCTTGCCGTGTGGAGGGCTTTCTATGTAGGAGTTTTCCCTTTTATCTATTGGGACTTGGTGTCCGCAATGGAGTGCTCTCTACGCAGGGGTCATCCCTTTATTTATTGGGGACTTGGTCTGGAGGGTGTTGCATGGGGCAGTCCCGTGCAATCGGTTTTTAAGTCGGTTCACGGACTCCAGGCCACCTGCAATTCCTGCGGTTTGGAAGAGTCTGTGTTCCATGTTTACGTTGAATGATCCTCAAATTCCGGTTGCACTTCAGTCACACGCTCCTGATCTTTGGGCATCCAGTGCGGAGGTGAGTGGACAGGTCAGAAGGCCTCTTCATAGGACTACTCCCGGGCATGGCCAAGGTGGCCATTAACCAGTCCAGGCAGCGGGCGGTCGAGGGGTTCGTTCAGCCCGACTGCCTGCCTCTCTTCCGCGGTTACGTTCAAGCCAGGGTGTCCCTGGAGGTGGAGCACGCAGTGTCCACCGGTACACTTGCAGCCTTCCGCGGGAGGTGGGCGCTGGTGGAACTGGAATGCATCATCACCCCCAGCAACCAAATTTTAATTTGATCCGTTTAGTGTCCAAAGTTTAATTTGCTTATTGGTCAGTTTTAGTGCTCCTTTAATGAGGGAGCGCTTGATTTATACGATCAACTTAAAATAGTTGTAGAGCTGTTGCATGAGTCACTAAAAGTGGCGCTGGGCCCTGACTCCACTCGGTGTGTCGAGGAGGCTCAAGCATATGGTGCGATCATGTCTGAACTGACCCCCATCCGGACGGAATTCCTCATCGGTGCCAAGCCCCGAAACCTCACAACTTGAGCTGCCTCCTATGTGGAGGGGATTCCTGTATGGTTTGTACTCCCTCCATTTTGCCATCCTCATCTGCCATCCGGACACGCCATGGCGCACCATCTTGCCGTGAGGAGGGCTTTCTATGCAGGAGTTTTCCCCTTATCTATTGGGACTTGGCCTGGAGGGAGTTGCATGGTGCAAGAAGTTTTTTAATCGGTTCACGGACTTCCAGGCCACCTGCATCTTCTGCGGTCTGGAGGAGTCCGTGTTCCATGTTTTTATACAGTGTGTGGGGTTGTAGCCCATTTTCCATTATTTGAAGGGGCTGCTCCTCGATTTCTGGCTGCACTGCAATCCCACGCTCCTGATCTTTGGCACCCGGTGCGCAGGGGAGCGGCAGGTCAGAGGGCCTCCTCGTGGGACTGCTCCTGGGCCTGGCCAAGGTGGCCATTAACAGGTCTAGGCAGTGGGCGGTCAAGGGAGTCATTCAGCCCAACTGCTTGCCTCTCTTCCGTGGCTACATACGCACTAGGGTATCCCTGGAGATAGAGCACGCGGTGTCTACTGGTATGCTCGAGGCCCTCCGTGACAGGTGGACATTGGTGTTCTTTCACAGCCTCCAGAGGACTGAAGGACTGCTAATGTACCTTTGTTTAAAAAGGGAGAAAGGGATAGACCGAGTAATTACAGGCCAGTCAGCCTAACATCGGTGGTTGGAAAATTATTGGAAAAATTCCTGAGGGACAGGATAAATCTTCATTTGGAAAGACATGGATTTGTCAAGGACAGTTAGCATGGATTTGTCAAGGGAAGGTTGTGTCTGACTAACTTGATTGAATTTTTCGAGGAGGTAACCTGGTGGGTCGATGAGGGCAGTGTTTATGATGTAGTGTATATGAATTTTAGCAAAGCTTTTGATAAGGTCTCACATGGCAGACTGGTCACGAAAGTAATAGCCCACAAGATCCAGGGCAAAGTGGCAAGTTGGATCCAAAATTGGCTCAGAGGCAGGAAGCAAAGGGTAATGGTTGATGGGTGCTTTTGTGACTGGAAGGATATTTCCAGTGGGGTTCCGCAGGACTCAGTACTAGGTCCCTTACTTTTTGTGATATATATAAATGACTTGGACTTGAATGTTGAGGTTATGATTAAGAAGTTTGCAGATGACACTAAAATAGGCTGTGTGGTTGATAATGAAGAAAAAAGCTGCGGACTGCAGAAAGATATCAAAGTACTGGTCAGGTGGGCTGAACAGTGGCAAATGGAATTTAATTCAGAGAAGTGTGAGGTAATGCACTTTGGGTGGGCTAATAAGGAATGGATATACACATTAGGCAGGAGGCCACTTAATAGTGTAGATGAAAAAAGGGACCTTGGAGTGCATGTCCACAGATCCCTGAAAGTAGCAGGTCAGGTGGTTAAGAAGGCATACAGAATGCTTGCCTTTATTGGCCGAGACATAGAATATAAGAGCAAGGAGGTTATGCTTAAATTGTATAATACTTTGGTTAGTCCACAGCTGGAGTACTGCGTGCAGTTCTGGTTGCTGTATTATAGGAAGGACGTGATTGCACTCGAGAGGGTGCAGAGGAGATTTACTAGGATGCTGCCTGGAATGTAGAATCTTAGTTATGAGGACAGATTGGATAGGCTGGGTTTGATCTCATTGGAACAGAGGAGGTTGAGATGAGACCTTATTGAGGTGTACAAAATATTGAGGGGCCTGGACATAGTGGATAGTAAGGGCCTATTTCCATTGGTGGAGGGGTCTATAATGAGGGGGCATAGTTTTAAGATGGTTGGTGGAAGGTTTAGAGGGGATTTGAGGGGAGGCTTCTTTACGCAGAGGGTTGTGGGGATCTGGAACTCGTTGCCTGGAAGAGTGGTGGATGCAGAAACCCTCACCACTTTTAAGAGATGGTTGGATGGGCACTTAAAGTGCAGTAACCTGCAGGCTTACGGACCTAGAGCTGGTAATTGGGATTAGACTGGATGACTTTTGTTGGACGGCGCAGATATAATGGTAAGTACTGCAGGGAATAGAATACGGCCAGCGTGATCTCCTGGACTAGTTTCGATCGCCTGGATGGGTTGGAGAGGAATTGTCCCAGATTTTTTCTCCCTAAATTAGTCTGGGTTTTTAATCTGGTTTTTGCCTCTCCCAGGAGATCACGTGGCTCCGGTTGGGGTGGAGTGTAGAATGTTTCAGTATAAGGAATGTCGCAGTTGTGTGAGGCGGACTGGTTGGGCTGGATGCTTTTTGCCTTTCCGTCATTGTTCCATTATTGTTCATAGGTTTATATGTAACCTTTGCTGCTGACCAAGGGCCGTGTGGCTCTTTGTCGGCCGGCGCGAACACGATGGGCAAAAATGGCCTTCTTCTGCGCTGTAAATTTCTATGTTTCTATATTTCTATGTTTAACAAGGAGGGCACTTGGTTAATAATATAGGTTGTACATTTCCAGTCCGGCCCCCTCGGGGCCTGACCGGTGCCGGAACAGAGAATTTCCCGAACCACGGGACGTCTCGCTTACCAGTACTGGTAGACAGTGCCCGGGCTTCTGTGTCTGTGTGAGTACATGCTGGCACCCTGTGAGCGGATCCCTCAGCACCCGCGCACGCACTCACTGACTGATAGCCGCTTCCGGCCGATCGCCGAACACACTGATGGCAGCCATTGCAACCGAAGAAAACGTAAAAAAAATAAACCCGCATTCCTTCAGGCCCAACTAATGCCGAACCACGGATGTTTCTGGATGAGAGAGATCCCGGACTGGAGAGATACAACCTGTATAATTTAAAATAGTTGTAGAGCTGTTGCATTATGAGTGGCTTAGCCAGTCACGTGATGTTCACAAGACTCAATAAAACCCCAGTCAATTGAGTCTAGGTCATCCATGATGAGGTATTTAGTTGTGAGCCTTTTTGATGAACTGGCAATGTGTAATTTGATTATAACCAACAAGCTCTTAATAGCAATGTGTTGCTGTGAATTCTTAAGCAAAGAACCCATGAAGCAAATAGAAACATAGAAAATAGGTGCAGGAGCAGGCCATTCAGCCCTTCTAGCCTGCACCGCCATTCAATGAGTTCATGGCTGAACATGAAACTTCAGTACCCCCTTCCTGCTTTCTCGCCATACCCCTTGATCCCCCGAGTAGTAAGGACTTCATCTAATTCCCTTTTGAATATATTTAGTGAATTGGCCTCAACTACTTTCTGTGGTAGAGAATTCCACAGGTTCACCACTCTCTGGGTGAAGAAGTTTCTCCTCATCTCGGTCCTAAATGGCTTACTCCTTATCCTTAGATTGTGACCCCTGGTTCTGGACTTCCCCAAAATTGGGAACATTCTTCCTGCATCTAACCTGTCTAAACCCGTCAGAATTTTAAACGTTTCTATGAGGTCCCCTCTCATTCTTCTGAACTCCAGTGAATACAAGCCCAGTTGATCCAGTCTTTCTTGATAGGTCAGTCCCACCATCCCGGGAATCAGTCTGGTGAATCTTCGCTGCACTCCCTCAATAGCAAGAATGTCCTTCCTCAAGTTAGGAGACCAAAACTGCACACAATACTCCAGGTGTGGCCTCACCAAGGCCTGTACAACTGTAGCAACATCTCCCTGCCCCTGTACTCAAATCCCCTCGCTATGAAGGCCAACATGCCATTTGCTTTCTTAACCGCCTGCTGTACCTGCATGCCAACCTTCAATGACTGATGTACCATGACACCCAGGTCTCGTTGCACCTTCCCGTTTCCTAATCTGTCACCATTCAGATAATAGTCTGTCTCTCTGTTTTTACCACCAAAGTGGATAACCTCACATTTATCCACATTATACTTCATCTGCCATGCATTTGCCCACTCACCCAACCTATCCAAGTCACTCTGCAGCCTCATAGCATCCTCCTCGCAGCTCACACTGCCACCCAACTTAGTGTCATCCGCAAATTTGGAGATACTACATTTAATCCCCTCGTCTAAATCATTAATGTACAATGTAAACAGCTGGGGCCCCAGCACAGAACCTTGCGGTACCCCACTAGTAACTGCCTGCCATTCTGAAAAGTACCCATTTACTCCTATTCTTTGCTTCCTGTCTGACAACCAGTTCTCAATCCACATCAGCACACTACCCCCAATCCCATGTGCTTTAACTTTGCACATTAATCTCTTGCGTGGGACCTTGTCGAAAGCCTTCTGAAAGTCCAAAAATACCACATCAACTGGTTCTCCTTTGTCCACTTTACTGGAAACATCCTCAAAAAATTCCAAAAGATTTGTCAAGCATGATTTCCCTTTCACAAATCCATGCTGACTTGGACCTATCATGTCACCATTTTCCAAATGCGCTGCTATGACATCCTTAATAATTGATTCCATCATTTTACCCACTACTGATGTCAGGCTGATCGGTCTATAATTCCCTGCTTTCTCTCTCCCTCCTTTTTTAAAAAATGGGGTTACATTGGCTACCCTCCACTCGATAGGAACTGATCCAGAGTCAATGGAATGTTGGAAAATGACTGTCAATGCATCCGCTATTTCCAAGGCCACCTCCTTAAGTACTCTGGGATGCAGTCCATCAGGCCCTGGGGATTTATCGGCCTTCAATCCCATCAATTTCCCCAACACAATTTCCCGACTAATAAAGATTTCCCTCAGTTCCTCCTCCTTACTAGACCCTCTGACCCTTTTTATATCCGGAAGGTTGTTTGTGTCCTCCTTAGTGAATACTGAACCAAAGTACTTGTTCAATTGGTCTGCCATTTCTTTGTTCCCCGTTATGACTTCCCCTGATTCTGACTGCAGGGGACCTACGTTTGTCTTTACTAATCTTTTTCTCTTTACATACCTATAGAAACTTTTGCAATCCGCCTTAATGTTCCCTGCAAGCTTTTTCTCGTACTCCATTTTCCCTGCCCTAATCAAACCCTTTGTCCTCCTCTGCTGAGTTCTAAATTTCTCCCAGTCCCCAGGTTCGCTGCTATTTCTGGCCAATTTGTATGCCACTTCCTTGGCTTTAATACTATCCCTGATTTCCCTAGATAGCCACGGTTGAGCCACCTTCCCTTTTTTATTTTTACGCCAGACAGGAATGTACAATTGTTGTAATTCATCCATGCGGTCTCTAAATGTCTGCCATTGCCCATCCACAGTCAACCCTTTAAGTATCATTCGCCAATCTATCCTAGCCAATTCACGCCTCATACCTTCAAAGTTACCCTTCTTTAAGTTCTGGACTATGGTCTCTGAATTAACTGTTTCATTCTCCATCCTAATGCAGAATTCCACCATATTATGGTCACTCTTCCCCAAGGGGCCTCGCACAATGAGATTGCTAATTAGTCCTCTCTCATTACACAACACCCAGTCTAAGATGGCCTCCCCCCTCGTTGGTTCCTCGACATATTGGTCTAGAAAACCATCCCTTATGCACTCCAGGAAATCCTTCTCCACCGTATTGCTTCCAGTTTGGCTAGCCCAATCTATGTGCATATTAAAGTCACCCCATTATAACTGCTGCACCTTTATTGCATGCACCCCTAATTTCCTGTTTGATGCCCTCCCCAACATCACTACTACTGTTTGGAGGTCTGTACACAACTCCCACTAACGTTTTTTGCCCTTTGGTGTTCTGCAACTCTACCCATATAGATTCCACATCATCCAAGCTAATGTCTTTCCTAACTATTGCATTAATCTCCTCTTTAACCAGCAATGCTACCCCACCTCCTTTTCCTTTTATTCTATCCTTCCTGAATGTTGAATACCCCTGGATGTTGAGTTCCCAGCCCTGACCATCCCGGAGCCACGTCTCCGCAATCCCAAACACAACATATTTGTTAACATCTATTTGCACAGTTAATTCATCCACATTGTTATTTTACAGTAAGTGAGCATTTTACAATAAGGACAAAAGTGGCTTCAGAATGTGGGTACGGAGAGAGAAATAAATAGACTAGAAGGGGGCACATTTGTAGAGAAAGATATTGAGATTGTTTTTGAGAAAAGAGAGATAGGTGCCAAAGAGTAAGGACCTTGGTAATGAATTCAGAGAATAGAAACATCATGGTTGAATGTGTAGAAGGCAAGGAGGAGCAAAAGGTACATGAGGGGATGTAAGACAGGAGGGGATCACTTGGGTAGAGTAGGGCAAGGCCATGGAGCAATTTGAAAAGAAAGAAGAGAAATTTGAAATCAACACAATGAGACAAGGGAACCCATTAGAGCTTAGAAAGGATTGGAGGTAAAGGAATGGTGCAATGTTGGGTGGGTGAGGATGTGGGTTGTGTCATTTTGGATGAGTTGAAGCTTGTGGAGGATTGATGTTGGGAGGCTAGATAGGAGGGCACTGAAGAAGTCAAGCGTTGAAGTGATAAAGGTATGGACTCAGGCTTTCACAGCAGAAAGAGGAGAGTTGGGGTGGAAGAGGGCAATATGGCAAAGGCAGAAGAAAGTGGATATAGTAGCAAAGCAAATGGGAGGGAAGAAGCTAAGCTCAGGGTACAGCAGGATGCCAAGGTTATACAATTCTTGAGCAGCTTGAGATTGGTGAAATGGAGGCCAGAGGCATGGTAGTGCTGGCGGTGCCAAAGAGGATGGGCATGCGCTTGCCAACATTTAGCTAGAAGAATTTATTGCTCCTTGAGAAAGAAATTTGAGGGTGTAGCTATAACCTTTGGGGCAGAGCTAGGTGTCATCAGCATCGTTGTAGAAGCTAACCTTATTTTTCTAGATAGCTTTGCTAAAGGGTTGCAATGTGATAGTGAATTGGAGGGATCCAAGGATGGACTCCTGGAGTACACCAGAGATGACTATATGAACAGAGGAGAAGAAACCATTGGGTGGAATGTAGAGATAGCAGGGCCTCGGAGGTGGACTGCAGAGGGAAAATGTTGAAGATGGATGGAATGATCAATGGTGTTGATGGCAGTAGAGAGATTGAGACGATTGAGGAGATAGAGATTCATGCACACAGTCAAGTAGCATATACCATTCAGCTGCATCACAGGCTTTTTCCTTCTATTTTAAATATACTGAGGTACCCAATTTTGAATTCCATGGGTCACTATAATTCTAATGATATTTTATTTTTCAGTTGTCTGTCTCCTTCCTGAACCTCAAACTGAAAACCACCTCAGAAATATTTCTGGTAACAAATACACTTTAATTATTTAGTGTCAATCTGGCAGCCAGGGTGTACAGCATCAAGTGAAGTAAAAATGACCATGGTGAGGCCATCCCTGGCCTCCCAGGAAGCAATGCGCTTGGGTGCTGATGCCCTCTGTCCTGTGCAGCATTGGTTGATTGGGGAGCAGCTTGGTGGTGCTGTTGATGGTGCTGCTGGTGTGACTGGTGTTGCTGGTGTTGGGGCTAATCGTGGTCCAATTCTGAGGACCAAAGTGAGACAGTATAAACAACACCCCTGCTGATGGAATAGATGACACTAAGCTGGGTGGCAGTGCGAGCTGCGAGGAGGATGCTAGGAGGTTGCAGGGGGACTTGGACAGGTTAACTGAATGGGCAAATACATGGCAGATGCAGTATAATGTGGATAAATGTGAGGTTATCCACTTTGGTTGCAAAAACAGGAGGGCAGATTATCTGAATAGTGACAGATTAATAAAAGGGGAGGTGCAACGAGACCAGAGTGTCATGGTACATCAGTCATTGAAGGTAGGCATGCTGGTACAGCAGGCAGTAAAGAAGGAAAATGGCATGCTGGCCTTCATAGCGAGGGGATTCGAGTATAGGAGCAGGGAGGTCTTACTGCAGTTGTACAGGACCTTAGTGAGGCCACACATTGAGTATTGTGTGCAGTTTTGGTCTCCTAATCTGAGGAAGGACATTCTTGCTATTGAGGGAGTGCAGCGAAGGTTCACCAGACTGATTCACAGGATGGCAGGACTGAGATATGAAGACTGGATCAACTACGCTTATATTCACTGGAATTTAGAAGAATGAGAGGGGATCTCATAGAAACATATAAAATTCTGATGGGATTGGACAGGTTAGATGCAGGAAGAATGTTCCCGATGTTGAGGAAGTCCAGAACCAGAAGTCACAGTCTAAGGGTAAGCCATTTAGGACCGAGATGAGGAGAAACTTCTTCACTCAGAGAATTGTGAACCTGTGGAATTCTCTACCACAGAAAGTTGTTGAAGCCAGTTCGTTAGATATATTCAAAAGGGAGTTAGATGCGGCCCTTACGGCTAAAGGGATCAAGGGGTATGGAGAGAAAGCAGGAATGGGGTACTGAAGTTGCATGATCAGCCATGATCATATTGAATGGTGATGCAGGCACGAAGGGCCGAATGGCCTACTCCTGCACCTATTTTCTTTGTTTCTATGTTTTTAGATAGCAGGTCGAGTAGCGATAAATGGCGATGGTGTGATAAGTTCTACCAATGAGGCGATCCTGGATGGCGACTTTGCTGCAAACACTTGCAGCCTGTAGAAACCTAAATCTGCGTCAACAACAGCTTTTTCCTTCGGAAGGTGATCATCTATGAGGTAGGAACTTTTTAGTACATTTCATGCTGTCAATTACTCAGCAATGGCTACTCAACTGCCGCCTCAGGCTGACAGACGTGGTTCCCGATCTGTGCGAATCTCATGGTCAGGCAGTGAAATTTGAAAGGTTGGCTAAAAAAGGCGCTTATGGGTCTGACAACAAGGTGATAATTATTTGAATTAGGTCACCCACCTCTGCCGTTCGGGTTGCTGCCTCACCAACAAACGCGACCGAGGGAAAGGCACGTGGGGGTGGGATGATGGCAGGTTCCCAACTTAATTGAAATTTCTCACCCGACCCGCCTTCAAATGTGCCTGCACGGACCCCAGATAATTCCAGCTGTCTCAGTAGTTAACCTTTCAGTATGGACGCCATCAAGCAATAATAACCCAGAGCATATTGGCCATCAACATCTAAACTGAAAACTACTGTCAACAAAGAAACAGACTCAAAATTGAATAAAGACAGCCCATGGAATTCATAATTTATGTTTAATATATACCCTGGAGTAATTTCAGAGATTAAATGATAGTTATAATTTGCCCTTGCAGTTTGCATTGTTATCTGAATTCTTGATGAGATTACTGACTAGTAATCACGTTCAGATATCCATTATTCTCAATATAAACCAGTTAATTCCTTGGATTATGTTGGCCCAGAAACTTGCCCACACTTTCTATCAGATTTTGCACTGAAACCTGCAGTAATTGGAAATCAAAAACAGCACGGCTACCTTTACAGGGAATATGGGACCTGTGTGAACAGGGTTAGCAACTGCATATCTCCTTAACCAATCAGATTGAAGAATCCTTGCTGAGAAACGCAAAGTCAAAACCAAAAAATGTAAGTTAGAATAGTTAATTCAATGCCACCTCATGTACAGAAAGCAACATAAAGATAGGGGAAGATAGGTGAGAGACAGAAAAAATTGTTAAAAAAGTTATATTTACATTTTTAATTAAATAAAATCTCCAACAATGATTAAAATCTGAAGGAATGAGACTCCACAATTGTATGCATTTAGCTGCGCAAGTGCGGACGCCAGAAGTTATTGTCTGATTTACTCCTTAATAACGATGAGCGCTGATAGCCTTGTCGTTATTTCTACCGCAATATAACCCTGCAATAATTTTTGTGCCTTTGTTATTCCGCGTGGAACCCATCTGAACACCTTGATTAGATCACTGCCTTGTAATCACTCTGAAGCATCCAATACTCTCTATTGAAACCATGTTGACGCTTTGTGGACATATTGCCTTATAATCACATGTTTGTTATTCTATGTATAACCAATCTGAAATCCTCGCAACAAACAATATAAGAAAGCATAGAAGTACAAGAGGCCATTTGGCTCATTATGTATTTCCTTCCACAGACAATGCACAACCAGCTGCACCATGGATTTTACCCAACCTATTTAGCCTCCAAAGGAAAGCTTTCCACCGATGAGATTTCCTTAGTCCCACCAGACCATGAATCATTGGGGCCGATTTTCATTCTCCGCCCACCCTTCCCATGAGCTGGGAACAAAGTGGTAGTATGATTAAAATGCCAGCGCAGCACTTAGAGCGCCCTGTTCAGCCAATATCCGGCCTGCTACGATTTTAGGAAATAGGTGTCCTTCATTACTCAGTGCAAGTCGGAGTCCTACAACGTACTTAGCAATTTTACAGTTCCAGTGGACGGGGTGCACACGCCCACTGCAACTCAATCGTAGAGCGCCATAACCAACGGTCCTGAAAAGCCACGCCAAAACTGTTGCAGGTAAGTTCTTTAACGACTTTGTGGAGGCTAGGATGGAGGACCATGAATGTTCCTCCTGGCTCCACACATATTGCCCCACCCACTGCCCACCCCCTCTGTGCTTGGCTTCCCCCTTTAATTGAGTTCTGCTGGCTTGGTTCTGCTCGAAACACTTTGGAATTCATATTTAAATGAGGCCCAATCATGAAAATCGACCGGGTCTCTAACAAACGGCATCAGGTGGGTGGAGCAGACACTCCATCCACCGCCAATCTTATCCATCCGAAATGAAAATTGACTGCGTGTTTTTCTTAAATGTCACAAACCTTAATATCTTAAATAAGAAAAACAGTCTCCAATCTGTTTCACTAAAAATGATTTTTTTTCCTCCTTTACACAGCCTGTTTTGGCAGTTCCTGTGAGTTGCTTGTTCTCACCATAGTTCTAATCTGGAATCCTGATATGTCAACTGCAGCTGCTAAACTGTCTTACTTGGGAGCAGAGACGGTTGATATGCCATTAACACTTCTTTCTGTAAACAGGCTCTTATTATTCTCAAGTGCTGTGTTAATTAGAGCAGACATTTATGTGACAGCTTCTGGTGAAACTTAATTACCTTGCTCTTATTCAAAGCTCTGTGAAACTCCCTCCTGGGCGATGCTGCTAACACCTCACTCAAAACAACCCCTAGTGGCAGGCCTCTTGAAGCTAGGTCTTCAGGTCAGTCTGCATGCAACCTTTACAAACCCAATACATGAAAACTTAAGATCATCAGATGCCACCCATATTGACAGTACAATATAGTGGCTTAATATTAGCGGGAAAATAGGAAGTCACTTCATAACATGTTGCAGTCCCTCAGCATTACACACAGAAGAATATGTGTACAACAATCATCTTCAGCCCATTTAGCACTGTATGCACCGATAAAGAGAGAAAATTACTCAACCACTAGCTACAAATGAGGATCATTCAAAATAAACATATTTTACAATTTTCCTGTATTGGTATTAGCTTTCTGTTTTAAATATTTCCTGAAACTTCACTCCCCATAAATGAATAACAGGCTTTATTATGTAAGCATATTTCATGAAATTCCTGATTATGGTGTTTTATACTTTGCTTCAGAATTTAAAAAAAAATAGCATGGATGAGAAAGGCCATTTGACCCATCTTAATTCATTCATCCAGAAAAACCCTACAGTTCCCTTATTGCTGTATATAATTGTTTCTTAAATGATTCTTGGATTTTTGCATCTACTTTTGGTCATGTCAGCCATGGCTCACTGGGTAGTACTTTCACCTTTTGTTGATAAGAGGCTCCTGAGATATGGGAAATGGTCCACGTTGTCCAGGGCCACGCCATGGATCTTGATGACTGGGGGGCAGTGCTGTGCGGCGAGGACAGGCTGGTGGAGGACCTTTGTCTTACGGGTGTTTAGCATAAGGCCCATGCTTTTGTATGTCTCAGTAAATACATCGACTATATCCTGGAGTTCAACTTCTGAATGTGGGCAGATGCAGGCGTCGTCCGCGTACTGTAGCTCGACGACAGAGGTTGGGGTGGTCTTGGACCTGGCCTGGAGGCGGCGAAGGTTAAACAGCTTTCCACTAGTTCTGTAGTTTAGTTCCACTCCAGTGGGGAGCTTGTTGACTGTGAGGTGGAGCATGGCAGCGAGGAAGATTGAGAAGAGGATTGGAACAATGACGCGGCCCTGTTTGATCCCGAGTCGAGAAGTTTGTGGGTTCAAGTTCCCACTTCAGGGAATTGAGCACATAAATCTAGACTGACACACCGAGTGCAGTACTGAGGGAATGTTGCACTGTCGGAAGTCCCATCTTTTGGATGAAACATTAAACCAAGCCCCTGGTTTCTCTCTCAGGTGGATGTAAAAGATCCTACAGCACTATTTCGAAGAAGAACAGGAGCATTATGCCTGGTGTCCTAGCCAATATTTTTTTCTCAATCAATATCTAAAACAGATTATCTGGTCATTATCACATTGCTGTTTGTGGGATCTGACTGTGCGCAAATTGGCTGTCACGTTTCCTACATTACATCAGTGACTATAATTCAAAAAGTACTTCATTGGCTGTAAAGCCCTTTGGGACGTTTGGTAGTCATGAAAGGCGTTATATAAATGCAAGTCTTCCTTTTATTTTACTACTCCATCTGGAAGTCTATTCCAAGTGTTAGTCATTCTCTGCTTGATGAAGAACTTCCTGATATAGTTCTAAAATTAACTTTTACTAGTTTGAAGCCATTTCTCCTTGTCCTACTCCCATAGTATAATTTAAAGAAGTATTCCGGATTAACCTTTTCTATTATATACATCTTTAAGATCACCTCTCAGAGACGTCTCCGGTCTTTCCTTGTACAGGTTGTACCTCTCCAGTCCGGGACTCTCTAATCCGGAAAAATCCATGGTTCGGCATCAGTCTGGATGTGGGTGGTGTCCTAGTTTCCTGCATTGTTCAGTGAGGTAAGCGGGCTGGGCAAGGAAAGGGAAAGGCAGGTGGCTGACTGAGGCGCTGAAGCTGGGCCTGAGGGAGAGGAGGGTTTTAAAAAAAGAGCATCAAAGCAGCATGGAGAGAGAGCGCAAGGCCCGAGTTTCACAGCCGGAGCGTGGCAGGGGCGTTCAGGAGCCCGGGTGCTGTCATCACGTACCGGTAAGCCGAGGCTAGGCTTGACCTCCCATGGTTCGGAAAATTCTCTTTTCCGGCATCGGTCTGGTCCCGAGGGTGCCGGATCAGAGAAGTCCAACCTGTAACTGTGTGCCTTACATTAGGGATAAACCTTGTTATGTTCAGAATAACTCCACAAGACTGTATGCTGTAACCTTAAACTGGTGTGACTTTAGTCTCTTTAATCAAACTCCAGAGTGCAGAAGCAGCAAGGCAGGCAACCTTTATACTTGCTTGCATGAGGTGTGCAGGTGACCCTTGGATCTCCAACAGGTGCGCCCCCTGGTGGCAAGTCTTACATTATTAGTTTACATACATAACAAACTTCATTGCACTTCTCTGCACTGCCTCGAGCATTTGAATGTCTCCCTTCTTTCGTGGTGACCGGAAATAGACACAGTATAAAACTGCAGCCTGACCAGAACACTATACAGTTTGATCATTACTGTGACATATACTCTGCTGCTTTGGCTATGCAGTTCAACATTCGATTGACTTTATTGTTTGCTGCTCATATGTCAGTCCTGCCATTCCGGGAATCAGTTTGGTGAACCTTCGCTGCACTCCCTCAATAGCAAGGACGTCCTTCCTCAGATTAGAAGACTAAAACTGAACACAATATTCCAGGTGAGGCCTCACCAAGGCCCTGTACAACTGCAGTAAGACCTCCCTGCTCAAATCCCCTAGTTATGAAGGCCAACATACCATTTGCTTCATCACCACCTGTTGTACCTGCACGCCAACTTTCAATGACTGATGTACCATGACACCCAGGTCATTGCACCTCACCTTTTCCTAATCTGCCGCCATTCAGATAATATTCTGCCTTCGTGTTTTTGCTACTAAAGTGGATAACCTCACATTTATCCACATTATACTGCATCTGCCACGCGTTTGCCCACTCACCTAACCTGTCCAAGTCACCCTTCAGCTTTTTGGCATTCTCCTCATAGCTCACACTGCCACCCAGCTTAGTGTCATCTGCAAACTTGGAGATATTACACTCAATTCCCTCATCCAAATCATTAATGTATATTGTAAATAGCTGGGGTCCCAGCACTGAGCCCTGAGTACCCCACTAGTCACTGCCTGCCATTCTGAAAAGGACCCGTTTATCCTGACTCTCTGCTTCCTGTCTGCCAACCAGTTCTCTATCCACGTCAGTACATTACCCCCAATACCATTTCCTTTAATTTTGCACACCAATCTATTGTGTGGGACCTTGTCAAAAGCCTTTTGGATGTCCAAATACACCACATCCACTGGTTCTCCCTTGTCCACTCTACCAGTTACATCCTCAAAAAATTCTAGAGGATTTGTCAAGCATGATTTCCCTTTCATAAATCCATGCAGACTTGGACCGATCCTGTCACTGCTTTCCAAATGTGCTGGTATTTCATCTTTAAAAGTTGATTCCAACATTTTCCCCAATACTGATGTCAGGCTAACTGGTCTATAATTACCCATTTTCTCTCTCCCTCCTTTCTTTAAAAAGTGGTGTTACATTAGCTCCCCTCCAGTCCATAGGAATGGATCCAGAGTCGATAGACTGTTGGAAAATGATCATCAATGCATCCACTATTTCTAGGGCTACTTCCTTAAGTACTCTGGGATGCAGACCATCAGGCCCCGGGGATTCATCGGCCTTCAATCCCATCAATTTCCCTAACACAATTTCCCACCTAATAAGGAATTCCTTTAGTTCCTCCTTCTCACTAGACCCTCGGTCCCCTAGTATTTCTGGAAGGTTATTTGTGTCTTCCTTCGTGAAGACAGAACCAAAGTATTTGTTTAACTGGTCCGCCATTTCTTTGTTCCCCATTATAAATTCACCTGGATCTGACTGCAAGGGACCTACGTTTGTTTTGTCTTCACTAATTTTTTTCTCTTCACATATCTATAGAAGCTTTTGCAGTCAGTTTTTATGTTCCCAGCAAGCTTCTTCACATACTCAATTTTCCCCCTCCTAATTAAACCCTTTGTCCTCCTCTACAAAATTCTCTCAGTCCTCAGGTTTGCTGCTTTTTCTGGCCAATTTATATGCCTCTTCCTTGGATTTAACACTATCCTTAATTTCCCTTGTTAGCCACAGTTGAGCCACCTTCCCTGTTTTATTTTTACTCCAGACAGGGATGTTGAAGTTGAAGTTGTTCAACAATTGTTGAAGTTCATCCATGTGATCTTTAAATGTTTGCCATTGTCTATTCACCTTCAACCCTTTAAGTATCACTCGCCAGTCTATTCTAGACAATTCACGTCTCATACCATCGAAGTTTCCTTTCCTTAAGTTCTGGACCCTAGTCTCTGAATTAACTGTGTCACCCCCCATCTTAATAAAGAATTCTACCATATTATGGTCACTCTTCCCCAAAGGGCCTCGCACAACAAGATTGTTAATTAGTCCTTTCTCATACACATCACCCAGTCTAGGATGGCCTCTAGTTGGTTCCTCGACATATTGGTCTAAAAAAACATCCCTAATACACTCCAGGAAATCCTCCTCCACCGCATTGCTACCAGTTTGGTTAGCCCAATCAATATGTAGATTAAAGTCGCCCATGATAACTGTTGTACCTTCATTGCACGCATCCCTAATTTCTTGTTTGATGCTGTCCACAACCTCACTACTACTGTTTGGTGGTCTGTACACAACTCCCACTAGCGTTTTCTGCCCTTTGGCATTCTGTAGCTCCACCCATACCGATTCCACATCATCTAAGCTAATGTCCTTCCTTACTATTACATTAATTTCCTCTTTAACCAGCAACGCCACCCCACCTCCTTTTCCTTTCTGTCTATCCTTCCTAAATGTTGAATACTCTTGGATGTTGAGTTCCCAGCCTTGGTCACCCTGGAGCCATGTCTCCGTGATGCCAATTACATCATATCCGTTAACTGCTATCTGCGCAGTTAATTCGTCCATCTTATTCCGAATACTCCTCACATTGAGGCACAGAGCCTTCAGGCTTGTTTTTTTAAACACTCTTTGTCCCTTTAGAATTTTGCTGTAATGTGGCCCTTTTTGATTTTTGCCTTGGGTTCCTCTGCCCTCCACTTTTACTATTCTCCTTTCTATCTTTTGCTTCTGCCCCCATTTTATTTCCCTCTGTCTCCATGCATAGGTTCCCATCCCCCTGCCATATTAGTTGAACCCCTCCCCAACAGCACCAGCAAACACTCCCCCTAGGACATTGGTTCCGGTCCTGCCCAGTTGCAGACCGTCCGGTTTGTACTGGTCCCATCTCCCCAGAACCGGTTCCAATGTCCCAGGAATTTAAATCCCTCCCTTCTGCACCACTGCTCAAGCCACGTATTCATCTGAGCTATCCTGCGATTCCTACTCTGACTAGCACGTGGCACTGGTAGCAATCCTGAGATTACTACTTTTGAGGTCCTACTTTTTAATTTAGCTCCTAGCTCCCTAAATTTGTCTTGTAGGATCTCATCCTGTTTTTTACCTATATTGTTGGTACCTATATACACCACAACAACTGGCTGTTCACCCTCCATCTTCTACATCATTCATGCAATGCAAATGTTGCCCTTTTCCTTTCTTTGTGCAATACTTTGCATTTATCTACATTAGATTTCATCTGCCATTCGTCTGACGACTCACATATTTTGTTTCATACTCAGCACATTCCTTTTGTTCTTCCCTTCCAATTCTGGAGGACTGACTTGTGCTGAGGTCCAGTTGCACAGGTGCTGGTTGCCCCCTAGTATCTCGCCCATGTGTGCATTTTTCCCTTCAGTCCTGAGAGTATTCAGATGCTATTTTATCATAGGGGTCATCACAGCTGATCCCAATCTTATGCTTAGCTCACAATCACACATATACTTTCCGGCAGGAATCACTGGGTAGCAATCAGAACAGGAATCTTGACCGATATCTTTCCCTTCCTTCGGGGGACATTGAGGCCAATTGTAAAACCCATAGATTATCGTGACTAAGATCAGTTAACGCAGTACTGGCAGGGGTTTGAACCTGGGATCTTTATGATCAGCATGGCTTAGTTGCACCCTGTGTGTGCATTTACTAACTGGCATCAGGGAAGCCCAATATCCCCATTCATATTGGGCCAAAAATTGCAGTTGGTGGTGTACCTTCGGAGTATGCTGCCGACCTACAAAAAAAATGCATAGCTCCCTGATGGCGGCCCTCCTGAAAAAACCTGCACTCTGATGCTGTGAGTAGGAGGGCAGCATAATGGCCTACGGATCCCAGGGATGCAGCCTGTGCGGAAGCGTACATGGGATCATGTGGGCCTGGTCCTCCAATCAGAAAACAGGTTGTCTTTCATTCATTTAAATGACTACAATATTCATTATGACAGCCTTTAAAATACTATCAGATTTAGCTTTTATTGTGAGAATCCAATTCATTAGTCATAATTCCCACTCTAAACAAGTTCTGTGCATGGTGCGGATAGTTATGAAATATTTTTTAAAAACCTGCAGCTTTAACATACACTAGGATTGCTATTTTACCATAGGGGTCATCACAGCTGATCCCAATCCTATGCTTAGCTCACAATCACACATATACTTAAAGGTTTTAAGTCATTTAATTAAAAAAGCACAATTTTTGCATCTCAGGTATCCTCTTATGCTGTGGAAACGTAATTACGCAATAACGCTCCGTACATAATTGCTGGGCAGTTGGTGGACAAATAGCCCAACTCTGCACCAGTGATTAGGCTTGTGGTGGTGGAGCGGATGGCCTGTCAAACACATACATTGACAGACCGCAAGTTCGGGATTTAACACATCCACAAGCCCATGCGGAAATCTTGAACTTGCTGTGGATTTCAACAGCAGCATGATGGCGAACTCTGAGAGTACACCACCATACACACCCCAAAACCCGGGTCATTAAGATTTTTATTCTGTAAAACTGTATTGACATGGGGGAAATAATTTCTGCCCTGTTGTTTCCAAAGGCATTTAAAGGTAAAAACAATACTAATTTACCACAAAATAATGATCGTAACTAGCAAGAACATTGTTTTAGAATAAAATTGACTACATTCAAATATGAAAATATTTAGTTTTGTAATATCTTAACATTAGATTTATTTTGGCTGGCAACTTGATTTTAAACTGTCTAGATTTTGGAATACTGATACTTTGCAAGAGAGTGAAGAAATACTTAAAAAAATGAATTTACAAACGTAGTCCATTCCTTGTTTTCAGCCTTCCTCTTTCTCTGCTTTTTTTGCTAGCAGACAGATTAAGTGCTCCTTTATTTTAGTGAGAAAAACAGGGTCTTGAGCTTGTATCCTTCACCTGGGTCAAAGGTAAAGGCTAAGCCAGCACTTCCATGCTGTGGCATTCCCTGGCAGGCAGCTGCCAGTTGTCAAGGAGTTCAGCTCCTTCCAAAAACTTCTGAGCACTTTCCCTTCTCTGTGCTCGATGACCTCAAGGACCTTTTAGCTATTACTAACATTAATGAGGTTCAGCTTATCGTTATCTTTCGGCTGTCTGACTGTCAAGACAAAAAGCTGAACCCTTGCTTTTTTGTGTGAGCTGACATGAAAGAACATTCCTTGCTCAAAGAATGGGACTCTACTGTGAACATACAAAAATTAGTATTTTGGCCTAAATATTTGAATACTCTTTCAAGAAAGTGGTGATGTGGTAGATAATGGAAGTTTTTGTGCTCTTACACAAGGGCAACTATTCGAAAATGTTGGCATTTTGCCAGTTTTAGTACTGAAAATAATAGAAATATATCAGTGCTTTGATTTCTTTATTTAAAATAAGTAACTGTAGTAATATGTAATGAAAGCTGTATTAAATGATGTGGTGTAGCTGAATATATGCAGCATGCTCTGCTGCTATAAAGAGTTGAGTAAAAAGCTAATAACAACAAATAGGTTAAGGTATTATGTGTTTCTAAATAGATTTATTATGCCTACCTCTGATTGCTGATGGTCAATTGGATTATGAGCGATCAGAAGCCAAGTCAACATACTTTAGCTTTCTGCACGTGGGTGAAGCTTGTTCATGTGATAGTAAATATATATGAAGGAGATGAAAGGGCCACAAGATCACAACTTAGTTTTGAATGAGGAAGGCCCTCATCCTATTTGATCTCATTCTTCCAAAATACCAACTCTACTGTCCACCTAATTTCAGCATTTAGCCTTGAATCAGCCCAGTGTCCTGGTTGCAACTACCTTCCTGGCAACTTTTAAGGCCCTTTAAATTTGGCAATATTAGATTGATATTGTATGAAGGGATACATCAAATATTTGTATGGGAACTGTGCAAAGTTGCAGGCATTGACATAACAGATACCTTTCTCATAAACATATGACTGGATTTTATGCCACAAGAATATTTTTGATGGGAAAGAGAACCTAGGTTCATATTAAGCAATTGGGATATCCATTATTTATTTAAAATGGAAGTCATGTTCACTGGTGTGAACATTTGAAAGCGCCTATCTGATTTTGAAAACCCACATAACGCAGACTAGTTTAAATTATATCATACATATTCTAATCGTTGTCTGAAAGATCAAAAACAAATTTTCTACGTGCTAGTTCAAGCTAGTTCTTGCGTCTTTATTCTCTTTACAGTTTAATTGCTGTATCACTGCAGCATACAAAAGACCACTGCAATATTTTGTGCTTGTAATGGGTATTATAAAATAAATATTGATTAATCCATCACATATAACTTTTAATCCATGGATCAAATCCATTAGAGTTGAAATAATCTAAAAGTTAATTTCCTTTACTAAAATTTACATTGCATCTATATAAAAATAGGATATTATGTTACATCTTTTGTACAACATGAATTCTTTATCATCCCTTCTGCACAAATAGAATGAGAGTTTCATTCATTTAAACATCATTATTCCAAATTTAGGAATAATTATTTTTATCCTTTTAGCCTGCCCAAATTATGAAAGCTCTCACTCAGAAAATTCATCTGTCCCAAACTGTTTTGTCTATTCACATTCTTGGCTATGGTTTGCAGGTAAAACATGTGTTTATCAGGTCTTACCTGTAAGCACTGGTACATTGCATCAAGAAGATGGACAAGCAGTTTGGTTTTAGGTTAGGTGGTAGAGGCTAAAGAGCAGCTTGGTATAAGAAGTGCGGACACACATACAAATTATAACTCGCTTTAAAAGGTGTGTAATCACACAAACAACCTCTACTAACTAGAGCATAAGACCCAAAGATAGATATAGATCAGAAGACCATTTGGTGCATCCTAGTCCCGACAATCAAATCTTACAGCCAGCTCCCCTCATCTCTCCCCACCAGCCCCCCACCCCCCCACCACCCCACCACATTACAGCATCCAGGTATTTGTTAAATGATTCCAGGTTTCTTGTCTCCACTACTTTAGGCTGCAATCCTAGCTGTTATAATAGGATTGTGCCCAATAGTGTCTTCCACTAGATTAGAAGGGAATTGCAAGTGACAAAGAAAATTCTTAGTTCGTCCACCCAGAGTGTGATCCTAATGCCCCTCCGCCCCACTCCCATCACCATTGCAGCATTGTTTCTGAAATGATTACAGGGTTTGTGGCTTCACTATTCTAGTTAAATTTTTATTCTACATGCTGATTACTCTTTGTGTGAATAATTTCCTGATATCAGTCCTAAACTTATCTTTTACTAATGTGAACACATGTCCCCTAGTTCTACTTCCAGTGTTTAATTTAAAATAATATTCCAGATTAACTTTTTCTAGGCCATTATAAGATAATCTTTCAAGATGCCTCTTTGCTAGGCTGAGAAATCCAGGACTGTGAAATTGGATTTGAGCCTGTAATAGGTGCAAAATGGGCGGCTTGTCTGCCTTCGCAAAATTGGCCAGCTGGAATGCCAGTCTGGCCCATGGGGGGGAACCGTGGGATGAACAATGGGCCACAATATTCCTGTGGAGCCAGGAGCAGCATTCCAAGGCCTCCAGTGCTTGGATGTCTTTCTCATTTCTTTGGGACCAGAATTGGACACAATATTCAAGGTGTATTCTGACCAGAGTACTATAAAGTTATATCATTATCTCCTCTAACTTAGTTTCTACTGTTTTGGATATGTAGTTTAATATGCTATTGATTTCTTGATTGCTGCTCTACATCAATTACACATGTTTAGCATTACATCTATTAAGAAGTATGCTTGTCCATATTTCCTTCCTATTTGTAACACTTTACTGCATTAAATTTCATTTATCCACTTATATACTTTTCTCAACTCATTCTGTAATTTCTAAGCTACCTTCTCCAATTCCACAGCCCTTCTTAGATTGGTATCATCTAAAAATTTGACTACTTTCCATTGGATGTCTGAATCTGGGTTTATTGTTTAAATCAGAAACGTGGTCCCAGGACTGAGATCTGAGGCACCCCACTCCTCCTTCCCAGTCTCACTAAACTCATTGGGCAAACCTATGTGATCCCAGGGACGCTTGCAAACTGCACGCACCCCTGGGATACGTGGGCCTCGATGCAGGCCTATGCGTAGAGGCCCAGGAGCACGAATCTACAAATCTCCCGGACCACCAAGTAAATTCGTAGATTTTTTGCAGGTCAGAGACATCCACCCACAATATCTTTTTCCAGGGCTCTCTTTGCCTCTATCACCTTTTTAACGTGTTTTGACATTTTCTTATAATTGTCCTGGTGAGCCCTTTCTCCTTAGTAGAAATAGAAAATGCTGGAAATACTCAGAAGGTCAGGTAGCATCTGTGAAGAGAGACAAAATAGGTTCAAGTTTTCAGGTCGATGACCTTTTGTCAGAACTGGAAAAAGTTCTAACATCTCTAACTTTTTCCAGTTCTGAAGCAAGGTCATCGACCTGAAACGTTAACTCTGTTTCTCTCGCCACAGATGCTGCCTAACCTGCTGAGTATTTCCAGCATTTTCTGTTTCTATTTCAGATTTCCAGCATCCACATTATTTTGATTTTGTATTTGCCTTTTATCCTTGTAGTATTTGTACTGGACCTTTCCCCTCTTTATCTCACTTTTAATTTGTTTACAATCTGTCTAAAGCCGACTCTGCCAGAGTTTGCAAGGTCAGTGGTAGGGCACCTTACTTTCATGGGTCAGATGGGTGCAAGCGCCACTCTGGATGCCTTTCTGACGCCCAATTGGCCAAAACCTCTGAGCAAGGGGGCTGATTAAAGGGACTTAATTTTTTTGTAAACGTCTTCCCTCCAGCGCAGCCCACATATGGCTTCAATAATGTATTCACAGATATGCCAGGACGGCTTCCAACTTCAGGAATTGGAACTCCCAGCTTAGTGAGTATCCACCTCTGGCTTCTTCCCCTTATTATCGTTTTTTTGTAAGATAGAAGATGGAACCTGTGCCTCTTAGAAAACAAAAATATACCTCCATGAGGTTCCCCTCTAAGTCATCTTTCAAGCAGGAATAGCCCAATTTTATCCAATCTATGTTAGTCCTCCATGGCTAGGGATTAGTTCACATTGAGCTTCTGAATCCAAGTTATTAATGCACAGAAGAACCTGAAATAAACTGGAAAACTGGGAAAGGCTGGTTTTTGAATCAAACACAGCTTATAATGGATAAATTTAGGCCTCATTTAATAAGCACTCGTAAATTACTAACTTCAACTGCCACACTCTATATAACTTTAAGATTACACCTCCAGTGTAACTGACTCCAGGGAACAAAGAGATGATTTTCCAAATGCTCATTTCTGGCGAGGAGCATTAGTTGCAAAACCAAACATATCGAGAAAATGCGGGCATGCTACTTATGATTTTGCGTCTATCAAAATAAGGTTGGGATGGCACCATTTCATTCTGCACACAATTTTTTTGGCATTCAGGAGTGCAGGACACCTGGTGGAAACCAGATCCATACATAATGGCCATCGATTGTTGTTACGAGATAAGTTGTAGGTAGGTGAAGGTTCATTTAAGGGGCATAATGAGAAGCGATAGCAGTTTTAAGGCCATTTTTCATTTATTAAAAATAATGCTGCCACCACTTAGGATTTCATGAGCTTTTGTCAAAATTGCGCTGTTGCTTCTTTTCTGTCCGATAGCTCTATCAGTGCGAACAATGGGGTTCACAGTGGGAAAGCAATTCATCTGAGCTTTTTAGATGAGGAAGAGAAAGTCGAGCAGAGGGATCCCAGACAAGTCAGATTGTACCAGAGTGTTCTGTGCCCACTCATAGGTACTCTGACACCCCCAATTACAGACAGAGGTGCATATACCTGAGTTTGACAGAGGACTGGTGAATGCAGAGGCTTCAACTCTCAAACTAGGTATGAAAGCAGGCCAATGGGGGTCATTTTAATCTAACCTGCCTGGCAAGAAACTGATGGGATTGAGTTGGCTACTCATTTTATACCCCGCCCAATTTCACTCTGTATTGACTTCCGGATGTAAAACTGGTGCACAAACTGGCTACTGTATTTGCCTGTAAAACAATGATAGTACTTCAAAATAACTTAGGACATTAAAAAGGGCTATATTAATACAAGTTCTACCTTTTGTAACCAGAGAAATGTGCTATGAAGGGATTAGCAGTACAATGATATCATTACATCACCTACCTGTTCTGAAATTTTAAATTTATGTAAAGTTTAACTGGAAGCCAATATTAAAAACAGGCAAATTGCAATGCAATAGTTTGCACTGATCAGTGCTTCATCGATGCTCTTTTATCATAACTCTTTCTCAGTTGCCTTATGAATGTGATATTGAAAGGTGTGCTTCACTAAGGTGAATCAGCATCTGTTCCCTCTCCCCATTAGGGGTCACCCTACTGACTAGGGCATACTGAGAATTGATGAAGTTCAAAATCTGCAATAAACAAGAAGGATACTTTCAAATGGTAAAGTGAGATTAATCTCATGGCAAAGATGCTTGGATAGGTTCAAGATTACTAAACTTGATTGGTGATTATATATATTTAATATCGCAAAAATCTAAAGTAAACTACAATATTTAGTGATGTTAAGGACTTACACATCCTTTGATCCCAGACTTCATTATGCGGCCACACATGTGCATTTTCTTGATATTGGTATGCAGGGATGATTTCAGAAGTTTTCATCCATAAAGTGAATGGCTAGACAATAGGGCCGAAATTCAGCCTCCCAAAAAGGCCACTTACTGCCAGAAAGCGACGGCCAGGCAGCGGAGTCGACTTCCGGTCCAATGGCCGCCACGATCGAAATTCACCTCGGGGATTTTTCTGGTGGTCCTCACTTCAGCCAAGCTGCCGACCATCCAAAGCACATCATCAAAGCACGCACTGCCGCTCTCCCGCGCCTCCATGGCGAAAGTTAAATCTGCCGCGCGATGCCCCTGACAGCTTTTTCTTTCGGTGCACCTCCCTTTCACTGTGTGAGCCTTGGCAGCGTGGCGGCTCTTCAAGGCGAAGACGCACTGCTCGCGCCGCCATGTTTATTTTTGCTGGCCTACTTCCAGATCGGCCAGACAATTATGGCCCCGGGTTCAGCTGGGCCGCCAACAGGCAGCCTGGCACCCACTCTTGGGTGCCAGGTCGCTGGCCTGGTCGAAACTCTCTCTGGTGGTTCAGTGGCCAAGCCTAAATAATCGCTGCTTCTCTCCCCTTTAAATGAGGGGAGAGACGTGGTGACCCACCACTCTGGCACTGACTGACAGTGGCAGAGGCTCCGTCCCACCCCCACTTCTGCCCCTCTAGAGTACTTGCCGCCGCACTTCCACTCCTATTATGACTGACTTCTGGTCCGCTCCAAAAAAATTGCCAAAGAGCTGAAAATGGATCACGGGCCCGCCTCGTCTGACGCAACGGTAAAAACACTTAGAAAACGGTAGGTGCACCAGGTTTCCGGTGGGGGTGAATTTCTACTTCAATGTCTCATTCAACTTATTTATCAATTAAAAGCAGGAAAAAAAACAGGAAATCATTAGAATAGATTCCTGAATAAGTTTACAAGATTTTTTTTGGTGGGGGGGAGTATTGAGGCACATATGAGGTTTATTCACAGTCCAACTGTAGCCTTGATGAATATTTGTTTGGGTTGGGGCTGATGCTGCAGGTACAGTACAATTACAGGCCGAATCTGGCATCAGAACTGGAACTGACACTGGGACAAAGCAGCAGGATACTTCTCGGAGGAGGAAGTCTCACTCTGCTTTGTTTGGGAGTTGGTTTGGGCCTTGGTACCTAATTTAGGGGTAACAATTCTACTCCACCACTCCTAGTCCATGCTAGAAGTGCATATTGTAAAACTGCACATTCCCAGACCATGATTTTCCTTCCATTAAAATGCCAGGAGCATTGCAGCAGAATTTCTACGCCTTATCTCCAACTTTAGTATTGGTGCAAAGCAGTTTTGGTTTCACACCAAAATTAAACTTGCGAGTCCCTTACATTTTTGTAGGTAAAGGGGGCTTGCCCCCTTCTGAAAGAGACCACAAGGATCCATGGGGGGTGAAATTGCCCCGTTAGCGCCTCCAGGGTCATTGCCGACGCCGACCCCTTAACGCCCCGCCAGGGAAATTGCCCCCACGGGCCGCGAGGCTGGTCGACATCCACTCTCGGGACACTGTTTAAAGAAGAGGCCTGCAATGCCCCGGGCCACCATCTTTTTTTGTCGGCCGACTCTCGAGTCGTCTCGACAATGGTGGCCCTAGCGTGGTCTGGGCTGCCATCGTGAAGCCTGGCACTCTGTATTGTGTGCCAGGCTGCTGGCCCGGTCTCACGCTGCCCTGGTGGTCCAGTGGTGACCACCAAAGAGCTGTGTAGAGTGCGCAGCGGCCCTCCCCTTTAATGGAAGGGAAGGGGCATTCTAGCTCATTAGCGCTATGCAGAGCACCCCCATAACGCTGGACTCAGTGCCGCACTACCGCCCTGGGACCCGCCCCCAAAGCAAGTGGAGCGCCGGAGACAGTGCTCCGATTCCTTTGAGGGGCGGTAGGCCCAATTCCTCCTCGGGTGAGGGACCTCTGGGCCGAACGATAAAAGTCCCAGCTCTGGAAGATTTACTGACACTGATCGGGGCAAGGGGCAATTTCCCTCCCATGATGTCTTATTTTACATGTAATCAGCATAATTAAATTTTCCTGACACAACAATGCTTTCAGACAAGAGTTATTTCATTACATTGTTTTTTTGATGAACAGTATTGGAAATGTTATGCCAATGGCTTTGTAATAGTTGCAATGAGCGTTCAATAATTCTATTTATATGCTTTTTACTATTACTTTCCATTTAATATCTATTGGTAGCCACTAACATAAAAGTTTCAAGCTAGAAAATTTACAAAGTTTAAATTGCCAATCTGCTACCAACCATCGTCTATTATGAATGGTGCTATATTTTGTCAACATTTATATTAAGCACTATTTAACCTTCTCCCCTTTAGCCACCTCTGAAATAATCATTTCACACATGGCATCTGTTATCTGACCTGCAGATGGAAGTGCATGGCCTGTGCATGACCCAGGAAAAGTGTCTGTTCAGCCTCATTCCCACTGCTCTGAGCTATAAGCGACAGGGGAATAAGTCTGGAAAGTGGATAATATTAAAGGTCATTTCCTATATTTTGAAACAGAAAACTATAACCATAAGTGCATCATGTCTCATCACATTACCCATGTGTAATTGTTCACAAAAGGAGCACGGCTTTTCAGATGTTTAAACCCGCATCCATTAGGAAGGTCGCTGAACCTATGCTTCAGGATGAAATGTCAGACTCATTGTTGAGCCAATGTCTAGTTTTGCAGAGCCACTAATTTGGTGGAATGACCAACTGAGGTTTATTTAACTGAGGTTTTTAAATAATGTATCTGAGCCTTGTTTAGTTAATTATTAACATTTTCTCTTTCCATTTGCTTTGAATATTGGTATCTTCAATCTTCCTCGATCATTTGTGGATCATTTCATTGTTTGTCAAAGGGCCATTGTCTTTGTTGAAACCTTTATTTCAGTTTTTGCCAACCAGTATGACGTGCAGCCATAATTAACTACAAAATATATCACTGTTTGTGACACTATTGCATCAAAATAGATATACAGCTTTTCTTTCTTCTCATAACCAAGACAATGTTCCCTTAATACGTGCCACCATCAGTGAATTGTTGCTGGACAATTGTGTACATCATGACTAGCACCATTCATGAGGTGTGACAATGACTCAGTAGATCTAAAAATGTGATCAATTTTGACGTATGTCACACTTAAAAAATAAAACCAGTTTCCTATGTTTAAATCTGAGTCACTCTTACCGATCACAATTGTTATTCCCAACTGATGTTAACAACTGTATTATTTATTGTCAAAAGCTGCTCTAATTCACTTCAGTTATACGGTCGTTAAATTCATGAAATACTGTTAGTGACCCCACCAGTGCACAATTGCATTGGAATTGTGTTCTACCAGTCAAGTAACTGATATGCATTTGCTTAAATATAAATATTAGTAACATCACTCTTTAAGCATCTCAGACACCCCTCAGCACCTACAAGTGACCAGAAATGTACAATTTTCATGACTAAAAATAGTAATTGCAGAAACACACATAGTATTACAAATATAGTTAGGAGACAGATAAAAGCATTAAAAAACCTTGAAATTTAGATAATGCATAAAGCTTTGACTTGTGTCTTATAACATGATCAGAATAGTCTCAATTGTTTTATTATCATATTTCTCTGTTCCATGTATTTCTTCTACATTTGTTATTTACTTTTGGATTGAATGATAAAGGAATAATATATAATTCATATATATATTGATGGCATCCTTCAACCTAAACTAATATGAATATGATTTACATTTAATGATGCACTTTGGGATACTGTGACATGGTAGTGCAGCTCTATGTCCTGTGGGCAGACAGCCGTAATTCTTCAAATAAGTTACCAATCTCAGCATTGCCATTGTGGAGAAGCATGAAATGAAGACCAGGCCCTTCCTCACAAAGAGGAAGGTAAAATCAAAGGGAGCGTGAGTCCAGACAAGATAACTGAATTTCTTATATCTAATCATAATGTTTTAAGAACATAAGAACATAAGAAATAGGAGCAGGAGTTGGCCATTCGGCCCTTCGAGCCTGCTCTGCAATTTAATAAGATCATGGCTGATCTTCTACCTCAACTCCATCTATCGCACTATCCCCATATCCCTTGATTCCCTTCATTTATGCAAAACTCCATTGAGCTCCGTTGTAGGGACAAAGTCCTGAGAATGAGTTGTCATGATTTCCTTGTCAGCTGGGAATGGTTCATGACTGAGGAGGAGCAGAGTGTGCAGAACAAGGAAGGAATAGATGGATTAAATGCTACGATTAAGGACTGCATAACTTGTTCCATACAGACCTAGCATGGATAAATAATACATGGAGGCCCCGACCTGCGTGAGAACACTAGCGACAGGTCGGGGCCATTAAAAGAGTGGAGGTGCGGTGGCCCGGGAGCAACGTGGAGGCATGCCACTTCAGGGAGCAGCGTGAGCTGGTGCAGGAGGATGAGCGAAGAGTGACGTCATCAAGGTCCAGGTCAGTGATTGAAGCGTGGGCAGATACAGCAGGAGCGGCGAGAGACTGTAGAGGGATGTGATCAGGGCCCAGGGGAGGCGTGAGTTCAGGGCCAGGGACTCAGGGGCAGCATGGGCTGGCCCAAACTGCGATATGTGTGCGCACTAGGTCCATGCAGCAGAGCTGGTCTCCAGTCGTCTTGGGTAATCCTTGCAACTGGACCAAGAACTAGCTCTGTCAAGCCCGTGTGGTGGCTGGTGTGCAATGGCCACCACACGCTAAGAAAAATCCACGCACAGGCATCTTCCACCCTTCAGGATGTAGTTTGGGTCCTTCATTCGAGACACCTGTGAACTCATCCTTTTTTGGTGTGGAACCAAGTCATCCTCATTTCGAGGAATCGCTTATGATGATGATGATGATGAAATAATGCAATCATGCAAAAATGTTCAAGTGCATGTGTTACCAGGGAATTAAGGACAATCTGGGAAAGTGATGGGGCAATCTCATATTGAGTCTTTCAACTGACTACATTGTCATCAAATCTTTTCTACGTTATGTGCATTGGTACCTTATTAATATTTAATCAAGCTTTCCAAAATATAAAGAAAATGGCTCCTTTAGTGAAAAATAAAACAGTGGGTTTCACCTCAAATTGGGAATCGTGCAACACAAGATATAACAGACTCAAAAATGTTTCCTTAATTCAAAAAATGAGTATGAGACAATCAGAACATGTCATTTTAGTGGGTTGACTATTATTTGTGGTTTGGTCAGATAGAGTCAAGCTATGAATAATTAACTGCTTAGTTTTCTGGGTGCTGAAATGGCACCTTCTTGTGGCGATCTTGGGGAGAACTGCCTCCGACCCACTAACCATAGAGAGGCATAGATTAGTGGCCAAGAAGTCCACCGTCGTCTTAATTGAAAAATTATACTTTGTGACAGATGGCTTACAAGGGAGAAAATGTGAAAGAAAAAAATGGCTCCCAAATACAGGAACAATGCCATTGTGAAGAGACTACTTGATATTAATCAAAAACTTAAAAAAAAAATGATATTAAGTAATACTTGCATTCTGCTTTTTATATTAAAATAGTTCAGCATTTAAAAAATCCTATATAATCTAACATTACAGTAAGATGATAAAACGTAACATATTGTTGACCTTTCTGCTAGGATGATGGGGGATGATTATAATAATACACATAACCATACATGCTATGAATGCAATTTTAACCTTTTACATGGAAACCTTCATGATAGCAGCTTTCTTTTATAAAATGATTTGTGAAATGATCTTAAATGTTAATGTTATCTATTCTTGAACTATCCTATCTTTTAGAATATCTAATAATGAAGCATTTTACACATTCTCCCAGGTAGATGAGCATTGCAAAACTGCACGAGTGAATTATTTTAGCAACAAATGTTAGAAATCTGCAATATAGAAAGCAGCAGGTTTGCCTGAATCATTCACTGACTCTCGTGTAGGGTTACCCTCTTGCTAACCAGGTTTTCGCACATTCCCAAAAGCATAAACTGTGTAAATAGAACAGCAGATGCTTGAAGGCAGGAGTGTTTGATCATGACAGATTGTAAACAGCAGGTGCTTCAAAGCCCCAGGTAACCCTAGACATTCAGCACTGATAATGTACTGCCTCTCCTCTACATTAAAACACTGTTAGAGATGCACTCTTTTCCATAAAGGTATTAGTACTTCTGCACCTCAATGATCACTTAAAAAAATGCTATTTAAAACTGCCAGAAATCACCTTCAAAATTATATCTTTTCATTTTTTTTCTTGCTTTTTAATCCTGTCGCCTTTTTTCAGGGTACTTTTTCTTTTTGCTTTTCCTTCAGTTGCTCTGTGCCGTGCTTCGTTGCCTTAATAAGCAGGGTGAGCAAACAACCAGTGCCTAGCCCTCTGTTGAGGGGATCTGCGAGGAAGTTGATAAAGTGGCCCTGGTTAGTCATCTGCCAATTTTCCCTCCCTGTTGGGAAGCCATCTCTCTTTTCCTACCACTTCTTCTCCTCTCGGGATTAGGCACTGTTCATTATCTTCCATTTTATTGTTACTCCCAATTGCTCCTTCCCTGCTCATTGCCTGTGTTCCTCAGCATCTTCCTCTCCTGTCCTCTCATTACTACTCGCAGGTTTGATAGCCATTGTTAACACAACAGTATTATCTTTATTTTTATGTCTACGCAAAGTGGATCTGTGAACAACTCCACATGTACTGTGCTGGTCGTTTAAAAGTTACGAACTGCAACTTGCATTTTCGGGCTGTGGGCCTTCCCTGGTACTTAGGCTGGCCACAGTCAACAAAACTGGTGGCCATTTATGTTGCTGCTCCAGTGCTGCTGTCCCCACTGGGAAGCAGCTTTTCAGGTGTTTATTTGGTAGTATTGCCTCATTTACCTTACAGCTCTTCACCAACAGCAGTGCTGGAAAGCAACATCAAATTATTCATAAGAAAGCATCAGGTAGCATTACAGTTTTATTTTATTTTTACTTAAGAACATATGAATTAGGAGCAGAAGTCGGCCATATGGCCCCTCGAGCCTGCTCCGCCATTCAATATCATGGCTGATCTTCACCCTCAACTCCACTTTCCTGCCTGAACTCCATATCCCTTGATTCCCCTGGAGTCCAAAGATCTATCTATCTCAGTCTTGAATATACTCAACAATTCAGCATCCACAGCCCTTTGGGGTAGAGATTTCTAAAGATTTGTAACCCTCTGAGTGAAGACAGTGTTTGTAGTAGGAAAAAGACAACATCATGGAATTTGTTGACAATAGTAATATTTTGGTCAATTATTAGTTGGCATTTTTTCCACTGCTATTTACCTTCCACTAAGATAACGTACTTATTTTTTACCCATCTTCCTCTCTCAGGCATACAACTTTCTGTGGATGGCCATTGATCTAATGCAATTATGAGAGGTGTAGTCATCTGTTGCCTTTTGTTTCTCGATAACTTCAAAGGTGTTTGGATCCTATCTGTAGGTGAGTATGTCTGCCGGGGTACTCCCAAGCCACTTTGGTACAGATCAAAGAATCAGGTCCAGCCGTTGGTAGTGGGTTTGATTGACTGCTGTGTCTGAGAGCTGGGAAAAGGGGACAGGGTCATTTCCAGGCTGTAGTCCCCTTTGATGGACAGCTTGGTGAATAGGGGTGCCCAATTACAGAATTACGTTGGGCTCCATGTGTTTAGTCTGTATGCAATCTTCAGCTTTCCAGTCAGAGCAGATCTTTGTATTTTAAGTTGTGTATTGATTAGCGGCACAGCTGTGTCAATTCTGAGGCTGTGATACGCTCCATAGCACAAGAAGCAGCTTTACATTTTAACATCAATATTTAAAGCGAAAGTGAGTGGCATCTTTTATACTGTTTACTGTCTTCTGTGAATAAAACCATATGTTGCTTTAGAGCCTGAGTCTCGGTCTCAATCCGCTAGTTGCACCATGTGATACATTCCAGTAGCCAGTGTGCAGAATAAGGGGCCGAAATACAGGCCCGCCAGAAAGCTGCACCTACCTTTTTTTAAAAGTTTTTTCTGCCGGGAGTGATGAGGCGGCCTTTGGATCGGTTTTCGGGACTTTGTACTCTTTTGGACATCGGACCGGAAGTCAGTCATAGTGGGGGTGGAAGTACGGCAGTAAGTCATGCTGAGGGGCGGAAGTTGGGGCGGGATTGAGTCTCCGCCGCCGCCCATTAAAGGGGAGGGAATCGGCCATTTTTAGCTTCGGCCACTGGGCCACCAGGGAGGGTTTTGGCCAGGCCAGCACATGGCACCCAAGAGGGGTGTCAGGCTGCCTGTTGCTGGCCCAGTCGAATTCGGGGGAGCAATAGTCTGGCCGGCATTGATGCCGGCCGGCAAAAAAAATAAGATGGCGGCCGCGGCATTTGGCCCCCACCTTTAATGGTCAGCGCACTGCCAGGGCAGAGAGAGAGCAAACAAGGTGCAATGACAGAAAAAGCTGTTGGGGGCACCATCCAGCAGCTTGTGGATTTCTTCAACTAAATTTGGGGTGGATTTAAATGTAGGCGTGGTATAGCGGTGGTGCGTGCTTTGATGACGGGCTTGCAGCAGTCGGCAGCAGCGGGGCAGAAGTGGGGACAGGCCGAAAAATCCCCGACCTGAATTTGGATCGGGGCGGCCAATGGATTGCAACGCGGTTCCATTCGATTCCGTCGCATGGCCGCTGCAAAACGGCAGAAAGGGGCCTTATAGGGACCCTGGATTTCAGCCCCTAAGAGTTTTCTTTTATGATATCTAGGCCTTGCTATCGCTTAGCTCGATATTGGGCAGAAAAAGATGCATTCCAGCTTATAGAGGACACAAGGTTGGCACAAGGTTGGCACAAGGTTGGCTTATGGAGGTGACTGGTGACATTGAACCTGAGAAAGTATTTGACATAAAAATCCAAAAATAGTTGATATAATTGGAGTGGTCTACCAATTTTTTAAAAACTTACTTTTTTTTAAGCAAGAGATTTCTTTCCTTTTATGAAAAGGGGCAGGACTTTAAAAAAATACCTTCCTTTCCCTTCAAAGAGATGTCCATAAAACTCAAACACCTAATCCAAGGTTAACCAAATTAAATCGAATGCTGAAAGCTTATAAAAACTATGGCTAGAAATATTGTAATTCGTCAAAAATTAACTAAAACTAAGTTCAGGAGAACCATAAAAGGCGAACACAGGTCCAACATTAGCAGGGCGGTTAGGACCAGGCCATCAAGTTATGGATTTTACACCAGGAGGAGTTTTAAGGGGCAATTTTAACTCTCTCTGCCTGATGGAAATATTTAACAGCTTACTGGCCAGAGCAACTGCCAGGGTTGCTCTGACCAGTGAAACCTAAAATCCAAAATGGTGGCCCAAAAGGTAGGTAAAAAAACTTTCCTTTGAGAGATGAGAAGAACAGGAGTGTTCCTCTAGGCCCCAGCCACCCCAGGCCTCCCCTTCCCACCTGTGGAACCCTGCTGCACTCCCGCCGCCATCCAACTTGAGCCACCTGGTCATTGCTTGCTGGCAATCGGCTAGGTGCTACTCTACGACCATTTTGGGTGGGCAGCTGGCCATGAGATGTTAATCAGGCCCGGCTGTTAAAATCAGCCCGGACTCCCGCAGAGACCCCTGGGCAGCTCCCCCCAGCTTTCCACCTGGGAGATAAAATCCACGCTTCATATATGATTATCAAGTCCAACAAGACATAACAACTGAGGTTTTCTGCTTCTGCACTCACCGGCCTGTGATTTCCTACCCATTCATTTCAATGGAAGGAAAATCTTAGATTGATGAGTGAAGCAGTAGAAAATCCCAAGGCAACATTTAAGACAGACAGTGGACCTCACATCAGCAGGAAGTTAAAGATTAGAGGAAAATAGGCAAAGAGTAATATGAGAATGAACAGTGCAGCCTTTATGAAAATAATTGAAACTGGAAGGAGGATACACAGGGACAATAAATATGCACCTCTGATTATCCAGGTGCTCATGAAAAACTAAGGGCAATCCTAAATTCTGCTTTGGTAAATAAAACAAAGGATTTGAACAGCAAATCTATTCAATTTGCTTTGTTAAAATTAACAACAAAACGATTACGTCAAACCCAAGATTTTACCACTTTTGTATGTTTTCTTATGGTTTGTACATTAGAGCACAGCAGCTGAATCCTTCTCATCTGGTTTCATTTTCCTGCTTCCAGCAGGGAAGCAGACCTCAGTAAAATTGAAGCAGAAAGTCCAGGCTGCTTATGCAGGAACAGACCGCAGTAAAAATCTATGGAGAAGGTCCATGCTGCTTATGCAGGAGCAGGTCCAGTTACTGCAAACATGACAATGTGTGATTGAGCTCATCAGAACTTTTGTTACATAAAAGATTGATGCAGACGTTCACAATCGTGGGATCTTTGTGAAATCATGTGTGAACACAGATCTCAATATCATTACTGTCTTAAAACATTCTACATAGGTATTTTTTTAAAATGCTTTCCCCACAGAAAACACTTAGTAGCTTGCTTCACATGTACTATTGCACTGGCACTAAAAACTTCATGTTGCGCAGTACAAAAAGGTGGTGAAATTAACCTCGGACAGAAGCAGAAAAATGGGTAACAGTGAATCATCAGCCCGTTCTGCACTCCGCCCAATACTCTTTTGGAAAACGGCCCAAGATACAACAAAAATACTACATATTTCTGCAACACTGGGCAGTATTACTACAATATTTAAATGTTCATCTGGCGCAGTTTACAACCTTTCACAGCAAGGAGTACTCAACTGGTCAACACAAGGAAAGCTCGGGCCACCCCTGCTTGCTTTCCCCCCTCCTTCCCAATCACCAGGTTTTCTCAAAGCCCCTTCCCTATGATTTACACGAGTGCCGGGGACCACTCCTTCGGTTCCTGGCAGCAGTCTCCTGCCTCTAGATATTCTAGTCCCGCCCGCTGGCTAGCTGCTGTTTGCCATCTGTTTCAGGAGAGCAATTGACTAGGGGCATGAAAGATAAGGCCCAGGAGTTAAAATCGCTTATGCTGCTGAGGCCATGATGATTTGCCATCCGTCTCGGTCCCCACCTGGTCAATTCCTGCTCAGAGTTCAAATCGGAGCTATACAATTGTGTAATGATAGGAATGTTACACTATATGTATAATTCTGCTTGGATGGAATTGTATTCCTGTAAGGCCACTATTATGTCTATAAACACTCGAGTAATGACTCCACGAGGCAAGATATTGTACTTGAACTGTGGTGACCTCAGTCCATTTATTACAGCTCCCTGAGTATGGGTACAGTATGGTGAGCTCCCTTTTATACCTGGTTACCTGTCGTGTACAGATGACCCTTAGGTCTCCACCAGTTGTACCCTCTGGTGGTACAGGCATAGTGTATACAGTGTGAAGGTACATCTAGTAGTCTTATGTAACTGTACATTGAGTGTACAGGGAGTATACTTATGTTATACATACACAACATCACTCTCCCCTAAGTCTTGTGCCACTGGCCTTTGCATTATGTGCTCTGGCCCTAGCATTGAGTGCCCAAAGCCCTTGCACCTTGTCTATGCTTTGGCTTGGCTCTTTCCCTGTTGACCCCCAAGTCCTTATTGCCACAACATTGGGAAATGGTCAGCAGTGGACAGTTTGAGGTTGCAGTGGGGGTTGAGTGGGTTCTGGGTGTGATCCATGTGTGTTCATGGCTACATACATCCATTTCCCCCCCCCCCATTTTTAGACCATGTGTGTGGCTCAACACCTGCATGTGCATACATGTATAGAAAGAAAGAACAAAAAAAACATAGGATTAATTACATCACTATTTGGGTTCTGTAGTAGTGGAACAAGTACATTTTACAGGTAAGGTACATACGTGGTATCACAGTCTTGCCCCTGGGTTGTGTAGGTGCAGGTGGGTGAGGACGCTAGTTTCAGAGTGACCGGGCTGTGTCCAGGTTAATTGATGGCGGCGCTGCGCCACCCTGCCAGCTGGGTGGGCTCAGATCGCTCACCTGGCTGAGTCTCAGGGCCTTTGCCGTTGCCTAGTGGTGGGCTGAGCCACAGGAATGTGTGGCCTCCCTATCCTCCTTTGAGGGCTGCGCTGTCTCTTTGCTGCCCTTCAGCGATAGTGGGAGCCTGGTCATCTCCACTCCCGTTGGGAGAGCTGGAGAGTGCTGGCCTCTTGCTCCCGGTACTGGTCCTGGTGGCCAGAGAGGTGGAGCCGATCAGGGACAGGGTACTGGTAGTGGTGCCTTTACCGTCCGCTGATCGCTGGCCCTGCAACTGGTATGCTCCCTCTGTGTGTGGCCACGCTCCCTGGAGCATCACATTGGTCCGGAGGCACATGCTACATGGTCGGGTAGACCACTGGACCTGGGTGCTTCCGACGGGAGGTTGCCCTTGGTTTTGTCGGCATGCATATAGAACCCAGCATCGCACATCGTCACTTCGTTTACTCTCACAATGCATTGGTTCCGACCGCAATCGCCCGACTTATGGTTAGTGATAACTTGACATTTTCAGCTACATCTTTTACATATGTATCACCAGCATCACTGTATAAAGAGTGGAACTGTCCCTTTAATTGTGATGGGTTGCCGGTCTCCTTTAAGGGGGCCTTGCAATCTTTACCCCAATCCGGATCACTGCTCGGCATCATGTGTTGCTCCATCAATGCTGCCCCTCATGGTCTGGCCACCGCCATCTTTGCTTCGCTCCACGAGGTAGGCTGCGGTGATCCTTTTTTCCTCAGGTTCTGCCACGGAGGCAGGGAAGTTGCCTTCTGCGCTGATTTTCTTCCTCCAGAGTCCTGCCACTGGAGCCTGGAAGGTGAGGTCGGGTCATTTCGGCTGGATCATCTCGCAGTCGGGCTGAGCTGTCTGGGTCGTCTCCACGCAGTCGAGTTGAGCGGCTGGTTTTTCAGGTGCTGTGCTGGATCCAACTTCGGGGCCGCGGAGGACGTCGATCGCTGGAGGTTAGAGGTTTTCCCAGCTCCAACAGATCTTATTCATCCATCTTCTTCCTAATAGCATTGGACCATCAGCAGCAACGATCCACCAAGGTAACTTGTGCATGGGACACCTGGACATTCACACTGCCAACGACTGGGATGGTGTCGTTTGTATAGGTGAGCAGCTTCACTTGGATCGGGATCATTTTAGGATTGGATTGTCCCAGAGTTTCTCAAAGGCCGCCTGATTCATCAGTGACTGCTGAAGCACCTGTGTCCACCTCCATCATGACTGGAACACTGTTGATTTCGACTTCCATTTTCAACGGGGAACTCACGGTGGTGCAGGTAAGCACTCCATACACCTCATCGTGGGGCTGAGCTGCCTCATGGACTCTCTCTTCATCATCGCTGGAGTCTGGATGATCGGTCAACTCTTCAGCGACTCGGTGAATACGATTTCTCTTGCATATTCGCTGGAGGTGGCCTTTGCATGTATAGTCTTTATAGCGGCACTGGTGTGCCCTGTTATTTCCTCCACAACACCAGCATGGGGTTAGCCAGTTGGCCCCATGTGGCGGACTCAGGGTTGCGGGACTCAGGGTTCTGTTCTCTCTTCCCTGAGAGAGACTGCTTGCAGCAGCACTGCCTCTAAAAGGCACCAGTCGGTTCACAGTAGTTGCCGGGTTAGAGCCCTGGTGGTGAGACATCGGCTTGGAATCACAGGCCGTTATGAGCTCCTCATATGTTTTGGACATTGTTTTCGCTGGGGCTAGCAAGTCCTTGACGAGGCCATAGACGGCGGGCCCACAACTGGTGAGCAGAATAGCTCTGCGCTTATCAGCCAGCGAGGTCGGGTCATTTCCTGCCAGGTCGTTCGCAATAAAGAAGTGTTCGAGCCTTTCCACAAAGGCCTCCCAATCTTCCCTATCGGCGAATTGTTGAAATGTGCCAAGGTTAGCCATTTTCGCGTGGAAATTCATAATCTCATCGCCAGTTATTATGTCTATAAGCATTCTAGTAATGACTCCACGAGGCAAGGTATTGTACTTGAACTGTGGTGACCTCAGTCCATTTATTACAGCTCCCTGAGTACGGGTACAGCATGGTGAGCTCCCTTTTATGCCTGGTTACCTGTCGTGTACAGGTGACCCATCGGTCTCCACCAGTTGCACCCTCTGGTGGTACAAGCATAGTGTATAGAAACATAGAAACATAGAAACATAGAAAATAGGTGCAGGAGCAGGCCATTCAGCCCTTCTAGCCTGCACCGCCATTCAATGAGTTCATGGCTGAACATGAAACTTCAGTACCCCCTTCCTGCTTTCTCGCCATACAGTGTGAAGGTACATCTAGTAGTCTTATGTAACTGTACATTGAATGTACAGGGAGTATACTTATGTTATACTTACACAACAGCCAGAAAGTCTAGTTGTTAAATGAACACAGGCTCAGGCCAATCAAAATGTAATTGTTACTTGGTCAGCGATCTTTGCAGATTGGACTCTATTTGTCAGTTTCAGGCTGCAGCTTAGAAGTACGCAGCATTTCTAGATTGTTTTACATGTAGTGAAATGTGACATCTGGAGTGCGACATTTAGATTGTAGGGGTAGATTTTGAACTTCTTGTCCAGGTGTAAGACAGGTATTGCAGATTGACCGCCTGCTAGAGAAATTGCCTGACTTTTATGCCCCTTGAATTCAATTTCCCAGGTGTGGCAAGATGAAAATATACCTGATGATATCTGGAATATGTGGTCCAAATTCAACATAATTGGGCCTGCTTAATGAGCGTAAAATGGACACAGCGATGACAAGTTTAGCAGTGGGGAAGCCCGTGTCTGATTATATATCTTTATCTAAAAAAAAATGCTCCCTTACCTTTTTGACAATGCATAGCAAGGTGACGCGCAAAGGTCAAAGGGCTAGAGGTAGGCAATATTGAAAAGAGATGAGGGTTTATGCAATTTAGCAACATTAAAGATGATGCTGGTTTTGGGTGTGGTCTTAGGATTTGGTAGTATTGAAAGGGGAATCATGGAGTTTGGCAACAGTAGGATAGAAGTGCTGGGCCCTCATAAATCTCTGCTTGTTGCCGGGGCAATCAAGGCCCTGCAATACCCGTGACTGCCTCCTACCCAAGACCTAACTTGTTTGCTGGCTCAGTGTAGGAACCAGCCTATTTCCTGCAGCAGGGTGCCCATTTGACAGCTGCATCTCACCGGTGCCATTTAAGTGAGGCTTGAAGCTGAATTTGACTCGCACCTCAGGCTTGCATGAACTGACGCACAGGGAGTCGCTCAGTCAACTTCAGGAAAATGAGTTGCAGCCAGGGGTCAAGGCCTGTAAACCAGCTGGGGAGTGAGCGACAGGGAAGAATTACATAGAATATACAGCACAGAGACAGGCCATTCAGCCCAACTGGTCCATGCCAGTGTATATGCTCCAGTCGAGCTTTCTCCCACCCTTTTTCATCTAACCATATCAACTTAAGTTTCTATTCCTTTCTCTCTCATGTGTTTATCTAGCTTTCCCTTAAACACATCTATGTCAATTGCCTCAACTACTCCTAGTGATGGTGAGTTCCAAATTCTAACCACACTCTGGGTAAACAAGTTTCTCCTGAATTCCCTATTGGATTTATTAGTGAGTATTTTATATTTATGGTTCCTAGTTCTGGTCTCCCCCACAAGTGGAAACATCTCTACATCTACCCTATCAAACCTTTTCATAATCTTAAAGACCTCGATCATGTCAACCCTCAGTTTTCTCTTTTCTAGAGAAAAGAACCCAGCCTGATCAGTCTTTCCTGATAGGTATAACCTCTCAGTTCTGGTATCATTATAGTAAATCTTTTTTGCACTTTCTCCAGTGTTTATTTATCCTTTTTATAAAATGGAGACCAGAATTTTTCACAGTACTCCAAGTGTGGTCCAACCAAGGTCCTGATGAAGAGTCATCAACCCATAATGTTAACTCTGCTTCCTCTCCACAGATGCTGCCTGACCTGCTGAGATTTCCAGCATTTTGATTTGTTTTTAGTCTTTACAAGTTTAACATAACTTATCTGCTTTTTAATTCTATCCCTCTAGAAATGAATCCTACTGCTTTGTTTTTTTATGAACCTGCATTTAAACTTTTAGTGATTTGTGTATCTATACTCCTAGATCCCTCTGCTCCTCTATCCCATTTAGACACTGAAATGCAAGACATTCTTTTATTTCCAATGAGTATGTGGTCTCCTTATTCTTCCTACCAAAAGGTGCCACCTCACACTTATCTATAATTTTGATTTATTTTTATGTTACAAATAAGAACATAAAAAATAGGAGCAGGAGAAGGACACCTGGCCCCTCGAGCCTGCTCCACCATTTAATAAGATCATGGCTGATTTGATCATGGACTCAGCTCCACTTCCCTGCCCGCTCCCTATAACCCTTTATTCCCTTAAGGCTCAAAAATCTGTCTATCTCCGCCTTAAATATATTCAATGACCCAGCCTCCACAGCTCTCTGGGGCAGAGAATTCCATAGATTTACAACCCTCTGAGATAAGAAATTCCTCCTCATCTCAGTTTTCAATGAGTGGCCCCTTATTCTGAGAGTATGTCCCCTAGTTTTAGTTTCCCCTATGAATGGAAATATCTTCCCTGCATCCACCTTGTCGAGCCCCCTCATTATCTTATATGTTTCGATAAGATCACCTCTCATTCTTCTGAACTCCAATGAGTATAGACCCAACTTACTCAACCTATCTTCATAGGTAAAACTCCTCATCTCCAGAATCAACCTAGTGAACCTTCTCTGAACAACCTCCAATACAAATATATTCTTCCTTAAATACCGAGACCAAAACTGTATGCAGTACTCCAGCTGTGGCCTCACCAATACCCTGTACAGTTGCAGCAGGACTTCTCTGCTTTTATATTCTATCCCCCTTGCAATAAAGGCCAATAGTCCATTTATGTCCTGATTACTTGCTGTACCTGCATACTCACTTTTTTTGTTTCATGTACAAGGACCCCCAGGTCCCTCTGTGCTGCAGCACTTTGCAATTTTTCTCCATTTAAATTATAATTTGCTTTTCTATTTTTTCTGCCAAAGTGAATATCCTCACATTTTCCCACATTATACTCCACCTGCCAAATTTTTGCCCACTCACTTAGCCTGTCTATAGCTCTTTGCAGACTTTTTGTGTCCTTCTCATAATTTGCTTTCCCACCCATCTTTGTATCATCAGCAAACTTGGCTACATTACACTCAGTCCCTTCATCCAAGTCATTAATATAGATTGTAAATAGTTGAAGCCCCAGCACCGATCCCTGTGGCACCCCTCTAGTTACTGTTTGCCAACCGGAAAATGACCGATTTATCCTGACTCTTTGTTTTCTGTTAGTCAGCCAATCCTCAATCCATGCTAATATATTACCCCCAATCCTGTGAACTTTTATCTTGTGCAGTAACCTTTTATGTGGCACCTTATCGAACACCTTCTGGAAATCCAAACACACCACATCTACTGGTCCCCCCTTATCCACCCTGCTCATTACATCCTCAAAAATCCTACTTTAGACATTAGAAATGTCAGTTTTTGCTGATTCTTTTTCAAACAGTGATTTGATTGGCTTACCTCCTCCTTTCTTTTATTGTAAGTTCCCTTTCTGGTCATTCAGGATTGGTTGCTTATACAAGTCCTTAATGGTTTCTCGTTAGTAGATTTCTAGCAAATTTCCACATGTTTGATTTGTATGTGTTTTACCTCTTCAGTACTTTGGTGCTATTGTAATTAGAACCAATCAATAAAGTGCAACGACGAAGTGTGACGGGAAAATGTAACTTAAAGGAATTGTTGTACAAGAATAGAGTGCATATTGCAACATTTTTAATATATAATAAATAGCTAGGGAAATGCATATTTACAGTTTGAAAGTTGGCCTGTTATTGGTAGAAAAGCTGGCTTGACAATGACTCGTGCTAATAAGTTAATTGTATCATGGCCCCAAAAACCTTTGGGATGTGATCCCAGCATTTACACAGTGATTGCACTGGCTGGGGTGGGAGAGGGCATTATTTAGATCCCAGTCATGTTTTCCTCAGCTTCCTGTAGAGGGAGGTTGATCACGATATAAATATTTTTAAATTCTTCCTTTCTTTGGAGGGTCCTTGCTGTTTCCCTGGCCTGGAGTCCTATCCCACCAGCCCCCACCCCACCCCCCCGCAAAGTGGGGCCCATTTTCACCCATCTATAGGCTGGTACGCCTTATCCCACAAAGGGTACTGCTCTTCAGTACTACGTCGAATCCCGACTGAACCAGGCTGTAACTCAAGACGTAGAGAGCCCTGCTTCCCCTGCTCCGGCCCCTGACAATATTTATCTTTTAAGGGGAGGCCAGAGGTTCCACCCCTCACTAGGTACTTTGGAAAATTCTGGAAATGGTGAAGACCCAGAACAACTTTGGGTGGGGGGGGTGGAGTCCTTTCCGCTTTCCGGTGGGTTCCAGTGGTCTTCCGCGTCAGTTTCAGCAAGAGACCCGTGGAATCCCTGCAGGATTTTGGGGCCCACATCTTTAAACAAAACTTTAGATTGTTTTGAAAATCACATACAATCATTACAAGTAATAGCACTTTGCTAGCAGCTGGTCTCAATTTGTTATTTAAAAAAGCGCTCCCCACCCTCATATTGTTAGTTATTTCTGTCGTGCCACAGACTATGACCAATGATATGATTGTGAAGATTAGCTTCTATACAATATGTACTGGAGTTTACTGGAGTGATTCTTCGGGACATTGGTGCAATGGAGCAAGTTCACAGAAAAGCAGCAAAGATTACTCTAGGGTCTTGAGCTCTAAGTCATATAAAAAGATGAACGGAACTTAACCTGTTTTAACTGGAGAAAAGCAGAATTAAAGGAAACATGATCCAGATCTTTAAAATAACAAAGGAATGGTTAACGTAAGGGAACGCAGAATATTTAACTCAGGTCACAGGAGGGCATGAGCACAAAGTTAACAAATATCAAGCAATTGTTTCATATAAAGAAATGGTGTTGGGTAAAGTAGAGTGGGAGGCCAGTGCTGCAGAGAGTGTAGGTAGCTTACTATATTCCCAATCTATAACCCTACACTCATCTTCCACTTCATTTGCCCCAAAAGCAGTCGGCCACTCTACTTTACCCAACATTGATCTCCCAACCCATTGACTAATCACATATCAGGCAACCCACCCTATTTTACTCCCAAACAGTGGCATATATCTCTTGACGTACATGCAATTATATGTGGTAAATACTGCATCATATCAAGACATGTGTGCATTCTTCTATAAAAGCAGTGGATTTAGTACTGGCCAATATACTTTTCCTTGACCTTGAGTGTTCCCCATTATATCTTTTAATCATTTATCTGCAGGAACATTAAATGAGCAGCTGGTTATTCAGAGGATTTCTAAACAAAGTAATTAAAAAAAATTGAAACCAGATATTTTCTTATGTCTCCTATGACTTTAAATCAGTGATTTAACATGTGCTAAATTAAAATATGTGGATGTTCTGTGCAATGGCACCGTAACACTTTAATGGTTGTAGAACTGCTACTATATGCAGATGTTTAAAATTGCATATGTTCAAATTTATTTTGAAATACATACTGTTAATTAGGAAATGTTGTTTGATTCTGCACACTTCTCTAACTCTTCCCATGTGATATAAATAAGATGTCCGATATTGGGCAATTTAAAAAAAAGTCAGGCCAGTGATCTACTCAGCATCAGATAAAGCTGAATGCTGAAACAATCGCTGGTGTGGTAAAACACTAATACAGCCTCACTTTAAAATTCATTATTGTTGTAACATATTTTAAAATTACTTTTTAAATTAATTCACATGCTTATCCGATAAAACACTTACTTTATTTCACTTGGTCACAATAGAAATTCATAATATTATTGCACCAATGCAAAATTCTAATGGTTATTGAGCGCATATATCTATCCTTTATATAGTCAACCCTTGTTCATTTAATTTGTTTGTTGTGCTGAATAAAATCAAATTGTCCAGTAATTTGATTTAAGCAATTGGACAAAAAGCAGCACTGCAAACTTTTTTTAAACATAATTTGAATTTGAATTATCCATTTACCAATCTGCAAACGTCAATTAAAGCCTGATTGACCTCAACGTGTGCTTATCTGCAGCAATTAGACTTGTGGCCTGAATAGGACCATGCTCTTAACTCTTTTTGGAGTTCATCTGCAAAACAAAAAACATTAAACGGTGCCACCCGACCTGGGTGACACACCAGACATTTACAAGGCCCTTTTTTTCTTTTCTTTTTTTTTTTGGGCACTAAAATCAAATGTTTCCTTTTTCCAGTGCCCCCTATAAAGGAGAGGGGGACACTAAAAGCACCGGCAATTAAAACAAAATAAACTTTAAAACGTAAAATCAAATTAAAATTTGGTTGCCGGGCGTGATGATGCACTCCAGTCCCTCCGGTGCCCACCTCTCGCGGAAGGCCGCGAGCGTACCTAGGACCATGCTCTTAAACAGAGTTCCACCTCAGCAGCTGAATAATATATTGTACATTACAAGGTACTGTATAACGTTTCGGTCATAAAAGACCGCATCATCTGACTTAAGGTGAGCTATGCCATAGGAGACCCACTTGTACAGCATAAAACAATTTCAATGCATTGGACCCCAAAGGGACAGAAATTGATTCTCGTGTGCTGTTTTGATACCAGCAGTTTTACAGTGCTGTTTTAGCTAGTCACAGCATTGCGATTATTAATGTAATGTAAATATTTATTCTACATCATAATAAAGACTAGAAATTATTTTTGACAGATTTTATGATAGAAAACACACACATCTCCACAGCTGGAAAAGATATTCAGTGCTCTGTGTTTTTTATTGTCACTGATTCAGCAGCTACAACAATCATGAAATATTAGACAGAGAATGTTTTCAAGCAGGGTCTTTGAGAGATTTGAAGGAACATATGTGCACAGCTTGGCATACTCCCAAATTTTTCTCAAAGCTTTCAGAACAGCATAATATAGTATTGTACTTTTTCCTTAACTTATATTGTCTACTCCAAATTCTTATAATTATGCCTGTTAAGTATACAGCTCTTAAGTGTAAGGAAGAATTAGGAATGTGGAATGCCTATGCTTAAATTAATCCCATGCAATTAATATGAATTTTTTTAGTGGGGTGAAGAGAAGGAAACCTATTCGTGGTTAAAATATTCCTGTTCTCAGACCCTTCTGTGGAGGCTTGCATTCACCTATTGCAAGCCATATTGAAGTGACATGAGAAAAGGGATCCCCTTGAAGCGAGTTTGTCCTAAATTTATTAAAACATAGAAAATGCTTGATGAAGAATTGAAAAAGTGGATGGTTCAGGGTTTTATGGTGTTATATGTAATGACGCCATTGACACATTGTAATTCAGATGACAGGGTAGTGACATGAGATGTGTATTAATAGAAACATAGAAACATAGAAAATAGGTGCAGGAGTAGGCCATTCAGCCCTTCGAGCCTGCACCGCCATTCAATAAGTTCATGGCTGATCATGCAACTTCAGTACCCCATTCCTGCTTTCTCGCCATACACCTTGATCCCCCTAGTAGTAAGGACGACATCTAACTCCTTTTTGAATATATTTAGTGAATTGGCCTCAACAACTTTCTGTGGTAGAGAATTACACAGGTTCACCACTCTCTGGGTGAAGAAGTTTCTCCTCATCTTGGTCCTAAATGGCTTACCCCTTATCCTTAGACTGTGTCCCCTGGTTCTGGACTTCCCCAACATTAATAAGAACATAAGAACATAAGAACATAAGAATTAGGAACAGGAGTAGGCCATCTAGCCCCTCGAGCCTGCTCCGCCATTCAACAAGATCATGGCTGATCTGGCCGTGGACTCAGCTCCACTTACCCGCCCGCTCCCCATAACCCTTAATTCCCTTATTGGTTAAAAATCTATCTATCTGTGATTTGAATATATTCAATGAGCTAGCCTCAACTGCTTCCTTGGGCAGAGAACTCCATAGATTCACAACCCTCTGGGTTTTAAATTGGCTCCCCTGTATTTTGAGGCTGTGCCTCTTAGTTCCAGTCTCCCCGACCAGTGGAAACAACCTCTCTGCCTCTATCCTGTCTATCCCTTTTAATATCGCATGACCTGCAGATCTACTGACCTACAGTCACTGGACTCAAAAAGAAAGTTTGGTATGATAAGGTGCTACATAAGTGCAAGTATTATTATTTATTATTTTTATAACCTATTTAAAAATTGTAACAACTATATGACTTGAAACTCTGTTGGAGCAAAGGTGCTGAATCTAAGTACCATCTTTTGCTCCTACAATTTGTTACATTTGGTTTGCTTTATTCTTTGCCTGTTGTTGATATTGCCTGTACGCTCCTGTGAAGTGCCTTGGGATGACTTACTTTAAAGGCGCTATATAAATGCAAGTTGTTATTGTAGGCCTATAGTTATTATGCAAATCTTGGTCCTATAAGTTTCATTACTTAAAGGGAAATAATGCCATAAGGTGTGAGCTTTCATTGGTATAACATACACATTCATCAATAGGGGGAAGTAAATATCATGGCAGCCCAGGTGAACTCAGCAACTGAGCGCAGAGCTCTCTGAGAACTAAGATACAGCTGAGAAATATTCACAGTGACTAAATTGAAAGTGAGTAGGGTCATACATGGAATAGCTTTACTTCTCAAAGGGGGTTTTGGTCCCCTTTAAGAAGCAAACAAACTAATTAGTTTTATTCCACTGATAAGAACAGCAAAATAATAAGTTTACTGAGACAAAAGAGCACTACCTTAAATCCTGCTGCGCAAACATACACAGGCAGTCTCCAATGACAACATGCACCTGTTTCAAAGAATGCAGATCCCAAGCAGCTGTTTACAGTTATAATCCGTCAAATCTTGATATATCAGTCTGATCCAAGTTCCAGTGAGAAAGTCTTACTGTAATGCAGACTCATGGACAATATTTACCCATCCAATATATATTAGAGCATGGGAAAAATCAGGGATGAGAAAAAGTCATTTGGCCCATTGAAGCTTGTCACTTTAGTACATTAACTCTCTCATCATGACATCGAATTGGATTTTGAATAACCTGATGTTTTTGCCTCTATAATATCATAGTAATTACTCCAAACATTTCACACTCTTTAAATAAATATGTTTGTGCAAAAGGAACTATCCATTTATTGTTCTGATGACAAACATTTTTTTTAATTATTACTTATTATTCTTAGCATGTTTTGCAACAGCTGGCAGAAAAATTAGATTGTCAGGTTTTCCACTGTTTTATGGTCATTGCACAAAGCCCTGTCTGCATTTAAATAAGCATGCTATGTTTTGGCAGAAATGATAAGATTCCGCCTCCCTCATAATACCAACAATGTAACGGACCAGTTGTGATGCTTGCTTCATGCTGCTATGGTAACTGGTATAAGTGCTTGTGACAACTAAAATTGTAGATGCCAGTTAACAGCATTGCCCATGTTAAGGAGAATGCCTGTTAAAGGAAACATATTTCTAGATGTTAATTAATTGCAAATGGATTTCATAGTGTTTTCCTAATGACAATAAATGGGAAAAGGGAACATTTTGATCACCATAGGGGATTTTACTGTTCTCTAATGCATGAATTCTCACACGGGATCAAATTTCCAGTCATGTGGAATGTTCTGAAAGAGAAAATATATACTCTATTTCGTCCTGTACAAGTACACCTCCTGGTGGTCCAGCTATAGAATGGCATAGTTGTAAGTCTTTAGAACAGAAGCAAATTATGCAGAGCCTACAAAGAAGGGAGAAACTGATTAATTAACTTAAAAAGACACACCTTTAATGCAAAGAATTAATGTTGAAATCAATATTTCTGTAAAATTGAATATAATTTAATTTCAAGATACATGTGGGAATAAGAGCGGAAACCCAGCAGTGAGCGAAAGGCTGGGTAAGAAGTTGTGCAAGGACCAAATGGTTACAAAGGCCCAAGGCCCATTGAGGAGGGGAGGTCTGTTATAAGCATAAGGGTGGGTCCGGGCAGGACAGGGAAATAAGTTGCAGCGAGGGGGTCAAGGCCTGTAAGACAGCAGGAATCCTGGGGAATGAGAGACAGGGGAGAATTACATAGAATATACAGCACAGAAGCAGGCCATTTGGCCCAAATGGTCCATGCTAGTGTTTATGCTCCACTCAAGGCCTCTTCACACCCCTTTTCACCTAAATCTATCAAAATATCCTTCTATTTCTTTCTCCCACATGTGCTTATCCAACTTTCCTTTTCGAAAGCATTCAACAAAGTGCCACACAGTAGGATTGTTAAGAAGATAGAAGCCCAGCGAATTAAAGGGAAAGTGGCCACATGGATACAAATTGCGAACAATCAGTACATGAGACTACTCTGAACCAATTAGAAAGCTCCTGCATGAGGCTTTATACTCAAAAACAGTATAGATAAAGAGGGATAATGCTCTTTAGTTTCCCAAAACTTTCCATTCTGTAAATATCCAACTTTGCTTATATTGAGCAATTTTGGTCAGGGTGCGCCCACGCATACGCAGTCTGCCATTTTTCACAGACAAGAGAAGATGCAGCAGGATGATCGTAGCAGGCAGAGGGCCAGGAAATTTAGTTCCAATGCCAACGAGGCACTGATAACAGCAATTGAGAGTAGATGGGGGGAGTTTAATAGGAGGGGTTGAAAGACATCACCCCAGCTGTTGTAAGGAGATTTTGGACCTGTGTTGCTCAGTAGATGACATTCCCAGGGACCACCAGCAATGCAGGAAAAGGTGGAATGACCATTGCAGGGTCGTGAGAGTAAGTAATATTTTTATTCATGCACTCCTTGATTACTTAAATTGTAAATCTGACACATGTTGCTGTAGGTAAGCTTAGTGTTGCACCGTATTTGCCATGAATGACTATTACACATTAGTAAGACTGCTTTTTGACATCTTAAAAGGTGTTTCTGCACGTCAATGTCTTCCTCATGAACCTCGTGCAACTATCAGGGCCATTAAACAGATGGCTGTATTAAATGCACACAGTATGGTATAAGTGCTTTGATGGCAATCTGTGTGTGCCACAAGAGCAGAAGGACACTCTGGTAACCATTCCTATTGTCATTTTTCCAGGAAAAGTTGTCGCACAATCACCGTGAGCAGCGACAGACAGGCATCCCTTAACAGACCTGGAGGAGCGAGTGGCTGGCTTAATTGGTGCTTTCAGGAGATCCATTACCCATGCGGGTGCTGAGCCCATGTTCCAAACTGATGGTAAGTCCTGCAAAATCCTCGGGCTGGGTTGGGGAATGTGATGCAGTATGTGTGGACTCGGATTCGGGTAATGTGATGCAGTGCCTCTCGACGACATATAATGCAATAGTGGTGGTCCTTCAAATAAGCCTGAGCTATGTGACCTTACTCATGTCACCCTGTCCCCTCCCTTGCTGCTAACCACTTTTCTGTTGTTTTCTATTTTGCAGATGAGGATTCTGAGGCACCACATTGTCTGATGCAAGCCTCCATCTCAGCCCATCGTGTGTGATGAGGGCTGCGCTGAGGACCCTCCATGGGAGGAGCAACATCCTCAAGCTGTTGCCGGGGGGGGGGGGGGGGGTGGTTGAGAGGGTGGAGGGGGTGGTGGGGATGGAGGGGGTGCAGGGGGTGCTGGGGGTAGAGTCAGCACAGCATGTCTTTTAGCTGCGGTCACAAGTTCCTCGGAGAAAGCCACATTTACAGACTTTGTCACATCCGAGGCAGCGGGTCCAAGTCATGTGCAGTTACCTCGAGGTGGTATTGGAGCTCGCCTCCTGAGTAGTCCAGGCATCTAAAGCACTGCTTCAGCACTCCAATGGTTTTCTCCACAATATTGCGAGTTGCTCTGTGGCTCTCGATGTATATCACCTCTCGGCTTCGGTGTGGGTGTCACGCAGTGGGGTCATCAGCCAGGTGGCAAGGCCATATCCTTTGTCACCAAGCATCCAGCATTGACCTTATGGCTGATTGTTAAACAAGTCAGACACAGTGCTCTCACGCAGGATGTGAGCATCATGGATGCTGCCTGGAAATTGAGCATTCACTGCCAGTATAATTTGCTGGTGGTCGACAACCAGTTGGACATTCAGGGAGTGGAATCCCTTGCGGTTCCTGAAAACCTCAGCATCCTGAAAAGGTGCCCGCATCGCGATGTGCGTACAGTCTATGGGGAAGTTTGCAATTCTGGAGAATCCTGGAGCCCTCTCACTCTGAGCCTCCCTGGTCATAGAGAAGCTGATCAAGTCCCTCCTGCGTGCGTACAGGGCTTCAGTGACCTGTCTAATGCAGCAATGTGTGGCATGCTGAGAAAGTCCACAAATGTCGCCAGCTGTGGCCTGAAAAGAACCCATGGTGTAGATTGACAGTGCCGCGGTGACTTTGATCTCGGCGCATAGTGCAGTACTGATGGTGCTGGCAGGCAACAGATCTGCCCGTATCAGCTGGCATACCTCAGTGATAGACTCTTTGTGGAAGCGCAGTCTCCGAAGGCAGGTGTCGGGCAAGTCGAGGTAAGAATGCTTCTCCTTGTGCTTGCCGGAGTTGTAACATCTGGTCCTCCTCATCTATCTGTCACGTCTTACATCGGGCACATAATGCAGTGGAGCGTTCGTTCGGCGATGTCGAGTCTGCTACATGTATTTGGTCACCAAGAGAGGGTAAGAAAGGACAGGCCCCATTGCAGTAAAGAGGAGATTAATGCAATAGTAAGGAAGGACATTAGCTTGGATGATGTGGAATCTGTATGGGTAGAACTGCGGAACACCAAAGAGCAAAAAACGCTAGTGGGAGTTGTATACAGACCACCAAACAGTAGTAGTGAGGTTGGGGATGGCATCAAACAGGAAATTAGGGATGCGTGCAATAAAGGTACAGCAGTTATCATGGGTAACTTTAATCGACATATAGATTGGGCTAACCAAACTGGTAGCAATACGGTGGAGGAAGATTTCCTGGAGTGTATAAGGGATGGTTTTCTAGACCAATACGTCAAGGAACCAACTAGAGAGCTGGCCATCCTAGACTGAGTGTTGTGTAACAAGAGAGGATTAATTAGCAATCTTGTTGTACGAGGCCCCTTGAGGAAGAGTGACCATAATATGGTAGAATTTTTCATTAAGATGGAGAGTGACACAGTTAATTCAGAGACTAGGGTCCTGAACTTAAAGAAAGATAATTTCGACGGTATGAGACGTGAATTGGCTAGGATAGACTGGCGAATGATACTTAAAGGGTTGACGGTGGATAGGCAATGGCAGACATTTAAAGATCACATGGATGAACTTCAACAATTGTACATCCCTAACTGGCGTACAAATAAAATGGGAAAGGTAGCTCAACCGTGGCTAACAAGGGAAATTAGAGATAGTGTTAAATCCAAGGAAAAGGCATCTAAATTGGCCAGAAAAAGCAGCAAACCTGAGGACTGGGAGAAATTTAGAATTCAGCAGAGGAGGACAAAGGGTTTAATTAGGAGGGGGAAAATAGAGTATGAGAGTAAGCTTGCAGGGAACATAAAAACTGACTGAAAAACTGCTATAGATATGTGAAGAGAAAAAGATTAGTGAAGACAAAAGTAGGTACCTTGCAGTCAGAATTAGGTGAATTTATAATGGGGAACAAAGAAAGGGCAGACCAATTGAACAAATACTTTGGTTCTGTCTTCACTAAGGAAGACACAAATAACCTTCCAGAAATACTAGGGGACCGAGGGTCTACCGAGAAGGAGGAACTGAAGGAAATCCTTATTAGTCAAGAAATTGTGTTAGGGAAATTGATGGGATTGAAGGCCGATAAATCCCCAGGGCCTGATAGTTTGCATCGCAGAGTACTTAAGGAAGTGGCCCTAGAAATAGTGGATGTATTGGTGGTCATTTTCCAACATTCTACAGATTCTGGATCAGTTCCTATGGATTGGAGGGTAGTTAACATAACCCCACTTTTTAAAAAAAAGGAGGGAGCAAGAAAACTGGGAATTATAGACTGGTTAGCCTGATATCGGCAGTCGGGAAAATGTTGGAATCAATTATTAAAGACGTAATAGCAGCACATTTGGAAAGCAGTGACAGGATCGATCCAAGTCAGCATGGATTTATGAAAGGGAAATCATGCTTGACAAATCTAGAATTTTTTGAGGATGTAACTAGTAGAGTGGACAAGGGAGAACCAGTGGATGTGGTGTATTTGGACTTTCAAAAGGCTTTTGACAAGGTCCCACACAAGAGATCAGTGTGCAAAATTAAAGCACATGGTATTGGGGGTAATGTATTGACATGGATGGAGAACTAGTTGGCAGACAGGAAGCAAAGAGTAGGAATAAATGGGTCCTTTTCAGAATGGTAGGCAGTGATTAGTGGGGTACCGCAAGGTTCAGTGCTGGGACCCCAGCTAGTTACAATATACATTAATGATTTAGACGAAGGGATTGAAAGTAATATCTACAAGTTTGCAGATGACACTAAGCTGGGTGGCAGTGTGAGCTGTGAGGAGGATGCTAAGAGGCTGCAGGTGCTTGGACAGGTTAGGTGAGTGGGCAAATGCATGGCATATGCAGTCTAATGTAGATAAATGTGAGGTTATCCACTTTGGTGGCAAAAACAAGAAGGCAGAATATTATCTGAATGGCAGCAGATTAGGAACAGGGGAGATGCAACAAGACCTGGATGTCATGGTACATCAGTCATTGAAAGTTGGCATGCAGATACAGCAGGCGGTGAAGAAGGCAAATGGCATGCTGGCCTTCACAGCGAAAGGATTTGATTATAGGAGCAGGGAGGTCTTACTGCACTTGTACAGGGCCTTGGTGAGGCCACACCTTGAATATTATGTACAGTTTTGGTCTCCTAATCTGAGGATTGTTATTGAGGGAGTGCAGTGAAGGTTCACCAGACTGATTCCCGGGATGGCAGGACTGACATATGAAGAAAGCATGGATCGACTAGGCTTATATTCACTGCAATTTAGAAGAATGAGAGGGTATCTCATAGAAGCATATAACATTCTGATGGGATTGGACAGGTTAGATGCAGGAAGAATGTTCTTGATGTTGGGGAAGTCCAGAACCAGAGGTCACAGTCTAAGGGTAAGGGGTAAGCCATTTAGGACCGAGATGAGGAGAAACTTCTTCACTCAGAGAATTGTGAACCTGTGGAATTATCTACCACAGAAAGTTGTTGAGGCCAGTTTGTTAGATATATTCAAAAGGGAGTTAGATGTGGCCCTTACTGCTAAAGGGATCAAGGGGTATGGAGAGAAAGCAGGAATGGGGTACTAAAGTTGCATGATCAGCCATGATCATATTGAATGGTGGTGCAGGCTCGAAGGGCTGAATGGCCTACTCCTGCACCTATTTTCTATGTTTCTTTGTTTCTGTTTCCACCGATTAGTCACAAACAAGGACCTATTCAATTCCAATCGGTCACAGTACGGTCAAGATGTTTGTACAGATGTTCACATCAACTTCAACAACCGGCAGAGTACATCCGAACTCCATGGAGGTTGAAGCACAGCAGCCTTTTAAAGGACACAACATGTGATCTCGAATATGGCGTCCATAACGCTGTGATTAGTTCTGGTTAGTTCCACTTTTTCTGGGCATTTTTTGGGGCGAGCGATTTTGTGGGCGATATGTGTGCGAGGTGGTGAAAGTGATGCTGGGCGGTCTCATGGCCGCTAGTTTCGGTATATATGCTCTTTACGACAAAAAAAAGTGGGCGGGCGTTAATATTGAATCTCGGCATTAAGTCCATGCGGAAAGTAACGCTGGACGTTGAATTCGCCCATTCTGCTGATTCTGCCCCAAAAAGTGGGCGGGCGGTAATATTTTTTCTCAGCATTAAGCACATGGGGAAAGTAACGCTCGGCGATAAGTTTCCGAAAAATGCCTGCCAGTTTCCATTTTCTGCCAAAATGGGCGATGTATGGGCGTTGTACGTCATTTCAGCAGTAAAATAGGCATTAAGTGGGTGTTAAGCATGCAAAAAAAGTGGAGGTTCTAGCCCATAGTCTCAGAATAAGGGGCCGCCCATTTAAAACTGAGATGAAGTGGAGTTTGTAAATCTTTGGAATTCTCTGCCCCAGAGAGCTGTGGAGGCTGGATCATTGAATATATTTCAGATGAAGATAGACAGATTTTTCAGTGAAAAGGGAATAAAGGGTTATGGGGAGCTGGCAGGGAAGTGGCGCTGAGTCCATGATCAGATCAGCCATGATCTTATTAAATGACGGAGCAGGCTCGAGGGTCCAGGCGGACTCCTCCTGCTCCTATTTCTTAGGTGCTTATGTAGTCAATGGCACCCTGAATATTGGCAAAGCCAGCAATTCATGCAAAACCCACAGCTCTCTCATTCTGTGCCTCCTTGGTCATTGGGAACTTCAATAAAGTCCATCCAGTGTGCGTACAGTTTAGTAGTCACCTGGCGAATCCAGCTATGTTTAGCGAGCTGTGAGATGGAGCATATGTCCCCTGCTGATGCCCGAAAGGAGCCGGATGCATAGAAGGCAAGTGCCACAGTCACCTTCACCTCGACGGGCAGTGCAGTCCTGTTCCCATTGGTAGGCTGTAGGTCTGCCTTTATCAGCTGACATATCTCTGTGACCACCTCTTTTCGAAAGTGCAACCTTCGAACGCACTGTGCCTCAGGCAGCTGCAGGTATGAGCGCTGTTCCCTGTAAACCCGTGGCAGGGTAAGGTCTCCTACCCATACATCTGAGATCTTTGAATATGCTCAAAATGTTCTTGAATTAGCCTTCTTCCAGCTCGATGCTGCATGGAAAAAGCAGCCAGCAGTAATGGCAGAGATATTATAGCCCCCATTCTTTTAAATATCCTCAAATGTCCTCAAATAACCTTAAAGGAACTATATACTCAAAAAAACCTCAATGTGTAAAACGCAGCCTTCCCTCCAAATCCTTTTATGCACTGAAAGTCTGCTCCATTTTTCAAGATGGCATCGTTAGCGCCTGGTGCATCATGGGTCCAAGCATGTAAGACTTGATTTCATTCTGCGTGTTTTTTGGCGGGCGGTAAAAATGGCGGTGTCGATGAATTTCCCGCCAGCGGCGATAGCGGGGCATTGCATGCCAATTGATGTCATAAAAACTGAAAAAAAATCAGGCGTCCGATAATTTTTATCACCGAGCGCTAAATTTTGTGCGCTGCGTTTACCGGCCCCTCCCCAAAAAAATCACTTTTTCCGATCCGCCATGGTGATAAAATGGCGGTAAATGGGTGCAAACCTGTCGAATTTCATTGTTATTTAATGTCACTGTTAATGGTATTTGCAGTTGAAAAATGATACTGTTTATTTTAAACTACTTGTATCAGATATTTAGAGATGTTCAACGTGGCACTGTAGTAGAGTGTATTGAAACACTAACATATTGTGCCATGGAATGGTAGGAAATGGGTTCATATCCATGTTTCCATAAACAGTGAATTGTTGATTTTGACACTGTGATTTTGGGAAGATGAGAAGTGGAAACCAGGCGATTTACCCATAACAGATCTTGGCGCCTGCACTTCGGCCATAAGAGCCAAAGTAGCATAAAAATGTGTTGTTTGCTGACCTGGGGTAAATCACTTATCAAGGTCAATCATTGCACAATTTACAAACTAATTACAAAGTAATTTAGTAAGTTGCCAAGCAAAAATGTAGAATAAAAGAAAATAATAATAGAAACGTGAAACATAATCCTCTCACTTCAACCTGATTGTGTCGAGGGAATCAGTGTCCCGGAAAGCAAAATGACTGACTCCTCATTTTTGCATACATGCCAACCTAGAAAACAGGTAATGGCTGACCAAGAGTTTCAAAAAATAGCTGAAACGGACCCAAAAAGACTAACAAGTCAAAAATAGGCTTAAATATAGGCCTTACAACACATGAAACTGAGGAGTTAAACTGAAAATACAATGGAATGGAGGCTTATCATAACTTAATCTACAGGCGTACCCAACATTCCATCACCTTTGTTGTAGGAGAAAAAAGCCTAGCTTTTACAAAAGTACTGCTTGAACCAGTGGTAGACTTAGAATTTACTGGAGGAAGATGTAACTACTGAAGACATAAGATTTATTTTCTAAGGAACCTGAGGGAGCCCCAGAAAACTTTGATTTTGACACTTCATTTTGTGCATTGTTGAGAGTTTGGGGTTTACTGTGGTTCTGTCTTTCAAGCCAAAAATATTTTATCTTGGAAGGATTACAGACATTTTAAATGTGAAAATAAAAGTAGTTGTAATAATTTCAAGGCAACTTTATATAGTTCAGTAAATCTTACCCAAATACACCATGTTAATTTGTGAAGTGAAATCTTTTACAGCACACACTTACAATAATTCCAAGCAGGAGTGCATTCCATTTGCACAAAATTAAACTGTCTCAATATTACATCCGGCCCTGTCTATGACCCCACAACACTCCAGAGGATTATATAAATTGGGGGTCTGTTGATCTAAATATCTATCAATGATATAGTAAAAATGCTATGGCAATATGCATGTTCTATCTAGAAATTCTTACTTTCCTCGTTACATTTGTGTCAACCTTTTCTGCTACAAATTCCTATCCTCACATTTATAATGAAACCTACCCATGTAAACTTGTCACGCTGTAATTACACTCTCCCATCAGTTGTATGGTGCTTCAGCACCTCAGTTTTGCATCTCCCAGCTCCTCAGCTGGTACTGCAGAGAAACACCTGTGCTGCAAACAACTCGACATCTCTGCCTCTCAAATTGTCCTAGGTTTTGCTATTAAACTATAATATAATGATATAAAATCAAGGTATTATATGGAACTAAGCACAACTTTAAAATGGGGAATGAACTGCATCAGTACCCTGGTTCAATTATCCTGTGCCTTCTAACCCCATGTCATCAGAAGCCAACAAAGGGGCAGAAATTCTGTTCATTTGCGCCTCCCGTGGGCACTGAGGGGGCGCAAATGACTTTTCGCCCAGGCGCTGTGCCGCTAACAACTTCCGCTAAATTCCATAGGAGTTTAGCAGTGGCAGTAACCGGTAGCACCCCGCTCTGCTGTACCGGCGATGACAACGTCATCACGGTGCTCAGCCACCCGTTTTCGCAGAGCGCCTCCAGAAGCTGTACGGGGCGATGCCAGCGACAACTTCAGGGGGGCATGTACCAGGCTGTAGGCTGCTCGTGGGACACTACTTAAAAGGGAGTGGCACTCGCACAACATAAACAAATCGGCCATCTTGCAGGTTGCGGCCCGTTGAATCATTGAACGCGGAGTCTGTGCTGCGATCTGGCATCCCGACACTCCGCTTGAGTGCCAGGCTGATGTCATGACAACCAGCACCCTGGTGGTCCAGGTAGGAACCGCAGAGTCGGCAGCTTGGCCCACCCCTTTAATGAAGAGGAGGGCTCCTTCTACGCGAAAGCGCTATGCGTCCCAGCGCATCACACTGTGGCCCTGTCTTTTTGCTTCCACCCCGCTCGTGCCTCACAGAGCACGTGGAACGCATTATTTTGCGCTCCACTTGCTCTCAGAGGCGGTAACCCCAAAATCACCAGGTGCGGGACCTCCTGCACCTGGCACAGGAACTCCCACCTCACGACTGTTAGCGCCCCCGAACGGGGGGCACAATGCAAATTCCCTCCCTTGCTTTTGACTCTCCACGTGCATTGCCACAGAAGATCAACAAGTATCTACTGTATAAACTGGATTGCACCCAAATTGGGGCCCAATCCTGGTGCAGTGCACGCTCCAAACGCCTAATGAGGCCGACGGCATGAATGGGCTCGCCTATTAGGATAGTACTGTCAAGTTGCAGGCGCCATCCAGAGTCCCAGAGGCAGCTTGCCGGCTGCAGGGGGGGAAACAAGACCAACTGTATCAGATGCCAGTTGAGATCCTCAGAAGAGTCCGGGGGGCTAAGACCATTGTGAGAGGGATGACTGGCAGTGGCCCGTGGTTTTAATGTGGAACTGGAAGGAGTAAAAAAAAAAAATAAAACTTACCTTTCGGGTGGCAGCATTTAGAATGCATGATGCAGGCTGTGGCCATTCACAGCCCTCTTTTGCAAAGGGGCCTGAAACAGGCATTAGGTCAAAGATTGCATATGCAATGACCCTAATGTCACTTTAAAGCATGCGCCCTGGTGGCCTAAGGAGAAGCCCTATCTAAGATGGCGGGCTGTGTGGAATGAGCCGCGCACGCTACCTGCCATATTGAACCCTTAAATGCCCTTCTTACGCCTGTAGCAGCACAATCTAATTTCTAGGCCCTTATGTCTTCACACACTTCCTGTCTCAGCTTTAATAATGGTAAGGGATAAAAATTAAATACAGTGAATCCTCCGACTTATCATAAGCATTGTATTCGAAGGTCTTTTTTAAAACAAGATTTTTAAGTAGCTTCATGAAAAATAAAAGTGAGCCAATATCAATCAAACTAAACTGTAGAACTGAGTTCTGATGAAGCCAAACATTCACCTGCTTATTCTTCCTTTAGATAGTGATCACCCTGCTGTGCATTTCAAATGCTTTCTAGAAATTATTATTGGTGATAATAGTAGAAAAATGCTTGACGCACATCTAACATTTCTCTGCTGCTTTCACAGAGTGGTTAACCTATTTAAAACAAATACCTGTGGGCTGCTAAAGAGCCTCCAGTTCCAAAATATGAGAAAAATTGGAGGAAGTGGCAAGTACTGATGAATTTTTCACATAACACAGCCATAAGAAAGCCGTTAACATCTTCACAGCAGGAACAACATCGTTATCTTTAAAAGCATCTGCAACTAGCCTTGAAGAAAATAAGCCTTCACAAAGCAGAGTTAAACAAAACATGTTCTGCATCTGAACAACATTTTTTAGTTTGGTAATCTCACTGTCACCATCCCAACAAAGGGCAATCAGCCTCCACACAGTTCACTATTTTCTGCTGAGTATCAAAAGGAGCAGCAATTGGGGGTGGAATTTTAACCCCAGAAAATGTGTGGGCTGGGGTTAGGTATGAGGTTAAATTAAAAAAAAAATGAATCCCACCTCCAACCTGCCCATTTCCGGTATTAACGGAAGTAGGACAGGGGGCGGGCAGCCAACTTGCTCCCAGGAGATGGGTCTCCCATTTAAACATTATAAGGCTGCCAAATTCAACTCTGACTGGTCGGGTCCCTCAGGCCTTGGGGAACCTGCCAGCTAAAGTAGGTAAGGACTGCTGGACCTTTGCACTTACCTCCTGGATCAAACAATCCCCAAACCCAAGGCCTCCGATCCCTTGCATAAGGCTTGCGATTCACCCCAAAAGGCCTCCGATCCCCCGCCCCTCCCCCCACCACGATGCCTTCGATCCCCACTCCAGCCCACGATTGCCTTCCCAGACTCCGACCCCCCACCTGATGCTCCTCCGGCTCCAGAGGCCCTACCACCTGATGCTCGCCCAGCTGGCTCTGATCCTCTTTGCACCTCAATGCTCCTCCAGCCCCGAACCACCGGTCCCGATCCTCCCCTCTGATCCTCCTCCGGCTGGCCCCAATTGTCTGCCCCACCCCGATGCTCTTCCAGCCAGCCCAAGACTCTCCAATTATCCTCCGTCCCTGATTCTCCTGCCCCCGACCACCGCTCACCCAATCGCTCCCTCCTCTCTGCGATCGCAGGCTTACCTGTGTGGGATAAAGTGTCACACAAGAGGTTGTTACAGTAGATTAGGGCTCAATGGGATTGGGGTATAATATATTTGCATGCATTGAAGATTGGTTAACGGACAGAAACCATAGAGCAGGGATAAACTGGTTATTTTTGGATTGCAGTGCCACAAGGATCAGTGCTTGCACCTCAGCTATTTACAATAAGAACATAAGAATTAGGAGCACGAGTAGGCCATACGGCCCCTCAAGCCTGCTCTGCCATTCAATAAGATCATGGCTGATCTTTGACCTCAACTCCACTTTCCCGCCCAATCCCCATATCCCTTGATATATATTATGTTTCACATTTCTATAGACAATCTATATTAATGACTTAGATGAGGGAACTGTGTAATATATCCAGGTTTACTGATGATACAAAGCTAGGTAAGAATGTAAGCTCTGAGAAGGATGTAAAGAGGATATAAACTGGTTAAGTGACTGGGCAAGAGCTGGCAGGTGGAGTATAATGTAAAGAAGTGTGAAATTATCCATCTTGGTGGGAAGAATGGAAAAGCAGAACATTTTTTAAAAGATGAGAGACAAGCAAATATTGGGATTCAGAGGGACATGGGTGTCCTTGTACACGAATCACAGAAAGTTAACATACAGGTACAGCAAGCAATTAGGAAAGCATATGGTACGTTGGCCTTTATTGCAATGGGGTTTGAGTGTAAGAGTAAGGAAGTCATGCTGCAATTATACAGGGCTTTGGTGAGATCGCACCTGGAGTACTGTGTAAAGAAGGGGGTGCAACAAAGGTTTACTAGATTGATTCCTGGGATGAGAGGTCTGTCCTATAAGGAGAGATTGAGTACAATGTGCCTATATTCTCTGGAATTTAGAAGAATGAGAGGTGATCTCATTGAAATTTATTAAATTCTTAGATTGCTTGACAGGATAAATGTTGAGAGGCAGTTTCCTCTGGCTTGAGAGTCCAGAACTAGGGGCCATTATCTCAGGATAAGGGATCGGCCATTTAGCACTGAGATGACAAGAAGTTTCTTCACTTAGAGGGTTGTGAATCTTTGGAATTCACTACCTAAGAGGGCTGTGGATCCTCAGTCGATAAGTATATTCAAGACTGAGATAGATAGATTTTTGTGCACTCAGGGAATCAAGGGATGTGGGGATCGGACAGGAAAGTGGATTTGATGTAGAAGATCAGCCATGATCTTATTGAATGGCGGAGCAGGCTCGAGGGGCCATATGGCCTACTCCTACACCTATTTCTTATGTTCTTATGGTTTAGCCACAAGATTAATCCCCAGTCCCTAGGATCTGAGATATGAAAAAAGGCTGGATTGGTTTGGACTTTTCAGGTTGGATAGGCAGTATCTGAGAAATTATCTTACAGAGACATATAAAATTGTTAACCCAGAATATTACTTTAAACTGTGGGAGGAAAATAAAGGGGCAAATGTTCCAGCTAGTAAAAGATAATTTTAGGACTGATATCAGGAAATACTTCTTCACACACAGAGTGATCAAAATGCGGAAGAAACTTCCAGATAGAGTAATGGTAATAAAAACCCTGGAATCATTTAAGGAATGATTTGATGCTACAATTGGGGAATGTTGGGATCTCTTTGGCTGGATGAAGTAGGATGGACCGAATGGATTTCCTTATCTGTAATTACATTGTGATCTTGTGAGACAGGACCTTCTTTTCCAAAAGTCATGTTGAAATGACCTAATAAGCCCTTCTCTGTTAAGGTTGTTATACAGGTTTTTCTCTAATAATCCCTTTTAGCGACTTTTCTATAACCAAAGTCAAACTAATGGGTCTATCATTTTCCAGTTCTGCAATATTCCTTTTTTTAAATATAATCATGACCTAGGTCTCTCTTCAGTCAATGGGAACAATATCTAATGTAATTTTATTTGTTTTTCTCCCAGTTCAAGCTGCCATGTGACTCATTACTTCACACAGATTATGAAAATTATGATTGCTTTCTCCTTCACATGCCATGGTTCTTCAGTGGCTGTTTTTACCTTGTTATGTTTCTGTGCTCTCTATTTCCACCCAGGCCATGCTCACGTTCAGTTCCATTCCTCCCTTTCTGCTTTGGCAACGTGACACTTGAGAGCAACTGTTGATTGGTTGTGCTGGCCATTATATGATTGGGCAACTGCGACAACTACAGAGGAATCTCCCTGTTGTTGGCCACTGGGAAAGTCATCGCAAGAATCCTCCTCAACTGTCTTCTCCCTGTGGCTGAAGAGCTTCTCCCAGAGTCGCAATGCGGATTTCGTCCACTAAGGGGTACAACGGACATGATCTTCACTGGGCAACACCTACAGGAGAACTGCAGGGAACCTTGTACATGGCCTTCTTTGACCTCACAAAGGCCTTTGACACTGTCAACTGCGAGGGACTATGGAGCGCCTCACTCCGTTTCGGCTGCTCCCAAAAGTTTGTCACCATCCTCCGCCTGCTCCACAACGACATGCAAGCCGTGATCCTGACCAACGGATCCACTACAGGCCCAATGCACGTCCGGACCAGAGTCAAGCAGGGTTGCGTCATTGTGCCAACACTCTTCTCGATCTTCCTCGCTGCAATGCTCCATCTCACACTCAACAAGCTCCCTGCTGGAGTGGAACTAAACTATAGAACCAATGGGAACCTGTTCAACTTTTGTCGCTTCCAGGCTAGATCCAAGGTCATCCCATCCTCTGTCATCGAACTACAATACGCAGATGACGCTTGCATCTGCGCACATTCAGAGGCTGAACTCTAAGCCATCATCAACACCTTCACTGAGGCGTACAAAAGCATGAGCCTTACACTAAACATACGTAAGACAAAGGTTCTCCACCAATCTGACCTCACCACACAGCACTGCCTCCCGACGTCAAAATCCACGGCGTGGCCTTGGACAACGTGGACCATTTTCCAAGCCTCGGGAGCCTACTATCAGCAAGGGCAGATGTCGATGACAAGATTCAACAGTGCCTCCAGTAGGCCAGCGCAGCCTTCGGTCGCCTGAGGAAGAGATTGTTCGAAGACCAGGACCTCAAATCTGTCACAAGCTTATGGTCTACAGGGCTGTAGTGATACCCACCCTCCTATATGGCTCAGAGATGTGGCCCATATACAGTAGACACCTCAAAGCGCTGGAGAAATACCACCAACGCTGCCTACCAGAGCCTGCAAATCCATTGGGAGGATAGATGCACCAACGTCAGTGTTCTCGATCAGGCCAACATCCCCAGCACCGAAACACTGACCACACTCCGTTGGGCGGGCCACATCATCTGCATGCCCAACACGAGACTCCCAAAGCAAGCGCTCTACTCGGAACTCCTGCATGGCAGGCGAGCCCCAGATGGGCAGAGGAAACGTTTCAAGGACACCCTCAAAGCCTCCTTGACAAAGTACAACATCCCCACCTGGGAATCCCTGGCCCAAGGCCGTCCACAGTGGAGGAAGAGCATCCGGGAGGGCGCTGAACACCTCGGGTCTCGTCGCCAAGAGATTCGGAGGACAAGTGCAGGCAGCGGAAGGAGCGTGTGGCAAACCAGACTCCCCACCCACCCTTGCCTTCAACGACTGTTTGCCCCACCTGTGACAGAGACTGTAATTCCCATATTGGACTGTACAGTCACCTGAGAACTCACTTTTGGAGTGGAAGCAAGTCTTCCTCGATTTTGAGAGATAGCCTATGATGATGATGATGATTTAGCAAGCCCAGGAAAAGTGAAGACATGGCTTTACAGAAGCACTGGCAGTAAAAGCAAGGGAATCTCAGAGAAAGAGAAAACCCATGAGGATCTGGAGAACACATTGGAGCGAGTGGGTCTTAGCTTTGAGAAGGTAGGAACATAGGAACATAGGAAATAAGAGTAGGAGCAAACCATTCAGCCCCTCGAGCCTGCTCCACCATTCTATAAGATCATGGCTGATTTGATCTTGGGCTCAGTGCCACTCCCCTGCCCACTCTCCATAACACTTCACTCCCTTATCACTCAAATATCTATCTCCACCTCAAATATATTCAATGACCCAGCTTTCACAGCTCTCTGGGGCAGAGAATTCCACAGATTTACGATCCTCTGAATGAAGAAATTCCTCCTCATCTCAGTTCTAAATAGGTACTCATTATTCTTAAACTGTGCCCCCTAGTTCTAGATGCACCCATGAGTGGAAACATCCTCTCTGCATCTACCTTGTCGAGCTGCCTCATTATCTTATATGTTTCAATAAGATCACCTCTCATTCTTCTAAACTCCAATGAGTATAGGCCCAACCTACTCAATCTTTCTTCATAAGTCAAGCCCCTCATCTTAGGAATCAATTGAGTGAACCTTCTCTGAACTGCCTCCAATGCAAGTATATCCCTCCTTAAATAAGGAGATCAAAACTATAAGCAGTATTCCATCCAGGTGTGGTCTCACCTATAACCTGTATAGTTGCAGCAGTTCTTCTCTGCTTTTATACTCCATTCCCCTTGCAATAAAGGCCAACATTCCATTTGCCTTCCTGATTAATTGCTGTACCTGCGTACTAACTTTTTGTGTTCCTGCACATGGAACCCCAGATCCTTTTGTACCGCAGCATTTTGTAGTTTCTCTCCATTTAAATAATAATTTGCTTTTTTATTTTTCCTGCCAAAGTGAATAACCTCATACTTTCCCATATTATACTCCATCTGCCAAATGTTTGGCCACTCACTTAGCTTTTCTATATCCCTTTGCAGATTTTTTGTGTCCTCCTCACAATTTGCTTTCCCACCCATCTTTGTATCATCAGCAAACTTGGCAACATTACACTTGGTCCTGTCATCCAAGTCATTAATATAGATTGTAAATGGTTGAGGCCCCAATATATTACCCCAACCCCGTGAGTTTTTATCTGTGCAGTAATCTTTTATGTGGTACCTTATTGAATGCCTTCTGGAAATCCAAATACACCATATCTATTGGTTCCCCTTTATCCACCCTGCTCGTTACATCCTCAAAGAACTCCAGTAACTTTGTTAAACATGATTTCCCTTTCATAAAACCATGCTGACTCTGCTTGACTGTATTATGCTTTTCCAAATGTCCTACTATTGCTTCCTTAATAATGGACTTCAGCATTTTCCCAATGACAGATGTTAGGCTAACTGGTCTATAGTTTCCTGCTTTCTGTCTGCCTCCTTTTTTAAATAGGGGCATTAAATTTGCAGTTTTCCAATCCACAGTGACCTCTCAAGAATCCAAGGGACTTTGGTAGATTTAAACCAATGCATCCACTATCTCTGCAGCCACTTCTTTTAAGACCCTGGGACGCAAGCCATCAGGTCTAGGGGACTTGTCCACCTTTAGTCCCATTATTTTACCGAGTACTTTTTCTTTAATGATAGTGATTGTTTTAAGTTCCTCCCTCCCTATAGCCCCTTGATTATCCATTATTGGGATGTTTTTAGTGTCTTCTATCGTGAAGACCGATACAAAATATTTGTTCAAAGTCTCGGCCATTTCCCTGTTCCCCATTATTCATTCCCCAGTCTCATCCTCTAAGGGACCAATGTTTACTTTAGCTACTCGCTTTTTTTTTATGTACCTGGAGAAGCTCTTACATTCTGTTTTTATATTTGTTGCTAGTTTACTCTCATAATCTAGCTTCCCTTCCCATTATTCTTTTAGTCATCCTTTGCTGGATTTTAAAAATTTCCCAAGCCTCTGGCCTCCCACTAATCTTGGCCACTTTGTATGCCATTGTTTTCATCCTTTACGTGATACCATCCTTTATTTCCTTAGTTAGCGATGGATGATATTCCCTTCTCTTAAAGTCTTTGCTTCTCACTAGAATATATTTTTGTTGAAAGTTATGAAATATCTCCTTAAATGTCTGTCACTGTTTATCAATCGTCTTACACTTTAATCTATCTTCCCAGTCTACTTTAGCCAACTCTGCCTTCATACCTTTGTAATCACCTTTATTTAAGACTAGGACATTGGTTTGAGATCCAACTTTCTCACCCTCCAACTGAATTTGAAATTCAACCATGCTATGATCACTCTTTCCTAGAGGATCCTTTACTATGAGATCATATATTAATCCTATCTCATTACAGAGTACCAGATCCAGGATAGCCTGCTCCCTGGTTGGTTCTGCAATGTACTTACTGTTCAAGGAAACCATTCCAAATACACTCTATGAACTTTTCCTCAAGGCTACCTTGGCCAATTTGATTTGCCCAATCAATATGAAAATTAAAGTCGCCCATGATCATTGCTGTACCTTTCTTACAAGCCTCCATTATCTCTTGATTTATACTCCATCCAACAGTGTAGCTACTATTAGGGAGCCTATAGATTACGCCCACAAGTGACTTTTTCCCCTAATTATTTCTTATCTCCACCCAAACTGATTCTACATCTTGATCTTCTGAGCCAATATCATTTCTCACTACTGCACCGATCTCAACTTCTATTAATGGGGTTACCCCACCTCCTTTTTCCTTCTGTCTATCCTTCCAAATTGTCAGGTACCCCTAAATATTCAATTCCCAGCCTTGGTCACCTTGCAACCATGTCTCTGTAATGGCTATCAAATCATACCCATTTATATCATTTTTGCCGTCAGCTCATCTATTTTGTTACGAATGCTGCGTGCATTCAGATAAAGAGCTTTTAATTTTGTCTTTTTATCATTCTTCCCTGCTTTGACCCCACTTTCTGATACACTCTTATTTTTATACATTCTGCTCCTTCCTGTCACACTCTGGTTGTCATTTTCCCCATCGCTACTCTGCTCAATTACCTTCTCCTTTCTCTTTGACTTTTTAAATTTTCGCTCACCTGAATCCTCTCACCATTATTTACAATAATGTTACAAAATGCCCTGTTTGTGAATTGATTCTGAGAGGGAGAAATGCAGCTGCTTTGTGCCTGCCATTAGTGCCTGTGGGGGGCAGTAACTGGCGTTAAGGGGTTACCCAACGGGTGCGGTGAATTCAGCGACGTCTGTGAACTTCCCTGCCAATTTAGCGCTGGCACTAATGCATACCGCTTGGGCCTCTAGCACCTCGTAGGTCATGACATCATAAAGTTTGCAGTGCCCCATTACCGCCCTGGATGTGAAATTGCCTCCCGCTCCCTGCTGTATCATCGGACGTCAACAACGGCAGGAAGAGGAGGCATTGTCACCTCAGCTGGCTGTTTGGGGAGCAATAATTAAAGGCAGTGCTTTTTTGGTAGGCCACATTTTATTCTTTGCACCTGTCTGGTGCCTGCTGAAAGTTCCTAATGCTTTATTGATGTGAGATGTCCAAGCCCTCCACTCTCTGAGAATGTTTGGAGCTATAATAGAAGTCGCACAGGCCACCTGGCAACACAGAACTGAGCAGAAGTATGTTATGCACCATCATTGGTCCTTCCCTTTAAGCGAGGGAAGCAGCCTCTGATGCCAATATCTTTGTACTCCACATTTATCAGCGCTCTGCAGTTACCGCCCCTCTCACACACTTTAGCTCCCAAAGAGAAGTGGTTACGCTTGAATTAGCACTCCACTTCCCTCTTGGAGTGCTAAAACTGAATTTCAAAGGAGCAGAAAATGTTTATACTTTTCCGAGAATTCAAAACTTATCCCCACAAACGGGGTGCTACACAAATTCTAGCCCTTAATTTTAACTTTGTATAATTAAAGCTTTCTGTATCACCATGGTGATGGTGGAGGATGTTATGTATGTAAACCTCACCAATGTGTAAAACTTGCCACCAGGGGGCACACCTGTGGGAGACCTAAGTGTCACCTGTGCACCCTGGGCAAGCAGGTATAAAAGGTAATCTACCATGCTGCTTTCTCATTCTGGAGTTACAATAAAGAGACCAAGGTCACAACAGATTGAGCTTAAGATGTACAGTCTTGTGGAGTTATTCTAAACATAACAATTGGCGACGAGTAACAGATCACGAATTTTCATGCAGTTATGGCTACCGTTGGTATTCTTGAGAGATTTGTTGAGGGTGATGATTGGGAAGCCTTCGTTGAGTGTCTTGACCAGTACTTCGTGGCCAACAAGCTGGAAAAGGAAGAAACCACGGTCAAGCGCAGGACGATTCTCCTCACCGGTTGCGGGTCTACGATATATGGCCTCATCAAAAATCTGCTAGCACCGACGAAACCAACAGAGAAGACAGGTGAAGAGCTGTGCACGCTGGTTCAGGAACACCTCAAGCCGAAGGAGAGCATCTTGATGGCCAGATATCGCTTTTATACACACCAGCACTCCGAGAGCCAGGACATGGCGAGCTATGTCGCCAACCTAAGACACCTTGCGGGACCGTATGTATTTGCTGGATTTTTGGGGGAAGTGTTGCGGGACTTTTTCGTGCTTGGAATCGGCCACGAAGTCACTCTTCGCAAACTGCTGTCTGCCGAATCCCTAGATCTGAGCAAGGCCATCACGATAACCCAGGCTTTTATGTCCACGAACGATAACACTAAACAGATATCATTGCAGCATTGCAACTCACCGGCAAGTACTGTGCATAAAATGATGCCTTCTGCAGGCAGAACTGTACATGGCAGGGCCTACACTCCCACAGAGGCCAGACCTAGGAAGACTCAGAGTCCGCCGTAGGGCATGAATGCGAATCCATTAGCACCATGTTGGCACTGCGGGGGTAATCATCGAGCCCATCAATGTCGATTCAAGTACTACGTGTGCAAGGGCTGTGGAACAATAGGGCACCTCCAGCGAATGTGCAGACATGCTGCGACTCACCACGTGGCAGAGTCGGCAGAAAATAACCGATCTAGCGTGGACCACGCTGAACGAGCAGGAGAGGCAACTCAACCTGAGGATGAAGAGGAAATATATGGGATACACACCTTCACCACCAAAAGCCCTCCGATAATGTTAAGTTTAACTTTTAACAGCACTCCAGTCTCCATGGAATGGGGCACAGGGGTGAGTCAATCAATTATGAGCCAGAAGGCATTTGAGAGGTTGTGGGGCGACAGAGCACAATGACTCAAGCTGATCTCGATTCAGGCAAAGCTGCGCACCTACACCAAGGAACTGATACCAGTTATTGGTAGTGCGGACATAAGAGTATCCCATGAGGGAGTGGTGCACGATTTACCACTGTGGATTGTTTCAGGTGACGGACCAACGCTGCTTGGTACAAGGTGGATGGGGAAGATTCAATGGAACGAGGAAGACCTCTGTGTACCTTCTCTGGCGAACAACGTCTCCCTTGCTCAAAGGCTGAGTAAGCCCCCACCTTCAGCTGAACCAGGCATCGAAGTGCAGATCCATTTACAGATCCCCGAGGCATAGGTCGCTCATCACGACCACGAGGAGGTAAAGATCAACCGAGCAGCGGTACAGGCGCGGTACCCACCACCCGAAGCCGACGACCTCTTCGCGACGATGGAAGAGGCTCCAGGTCAACCAAGCAGAGTGGGACTCCAGCCGAAATGATCCCAATGTGTCTTCCCGACACCAGAGGCAAAATCCCTGGGGAGCAAGATCGCAGTAGTCAGCATCACGGACACGGACGAGAGTGTGTCCAGACCATGGAATAAAAGTATATCCAGACTACGGGACAAGAGTAAGTCCAGACCACAGTATGTCGCCGCAACGAAATAGAGGCATGTGTTGCCCAGCAAGGGAGATGACTGGGCTTGGGGCAAAGGTAAAGGGGCGGCTGCTGAGAAGGCCAGGAACCCACTACGTTCCAATAAATTGTTTGCACTGTGCAACCCATGTGAGCGCCCATTCGTGGCAAATGATGTATTATCATATGGGGTCGGGGGATACCTTAATACAAGCCAAAGTAGCAGGCGAACACCAACCAGTTGTATATGTATCTAACAAAGTACTTGTAGCAAGTGATGTGTTATTACACGGGGTCGGGCGTGTTGTACAGCAAACCAAAGTAGCGGGCGAACCCCAACTGGTTGTACATGTATCCAATAAGTTACCCAAGGAAGTAGCCTGCATTCACAGGACAAAAGTGATGTACCAAAGTGTGTTCCCATATTTGCTTGAATCAGACAAGCTGCCAGTCTCACCGTTTTTGTCTCGAATAGGTCTAACACTGTCTGTGCACTGTAACGTGATCCGCCATGGGCCAGGCACTGAGAACAGTGCTGATGCCCTCAGTTGGCTACCGTTGTCCACCACCGGGGTGGAAACGGCGCAGCCTGCAGACCTGCTCGTTGTTATGGAAGTGCTAGAAGGCGAGGGGTCAACTGTAACGACTCCCCAGACTAGGACCTGGACCAGCCAGGATCCCACGTTATCGCCTGCTAACGGCGAACCGCTAGACGGGATGTTGCAGCTTATCCGTCGCAAAGATGTAATGCTCATCCCATCAGATTCCCCCTATGGGGCAACCCTGCAATGTTGCAAAGAAAGGCAGGGAGGCTACACAGAGTCGGTGGTCCGGGGCGTCTATACCATGGCCCAGGATCCACGGGGACCACGCGGCCACTTCTGAAAGTCTCAAGGCCATATCTGCCATCCTTGGCTTACTGGACCTTAGGGTCAGCAACAACAGTCCGGAGTGGGCAGCCCAAATCATAATGCCGAGCACCACACGTGTCACGGTAGACTCCCCACAGACCCGGCTATCCTGGGTTTTATGCAGTCATCGGGCTGAATCACTCAGAACAGGGTCTTCCGTATGCTATCACCAGCGAATGCACCATGATCGTACGGCTCCTCCACGCTACATCAGAATAAATGATGTAGACCATGATCATGGCCCCAGATGGGCTGCCAGCACTGTATCAGCCAAAGAGGGGAATGAAATGTTTGTGATGAAAATGGAGTGTTTGATGTGAAACCATGCAATGGGCAAACACAGAAAGCATTTGGACCAGACCAAACTGCGAACTACTGTGAAAGGACCTGGCCCTCAGTGACCCACTAACACAATTGACCTCGCTGTCAACCACGAGGATAAACCCACCATGCTCGACAGTCTGATCAGACCAGCCGCGTGGCCGTGCAGCATTGATCCGACCAATTCACCCGTGCCAGGACTTCAACTCAGGTGATCGACCCGGGAACGCAGAGGGCCAGATCGCCTCAACCTGTAAATAGCTTGTACACAAGACTTTGAGGGGGAGTGATGTTATGTATGTAAACCTCACCAATATGTAAGAGTTGCCACCAGGGGACACACCTGTGGGAAACCTAAGGGTCACCTGTGCACCCTGGGCAAGCAGGTATAAAAGGTAATCTACCACGCTGCCTCCTCACTCTGGAGTTCCAATAAAGAGACCAAGGTCACAACAGTTTGAGCTTAAGATGTACAGTCTTGAGGAGTTATTCTAAACGTAACAGAGGAGTGAGATGGGGACAAGATAGAGAACAAGGGAGACAGAAAGAGGCATTCATTTCCACTGTACATGCCAGAAACAGCTTTCAAATGATATACAACATTATTATATTTATGAAAATTAAATTAACTACACCATATTTTATGATGTGCTTGGTGTCTTTAGAATGCAAAATGATTTATTGGAACTGGATCAGGGCATGATAAACCTACATCATTTACATAAAAACAATGTTGAAAAAATGTTCAATCTGTTTTGAGTCACAGGTACCTTCAGTGCTAAATAAAAGTATCTTCATAATTTTGTGTAAACTGCTCTAAGCTTACACTAGTGGGAGCTAAAACTTGCATAACAGGGAGCTTAAGAACTGAAAAAAACTGATTAGACTTTCTACAAACATCTGAGGTGGGGAAATGGAGGAGTGGGTTAGGGAAAGAAAATAATGGAGAACAGGCAGAGACCTGTTGCAGCAATAAAACAGGATACAAAACCTTCTGGCCTTGGGGACCATTTGGAGAGAATGATGGAAAGTGGCTTCTGAATGCTTCAGAGTCTGCATGATCTAAGTGATAACATCAGATTTGCAGCTCTGTTGATCAGTGAGCACTCAGATCGAAGACCCAGCACATGTGGCAATAGCCTGAATCTGCCTTCAGAATGCTTTCTTCTAACCTATTACCTGATGTTTACCTTAGTTGAGTATCTGAGTATCAACAAGCCCCGAATAAAATATTTGACTTTTTGTTTTGTAGTGAGATGAATAACAGCTTATAAATTAAGGAAAGAACACAAAACAGTTGAAATATTTAAGGATAAGTAATTTTTAAATCAGAACTACTTCTGTATTTTCCACCTCCAGAAAATCACCCAACTCTGCCCCTGCCTCAGCTCATCTGCTGCTGGAACCCTCATCCATGCCTTTGTTACCTCTAAACTTGACTATTCCAACACACTCTTGTACGGCCTCCCACATTCTACCCTCCGTAAACTTGAGGTCATCCAAAACTCTGCTATCATGTCCTAAATCGCACCAAGTCCCATTCACCCATCACCCCTATGCTCACTGACCCACATTGGCTCCCGGTTAAACTACACCGCGATTTAAAAATTCTCATCCTTGTTTTCAAATCGTTCTATGACCTCACCCCTCCCTATCTCTGTAATCTCCTCCAGCCCCACAACCCCCCGAGATATCGGCGCTCCTCCGATTCTGGCCTTTTGAGCCTCCCCGATTTTAATCGCTGCACCATTGGTGGCCGTGCCTTCAGCTGCCTGGGCCCTAAGCTCTGGAATTCCCTCCCTAAACACTCTGCCTCGCTACTTCTCTTTCCACCTTTAAGGTGCTCCTTAAAACCTACCTCTTTGACCAAGCTTTTGGTCATCTGCCTTACTATCTCTTTATGTGAGTCACTGGCAAATTTTCTTTTATAACGCTCCTTTTAAGTGCCGAGGGACGCTTTACTACATTAAAGGTGTATATATAAATACAAGTTGTTATTGTTGATGATGTTGACTGCAATGAGAAACACCAAGTAAATTCCACTGATTCAACAAAAACATCAGCAATATAAGAAACTTCTAATGAATGTTTTTGTATAATTTCATGACTTTTTACAGTACACAGCAAGTTATAAAAGCAATAAATAAAATCAAAACCAAACCTAATTCAATTCACTGACTCCCACACCCCATCGTGGAAACCCAGCTTCAGGAAGGTAAGGCTCCTGAAGGTCAGGAGAAGAAAAGCTGCCTGATTCCAGTAATAAAACACATTATACAACAGTGCACATCACAAGTCGACTGAACTCTCCCTCCCCAGTTTGTGTTGCTCTCTCTCTCGTTCCCCAGTTTTTGTTGCTCACTCTCTCTCCCGTCCCAGTTTGTGGTTCTCTTTCCACCTCTGCCAGTTTGTTTGCCTCTCTCTCCCTATCCAGTTGTGTTTCTCACTCCTTCCCTCCCCAGTTGTGTTGCTCTCTCTCTCTCTCCATCCCCCGTTTTTGTTGCTCACTCTCTCTTCCACCCCAGTTTGTTTCTCTCTCGCTCCCTCCTCACTTAGTGTTTCTTTCTCTCTCTTCCCCAATTTGCAGTTCTTTCTGTCTCTCTCCCTCACTCCGCCAGTTGCTCTCTCAGGACTCATGGAGTTTCTAGATTACTTTTGTTGGCTCTCGTGGTTATATTCCCTCCAGTGTTAAGGGGTGTCATGTCTTTGAGTGGTGAAGACAGATGAGGTGTCAGTGGATTTTTATTTCCGGATCCCTACAGGATCCTCTGGAAAGGTTATTACATTCTCTGATCGAACTATCTGTGGGAATAAAAAGGCAACTGTCTCGATGCCCCCGAATCTAAGTTGGATACTAGATCTTCTTAAGCCTTAGAGAACTTGTCAGCCATGGCATGAATGGTTTTTTGGTGGTTTTTATAGCTCTTCCGCACAGCTTTAACTAGTAGGCAGTTGCCTGAGAATGTAAATGCCATTCGGCTATGTTCAAGATCTTAGAAAAAGCCTGAGGATCTTAACTTATGGAGTGATAGCATAGCACCCATTCGGTTGCTCTCCTACTATCAGCTTCTAGTATATCCATAGAAGACTGAATCTTGAGGTGCAATTGTCCATGTGGTCAATGTTGTCTACATTGGCTTACACCTGACTCCCGTCTGTCGGGGATACCTGTGCTGTGGCCATATTTATCTGAGTGGAAACAGAAAATGCTGGAAATACTCAGCAGGTCAGGCAGCACCTGTGGAGAGAGAAACAGAGTTAACGTTTTAGGTTGTTGAACTTTCGTCAGAATGACCTGAAACGTTAATTATGTTTCTCTCTCCACAGATGCTGCCTGACCAGCTTTCATTGTTCTTATTTCCGATTTCCAGCATCTGCAGTATTTTGCTTTAACTTATCTGAGTGGGCTTCTCATGAACCAATTTGATCACTTCTTTGTGGGGAGGGCTCCCATATCAGCTTGAGGCCTTTGCTGCACTTGTCCCCAATGTAAATGCTACTTATTTTAGTGCGAATAACACGAGGTCCATGAACCAATTAGAAATTATGGCTTTATGACCAAATGGATACAATGGATACTTGCACCACCAGTGCATTTTGTACAGTGCATTCCCAGTGAGCTACATATGGTAGTGCAAGAGGAACAAACACTTCTCATCAAGTTAGAATAAAGTATTTCCTTCTCTTTTACCAGAAAGCCCTTTCTGAATTAACAGCTCTTGCAAATCTTTTGGAACTCAAAATATTTTCAAAACTAAAACAGCCCTTCTCATCTGGGACATTTTCTGAGCTGTTTTTATACATGGCATTTACCTATTATATATTTTTATTTCCACCATTGAATTTTTAGGGGGTAAATTGAATGGAAAATCAAGAGAATGAAGTAGGAGGGGGGTAAAAATGCACGGCTACAGTCAGCTACATGCAGATTGAAATAAGTAGGAAAACTGAGGTCTGAGTTAGACTTGCTCAAACTAGTATTAAAAGGACATGAAAGGCTATGAATGCAAAAGGATCCATAAAGAGATATTGAGATGCCGTATGCACAAAAGCTGAGAAATATCCAGATGGGAAAGTATGGAAGCTGTGGAAATGGAGAGGAACTGAAGTCCCAGGCCCCTGGAAGAAGTAAGCTTCTGGGAGCAAAACGTAATGGATGGATTTGGAAACAGGAGAGAGGCAATGTTGTATGTAAGTTGAAAGGTTTTATTGCGAATTATTTCAATGCTACAGAAATCCATTACAGGTAGTACATTTAGTACATTGATTAATGATTGATAAGCAATAAATTGGGGATCCATTATTAGTCTAGTGTCATGGCCAAAAACATATCTGTAATTCACCACAACTTCATTTATTCTTAATGTAAATTTATTTTTAATTTAGCAGTATTATCGCATTAAGTTAAATAGCATTTGTACTGGGGACAAGTGCAGTAAACACCTCAGGCCAATGTGGGAGCCCTCCCCACAACTCACACGAAGTGAGGCACGCTGCCAATGCAATTGACCTACTGGATCAAATTGGTTTAAAGAAGATTATAAATAAAATGACGCTCATTTTAAATGTCAAGTTCCTCATTTCCTTAAAATCCAATTATTTATGAACCCCTGTTTCAGTTCCAGTGCTTCATACAGCTGCGTTTTGGCCAAATGCTATAAGGAAACGAGACAAGCAACTCATCATTGTAAAATACAAAAGCTGGGGATGCTTTCTTACTTTTTCATGTGAATGTATAAAACAAGTCCAATAGCAGCTATGTGGTTAGGTACACCCTCTCTCACTTCAGTTCTCATCACTGACTGTTTCCTCTGCTTTTGACCACAGACTGGAAAGAGTACTGTGCAAAGGGCATCTTGCTCAGACCTGATAGCAAAAAGTAGAGCTTAACCACAAAAGCAGAATTAACAGGATGCATTCCTTAGATGAAATCTAATAATAGACAAAAGTTGCTAAGAAGTTCAGTGCCACGTACAAATGTTTCTTTAAAAAGAAGTATTGTAACAGCAATCCTTTCCCTTGTTTGTTTGATGTGTGTTCAAATAAATCAACTCTTGCTTAATACCATTTGTGATAATTGTACTTAGTCCAAGTATTTCTTTAGTGTATCAAACTACTTACTTCACTCATTCATAATTTTCCTTTTAATTGTCTGGGGTATAATAGCTTGTTAAATAGTTTTATTCTACTCAAAAATACCTTGCATAGTATATTTGTCTATCTGCACATAAAGTACAGGGAGGCGATGCTCTAATTTTTTTATGTTCTGAATCTTAGCTGGCAATGTGAATAAATACAAGCGAACATAACAAGCTATCAACACAAAATATATCTGAGACTTCAATACTTTCTCAATGGCACAATTAATACAGCTTATTGATATGGTAATTATTAGAGTTTTACCTCCTGCAGACCGGCGTAGAGTCCTCCTAGGGTCCTTCAGTTTCATTTGAAGATACATGGCAGTATAACTGGATGCCATACTGTATTGTGAAAAATAAATGATTTCTCCTTTCCTAGCTTGGTGCATTCAATTTTATGGAGACATATCTGTTATCGTTATACTGAATATTTTTGTTCTGTTTGAGTAAGACCTTCTGCAGAACAGGAAATGGTCCTCTCCTACCTAATTGGCTGGTCAGAATGTGCTTACACAGCACCAATGGTTTCCTGACACCAGTAATTGTTTTGCAGTTAATAGTAGCAAGACAAGTTCACCCCTTTTTATCCTATTTTACTACTTGTTGACAGTTTAGCAGGTTTAAATAAACCATTAGAGCATATCTGACAAGCTGCAGACTCCCATGTGCACTTATTTAAAACTTGCAACTAATGAATATTGACAGGATGGAAAAACCAAACTCTTGTGGTTACTGCGTAAACTATAGAAACAGCTTAACCCTTTTGGGACTGTACCAAATAAGATAATGGGGGAAACTTAACTGCCGCACCCGCACTCTGAGGCCCGGTGGATTTTAACTGCTAGTCTTCGTCAACATATGATTGGTGGGCTGGCGCCCGATTGCGTTGGTAATGGGCAGCTCTCCCCTTGCAGGGCTGTATTTGTGGCGGGCCTGCAGATGGCTATTTAATGCGGGATTGCACCTCTTAAAGGGAACTTGCATTCACATTGCTAACATTGGTCTCGGCATTTGTTGGAAATATCTCAATCTGGAAGGTGAGCCGCATGTTTTGTGATGCACCTGTGGAGGTCCTATGGGCATGGAGGAAGTTACTGTCCATGAAATGGGAAAAAGATGTCAAAGCAGAATAATCACCAGGTCTGGAGAGAGACTGCCGAGACAGTCGACACTAGGAGTATCGCCCCAGGCTGGTCAGTACTCCTTCTGAGTGACTTCAATGGAAACCAGGTGGGGAGTATAATGGGCTGAACTGCAATGACAAGTTTATTGCCCAGCAATGAAAGTTCAAATCTATCCCAAAATTTCATCACCTTATTTAATTATAACAAAGCATTCTTAAGTGGCACCACATATTTCACTTGTAATTCCCAGTATGGTACATTTCCAATCTCACTCATGCTGCTCGGGAGGAGACAGGTGAAGCAGGCACTTCATCAAAGGAAGGAAAACTCAGGGACCAATTCTCCCTAGTCACTACCGTGCATTTCCAGTAATGACTCTACAATTACATTAGTAGAAACTAGGAGACTGTTTACCTATACACCTGCTTCTCTGAAGAAACCTTGATAAAAGAGGGGACAATATAGTAAAGATTAGACTGAAATAAACTTATCTAAAAAAATGTTCTGACTGTTGCAAAAGTTTCACAACTTCTGTTCCACTCGGTGGTCACTCTGTTGTTGCTCCAACACTCTTACATTACAGACTAGATTTCTGGTCTCTATATCTATCTGGTACTCAGCTGGTGTCTCTGTCCTGTAACTCAAAATTGGCTCGTCCTATTTGCCTTTGACTAGTGGAATTGCTATGCCCTGCATGCCAGGTTTATCCTGGGTCTTTGTACCAGTGCCTGTTGTCAGATTGCTTATGATTTTTGTAGGTGTTCCAGGACACCAGATGAGTTCATCTGTGGAGACATAATGGCTACATCAATCCATCAATTGATTTATCTAAAATTTCATGCTAATGTACATTTTTGCCACACTTCCTATGTCACACTTTGGCATCACACCTATTCTAGCTATCATATTTAATAATTGTATGTTTTGGTTCATCGGACATTTAGCGGCAGAAATTGGTATGCATTCTGTCTGTTCTTTGCTTGTAAAATCGGTGCAAGGTATATTAGTTTAGCAGTGGGACAGCCTGCACTCAATCTGCCAAATTCATGTGTACCATTTTTTAGGTGGACACCTAAAACAGGCCCGCTGAATATGTAAATTATGGGCCTAGTGCCTGTTGAAGGATCAATTGACAAATTTGCTGATGCCTGCTCAGGATTTTTCAGTACACTCAAATGGTCCGCTGGCACTACTCAAAGATGAGCAGGGCAGTTCTCCCAGCGTCAAGCCAACATTTATCAACCAACAGCACCAACATAGCCATAGTGACTGTACTTCAAAATTAATTAATTGACTATGAAGCGCTCCAGAGCATCCCGAGAACATGAAAGGCATTATGGAAATGCAAGGCCTTTCTACTTTAAAAGAGAAAGTAGCCCATAAAAGCACAGAGCTGCGACCAATGATGGCCCCTTCCAGTATCCAACCTTTAACTGCTTATAAGGAGGAATCCGTTGAACTGCTGGGCACGCAAATGGGAAAAGACATGGGTGACAGAAAAATAGGAGAGCAGCTGAAGGTTGGTCATTCGATTTATTGTTCTTTTTCCTCTTATGCTTATGCAGCACACCTAGTTTTTCAGTCATATGCATATGTAAACCTTGTGTAATTCCTTCTAGTGAAAATTGTATGTTTTGCCTACCCATGCTTACTTCTATTCTTCCTGTTCTCTCCTTGATAATTTTCTGCAAGAAACAGCATGAACAGGAAGAGGAGCTTGGACCCGGTGCTCCTTGCACTACTAGTACTTCTTCTTGCGCAGTTAATAACACTTTCCCTTCCAAGCACCGGCCTAGAGACACCAACCTGGGCTAGTACGTGATAGCAAGCCAAGGAGCGTGCACAGGACGACGCACAGAGCATGAACGGGCAGGAGGAGCTGGGAGTGGAATATGAGGAGGCACGCATTGATAACTGGAGAGATGTCTGCACCCAGCTGAGGAGCTTTCTTATGCAGATCTCAAAGGTCCCACTTTTAAAAAGGTGTTTGAGCATATGTGAAGGGACTGGGAATGGCTTGTGAGAATGTGCAAGAGGAGACAGTTGTAGTGGAGGAGTCTGAAGCTGCCACACACTACAGTGCTGAACTTCCATCCATCATGCAGCTGTATCATGTAATACCATGATGCATGTGAGTTCAGCACTGCAGCTCCCGACTTACCTAGGACAGTCTTAACTTCTGGCCTTTGAGGCCTGGGGTGACAGATTACAGAGGACAGTCTCTAGAGGCTTTGGAGCTTTGCAGGCAACCATCTTGTAAGATTTCAATTGATTTCAACCATTTGGTCTGCTCTCCCACTGATTAGTGGCCAATAGAGCTTGTACCCTTTTAACTGCCCAACCACTTGCAAACCCGTACCCATTTCAAAGAGAAGATTACAGTCATTAACTTCACTACAACCATCATTCACTACTACTCACTCCTGTGCTTCCGTGGAGGCCCCAACCTGCGTGAGAACACCAGCTGCAGGTCGGGGCCATAAAAGGAGCGGCGAGCGGCCTCGGGAGCAGCGAGGGCGCATACTGCTTCAAGGAGCAGCGCGAGCTGGTGCAGGTGGGTGACGGCAGTGAAGAGTAATGTGATTGCATGATGCTACTGTCTCTCAGGATAACAGAATGTGTCCCCTCCTGCCAGCCCCCTCAGATACCAACATGTGTCACAAAGGAAGTGTGGTGAGTTTGACTTTGTAGCAGCACAAGAACTGAAACTTGCAGCAGATCCACTTCAGCACCAAGAGGAGGTCCACTTTAACCCCAACAGGCTCATATTGAAGGGGAACAGTAAGCCACCTCACATACTGCTGACACTCAGATTGTACCTTGGAGAAACATTAGATTGGAGAACTGATTAAACAGCACACATTGGCACTAAAGGGTAGCATTGTAGTAAGGAAAAATAGGCAAAGTTATGAATTTCACAACAAAAATGATGGTCATCATCATAGGCAGTCCCTCGAAACGAGGATGACTTGCTTCCACGCCAAAAAGGGATGAGTTCACAGGTGTTTCAATGAAGGACCTAATATTCCAGATCCTGAACTACATCTTGAAGGGTGGAAGATTCCTGTGCGTGGATTTTTTTAGAATGTGGTGGCTGTTGCACACCAGCCACCACACGGGCTTGACAGAGCTTGGTCTTGTCCAGTGGCAAGGATTACCCAAGACGACTGGAGACCTGCTCTGCTGCACGGGCCTAGTGCGTACACATATCGCAGTGTGGGCTGGCCCGTGCTGCCCCTGGGCCCTCGCCTCTTCTGGCCCCGAACTCACACCTCTCCCGGGTCCCGATCACATCGCTCTACATTCTCTCGCCGCTCCTGCTGTACCTTCCCATGTTCCAATCAGTGACGTGGACCTTGATGACGTCACTCTTCGCTGCCGTCACCCTCCTGCACCAGCTCGCGCTGCTCCCTGAAGTAGTGTGCCTCCACGCTGCTTCCGAGGCCGCTCACCGCTCCTTTTATGGCCCGGACCTGCCGCTGGTGTTCTCACGCAGGTCGGGACCTCCATGCAAGCACAGGAGTGAGCAGTATTGAAAGATGGTAGTAGTGAAGTTAATGACCCTAATTTTCCCTTTGAAATGAGTACGGGTTTGCAAGTATGAGTATGGGTGGGCAGTTAAAAGCACTGAAATTGACAGCGTGTCGGGAAGCCGCCTTCATCCTGCCGACCTCTGCCCTGAACTTCGCCGCGTTTCTCAGCGCACCAGAGACTTGCTCGGGAGGGGTGGGCGACCTAACTCTAGTATTTAAGAGCTTGTTAACAGACTATTAACAGGCTTTTTAACATGTTGCAGCTTTTACTGGGTGTGCATGGGATTCACAGACTTCCTGTAACTCACCTGCCAAAGCCAGGCGAGAGCTGAGTGGCCATTGTCTGAGATGAACAATTGATAGTTGAAATAATCATATATATACTCACAAGGGAAAGGCTCTTGCTGACAGCATGGGTGCAGAGAATTGCTTTCAGGTGATTATAACCTCGGAAGCCACTTTCACTACGTTGAAAGTCAGTCTCGCTCCATTGGAGGATTGTGCCTCTGATCTCCACTTCACCTGGCATGTATCAGATCAGCATGGGTACCACTTATGCTGTTTCACCTTGGACCTCAGATTCTGACCAAGATGAGCCCCAGCAGTAACAACAGCAGCAGCCTTCTCCTTACCGCCCTCCCGCTCCACAGGAGATAGTGGATAAACACAGGGGTGCACATCGCCGGAGGCGATACTCCCAACACAGGGTTTATAGGCAAAGGGTGAGCTTCCTGGACATGACTGATCAGCAGTGCCTCAGGAAGTTCAGGCTATCATGTCAGATTGTGTCAGACTTCTGTCACTTGCTGGAACAAGACCTGCTGCCAAGTTGATTTGGTGTACACACCTTAACAGTAGCTGTCAAATTCACACCACTGCCCTCAACTTCTTGGCCTCAGGCTCCTTCCAGGGATCTGCAGCAGACATTTGTAGGATCTCGCAGTCGGCTGCCCACAAATGCATCCCCCAGGTGACTAATGCCATGTTTCACAAGTCAGGCACTTATGTACACTTTTCCACTGATGAAGCCAGTCAGACTGAGCGGGTGTTCGGCTTTGCGGCTCTGACTGTCTTCCTACAGGTGCAGGGTGTCATTGACTGCACACATGTGCTCATCAAGGTACCCCCAGATCACCCAGGAGTGTCCGTGAACCATAAGGGCTTCCACTCCCTCAATATGCAGCTTGTCTGCAATTACAAAAAGATCATCATGCATGTGTACGCCAGATTCCCAGGGAGCTGTCATGACTCTTTTGTTCTGCACCAGTCCACCCACCCTTCGCTCTTCGGACTGCCGAGCAGACTTATCAGCTGGCTGCTTGGAGACCTGGGCTATCTTCTGAATACGTGGCTGAGGCCAGGCAATGAGGCCGGGGAGAGCTATAATCAAAGCCACATCACAATCAGATGTGTAATAGAGCAAGCAATCGGGATGCAGAAGATGCACTTCAGATGCCTTGACAGATCTGGTAGAGCTCTTCAGTACACACCAGCCAGGCTCTCCAGAATGATCATTGTATGCTGCACACTGCACAACATAGCACAGCAATGAGGATTGGAGCTGTAGGAGGAGCAAAGCGCAGAGTGCAGAGCATCCTTGGAGGAGGATGAGGACGAAGAGCAGGTGACACATGAGGAGGAGGAACCTCGTGTGCAGATGACACCAGCAGTGACGCACATTGCTGCGCAGGAGGCCTGGGATGGACTCATAATGGTATGATTTGGTTAAGTTGCACCAGTGCACACATATAGCACCCAGATGCTCAAACAAATTCAGCCCCACCTCCCCTCTGCAAAATCACAAAGCAGTCCTAAAATGATTAAACCATTTCTGTCACACACTCACCCACTGCTCCAGGTTAAGTAATGTTAAGACAAGGCCACTTCTCAGGTAGCAGGCAAAAATGGACCAAACGGGAAAGTGGTGCAAATACATGAATTTATGTGGCTCATTAATACAACTGAAACTTAACTGTCTAACATTTTGAAACACATCCATGTGCATACCCTTGTGCATCTACAATGGTTGCATTTTTAATTTCCTAACAGCTCTATGATGTGCACTCTCTGTGGTTTCAGCAGAGGTAGAGGCAGGCTAGTTAATTCACAGCTCTGGCTACAGAGACACTTTTGCCAGATGTCCTCTATGTTTTGGAGCCTGTGAGGGCCCCGCCAAAGATTGCTCCTCCATCAGCCATCGGAACCCGAGGCAGCATGTGGGGGCTCTGACTGAGGGGAGGCAATAGGGGTGAAGTGGGAGCACTTTGTCCCTTCTCACCATCATCCCTATCATGGGCTACCCGCACTTCCGTGCCAGCAAGGAGTTGGAGAGCACCATGCTGCACATCAGTGGGATGATGAACGGCCAAGCCTAGGTTGCTATCCTTCCTTGATATGACTGCGATAAGAGCCTGCAAGTTATTGTTCACAGAAAGCATGTTCTCGTTTGACTGGCATATTTGATTCTATGCAGGTTGACATCCTTTCCATGGAAGAGCACATCGCCGCCATTGCTTGTGACATGGTGCTGATTGTGTTGTTGATGGACTCCTCCATTTTCCCTACAATCATGCACATCGCAGCTGGAAAAGCTGCCAGAGCCTCGTGTATTTTTGCTGCTCCTCCGAGATCATCATCTTTGTCAACGGTCCCTTGAGGTTCGGCATCTGCATGCAGCTGAGCAGAGCTTGGAGCGTCCTGAGCTTTCTGACGAGGATGATCCATTACTGTCCCTGTCTCTACCATCTGTTCTTACTCACTTGTGATCTGTGAGACATCAGCTCACAACACTACTCGATGGCCATGAAATTCTGGTTCCTTCTTCCCGCGGACGTTCGACTCAATTCTAGAGAAAAGATGCACACTTACCTTTTGCTGCTGTGCCCACCAGCGATCCTGGTTCTGAGGCCTCCTCTCCCTGCGCAGCGGAGCGCATTCACGTTGGGACAGACATAGAACTGGAGCTGGAGTCACTGGACAGCCAATCTAGATAAAGTATTTTCTCATTCATAATAATGGGAACTCCGTAAGTAGGAATTCTCATTATGATTGAGAAACAATCCCCCCACCCCTACACCAAAACACCAATAAAAAGAAGGAAAAAAACATCACATATTTAACATTAATTTAAATTAAAGTTAATAAATGTCTTAGAAAAAATATATATTTTTCCGATTTTTAAAGACGTTTTTTAATTATGGTTTAAAATAAACTTACCTTTGTGGGCAGGGCTTTTAACATTAAAATGTGTTTATTAAATTTTATTTTTATATGCTTTTGTATGTTGTAAAACTCTTCAGGCCAGACTTTTGGCTTAATTGTCGGCGATTTTCTTGACGTTACAGCTGCTTTTCCGCCTGGCGAGAGTTTCCATGTAAGTTTTTCAATGTTATCGCCCACATCTGGAGTCGCCCGCCGGGACCAAACTGCCCATATACAACACCGAGAACAACCGCCAGGGCGTAAGTTTGGCCTCAACCGCCGACGTCCAGATCGCCGAGAGAACCGCCCTGTAAAAGCTGCTTAAACAGGGCGGTAAGGGGGGACCCTGCAAAGAAAGATAAGTTAAAGGTTCTTTAACTTTGTTTTCATTTAAAATCGGCGATTAGGGTTAAAACTGTCTTGCGAATACTTGGTATGTTTTTTTTTAATGAACATTTAAAAAAAGTTTTCACCCCTCCCTAGGCCCAACCGCAGCCTCGGACGAAATTTTACTACTTACCATCCATTCCGGTAACTGTTATATATGTAAACTTGTATTTACTCAGTACAGCCACCAGAGGAATCCCAGAATCCCTTGGGAGCACAGGTATTTAAGGAGGCCTCACAGGTTGGAGAGGCACTCTAGACCTGCAATAAAAGACTACAGTCACACTTTACTTTGAGCTCATAGTGTTCAGTCTGACTCTTTGCCCATACATAACAATTGGCGATGAGATACAGATAAGCGAACCCAAAGATGCAGAGAACAGTGGGCACCTTGGAGAAATTCTCGGAGGGAGATGATTGGGAAACTTTTGTGGAGCGACTCGACCAATACTTCGTGGCCAATGAGCTAGATGGGGAAGAGAACGCTGCCAAACGAAGGGCGATCCTCCTCACCGTCTGTGGGGCACCAATGTATGGCCTCATGAAGAATCTGCTCACTCCAGAGAAACCCACGGAGAAATCATACGAAGATTTGTGCACACTTGTCCGAGAGCATTTGAACCCAAAGGAAAGCGTTCTGATGGCGAGGTACCAGTTCTACAACTACAAAAGGTCTGAAGGCCAGGAAGTGCCTTGCAGGACTTTGTGAATTTGAAGGACATTTGGAGAACATGCTCAGAGACTTTTTCGTACTTGGCATTGGCCACGAAACCATACTTCGCAAACTTTTGACTGTAGAGACCCCAACCTTGAGTAAGGCCATAGCGATAGCCCAGGCGTTCATTGCCACCAGTGACAATACGAAGCAAATCTCTCAGCACACAAGTGCTGCTACAAGTACTGTGAACAAAGTGATGTTGTTTTTGAATCGCAATGCATAGGGCAGATCACACATGCCTGCAGCTGCACGTCCGCAGATGTCACAGAGTCCACCATCAAGAGTGATGAATGCAAGGCCATTAACAACTTGTTGGTGCTGCGGGGGTGATCATCGTTTCCATTCATGCCGATTTAAATGGTATGTTTGCAAGCACTGTGAAACAATGGGACAACAGCTGCTAATCTTGTTAAACCTGCAAACAACCATGTTGCAGAGGAGGACAGATCCACGGAGGATCACGACAAACCAGAGCCTCAGACCGAGGAGGGAGAGGTACATGGGGTGCACACATTCACCACAAATTGTCCCCCGATAATGCTGAATGTTGCACTAAATGGACTCCCGGTGTCAATGGAACTGGACATGGGTGCGAGCCAGTCCATCATGGGCAAAAAGACTTTCAAAAGATTGTGGTGCAACAAGGCCTCAAGGCCAGTCTTAACTCCAATTCGTACGAAACTATGAACTTACACGAAAGAACTGATTCCCGTGATCGGAAGTGCTACCATTAAGGTCTCTTACGATGGAGCAGTGCACAAGCTATCACTCTGGGTGGTACCGGGCGATGGTCCCACGCTGCTCGGCAGGAGCTGGCTGGGAAAGATACGCTGGAACTGGGACGACATCTGAGCGCTATCGCTTGCTGGAGACACTTCGTGTGCCCAGGTCTTTTAACAAGTTCCCTTCACTGTTCGAACCAGGCATCGGGAAATTCCAAGGAGCAAAAGTGAAGATCCACCGAATTCCGGGGGCGTGACCCATCCATCACAAGGCGAGAGCAGTACCGTACATGATGAGAGAAAGGGCAGAGATTGAGCTAGACTGGCTGCAACGAGAGGGCATCATTTCACCGATCGAGTTCAACGAGTGGGCCAGCCCGATAGTTCCTGTCCTCAAGGGAGACGGCACCATCAGAATCTGTGGCGATTACAAAGTAACTATCAATCGTTTCTCCCTGCAGGACCAATACCCACTACCAAAGGTGCAACGCTGGTGGGAGGAAAGACGTTCACGAAGCTGGATCTGACTTCAGCCTATATGACGCAGGAACTGGAGGAATCCTCGAAGGGCCTCACCTGCATCAACACGCACAAAGGTCTTTTTATTTATAACAGATGCCCGTTTGGAATTCGATCAGTGGCAGCGATATTCCAGAGAAACATGGAAAGCTTTCTGAAGTCGGTCCTGCGCACCGTAGTCTTCCAGGACGACATCTTGCTCACAGGTCGGAACACAGTTGAGCATCTGCAGAACCTGGGGGAGGTTCTTAGCCGACTCAATCGTGTGGGGCTCAGGTTAAAATGCTAAAAGTACGTTTTCCTGGCACCTGAAGTGGAGTTCTTGGGAAGGAGGATTGCGGCGGACGGCATCAGGCCTACCAACGCGAAGACAGAGGCAATCGAGAACTGACCGAGGCCACAGAACGTGATGGAGCTGCGGTCGTTTCCGGGACTTCTGAACTACTTTGGTAACTTCTTACCGGGTCTCTGCACACTGTTAGAACCACTGCACATCTTACTATGAAAAGGGTGCCAATGGGTTTGAGGCAAAAGCCAAGAAAATGCCTTTGTAAAAGCAAGAAAAATGTTATGCTCAAACAAATTGCTTGTGTTGTGTGATCCATGTAAGCGTTTGGTACTAGCATGTGATGAGTTGTCATATGGTGTCGGGTGTGTATTGCAACAAGCTAATGATTTCGGGAAACTGCACGGTTGCTTCTGCATCCAGGAGTCTGTCGAAGGCTGAGAGAGCCTCCAGCATGATTGAGAAAGAAGCGTTAGCATGTGTCTATGGGGTAAAGAAAATGCATCAATTCCTATTTGGGCTAAAATTAGAATTGGAAACTGACCATAAACCACTCATATCCCTTTTTTCCGAGAATAAAGGGATAAATACCTACGCATCGGCCCGCATTCAGAGATGGGCGCTCACGTTGTCTGCATACAACTACGCCATCCGCCACAGGCCCGGCACAGAAAACTGCGCCAATGCTCTCAGTAGATGGCCATTGCCCACCACAGGGGTGTAAATGGCGCTGCCCACAGATTTAGCCATGGTTATGGAAGCATTTGAGAGTGAGCAATCACCCGTCACTGCCCGGCAGATCAAAACCTGGAAGAGCCACGACCCCTTATTATCCCGAGTCAAGAGCTGTGTGCTTCACGGGAGCTGGTCCAGTTTCCCAGCGGAAATGCAGGAAGAGATAAAGACGTTCCAGCAGCGCAAAGATGAAATGTCTATACAGGCAGACTGCCTTCTGTGGGGCAATTGGGTAGTGGTTCCCAAGAAGGGCAGAAACACCTTCATCAATGACCTCCACTGTACCCACCCAGGCATTGTAATCATGAAAGCAATAGCCAGATCCCACGTGTGGTGGCCTGGTATCGTTGTAATACATGTAATATATGTAATATATCACAGATGTAATACATGCTCACAGTTAAACAATGTACCCAGGGAGGCGCCGCTAAGTTTATGGTCTTGGCCCTCCAAACCATGGTCTAGGGTACATGTCGACTATGCAGGCCCGTTCTTGGGTAAAATGTTCCTTGTGGTTGTAGATGCGTACTCCAAGTGGATTGAATGTGAGATAATGTCGGCTAGCACGTCCGCTGCCATTACTGAAAGCCTGCGAGCCATGTTTGCCACACACGGCCTACCCGATGCCCTGGTGAGTGACAACGGGCCATGTTTTACCAGTGCTGAGTTCAAAGAATTCATGACCCGTAACGGGATCAAACATGTTACATCTGCCCCGTTTAAACCAGCGTCCAATGGTCAGGCAGAGAGTGCAGTGCAAACCATCAAGCAAGGCTTGAAGAGGGTAACTAAAGGCTCACTGCAGACTCGCCTATCCCGAGTCCTGCTTAGCTACCGCATGAGACCCCACTCACTCACTGGGATCCCACCTGCTGAACTGCTCATGAAAAGAGTACTTAAGACAAAGCTCTTGTTCGTTCACCCTGATCTACGTGAACAGGTAGAGAGCAGGTGGCTTCAACAAAGTACATACCATGATAGCACAAATTTGTCATGCAAGATTGAAATCAATGATCCTGTATTTGTATTGAATTATGGACAAGGTCCCAAGTGGCTTCCCGGCACTGTCGTGGCCAAAGACGGGGAGCAGGGTGTTTCAGGTCAAACTTTCAAATGGACTCATTCACCGGAAACACTTGGACCAAATCAAACTCAGATTCACGGACTATCCTGAGCAACCCACTTTGGACCCTACCTTTTTTGATCCCCCAACATACACACCAGTGGCAACCGGCACCACGGTTGACCACGAAGCAGAACCCATCATCCACAGCAGCCCAGCAGGACCCAACACACCAGGCAGCCCAGAAAGGCCATTGCACAGCAGCCCAGTGAGGGCCCAACAAATGATTCAACAATCCCAGCTTTCACACCGAGACGATCAACCAGAGCAAGAAGGGCCCCAGATCAACTCACATTGTAAATAGTTACACTATTGACTTTGGGGGGAGGGGAGTGTTATTATATATGTAAACTTGTATTTACTCTGTACAGCCACCAGAGGGCTCATCTCCTGGAGTCCCAAGGGATCCCAGAATCCCTTGGGAGCACAGGTATTTAAGGAGGCTTCACAGGTTGGAGACGCACTCTGGAGATCTGCAATAAAAGACTAAGGTGACACTTTACTTTGAGCTCACAGTGTTCAGTCTGACTCTTTCTCCAAACATAACAGTAACGACCGCCCATTTTGCTAACTTTGCACTTACCCGCCGAGAAAGCCGCCGACAATGAGTGTGCAATGCCTATTTTCTCACCAGGCGATTAGTTTTGCTTACTTTTATCTTTAAAATGGAAATTCTCGGCAGCTTTTTTTGCCGAACATTAGCGGTGCTTCTCAGCGAGCAATCGGGCGTTGAGGGCCTTTCGGTAAAGTCTGGCCCATAGGCTGGTAAAAGTATACTATGTGCCTGCTTTTACCAGGCGCTCGAGTTTTAAGGACATTCGCTAGGCAAGAGATGGGTAAATACCGCACTCTTGCCCATGCGAATGTCTTGGCTGCCGTGATGTGCGCGATCTTTCAAGCCAGAACATGACAGATTGTAAAAGCCGGTTTTCGGCACATGCGCACTGCGCGCCTGGAAAGTCGCGTGACTGATTCTACTGGGGTAGTTCAGTTAAAACCACACTAAACAAACGTCTGGGATATCGACCAACTACTTGGCCCCCTCACACCCAAACCCACTGACAGGTAAAGATTCCAGCCAATGTGTCTACAGACATTGGGGCCGAATTTCTACCTCATCATCATGTCTGTCTATTTCTGGAGCATGATGTAGAGCAGTTACCAGAGCCCACTTTGCCTCCAAACCACTTGCCACGCACTTACCGTCATGGTTTGGATAGGAAAGAGGGCTGAATTTTTATCTTTCCGTTGGAATGGGTGCGGGGAGCCGTGGAGCGGATCGGGAGCTCAGACGTTCTATCAGCATCTTCTACAGTGGCTTTTTAACAAAGCCACTGCAATCGAATCAGTCTTGCAGCTTTCCCAACCAATTAACTAGAGTGGGTCTGAGGATGTCACGGATGACTTGACTCCAGCTCAGCTATTTAAGAGACCATTGCAGAAATGACAGTTGAAGGTTGATGGAGGTACAAAAGAGGTTGGTGGGGGAGACGGTGGATTGCTGACAGAGTAATCTCGTTGGTGGAATATAAGGTTATGCAGCTTGTTAAGCAAAAATGCTGACTCAGCACCAAAAGGCTGCCTTCAGATTTTGTGATGACTCTCTGGAAATCCTGCTCCATTTTGCAATGTCACAGAAACATAGAAACATAGAAAATAGCAGTAGTAGGCCATTTGGCCCTTCGAGCCTGCACCACCATTCTTTTTCTTAGGCGGTCCCTCGAATCAAGGATGACTTGCTTCCACACCAAAAAGGGATGAGTTCACAGGTGTTTCAATGAAGGACCTGATATTCCAGGTCCCGAATTATATGTTGAAGGGTGGAAGATGCCTGAGCGTGGATTTTTTTAACATATGGTGGCCGTTGCACACCAGCCACCTCATGGGCTTGACAGAGCTAGGTCTTGGTCCAGTGGTAAGGATTAACCAAGATGACTGGAGACCAGCTCTGCTGCACGGACCTAGTGCGCACACATATCGTAGTGTGGGCTGGCCCGTGCTGCCCCTGGGCCCTCGCCTCAGCTGAGCCCCTAACTCACGCCTCTCCTGGGCCCCGATCACATTGCTCTGCAATGTATCGTCGCTCCTGCGCCCCAACTTTGTCGCTCCTGCTGTACTTGCCCACGCTCCAATCACTGACCTGGGTTATGGTGATGTCCAATCCAGTCGTCCTCCTCCAAGACGTCGCTCTCCTGCACCAGCTCACACTGCTCCCTGAGGTGGTACGCCGCCATGCTGGTTCCAGGGCTTGCAGCTCCGCTCCTTTTATAGCCCCGACCTGCCGCTGGTGTTCTCACGCCATTCAATACGATCATGGCAGATTCGCTATCTCAACACCATATTCCCGCTTTCTCCCCATACCACTTGATGCCTTTTGTGTCTAGAAATCTATATCTCCTTCTTAAATATATTCGGTGACTTGGCCTCCACAGCCTTCTGTGGTCGAGAATTCCACACGTTCACCACCCTCTGAGCGAAGAAATTTCTCCTCATCTCAATTTCCTACCCCGTATCCTGAGACTGTGATCCTTTGTTCTAGACTTCCCAGCCAGGGGAAACATCCTCCTTGCATCCAATCTGTCCAGCCCCATCAGAATTTTATACGTTTCAATGAGGTCCTCTCTCATTCTTCTAAACTCTAGTGAATACAGGCCTAGTCAACCCAATCTCTCCTCATATGACAGTCCTGCCATCCCAGGAATCAGTCTGGTGAACCTTCGCTGCACTCCCTCTATGGCAAGTATATCCTTTCTTAGGTAAGGAGAGCAAAACTGCATACAATACTCCAGGTGTGGTCTCATCAAGGCCCTGTATAACAATAGTAAGACATCCTTGCTTCTGTACTCAAATCCACTTGCAATGAAGGCCAACATACCATTTGCCTTCCTAACTGCTTGCTGCACCTGCATGTTTGCTTTCAATGACTGGTGAACAAGGACACCCATATCCCTTTGTACATCAACATTTCCCAAGCTATCACCATTTAAATAATACTTTGTCTTTATGTTTTTCCTACCAAAGTGGATAACTTCACATTTATCCACATTATACTGAATCTGCCATGTGTTTGCCCACTCACTCAACCTATCTAAATCACATTGCAGCGTTTTGCATCCTCCTCACAACTCACAGTCCCATCTAGTTTTGTGTCGTCAGCAAACTTGGAAATATTACATTTGTTTCCCTCATCCAAAACATATCACGCCATTCCCTCATAGTCACGTTCTACAGATGTAGCCTATCCATCCTTTACACTCATTCCATGACTCTCACTCAAAGGTCTCTTGTTTCTCTCCTTGCAGAAGAGAGCACAGAACACAGGAGAGAACCAGAAGAGGCCTTCCAGTAACCACACCATTTATTGCAGCAAAGAAGGAGGCGCTGGACATCATTGGAATTGTGTAACTGCTGGCGGTGAGAGATGGAGAGAGGGGAACCTCCCAGCTACCTGGCGACAGAATAAAATATCATAAAATATCAATCATGGTGACTTTATGTTAGCAGCCAGTGAAATATGATCATGCGCATAATGGTAACATAAAACATTCTTATCATAACTGTTCTAATTCATGCTTTTACTCTCCCACAGGTCCATCAAATAACTGCCCCACCCCCGGCACCACAAGTCTTCAGCCAGAGGAGGAAGACGACTCCTCAGAGGAGGCCGCAGTCTATGAGGGTGCACCGTCACTCGACCCATGCGGACTCAACATCAGCACAGATATACACATGTCGGTGGGTCCAGTGAGAGAGAGAGAGCAGTATTGTCTCTTGGTGTCTCATTGATCACAAGTGAGCAAGAGCAGATGGTGGAGACAGGGACAGCAGTGGAGAGTCCTTGTTGGGGGGCAAAGGACGCTCCAAGCAGTGCTCAGCTGGGCGCAGATGCTGAATCATGGGGGCTGTCGACAATTATGATGATTCTTGAGCAGCAACAAAAAATGTGGGAGGCTCCTGCAGATTTTCCAGCCGCGCTGTACGCAATTGTAGGCAACAGAAGGCACCAATGGTTGAGTGATTATAATCAAGGATGCTTAGGAGGGCAGAATTAGTGGAGCACAGACATCTCGGGGCGGGGGTGGGGGGTGATTGTGGGGCTTGAGGAGATTACAGAGATAGTGAGGGGCGAGGCCATGGAGGGATTTCAAATCAAGGATGAGAATTTTGAAATCAAGGCGTTGTTGAACCGAGAACCAATGTAGGTCAGCGAGCACAGGGGTGATGGGTGAGCGGGACTTGGTGCGAGTTAGAACACGGGCAGCTGAGTTTAGGATCACCTCTAGTTTGCGTAGGGTAGAATTTAGGAGACCAGCCAGGAGTGCTTTGGAATAGTCAAGTCTAGCGGTAACAAAGGCATGGATGAGGGCTTGAGCTGCTCAACATTCCTGGTTACAGGGCTAGAGAGGGGGGTAAAAAGGGAGGGGGGTTCGCAGTATTAATTAAAGAAACAATTACAGCTGTGAGAAGGAATGATATGTTAGAGGGGTCATCAAACGAGGCCATATGGGTTGAATTGAAGAAAAAAAGGGACGATCACACTACTGGGAGTGTACTATAGATCCCCAATCAAAGGGAGATAGAAGAACAAATATGTGGGGAAATTGCTGCAAAGTGCAAAAACTATAGAGCTGTAATAGTGGGGGATATCAACTACCCTAATATTATCTGGGAAAAAAGTAGTGTGAATGGTACAGAGGGTGCAGAATTCCTAAAATTAATTCAGGAGAACTTCTTTAGCCAGTATGTAACAAGCCCAACAAGGGAAGGGGTGGTTCTGGACTTGGTTTTGAGGAATGAAGAGGGGCAGATGGAAGGGGTATCAGTGGGAGAGCATTTTGGTACTATTGGTCATAATTTAGTAAGATTTAGGGTAGTTATGGAAAAGGACAAAGCTGAACCAGGAAAAAAGTTCTCAATTGGGGTAAAGCCAATTTTGCTGAGCTGAGAAGTAATTTGGCCAAGGTGGACTGGAAACGGCTACTTGATGGTAAATCAGTGTCAGAGCAGTGGGAGGCATTCAAGGAGGAGATCCCGAGGGTGCAGAGCAAGTATTTTCCCATAAAAAAAGGGTGGGGCTAACAAATCTAGAGCCCCCTGGATGTCAAAGGACACACAGGGTAAGATAAAGACAAAAGGGAAGCTTATGATAGATTCCGAGAACTCAATACCGCAGAGATTCTATAAAAGTGCAGGGGTGCAATTAAAAAATATATCATGAAAGCAAAGCGAGAGCATGAAAGAATGTTGGCAAGTAAAATCAGGGAAAACCCAAAGATGTTTTATAAATACATTAAGAGCAAAAGGATAACTAGAGAAAGAGTGGGGCCTATTAGAGACCACAAAGGAAATCTGTGTGTGGAGGCAGAAGATGTGGGTATGATTCTTAATGAATACTTTGCATCTGTTTTCACAAAAGATAGGGGTGATGCAGACTTTGCAATGAGGGAGGAGGAATGTGAAATATTAGATGAGATAAATGTAGTGAGAGAGGAAGTATTAAAAGGCTTAGCAGCTTTGAAAGTGCATAAATCCCCAGGCCTGGATGCAATGTATCCCAGGCTGTTAAGAGAAGCTAAAGAGGAAATAGCAGAGGCTCTAACCATCATTTTCCAGTCCTTTCTGGGTAAAGGTGTGGTGCCAAAGGACTGGAGGATTATTAATGGTGTACCTTTGTTTAAAAATGGAGAAAGGGATAGACCGAGTAATCACAGGCCAGGCAGCCTAACCTCAGTGATGGGAAAATTATTGGATAGGATAAATCTTAATTCGGAAAGACATGGGGCTAGACTTTCCATTCAGATCACTAGGGCCTAAAAAATGAGTGATGTTCCAGCCTTAGCGATGTTTCAGCTTTCAGGATCGCTGGAAGATCGCTCATTTTTCGGATTCCTACTTTCGGCTTTTTTTTCCTGGCGAATGCCCAGCGATAGCTCAGCGATGTGGATTGGGTCCTAGCGATGCGAAATGGGCCTCAGCGATGTGGAAGGCAAGGCTTCCCTAACAACGGCCTTCTGTGCATGTGTTTTTTTTTGCAAACAGGTTTTCCCACGATTTGGGAGGTCAGGAGTCATCCACGCATGCACAGAAGGCAAAGGGAGGGAGAGAGAGAGAGGAGCGATTGGTAAGAGAGAGACAAAGAGACACAGACAGAATGACAGAGAGAAGAGAGAGAGAGAGACATACAAGACAAAAATAAAATATGTCTGTTGTGGTTGGAGAAAGAGTCAGACTAAACACTGTGAGCTCAAAGTAAAGTGTGACCGTAGTCTTTTATTGCAGGTCTTCAGAGTGCTTCTCCAACCTGTGAAGCTCCCTTAAATACCTGTGCTCTCAAGGGATTATGGTTGTACAGAGTAAATACAAGTCCACAAAAATAACAACACTCCCTCCCCAAAGTCAATCGTGTAACTATTTACAATGTAAGTCGATCTGGGGATCTTCTTGCCCTAGTTGATCATCTCGATGTGAAAGCTGATATTGTTGAATCATTTGTTGGGCTCTCGCTGGACTGCTGTGCAGCTTGCCTTGCTGGGCTGCCTGGTGTGTTGGGCCCTGCAGGGCTGCTGTGGATGATGGGTTCTGCTTCGTGGTCAACTGTGGTGCCGGTTGCCACTGGTGTGTATGTTGGGGGATCAAAAAAGGTAGGGTCCAAGGTGGGTTGCTCAGGATAGTCTGTGAATCTGAGTTGATTTGGTCCAAGTGTTTCCGGTGAATGAGCCATTTGAAAGTTTGACCCGAAACACCCTGTTTCCCTCTTTGGCCACAACAGACCCGGGAAGCCACTTGGGACCTTGTCCATAATTTAATAAAAATACAGGATCATTGATTTCAATCTCGTGTGACACATTTGCGCTATCATGGTATGCACTTTGTTGAAGCCGCCTGCTTGCTACCTGTTCATGTAGATCAGGGTGAACTAACGAGAGCCTTGACTTCAGTGCTCTTTTCATGAGCATTTCAGCAGGTGGGATCCCAGTGAGTGAGTGGGGTCTCGTGCGGTAGTTAAGCAGGACTCGGGGTAGGTGAGTCTGCAATGAGCCTTTAGTTACCCTCTTCAAGCCTTGCTTGATGGTTTGCACTGCTATCTCTGCCTGACCATTGGATGCTGGTTTAAACGGGGTAGATGTGACATTTTTGATCCCGTTCCGGGTCATGAATTCTTTGAACTCAGCACTGATAAAACATGGCCCGTTGTTGCTCACCAGGACATCGGGTAGGCCGTGAGTGGCAAACATGGCTCGCAGGCTTTCAGTAGTGGCAACGGATGTGCTAGCCGACATTATCTCACATTCAATCCACTTGGAGTATGCGTCTACAACCACAAGGAACATTTTACCCAAGAACGGGCCTGCATAGTCGACGTGTACCCTAGACCACCGGTTTGGAGGGCCAAGACCATAAACTTAGTGGCGCCTCCCTGGGTATATTGCTTAACTGCGAGCATGTATTACATCTGTGAATGCAGGACTCTAAGTCCGCATCAATACCGAGCCACCACACGTGGAATCTGGCTATCGCTTTCATCATTACGATACCTGGGTGGGTACAGTGGAGGTCATTGATGAAGGTGTCTCTGCTCACAGAAAGCAGTCTGCCTGTATAGACATTTCACCTTTGCGCTGCTGGAACGGCTTTATCTCTTCGTGCATTTCCACTGGGACCCTGGACCAGCTCCCGTGAAGCACACAGCTTTTGACTAGGGATAATAAGGGGTCCTGGCTTGTCCAGATTTTGATCTGCCGGGCAGTGACGGGTGATTGCTCACTCTCAAATGCTTCCATAACCATGGCTAGATCTGGGGGCTGCACCATTTCCACCCCTGTGGTGGGCAACGGCAGCCTACTGAGAGCATCGGCACAGTTTTCTGTGCCTGGCCAGTGGCGGATGGCATAGTTGCATGCAGACAACGTGAGCGCCCATCTCTGGATGCCGGCCAATGCGTTGCTTTTTATCCCTTTACTCTCGGAAAACAGGGATATAAGTGGCTTATGGTCAGTTTCCAATTCGAATTTTAGCCCAAACAGGTATTGATGCATTTTCTTTACCCCATAGACACACACTAATGCTTCTTTTTCAATCATGCTGTAGGCTCTCTCAGCCTTAGACTCCTGGATACAGAAGCAATCAGTTGCAATTTCCCGAAATTATTAGCTTGTTGCAATACACACCTGATGCCATATGACAACTCATCACATGCTAGTACCAAACGCTTACATGGATCATACAACACAAGCAATTTGTTTGAGCATAACAATTTTCTCGCTTTTACAAAGGCATTTTCTTGGCTTTTGCCCCAAACCCATTCATCCCCTTTTCATAGTAAGACATGCAGTGAGACTCGGTAAGAAGTTACCAAAGTAGTTCAGGAGTCCCAGAAATGACCGCAGCTCCATCACATTCTGTGGCCTCGGTCAGTTCTCGATTGCCTCCGTCTTTGCGTAATGTAATGACAATTCATATATGAATTATGTCATGTTATGTATGCAGCTTCTGTCCTACTCTCAGGTTAACAACATAAGAATAGGAGCAGGAGCAGGCCAATTGGCCCCTCGAGCCTGCTCTGTCATTTGATAAGATTATTGCTGATCTGATGTCGGGCTCAGCTCCACTTCCCTGCCCACTCCCCATAAACCTTCACTCCCTTATCATTCTGTCTATCTCCGACTGATCCAGCCTCCACAGCTCTCTGGGACAGAGAATTCCACACAGATGTACCACCATATGTACTACCATATGATACATTAATATGTAACGTCTCTTGGTTTCTCGGTCACATTTATTGTAGCAGTGCTGCTCCTCCTACGTATGCCAGAGCAGCGCAAGAATCCCTTCTGTTCTAATAAGCTCAATAAGCTCAATTGTGTTTTGCAGGTCCCAAAACTCCGATGGCACAACAGAGGGAGGCCACACCTGCACCTGTCAATGTGCAGGTGGTCATCAACACGGGTGCGGAGGAGACACATCCGAACCTGAACCAGAGGAGGAGAATGTTATGGAAAAGGAGGAGGATGCCCCGTGCATCTGCGGCCACTTCTTCGTCGTCATCAAGCGGCTTGCAGCTGGCGACTCCAAGGCATCTAGTGCTCACGCCGACCCCTTGGAGGTCGAGTCAGCGAGGTCAGCACAAGCCGCTATTGGCAGATCGAATTGAGGGCATGACCAGACTGTGCATGGAGAGTGTCGCGATAAGTCGTGAGCTCCTCCAGGCATTTGGTGTGTTCACGGGGAACATGTCCCAGGTGTCCGCTCATATATCGGAGGAGATGCAGCAGATGATCCAGGAGATGCGTGAGCAGACCGCCGCCATCCATACTTTGCGGCATGCGAGACTGGTGGGAGATGGCACTGCATCCCACCAACTGCCAGCACAGATGCGAATCAGGAGGAAGAACTTCCTTCTAGCTCAGAAGTCGTTACCTCAGCCAGCCCTGAGCCGATCCTTCCACGGTCACACCCCACACAGCAGGAACTCTTGAGGTCGGCCGCTGCATGTCTGCCTCGTCCCGTTACCCAGGGATTCAAACTGGGGGGCTAAGACATGGTGGGGTAGAGGACCTGGAGGGAAGTGTGGCCGCAGGTAGGGAGGAGGGTGTTATTGTGTTGTTATACTTAAGAACATAAGAACATAAGAAATAGGAACAGGAGGAGGCCACATGGCCCCTTGAGCCTGCTCCGTCATTCAATAAGATCATGGCTGATCTGATCATGGACTCAGCTCTACTTCCCCACCCACTCCCCATTACCCCTTATTCCCTTATCATTTAAGAAACTGTCTATTTCTGTCTTAAATTTATTCAATGTCCCAGCTTCCACAGCTCTCTGAGGCAGCGAATTCCACAGATTTACAACCCTCTGAGAGAAGACATTTCTCCTCATCTCAGTTTTCAATGGGCGGCCCCTTATTCTAAGATCATGCCCTCTAGTTCTAGTCTCCCCCATCAGTGGAAATATCCTCTCTGCATCCACCTTGTCAAGCCCCCTCATAATCTTATACATTTCGATAAGATCACTTCTCATTCTTCTGAATTCCAATGAGTAGAGGCCCAACCTACTCAATCTTTCCTCATAAGTCAACTTCCTCATCTCTGGAATCATCCTCGTGAAACTTCTCTGAACTGCCTCCAAAGCAAGTATATCCTTTTGTAAATATAGAAACCAAAATTGCACGCAGTATTCCAGGTGTGGCCTCACCAATACCTTTATATAGCTGTAGCAAGACTTCCCTGCTTTTATACTCCATCCCCTTTGCAATAAAGGCCAAGATTCCATTGGCCTTCCTGATCACTTGCTGTATCTGCATACTATCCTTTTGTGTTTCATGCACAAGTACCCCCAGGTCCTGCTGTACTGCAGCACTTTGCAATCTTTCTCCATTTAAATAATAACTTGCTCTTTGTTGTTGTTGTTATTGTTATTGTTTTTAAAATTTATTGTAGTGTGATCGTTTTGCGGGGGGGGCGGGGGGGTGTTACATTTTAAAAATGAAACGTGTTGAATTATTAAATTTTTTAATTGAGTTTTACAATTGTTGTGCAGTGTCTTATAATAACGTAAGGTAAGGTAAAACATGAATATAATTATTGGTAAACAATGGCCAGGCCAGCCAGGCAAGGATGAAATGTAACGCAACTGCAACTGTTCTCTTTCCATAATTGTGACTGTAACTGTCACCAATGTAAGTTCATGCAAAGCATTCATTTATGAGCTGTTGGCGCAAGAGTTTTGCAGCTGTGTAACTCCCACGGAGTTTTTCCAGTCTTGCGGGGGGGAGTGGGGGCATGGATTCATCGCCAGGCTGATTGTCCTCCCCAAGGTCCTCATCCTCCTCCTCCTCATCTGCCTCTTCAGTTATGTATTTAATCCCTTGTAACCTGCATGACATCTGACCACCAGAGGGCGCACTTGATGGAGTCCCAAGGGATCCCAGCATCCCTTGGGAGCACAGTATATAAGCAGGCCACGCACAAGGTACCTGCATTCTGGAGTCTTATTACAGGAGCTAAGGTCACACTTGCTCATTGTACACAGTACTCAGTTTCATCCTTTATTGTGAGTGTACCAATTGGCGGCGAGGTAACGAACAACCATGCGAAAATGCAAAAAATAGTCGGTATCCTGGAGAAGTTCTCAGAAGGGGATGATTGGGAGGCGGTCGTGGAGAGACTTGACCAATACTTTGTGGCCAATGAGCTGGAAGGGGACGAGAACGCTACCAAACGAAGGGCGATCCTCCTAACCATCTGTGGGGCAACAACCTATGGCCTCATGAAGAATCTCCTGGCTCCAGCAATACCAACAGAGAAATCCTACGAAGAATTGTGTACGCTGGTCCGGGAGCACCTAAATCCTAAGGAAAGTGTTTTGATGGCGAGATATCGGTTCTACACGTGTCAACGATCGGAGGGCCAGGAACTAAGGCGCCTCGCAGGACATTGTGAATTTGAAGGATTCCTAGAACAAATGCTCATAGACTTTTTTGTACTGGGCATTGGACATGAGACAATCCTTCGCAAACTGTTGACTGTAGAAACTCCGAATCTAAGTAAAGCCATAACGATAGCCCAGGCATTTATGTCCACCAGCGACAACACCAAGCAGATTTCGCAGAGTAAAGAAGTTTCGGCCAGTACTGTGCATAAAGTAACATTGGTTTCGAGATGAAATGTACATGGCAGAACGTACACCCCGGCTGCTGCTGTCCGACCTCAGTTGACCCAGAGTCCGCCATCAATCGTTAATACGAGTCAGTTAACACCTTGTTGGCGTTGTGTAGGTGATCATCGGCCCCATCAATGCCGCTTCAAGCACTATGCGTGCAACAGTTGCAAAACAATGGGACACCTCCAGCGAATGTGCAGGCGAGCTGCAAACCTTGCAAACCACCAAGTTGCAGAGGAAAATCGATCCACTGTGGATCAGGCTGAATTGGAGACTCGTACCGAGGAGGAAGAAGTGTACGGGGGACACACATTCACTACAAAATGTCCACCAATAATGTTGAAAGTTGAATTGAACGGTATTCCAGTATCTATGGAATTGGACACGGGTGCAAGTCAGTCCATAATTAGTAAAAAGGCCTTCGACAGGCTGTGAGGCAAAAAGGCACACAGGCCCAAGCTTAGCCCCATTCACACCAAACTAAGGACTTACACCAAGGAATTAATCCCTGTAATTGGCAGTGCAGAAGTCAAAGTCTCCTATGACGGAGCAGTACACGAACTCCCGCTGTGGATTGTGCCACGTTGTTCGGCAGAAGCTGGCTGGGAAAAGTTCGCTGGAACTAGGACGACATCAGAGTGCTTTCATCTGTTGACAATGCCTCATGTACCCAGATCCTGAGCAAGTTCCCATCGTTGTTCGAGCCAGGCATTGGAAGCTTCTCGGGGGCAAAAGTGCAGATCCATTTGGTTCCCGATACGCGACCCATCCATCACAAGGCTCGGGCGATACCGTACATGATGCGTGAAAAAATGGAAATTGAGCTGGACAGGCTGCAGCGAGAAGGCATCATCGCTGGAATTCAATGACTGGGCTAGTCTGATTGTCCAGGTACTTAAAGAGGATGGCATGGTTGGAATTTGTGGGGATTCTAAATAACGATTAACCATTTTTCGCTGCAGGACCAGTACCGGCTACCCAAGGCAGACGACCTATTTGCGACCCTGGCTGGAGGGAAGTTGTTCACCAAGCTGGACCTGACCTCGGCCTACATGATGTAGGAGCTGGAGGAGTCTTCGAAAGGCCTCACCTGCATCAACACGCACAAAGTTTTGTTCATCTATAACCGGTGCCCATTTGGGATTTGGTCGGCCACGGCTATCTTCCAGCGGAACATGGAGAGCCTGCTAAAGTCGGTTCCTTGCACCGTGGTTTTCCAGGATGATATACTGGTTACAGGTTGGGATACCATTGAGCACTTGAGGAATCTGGAAGAGGTTCTTATTCGGTTGGATCACGTGGAGCTCAGGTTGAAACGCTCGAAGTGTGTTTTCCTGGTTGCCAGAGGTCGAGTTCTTAGGGAGAAGAATCGCGGCAGACAGCATCAGACCCACCGACGCCAAGACAGAGGCCATCAAGAACGCGCCAAGACCACAGAACGTGATGGAGCTGCGATCGTTCCTGGGACTCCTTGACTATTTTGGTAATTTCCTACCTCGGTTAAGCACCCTGCTAGAACCCCGACATGCGCTACTGCGCAAGGGAGATGACTGGGTAATGGGGGAATTCACAAGAGGCTGCCTTTAAGAAAGCCAGAAATCTGTTGTGTTCAAACAAACTGCTTATCCTGTATGACCCTTGCAAATGATTGGCGCTAGCTTGCGATGCGTCGTCATATGGGGTCGGGTGTGTGTTACAACAGGTTAATGAATCGGGGATTTTGCAACCGGTCACTTATGCATCCAGGAGTTTTTCCAAGGCCGAAAAGGCCTGCAGCATGTTTGAAAAAGAGGCTCTGGCGTGCGTCTACGGGGTGAAAAAAATGCACCAGTACTTATTTGGCCTCAAGTTTGAGCTTGAAACTGACCACAACCCGCTCATATCGCTGTTCTCTGAGAGCAAAGGGATTAATACTGCACAGATGCTCTCAGTTAGCTGCCATTGCCCACCACCAGGGTGGAAATGGCACATCCAGCAGACTTGCTCATGGTCATGGAGACATTCGAGAACGAGAAGTCCCCCGTTATGGCCCGCCAGATCAGGACCTGGACCAGCCAGGATCCTTTACTGTCCTTGGTAAAAAAAACTGTGTCCTCCAGGGAGCTGGTCCGGTGTCCCAGCGGAGATGCAGGAGGCGATTAAGCCATTCCATAGACGCAAAGACGAGTTGTCCCTGCAGGTGGACTGTCTATTGTGGGGCAATCGCGTGGTCTTGCCCAAGAAAGGCAGAGTTACGTTCATATGTGAACTGCACAGCACGCACCCAGCCATAGCCAGATCCCATGTGTGGTGGCCTGGCATCGACTCAGATTTAGAGTCATGCGTTCGCCAGTGCAACACTTGCTCTCAGCTGAGCAATGCACCCAGAGGGGCACCGCTAAGTTTGTGGTCGTGGCCCTCCAAACCGTGGTGGAGGATCCATGTCGACGATGCGGGCCCATTTCTCGGCAAAATGTGTTTGGTTGTCGTGGACGCTTAGTCAAAATGGACTGAATGTGCAATAATGTCTGTAAGCACGTCCACGGCCACTATTGAAAGCCTACGAGCCATATTTGCCACGCACAGCTTGCCTGATGGCCTAGTCAGCGACAATGGGCCGTGCTTCACCAGTACTGAATTCAAGGAATTCATGACCCACAACGGGATCAAACACGTCACATCTGCCCCGTTCAAGCCCGCATTCAATGGCCAGGCAGAACGAATAGTTCAGACCATCAAGCAAAGCATGAAACGAGTTACGGAAGGCTCCCTGCAGACTCGGTTGTCCCGAGTGCTGCTCAGCTACCGCACCAGGCCCCACTCACTCACCGGGGTTCCACCAGCCAAGCTGCTCATGAAAAGACGCTTAAAACAGGGCTCTCTCTTGTCCACCCTGATCTCCATGATCACGTGGAGGGCAAGCAGCATCAACAAAGTGTGTACCATGACCGCGCAAATTTGTCACGCGATATTGAGATCAATGATCCTGTGTTTGTGCTCAATTATGGACATGGTCCCAAATGGCTCACTGGCACGGTCACAGCCAAAGAGGGGAGTAGGGTGTTTCAGGTCAAACTGACCAATGGACAAATGCACAGAAAACATTTGGACCAAATCAAATTGCGGTTCACCTACAGCTACGAACAACCCGAAGAAGACACCACCAACTTTGACCCTCCAACACACACACAAGTGGCAACTGACATCATGGTTGGCCACGAAGCCGAACTCATCATCCCCAGCAGTCCGGCAAGGCCAGCTGCCCAACAACCCAGTGAAGAACTGACCAACTCAACCACACCCGCATTTGTACCGAGACGATCGACAAGCGAGCGAAAAGCCCCAGATCGTCTCATCTTGTAAATACTTGTACTGTTGACTTCATGGGGGAGTGATGTTATGTATTTAACCCCTTGTGACACCTGAACACCAGAGGGCCCACCTGTTGGAGTCCCAAGGGATCCCAGCATCCCTTGGGAGCACGGTATATAAGCAGGCCACCCACGAGGTACCTGCACCCTGGAGTCTTATTAAAAGAGCTAAGGTCACACTTGCTCATTGTACACAGTATTCAGTTTCATCCTTTATAATGAGTGTACCATCTTCCTCCTCCACTCTCTCCTGAGGTGGATCAGCAGCCCCAATTGTTGGCCTCTCTTTATAGCTAGGTTATGCAACATGCAGCACACCACAATAAACTCAGCGAACTGGTCAGGGTGGTATTGCAGGCTGCCCCCAGAGTGGTCCAGGCATCTGAAGTGCTGCTTCAACACTCCAATTGTCTTTTTGGCAATATTGCATGTAGCTATATGGCTTTCATTGTAACGCTTCTCGACTTCCATCTGGAGATTACGTAGGGAGGTCATGAGCCAGCTAGCAAGACCATATCCTTTATCCCCCAGCATCCAACCGTGGCCTTGTGGCTGACTGTTAAACAGGTCCGAGGCAGTGCTCTCACACAAGATGTGCGCATCATGGATGCTGTCTGGAAAATTAGCATTTACTGCCATGATTATTTGGTTGTGGTCGACAAGAGCTGCACATTCAGGGAGTGGGATCCCTTTCGGTTATGAAATACCTCTGCATCCTGTAAAGATACTCTCAAGGCGATGTGCATACACTCTATTGCTCCTTGCACCTTGGGGAAGTTTGCTATTCTCGAGAAACCCAAAATTCCTCCCAGTCTGTGCCCCCCTGGTCATAGGGAAGCTCATAAAATCCATCCAGCATGTGTAAAGGGCTTTGTGGAGCAATGTGTGGCGTGCTGAGAGATACCACAGATGTCACCAGCTGAAGCCTGAAAGAAGCCCAATGTGTTGAAGGAAAGTGCCGCAGTAACCTTTACCTCAACAGGCAGTGTGGTCCTGATGGTGCTGGTAGGCTGCAGATCTCCCTTAATTAGCTGGCATATCTCAGCGATGACCTCCTTTTGGAAGCGCAGCCTCCTACGGCACGTGTTATCAGACAAGTTCAGGTATGATTGCTTTTCCCTTTAAGTTCATCATAAAGTCTCCTCCTTCGCATCAGTCTGCCATCTCTTTGATTGAGATCTTCACTAAACCCAAATTCAGTCTCCAGCATGTGAGCATTTACAAATAATGGCAGAGAAGTTATAGACCCCATCACTATTGCTATAAATGCCCTTTGTTCTCAATAAATAAATGTGAGCAGATCAGTCAGTAAGGCCCTTAAATAACTCACAAATTAAAATTATCCTGATAAGCCCCTTCTTCAAGCAGCCTCTCACACCCTCCGACATTCAAAATGGCGTCCTTAGTACCGAGTCCTGTGAACAATGCCAGGTAGAGGCAGCTTTTCTCCAGCCATCTCCAGCGATCTTCTCGGCGAGTGATCAGCCCAGCGATGTGGCGAAAGTTGCGGTGCGCAATCACCTCGGCGATGTGAAATTCTTGTGTGCCGAAAGTTGGGCTGGCGATCTTTGGCTGATGTTCCGGTCCAACTTTCCATTTTTTAAGTAAAATGGGTGATAGCCTGCCTATTTGGGCGATAGATGGGCGATAGCCCAGTGATCATCAGTGGAAAGTCCAGCCCTTGGATTAATCAAGGACACTCAGCATGGATTATTAAGGAAAGGTCGTGTCTGACTAACTTGATTTAATTTTTTGAACAGGTAACCAGGAGTGTTGATGAGGGCAGTGCTTATGATATATTGTGTACGGATTGTAGCAAAGCTTTTGATAAGCTCCTACATGGCAGACTGGTCACGAATGTAAAACCACATGGGATCCAGGGTAAAGTGGCAAGTTGGATCTACAATTGGCTCAGAGGCAGGAAGCAAAGGGTAATGGTTGATGGGTGTTTTTGTGACTGGAAAGCTATATCCAGTGGGGTTCCGCAGGGCTCATTGCTGAGTCCCTTGCTTTTTGTGGTATATATCAATGAATTGGAGTTGAATGTTGGGGGTATGATTAAGAAGTTTGCAGATGACACTAAAATAGGATGTGTGGTTCATAATGAAGAAGAAAGCTGCGGATTGCAGGAAGATATCAATACACTGGTCACGTGGGTGGAACAGTGGCAAATGGAATTCAATCCGGATAAGTTTGAGGTAATGCATTTGAGGAGGTCTAACAAGGTAAGGGAATACACATTAAATGGTATGACATGGAAAAGTGTAGAGGAACAAAGGGACCTTGGAGTGCAGGCCCACAGATCCCTAAAGGTAGCAGACCAGGTAGATAAGGTGGTTAAGAAGGCATATGGAATACTTGCCTTTATTAGTCGAGGCATGGAATACAAGAGGAAGGAGGATATACTTGAACTGTATAAAACACTGGTTAGGCCGCAGCTGGAGTAGAGTGTGCAGTTCTGGTCACTACATTACAGGGAAGATGTAATTGCACTGGAAAGGGTGCAGAGGAGATTTATAAGAGTGTTGCCTGGACTGGAGAATGTTGGCAATGAGGAAAGATTGGAGATGCTGGGTCTGTTTTCTTTGGAACAGAGGAGGCTGAGGGGAGACCTGATTGAGGTGTATAAAATTATGAGGGGCCTGGATAGAATGGATAGGAATGACCTGTTTCCCTTGGCAGAGAGGTCAATAACCAGGGGACATAGATTTAAAGTAATTGGGGAGAGGTTTAGAGGAGATATAGGGGGAAATGTCTTCATCCAGAGGGTAGTGGGGGTCTGAAACTCACTGCCTGAAAGGGTGGTAGAGGAAGAAACCCTCACCTCATTTAAAAAATACTTGGATGTGCACTTGAAGTGCCGTAACCTACAGGAATATGGACCAAGAGCTGGAAAGTGGGATTAAGCTGGATAGCTCTTGGTCGTCGCAGACACGATGAGCCGAAATGGCCTCCTTCCGTGCTGTAAATTTCTAAGATTCTATGATTTACTCTAGATGTTGTTGCTGAGAACTTGTTATAGCAGTACACACACAGAAAGATGCCACATTACAGCAGGCCTATGAGCACACCCTACGAGGGTGGTCTGAACATCAGACGCATTTAGACGAAAGGATAAAGCCCTTTTATCATCATCGCCATGAATTATCTTGTGAACAGGATGTCTAAAATAGGGCTTGAGAGTAGTCATTCCTAGTGTACTACAGGCCACAGTCTTGACGGAACTTCACGGTGAGCATGCTGGCATCGTGGGCATGAAAGCAGTTGCTAAAGTTTTGTTTATTGGCCTGAGTTGGATAAAGACTTAGAAGTATCAGTGAGCAAGTGTACTATCTGTCAAGACCGCAGGGCTATGCCAGCTAAAATGCCGCTGCAAACACGGACTTGGCCGACGAGACCATTCCACCGAATACATATTGACTTTTGCAAGATGGGCAGTGATAATCTTCTGTTTTTAATCGATAACCATTCTAAATGGCTGGAAGAATGGTATATGGGGTCATCTACGACTACAGAGCGTACATTAGATGCATTACGGGATATTTTTGCATGACATGGCATGTCCGAAGAAATGGTGTCAGATAATGAGCCGCGATTTCGGTCCACGCAATTTGTGAATTTTGCCAGACACAATGGAATCAAACACATGTTGGTAGCCCCTGATTCAATTGGTGCAGCTGTAGGTCGATCAGGATTGTGCAGGAGGTTTAGCGGAAACAAGTTCTACAGACTGGATCATCGGTTTCATGAAACTTAGGTCAGCGAATTTTCTTTTCAAATAGAGAACTCTGCCCATTCTACAGCAGGGTACACAACTGTTGAATTATTGATGAAGCGTAGGTTGAGGACGCATCTCAGTTTATTGCAATCAAACTTATCTGATAAGGTAGAGAAGGCACAATCGGTGCAGAAACGCCATTATCATTCCGGTATTAAAGAGTGGCGCTTTCAGAAGGGTGATCAGGTGAGAGATCTCAGTCCGTTGAAAAGGGCAGAACCACGCAAATGGGACATTGGTACAATTATTCGGGTATGTTGCACCGAGCAATACTTGGTCAAAATTGGTGAATACATCAGGAAGCTTCATGTGGATCAAATGTTTCTAGCGAGTAATGCACCTTCGGTACCACGGGTAGATGAATATGAGTCTGACTTGGACGATGATTAGAGTGAATTGGCAGGTCCAAGTACTTCAACGGATACAACGGTCACAACGTCCATATCCCCACCAACTCAGATGCAGCCGACTGAAGACGGTTCTGCGGGTATGGGACAATCTCACAGAGACTCTGTATCTTTCTAGGGGGGAGGTGGAGTTGGGGTTCAGTTGAGAAGATCAATGAGAAAACGTGAACCAACTAGACAGGATATCGATAACTGGGAATATCAAAATCTTAGGAAGAAAGCTAACACTAGGACTAATGTAAGGATTTCAAGGAAACGCAAGAGGACACAGGAAGATAGAGGTCAGGAATCCTGGGCTACACGCCCTGAAAACAGAAATTCCTCAAGTCGGTCAACTGAGTCAAATAAGAATATAGAAAATGGGCATTGCCAGCCAATTGCAAAGAAATGGAGGTCAGAGCAGGAGGAAGCTCTAAGCTTACAACAAGATACTCAAGCTCAGCAATCGAATTTGTAAAATTGTAATTATGATAAGTAATCTTTTTGAAATATTGTATAAATACCTTGCTTCTAAAAAAAGGGAAGCAGTACAATGGCCCTGAAATTCCAACATTCCCGGGCCCGTACGAAGTTTGTACGGACCCAGGAAGGCATTGGAAAAGCCGGTTTTCGGCACGCAATGTGCATGCACTGAAAACCGCTTTTCCGATCTGTCAAGTTTCTGGCTTGACAGATCATCCGCAGAGCGGGAGCGAGGACATTTGTAAGTGTAAATTTCCAATATTTACGCACACAAATGTCCTCAAAAATCTTGCGCCTGAAAAGGAAGGCGCATTGCCTGCTTTTAAAAAGCACAAAAACATAAAATATGTTTTCATAACTTTATTTTTATATCATTAAAAAACCCTCCCCACAATGGTAAGTTTATTTTAAAACATTGAAAAAAATATATATTTTCCCGATTTTTTTAAAGACATTCATAACTTTAATTTTAAATGAATGTAGTGTATATTTCCTATTTTTTTTTATTAGTGTTTTGGGTGTTTGTGGCTGTGTTTTGGGTGTTTGGGGCTATTTCTCAATCAATGTAATAGGAGTTAGGACCTTAAGGAACTCCTATTACTAGAATACTTTGGCTGCCCAGAGTCATGTGACTCCAGCCCCAGGCCTTCGCACGTCCCGACATGAACGCGCTGCAACTCACAGTCAGGAGAAGCCTCAGCATCAGAAAGTCAAACTTGGGCTTAAGGTAGGTGCGTATTTTTTCTCTAAAATGCCCACGGGAAGGACAAAACAGAATTTCAGGGCCAATGTATGCACCTGTGAGGATGCTCACAAGTTTTTTAGAGCTGTTGCATTGTGAGTGGCTTAGCCAATCATATGATGTTCACAAGACTCAATAAAACTCCAGTCAGTTGGGTCTAGGACATTCATGATGAGGTATGCAGTTGTGAGCCTAGTGGAAGAACTGTTAATGTGATTGCTATCAAGAACTAGTTGGTTTATTAACAATGTGTTGCTATGAATTCTTAAGCAAAGAACCCACAATGCAAATACATTACAGGCGGGGCCCTCACAGGCTCCAAAACCCAGAGGATGACCGCCAAATAAAGTACCTAAGAAGTTAGAGCAGGGAAGTGAGCAGCCTACCTCTATCTCTGCTGAAGCCACAGGGGTGCTAACGGGGCACAAATGAGTTTGCTACCAGGCATGGCGCTGTCACGACTCCTGCCATATTGTATAGTGGCGCGCTACAGCTTTGCACCCCGATCTCCAAATGCCCAGAGATCATGACGTCATAGTTGCACACATCGTCCCATTAGCGACCCGGCCCCAAAATGGACTTTTGCCCCCTGCAGCAGTGCTGGCCACAGACACTGGCAGCTGCAGGAGGCGCTTCTTGGGCGGGCGGAAATTAAAGGCGAGGTGGCCGAGTCAAAAACATTTAAAAAAACTATTTCTGATCCAGTTTCTTTGCATGGTCCTGGCCGTGATTGCTCAGCCTGGCACTCTGCTTTAGTCCCGGGCTGATCATGAGGCATCCCCACTCCCTACTCGTCCAGGTAGGGCCCTTTTTCTTATACAGAGTTGGCAGCGTGGGCCCTTTCCTTTAAGTGAGGGAAGGCCCCTTGGACGCGGTAGCGCTGCGCGGCCCAGTGCGTAGTACTGCGTAGGTGTCCGCCCTGTTACCGCCTTGATTTAGCACTCCACTTCCTTCCGGGGGTGGTAACTCAAATTTTGGGAAAGGGGCGGGACAACTGTGCCTGGTGCTAAGTCTCGCGCTTCCTGATTATTACTGCCCCCAATGGGACGATACTGAATTTTCCCCAGTAATTTTTTGCAAATAACTTGAATTATCCAAAAAGCTTTAAAAATAACAGCACCCAGTACCTTATCTAGATCAGACGAACTGTCTAGGTGAAGTCTACGGAGGAGAAGGGTTGTGCTGCTGAGGTAGTTCACCTGCCTGGGTGAATAATATGATCCTCTCTCCACCGGTTCACTGCAGACCTCACCATGCCCTGTTCGGTTGGAAACTTTGTTTTTGCCCCTTCTTGTTGGAGACAAACAGCCCTTCCACCCCATTTAATAAATATCAGCAATTGCAATAAAATGGCACAGCAACCTTTATAAAAGCAATTTGAATTCAAATTATCCAACTGTTCAAATTAAGTGACTTCAAATTAACAGAAATAGATCATACATCTGAAATAGTAACTTTTCCTTGCTCCCTACAAACTGCTGTGCATTTGCAGCATTTTTGGTTTGATTTCTGTCTCACATAATAGAAACATAGAAACATAGAAAATAGGTGCAGGAGCAGGCCATTCAGCCCTTCTAGCCTGCACCGCCATTCAATGAGTTCATGGCTGAACATGAAACTTCAGTACCCCCTTCCTGCTTTCTCGCCATAACCCTTGATCCCCCGAGTAGTAAGGACTTCATCTAACTCCCTTTTGAATATATTTAGTGAATTGGCCTCAACTACTTTCTGTGGTAGAGAATTCCACAGGTTCACCACTCTCTGGGTGAAGAAGTTTCTCCTCATCTCGGTCCTAAATGGCTTACCCCTTATCCTCAGACTGTGACCCCTGGTTCTGGACTTCCCCAACATTGGGAACATTCTTTCTGCATCTAACCTGTCTAAACCCGTCAGAATTTTAAACGTTTCTATGAGGTCCCCTCTCATTCTTCTGAACTCCAGTGAATACAAGCCCAGTTGATCCAATCTTTCTTGATAGGTCAGTCCCGCCATCCCGGGAATCAGTCTGGTGAACCTTCGCTGCACTCCCTCAATAGCAAGAATGTCCTTCCTCAAGTTAGGAGACCAAAACTGTACACAATACTCCAGGTGTGGCCTCACCAAGGCCCTGTACAACTGTAGCAACACCTCCCTGCCCCTGTATTCAAATCCCCTCGCTATGAAGGCCAACATGCCATTTGCTTTCTTAACCGCCTGCTGTACCTGCATGCTAACCTTCAATGACTGATGTACCATGACACCCAGGTCTCGTTGCACCTTCCCTTTTCCTAATCTGTCACCATTCAGATAATAGTCTGTCTCTCTGTTTTTACCACCAAAGTGGATAACCTCACATTTATCCACATTATACTTCATCTGCCATGCATTTACCCACTCTCCTAACCTATCCAAGTCACTCTGCAGCCTAATAGCATCCTCCTCGCAGCTCACACTGCCACCCAACTTAGTATCATCCGCAAATTTGGAGATACTGCATTTAATCCCCTCGTCTAAATCATTAATGTACAATGTAAACAGCTGGGGCCCCAGCACAGAACCTTGCGGCACTCCACTAGTCACTGCCTGCCATTCTGAAAAGTACCCGTTTACTCCTACTCTTTGCTTCCTGTCTGACAACCAGTTCTCAATCCACGTCAGCACACTACCCCCAATCCCATGTGCTTTAACTTTGCACATTAATCTCTTGTGTGGGACCTTGTCGAAAGCCTTCTGAAAGTCCAAATATACCACATCAACTGGTTCTCCTTTGTCCACTTTACTGGAAACATCCTCAAAAAATTCCAGAAGATTTGTCAAGCATGATTTCCCTTTCACAAATCCATGCTGACTTGGACCTATCATGTCACCATTTTCCAGATGCACTGCTATGACATCCTTAATAATTGATTCCATCATTTTACCCACTACTGAGGTCAGGCTGACCGGTCTATAATTCCCTGTTTTCTCTCTCCCTCCTTTTTTAAAAAGTGGGGTTACATTGGCTACCCTCCACTCCATAGGAACTGATCCAGAGTCAATGGAATGTTGGAAAATGACTGTCAATGCATCCGCTATTTCCAAGGCCACCTCCTTAAGTACTCTAGGATGCAGTCCATCAGGCCCTGGGGATTTATCGGCCTTCAATCCCATCAATTTCCCCAACACAATTTCCCCACTAATAAAGATTTCCCTCAGTTCCTCCTCCTTACTAGACCCTCTGACCCCTTTTATATCCGGAAGGTTGTTTGTATCCTCCTTAGTGAATACCGAACCAAAGTACTTGTTCAATTGGTCTGCAATTTCTTTGTTCCCCGTTATGACTTCCCCTGATTCTGACTGCAGGGGACTAACGTTTGTCTTCACCAACCTTTTTCTCTTTACATACCTATAAAATATGGTGCAAAGTGTTTTACAGCCTTTGTATATATAAAAATACACTTGATCCACTTACTTTTTTTGCACAGCTCTCCTTTCCTGTCATATGATTTTACTTTAACACAATATTGTAAAAAATAAAAACCTCTTTCTGCCAACTGTTGTGGACACATGTGTGAAAACTCAGTTACAGAAAAAATAGCTAAATAACAAACTTTGACCTAAGGAGTAGAAGTTAGGAACTTAAACATTAAAATTACATAATAATAGCAGAACACTAACAGACCCTATCTACTTTCTCCTGCCCATTGTTATTAGAGAACTATTGCCGGGCAGAAAGCAGGTATCAGGAATTCATGTGTGGCAAGGAGAGCAACACCAATTAGAACCATCTTTATGAAATAGCACTTCCAGAAAATCGCTGAAAAATTGTGGGTAGAGTGCTTGTGATTACCTGCTATGTGCTCCTGGGGGTGAGGCACACTGCTCAGAGCATGGGGTAGACTATCCATAACTTTTGCATCGCTACCGCCCACTTAATGTCCATTTTAACGCTGAGATGAGGTATACCGCCCAGATATCGCCCATTTAGCCAAAAAATGGAAACTTACGCCCATTTATCGGCCAGCGTTACTTTCAGCATATAGTTAACGCCGAGAATTAATAATACCGTCTGTCCATTTTTTGGGGCCGTAATCGTCAGAAAAATGGAAACGAACGCCCATAATATCGCCGAGCATTACTTTCGGCATCTCGTCCACATACCGCTGAAAATATCGCTCGCCGAAACGAACGCTGAGAAAAAGCTGCTCTCACCTGACTTTAACTCAGCGATATGGATGCCATTTTGTAAATCAGAGGACTTTTCATATAAAAAGCTACTTTAACTTCTGGGAAGTTTTGATGTACTCTGGAGTTATTTTAAGGTGATTTGAACATCTGAACAAACATCTTATCATACTGTGGACGAATTGAATTTATTTTATTTGTTTTAGTAGGTAAGTTTATTGTTTGTGAACAATAGGTATAATACTGATAGTTATTGTAATGGGGCCTGTAATTTCTCAGCCTGTCTTGATGACTACGCACATGTTGCAGACTAAAGATGGCAGAAAGTATATTGAAGAGCATTATGTGTCCAATCAAAGAGGTGGCAGACTGAGGAGGAGGACAACGAGAACTTGCACCCGACTCACTTGCAGGGAGAATCTGTCTTTTCTGAGAAAATGCACAACAGTGTTATGTTAAATAAAATAAATTTAATGATAATTTGTATTAATTCAGACTTATAACTTTAAAAAACGCCCCACCCCCACCCAACAAATTTATAACATTTATATCATTTATTACATTTTTAACATTTCGAATAACTAACACAAATAACACAAATGCAAAAAAAAAGGAACGCCCCCCCCCCCTTCCCCCAAACTCCCAACATTTATTCACTAGCAACAAAAGCAAGATCAATACTGTCACAGCTCCAACTCCTGCAGCCATGCACCTCACTTTCCTTTCCCTCCCCCGCATCTTCTCCCCACCTCTACCCCCTCCCCTTCCCGACTCCAAGCCGCCTTGCCGCAGTGCTCCTCAGGCGCTGCTTCATTGGCAGGAGGGGATGAAGGCAGATCCGCTGGTTGGCCGGATGCTGGAGAGGATGTTCCCGTGGTGGGAACGTCCTCCGAACCAGAAGCAAGAGCTTCCTCCTGGCTCGCATGTGTCGTTGGCAATGGGGGTGCAGCACCTTGGGGTTCAGTGCCGCATTCCGGGAAGACTGGTAGCCCTCTGACACCAGTGTTCCTGGCTATCACCTCCAGGGCCACTGTCACCCACGGCATGTTCTCCGTCATGGTCGCAGATATTGTGCCTCCCATTGTCTGGAGGATCTACTGACCTATATCAACACTCCTCCTGGACAAATGAACCATGTCCCCGCTGATCTGCTGATCGTGGAACTGTCCTGCTGTGTCGAACCAACCTCCGTGGGGTTAGCGCCGGCATGGACACACTTGGGGTGTGCTGCGGCAAAGTGCTTGGGCCAACTACCTCCACAGTGGAGGAGGACATGGCTGCAGGAGCATTAAATGTAATGAGTGTGCTGCATATGGAGCTTGTTGCTGCAGGCTCCTTCAACTCCTCACTGTCGTCAGTGGAGAGGCCAACCTGCAGCTCAACGAGTGATATTTGGGGCTCCTCACCAGCCGAAGCACGATCCACTGCAGACGCCGCCGCTGGATCATCACCTTGCCCTCGGTGCCATTGGCAGTGGCTGTGCTCTTGGCTAAGTTACAAAACATAAGTGAGGTAATTAGAGGAGAAGGGGGTGCTAGGATCACAGGGTGATTCAAATGCTGCACACAGCATATGCAAGAGAACAGCACTACCACTATCAAAATAATCACAGACATCACATTTAATGAACATAATCAAATTCTGCACTACCATGATTTTCATGAGGCCATCATTAATGACATAATACTTTCATCAATCATCTATTGTATGGATATGAGTGGGTGTGGCATCTATTGACTTTACATCATGCAATGGTGTATACTTTACTCACATGGCATAACATCTGGTTCTGCTGCTGCACATGTGGCTGATCGGGAGTGGATCCACACTAGTGCCAGCACCTGCTCCTCAAGGTCAGTCAGCTCACACATGACTGGTGGGCCACCACTCGTGCGCCGCTGCTCGGCCTGATTCTTCGAAAGCTTCGTCTGCAAAAGGTAACAACAGAACGACATGCCATAAGATCATTGCATAAGATCATTGCTAGGTACTGTCACAGATACTGATACAACACATAACCGACAAGTTATAATTATTATCATTATTAACCTAAAGATGTACACTGTAAATGTAAGATTTGAGTAAAACATTACCGGTCTAACTGCAATAAATCAGATCTGAATTTATTGACTCATTACACTTACAATTCCAATTATATAAATATATAAGTAAATGTAAATAAATGTAATACTTTCTCTGCCGGAGCCGACAAGGTCGTTCCAGCGCTTGCGGCACTGGTTGCCCTCATGCACCTTGTGAGTTACCGATGAGACCACCTCAGCGATTTCTGCCCAAATATTCTGATACACCTTCAGGGTGGGCTTCCCTCACCCACCTTGGGTCAGTTGACCCCAACGTGACTCCACCTCATGCAGGAGGGCAGCATTTGCCTCGTTGGAGAATCTCCAAGCTCTTTTAGTATTCCTATCTCCAATTCCTCTCCAACCTCACTGCTCTCACCAGCCTCCTCCACCTCCACATTGTGCTCTCTCGCCTCCTCCATGCCTTCCATTTTATTTTTTTCCCGTTATTTCTGTCACACCAAACTAAATACTGCTATATTTTATACTCCTCACAAAAATCGTTCCAAACTCACACAACAGCCAAACAAACCATAAAGACCCAGACAACAAACCCACACACACTTTCTCTTCCTCTCTCTCTCTTTCCTCTTGTGCGCATGTATTGATGACCCCTGACCTCCTGAAACGCAGGAAAAGACCATTGCAATGAATGTCGACATTTTACGACAGAAGAAAAAAAACATTAACGCCCATTTCACATCATAATCCGGCGATCACAAAACTCACAATAAATGCCAATTTTGGGGTGATCTGCACAATAATAGAAAGTCTAGCCCCATATCTTTACATATTAGGGCATTACCGCCATTCTCATGACCTCAGCATGGATACACATCACACCTCTTCCAAGAATGGTTCCAACAGATGGAAGTGCAATGCTTTAGCAACAATTACTGCCCTTTCTGCAGCTCAATTATCATCATCATAGGCAGTCCCTCGAAATTGAGGAAGACTTGCTTCCACTCTAAAAGTGAGTTCTCAGGTGACTGTACAATCCAATATGGGAATTACAGTCTCTGTCACAGGTGGGAAAGATAGTGGTTGAAGGAAAGGGTGGGTGGAGAGTCTGGATTGCCTCATGCTCCTTCTGCTGTCTGCGCTTGGTTTCTACATGCTCTCGCCTGAGGAAGAGAGTTTTTTAAGACTGGGACCTCAAATCTGGCACTAAGCTTATGGTCTACAGCGCAGTAGTGATACCCGCCCTCCTACTATATGGCTCAGAGACATGGACTATATACAGTAGACACCTCAAAGCGCTGGAGAAGTATCACCAGCGCTGCCTCTGCAACATCCTGCAAATCCACTGGGAGGATAGATGCACCAACGTCAGTGTTCTCAATCAGGCCAACATCAATTATTATAGACATTAGTGAACAATTGAAAATGCCTTTATGTCCATAACACAATCTCCAAGTTGATGAACTCTTAAAACACACAGGTTTAGAAGCATATTTTATTATGTCATTGTAACTACCTTATTAATGTACCAGCATGTTCATATGTTTTGCTATGAATTATCGTTACTCCACACTACTAGAAATGTTGCATTTTTTTAATAATGGAGCACATTAATTTCACATAGAAAAGGTTTATCTGTCTTCTAATAATTTGATATGTTTTCGTTTTTAAAAACTATTATCAATTACTTTAGCATCTCCTTACACAAATTAATCATCTCTCCAGTGTTGTGCCTGGTGCATTAAAAAGAATTTTCACAAAAGCAGTTAACAGTGCAATACATTACGGCCTGGATTTTGCGGTCAGCGGCAAAGTGACGGTGCTGGTCACTGATTTTGAAGAAAGCTGCCCACACGCAATCTCTGTAGCATCGATTTCACCTTTCCCAATGTTAATTTGATTCTGGTGCCAAGTCTAATGAATCTCCAGTGTCCAGCAACAGCAACAGTGATGTTATTGAAGAATTCTCTCAGACAACAAACCAGGAAGTAAAATGCACTAATTATCCTTCACTTTTTAATCATTTTAAAGAACAAAATAAAAATTAGGACATATACATGGGATTAAGGTAGAAGCTGAAATATCATAAACAAACTTTAAAAACAGTTATGTTAAAAACCATGGAAATTTGATCATAATGAAAAAGTTATAAATTCTAATTATAAAAATTATTTTTAAAAAATCATTAAAAAAATTGACATTCCACAAATAAAGTGATTTTTTTCAGGGCCAGGATGGTTGTTCAGCAGTACTTATGACTCAGCATGTCATTAAAACCCCAGTTACATTTCATTGGACAAGGCTTAACTTTTTTTTTAACAGCAACATTACAGCATAAAAAGGGAAGTTCTCGTCAGTTCAATGATTTCAATTGATTGCCATCTGTGGGCCCTTCAACAACGTGCCCTGTGGAGGAGCAGGGAATGAATGACTTCTTGATTTCCGCGTTTAATTGCTCTGTAAGTGGTTTTGCCCCTTGGTGGTTTTGAATCACCCCGCTTACAACAGTTCTAGACACCAGAATTATAGTGGTGGTGAACAGAAATACAGTTACAGCCAGATCTTTCAGTCTCAACCGTCACAATGCTTTTATTCAAGTTAAAGCACACACCTGCACCCAGTAAAACACACCCTTGTGGTGTAAAACAAACAAACACAGTACAACACACAACCCTGGCCCATCTGAACAGGCCCCTAATGTGAAGTACCCATGACTAAAACACCCCTGCTCGGATTCAAAAGTAAAACCCTAAAGGCTTGGTTGGGACACACGACACCCTTTCACACTATGCAGTGATCTTAAAAGATGTGTGGGCTGGGATAAATGTTCACCAATTACCCCTCTGGCTCACTCGCTGCTTCTCCCGATGAGACGTATCTTCTGGTTCTGTACCAATCTGTGGTATTCAAGTCCAGTCAAGGTCAGCTTCCCAGTCGAAATAGCAAGGCTCTCTTTGCTCGTGGATGGTGTTTCTTCTCTCCATCCCAGACGGAGTGCTCAGTCCTTGTACGTTGAACAAAGTGAGTAAGCATTGAAGAGGAGAGAGCGAGAGAGAGACAGATGGATGCAAACTGCCACTCTTATACCTGCAAAAATGCTTCTTCTCGTGCCAAATGTTCAACTGTCCTTTTGCCTGAGGCAGTGCAACTGAAAGAACAAAATCAATGTCTTCAGCCTGTTCCTTTGTTACTGGCTGTTTCCTCGATAAGGCTCCAATCAGTCTGTGTGGTTGAATAGTTTGTGTCATGAGCACCAACCAATCTTGTTGATCTCTCACTGATTGCATGACAAAGGGGCCCGCCCATCAAATATTCCTGCCATTTCAGCCATTGATTCATTCCTGTCTACCTGATGTGTATTCCTGTGGAACATGTTTGGACCAGTCCCAACTCAGGCTGCTCTGCTTCTCTGCAGTTACAGAAAATGTGTCCAAGCAATGTCCAAAACTTAAGTCCAAAGGTATGTTTTCGCCGAATTCTTACAGCGCATGTGTGGACGTCAGAAGCTGCTGACAGTTTCACAGTTGGAATGATGGCAAACGCTGACAGTTTCGCTGTCATTACAACCGCAAATTCTGGACCATTATAATAAGCTGTCAAATGCTGCATGTGCTGCCTTGTACAATTGAAAAGCTGTACATGTTTACTTCGCTGCACTTTACCTACAGTGCAAAGTATTGAAACACATTGATATTCAATTAAAAAAAAAAGATTTGTCACAATAGATAGTATGCCCCATTTTGTTACTCATTTTAGATAGATTTCCTTCCTTCTGTGTTTATTTCTCTTTTACACAAAGGTCTCAGAGGTTGACTCTGAAAGGTTGAGTAAGCAAACTGGTAATGACTAGGTTTAAACTAGGAATCCACAGATGAATGACTCTACCACTGGATGGTTGGAGTGCCTTTTCTTATACTACATCAATTTAATTTTATTTAAACTGTTTACTTATAAGAATACAGTTGGGTTTGGAGCAAGGGGCAGCACCAAGGACATCTGTAGTGCAGACACTGATGGCAAAGGCCATTATGTTAGTATGGATTACTCCTGAATGCTCAGAGTGAAGCCACAAAGGTCTTCAGCAGCAGTGTGAGCTTTTTCTTGGACAGGTTATCAAATCAGCTTGAATGAACGGAGAGAGCTACGCATATAGCTTCAGCAATATCATAGCTGCAATGGCTCTGCTCCAACACAGATTACCTAGTACAGTTAAACAGAGGCATCCAGCTGGGTTGGATGAAATTTATATGGATGCCATTTCTGTTTCTCACAATGGAAAGCCTGCCACTACAGATCTCCCCCTCCCTCATCTCTGAAGACTTTAAAAGACCCGGTAAGCAGACAGGACCAGGCTAAATGTATGACGATAAAAGTGCCACAGCCTGAAGCAGACCCCTCAGGGGGACGTAGATCGAAAGTATTCTCAATCCCAAGTGCTTCTTGTGGAAATGCAGTTGCAAAAGTGAAAGTGAAAGAAAGTAAAAGAATGGAAACAAAATAAAACATGAAAATTATAAGGAAATTCAAAGAGGGAAAGTGATGGATAAATTAAATAGGAGCGTGTGCAAGGAGAGAAGAGTCAAAGGGATGGATCAAGCAATAAAGGATTGAAGTAATCAACAAGAAAACAAATAGACAGAAATTTTATAGAGCGAGGAAGATACTTAAAGGACAATATTTAATTTGATCCTGCGCCACTGATAAGTTGCCTGCTGTGTACAAGGCCCTATCAGAAAATTGTTTGTGCATCGGGGTCTCAGAAAATTTCACCCGTAGGCCTCACAATGGACTTGCACTTGCCCAACTTGTTTAATATGGGAAAAAATATAGGGGGAGCACCCTATGTTCAGCTCTATGTGGGTAAAGAGAATGTCCCATGTGCCTTTCATTTAAAGATAGCAGTTGGGCTTCTAAATGAAATGTCATATGTACAGACATATGAGGCTGAACTCTGCGAAAAAGAAACAGAAAAAAGGACTCTAGCTGCCTTTGAATTCATTATTGCTACAAGTTATTGTTACAAATTAAATTCAGATATGCCCAGGGATTCTAGTGGACCATCAAAGAACATTTTCAATTGCAGCCAAACCCTAATTCTGGACTGGGAACTGTATTAGCATGATCCACAGGGGATAAAACAAAGCAACGTCTTCTTGCACCAGTAGTCTAACCACTTTTGTCAGGCTTGACACCCGCATGTTCAACCACACACACACACTGTGGTTTAACATAACTTCCCCCACTGCTAAGAGAAGTTATTTTTCCAATTGTATAGTATAAACAATTAGTGACAGCAGAACAATTAAACTTTGGAAGATTATAAATAGATTTACCAATTACATGCAGACCATGATTAGCCTTATTTGTAAGAATAACTGCAGCATAAAATGGCAGTGCCAAATACAGAGCTCCATTTTGAACCCCAATTCAGTATCTTTGCAATCTATGAAACATTAAACAGGAAATACAAAGAGGTATATTGTGGTTTTGCAATCTCTATCTTAACATGTTTTTAGATGTAATAATGAATTAAACATTAATGGTACATTAATAGTTTTTGTTAAGTGCAACCATTTACACATTGTGTTGTAGAGCTTGTACTATTACATGCAATCGCTTACTTAGTTTCTGGACATATATTTGAAAAATAGTGATATGCTTTGTAAATGTAAAAAGTCCAACAAATTTGAATGTCAGCTCACATATCTCAGAAAACACTATAAAAAATTGTACATAGAATATACGACACAGAAACAGGCCATTTGGCCCAACCAGTTCATGCTGACGTTTATGCTCCACCTGAGCCTCCATCCGTCTTTCCTCATCTAAATCTATCAGCATAACCCTCTACTGCCTTCTCCATCATTTGGCAAGTTTATTAATGTCCTCCTTAATTTGTTGCAGTCCTCCTCGGTATTGACTATTCCCCCAATTTGGTGTCATCCGCAAATTTAGAAATTGTCTTTTTGATTCCAAGGTCTAAGTCGTTAATATAAATTGTGAACAACAATGGTCCCAGCACTAATCCTTGTGTATCACCACTACCCACCTTCTGCCACTGTGAATAGTTACCTTTTCCCCTAGCTATCCATCCTGCTACTTGTCCCCTGACTCCCCATTCTTTGACCTTGTTCATCAGTCTATTATGGGGTACCTTATCGAAGGCCTTTTGAAAATCTAGATAAATTACACCTACTGCATTACCATTGTCTACTCTCTGTTACCTCCCCAAAAAATTCAATGAGGTTGGTCAAGCAAGACTTTCCCTTTTGAAATACATGCTGACTATTCATTACATTATATTTTCAGTTTCTAGATGTTCTTCCATTTTCTCCTTTAGTAGGGATTCCATTATTTTTCCTACCACCGATGTTAAGCTGACTGGTCTATAATTCCCTGGACATGTTCTATCCCCTTTCTTATAGGTATTACTTAAGCTAATGTACTGCATTTCCATTTTTATAGTAATGTCCTTATAGTAGCTGGAATATTGACACAAATTATATCAGCATTAAAATAGTATCTTCTCAGTGATCTATGATTTGTAGCTGGAAAGGAATCATTCTCCACTTTTGTTTTCCAAAAATCTCCATAGCATCAATTTTAACATGCAAGTACTGTTTGCAGTTGAAAGTAATAGGTGTAACTATTAACCAAAGATTACAGAATCAACAAAATGGCCAAAGCAAAATGCCAAGGCATGATTGCACATTTTAATGTAATTGTTTATCTTAAAGCCCAATGGTTACAGTTACTACTATAAAAATTCAAAAATCTGAACTATCTTTTAAAACAGCAAACCTTTCCACTCTGGTATCTAGGGTTTGTTATGCTGGTGATGAAAATAAGAAAATGAACAAGTAATTCAAGGAGACTGGTTTTCACATTTACAAATGTACAGGTAACATTTTGTATTCATCATGCAACATTGTGTGACAGTTGTTTTTTGTGGTTTCTCCTCAACAAAGCTTGGAAACCACATAACTTTCCACTAGATGCCTATTCAGTCTTCAACAAGCAGAAAAACGAACATTTCTGTTTATCACTCCTTCGATCTTGCACACACTGTCATCTCTCAGCATCACCTAAATTTAGCTGTGTGCTAAAGTAAACATCACCAAAACCAGAAAGCTAAGACGCCCAGTTGTTTGTCACCATTTTTGTGTCTCATAATACCGTGGAATATTCTGGTCCTGAAATTGTTCAGGACACGATCTATTAGTTAAATAGAGATCACGATGCCTGTCGGTAACCACCGCTACTGATCTTGTCACAGAATGCAGTGTTGCAAAAATAAGCTCAACAAGCGGGTTAATGCTTTTGTGTGCATGGTTATAATTAAACTCTACTTCATTATGTAGGTTTGTACAAGTATCACAAACCACAGATTAACACAACATCCTGGTCACTAAAAAAGAGCTTGCACCTGCTCAATTAATGCAAGTACACACAAATTATGTAGAATGTCAGAGTTAAGCATTGAGTCAAGGAATCGAGCACGAATGAGCATTATTGTATTTGTGCATCATGGACTATCTGCATGTTAAGTGGTGGAAATCTTTAGGATTGATGTAGACATTTGAGGATGGCTATATCTCAATGTGAACACAGTCAATCATACAAGAAACTGTTAGAAATCTTGCTAGTGTATAGAATGTCTATATCTTTTATGATCACTCTCCCTTTCTCTGTAACCTCCTCCAGCCTTACAACCCTCAGACCTTTGCGCTCCTCAAATTCCGGCATTGATTGCGATTTCCCGATTTTAATCTGTGCACCATTGGCAGCCGTGCATTCAACTGCCTAAGCCCTAAGCTTTGGAATTCTCTCCCTAAACCTCTCCGTCTCTCTACATCTTTCTCTTCCTTTAAGATGTTCCTTAAAACCTACCTCTTTTCTGTCCTAATATCTCCTTATGTGTCTCGGCGTCAAATGTTGTTTGATAAGGCTGCTGTGAAATCCTTTTGGATGTTTTACTACGTTATAGGCACTATATAAATGCAAGTTTTTGTTAATCTCATCTTTTGGAAATATTAATAAAGTGTGAACTCAGCCTGGATGCTAAAAATCACCTCTTGACAGCATAATCTTTGACAGAAACTTGGGGCCCAAGTTTCCCCAGGAGTTGCTCCTATTTTTTTGGAGCAACTATTTTTTTGGAGTATCTTAAAGTTACAATTCTCCCCATTTAGTTTGCTCCAGTTTAAGTGAGTTAGTTCAGTTTCTTTTTAGTTCAGTTTTTTTTTCCAAAAGGGGTCGTTATCAGACTTATGCCTGTTTTGGCCATTTAAGCAAGTTTAGCCAGCGAAAAGTTACTCCAAACTAACTTAGGCCAGTGTATGTGTCCACTTTTGTATGCTCAGAAAAACCTTGGAGACTTAAGAAATCAGCGGAGGTAGCCAGAGATATGGGGGGGGGGGGGGGTGGAGGAAGTGAGAGGTGGTGCTTGTCCAACAGTTACAAGTATACTTGCAGTTCATAGTCTTGTATTACAACAAAGAGAGCAACTATGCCAAAAATTCCAAAGAATACAAAATACAAACAATCTTTAAAAATATATCAAAGAATTTCCTCCTGCAATCACTCCTATGCTATCCACAAGGAAATAAATGCCCGAGGAAGAATAATTGACTCTGCTAATGTTACCCTTGGCAATAATCAAAAAGATTTGCATTTCATTAAAATTTTGTAATATAGAAATTCCTCAATACACATTTAATTGTTGCCCCTAAATACATATGGAGATGAATGTGCTGTGCTGATGGACAGGAGTAAGCCCCCATCTGACTATATCACTATAATGTTCTGAAAAGTAAATTTGCTAATTAACTGTTGACATGCCTAATCACAACCGACTATCTCAGCCAGTTCCTCTGAACGTACGTCTTGGATTACAAGCTTACTGCTTCATGCATTGCTAAATCAGACGTGCTTCAGAACTGCCCCTCCTTTACCATATTGATTGCTTTTACAGAATCCTAGGTAAACAACACAAATCTACACGCAACAGGTAGGTGGAGATAAAAGCTGCATAAAGTACTTTAAAACAATAACAATTTAAACATCCAGTAACACAGGATCTTTACACATCTTTGTAGAGTTTATCAAATTATTTGAAGCTATCTGCACAACAATACATTTTTAGCTTTGTCATTGTAAACTCCAACATAGAAACATAGAAAATAGGTGCAGGAGTAGGCTATTCGGCCCTTCAAGCCTGCACCACCATTCAATATGATCATGGCTGATCATTCACCTCAGTACCCCTTTCCCACTTTCTCTCCATACCCCTTGATCCCTTTAGCTGTAAGGGCCATATCTAATTCCCTCTTGAATATATCCAATGAACTGGCATCAATGACTCTCTGCGGCAGGGAATTCCACAGGTTAACAACTCTCTGAGTGAAGAAGTTCCTCCTCATCTCAGTCCTAAATGGCCTACCCCTTATCCTAAGACTGTGTCCCCTCGTTCTGGACTTCCCCAACATCTGGAACATTCTTCCCGCATCTAACCTGTCCTGTCCCGTCAGAATCTTATACGTTTCTATGAGATTCCCTCTCATCCTTCTAAACTCCAGTGTATAAAGGCCCAGTTGATTCAGTCTCTCCTCATATGTTAGTCCCACCATCCCTGGAATCAGTCTGGTGAACCTTCGCTGCACTCCCTCAATAGCAAGAACGTCCTTCTTCCTCAGATCAGAACTGGCTGAGCCACTGTGAGAAAGCTCATTGTAATTGCTTCTTCAGAAATTTATGCAAAAACATACAACTCCATGGGGTGGGAAAAACAGACACATGTTTATGAACAAGCCCATCCCTTTTAAAATAATCTCAACCCCAGAAACCCATCTTTTCCCCATACCCTTCAATCATTTTCGCTCCAGAAATTTACCTTAAACTCATTTATATTATTACTCTTTATTGTTTTCTCTCTCTCTCGAGCAACTTCTCCCACAACGTCATTACTCTGTGTAAATAAATGCTCACTGACTTCCCTCCTTGTTCCATGATACAATAATAAGGCATGGATTCGGGATAGTGCAGGCTTGATGATTCAAATGGCCCTTTCTCATTCCAGACTTTATGTTCTTTGTATTACTCCCGGCTGAACGCGGCAGGCACTGTTCCTGCAGGTCGTGGCAGGGAACCCATTCGGCCAGGGCTAGGGGCGGCGTGCTTCGGGCCCCTCCCACACAGTCTGTACAGATTCGGGGGTTGGAGCTACTGAACATGTGCGCACACTCTAGCGCGCATGTGCAGAGGTCCCGGCACTGTTTGAGCACAGGGACCTGGCTCCGCCCTCCGCCGCCCCCTCACCCCCTGTGCTGCGCTACGCTTCATCGTTCCAGCTGCAGGGAGAATAGCAAGGTAACTTTAAGGCGGGTTTTTGTTCTAAAAATTCAGCGCACCTGGCAAACTTGGGCACTTGGAAAAGAAATATTCAAGATAGCTGTAACATTCACTGCCAGAGGGAGAGCAGTGAGATTCACAGAAGTAGTGGATGGATCTGGAGCAATCTACTACATAAGAACTAAGAAATAAGAGCAGGAGTAGGCAATTTGGCCCTTCGAGCCTGCTCCGCCATTCAGTAAGATCGTGGTTGATCTTCTACCTCAACTCCACCTTACTGCACTATCTTTATATCCCTTGGTTCCCTTAGTATCCAAAAATCTATCGATTTCTGTCTTGAATATACTTAACGACTGAGCAGCCACAGCTCTCTGAGTTAGAGAATTCCAAAGATTCACAACCCTTTGAGTGAAAAAAAATCTCCTCAGTCCTAAATGGCCGTCCACTTTTCTGAGACTGTGAACCCTAGTTTTAGATTCCCCAGCCAGGGGAAACATCCTCCCAGCATCTACCCTGTCAAGCCCCTTAAGAATCTTATACATTGCAATGAGATCACCCCTCATTCTTCTAAGTTTAGAAAATATAGGTCTAGTCTACTCAATCTCTCTTCTTAGGATGATCCCCCCACCCCAGCAATCAGTCTAGTGAACCTTTGTTCCACTCCCTCTAAGACAAGTGTATCCTTCCTTAGGTAAGGAGACCAAAATTGTAAATACTCCAGTTGTAGTCTCACCAAAACCCTATATAATTGTAGTAAGACTTCTTTACTCTTATACTCCAATCTTTTTGAAAAAAGGCGAACATACTATTTGCTTTCCTAATTACATGCTGTACCTGGATGTTAACTTTCTGTGATTCATGTACAAGAACACCCAGGTCGCTCTGAATACCAACATTTTCCAATCTCTATTCATTTAAAAAATATTCTGCTTTTCTATTTTTCTGACCAAAGTGGATAACTTCACATTTTACATTAAATTCCATCTGCCCTGTTCTTGTCTATTCATTTAACCTGTCTGTATCCCTTTGCAGCCTCTTTGCATCCTCCTCACAACTTATTTTTTCACCTAGCTTCATATCAGCAGAAAATTTGGATACATTACACTGAGTTCCTTCATCTAAGTCAGTCATTGATACAGATTGTGAATAGCTGAGGCCCAAGCAATCCTTGTGGTACCCCACCAGTTACAGCCTGCCAACCTGAAAATGACACATTTATTACTACTGTTTTCTATCTGTTAAGCAATCCTCAATCCATGCTAATATATTACTCCCAATCACATGAGCCCTAATTTTGTGTAATAACCTCTCGTGTGGCACCTTATCGAATGCCTTCGGAAAATCCAAACACACTGCACTCACTGATTCCCCCTTATCTACCCTGCTTTACAACCTCAAAAAATTCTAACAGAATTTCCCTTTCATAAATCCGTATTGACTCTGCCCAATTATATTATGATTTTCTAAGTCCTGTTACCACATCCCTAATAAGAGCTTCTATCATTTTCCTGACTACTGATATCATGCTAACCGGTCTATAGTTCCGTTTTCTCTCTCCCTCCTTTCTTGAATAGCAGAGTTACATTTGCTACTTTCCAATCTGCAGGGAATCTAGGAAATTCTGGAAGATGAAAACCAATGCACCCACTATCTCTGTAAAACCCAAAGTTGTAGGCCATCAGGTCCAGGGGATTTGTTGGCTTTTAATCCCATTAATTTATCCATTACTATTTATTTACTAACACTTATTTCTTTAAATTCCTCATTCTCACTATATCCTTGGTTGCCCACTCTTTCTGGAATGTCTTTTGAATGTTATCCCATGAAGAAAGATACAAAGGGTGAAAAATTTGTGTTCACTAGAAAAATTTCCGGTAGCACCAGCAACTGCAGTTAACGGCTGCTGGAAATGGCTGCAATGCTAAGCGAGTGAAATTGGTGTGATGGGCATGGAGATAGGTGACACATTGCTCACCTTCCGTGCAACGCTGTCCTGGTAGTGTTGCTATAGGGATCCGGGATGAAACTTTTGTCCAGGTGCGGCATTGGAACTTCCCAAAGCTGTAGAGTTCGCAAGGAATTGTGAGCAATGAGGAGGTATGAGAATTAGAGGACTATGCACACTGAAGCAATACAAAATAAAATGAAGTGAATCAATACATTGTCAGCCCTTTCTGCCTTTTAAAAATTATTCAACATTTAAAAGAAGTTCCAAATGTGAATATTCAGCTCTTAAAGCTGAATTACCTTCCGAACCTCAACAAATGGGAAAACTGCCTCAGCACTAACACAAATGGCTCAACAGGTCAGGGAAGGGGCATCGAGAGTCTCGCATGCAACACTCCAGCTTTATGCAGGAGGTCAACACGACAATACAGGTCCTCTGCCCACAAGGGCCAGGACATCCTCCAGAAAAAAGGGTGTGGAAGTACATCACCGAGGCCGTCACAGCCAGCAGTATCACTACCACCATCTGGCTCCCGTGCCCAAAGAAGCTTTATGAACTCAGACTACTGGCCAAGGTCAGTGAATGCATCTTCAAAAGCTGTCTCCTACCACTTGGCACACACACTGCTCAATGCATGAATCTGCCCCCGCCCCAATCACTCACCTATCAATAATCTGCACCCATTCCTAACCTCACCTCACCCCTTTGGAGGAGACAGTGCAGGCCATTCTTGGCAGAGCATGGTAGAGTCCTTGGCCAGCGGCGGGGCTGAAAGGATACACGATCTTGGTATCCTCGTATGTTATCCTCCTTCTGGCATGCACCTCTTGCTTTCCTGCCTTCCTGTCAGCACAACTCCATCCTTGTGCCTTCCTCATTTCACACACCCCAAAAATGCAGCCTGCAGCCTGCCAAGCCAGTGGGTCAACAGGAAGCAGGAAAGGGGTATTGAGGGAATGATCAGCCATGATCTTATTGAATGGTGGTGCAGGCTCGAAGGACCAAATGGCCTACCCCTGCACCTTCTTTCTATGTTTCTATGTTTCTAGGAGAGGAGAGTGAAGAAGAACAAGAACAGAAGATGAATGGTTTGATACTCCCAGCCATCAGCTCCTCAATTTCAACCAGCAAAGAAATTTTCAGTGTCCCCCATTGAAAGTCAGCAGGCTTCCACCAGCTATGCTGCAGCTACTGGGGAAGCACAGAGTGAAATCAGCAGGATACGGCAAAGGCACATACAAGAGTAATTAACAGAATGCATTGGGGGGTGGGGCGAGGGTGGCGGTTAAGTTGATTCCTTGATGTCACATTGGATGGATAGATGTATATAGATAGATTGGAAAGTTTGCTTTGTAGTGGCTTTTATTTCAGCATCATGACCAAGAGGACATTGTGATGGTCAGTAACAGAGGGAAGGTAAGGCGTGGAACTAATGTTGAAAGGGGAATTGGGGTTGTGGTCACTGGGACTGCAGGCGGATAATTTCATCCTGGATATCCCAGCCACAATGGGGCTGTCTGGGATGCATCCTTCTGTCTGCTTCCCCCTCTGCAGCTTCCTCCTCTTTTGTGTGTTCCTTTTCCCTCTGCAAGTGGATGCTGTATATGTGAAATTACAGCATAAAATGCTGGAAATACTCAGTTGGTCAGGCAGCAAGTCGACTTGAGATGTAAACTCTGTTTTTCTCTCCACGGATGTTGCGTGAACTGAATATTTGCAGCATGTTCTGTCTTCTCAAAGGCCTTCATTTACCATCTGACCCCTTTCAAGCATCCAGCAGCACTCCTGCATTTTTAAAAACTTTTCACAAATATTGTAGCAAGTCATTACTTCAATAAAATAAAAAAACTCAGTACAAACCCTGAAATTCAAACTTACCTGAACAAATAAACCATTGAAGAGATCCAGACACCGCCACTGTCAGCCTACTTGCATACCAGATTAACCTGGTGTGCTTAGTACCCAGCGCTGAATTCCACGCTAGGGTTGAAGTTTATGACTTTATGACATATAGTCGGATCCAACAGATTTGGATTACAAGGAGAGTTTCCAGCTTCCAGATTGTTTCTTTCTCACTTTCGTTTTGCCATACTTACCCATAATAAGCTCCATCTGTTTTTCATTGTAATGTATTTGCTTCATGGGCTCTTGCTTAAGAATCCATAGCAACACATTGCTACTAAGAACTAATTGATTTATTAGCAAAAGGTTTAACAATCACACTACACATTACCAGTTCATCCATCAGGCTCACAACCACCTGTTTCATCGTGGATCCCCTGAACCCAACTGGCTGGGGTTTTATGGAGTCTTGTGAACATCACGTGACTGGCTAAGCCACTCTCAACTCAACAGCTCCACCAGTCTTTTGTTGTCAACAGCTCCACCAACCTGTGAGCATACTCACAGGTGCATACATTACAATCATGTGTGCTATTATTGGCTGTTTCATTTGGATAGTGCAACAGTTGGAGTAAAGGGAGCAAGAACAACAGCTTCAGCATCAGCAGCAGCTGTGCCTATTAGACAATAGCAGCTGAGGGGTGGTGCTTGTAGGAGGCCATACCAGCACATGGAGTGTAGAGGCCAAGAGTCACTTTCTTGGATCTATCTGAAGCCACGTCCTGGGGCTGATGCTTTTGGCACTGGCTTTGCAGTGTAGTGGTCCTGGAGATGCCTCCCTTCTTGCACTGGAGCATAAACACTGGCATGCATCTGTTGGGATGAAAGGCCTGTTTCAGTGTGTAAATAGTACATAATACTAGGTATGTAATATCAGGATCTTCAGAGAGAGACATCAGAAAAGCTGGGGAAAGCCGGCTGACTCATTTCTGAGATTCCCCTCCTTATAGCAGTATGGCAGTGAAATTGTGTGGAGAAAATGGAGGGGCTGCCTGTTTCCTAATGCAATCGGCTTGCCAAAATACTTAAAAGAGCAAATAGCACCGTTATACTGTTTGTGCCAGCTTTGCTCTTTTTCCTCAGTGGCCATTTTGAAAGGGAGTAATGGGTGCAGGAGTTCTTAAAGTGCAAAAAAATTTTAATTAAAAAAAAATTGTTTACAGTATATTTATAGTGTAATATTGCTGTTGTTAGATTTTTTTCATGATTATTTTTATTCAGTAGAGTTTTTAAAGTGCCCAAATACAATATCTCATGGTTTAGGTAGTTCAAAATGAAAGGATGTTGAATGTCAGTAAGCTCCAAACTATATCTGCAAATCTTGACCATGCACAATGGTCACTGATACACTTCCTGTGGGTCTGCAGGGTACTACTTGCAGAGCTTTGTCAGATGTAGCAAACACACCTGTAGCGAAATTACAATACAAGGCTGTCACTTCCTTCAACTGTTATGTGTGGATCTTTGCCAGCGAGCACTGCAATATCAGTTAAAGTTCTGTTTGCAGATAAAACAGATGTCTGATATATTGGTTATCATGGCCTACAATTGACACACCTGCCCAATGTCACTGCACTGCTGCATTTCCCAAAATTGTAAAACATGAATTATAGCTGCCATAAAGCCTACCTGAAGTTTGGAATTTGGGTGTAAGTCAGATACATCAAAGTTACACCCAAGGGGTGAAATTTCCTGCGTATTTGGCCCAGTGGCATAATTGGACAAATACCCAGAATAAAAGATCAAGGTAACTCAGGTGCAAATGTGTTACATACAAGCTTATACTATGCTCAAACTTTCTTGAGCTTTTATGCCCATCTATTGATCGCTACACCAAATGCATCCTCGCTCATTATAATGGCTTCTCCCTCATGCTAGACAGCCAAAGATGTAAATTTCCTGCAATTACGCTGGTCCAAAATGAGTGTTAAATGTCACTCTGAATTTCATGCGCGACAGGAAACAAAGTAATTTTTCTTGTGTTTTATTGCGATTATTTTTAACTATTAAAAAAAAAAGTATCCTCACTGAGACCGTTATTTAAGCGTAAATTAACAGCAAAATGGGCACACAAATGGGTGTAACTTCCCAATTACGTCCCCCACAAGTAATTACACTCTTAAATTACAGCAGAATTGCCTGCTGGCAGTTGATGCGCTCGTCCACAAAGCATGTATGTGGTTGTGTCAAAACCAAAACCAAGTAATGTTTTTGGGAATATTTGCAATAAATCACTGAAATAATTGATGTAAGGATTGCTTGGTGTTTGGTTGTCTTGTATAAAAATGGGGAGCTGGTAATGTGCTGATGTTGAGGCTCAGTTTAAAGATCTGATAGCTATCTGATAGCAAGGATTTTACTTACGCCATAGAGAGGTTGTTGAAAGGAAGTAGATTTGATCTGAGACTGCTGCATAATGTTGCTCTATTTATCTGTGAAGATGTGCTGAATGAGTCTGTCTCTCAACTATCTAGAAATACTAGCCACTAACCTTATTCCTGTTCTTCATGAGACGGGTCATCAACATCAGCAGTCGTCTTCGAGCTCTCTGGCATCTTCTGGGTCATTTACATCAGTCCTTTCCTCATTGTAAAGTTGTGAAACACACAATATCCTACCACAATTCGTGAGAATATGCTGGGCACATACAGCAAGGAACCCCTAATTCTATCCAGACACCAGAATCTTTCATTGAGCATCTCAATGGCTTGCTCAATTCTCATCCATTTCTTCATGTATGTTTCATTTTAGCACTCCTCTGCAAAATTGATGGTCTTACAAAGATGTGTCATGAACTGTAGGAATAGCAGATATCCCTTGTCACCCAGCAGCCATCCTATCCTGACCCTACTATTGAAATAGACCTGGGAAACTGTTCAGTCAACATACAGAAACATCATGTCAGTTCCCAGCATGTCCAGAATTTGTGTGCAAGAAGTTGTGTCTGTCATCACAAATGAGATACAGATTTAGGGAATGAAAACTTTTGCATTTCATATAAATATAGTGGTTTATATTTGGGGCAATGTCACATGGGTGCAATAATTAGTTCCTATAATCTTGGGGAATCTGGCAATTCTGAAAAATGTGATGGTCCTCTCATTGTCAAATTGTATAAATTAAGATCCCTGGCAATCAGGGCATTTGTGAACTTGCCTTATAGACGAATGCACAGCAAACTGTCTAAGCCGACAAAAGTCCCCTGTGGCTCCCTGGAATGAACCTGTAGCAATGTTGAAGGCTGTGGTCACTTTCTGTGCCACAATCAAAGCTGTGCATGCTGTGGGACCTTGATTTCCATATCTGGCTTCAGCAACAAACTTTATAACAAAGCTTTATAATTAATGTTCAGCCTCCTGAAATAAGAGTTCCCAGGAAAGGTCTGGGAAAATGTTCCTGGTTCTATATATCCTTCTGAATGGTTAGTGCTGGGATGGTCTGTACATATCAGTTTAGTAGGTTAACAGGTTCTCTGAGAATTGAATAATAAAGTTTCATAAATCATGAGATGAAAACTGTGAATGAAATTTTAAGTGAAAATTGTGTGTTTATTCAGTGGAAAAGCAAGAGCCACAAATTGGCCAAGTCAATCCTTTACTCCCGATAAGCAAGGTTCGGTTCATGAACAAAGCCTTACACAATTTATCTTTATTTCCTTGGTCGAAAAATAATCTGCAACAGATTACAGGAATATTCCATAAATTGTATATTAAGTAATCCTTTAAAAGTAGCTATTCAAGAAATGTTATCAACTGAAAGAACTACTTTTAAACTCTTCGCATTGCTAATTATTTGCAGAAAATATTTGGGATACATGGAGAATATGTGAGATAATCCTTTTGGTTTCCATTTTCTTAATATTTTGGTCAACAATGTAGTGAAAAATTAGTCAACGCCTAAAAATAATTTGCATATGCCAGTAGAGTCAGTTGATGCAATGTCACTTCCACTTTGCTTAGGTTTAACAAGATTCACGAGGGGGAAAGAAATGTGGTTTCCTGTCTGGGAAGCACTGATTACTTCAATTTTATTATTAAAGCAAATTTTAAACCAAATAAGTAAACTGGTTTTGCAGTAGCCATCTCACAGTTCCATACATAGTGCATTATTGAGTATAAACAATTACTGTATAAACATTGTAAAAACATATACAGTGTTAGATTGCACTAGCCAACCATTGTTACCGCAACTTAATGACTAACAAAACTCATATTATAAGTTTTGGTTTGCCAAAACATTAGAAATGAAAGTTCATATGTATTTTATGTTATTTTTCAAGTGAACAAATTCAGGAATTTGCTTTACAGTACTTTTATATGAAATTATACTAAACCTTAATGCCTTCATGCATCAACTTGGAAAATCTTGTGAATTTTGCTACATTAAACTAACAAATGAAAAACTTTATATCATGTTGCCCTCATGTTATTCAGTAACAAAGGGCCCAAGTTTCCACATGATTCGCGCCTGATTTTTAGGAGCAACTGGTGGAGAACGGACTATTTTAGAAATCGCAATTCTCCACATTTTTTTTCCTGTAGTTCTAGTCAGGTAGAACAGTTCTAGTTTGGAACAGAATTTTTTCTTCAAAAGGGGGCGTGTCTGGCCACTGACGCCTGATTTGAAAGTTTCCACAGTGAAAATGTACTCCAAACTAAAGTAGAATGGACCCAGTGAAGATTTTTGTAGAACTGAAAAAACCTGTTCTACACATTAAAAAATCAGGCGCAGGTTACAAATTAGGCGTCCAGAACGAGGTGGGGGGGAAGGGAACTCATTAAATTTGACAATAAATCCTTATTTATACTTCTACAAATATTATACAAATAAATCCAACCTGAATAAACATTTATAAGCCAAGAAAAGATTAAATAAACTATCTTCCTACCTGTGTGAAAGTGCTTCAGCCAGGGAGAATTCTGCAGCCGTTCGTGCCGCTGAGCGGGAGGGGGAGAGAGAGAGAGAGAGAGAGAGAGGGGAGGGAGAGAGAGAGAGGGGGGGAGAGAGAGAGAGGGGGGGGGGAGAGGGAGAGAGAGGGGGAGAGAGAGAGAGGGGAGGGAGAGAGAGAGAGAGAGGGGGGAGGGGGAGAGAGAGAGAGAGGGGGGAGGGGGTGAGAGAGAGAGGGGGGAGAGAGAGAGAGGGAGGGAGGGAGGGGGGGAGAGAGAGAGAGGGAGGGAGGGAGGGAGGGAGAGAGAGAGAGGGGAGGGAGAGGGGAGGGAGGGGGAGAGAGAGGGGAGGGAGGGGGAGAGGGAGGGGGGGTCGGGTTGGGGAACAGGGGGGGTCGGGTCGGGGGGGGGCGCGGGTGTCGTGTCGGGGCGGGGGGGGGGGGAGCGGGTCTTGGGTCTCGGGTCGGGGCGGGGGGGGGGGAGCGGGTGTCGGGTCGGGTCTGATCGGCGGGCGGGGGGAGCGGGTGTCGGGTCGGGTCGGCGGTGGGGGGGGGGGGGGAAGCGGGTATCGGGTCGGGTCTGGTCGGCGGGGGGGGGGAGCGGGTGTGTCGGGTCGAGTCTGGTCAACGGGGGGGGGGGGAGCGGGTGTCGGGTCTTGTCGGGGGTGGGGAGCAGGAGCTGGCCGTGGGAGGAGCCTTCTTCACGCAGCCCGTGAGGCCATTCAGCCAGGGCTAGGGGCTGCGTGCTTCGGGCCCCTCCCACACAGTTCGGCGCCTGGAGCTACTGCACTTGCATGCTGACTGTAGCGCGCATGTGCAGAGGTCCCGGCACTGGCTCCGCCCCCCCCACAGCTCGTGCTGGCTGCGCCGAGAGCCAGAGGACCTGTAAGTAGGTGGAGAATACCGAGGATTTTTTTAGGCGCCGTTTTAGGCGCGAAAAACGGGCGCCCAGCTCGGAGGGGCGCCTGTTTTTTTTCTTGTGGAAACTTGGGCCCAAAGAAACTACTGGCATGTGTTTACATTAAAAACTAACAGATATCCCATGGTGTTGCAGATAGTCTGGGACTTGGAATGTGTTTTTGAAGTTTACCATGGTCCTGATGATGCCAAAAAGCGACAGAAATTTGTTAGTTGCTATAACAGTAAAATTTACTGAATCAATATACCTCATGACTGACACGAGATAAAATGTTATAAAACTATTTTTCTCCCCTCTACTTTCAAGAGTGAATTGAAGTGTTTGCCAAAGCAACCATTGGTGTAGCATTTCCCAGGAAGATTTTCCCAGAATTCTCCCCTAAAAAAAGATGGTTTTGGAGTATGGGGGCAGTTAGATTCTTAAAAATAGTATTCCTGACCTGATCCCGGCAGTTAAATCGAGGTGGGAACTGCTACATCTAGGAGGTAAGTGGCTTTATACCAACATCCTGGATCTAGGGTTCCTATCTAACCCAACCTTGCGATTGGAGACCCCACCATGAGGCTTCTGATCCCCACTATAAGGCCTCCCCGCCACCCCACCAATGATGCTGAGGCCGGCCACACTCCTCCAGTGGCTGGCCCCGATCTTCACTAACCCACTGTCGATACTCTGGCCGAACACCACCCCCCAATCGATCCCCCGCACCCCCCCCTCCTCGATCCACCTCCCCTTTAGATTCTTTCCCCGGACCAAACCCTCCCTCCCTCTCCACACTTGCAAGCCTACCGGCCGCAGCCAGCTACCCTCTCAATCTGGCTGGCTGCGGGTGGGAAATGGAGGCCTCATTTCCAACCTGATTGACTGACCCTGTCTGCATTGTCTGAGCTCTGCATCAAAGCTTCTCATAGTCATTCCCTCTGGCCTTGGCATAAGCACGTGTCTCTCCGTGACACAAAACTATTTAATCTCAAACAACACTGTTGTATAAGAATGTTTATTTAATAGCTTAAAATATATAAACATTGAAAACAAGTTTGTCGTTCTATTAGCAAAACATGAAGTACAGTTGAACAAGTAAATATTTAATGGTGCAAACTGCAAAATCAATTCCTATTATAAAACCTGCATAGCATTAAAAACTGTTGAATAAACAATTGTCTCAGGCACATAACAATAGTATTTGAGCAAAAAAAGAAATACTAGCAAGGGCAATTTTTCCCATCAAGTCACAAAAGACTTACATTTATATAGCACCTTTCACAACCACCGGACGTCTCAAAGCGCTTTACAGCCAATTAAGTACTTTTGAAGTGTAGTCACTGTAGTAACGTGGGAAACAAAACACAGTTGTCAAGATGAAGAAGGAAACTGCTCAGAATGGGATTTATCACCAGTATGTGACTACTGTTGATTTATGAATTTGCGATTCGGACCAAATGGCAGCAGGCCCTGCAGGACACATTCGATCTACTAGTAACAACGTCGGTGTCAATAACGGTATATTTACGTTGTAATGGACAGTTTCATCGTCCCAGTCCTAAACCCCCCAAGCCCTAGCCCCGAATGGCGCGATGTCAACAGCACGATGCGGGTCATGCTCTGGTGTCCATTGTTGCCGTGGCGTCAGGGCTGACGTAGGTCACCCTGCGTTGTCGACGGTCAGTTCGGTCCTGCAGCTGAGAGACTGTCAACAAGGCCAATGATGCGGCCATTGGAAGCGTCCGCTAACAGCCCCGGCGCGAGGGGCTAACGGTCCGGCCGCGTGAGTTTAACGGCCCCGGCGCGAGGGACTAACGGTCCGGCCGCGTGAGTTTAACGGCCCCGGCGCGAGGGGCTAACCCCGGCCGCGTGAGTTTAACGGCCCCGGCGCGAGGGGCTAACCCCGGCCGCGTGAGTTTAACGGCCCCGGCGCGAGGGGCTAACCCCGGCCGCGTGAAACGAACGGTACATTTTTGTTTACTTCCAGTGCGGTTTTCCCAATGACAGATATGCCTTTCGTGTAACTGCACCGCGAATGCTTCTGATTGAGACTCAAGGGGAGAGAGAAAAAAATAACACCTTTTAATCCAGAAAATGATGATTGTTATGTTTGGAAGTGCTGGTGTAACTTTGCATTCTAGATATTGAAACCAAGGCGGAGAAATTGGGTGCAGGGGTCGCTAACGGGGCGCAAATGACTTTGTGACCGGGCGCGGCGCTGCTAGCTGCTCCCACTAAATTCGGCGGAAGCTGCGCGGCGGTGCTACGGCGTTGTACCCCGATCTCCTGAGGCCCAGAGATCGTGATGTCATTGCCGTGCGCATCGCTCCCTTAGCGCCCCGGCCCCTAAATTGGGTTTGGTCCCCTACAGGGCCATAACAATTGGGTTTCGTCCCCTTCGGGCCATAACAGCAACATCTTCAGGGGACGCGTACCCGGCGGCTGGCCACTACCCGGGCGAAATTTAAAGGGGAGGTAGGTGGCTGGCTGCTACTGAAAAAAAAAGCTCTCATTTCGCTTCCTGCTCCGGTGCCGCTTTGGTCGCGGAGTCGGTGCCGCGATCGCTCAGGAACAGTGCTGGTAGCCACATCAGGCCAGAAAACCCAATTTTGGAGAAATTGCGCAATTAAAAATGATTCAGCATAGACTGCAGAGTGGGGGAAAAAGAGTAGATGAACTTAAATGCCCCGATTTTAACTGCCCGCACCTGGGGAGACATGGCAGGGTGGGGGCAGTTAAAATAATGCAAGTCACTTAGACGCTCTGATCTCACTGAAAGAAGCAGGGTCCTACTTTAAATATGGAGATCGGGACTGGTGATGTTATCTGGACAAGTTATGCAATTGCAGCATGAGGCCTCAACAGGGGAGCAGTGTTAGCTCCCCCATCAGGCAGATGTGCTCCTTCTGGCCCAGATCCTTGCTCAGAGCCTTCCACTCTCACATTCACAGGTCCCCGGCTGCAGCCTCTTGCCACTAGATGCACACCCCAGCAAGCAATCTCCAAAAGCTTATCTTTTCTGTGGACACACTGGGTGTAATTTGTACACAAACAATGAGCCAACGTTGATGTAGCCACAGCTCAAATTCTTGCTACAGCCAACAATCAAGTGTGAGAACATTGGCAAGTTGCTAAAACAATCAGCCAGGGATGTGTTGGACCTGGATTAATGGGCAAGATATTACCATAAATGGAGTTTATAACTTAAATCATTTCGTGTGGCCAGAAATCTTGAGCCCAGAAGGACTAAAAGGATGATGGAGCTGTTTTTTTTAGGTAACAGCTTTTTTTTCGATCTGTTGGATACAATCTGGATATCAGTGAAAAGCAGCAATCACTTGGGTTCAACTGGTCAGAGTCAGGTCACAATTAGGTCTTATTTTTTGAAGGAAACTCAACTTCCATATACAGAGTTCCTTGTGCCTAGACTCTCCTGTCTCTGTGACGTGGAATAGTTGAGAGCTCATCTATTGTTTTATTATGCACAAAGAGTTAATGTTGAGACTGAAAACAAGGTTTTATAGACATTTGAGTGGGCGGGGGAAATTGCCTGACCTCATAGAATGCTGATTTCTTGAAGGGGTAGTTTCTGTCCAAAATGAAGAAAACACATAACGATGGTAGGTTATATGACATTTTGTGGTCGAAGTTAAATAATTCACATTGGAGGTCTAATCTTTCTGATTTTGTCCCTTTGTAAACTTAGTTTGCTTTATAATGAAGAGCTACATTACATATGTTTTTTTAATAATTACAGATACATTACAAAGTGAGACTTTTGACTTAGAATGGCAGATTTATTTAGAAAAACTGTCATTCAAGAACAGATTCTGAAAGAAAGAGACCTTCAACTTTTCAACTTTGTAAAGCAATGCTTTGCCACAAAAGAAAATGATGGTTTGTATTCACAAAGTTACCATATAAAGATTAAGTTAAATAGAAGATCTACAATTGAACAAAACTATGTCAACAACTTTGTATTTTAGCCAGCACCAGTTCTTCTTCATTCATTCAGTTTTAATCAATGTTTAGTATAGTGCAGGCCCATGAAGTGTCACTTAACATTCCTAATTCCTGATTTTAATATGATACTTATAAAAGTAATCAGAATTCTGAGGCCCTGAATTTCCTCCAGAGAGCTTTCATCTGCTCCATGGATGTGCCTCTGAACCCGGCCCACTTTCAAGGGCCATGGCATTTACATATTTTAAGTGGGCATCAGTGTCACTCACAGCATAACTGTATCCTTGCTCCCGTGAGGGGGACAAAATTTGCTATGGCACCTTGCCACAGCATAAATGTCCCAACTCTAATTTGGAAAAGTTGAAAGTGCCCTGTTTTTCAGTAGACCAGATTCAGTACAACAATCAATTGCTCTTTGATCAATTGCAGTATGCAGCTGAACTTTAAAATTTTACATTTCTCTCTCCTGCTTTTAATGCTGGATGTTAGGGATGCATAGGTGTCCCTTGGTGCCCAGCGATGCCAGTGCAAGTGGAAGGAAACATGCTGTATGACAAATTCCTAATTTGCATGGTGTCATAATGTACTGCTCATGTATTGAGCATATATATGCCTGCCATCACAACCCCCCTATCCCCCACTCCTCTCCACCCCAACATTGGCTGGAAATTTTGGCAAGTAAAAAAAGGATTGAGACTTACCGCAACCAGATCTTGTCCCAAATTGCACCCCTTCCTGCATTCTACTTGCAGATTGAAGGCTGTGGAAATTTGGCATCTATACGTTTAAATAGCTTGCAAGCTCTGACTGACCATAAATATTGCTCTAAACATATCCCCAGTGTTGACACGGCTGATAAAGATTTCCTTTGAATTAATGTTATCATTATATTTAGCACATGTGCTATGAAATCAACTTTGGACCTGTTTAGATAGAAATTTATGGGGCGAAATTGCCCCACGCCCCTTTTGGGGTGCACAATTTGAATTAAATCAATATTTAGCACCTGGCGAGATGGGCCGCTAAATGTTGCAGAATTGGGGTCTTTGTTATTAAAAAATGTGCACGGTGGTATCCGAGGCGTGATTCTTGACAGATCATCTGCATCCCCGGGAAAAGGGCATCTGTGGGTGAAGAGTTGGAATGTTTCTCCAACTTCTGCCCAGCAAATGCCAGTGAAATTTTTACGTCTGGTAAAAGCAGGCGTAAGGCCTGCTATTACAGTGTAAGAGTTTTAAAAAACAGAAAAATAAAATTTGATCAATTTATACATTTTAAAACCTGTGAAATAGGTACATTTATTTTTAGCCCCTTTAAAACATATACATTTATTTAAAAAATAATTTTGTTTTAAATATTTAATTTAAAATTAATTAAAATGGCATTTAATATGTGATGATTTTTTAAATTTGATGCCTAGATGTATTTTTTGGGGTATTCCCATTCATGCCTATGGGGTTTCCGTACATCATCATCATCAAAGGCAGTCCATCGGAATCGAGGAAGACTTGCTTCCACTCTTAGAATGAGTTCTTAGGTGGCTGAACAGTCCAATATGAGAGCCATAGTCCCTGCAACAGATGGGAAAGTCGTTGAGGGTAAAGGAGGGTGGAACAGGTTTGCCACGCGTTCCTTCTGCTGCCTGCGCTTGTTTTCTGCATGTACTCGGCGATGAGACTCGGGATGCTCAACGCCCTCCCGGATGCACTTCCTCCACTCAGGGCGGTCTTTGGCCAGGGACTCCTAGGTGTCAGTGGAGATGCCGCACTTTATCAGGGAGGCTTTGAGGGTGTCCTTGTAACGTTTCCTCTATCCACCCTTGGCTCGTTTGCCGTGCAGGAGTTCTGAGTAGAGCGCTTGCTTTGGGAGTCTCGTGTCTGGCATGAGGACAGCGTGGCCTGTCCAGCGGAGCTGATCAAGTGTGGTCAGTGCTTCAATGCTGGGGATGTTGGCCTGGTTGAGGACGCTAATGTTGGTGTGTCTGTCCTCCCAGGGGATTTGTAGGATCTTGCGGAGGCATCGTTGATGGTATTTCTCCAGCGACTTGAGGTGCCTACTGTACATGGTCCATGCCTCTGAACCATACAGGAGGGCGGGTATTACTACAGCCCTGTAGACCATGAGCTTGGTGGTAGATTTGAGGGCCTGGTCTTCGAACACTCTTTTCCTCAGGCGGCCGAAGGCTGCACTGGCGCACTGGTGGCGGTGTTGAATCTCCTCATCAACGTCTGCTTTTGTTGATAAGAGGCTCCCGAGGTATGGGAAATGATTCACGTTGTCCAGGGCCGCATCGTGGATCTTGATGACTGGGGGGCAGTGCTGTGCAGCGAGGACTGGCTGGTGGAGGATTTTTGTCTTACGGATGTTTAGCGTAAGGTCCATGCTTTTGTATGCCTCAGTAAATATGTCGACTATATCCTGGAATTCAGCCTCTGAATGTGCACAGACACAGGCGTCATCCACGTACTGTAGCTCGACGATAGAGGTTGGGGTGGTCTTGGACCTGGCCTGGAGGCGGCGAAGGTTAAACAGCTTCCCACTGGTTCTGTAGTTTAGTTCCACTCCAACGGGGAGCTTGTTGTCTGTGAGGTGGATCATGGCAGCGAGGAAGATTGAGAAGAGGGTTGGGGCGATGATGCAGCCCTGTTTGACCCCGGTCTGGACGTGGATAGGGTCTGTAATGGATCTGTTGGTAAGGATCATGGCCTGCATGTCGTCGTGGAGTAGGCAAAGAATATTGACGAACTTTTGGGGGCATCCAAAACGGAGGAGGACGCTCCATAGATTCTCACGGTTGACAGTGTCAAAGGCTTTTGTAAGGTCGAAGAAGGCCATGTATAAGGGCTGGCGCTGCTCCCTACATTTTTCCTGCAGCTGTCACGCTGCAAAGATCATGTCTGTTGTGCCCCATAGGGGACGAAATCCGCACTGTGACTCCGGGAGGAGCTCCTCGGCCACAGGGAGAAGACAGTTGAGGAGGAATCTAGCGACAACTTTCCCGGGGCTGATAGCAGGGAGATTTCTCTGTCGTTGCCGCAGTCGGACTTCTCCCCTTTTTAAAAAATGGTCACAATCACTGCATCTCTCAGATCTCCCGGCATGCTCTCCTCCCTCCAGATGAGAGAGATGAGGTCATGTATCCGCGCCAACTGCGCCTCTCCGCCATACTTTAGTGCCTCAGCAGGGATTCCAGCCGCTCCTGTAGCCTTGTTATTCTTGAGCTGTCTTATGGCTTTTCCTACCTCGTGCAACGTTGGGGTTTCACTGAGGTGGTGGCGGGTCGCGTGCTGCGGGATGGAATTGAGAACACTCGAGTCAAAGGCAGAGTCTCGATTGAGGAAATCTTCGAAGTGCTCCTTCCAGTGGGCCCTGACTGTCTCGGTGTCCTTGATGAGTGCTTCCCCATTCTTGGCCAGCAGTGGGGTGGAGCCTTGGGAGTTTGAACCGTAGGTGGCCTTGACTGCAATGAAGAATCCTCGCCCATCATGGCTGATGGCCAGTTGTTGTATCTCCTGTATTATGCTCCTAATAAAGGATGAAACTGAGTACTGTGTACAATGAGCAAGTGTGACCGTAGCTCCTTTAATGCAACTCCAGAATGCAGGTACCTCGTGGGTGGCCTGCTTATATACTGTGCTCCCAAGGGATGCTGGGATCCCTTGGGACTCCAACAGGTAGACCCTCTGGTGGTATAATACAGGTTACAAGGGGTTAAATACATAACATCACTCCCCCGTGAAGTCAACAGTACACTTATCTTCAAGGTGAGACAATCTGGGGCTTTTCGCTCCCTTGTCGATTGTCTCGGTACAAATGTGGGTGTGGGTGAATTGGTTAGTTCTTCACTGGGCTGTTGGGCAGCCGGCCTTGCCGGGCTGCTGGGGATGGTGAGTTCAGCTTCGTGGTCAAACATGATGTCAGTTGCCACTTGCGTGTGTGTTGGAGGGTCAAAGTTGATGGTGTCTTCTTCGGGTTGTTTGTAGCTGTTGGTGAACTGCAATTTGATTTGGTCCAAATGTTTTCTGTACGTTTGTCCATTGGTCAATTTGACCTGAAACACCCTATTCCTCCCTTTGGCTGTGACCGTGCAAGCGAGCCATTTGGGACCATGTCCATAATTGAGCACAAACACAGGATCATTGATCTCAATATTGTGTGACAAATTTGCGCGGTCATGGTACACACTTTGTTGATGCGGCTTGTCCTCCACGTGATCATGGAGATCAGGGTGGACAAGTAAGAGCCTTGTTTTTAGCACCCTTTTCATGAGCAGCTCGGCTGAGGGAACCCCGGTGAGTGAGTGGAGTCTGGTACGGTAGCTGAGCAGCACTTGGGACAGCCGGGTCTGCAGGGAGCTTCTGACACGCGTTTCAAGCTTTTGGTCTGAATTGCCCATTCTGCCTGGCCGTTGGATGCGGGCTTGAATGGGGCAGATGTGACGTATTTGATCCTATTGCAGGTCATGAATTCCTTGAATTCAGCACTGGTGAAGCAAGGCCCATTGTCGCTAACTAGGACATCAGGCAAGCCGTGCGTGGCAAACATGGCTCGTAGGCTTTCAAAAGTGGCCGTGGATGTGCTTACAGATATTATTGCATATTCAATCCATTTTAAGTAAGCATCCATGAAAACCAAAAACATTTTGCCTAGAAATGGGCCCGCATAGTCCATGTGGATCCTTGTCCATGGTTTGGAGGGCCATGACCACAAAATTAGCGGTGCCTCTCTGGATACATTGCTCATCTGAGAGCAAATGTTGCACTGGCGCACGCATGACTCTAAATCTGAGTTGAAGCCGGGCTACCACACATGGGATCTGGCTATGGCTTTCATCATTGCAGTGCCCGGGTGGGTGCTGTGCAGTTCACAAATGAACGTATCTCTACCTTTCTTGGGCAAGACCACGCGATTGCCTCACAACAGACTGTCCGCCTGCAGGGACATTTTGTCTTTGCGTCTGTGGAACGGCTTAATCGCCTCCTGCACCTTTGCTGGGACACTGGACCAGCTCCCATGGAGGACACAGTTTTTTTTACCAAGGACAGTAAAGGATCCTGGCTGGTCCAGGTCCTGATCTAGCAGGCCGTAACGGTGGACTTTTCGTTCTCGAATGCCGCCATAACCATGAGCAAGTCCGCTGGCTATGCCATTTCCACCCCGGTGGTAGGCAATGGCAGCCGACTAAGAGCATCTCTCCAGTTCTCTGTGTCTGGTCTGTGGCAGATTACATAGTTGTATGCCGAAAGCGTGAGCACCCATTTTTGGATGTGGGCAGAGGCATTGGTGTTAATTCTTTTGCTCTCAGAGAACAATGATATGAGCGGCTTGTGGTCTGTTTCAAGCTCAAACTTGAGGCAAATAAGTACTGGTGTATTTTTTTACCCCGTAATTGCACGCCAGAGCTTTTTCAATCATGCTGCAGACCATTTCGGCCTTGAAGAAACTCCTGGACGCATACGCGACCGGTTGCAAAATCCCAGTTGTCATCATCATCATCATAGGCAGTCCCTCAGGACCAAGGAAGGCTTCTTTCTACTCCTGAAGTGAGTTCTTTGATGGCTGAACAGTCCAATACAACAGCCACAGACTCTGTCACAGGTCTGCCCTAGTGGCCTTCCCACTATCCACAAACCACACATAGTCGTTCAGGGGAGGGGTGGGTGGGACTGGTTTGCCGCACGCTCTTTCTGCTGCCTGCGCTTGATTTCTGCATGCTCTTGGCGTTGAGACTCAAGGTGCTCAGCACCCTCTCGGATGCGCTTCCACTTAGGGCGGTCTTGGGCCAGGGACTCCTAGGTGCCAGTGGGGATGTCGCACTTTATCAGGGAGGCTTTGAGGGTGTCCTTGTAGCGTTTCTGCTGCCCACCTTTGGCTTATTTGCCATGAAGGAGCTCCGAGTAGAGCATTTGCTTTGGGAGTCTCGTGTCTGGCATGCGGGCTATGTGGCCTTCCCAGCAGAGCTGATCAAGTGTGGTCGGTGCTTCAATGCTGGGGTTCTTAGCCTGAATGAGGACGCTGATGTTGGTGCGCCTGTCCTCCCAGGGGATTTGTAGGATCTTGCGGAGACATCGTTGGTGATTTTTCTCCAGCAACTTGAGGTGTCTACTGTACATGGTCCATGTCTCTGAGCCATACAGGAGGGCAGGTATTACTACAGCCCTGTAGACCATGAGCTTGGTGGCAGTTTTGAGGGCCTGGTCTTCAAACACTCTATTCCTCAGGCAGCCGAAGGCTGCACTGGCACACTAGAGGCGGTGTTGGATCTCGTCGTCGATCCCTGCTCTTGTTGATAGGAGGCTCCCGAGATATGGGAAGTTGTCCACGGTGTCCAGGGCCGCGCCGTGAATCTTGATGACTGGGGGGCAGTGCTGTGTGCTGAGGACAGGCTGGTGGAGGACCTTTGTCTTACGGAAGTTTAGCGAAGGTCCATGCTTTCGTACGCCTCAGTAAAAATGTCGACTATGTCCTGGAGTTCAGCCTCCGTATGTGCTCATCCACGTACTGTCACACACCCGACCCCATATGACGACGCATCGCAAGCTAACACTAATCTTTTACAAGGGTTATACAGAACAAGCAGTTTGTTTGAACACAACAGATTTCTGGCTTTCTTAAAGGCAGCCTTTTGTGAATTCCCCCATATCCAGTTGTCTCCGCTGCGCAGTAGCACATGTAGGGGTTCTAGCAGGGTGCTTAACCAGGTAGGAAATTACCGAAATAGTTAAGAAGTCCCAGGAACGACCGCAGCTTTGTCGCGTTCTGTGGTCTTGGCGCGTTCTTGATAGCCTCCGTCTTGGCGTCGGTGGGTCTGATGCCGTCTGCTGTGATTCTTCTTCCCAAGAACTCGACCTCCTGCGCCAGGAAAGCACACTTCGAGCGTTTCAACCTGAGCCCCATGCAATCCAACCAACTAAGAACCTCTTCCAGATTCTTCAAGTGCTCAATGGTGTTCTGACCTGTAACCAGTATTTTGTCCTGGAAAACCACGGTGCGAGGAACTGACTTTCGTTCTCCATGTTCCGTTGGAAGTTTGCCGCGGCCGAATGGGCACCTGTTATAGATGAACAGACCTTTGTGCGTGTTGATGCAGGTGAGGCCTTTCGAAGACTCCTCCCGCTCCTGCATCATGTAGGCCGAGGTTAGGTCCAGCTTGGTGAACGTCTTCCCTCCAGCCAGCGTCGCAAATAGGTCGTCTGCCTTGGGTAGCCGGTACTGGTCCTGTAGCGAAAAACGGTTAATCGTTACTTTATAGTTCCCACAAATTCTAACCGTGCCGTCCTCTTTAAGTATCAGGACAATTGGACTAGCCCACTCATTGAATTCCATCGACGCGATGATGCCTTCTTGCTGCAGCCTGTCCAGCTCAATTTCTACTTTCTCACGCATCATGTATGGTACCGTCTGTGCCTTGTAGTGGATGGGTCGCGTCCTGGGAACCAAATGGATCTGCACTTTTGCCCCCGAGAAGCTTCCAATGCCTGGCTTGAACAACAATGGGAACTTGCTCAGAACCTGGGCACATGAGGCGTCGTCGACGGACGAAAGCGCTTGGATGTCGTCCCAGTTTCAGCGGTTATTTCCCAGCCAGCTTCTGCCAAACATCCCCTGGTACAATCCACAGCGGGAGTTCGTATACTGCTCCGTCATAGGAGACTTTAATTTCTGCACTGCCAATTACAGGGATTAGTTCCTTGGTGTGAGTTCTTAGTTTGGTGTGATTGGGGCTGAGCTTGGGCCTGTGTGCCTTTTTGCCCCACAGCCTGTCAAAAGTCTTTTTATTCATTATGGACTGACTTGCACCCGTGTCCAGTTCCATAGATACTGGAATTCCATTCAGTTCAACTTTCAACATTATTGGTAGACATTTCGTAGTGAATGTGTGTACCCCGTACACTTCTGCCTCCTCGGTACGAGTCTCCAATTCAGCCTGATCCCCAGTGGATCGATTTTTCTCTGCAACGTGGTAGTTTGCAGGGTTTGCAGCTCGCCTGCACATTCGCTGGAGATGTCCCATTGTTCTGCAATCGTTCAACGCATAGTGCTTGAAGCGGCATTGATGGGTCCGATGATCACCTCCACTTTGCCAACAAGGTGTTAACTGCCTTGCATTAATGATTGATGGCGGACTCTGGGTCATTTAAGGTCGGGCAGCCGGCGTATACGTTCTGCCATGTATATTTCTGCTTGAAACCGACATTACTTTATGCACAGTACTGGCCAAAACTTCTTTACTCTGCAAAATCTGTTTAATGTTGTCACTGGTGGACATAAATGCCTGGGCTATCGTTATGGCTTTACTTAGATTCGGAGTTTCTACAGTCAACAGTGTGCGAAGGATTGTCTCATGTCCAATGCCCAGTACAAAAAAGTCTCTGAGCATTTCTTCTAGGAATCCCTCAAATTCACGATGTCCTGCGTTCGTTCGGCGACATAGCTCGCCACTTCCTCGCCCTCTGATCGTTGACACGTGTAGAACCGATATCTCGTCATCAAAGCACTTTCCTTAAGAGTTAGATGCTCCCGGACCAGCGGACACACTTCTTTGTAGGATTTCTCTGTTGGTTTTGCCAGAGCTAGGAGATTCTTCATGAGGCCATAGGTTGTTGCCCCACAGACAGTTGGGAGGATCGCCCTTCGTTTGGCAGCATTCTCGTCCCCTTCCAACTCGTTGGCCACAAAGTATTGGTCGAATCTCTCCACTAAGGCCTCCCAATCGTCCCCTTCTGAGAACTTCTCCAGGATACCAACTATTCTTTGCATTTTCGCGCGGTTTTCGTTACCTCGTCGCCAATTGTTATGCTCATAATAAAGGATGAAACTGAGTACTGTGTACAATGAGCAAGTGTGACCTCAGCTCCTTTAATGCGACTCCAGAGTGTAGGTACCTCGTGGGTGGCCTGCTTATATACCGTGCTCCCAAGGGATGCTGGGTTCCCTTGGGACTCCCAACAGGTAAGCCCTCTGGTGGTAGTGTAATACAGGTTACAAGGGATTAAATACATAACATCCTGTGCTTTCTCCATCCACCACCTGTTCTTTAGGTCCCGGGTTTTTTGTTGGACCTCAGCCTTGAGCCGTCTGTAATGTTGCTTTGCTGCTCCCGAGTTGGGTTATTGTTTGAGGCTCAGAAGTGGTCTGTGCTTGCGATCTATTAGTTCTTGGATCTCCTGATCATTCTCATCAAACCAGTCCTGGTGTTTTCTGGTTGCGTGAACAAGTGTCTCTTCGAAGGCACTGGTTATGGAGGCCTGGAATTTTTTGAGGATGTTTCCAGTAGAGTGGACAAGGGAAAACCAGTTGATGTGGTGTATTTGGACTTTCAGAAGGCTTTCGACAAGGTCCCACACAAGAGATTAATGTGCAAAGTTAAAGCACATGGGATTGGGGGTAGTGTGCTGACGTGGATTGAGCACTGGTTGGCAGACAGGGAGCAAAGAGTAAGAATAAATGGGTACTTTTCAGAATGGCAGGCAGTGACTAATGGGGTACCGCAAGGTTCTGTGCTGGGGCCCCAGCTGTTTACATTGTACATTAATGATTTAGACGAGGGGATTAAATGTAGCATCCCCAAATTTGCGGATGACACTAAGTTGGGTGGCAGTGTGAGCTGCGAGGAGGATGCTGTGAGGCTGCAGAGTGACTTGGATAGATTAGGTGAGTGGGCAAATGCATGGCAGATGAAGTATAATGTGGATAAATGTGAGGTTATCCACTTTGATGGTAAAAACAGAGAGACAGACTATTATCTGAATGGTGACAGATTAGGAAAAGGGTAGGTGCAACGAGACCTGGGTGTCATGGTACATCAGTCATTGAAGGTTGGCATGCAGGTACAGCAGGCGGTCAAGAAAGCAAATGGCATGTTGGCCTTCATAGCGAGGGGATTTGAGTACAGGGACAGGGAGGTGTTACTACTGTTGTACAGGGCCTTGGTGAGGCCACACCTGGAGTATTGTGTACAGTTTTGGTCTCCTAACTTGAGGAAGGACATTCTTGCTATTGAGGGAGTGCAGCGAAGGTTCACCAGACTGATTCCCGGGATGGCGGGACTGACATATCAAGAAAGACTGGATCAACTTGGCTTGTATTCACTGGAGTTCAGAAGAATGAGAGGGGACCTCATAGAAACGTTTAAAATTCTGACGGGTTTAGACAGGTTAGATGCAGGAAGAATGATCCCAATGTTGGGGAAGTGCAGAACCAGGGGTCACAATCGTTCGTTAACCCCACAGGAGGAGTCTTTGAGGCGGTCGACCAGCTCATTTTTGATGGCGAAGCCAACTCCGTGAAGGCGGCGTTCTTCCTCTGGTTTCCCTTTCCAGAAAAAGGTGTAACCTCCACCTTGTAACTCCAGCTGGCATTCCCCTGCCCTCCGGGTCTTGCTTATGGCGGTGATGTCGATGTCAAAGTGTCTTAAGTTCCCGGGCAACTATGGCGGTGCGGCATTCCGGCCTGTCGCTGTTGGAGTTGATATTGAAGGTTCTGACATACCAGGTCCCGAACTTCATGTTAACGGAGTGGAAGATGCCTGTGCGTGAGTTCTTTTAATGCGGGGTGGCCGTTGCACACCGGGGATCCCCATGAATGGGGATCTCCTTCTGTCATTCATTGGGCTGGCCCATGTGAGCCCAGGGTCGCTCGCAAGCCGCAAGCGTCCCTGAGATATGTGGGCCTCTTCCTGCGGGTACGCAGAGAACCCCTGGACCGCAAATATCCGTACTTCCTGGACCACCAGGTACATGGGCATTTTATCTGCGGATGGGAGGCATTTTCCTGCGGGAAGCCTCTGACTGCAAATTCAGGGCCATCATTTCCGACCACAAATTGTACCCCAAAAGTCTTAGAAATTGCCCGGTGTCCTCCATTTGGGGGTGGTAACCAGCTGGGACCGAGAGTCTTTGCACCCTGTTCAGAAATCCCACCTCCCGCTGCTGAATTGGGCTTATCGCCCCTCAAAGGAAGTGGATTGCAATCTTGTACCCTCCACTTTGGGGGTGGTTCCCTGCACACTACTGGGGCGGTAAGAGAAGTGCTACATTGATGCTCTGCTTGATGCTGATGCGCTTCAATGCCCCTCTCCTTCGCTTAAAGGGGACGGTTGCTGTGCACTCAGCAAGGATCTGATGGCCTCCACTAAGTCACCAGGACAGCGTGGGACCGCACCTCCAGCCCGGCACCCAAAACGGAGTGCCGGGCTGCACGATGGCGGCCCGGGCCACACTAGGGCCGTAATCCTGGAGCCGACCTGAGCGTTGGCTTAAAGTCGTGCCAGACTCGCGGCCTGCGGGACAATTTCCCCTGCGGGGCAGTAAGGGGTCGGCACGAGACGGTGAGGTGTCGCCGTACACGATGATTATGTCATTGCCTGTTGCGCGACGGCCTGGGGCGCTAACTGTGGGGCGCGGCGCTGCCACAGCAGCACCTCCACAAACTCCAGGGCAATTTCCCAGGAGCCGGTAGCGCTCCAACCAGGGAAAAGTCTCCTCCATCTCATTTGCGCCCCTCATTAATGGGTCCCAAAACAGAGGCAATTTCCCCCCCTTAGGGGCAAAATTCGGGAGGGCCCCATTTGGGGGGCGGTAACCTTCGTGAGGCAGGACTTCCTGCACCTGGCGTAGAAGTCCCACCCCACAACCTAAATTGGGGTCGCCATCCTGACAGGACATGGAGCGCAATGTCGAGCAATCTACTTCCTGTCGGGGCGTTATCCGGGCGAATATCGGAGCACTACATGGCCTCTCTGATGCGTTCCAAGGGTCCTCCCCTTCCTTTAAAGGGGAGGACACACTGCGGGCTCTTCATAGGCCACCGGGGATTCTGGGTGCCATGGCTGCAGCCCAGCACCAAAATGGTGTGCTGGCTGCACGATCGCGGCATGGATCTTGCGAGAATAATCATGTCGGCTGGACCTGTAAATCGGAGGGCAGCTCAAAATGGCACCGCGCACCTCCCCTTTAAATTTCGTCACAGAGCACTGCTCAATTTCTGCCACGGAGTGAAGTGGGCCGCCGCGGTGCAAAAAGGGGTCGCTGCGCACAGCGATGACGCAGAGGAATTTCGCCCCCTTACTGCCCGAAGAGTCCTCTGGATGATGTTGGAGTTACTTCCTCCACAACCATCACCATAGGCAGTCCCTCGGAATCGAGGAAGACTTGCTTCCACTCTTAACATGAGTTCTTAGGTGGTTGTACAGTCCAATATGAGAACCAAGTCTCTGTCACAGGTGGGGCAAATAGTCGTTGAGGGAAGGGGTGGGTAGGACTGGTTTGCCGCATGCTCTTTCCGTTGCCTGTGCTTGATTTCTGAAGGCTCTCTGTTAAGTATTGAAAACTCCACAAGGCTAAATACGGTGAGCTAGTTCAGGCATGACCTTACTCCAGTTTATTTATTCTGAAAGTGAGGATTCAACATGGCTGCCAACATTATATACACAGCTTGCACGTGTCTGCCAGTGACCATTAGGACTCCGACAGTAGCACCTTCCGGTGGCAGGTAAAACCCAGTTAACATACATAACACTTCCGGTGACGAGACTCAAGGTGCTCAACGCCCTCCCGGATGCGCTTGCTCCACTTAGGGCGGTCTTTGGCCAGGGACTCCCAGGTGTCAGTGGGATGTTGCACTTTATCAGGGAGGCTTTGAGGGTGTCCTTGTAACGTTTCCTCTGCTCCCCTTTGGCTTGTTTGTCATGAAGGAGTTCCGAGTAGAGCGCTTGCTTTGGGAGTCTCGTGCCTGGCACTCGAAATATGCGGCCTGCCCAGCGGAGCTGATCAAGTGTGGTCAGTGCTTCGATGCTGGGGATGTTGGCCTGGTCGAGGACGCTAATGTTGGTGCATCTGTCCTCCCAGGGAAGTTGTAGGATCTTGCGGAGACATCGTTGGTGATATTTCTCCAGCGATTTGAGGTGTCTACTGTACATGATCCATGTTTCTGAGCCATACAGGTGGGCAGGTATAGGACTACAGTCCTATAGACCATGAGCTTGGTGGCAGTTTTGAGGGCCTGGTCTTCAAACACTCTTTTGCTCAGGTGGCCGAAGGCTGCACTGGCGCACTGGAGGCGGTGTTGCCTCTCGTCATCAATGCCTGCTCTTGTTGATAGGAGGCTCCCGAGATATGGGAGTGGTCCACGTTGTCCAGGGCCGCGGCGCGATCTTGATGACTGGGGGACAGTGCTGTGCGGTATGGGCAGGCTTTGTCTTGCTGATGTTTAGCCCACACTTTCGTTTAGTAAATACGTCGACCATGGCCTGGAGTTCAGACTCTGTATGTGCGCAGGCGCAGACGTCGTCCACGTACTGTAGCTCGACGACAGAGGTTGGGGTGGTCTTGGACCTGGCCTGGAGACGGCGAAGGTTGAACAGCTTCCCACTGGTTCTGTAGTTTAATTCCACTCTAATATGTCTTTACTATACAGTATAAATGCACACGAGGCCCATACTTGAGAGAAGGTCACTCTGTGACCAGTAACCTTTATTAGCCAGCACTGAAGTGATGAAGGTGGGTGGAGCTTCCCCTTTTATACCTGAAAGTCCAGGTTAAGAGTGTCTCGCACAAATTCACCATATGAACTCGCTGAACTTCAGCTTCGAGCGATTTCCCCCAGTGTCCATTTGGCCCCATAGGGCTTACATCGTCCCTGTCCTCCTCGTACATCAACCTGGCTGCAGGCTTCCTGCACATGCGCGCCAAGTGACCGCTGACATTGCATTTTCTGCAGGTATATTGTTGATACCTGCAAGCTCTGGCTGTGTATTTGCTTCCACATCTCCAACATGAGCCGTTGTTGGAAACAAAAGGTCCATTACCAGTCGATCGTCTCTGACTGTCTCTGTAACTGTCCTTAGGCGCACCATTGACAGGTGTTGATGGCCCCATTACTGGCCGCATTGTCCCTTGTGATGGCATGAATCAGCTAGCCATTGTCTCTGTTGAATTCCCCTTTTGGGTTCAACTACATGCTCAGGCATGTCCGATTGCCCCTGTCTGCCTGGTGAACTGTGTGCCACGTTAACAATGTTGACTCCCTGTCCATTTGCTGCATTTAAACCAAGATTTTTGTCAATCTTCATTCTGGTCTCTTCCTCCCCTGAGATAAATGTCTGGGCCATCAAAGCCACTGTTTCCAGGGTCAAGTCTTTGATCTCAATCAGTTTCCTGAAAACCCCAGCATGCCTGATGCCCTCAATAAAAAGTCTCCCATCACCTCCGCTTTGCATGCATCTGGGAACTTACATAGGCTCGCCAGTCACCGGAGGTGTGCCACGAAGTCTGGAACGCTTTGTCCTTCTCGCCGCTGTGCGTGAAAAACCGGTGTCTCGCCATGTGCATGCTGCTCGCCGGTTTAAAGTGTTCCCCAATCAACTTACTGAGCTGTTCAAAAGTCTTGTCCACCGACTTCTCTGGCGCTAGAAGGTCCTTCATCAGGGAGTACGTTCTGGATCCACAAACCGTCAGGAGATGAGCCCTGCATTTGTTGGCCGAATCCTGTCCCAGCCATTTCTTAGTGACGAAACTTTGCTATAGTCTATAAAATCGTCCCAATCATCACCAACACAGTACCTCTCATCTGTGCTGCTAGTGGCCATGCTCGCGTGGTTTACATCCAAGTTTCTCGTCGCCAATAATGTGTCCTTACTATACAGTATAAATGCACACGAGGCCCATACTTGAGAGAAGGTCACTCTGTGACCAGTAACCTTTATTAGCCAGCACTGAAGTGATTAAGGTGGGTTGAGCTTCCCCTTTTATATCTGAAAGTCCAGGTTAAGAGTGTCTCGCACAAATTCACCACCTAGTGGTCAATGTTCTCATGGTGTACAACTTAGGTCAGTTTATACATGGGTTACAATGACCATTAAATACATGACACACTCCAATGGGGAACTTGTTGACTGTGAGGTGGAACATGGCAGCGAGGAAGATTGAGAAGAGGGTTGAGGCGATGACGCAGCCCTGTCCAGACGTGGATTGGGTCTGTAGTGGATCCATTGGTAAGGATCACGGCCTGCATGTCATCGTGGAGCAGGTGGAGGATGGTGACGAACTTTTGGGGTTATCCGAAACGGAGGAGAATGCTCCATAGACCCTGGCGGTTGACAGCTCCACAACCATGTATCTGAGTTGGATAGTTGTGCATGGCATTCATGTGTGGAAAGTGCCTTACTGCAAGGATCCCTGTTCCTCGGGGTCTTACTCTAGGCCTGGTTATTTTCCATTTATGATGAATCAAGCAAGCCCTTCTGCATGGATGTAAAAAATGCTAAGCTATCCGAATGCACAAAGAGACAGCTACTTGGCTTCTGGTGTGGAAAGCTCATCATGTCAAATATCTTAAATGGAGTACATGTGCCCATGTGATTTTAGCCCATTGATGATCTTAGCTAATAGTGAGACATATGAAGGATAACATTAAAGTCTGACAAAAACCTTACTAAAATAGGTAATGTAGCTTATGTGCTTGTGCAATTACTAAATTGTTTTTAAGTTGTCCTGTGAAAAAATAACGCAGAAGCACATTTGTAGGAATACGTGACAAACTATCCTGTCCAGTATGGCTGGGGACTACTTAGTTCCTAAGTGCAAAGGAGCAAAAAAGGGACAGGGACTTATGATACCAGGTTTATGTCCCCTTTATGTTTCCATGGGATTTCCAGGACTTCCCTTGGGGAGGGGTGAGAACAACAGAGCCCCAGGTGCAGGAAAAGAGCAGTCATGATACTATGGCTAGCAGGAGGAGATTCCTCCCACCTCTCTTTTCCATAATAATTGCTGGAAAGGTACTCTGATGCGGGATCATCAAAAGTAGTTGGTTTGGTGTAGTCCTTGTGCTGACCTCCCCTTAATTCTTTTTTGCGGTGGGGGCAGGGGAGGGAATTTGTTTATTTAAAAAAAAAATTCCTTCCATAACTTTTATTTTTTACCTTTTTTACTTTCTGAAGTGACTGCTTTTTTTGTTTCTTGAGAGGCAGGTTGTATTGTTGCAAACAGTCAGGATGCTGTAAAACACTTTGAGACGTCCGGTGGTCATGAAAGGCGCCATGTAAATCCCAGTCAGTCTTTCTTTTGGATGTTATTCTGGCTGCTACAGAAGTTTCCAATACAGTTGGTCATTCCTGTAATTTCACTGCCATTTCTCAGCACAAGACCACGCTAGGAAGTTGGTTTGTGCCAGGAGCATAACAGGGGTAGGATAATGACCTGAAATTGGAAATACAGATGAGTTCAGATCATTGCAGATGGAGTTCTCTGCTCTCTGTCTGCCTCATATCCAGGTAGAGGGGGACAGGAATATTCGTTCCAATTTTCCTTTGTGTGGTAGTTAGTTTATCTGGGTTATTTTAGCAAAACTTTCTTTTCAAGTAGTATTCTTTTGCATATGTGTAGAAAATAGCCAAAATAGAATGGATACTGTTATATATGTAAAATTGTATTTACTCTGTACAGCCACCAGAGGGCTCATCCCCTGGAGTCACAAGGGATCCCATAATCCCTTGGGAGCACAGATATTTAAGGAGGCCTCGCAGGTTGGAGCGACACTCTGGAGACCTGCAATAAAAGACTAAGGTCACACTTTACTTTGAGCTCACAGTGTTCAGTCTGACTCTTTCTCTATACATAATAGATACATTAGGTAATAGAGCAGAAATAAACTTAAGTCTTTCCTTTTAAAAGGCAAGAACTTTGTTGAATTGTCGGATCCGGTTTACAACCAAACAGTTTCATCTGTAGAAGCAGCATTGAGGATGAAATATGAAAGAAGACTGGAGCTTCTACACTGTGGTTTCTTTACACCTATTGCAAAGTAAGTGTATTTATGTATTTTTAAAAGCCTGCATCAAAATTATTAAATAATAAACTTCAAAATATATTTGGAGAAAAGAAAAACATGTCTCACTATTACAATGCAGAATCATATAATACATACGATAATTAAGGGCCAATATTACGAATGACTCCAGGTTGAAGCATTGTTTGCCAGCTTTGCATATTTTCTGTTGAAATTAAAAAGAATGAGTAGGGGTTGAAATTGCCTTGTTTAGCGACGCCCGTTAGCGCATCCGGGGGGCGCTAACGGAGCGCAAAACTGTTTCTGCCCGTGGGGGTGGGGGCGACATTACCAGCTCCTGCAAAATTGCATGGGAGTTAGCGGAGGCGTTGCCATGGTAGCGCTGTGATCCGCATGTAGCACACTGGGCCGCTGTGCAATCGGTGATGACATCATCGCCGTGCGCGCTGACCTCTTTCTGCCCCACGGCGGACATTGGCCTACATTGACGAGCGGTGTCAGCGCCAGCCTTGCGGATCGTAAAGTTGAAGGGAAGGTCACCTTGCCGGTTTGGCCGATTGATTGGTCGGCCCGACTTCTTCCTCTGTTGCGTGGCCCGAGCCGCCATCGTGCAGCCCGGAACTCCGTTTTGGGTACCGGTCTGCAGCCTCAACATCACGCCGCCCAGTGGAGGCCATCAGTAGCCCGGCAGAGTGCGCAGCGGCTCTCCCCTTTAAACGAAGAGGAGGGGCGTTGTATTATGTCTGCACTAGTATCTTTTAAATGTGGTGAGGATTCCTGCCTCTACCACCCTTTCAGGCATTAAGTTCTAGCACCCTCTGGGTGAAGAAATTACACCTCATATCTCCTCTAAACCTCCCCCCATTAACTTTAAATCTATGCCCCCTGGTTATTGACACCTCTGCCAAGGGAAACAGGTCCCCTCATAATTTTATACACCTCAATCAGGACTCCTCATAGCCTCCTCTGTTCCAAAGAAAACAAACTCAGCATTTCCGATCTTTCCTCATAGCCAAAATTCTCCAGTCCAGACAACATTCTTGTAAATCTCCTCTGCATCCTTTCCAGTATAATCACATCTTTCTTATAATATGGTGACCAGAACTGCACACAAAACTCCAGCTGCAACCTAACCAGTATTTTATACAGTTCAAGCATAACCTCCTTTCTCTTGTATTCCATGCCTCGACTAATAAAGGCAAGTATTCCATATTCCTTCTTAACCACCTTATCTACCTGGTCTGCTACCTTCAGGGATCTGTGGACCTGCACTCCAAGATCCCTTTGTTCTCTACACTTTTCAGTGTCGTACCATTTAAAGGCCCCAAAATTGATCATGTCTCGCTGCCCTCCGTTTCTCGGCGGTATTCGGACGGCCCTTCATTTTTATAGTCCGCTGCCGCTGAGGTCCTCCAGTGGGAATTTGATGAGAATGTAGCGAGTGGGAGCGGGGTTTGGCGGGCGGTGCAGGCCATTTGACTCGGCAAAGATCGAAGGCCGAGCTCTGCGCATGCGCAATTTTTTTTCCGGCAACCGAGTTCTGCGCATGCATCTGTCAAGCTGCCAACCTGTCTCTTCCCCACTCCGGCCCAAACTCGGTGAGGGGGCCGTGAAGCGGCCGAGAAAATCATACAAGAGGTAGTTGGGATTTCGAAAGAAGGATCAGTTAGAAGAATAAAATTCCATCTCTCACTTTTGCTTATGTCTGAACGTTATCCCACTGACATCAGCCTTGTCATTACTAACCCCAGTGACAGAAACACTCACACACCTGCTGGTTCATGCTAAGTATTGTTAATCTCCTCAGTTTCATATTCATATTGGCACTAACACTAAATTTACCTGCTAATGCCACCACAATTAGGGCCACCCTTGCAGCGCTCACCCCGAAAACGAATGTCAACAACCACATTAGCCCAAAGCAATAGTGATGCAGAATGTTCCCATCTTCTCCAGAACATGCTGACTCTGGTTGGACTGAGGTTCCATGGGTGCTCTCAATTCTTGGATATCTAATCGAGAAGTTCGAGCGGGACGTCGGAGAGGCGCAGTGGGTCTCCGGGGAAGACTATAAAAGGCCCATCACTCGAGGAGTTCGAGTGGGACGTTGGAGAGACGGAGCGGGTGTCCGGGGAGGCCTATATAAGGTCCATCACTCGAGGAGTTCGAGCGGGATGTTGGAGAGGCGGAGCGGGTGTCCGGGGAGGCCTATAAAAGGCCCATCACTCGAGGAGTTCGAGCGGGATGCCGGAGGCCAGCTGATGCAGCTGCAGCAGGGAGAGAAGGCAAAAAAGAAGTAGAAAGAAATCGAAAGGTGATGTCACAGCCAAGGGGGTAAGTGATTGGTGAGTAGTTTTTCTTTTTCTTTTCTTTATCAGTAAGTAATCTTTTAGCATTGTTGTTGCCAAATTCAGTTAATCTAAGGGTTAAGTCATGGCAGGAGAGCTCGGACACGCATTATGCTCCTCCCGTGCTATGTGGAAAGTCAGGGACGCTTCCACTGTCCCTGATGACCACATATGTGGGAAGTGCATCCGCCTGAAGCACCTGACAGACCGCGTTGAGGCACTGGAGCTGCGGGTGGATTTACTCTGGAGCATCCACGATGCTGAGAATGACGTGAATAGCACGTTTAGTGAGTTGGCCATACCGCAGGTAAAGGTACACAGCCAGATAGGGGATGGGTGACCAACAGGAAGAACAGTTGAAGGAAGGTAGTGCAGGGGTCCCCTGCGGTCATCTTCCTGCAAAACAGATACACCCCCCCTTTGGGTACTGTCGAGGGGGATGACTCACCAGGGGAGAGCAGCAGCAGCCAAATTCATGGCACCATGGGTGTCTCTGCTGCATAGGAGGGCAGGAAAAAGAGTGGGAGAGCTATAGTGATAAGGGATTCTATTGTAAGGGGAATAGATAGACGTTTCTGTGGCCGCAACCGAGACTCCAGGATGGTATGTGTTGTGTATCTGTAAAGCATGCACCCCCATGTTCCGCCACCAGGGAACGCTTCCCTTGAAGTCCCAAGGGATCCCAGCATGTTCCTCACTCTGGAGTGTCTTGATAAAGACTGAGGTCACTGTTACTTTAACCTCCCTGTGTGCAGTCTCATCTGTGTTAGGAACACAATAACTGGCGACGAGTATACAAATCCAACGCAAAGATGCAGCAAACTGTGGGCATCCTGGAAATGTTTTCGGAGGGTGAGAACTGGGAAGTCTATGTCGAACGGCTGGACCAGTACTTTGCAGCCAACGAGCTGGACTGAGAAGGAAGCGCTGCAAAAAGGAGAGCGGTCCTCCTCATGGTCTGCGGGGCACCGACATACAGCCTCATGAAGAATCTTCTGGCTCCGGTGAAACCCACAGATAAATTGTATGAGGAGCTGTGTACACTGGTTCGGGAGCATCTTAACCCGAGGGAGAGCGTGTAGATGGCGAGGTATCGGTTCTACACGTGCCAGCGATCTGAAGGTCAGGAAGTGGCGAGCTACGTCGCCGAGCTAAGGCAACTTGCAGGACAATGTGAGTTTGATGGCTACCTGGAGCAAATGCTCAGAGACTTTTTTGTACTGAGCATTGGCCACGAGACCATCCTACGAAAACTTCTGACTGTAGAGACACCGACCCTCAGCAAGGCCATTGCGATAGCACAGGAGTTTATGTCCACCAGTGATAACACCAAACAAATCTCTCAGCACACAAGTGCTAGCAATGTTCATAAATTAACTGAAACTGTGTTTGCGAGCAGAAATGTACAGGGCAGAAACCACGAGTCTGCAACTGCCAGCAGGCCTCAGGTGACCCAGATGACTCAGAGTCCGCAACAAAGGATGAATGAAAGGCAATTCACACCTTGTTTGTGTTGTGGAGGCTTCCATTCAGCCTATTCATGCCGCTTCAAAGGGTATTTTGCAAGAGCTGTGGAACAATGGGGCATCTCCAACAAGCTTGCAGAAGAGCTGCAAGCTCAGCAAAACCTGCTAACCACGAGGTGGCAGAGGAATATCTGTCCATGGTGGATCAAAGCAATTTCGAGTCTCAGAGAGAGGAGGCAGATGCTGAAGTACACAGGGTGCACACATTTTCGACGAAATGTCTACCTATAATGCTAAACTTAAAATTGAATGGCTTACCCATAGCCATGGAACTGGACACTGGCGCTAGCCAATCCATCATGAGTAAAAAGATGTTTGAGAGACTGTGGTGCAACAAGGCACTCAGACCAGCCCTGAGCCCCATCCACATGAAACTGAAAACGTACACCAAAGAGCTCATCACTGTCCTGGGCAGCGCCATGGTCAAGGTCACCTACGAGGGCACGGTGCACGAACTGCCACTCTGGATTGTCCCGGGCGATGACCCCACACTGCTTGGAAGGAGCTGGCTGGGCAAAATCTGCAGGAACTGGGATGACATCCGAGCGCTATCACATGTCGATGAGGCCTCATGTACCCAGGTTCTGAACGAATTTCCTTCCCTTTTTGAGCCAGGCATTGGAAACTTTTCCAGGGTGAAGGTGCGGATCCACTTGGTCCCAGAGGCATGACCCATTCACCACAAGGCTCGAGCGGTACCTCACATGATGAGGGAGAGAGTGGAAATCGAGCTGGACAGGCTGCAACGCGAGGGCATCATCTCCCCAGTGGAATTCAGCGAGTGGGCCAGCCCGATTGTTCCAGTACTCAAAAGTGATGGCACGGTCAGGATTTGCGGCAATTATAAAGTAACTATTAATCGTTTCTCGCTACAGGACCAATACCTGCTACCTAAGGCAGATGACCTATTTGCGACGCTGGCAGGAGGCAAGACGTTCACCAAGCTCGACCTGACTTCGGCCTACATGACACAGGAGCTGGAGGAGTCTACGAAGGGCCTCACCTGCATCAACACGCACAAGGGACTGTTCATCTACAACAGATGCCCGTTTGGAATTCGGTTGGCAGCAGCGATCTTCCAGAGAAACATGGAGAGCCTACTCAAGTCGGGTACCACACACGGTGGTTTTTCAGGACGACATATTGGTCACCGTCGGGACACCGTCGAGCACCAACAAAACCTGGAGGAGGTCCTCCAGGGACTGGATCGCGTAGGGCTATGGCTGAAAAGCTTGAAATGCAACTTCATGGCAACAGAAGTGGAGTTTTTGGGGCAAAAGATTGCGGCGGACGGCATTCGGCCCACAGATGCCAAGACAGAGGCTATCAGGAATGCGCCCAGGCCACAGAACGTCAAGGAGCTGCGGTAGTTCCTGGACTCAACTATTTTGATAACTTCCTACCAGGGTTAAGCACCCTCTTAGAGCCCCTACATGTGTTATTGCGTAAAGGTGAGAACTTCATATGGGGGAAAAAACCAACTAATTGCTTTTGAGAAAGCCAGAAACATTTTATATTCCAACAAGCTGCTTGTATTGTATAACCCCTGTAAAAGACTTGTGCTAGCATGTCATGTCGTACGGAGTCGGGTGTTTATTACAACAAGCTAACGTTGAGGGGAAGTTACAACCTGTCGCCTATGCCTCCAGGAGCTTGTCTAATGCCGAGAGGGCCAACAGCATGATTGAGAAAGAGGCATTAGCGTGTGTGTTCGGTGTAAAGAAAATGCATCAGTACCTGTTTGGCCTCAAATTTGAGCTGGAAACCGATCACAAGCCCCTCATATCCCTGTTCGCTGAAAACAAGGGGATAAATACTAATGCCTCAGCCCGCATACAAAGGTGAGCACTCGCGCTATCAGCATATCACTATACCATCCGCCACAGGCCACGCACCGAGAACTGTGCGGATGCTCTCAGTCGGCTACCATTGCCACCACGGGGGTGGAAATGGCGCAGCCTGCAAACTTGTAGATGGTGGCGCAGCCCGCAGACTTGTTGATGGTCATGGAAGTGTTTGAAAATGATAAATCACCTGCCAAGATCCTCTGCTGTCCCTAGTAAAAAACTGTGTACTGCATGGGAGCTGGCCCAGCATCCCCGTTGAAATGCAAGAGATAATCAAGCCGTTCCAGCGGCGAAAGGATGAGCTTTTCATTCAGGCAGACTGCCTGTTGTGGGGTAACCGCGTAGTGCTACACAAAAAAGGCAGGGAGACGTTCATCTCGGATTTCCACAGCACACACCCGGGTATAGTAATGATAGAAACATAGAAACATAGAAACATAGAAAATAGGTGCAGGAGCAGGCCATTCAGCCTTTCTAGCCTGCACCGCCATTCAATGAGTTCATGGCTGAACATGAAACTTCAGTACCCCCTTCCTGCTTTCTCGCCATAATCCTTCATCCCCCGAGTAGTAAGGACTTCATCTAACTCCCTTTTGAATATATTTAGTGAATTGGCCTCAACTACTTTCTGTGGTAGAGAATTCCACAGGTTCACCACTCTCTGGGTGAAGAAATTTCTCCTCATCTCGGTCCTAAATGGCTTACCCCTTATCCTCAGACTGTGACCCCTGGTTCTGGACTTCCCCAACATTGGGAACATTCTTCCTGCATCTAACCTGTCTAAACCCGTCAGAATTTTAAACGTTTCCATGAGGTCCCCTCTCATTCTTCTGAACTCCAGTGAATACAAGCCCAGTTGATCCAGTCTTTCTTGATAGGTCAGTCCCGCCATCCCGGGAATCAGTCTGGTGAATCTTCGCTGCACTCCCTCAATAGCAAGAATGTCCTTCCTCAAGTTAGGAGACCAAAACTGTACACAATACTCCAGGTGTGGCCTCACCAAGGCCCTGTACAACTGTAGCAACACCTCCCTGCCCCTGTATTCAAATCCCCTCGCTATGAAGGCCAACATGCCATTTGCTTTCTTAACCGCCTGCTGTACCTGCATGCTAACCTTCAATGACTGATGTACCATGACACCCAGGTCTCGTTGCACCTTCCCTTTTCCTAATCTGTCACCATTCAGATAATAGTCTGTCTCTCTGTTTTTACCACCAAAGTAGATAACCTCACATTTATCCACATTATACTTCATCTGCCATGCATTTGCCCACTCACCTAACCTATCCAAGTCACTCTGCAGCCTAATAGCATCCTCCTCGCAGCTCACACTGCCACCCAACTTAGTGTCATCCGCAAATTTGGAGATACTGCATTTAATCCCCTCGTCTAAATCATTAATGTACAATGTAAACAGCTGGGGCCCCAGCACAGAACCTTGCGGCACCCCACTAGTCACTGCCTGCCATTCTGAAAAGTACCCGTTTACTCCTACTCTTTGCTTCCTGTCTGACAACCAGTTCTCAATCTACGTCAGCACACTACCCCCTGATGAAAGCGATAGCCAGATCCCATGTGTGGTGGCCCGGTATCGGCTCTGACTTAGAGTCCTGTGTATGGCACTACAGCGTGTGTGCTCAGTTGAGCAACGCGCCCAGAGAGGCACCACTAAGTTTGTGGTCCTGGCCCTCCAGAGCATGGTCGTGGATCCATGTCGACTATGTGGGTCCGTTTCTCGGTAAAATGTTCTTGGTGGTGGTGGATGCTTTTTCAAAATGGATTGAATGTGAAATAATGTCGGGAAGCACTGCCACCGCCACCATTGAAAGCCTGAGGGCCATGTTTGCCACCCACAGCCTTCCTGACATACTGGTCTGTGACAACGGGACATGTTTCACCAGTGCCGAATTTAAAGAATTCATGACCCGCAATGGGATCAAACATGTCCCCTCAGCCCCGTTTAAACCAGCCTCCAATGGGCAGGCAGAGCGGGCAACACAAACAATCAAACGGAGCCTCAAACGAGTCACAGAAGGCTCACTCCAAACCCGCCTGCCCCGAATACTGCTCAGCTACCGCACGAGATCCCACTCACTCACAGGGGTACCCTCGGCTGAGCTACTCATGAAAAGGACACTTAAAACCACACTCTCGCTGGTTCACCCCAACCTGCATGATCAGGTAGAGCGCAGGCGACAGCAACAAAATGTCAACGATGGTCACGCCACTGTGTCACGGGGAAATTGTTCTGAATGACCCTGTGTATGTGCTAAACTATGGACATGGTCCCAAGTGGATCGCGGGCACCGTGATAGCTAAAGAAGGGAGTAGGATGTTTGTAGTCAAACTAGACAATGGACAAATTTGCAGAAAGCACCTGGACCAAACGAGGCTGCGGTTCAGAGACTGCCCTGAACAACACAGAGCAGACACCACCTTTTTCGAGCCCACAACACACACTCAAAGGATCAACGACACCACTCCGGACCGGGAAATCAAACCCATCACGCCTAACAGAGCCCAGCAAGGCCAGGCTCACCCAGCAGCCCTGCAGGGCCAACAACACGCCAGCCCAGCGAGGGCACAGCCAACACACCAGAACAGACATTTGTACTGAGGCGGTCCACCAGGGAAAGAAAGGCTCCTGACCGCATCACCTTGTAAATAGTTTTCACTGACTTTGGGAGGGAGTGATGTTGTGTATCTGTGAAGCATGCACTCACATGTTCCGCCACCAGGGAGCGCATCCCCTGAAGTCCCAAGGGATCCCAGCATCCCTTGGGAGCACTGTATATAAGCCGACCCCTAAGGCCTGTTCCTCACTCTGGAGTGTGTTAATAAAGACTGAGGTCACTGTTACTTTAACCTCCTTGTGTGCAGTCTCATCTGTGTTAGGAACACAATAGTATGTTGCCTTCCTGGTGCAAGGGTCAAGGATATCTCGGAGCGGACATTTTGAAGAGGGAGGGTGAACAGTCAGTTGTCATGGTTCATATAGGTACCAACGATATTGGTAAAAAATGGGATGAGGTCCTACAAGACGAATTTAAGGAGCTAGAAGCTAAATTAAAAAGTAGGACCTCCAAAGTAGTAATCTCAGGATTGGTACCAGTGCCACGTGCTAGTTAGAGTAGGAATTGCAGGATAGCTCAGATGAATACGTGGCTTGAGGAATGGTGCAGAAGGGAGGGATTCAAATTCCTGGGACATTGGAACCGGTTCTGGGGGAGGTGGGACCAGTACAAACCGGATGGTCTGCACCTGGGCAGGACCAGAACCAATGTCCTCGGGTGGGGGTTTGCTCGTGCTGTTGGGGAGGGGTTAAACTAATATGGCAGGGGTTATGGGAACCTATGCAGGGAGACAGAGGGAAATAAAATGGGGGCAGAAGCAAAAGATAGAAAGAAGAAAAGTAAACGTGGAGGGCAGAGAAATCCAAGGCAAAAATCAAAAAGGGCCACATGACAGCAAAAGGGGCAAAGGGTGTCAATAAGACAAGCCTGAAAGCTCTGTGCCTCAATGCGAGGAGTATTCGGAATAAGGTGGACGAATTAACTGCGCAGATAGCAGTTAACGGATATGATGTAATTGATATCATGGAGACATGGCTCCAGGGTGACCAAGGCTGGGAACTCAACATCCAAGGGTATTCAACATTCAGGAAGGACAGACAGAAAGGAAAAGGAGGTGTGGTGGCGTTGCTGGATATAGAGGAAATTAATGCAATAGTAAGGAAGGACATTAGCTTGGATGATGTGCAATCGGTATGGGTGGAGCTACGGAATACCAAAGGGCAGAAAACGCTAGTGAGAGTTGTGTACAGACCACCAAACAGTAGCAGAGGTTGGGGACAGCATCAAACAAGAAATTAGGGATGCATGCAATAAAGGTACAGCAGTTATCATGGGCAACTTTAATCTACATGTTGATTGGGATAACCAAACTGGTAGCAATGCAGTGGAGGAGGATTTCCTGGAGTGCATTAGGGATGATTTTCTAGAGGGCTGGCCATCCTAGACTGGGTGATGTGTAATGAGAAAAGACTAATTAACAATCTTTTTGTGCGAGCCCCCTTGGGGAAGAGTGACTATAATATGGTAGAATTCTTTATCAAGGTGGAGAGTGACACAGTTAATTCAGAGACTAGGGTCCTGAACTTAAGGAATGGTAACTTTGATGGTATGAGACGTGAATTGGCTAGAATAGACTGGCGAGTGATACTTAAAGGGGTGACGGTGGATAGGCAATGGCAAACATTTAAAGATCACATGGATGAACTTCAACAATTGTACATCCCTGTCTGGAGTAAAAATAAAATAGGGAAGGTGGCTCAACCATGGCTTAACAAGGGAAATTAAGGATAGTGTTAAATCCAAGGAAGAGGCATATAAATTGGCAAGAAAATGCAGCAAACCTAAGGACTGGGAGAATTTTGTAATACAGCAGAGGAGGACAAAGGGTTTAATTATAAGGGGGAAAATAGAGTCTGAGAGGAAGCTTGCTGGCAACATAAAAACTGACTGCAAAAGCTTCTATAGATATGTGAAGAGAAAAAGATTAGTGAAAACAAATGTAGGTCCCTTGCAGTCAGATTCAGGTGAATTTATAATGGAAAACAAAGAAATGGTGGACCAGTTAAACAAATACTTTGTTTCTGTCTTCACGAAGGAAGACACGAATAACCTTCTGGAAATACTAGGGGACTGAGGGTCGAGTGAGAAGGAGAAACTGAAGGAAATCCTTATTAGGCGGGAAATTGTGTTAGGGAAATTAATGGGATTGAAGGCCGATAAATCCCCGGGGCCTGATAGTCTGCATCTCAGAGTACTTAAGGAAGTAGCCCTAGAAATAGTGGATGCATTGACTCTGGATCGGTTCCTTTGGACTGGAGGGTTGGAGCTAATGTAACACCACTTTTTAAGAAAGGAGGGAGAGAGAAAACGGGTAATTACAGACTGGTTAGCCTGACATCAGTAGTGGGGAAAATGTTGGAATCAATTATTAAAGATGAAACAGCAGCACATTTGGAAAGCAGTGACGGGATCGGCCCAACTCAGCATGGATTTATGAAAGGGAAATCCTGCTTGCCAAATCTTCTAGAATTTTTTGAGGATGTAACTGGTAGAGTGGACAAGAGAGAACCAGTGGATGTGGTGTATTTAGCCTTTCTGAAGGCTTTTGACAAGGTCCCACACAAGAGATTGGTGTGCAAAATTAAAGCACATGCTATTGGGGGTAATGTACTGACGTGGATAGAGAACTGGTTGGCAGACAGCAAGCAGAGAGTCGGGATAAACGGGTCCTTTTCAGAATGGCAGGTAGTGACTAGTGGGGTGCCGCAGGGCTCAGTGCTGGGACCCCAGCTATTTACAATATACATTAATGATTTGGATGAGGGAATTGAGTGTAATATCTCCAAGTTTGCAGATGACACTAAGCTGAGAGGCGGTGCGAGCTGTGAGGAGGACACTAAAAGGCTGCAGGTTAGGTGAGGTTAGGTGAGTGGGCAAATGCGTGGCAGATGCAGTATAATGTGGATAAATGTGAGATTATCCACTTTGGTGGCAAAAACACGAAGGTAGAATATTATCTGAATGGCGGCAGATTAGGAAAAGGGGCTGCAATGAGAGCTGGATGTCATGGTACATCAGTCATTAAAAGTTGGCATGCAGGTACAGCAGGCGGTGAAGATGGCAAATGGTATGTTGGCCTTCATAGCTAGGGGATTTGAGTATAGGAGCAGGGAGGTCTTACTGCAGTTGTACAGGGCCTTGGTGAGGCCTCACCTGGAATATTGTGTTCAGTTTTGGTCTCCTAATCTGAGGAAGGACGTTTTTGCTATTGAGGGAGTGCAGCGAAGGTTCACCAGACTGATTCCCGGGATGGCAGGACTGACATATGAGGAGAGACTGGATCGACTGGGCTTGTATTCACTGGAGTTTAGAAGGATGAGAGGGGATCTCATAAAAACATATAAAATTCTGCCGGGACTGGACAGGTTAGATGCAGGAAGTATGTTCTCGATGTTGGGGAAGTCCAGAACCAGGGGACATAGTCTAAGGATAAGGGGTAAACCATTTAGGACTTAGATGAGGAGGAACTTCATCACTCAGAGAGTTGTTAACCTGTCGAATTCCCTACCGCAGAGAGTTGTTGATGCCAGTTCAATGGATATATTGAAGAGGGAGTTAGATATGGCCCTCACGGGTAAAGGGATTAAGGGGTATGGAGAGAAAGCAGGAAAGGGGTACTGAGGTGAATGATAAGCCATGATCTTATTGAATGGTGGTGCAGGCTCGAAGGGCCGAATGGCCTACTCCTGCACCTATTTTCTATGTTTCTATGTCATCCAACTAATCATTTCTCATGTATGAGCCAAGTCATGAACCAAGGGCATCTGGTCCCATGGCTAAAGATAAACACCTTTATTTCAGCAATAACGATTCAGTGCCTAAATTTCATTGACCATGTTTGATTTCTGAACTTTGCGCTGTGAATATAAATCAAGGACTACAGGTCCAAGTTAATGACGACCTCGTTTCTTATCCAAAATGTTGGGACTTGAACAATATATAAGCATTGTAAGTGGTTTTGCCTCTGGTGGTTTTGAATCACCCCTCTTACAATAGTTCTAGACACCAGAATTATAGTTGTGAACAGTAATAGAGAGTCATAGACAGATCTTTTCGGTCCCCACCCTCACAATGCTTTTATTCAAGCACCCAATAAAAACACACCCTGGTAGTGTAATACAAACAAACACAGTACAACACACAGTCTGGCCTGTCTAAACAGACCCCGAATGGGAAGTAGACATGTCTAAAACACTCCTGCTTGGATTCAAAATTGCACCACTGGACCTGTCCAACACAATGTGCGTACGCTTAGGATCCTTGCAAAAACCTCCCCACTAAAACCCCTAAGGCTTGGTTGGGACACATGACACCCTTTCACACTATGCCGTGGTCTTAAAGATGCGTGGGCTGGGATAAATGCTCACCACTTACCCCTCTGGCTTACTCGCTGCTTCTCCCGATGAGGCTTCTGGGTCTTCAAGTCCAGTCTCAAGGACAACTTCCCAGTTGAAGTAGCAAGGCTCTCTGGTGTTTCTTCTCTCCGTCCCAGACGGCGTGCTCAGTCCTTGTGCATTGCAAGCAGGTGTAGAAGAGAAAGATGGCAACCAAAACTGCCTCTCTTATACTTGTAAAAATGCATCTTCTCATGCCAAAAGTCCAACTGTACTCCCCTGAGGCTGTGCAACTCAAAAGCAAAATCAAATCTCTGGCTTGTTCTTTTGTCAACTGGGCTGTACCTCGATGTGTGGCTCCGAAGAGTCTGCGGTCGAATAGCTTCCCTTTGTCTTTCGATGGCCTGAAACCACGGCCACTTTATTTAATGTCTCACTGATGGGTTCCCATTCCATGACAAAAGGCACCCATCAACCATGATGTTCCTGTTTTCAGCCATTCTTGTTCCCGCCCAGTTGATGTGTTTTCAAGTTAAACAGATCAGTGCTGTCTGCTCTCTGCAGTTACAGAAAATGTGTCCAAGCAATGTCCAAAAGTTTAAGTTTTTGGTGTCGCGTTTTTCCGAATCTTGCAGTCGCCCTATGATAGTTCAAGAATTCTTCTGGAATATCAAACGTCCGCTGGTGAAAACACATTGTGGTCCAACCAACCCTATATACTTCACTTTTAACATCTCGAATACATCCCTTAAAATACAACACATAACACATTCGTACAACATATTTAGAGAGAAAAACATTCATGTCCAACCTTTAACCAAGGCCTCCCACCGACTTCAGAGTGTCTTGCTTCACCTTTTGCAAGACAGCCGCAACAAATATATTACAATGAGAAACTGTACAATTACAAGAGTGTGCGAGCAAATCTGGACCCACGGAGGAACTTCTACATTCAAACCAAGGTCCCAGCAGGGCGGGGAATTTATCCCTTTAATTTCCTCTCCTTTTTCCGGTTTGTCTGTTCCAATGTAAAATACTGTTTCTGCGCGAGCTTAACGACTTTTATTAACGTTGTGAGGTGCTCGGGCAGAAAAAGAATCTGATATCCGAACTGTGTGATATACTGCTGCAGATTATGGATTGTGTCGTTCACCGTGATGTGTACCGTGGATGGCTCTGGGATTGGAAGGATGCGCTCTTGGGCCACTTGAACTTTGGTGTGGGTTTTGAAGCAGAAAGTCGTGTTGGTGACCGCACACCAAGTGTCACGTGCAGCCGGTACTGGTCCATGCTCGTCGTGACGCAATACGTCCCGTTGCCTGCATATGCTCCCTGAGGTGGAACGTGGCTCTGGGCCATCATCTCCATGGTGCAATTAATAGGCTCTGCACTTTCTGATTCAAACCCGCACTCTGACCGATCGAATGCGTTCAAGTACTGGGGACACAATATGACGTGTGCGCCCCTGCTCTAGCACCCCTTGAGGTCAGTGCCGGTCATGGCATGCTCCCACTTTATTGCAAACGGTGGGGACCCATTGTACCGCGCGTGCACCCCCTCCTGTAAGACGCCAACGTTCTCCACTCTGTATACCGGCACTGGTTCTGGTGTTCCACCCATCACTGGCATACGCAACACAATCCCCATAACCAAGTGGTTGGACCAACCGCAATTCACTGGGACTGGGTTGGCTTCGGAAGCTAAACGGAGCTGACACGGACTCATCGAATTATGATACGCGCTGAGCACTACGAGGTGCCGGTTGCTAACCCACGATGGGACGCGACCTTGCCGGAAGTCCTCCAAATTACTGCGTCCCTCGCCTAGCAACCAGGCACCATACAACACGCACACTTCATTCATGGCTGCCTGTGCCGAGGTATTCCTATCCTCCCGTATTAATTCATTAATCATTTTAGCATGTGTCTCCAGCTCCACGATGTCCTCTTTTAAGTGAATAGTCATCCCCTGGTCCTCCTTTAGCTCTGACCCTACCACTTCATTCCCTTCCCCCAGGATCTTCCGCAGCTGGTCCTTTAAACCGCTAACCTGCATCTGCAGCTGTACATCGTCCATACTATTGATGAGAGCTGTACACGCGCTAAACGCCATAGCGACATCATTGAACACCCTCGTGTTATGTTCAGAATAACTCCACAAGACTGAATACTGTAAGCTCAAACTATTGTGACCTTGGTCTCTTTAATGTAACTCCAGACTGAGGAAGCAGCATGGTAGACTGCCTTTTATACCTGCTTGCCTGGGGTGTGCAGGTGACCCTTGAGTCTCCAACAGGTGCGCCCCCTGGAGGCAAGTCTTACACACTAGTAAGGTTTACATACATAACACCTCGCCTCTGCCTCCCTGGACCAACGTTATCGTACACTCCCATGTCGTACAACTTTTCCCGACTCACATCCCTGTAACTCAGTTCAAAGAACTGGCAAAACATTTCTTTAATGAGCGCCTAATAACAGCTGCTCAGTTTCTTTTGGACACCACTCGGGCAGATGTACCCCGGTTAAGTTTAAAATGACCGACATGACCACGTAATGCATCCCCTGGAATAAAACCTTCCCGGTCGGGAATAAAACCAAACCATTCCCTGGGCCTGGTATGGCAGGACACCTAGCTTCTGTCGCCTGTACTGGTGGGGCTGTAGGCAGGGGCCTCCTCTCGTGTGCGTCAAGCTCCATGGAATTTATTGTGTTGGGAGGGTCTTGTATCACGTAGGAGTCCATACTCCGATCCCATCTGATCCCAGCACCGGCATCCTGCCATTGCCGTGAAAAGGCAATCGTAGGGGCAGATCTGTTCCGACCCCCACATACACACATAAATTCCCTGTTCCTCCTTCCAGCCGTTGTCCCAGCACACTTCCACTCCCCGCTGTGTCCCCATAATCTGTCGGTACGTATTGTTTCCTAGTCACTCCCAGTCCGCTGTCTGGTTCTCCATGTCCTGACTCAATTTCCTGAGCCACCACCACCGTCCCAGGGGAATGTGTCCCTTGCAATTCAAGAAAATGCGCTTGCCCACGGTCACCCTAACCCGTGTGGCTGTGACCTTCAGTCTGGGACACGGTATGGAAGCCTCCCCGTATGTGAACCCAGCTTGGCTGAAGTATTTCGGCGAATTCGATCCCAGCCACCCTGGCCACCTTCCCTCATGGAAGTAGGCTTCCTACGGGAGCATAGTTTCGGACCATCACCTGGTCCCCTACCTTCCACTCGTGCATTCTCTAGGGCTCGAGCAGCAACTGATTACGCCGATGCTGCTTCCCCATGTTACTGGCTGCCTGCCAATGAATCTGCTTCAACCTCTCGTACAGATTCTTGACAAACTTATCCCGGTTTACTTCTCTCACTTGAACCGGTGCCAGAACATGGGTGGGCGTGTGCATGACCCTCCTGGTCATGAGCTCATGCGGGGAGTATCCTGTATTCCTGGAGAGGCTGGCTCAGAGAGTTGTTAACCTATGGAATTCTTTACCGCAGAGAGTTGTTGATGCCCGTTCGTTAGATATATTCAAGAGGGAGTTAAATATGGCCCTGACAGCTAAAGGGATCAAGGGGTATGGAGAGAAAGCAGGAATGGGGTACTGAGGGAATGATCAGCCATGATCTTATTGAATCGTGGTGCAGGCTCGAAGGGCCGAATGGCCTACTCCTGCACCTACTTTCTATGTTTCTATGTAAACCAAGTAAGGGAAAGGTACATGAAATGAAGGCCAGTGAGGCTAGTAAAAAGGAATGGCTTCAGGAAGGGGTTAGCGCAGGGAAAGCTAGGACGTGTTTCGGGTGTGGGAAGACGGGATACTGGAGGAGAGACTGCCCGGCCCCGAAGAGGGGGCAAGGCAAACGGGATCCTCCAGTGCCTAAGACAAAACCTGTCGAGGCGAAGGAACCGACCGCGGAACAATGTGATATTCTGGTGGCTGCCCTTCGGACAGTTTTTGTGCCAGAGCAGGGAAGGGTAGGCGCTGCCGTGAGCAGGGAAATCCCGACTGCTCCAGTAATCCCACCACCCTGACTAGCACGCACCCAGCCTGAGTACCTGTGTTCGCTCACGTACAATGAGTGGAGTAGACCATGCGTGAGGATGGGGGTGGAGAAGGTAGAGGGGAAGTACTTGGTGGTCACCGGGGCTTCGAGCACGGTGATCCATGCGAGTAAACCGACCGATTCACCCTGGTCCAGCAAGGTTCCATTCAGTCTCGTGGGGTTCACCGGGAACGAGCAGGCGAGGCGATGTCCAGGCCGTTAGCCATAGATTTAGGATCCCTCCACATCAGGTGAGAATGCTTCCTAATAAAGTGGGAACAGCCAGGGTCAGGAGTCCTAGGGGCCGACTTTATGTTAGCCCATAGGATTAAAGTGGATTTGAGGAATCACTGCCTTTGGGGAGCAGTGGGTTCCGATAAGGAGAAAGAAGTTGTAGTGATCCCAAGGAAAGGGGAAGGAAAATGCAACATGTGTACCATGAAGCCAAAGGGGAGTTACGACCTAGAGCAATTGGTCTATACTATCCCAGCCGAGTACCAGACGTACGTGCGAGACAACCTCGCATCGTTCACCACACACAAGCATGACTGTGGTAAGGTGACGGGGGTGGAAGTCCGAGTACAGGGGGACCCCATGTCACGGCCTCAGAAGCAATACAGTCTCCCCAGAGAGGCAGAGGCCGACTTGGACACGGCATTGGGATCCCTGGTAGCACAGGAAGTGTTGAGGCCCATAGCCACACACGTGAACTCGCCACTTTGGCCAGTTAGGAAACCGGACCAGTCGCGGAGAGCCATTGTAGACTATCGAGTGCTCAACAATAACATTCCAGCCTGCGTGCTCACAGTCGTGGCCGCAGCTGATCTGATAGGGAGTATTCCAGCAACCGCAACCACATTTACGGTGCTGGACATTTCAAACGGATTTTGGTCGATTCCCCTGAAATGGGAAGACCAGTACAAGTTTGCCTTCACTTTTAAAAGGACAGCAGTACACATGACCTGCCTTCCCCAGGGATTTTATAACAGCCCCCCCATATTCCATCAGTGTATGGCAGACGCCTTAAAAGGTTTCAGCAGACCCCAGCAGTTGGTGCAGTATGTGGACGATTTACTTTTGTTCTCCGATGATGGGGAGGAGCATGGTCCGCTGCTGGAGTTGTTGAGGGAGACAGAGTTCAAGGTCAATCCTAAGAAAGCTCAGATCGGTCAGAGAGAAGTAAAATTCCTCGGACTGACCATGAGGACTGGGTAAAGGGCTGTAGACGAGGCCAAACGGAAGGCAGTATATAGAAACACAGAAAATAGGTGCAGGATCAGGCCATTCGGCCCTTCGAGCCTGCACCACCATTTAATATGATCATGGCTGATCATGCAACTTCAGTACCCGATTCCTGCCTTCTCTCCATACCCCTTGATCCCTTTAGCCCTCAGGTCCACATCTAACTCTCTTTTGAATATATCCATCGAACTGGACTCAACAACTTTCTGTGGTAGAGAATGCCATAGGTTCACAATTCTCTGGGTGAAAAAGTTTCTCCTCATCTTGGTCCTAGATGGCTTACCCCTTATCCTAAGACTGTGACCCCTGGTTCTGGACTTCCCCAACATCGGGAACATACTTCCTGCATATAACCTGTCCGGTCCCATCAGAATTTTATATGTTTCTATGAGATCCCCTCTCATTCTTCTAAACTCCAGTGAATATAAGCCTAATCGATTCAGCTTTTCTTCATATGTCAGTCCTGCCATCCCGGGAATCAGTCTGGTGAACCTTCGCTGCACTCCCTCAAAAGCAAGAACGTCCTTTCTCAGATTAGGAGACCAAAACTGAACACAATATTCCAGATGAGGCCTCATCAAGGCCCTGTACAACTGCAGCAAGACCTCTCTGCTCCTGTACTCAAATCCTCTCGTTATGAAGTCCAACATGCCTTTTGCCTTCTTCACTGCCTGCTGTACCTGCATGACAACTTCCAGTGACTGATGGACCATGACACCCAGGTCTCGTTGCACCTCCTCTTCCGAATCTGCTGCCATTCAGAAAATATTCTGTCTTCATGGTTTGCCACCAAAGTGGATAACCTCACATTTATCCATATTATACTGCATTTGCCCACTCACCTAACCTGTCCAAGTCACCCTGCAGCCTCTTAGCATCCTCCTCATAGCTCACACCGCCACCCAGCTTAGTGTCGTCTGCAAGCTTGGAGATATTACACTCAATTCCTTCATCTAAATAATTGTGTATATTGTAAATAGCTGGGGACCCAGCACTGAGCCCTGTAGCACCCCACTAGTCACTGCCTGCCATTTTGAGAAGGACCCATTTATCTCTACTCTCTGCTTCCTGTCTGCCAACCAGTTCTCTATCCACGTCAATACATTACCCCCAATACCATGTGCTTTAATTTTGCACACTAATCTCTTGTGTGGGACCTTGTCAAAACCCTTTTGAAAGTCCAAATACACCACATCCACTGGTTCTCCCTTGTCCACTCTACTAGTTACATCCTCAAAAAATTCTAGAAGATTTGTCAAGCATGATTTCACTTTCATAAATCCATGCTGACTTGGACCCATCCTGTCACTGCTTTCCAAATGCGCTGCTATTTCATCTTTAATAATTGATTCCAACATTTTGCCCACTACTGATGTCAGGCTAACCGATCTATAATTCCCCGTTTTCTCTCGCTCCTTTTTTAAAAAGTGGTGTTACATTAGCTACTCTCCAGTCCAAAGGAACTGATCCAGAGTCGATAGTGATATGTCCTTATTATACAGGACAAATGCACATGAGGCCCATACTAGAGAGAAGGTCACTCTGTGACCAGTAACCTTTATTCATCAGCACTGAAGTGATGAAGGTGGGTGGAGCTTCCCTTTTTATACCTGAAAGTCCAGGTTAGGAATGTCTCCCACAAGTTCACCACCTAGTGGTCAGTGTTCTCATGGTGTACAACTTAGGTCAGTTTATACATGGATTACAATGACAGTTGAATACATGACATCACCTCCCCCCCCAAAGTCTTATTGGGATCACAGGTTAAGTCTTTCTGGTGGTTTGCGCTCCCTTGTAGAGCGCCTGAGTTGGGGCTCCGGTTGTTGGGCGCTGGCCTGAGTGTCTGCTGTTTGCGGTGCCTCAGGTCTGTCCAGACTGCCCACAGTGACTGGGCTCTCCTCCACTAGGTTCTGGTATTCGGTCACCTTTGGTGGAGTGAACTCTACATCGTGTTCTTCCTCTGCTTCTTCTATGGGGTTGCTGAACCTCCTTTTTGTTTGATCCACATGTTTGCAGCAGATTTGTCCATTGGTAAGTTTAACTACCAGAATCGTATTCCCCTCTTTGGCAATCACAGTGCCTGCGAGCCATTTAGGCCCTGCAGCGTAGTTGAGGACAAAGACAGGGTCATTGACATCAATACATCGCGCCCTCGCATTCCCATCATGGTAGTCACATTGTGACCGGCGCCTGCTCTCAACAATTTCTTTCATGCTGGGGTGTATGAGGGATAACCTGGTTTTGAGCGTCCTTTTCATTATCAGCTCTGCGGGTGGAACCCTTGTGAGCGAGTGTGGTCGGGATCTATTGGCCAACAGGAGGCGTGATGAACGGCTTTGTAGGGAACCCCCTTGGATTCTGAGCATCCCCTGTTTGATTATCTGCACTGCTTGTTCTGCCTGGCCGTTTGAGGCCGGCTTGAACGGTGCCGTTCTGACATGGTTGATACCATTTCCTGCCATGCAATCCTGGAACTCAATGCTTGTAAAGCACAGGCCATTGTCGCTGACCAAGACGTCCGGTAGACCATGGGCGGCGAACATTGCCCGTAGACTTTCTACCATGGTAGAGGATGTGCTTGAATTGAGAATGTCACACTCGATCCATTTGGAGTAGGCGTCTACTATAACCAAAAACATTTTTCCCATGAAAGGACCATGGATGCGTGACCATGCTAGCCAGGACCAGGGGCTAAGGGGGGCTTCCCTGGGCGCATTGCCCAGCTGGGCACACGTGTTGCACCTGCTAACACAAAGTTCCAGGTCTGCATCTATCCCTGGCCACCAAACGTGTGACCTGTCAATTGCCTTCATCATGACAATCCCCGGGTACTCATTGTGGAGTTCTCGGTAAAACACCTCTCTGCCCATTAGGGCATGACTACTCGGTTTCCCCATAGTAGGCAATCGGCCTGAATCGAGAGTTCATCCTTGCGCCTGTGCAATGGTTTAAATTCCTCAGGGCATGCCCCGTACGTGGCTGCCCACTCCCCATTCAGGACACATTTCTTGACTAAAGGCAGTAGCGGGTCTCTATTTGTCCAGACTTTGCTCTGACGGGTTGTCACAAGTGAGCCTTCGCTTTCGAAAGCTTCAACAGCCATGACCATCTCAGCAGCATGCTCGGTTGCCCCCTTGGTGGTGGCTAGTGGGAGCCTGCTGAGTGCATCGGCGCAGTTTTCGGTGCCCGGTCTGTGCCGAATTGTATAGTCATAGGCAGCTAACGTGAGTGCCCACCTCTGTATGCGGGCCGATGCATTTGCACTTATGGCCTTGTTGTCGGCCAAAAGGGACTTTAGGGGTTTGTGATCTGTCTCCAGCTCAAATTTCCTGCCAAACAGATACTGGTACATTTTTTTTTACTGCATATACACATGCAAGCGGTTCCTTTTCTACCATCCCGTAGCCCCTTTCTGCATGGGACAGACTTCTGGAGGCATAAGCTACCAGCTGTAACTGACTCTTGGTATTAACATGCTGCAAAACACACCCGACCCCATAGGACGACGCGTCGCACGTTAAAACAAGTTTCTTACATGGGTCATATAGCGTTAACAGATTGTTGGAGCATAACAAATTGCGTGCTCTATCAAAAGCCCTTTCCTGGCTGTCCCCCCAGACCCATTCGCGACCTTTGCATAGGAGCATGTGTAGCGGCTCTTAACAGCGTGCTCAATTTGGGAAGAAAGTTACCAAAATAGTTCAGGAGCCCCAGGAACGAACGCAGCTCTGTTGTGTTATGGGGCCTGGGTGCTCTCTGGATTGCTTCCGTTTGGACGCAGTAGGTCTGATCCCGTCTGCTGCTACCCTCATCCCCAGGAATTCTACCTCTGGAGCTAGGAAGACGCACTTCGCCATTTTCAGTTGCAGACCTACCCGGTCTAGTCTGCGTAGCACCTCCTCCAGGTTGTGGAGGTGATCTTCGGTATTGCAACCCGTGATGAGGATGTCGTCTTGAAAAACCACCGTCCTTGGAATCGATTTGAGAAGACTTTCCATGTTTCGTTGAAAGATCGCGCAGCCGAGCGAATCCCGAACGGACATTTGTTGTACTCAAACAACCCCTTGTGTGTCGTGATGGTGGTCAGCTTCTTCGACTCACTCGCCAGCTCCTGGGTCATGTAAGCTGAGGTCAGGTCTAATTTTGAACAAAGTTTGCCACCGGATAGCGTCGCAAAGAGGTCCTCCGCTCTCGGTAGCGGGTACTGGTCTTGGAGTGACACCTGATTAATTGTGGCCTTATAATCACCACATATCCTGACCGACCATCCGCCTTAAGCACCGGCACAATCGGGCTCACCCAGTCACTGAATTCGACTGGAAAGATGATGCCTTCCCTCAGCAGGCGGTCCAATTTGCCTTCTATCTTTTCCCGCATCACGTACGGCACCGCTCTGGCCTTGTGGTGTACTGGCCTGGCGTCCGGGTTTATATGAATCACTACTCTGGTCCCCATGAAAGTTCCAATGCCGGGTTGAAATAGTGAGCCAAATTTGTCCAGGACCTGTGGGCATGATATTCGCTCCACAGAAGAAATTGCATTGACATCGCCCCATTTCCAGTTCATGACAGCAAGCCAACTCCTCCCCAGTAGTGTGGGACCGTCTCCCGGGACAATCCAGAGTGGCAACCTGTTCTCCGAATCTTTGTGGGTCTCGACTACCGTGGCGCTGCCTAGCACCGGAATGATCTCCTTTGTATATGTCCGTAGCTATGTGTCAATCGGCAATAATTTTGGCCTCCTAGCCTTGGACGCCCACAACTTGTAGCACTGTTTGATACTCATCAGGGACTGGCTGGCCCCCCCCGTGTCTAGCTCCATTGATACTGGGATGCCATTGAGGAGCACTTTCATCATTATCGGTGGTGTCCTGGTGTATGAACTGTATATGTGCTCAACTTCAGCTTCCAGTGATTTCCCTAAGTGTCCATTTGGCCTCGTAGGGCTTACATTGGGCCTGTCCTTATACATCAACCTGGCTGCAGGCTTCCTGCACATACGCGCCAAGTGACCGCTGACGTTGCAATTTCTGCAGGTATATTGCTGATACCTGCAAGCTCTCGCTGTGCGTTTGCCTCCACACCTCCAACTTGAGCCGTTGTTGGAAACAAAAGGTCCATTACCAGTCGATCGTCTCTGACTGTCTCTGTAACTGTCCTTAAGCGCACCATTAACAGGTGTTGATGGCCCCATTATTGGCCGCATTGTCCCTTGCGATGGCATGAATCGCCGTTCAGCTAGCCATTGTTTCTGTTGAATTCCCCCTTTGGGTTCAACTACATGCTCGGGCATGTCCAATTGCTCCTGTCTGCCTGGAGAACTGTGTGCCCTGTTAACAATGTTGACTCCCTGTCCATTTGCTGCATTTAAACCAAGGTCTTTGTCAAACATCATTCTGGTCTCTTCCTCCCCTGAGATAAATGTCTGGGCCATCAAAGCTGCCGTTTCCAGGGTCAAGTCTTTGGTCTCAATCAGTTTCTTGAAAACCCCAGCATGCCCGATGCCCTCAATAAAAAAGTCTCGCAGCATCTCCGCTCTGCATGCATCTGGGAAATTACATAGGCTCGCCAGTCGCCGGAGGTGTGCCATAAAGTCTGGAACGCTTTGCCCTTCTCACCGCCGGTGCGTGTAAACTGGTGTGTCGCCATGTGCATGCTGCTTGCCGGTTTAAAGTGCTCCCCAGTCAACTTACTGAGCTCTTCAAGTGTCTTGTCCGCTGGCTTCTCTGGCACTAGAAAGTCCTTCATCAGGGAGTACGTCCGCAAACCGTCAGGAGATGAGCCCTGCGTTTGTCGCCCGAATCCTGTCCCAGCCATTCCTTAGTGATGAAATTTTGCTGTAGTTTCTCAATAAAATCGTCCCAATCATCACCAACACAGTACCTCTCTTCTGTGCTGCTAGTGGCCATGCTCGCTTGGTTTAAATCCCAGTTTCTCGTCGCCAGTGATATGTCCTTACTATACAGTACAAATGCACACGAGGCCCATACTAGAGCAAAGGTCACTCTGTGACCAGTAACCTTTATTCGCCAGCACTGAAGTGATGAAGGTGGGTGGAGCTTCCCCTTTTATACCTGAAATTCCAGGTTAGGAGTGTCTCCCACAAGTTCACCACCTAGTGGTCAGTGTTCTCACGGTGTACAACTTCGGTCAGTTTATACATAGATTAAAATGACAGTTGAATACATGACAGATAGATTGTTGGAAAATGATCACCAATGCATCCACTATTTCTCAGGCTACTTCCTTAAGTACTCTGGGATGCAGACTATCAGGCCCTGGGGATTTATCGGCCTTCAATCCCATCAATTTCCCTAACACAATTTCCTGACTAATAAGGATTTCCTTTAGTTCCTCCTTCTTGGTAGACCCTCGGTCCCCTAGTATTTTCGGAAGGTTATTTGTGTCTTCGTGAAGACAGAACCAAAGTATTTGTTCAATTGGTCTGCCATTTCTTTGTTCCCCATTATAAATTCACCTGATTCTGACTACATTTGTCTTCACTAATCTTTTTCTCGTTACATATCTATAGAAACATTTGCAGTCAGTTTTTACGTTCCCAGCAAGCTTCCTCTCATACTCTATTTTCCCCCTCCTAATTAAACCCTTTTTTTTTTAACCTCCTCTGAGCCGGTTTTAAAGACCAGTCTCATGTGACAGAGCACTCCGGCCTCCATATTCGCGAGGTCCTTGGAGTCAAACCAGGGCTCTGCTTTTACCCTTATTCGTGCAGGCTGTTTGCCACGAGGATCCTGAGCCAATGGTTTCTCGCCCCCCCACCCTCCCGCACCCCCCCCCCCCCCGACAACTGTACTCTATCGAGCACCCCACCTGTGGCCATTTCGTAGACGGGCCAGAGCCTGTCTGTGAATGCCTCAGGTGCTTCCCCTGACAGTTGCAGTGTCCTCCCTACTCTAGAGAATGGACTACCATGGGTGTGACCCATGGCTCTCAGGATTTTCTCCTTTAAACCAGCTATCGTCTCCTGTCCCTGTTTACTCTCAGCGGACAGGGCATGATACAGTTTCCCATCCAGGGAAAACAGCAAATGCTTGTGAGCCTCGGCCTCACTACACCTGTTAATCCCCCCAACCTGGTCCATCTTGGTGAAGTGAACTGAGGGGTCTTTCTTTAACTTGGGCACCCCTGAGATCATATTCTGAAGCTGCGGTGTGTCGAATGGAATCACAAAATCACTTTGCAGCGCGCCCTGACTCGCGCTGTCTATGGGCGGGCCAAACTTCTGTCGTATGGGTCGCATTGGTCCCTTTGGCGCTTCAAGCGGTGGTCCAACGCCCCTATCCTGCCCCCAATCCTTGCTACCTACTTCCTCTTCTCCACCTGAGCTTCCCCGGGGCGATCAAGCAAACCATGCCTTTGGCTTTGGCAGGAACTTGAGTCAAACTTTGGATTTTTTCTTGGCAGGGCCCATGAATCCCACTCTCAAACCCGCTTCTGCTAGCTACCCTGTAAGCTGTCTTAATATCTCTCACTTGCCCCTCCAGCCTGTCAACTTTACCCATTAAGCGGGCATTCTCCTTCCGTACAGCCTACTTGTTGAGCTTGGCCTCGGTGACTTGGCATTGCAGGTACTCTCCAGTGTTACAGGAGGTTTCCTCCTGAGTACGCCTTTCCTGTCTCTCCTCGCCTAATTCATCCACTAATCTGTTCCCCACTGTGGCCCTTGCGGCTGACTGCTGCTCTGACTCTTGGAGCTTTGCCTTAAGCTTACCAACCTGCTCCCTGAGCAGCTGGACTTGCTTCTGCAAACACAGGAGCCAAATGGCCTTTTCTTTTACCTTTTTGTGCTCCTTACTCCCTGTCCACTCTGCAGCTCTGTCCTCTGGACTCAGCCCGCAACAGGTCTAACATCCACTGCTGTGTTACATTAACTTTTCCGAATACGCTCGAGAAAATCCTATCCCCTATTGTCGATCTCTTGACTTTGAGATCTTCCATGACTGTCTGTTCACTCATACCGGTGTCCTGCCCGCGGTCACCAGATTCTGTAAGCGGGTTTGCCCCTGGTGGTTTCGAATCACCTCTCTTACGATAGTTCTAGACACCGGAATTATAGTCGTGAACAGTAATATACAGTCATAGACAGATCTTTTCGGTTTCCACTGTCACAATGCTTTTATTCAAGTTAAAACACACCTGCACCCAGTAAAAACACATCCTGGTGATCTAATACAAGCAAACACAGTACAACACACAGTTTAGCCTGTCTAAACAGGCCCCTAATGCGAAGTACCCACGTCGAAAACACCTCTGCTTGGATTCAAAATTGCACCACTGGATCTGTCCAACAGAATGTGCATACGCTTATGATCCTTGCAAAAACCTCCCCACTAAAACCCCTAAGGCTTGGTTGGGACACACAACCTTTCACACTATGCGGTGGTCTTAAAGATGCATGGGCTGGGATAAATGCTCACTAATTACCCCTCTGGCTTACTCGCTGCTTCTCCCGATGAGGCGTATCTTCTGGGTCTTCAAGTCCAGTCTCAAGGTCAGCTTCCCAGTCGAAGTAGCAAGGCTCTCTGGTGTTTCTTCGTCCCAGGCAGCGTGCTCAGTCTTTGTGCATTGCAAGCAGGTGTAGAAGAGAAGAGAGAAAGATGGCAGCCAAAACTGCCTCTCTTATACTTGCAAAAATGCGTCTTCTCGTGCCAAAATTCCAACTGTACTCCCCTGAGGCTGTGCAACCGAAAAGCAAAATCAAATCTCTGGCTTGTTCATTTGTCAACTGGGCTGTACCTCGATGTGTGGCTCCGATGACTCTGTGGTCGAATAGCTTCCCTTTGTCTTTCGATGGCCTGAAACCCCAGCCACTTTACTTAATGTCTCACTGATGGGTTCCCATTCCATGACAAAAGGCGCCCATCAACCATGATGTTCCTGCTTTCAGCCATTCCCATTCCTGCTCAGCTGATGTGTATTCAAGTTAACCATGTTTGGACCTGCCCCAGGTCAGTGCTGTCTGCTCTCTGCAGTAATAGAAAATGTGTCCAAGCAATGTCCAAAAGTTTAAGTTTTTGCTGTCGAGTTTTCGCCGAATCTTACAACATATTTCTTATACAACAGTGACTACACAAAGTGCTTCAGCGGCTGGGAATCACTTTGGGTCATCATGAGGTGGTGAAAGGCACTATAGAAATGCAAGTTCTATTACGTATAATCAAGTTTGTGTGCTAATGTAGACATCCCAAAACATTTTTTTAAATGTTAATTACTTTAAGAGTAGTCGCAATTGTTATGTTGGCAAATATGGCAGGTAATTTGATCACAGCAAGGTCCGTCAAACAAGAAGAAGAATGGCCAGTTCATGTGTCTTTTAGTGGCGTTGGTTGAGGGGTAAAGGTTAGGTCAGGATGCTGGGAGCACTTCCCTGCTCTTCAAGTAGCGCCATAGGATCTTTTACATCCCGAGACATCTCAATTTAACATCTCATCTGAAGGACAGCACCTCAGACATTAGAACACTCCCTCGGTACTGCAGTGCCAGCCTCGGTTATGTGAAAGGGTAGTGGAAGCAGATTCAACAGTAACATTCAAAAGGCAATTGGATAAATACTTGGAAGAGAAAATTGCTGGGCCGAATGGCCTTCTGTGCTGAATCATTCTATGATTTTATGTTCTGAACATTCCTCTCATTCAGAGAGAGACTAGGAGGGGAAAGAGAGAGAGAGAGAGAGAGACTGGAAGGGGAGAGACATGGGTAGGGGGATCGGAGGGGAGAGAGTGAACTCAGGGAAGACGGATCACGTTCTTACGTTGGTATGAATGAAATCCAGAAGTCACGACACTGTCACTATTCACTTCATCCCAATTAACCTGTTAACAATCTGTACACAATGCCCCATCTATGGTGTGGTGGGGGGGGGGGGGGGGGGGGGGGGTGGTGGTATGGTCATGCACTTGCGCTGGTGTAGGAAGGACTTTGGCTGGGGGAGGAATGCACGTGCACTGGGGTATGGCACTTCGACTGGGGGAGGCATGCACTTGGACTGGGGTCAGGCACTTCGGTTGGGGGTGGCATCCACTTGGACTGAGATAAGGCACTTTGGCTGGGAGAGGGATGTACATGGACTGGGTTGAAATTGGTGTTGAAATTGTAAAAATCACTTTCAATTCTCTATAAATCCTACCGTAAATTAAGTGTTAAGCTCTCAGCAGTCTTTCATCAAATACTCCCGCTTTCAAAATGGTGTCCGTACCGTTCGCTTAAGATCGGCTAAGAACAGGTAAGACCTTTTCAGAACGGTATTTAGGGTGGGCAGCAAATGGATCTTAGTGATCAAATTTGCATTTTTGAGGCAGTGGACAGTAATTGATTTTTTTTGATCAAATTCGCATTTCTGGGCAGTAAGTGGGCGGTAGTGTGCGGTAATATGCTGAATTTCCAGCCCATAGTGTATTCCCTTGCCTTATTAGCTCTCCCCACATGCATTACCAAACACTTATCCGGATTGAATTACATTTGCCACTGTTGTGCCCATCTGACCAATCCGTAACTTTCTTCTTCATTATCAACCACACAGCCTATTTTAGTGTCATTTGCTTATATAAAATGATTTACACTGCTGATTGGTGAGCTTCTGTGCTGGGACCATGCATGCAGGAAATTGGCCTTCTAGTATTCTTTGAGGGGTTATGTTGTTCAATATAATATCAAAGGTATCACTTGGAATAAAATTTAGATATTGAACGTTTTGCTATGGCTTCCAAGATAGACATTATTGTTGCTTACTTTCTGTCAAGTAACAAATAATTTCTGTGACTTTTTCTTGCCATATCAATTTACATTATGCTTTTTCAGTCATGCTATTTGTGTCATGCCTGTCTGTCATATTTAAACATACCTATACATTTTACTTACCTTTGAGTTACCTCCCCTAACCATCTTTAAATCCCTGCTTTTAGTTCAGTTCGTCCCACTAAGAAGCACTTTGGAATGTTGTGCTGGATTGAAAGTTCTATATAGGTCTAAATTATTATTGCATGTATATTCAAAATAATACAAGATTTATTGCAGTGTTGCCCAAACATGCCTTCACATTATACCACTTAGCACATGGCAGAATGTTGGAATAAAAATTACCACCAGTCAGAAAATCACCTCTCATCTCTTTTTACAGTTGGAAAGAGTACCTTATAATGAAAATATTGCACCAACAGACATGTTTAATCCTTTAATGAGTGATATTTAAGCAAATATATAATATGATCATGGGGTAGAACCTCCACTTTTTTTGCATGCTTAACATCCACTTATCGCCCATTTTACAGTTGAAATGACGTATAACACCCATATATTGCCCATTTTGGCACAAAATGGAAACTGACGGGCATTTTTAGGAAACTTATCGCCGAGCGTTACTTTCCCCATGTGCTTAACGCTAGGAAAAAATATTACCGGCCGCCCACTTTTTTTGGGACGGAATCATCAGAATGGGCGAAATCAACGCCTATAATATCGTCCAGCGTTACTTTCCGCACGGAATTAACGGCGAGATTCAATAATACCGCCCGCCCACTTTTTTTGGTGGTAAAGAGCACATTTGGCGAAACTAACGCCCAGGAGATCGCCCACCGTCACTTTCACCATCTCACGCACGCATCGGCCACAATATCGCTCGCTCAAAAAAACGCCCAGAAAAAGTGGAACTGTTCTGAACTAACTCCAGCGGTGTGGCTGCCATTTTTAAAATTGCAGGTTGCTTCATTCAAAAGGCTGCTTCAACTTCGGGGGAGTTTGCATTGACTTGGGAGTTCTTCTCAGGTGAAGTGACCATCTCAACAGACATATTTTCAGACTTTGGACTATTGGGGGTTTACTCTAGATGTATTTTAGTGAGGAAATCAATGCTTCCGATCAATCGCTATTAAACTTTCAATGCAATAAGGCCAGCCATTTCACAGCCTGCATCGATTAATACGCAGATGCTGCAGGGTGCAGATGGCTCAATGTGTGAAGCACATCATTATGTCCCCAATTTAAGACATGCAAGAATGAGGAGGAGGGCCAGACCATACACACCCCGCACGTACAAGGAAAAGAGGCCACATATGCAGCCTGCCATCAGGACATCAGTGTCGGTCGAGGTCAAGGTCAGCGCGGCACTGTCTTTCTACGCGTCCAGTTCCTTTCGGGCCTCCGCAGTTGAGATTTGCCCTCTGTCTCACCATGCAACCCATCGCTGCATTAGACAGGTCACGGAGGCCCTCTACGCGAGAAGGATAGACTTTATCAGCTTCCCCATGACCACGGAGGCTCAGACTGACAGCGCTGGAGCATTCTACCACATTGCTAAGTTTCCCAGGGTGTAGGGAGCTATACAGTGCACTTTCATCGCCATGTGGCCACCTTCTCAGGACCTGGAGCGTTTTTGTAACAAAAAAGGATTTCACTCCCTGAAGGTCCAACTAGTTGTCGACCACAACCAGATCATACTGGCAGTGAATGCCAAATGTCCGGGCACCTTCGATGAGCCTCACATCCTGCGTGACAGCGCTGTCTCTGACATCTTTAAGAGTCAGCCACAAGGACAATGCTGGATGTTTGGTGATAACCAATATGGCCTAGCCACCTAGCTGATGACACACCGAGGCCGAGAAGCGAAACAACCAGAGCCACAAAGACATACGCACTGTGGTCCAGAAAACAATAACCGTGCTTAAGCAGTGCTTCAGATGTCTTGACCACTCAGGAGGGGAGCTACAATACAACCCTGAGCAAGTAGGTAAATTCGTGGTCGTGTGCTCGATGCTGCACAACCTGGCTATCAGGAGAGGCCAAGAATTTCCAGAAGGCACTGATGCTCCACCTCAGGAGAGAGAGGAAGAGGATGATGAGGGGCTGGCGCTGACTTAGGGCCAGGCAATCAGGCTGGCTATGAGACCATGCCAACGACCCCCTCCAGACCGCAGGAAAGAGCCCGTGTTGGCTACATAGCTGCAAGACTCCTACGTGAGGAGCTGATATCTGAACAATTTGCCTGAAAGAATGTTGATGTGAGTGACAACGCTGACACACTGCTGTGTGTGTGCAGCTCAGACAACAGTGGTGCCCATCATCTTGGTGTCAGTTAAAGTCTACGTTGATTGAAGTTAAGTTGTATTTAACCCTTTCATGTGAAGGAATCGCCAGTGTGTAACGGTCCAGCTATCTGAGACAATGCACAACAAGGTTATGTTCAATAAAAATTTTTTTATACCAATATTGGTCTGAAATCATAAGTATCACAAGCAATACACGCAACCCCCGCCCACACCCCACTTTTTCCACCATTGACATCAATCTCATGCTCAACACGTCCAGCAACACAGAATACAAAGGCAAAGCAGGAAGGTGGTCCCCAGCCCCCATACATTACAACAAATTGCAAACACCTGGATGGAGATATAACACAGCCATCACTTGTGGACATGCACCTCACTTTCCTTCCCCCCTCCCTTTCTTCTCCCCACCTCTACCCCTTCCCCTCCTCGCTCCACAGCGCCTGGCCGAGGAGCTCCTCAGGCGGTGCCTCATTGTGGGGGATGAAGGCAGAGGCGGTGGTTGCATGGGTACGGGAGCGGGAGGTGCTGAGGGGGCAACATTCTCTGATGCAGAAGCAGGATCTTGGTCCTTGCTCTCATCTTTCATTTGCAGTGGTGGTGCGGAAGCTAGGGGTGGAGTGCCGCGCTCTGGGACCACTGGAAGGCCTGTGCCAGCAATGTTCCTGGCTATCGCATCCAGGGCCTCCACCATCTGCAGAATGTACTCAGTCACGGTGGACAGCTGTCGGGATATGCCCCCCAATGCTTCGATGAGCTGGTCACCAATGTCTACAGTCCTCCTGGACAACTGTACCATCTCTCCGTTCTCATGTGGCGCTCGTGGAACAGACCTGCCGTGTCCACGAGGCCTCTGCGGGGTCACTGCCATCCTGGGGACAACTGGGGTGCCCTGTGGCAAGCTGGTTGGGGTCGGTACCTCCAGAATGACCGGAGGACCACTAGAATGGCTTCTGGAGCATGGCGATGTTCCTCAAAGTCTACGCTCTCATCCGTGGAGAACAGACCCAGCGGATTGACAGGTGAGAATCGGAGCTCTTCAGCATCAGATGTAGGATCGTCCGGAGAGTCGGGTCCCGTGCCTCCACCTTCTGGCCTCTGTGGTCTTGCCTGTGGCAGCGCTGCTGGCTGAGCTGCAAAATACAAATTAAGTCATTAGAGGAGAAGTGGGTGCTAGGTCAGTCCAGCGCTATACACAGTATATGCACGACAAAAGCACCACAGCTCTCAAAATCATCACAGACATCACATTTCATGACCATCAACACATTTGCATTACAATGATTTTCATTCGGCCAGAATTATTTCTGTTGACAATTTTAGAAATCATCTATCATATATGATTGTTTGGATATGAGTGGGTGTGACATCTATTGACTTTACATCACGCAATGGTGTAAGCTTTACTCACGTGGCATCACTTCAGGGTCTGCAGATGCTTTCGTGGCTGTCTGGGTGTGCTTTCCCATGAGTGCGAGTATCTGCTCCTCCATCTCCATGATGTCGCTGGGGACTGGTGGCCCCCCACCCGTTCGCCTCTGCATGGACCTCATCGTCGATAGCTTCTTCTGCAAAACGTGACAGGACGACATGGCATGAGATCATTGCATGATATCAGTGCTAGGCACTGTCACAGAGACTGATACAACACATAACCGACAGAGGTAATCATGATTATTATGAAAATGATCTTCTTTACCTAAAGACATGCACCGTGATCGCAGTCTTTGAGTAAAACATTCCCGGTAAAAATGAAAAACCTCACATCCGCTGATAGTCACTCATGACTGTTACAAATCAAATTATATAAATACATAAATACATGTACATCAATATAATACTTACTCTTGCGGATCCCACAAGGTCGTTCCATCGTTTGCGGCATTGGTTGCCCTCACGAACCTCGTTGGTCACTGATGTGATCACCTCTGCTATCTCGGCCCATATTTTCTGGTATACCTTACCCCAGCGTAACTCGACTTCCTGCAGGAGGGAGGCATTTGCCTCGTCCGAGAACCTCCTGGCTCTTTTGCGTCCTCCAATGTGCTCCTCACCCACCTCACTGCTCTCTCCAGCGTCAGTCCCTCTCCCTCCATTATAGGCCAAATTCGGGCAAATATATGAACATAAGAACATAAGAAATAGGAACAGGAGTAGGCCATATGGCCCCTCGAGCCTGCCCTGCCATTCAATAAGATCATGGCTGATCTGATCATGGACTCAGCTCCACTTTCCCACCCGCTCCCCATAACCCCTTATCCCCTTATCATATGTGGCTGGTAACAGCTAATTTTTTTTTCCCTACTTGTTGTGAAGCTCTAAAGTCTCCTTCCTCCCAAAGCAGCCACATCACACCCAGACACACCTTTAGTCCCTCTCCGCCCCCTCTCCCTCTGTCTCCTCTTCTGCACATGTCATGATGAGCCTTGACCTCCTGAATCGCAGGAATCGAGCGGTGCCAGGCCATTGCTAAGGATGGCGATACTTTATGGCAGAAGGTCAGCGAGATTTAAGCTTCCGCCCATTTCATATCGCTTGCAGTAACGCCCATTTTCAAAAATGGAAACTAGCTGCTTTGAGAATGAGCGAGAAGCCGGCGATCTGAAAATCCTTTTACTGCCCACATCAGAAATAATGCCCATTTTTGGGTGATAAGCACAAAAGTGGAAAATCTAACCGCATGTCTTTATTAGAATGGTAATATATTGCTTTTTTGAATGAGGCCACAAATTATTGGCTATTCAGTATATGTATTAATAAATAAGTACTGGGGCAACTAAAGAGGTAATGTTGAATATTTTCCAATATTTCTTCTGCTTTACAGACCATACCGTAGTTTGGGAACTGTCATTTTGGATAACCAAGATCTGTTTGCATCATATATCAATTCTGATGAGCAACAACAATTAAAGGTAAATGTTTTCTAGGAAGAGTTCAAGCCATCATAGAATATAGAAACCTACAGCACAGAAGGATACCATTCATCCCATTGTGCCTGTGCTGGCTCTTTGAAAGAGCAGTCATGCTTAGTTTCACAGCACCCACATTTTGTCCACAACCTTGTAAGTTCCTCATCCTCAAGTACCTGTCCAACTCCCTTTTAAAATGATTTATGGGATCAACTTCCACCATCTTTTTAGATACAGCATTCCAGATCCTCTATTAGGTCACCTCTTAACCTTTTCTGTCCCAAGGAGAACAGTCCTAACATTTCCAACCTCTTCTCATAACTGAAGTCCCTCATCCCTGGTAACATTCTGGTAAACCTCCTCTGTACCCCTTCTAAGGCCTTTACATCTTTCTTGAAGTGTGGTGCCCAGAATTGTCCACAATACTCCAGCTGAGGCCTAACCAGTGATTTATAAAGTTCTCGCATGATCTTTTTACTTTTATATCCTATGCCTCTATTTATCAACCCAGGCAACCCATACAACATGGAAAATTATAATTTGGAAAGTTTTGTTACTATTTTCATTATCAAACCTTGTTTACCATGAACAGTTGTCAATATATCAGCAGCTAAATGATTATGGATTACTGTGAGTTCAACAAAAATAAAGCAAGTAAATTCAAATGAAATCGGGAGTGAGTTCCCATATTTTTATCTATCGAGTCTATTAATTGAGGAATTTGCAAGCACTTGGAAATTTCTTGTCAGTGGCAGTCAACTATATTGGCCTGGAAATTTGATGGCGTCATGCCTGTTTTTAGGGTGCTAAACTGGTGCATTATCGTCCAGGCAGGAAGTGCACGCTCATTATGAGCTGGATGTGTGCTGCCCACTATATTGGTGTAGGCAAAAAAATAGGTGTCCTGGGCCTGCGCCTGAAACAGATGTTAGGTGCTTTGTGTATGCAATTAAGGGTCCTAATGCCTAGTTGAGGCCCCCTCTGCAATATTAATTTGCCCTGAGACAGCCATTGTCAGCTGCATTCAGGAAATTCCAGGTCGACAGGCAGTCATTAAAGGGACCGCTGCAGGCCGCCACCAAAAATACTTATCTAAATGTGAAACTGGGAGGAGCTGGCGTGCTCCTCCTAACCTCACATTAAAACTGTGTGCTGCTGTCAGGGGAGTTATCCCTGGTGTCCTGGCCAATATTTATCTGTCAATCAACATAACAAAAACAGCTTATCTGGTCATTATCACATTGCTGTTTGTGGGAGTTGCTATGCGCAAATTGGCTGCCACATTACAACAGTGACTACACTCCAAAAGTACTTCATTGGCTGTAAAGTGCTTTGACTAGTCCGGTGGTCGTCAAAGGAGCTGTACAACTGTAAGTCTTTTCTTACATCCTCCAAGAGTGATATTCCTTAAGTTCAGAGTCTACGATATTAACTACAGGAACTTGTAATAACATTTAAAGTCAACTGTAAGTCAATAAAAGAAAAAACATTTTGAAAAGCGCAATATAGCTTTACCTGAGAGCAGCTGAGGATCCCTTTAAATACTGTTTGAAATGGCCATCTCAGAATTTGTACCACCCATGTTTTATGGATGAGATTAGGAACTGGCGTCAGTCAGGCAGTAAAGATTTGGAAATTGCATCAGTTTCCTAATGATGTCATGTGACCTTGATTTGCATTTATTCTCGAGGCTCATGTCTGTTTGAACAGGCCCCTACCTGCCCAGATAATGGTGGTTTTACATGAGCAGTGCCCAGGCATTTCAAGGTTTTCCTCTATATACAGGATTTTCTTATTAATAAGAAATTGCCTTTATAAGTACTTTTTGTATTTCCTTTTTTGGGCCCTAGTGAGCTGCACACCATCCCCAGCCAAGAGTGTAAATTGGCACTATGCTTGCAAACCTTTTCCAGTCTTGCTCTGAAAACACTTGCTTATAAGTGTGTAATAGCATACCTGTTTAATTCCTTCCAGCGTTTACCTTCCTCTTTGAGAGGAAGCACTTGATCTTTGCTCAGTACATCCTTAGAATGGAACTGTTACGAATGGTAACTCACAGCTTGTAGAATTCTGGACACAGACCTGTGTCCATCCAATCTATGGTACAGTGCATTAGGTCTTCAGTTCACTGAATAACTGCACCATCCAAACAACCAATTACTCCATTTGCATCAATGAAAAAATCCAAACCTAACCAGATTTTTTTCTTATTGCTGTAACAGAAAATTATGGAAAAAAAATTTGAAGAGAAACCAATACAAAAAATTGTTGAAGAAAAACAAGAACAGGTAAGAAGAACATTGAAATAAGGGGTAAAAATGAATAGCTTCCTTTGAAACAGGTACTAATATGTTTCAATTATCTGTAGAATAACTTCACAAGGTGCTGTGCTATGCTGTGCCGTGCCCTGCCGTGCCGTGACCTTGGTCTCTTTAGTGTAACTGCAGAGTGAGGCAGCAACGTGGTGACCAGCCCTTTATACAGCTCCTGCCTGGCCCTCCCACAGTTGCACCCTCTAGTGGTACCAGCATAGTATATACTGAGTATACATATATGACAACATCCCACCACCCCCCCCCCAAAGTCTTTGATGCCAGTTAGTTACAGGTTGAGGTGATCCGGAACTCTGCGTTCCCTGGTTGATTGTCTGAGTGTCACTTCTGGCATGGGTGAGTTAGTCGGGCCACTGCTGTCTTGCAGCGATGTTGGTCTGACTGGACTGTTGGAGATGGTGGGATCATCCTCGTGGTTGGCAGCTAGGTCTATTGCTGATTGGGTGTGTGTAGGTGGATCGCTGAAGGTAAGTCCTCTCCCGGTAGTTCCTGGTTACCTGTAAATCGCAATTTGGTCTGGTCCAAATGCTTTCTGCACGTTTGTCCATTAAGCAGTTTGACAAGCAACACTGTATTCCCCTCCTTGGCTAAAACAGTGCCAGCGACCCATTTGGGGCCATGACCGTGATTCAGCATAAACACCGGGTCGTTTACAGTGATGTCGTGTGATCATGGTACATGTTTAGCCGATAACGCCTGGTTTCCACCTGATCATTGAGGTCAGGGTGAACTAAGGAGAGCCTGGTTTTGAATGCATGTTTCATTAGTAACTCCGCAGGGGGAACCCTGGTAAGCGAGTGGGGTCTTGTCCTATAATTGATCAGCACCCGGAATAGGCGGGTTTGTAAGAAGCCTTCTGTGAAGCTCTGCTTTATGGTTTGGACTGCCTGCTCCACTTAGACGTTGGATGCGGGCTTGACTGGGGCAGACCTGACATACTTGATGCCATTGCGGGTCATGAATTCATTGAATTCCGAGCTGGTGAAACACGGACCATTGTCGCTGACCAGAATGTCGGGCAAGCCACGGGTGGCGAACATGGCCCTGAGGCTTTCAATGGTTGCGGTGGACGTGCTGAATGCGATTATTACACATTTTTTATTTTTTTTTATTTATTTATTTATTTATTTAAAAAAAATTTTTTTTATAAATTCGTAGCCAATCGTTCCAATTCTTTGTCAAATCACAAACGCCAGAGGTCACCTTGCACATGCCAAGGATCACTCTGCGCCAATGCTCTTAGCCAAAAGGCCTAGAGCCACTGCACCGTTCCTGGAAGTACTGCAATACCAGGTTCGTGCCATGGAGGTGGATGGGTCAAGCCACCCCACACACCTCCGTGGAGGTGGATGGGTCAAGCCACCCCACCCACCTCCTGTTTCCAAAAAAGCAAGCATATACCTTCCTGACCAGGGAGAAACCACCCGGAGGTCATGGTGGCTGGTCAGGTCAGTTACGCATGATCTTAGCCAAATTATTACACATTTGATCCACTTAGAGTAGGCGTCCACTACAACGAAGAATATTTTTCCGAGAAAGGGGCCCGCATAATCTACGTGGATCCTGGACCATAGTTTTGACGGCCAGGACCACAGACTAAGTGGAGCCTCCTTGGGGGCATTGCTCAATTGTGAGCAAGTAATACACTTGTGCACGCACGACTCCAAGTCCGAGTCAATGCCGGGCCACCAGACGTGGGACCTGGCGATAGCCTTCATCATGACTATGCCTGGGTGGGCACTGTGTAGGTCGTGTATGAAGGTTGCCCTGCCTTTTTTTGGCAGGACGACACTGTTGCCCCATAAGAGGCAATCCGATTGGATGAACATTTCGTCTTTACGACGGTGAAACGACTTTATCACGTCTTGCATTTCTCTTGGGACCGCTGACCAGCCCCCATTGAGGACGCAACTTTTTACAAGAGATAACACAGGGTCCTCGTTGGTCCAGGTCCTGATCTGGCGGGCCGTTATGGGTGACCCTTCGCTTTCGAAGACGTCCATGACCAGGTACAGGTCTGCAGGCTGCGTCATTTCTACCCCGGTGGTGGGCAACGGTAGCCGGCTGAGGGCATCGGCACAGTTCTCAGTGCCTGGCCTGTGGCGGATCGTATAATCGTAGGCCGACAGTGTTAGTGCCTATCTTTGGATTTGCGACGAAGCATTGGTGTTTACGCCTTTGCTTTCCGAAAACAGTGAGATTAGGGGCTTGTGGTCGGTTTCTAACTCGAACCTGAGTCCGAACAAATACTGGTGCATTTTTTTTACCCTATAGACACAGGCCAAAGCCTCCTTCTCGACCATACTGTAGGCTCTTTTGGCCTTGAATAGACTTCTAGATGCATATGCAACAGGTTGGAGTTTGCCTGCTACATTTGCTTGCCATAAAACACACCCGACACCGTACGATGACGCGTCACATGCTAAAACTAGATGTTTACCTGGGTCATACACTACAAGCAACTTGTTCGAACACAGCAAGTTTCTGGCCTTTTTGAAGGCGGCCTCTTGATTTTGACCCGAAACTCAGTCGTCTCCTTTGCATGGTAACTTGTGCAATGGTTCGAGGAAGGTGCTCAACCCTGGAAGAAAGTTACTGAAATAGTTGAGGAGTCCCAGGAACGAACGCAGCTCCGTTACATTTCATGGTCTGGGTGTCTTCTTGATGGCCTCTGTCTTCGAGTCCGTGGGCCTGATGCCGTCTGCCGCAATCTTCCTCCCCAGGAATTCTACCTCTGGCGCCAGGAAGACACACTTGGATCGTTTCAGCCGGAGTCCGACTCTGTTTAGTCAACGTAAAACCTCTTGCAGGTTGTGCAGGTGTTCAGTGGTGTCGCGACCAGTGATTAGGATGTCATCCTGAAATACAACGGTGCATGGAACCGATTTCAACAGACTCTCCATGTTCCTTTGGAAGATGGCTGCAGCCGAGCAGATCCCGAACGGGCACCTGTGATACAAAAACAGTCCCTTGTGTGTTAATGCACGTTAATTTTTTCGACGACTCAGCCAGTTCCTGGGTCATGTAAGCGGAGGTTAGATCCAGCTTGGTGTGAACGGTTCCGCGAGCCTTCGTAGGTCTGCGACATTTTCCGCTAAATCCTGGCCCTCGGTGCGGCGGTGTGTGTAGAAGCGATACCTGGCTAGCGAAACCCGCGTAAAGGCTTCACCCTCTGTGAACTTTTCTAAACTACCAACGGCAGCCATCTCTGCGTGTGAGTCCGTGATCTGTCGTCGTCGCCAATTAATATGTTTCTACTTATCTGTAGAATAACTCCACGAGGCCTAGTGCTGTGCTTGAACTGCTGTGACCTTAGTCTCTTTATTGTAACTGCAGAGTGAGGCAGCAACGTGGTGATCAGCCTTTTATACACCTCCCACAGTTGCACCCTCTAGTGGTATCAGCATAGTATATACAGAGTATACATATGTGACAGGTACTGTGCTAAAAAGTTACCTATGAAAATAAATCTTGTCCAATATGCAGCTAACATTTTCATTTCAGTTTGAATCCTTAACTCAGTCCTTTTTAATTATTTTATTGGAGATTAAGATCGCATCTTAATGATGTCATCAAATCCTTACATTTCAATATTTATCAGGCCCCTGCTTGCCTGTAGCAGGCGGTTTTGACACTCCCAAAATCCTGGGAGTTAATACAGCAGATTCAGGATCACATTGTTTACTACCTGACTGCCATTTTAAAATCATCACCCACACTTCATGCTGTGCAGGCAGGATTAAAATCAGTGTTATTTTATTCACTATTCAACAGTTGCCCTACCCTAGTCATTTTTGATACAATTCACAGATAGTATAAGACAGTTACCATAAAGATTATTTTTTTAATTGCATTGACCTGTTTGGCATAGTAGTATATTTGAGCATCAGCATAGATATTCATATAAGGTTGAGTGTTGGTTTGCCTTTGTCCTCTTACAATCATTAATTTCTTGATTTCACTCCTGTTACCTTCGGTGGAGGCCAACTGCTTCTTCCCTGACGTACTATTGCATTCCTCAATGTGACCTGCTTTCAGAGCGGGTTTTGCAAAGTTAGGAAGCAATTCGCCATTGAGTATATGATGGTGTGAAGATATCATGTTTGAAAAGAAGGAATACATAGAGATAGACAAGTACATTCAAAGTTTCATCTTGCCAGAAATAATTTAAACGTAACTGTTTTTAAAATGGCTTTGCAATGCAGATAAAGAAAAATCAGGTCCCTTCAGCTGAACAGTCGAAGCGACGGAATGGATTCTACCACATTCATGAGTATTTAGAAGAGAATAAGTGGATAGCTAGTGCAATGCACACAGGGAAGCCCCTTTCCTTGTGCTTGAAAGAATTGGTAAGAGCAAAAAATTAGAACAGTACTAAAATGACATAACAAGTTTGCAAGTATAAATACATTTTTGTGAACCTGTTTATAAGATTTATTTTTTATCTAAAGCAAATAAAATGCATACTGGAACTTATTAAGTTAGGAAGTATTGCATTATGAAAAGGATCCACTGTGTGATCTAGAATATTTTTGTAAAAGTTAGTCAATCTGCTCATTATATGTTTGAAATTAATTCACTAAAATCATCCTTTTAGGTAAGTGTGTAAGAAATCACTGCTGTAATTTGTTGTGAATGTAAATCTGTATTTAACACTGATAAAAATAATGCCTGCTTTACAGAGCTGACATTGAATATGTCACATAAATTCAGATAAAAACCTAGGGCTCTAAGATACCTTGGTCCCTGATACACAGGGACTTTGGCAAGAGCGGCGCTAAGGAGGCGCTGCACATGTGCTGACATCATGATTTCCATGGCGGTAGTCAGCGGGGCTACCCATATCCGAAGACGCTTATCCCATCAGAAATCCAGCTACTTTGCATAATGCTGGGTGGGCCGAGGACATGAGTCCCACCAGCAGCAGGTCAGATATGCTGGGTGGGGGTGCGGGGAGTTGGAGGTAGAAAATTGTAGAATGGGATAGAAGGGGGCCACAACTAACTCATTTAAATGGCTGCAACAGTTTCAAGAGATAAGGTAGATTGTGGTAAAAGGGAATACAATGGGAGTTTCAGGGGGAGGATAAAGGGCAACATTACATTTTTCTGAGGCTGGTGTTGAAATTGTTAGAATAGGTGGGAAGAAGCCATCAATGACAGTATCATTGACCATAGCTAAGGAGGTGACTATGGTTATGAGTGTCACTTCGATAACCCAGGGACCTCTTAACAATGTCAGAAGAAGTTTAATGACCTAACTAGATCAGTAAGTGAGTAACTGGAAAGCACACTGAAACACATAGTAGCAAATTACTAATTATGTCCTAGCATTCAAGCTATGCCATTTGGGGTATGACATGGCTCCTTGTTCCTTGCCCCAGAAGTAATGTAATTTATCAGCATTTGTATCAATTGTCTCACATCCTATAATGCATGCTACCACTTTGAAGTCTCACAGCCTAAGTCTTTGTTCCCTTCCACCTATTCTAATTACCATCCATTCCATGAAACCTGGCAGATTATGATTGCAGGATCTGCAGATTGTTGCAACCATTTAACAGAACACATTTCTCCTGCAAGAGAAGACAGCACATAGGAGTTGAAATTTGGTTGCTAACGCCAGCTGATACCGCCTGAGTGAGGCGGCAAAGGGGCATGAATGGCTGGTCACCGGCGGTATGCGTGGATACCGCCTGATGGGACATTCGATTGTCCTTTTTTAAGGGTGTAAAGATTTGCCACCCCACTGACTACCGCCACGGAAATCATGACGTCAGCACATGTGCAACGCCGCCTTAGCGCCGCTCTTGCCAAATTCATTTTTGCCGCCACACTTACCGGCTGGCGCGATGATGCCTGAAAAAGTTGCCGTGCACAAGGCGGGGAAACTAATCCGGGCGTTATTTAAATGGAGTTGCAGCCGGCCCACAGAGTTCGCGGTGGGTGCTACGTTGGCTGCTTGCACAGTTCGAAGGTGCTGGCACCCTGCGGCTACTGACTCCTAAGCTTCAGTACTAGCATCTCGGAGACATTGTTGCCTTCACCATCACATACATATGGAACTAGAATATTGCTTTTACCTCTGCAAAGTTATGGGGGCAGTGATCGGACACCATGTCATCCTACAGCGACGACTTCAAAGGCGCCGGCTGCAGAGATGGCTTATGGCAAATATGGATGCTCGCCAGAGGAGAGACCCTAGATAGAGGGGCAGAAGGCCGTACAGTCGTAGGATTTACCATGCGCATTATTGATATCTTGAGATGTCCAAGGATCAGTATCTAAGAAGACTGAGGTTCCACAAAATGATGGTGATGGAGCTCTACCATCTCCTGCAGACATACCTGGCAGCTGACATCGGCACCAGAACCATACTGTCAGTGGCAGTGAAAGTGACAGCAGCCCACAACATCTATGCTACCGGATCCTTCACATCCCCTGTAGGTGATATATGTAATATCTCGCAGTTTGCAGTACGTTGCTGCATTAGCCAGTTCAATGACGTTCTCTACAGAAAATGAATGTTCTACATCGAATTCAGCATGTCCAGGGAAGAGCTGGATGAATGCTGCCGTGACTTCATCAGGATAGGGGGCTTCCCCATGGTTCAGGGGGCCATCGATTGTACGCATCTGGCATTGCAGGTCCCGCCTCACCTGGCCAGCCTATTCACCTGGCCATCTGCTGAAGACATCGCACCCCACCCTCCAAATCTCCATGCATACAAATGGCAAAACAAGATTGTGACAAATGAAACACATTTTTATTTACAGAAAACATCATAGTGTGCTGGAAAGAAGCACTAAAAGATGTCATCATCCACAGTAAACAATAATTGAAACCAGTCCCCTTGAAACATTATCGCCCACATCCACGTGCAACTATTCACATTACTTCATCATGGAACAAGGACAGCATCTTCTAGCCAGCATCACACAATTCTTTATTGGCTCATCCAACTGTAATTATTTACATTAGTTCACATTCGAACAAGGTCACCATTTGTGGCCACTAGCACACACATATTTACCAGCTCTTTTTCAGTGCTTTCCCACCTCTTTCCTTCTCCCCCCCTCCCAGGCCCATTGCTCCTCCTCAATGGGGTCTCAGTGCCTACAGCAAGGCTGGTAGAAGGTCACTGTGTTGGCACCGCTGCCACGGCTAGTGGCCTAGCAGGACGTACCACACCAGTTCGGGCCCTGGAAGGGCCAGCTGCGGACTGCATCACCTCAGCATAGGCGTCAGCACTCTGTGGTGGATGGGTTACAGAGAGCGGCAGGGGCAAGGGCAAACCGGTGTTGTCCTGAGAGAGGACATCACGTTCCAACAGGCCCGACACACTGCTACTCCGCCAGCTGGAGCAATCTGGCTAAGCACAGATTGCTGCTGTGCTTCACAAATGTTAGTTCCCTGTGCAACTGATGGAGCCCCAAACATGATGGCAGCCGTCAGTGCCTGCGTGGATTCAAGTTGGCTCTGCATTAGTGCTGTCATGTATCTCACACTACTGTACATAACTGTATCTTATCATGCTATACATGACTGTAACTAGAGATAACCTGTAACGACTAGCTTACCTTACCACCAGGGGTGCACTTGCAGGAGACACTGGATACCTGTCCCAGACAGGTATATAAGGATAGGTCTCAGGCAAGTGTAGCATTCGAGAGCTGTGTAATAAAGGTGCAGGTCCTGTGTGACCTTGACTTCAGTATGTGCCTCGTGTGAATCTGTACTGCAGGGACAGGACTTTACAGTGGCGACAAGTTCCGGGATTACAGAATCCACTGAATGGCGACCAACGGCTCAGATGAAAAATACAATGCTGGAGATAATTGGGAGGACTTTATAGAAAGGCTCCAGCAAAGCTTCATAACCAAAGACTGGTTAGGCGACGATAAGGCAGACAAGAGAAGAGCCCATCTCTCGACCAGCTGTGGCTCGAAAACAGATGCCTTAATGAAGGACCTGCTGGCACCTGAGAAACCAGCAAGCAAGTCGTTTGAAGAGTTGAGCACACTGGTAAGAGAGCAGCCGACACATGGCCAGACACAGGTTCTACAACTGCAGACGCTGTGTGGGCCAGAGCACACCCGATTTAATGGCGGAACTTCGGAGGTGGGCTAGCTTATGTGAGTTCTCGATGAACTAAGGAGAGAAGTACTGAGAGACTTTTTTATTGAGGGAATAGGCCACGCGGGCATATTCCGAAAGCTCATAGGGACCAAGAACTTGTCCCTAGAGGCAGCAGCACTGGTTGCACAGACATTCTTGGCAGGAAAAGAAGAAACGAGGTTGATCTACACTGCGAGTATGACAACTAACGAAACATCGGAACAAGGGGTTCACAGCGTGAAACAAGCCGCTACCCCCACACACAGACAAAGACAGGAGAGCAGGCCCTCAACAGCACGCAGTGGCGCCAGAAGCCATCAAGGGCCACATGAACGGCCGTTCACACCTCATCAACCCACAATGCGAGCAATCAACTACAAACTGAGAGAAGCTCAAGAGAGATCAGCAAGTCGCAGCTCATCCTTTGGAAACAATGGAAGCGGCCTGTGCTGGAGATGTGGGGGAAGGCACTCATCAAGGGGGTGTCGATTTCAGCATGCTATTTGCAGAAACTGCGACTATGTAGGGCATCTGGCCCGCATGTGCAGAAAAATGGCAGCTCGGCTGGTATACGAATCGGAAGGGTTGGAAAGCGGACCAGATGACGGTTGGGGCAGTACCCGGGACACCGAGGTACAGCGGGTCAACACGATCAATGGCCGCTGCTCTTACAACAAGACGCCTCCAATAATGATGAGGGTCCTACTCAACGGGATACCCGTCAACATGGAGCTGGATACGGGAGCGAGTCAATCTCTCATGAGCGCTCAACAATTTGAACAGCTGTGGCCGCACAAAAGAGACAGACCAAAGCTCACAAGGGTCGACACCAAACTAAGGACCTATACCAAAGAAATCGTCCCAATCCTTGGCAGTGCCATGCTCTCAGTGAACCGATTTCCCCTGTGGATTGTCCCTGGAGATCTCCCAGCACTGCTGGGGAGAAGCTGGCTGGCAAAACTAAACTGGAAATGGAATGATGTTCACGCCATGTCGTCAGAGGAACGGACCTCCTACTCAACAGTTCGAAGTCGATTTGAACATCTCTTTCAGCCAGGTGTGGGCACCTTCAAAGGGGCTAAAGTCAAAATTTACATCACACAGGATGCTAGACTGGTCCATCACAAGGTGTGCCCTATGTGATGAGGGAAAAGATTGAACATGAACTGGACAGGCTTCTGCGGGAAGGCATTATCTCACCCGTCGAATTTAGCGACTGGGCAAGTCCCATCGTCCCAGTCATGAAGCCTGATGGATCCGTACGAATCTGTGGGGACTACAAATCCACCGTAAACAGAGTCTCCCTGCAGGACCAATACCCGCTGCCCAAACGAAGGACTTATTTGCCACATTGGCTGGAGGAAAAACTTTCTCAAAACTAGATCTCTCATCTGCGTATATGACGCAAGAATTGACCGACGAGTCTAAGCTACTCACCACCATCGACACACATCGAGGCCTTTTCATGTACAATCGATACCCGTTCGGCGTCAGGTTGGCAGCTGCTATATTCCAGCGCAACATGGAGAATCTGCTCAAGTCCATCCCGGGGACGGTTGTATTTCAAGACAACATATTTGTCAAGGGCAGGGACACCGACTCCCATCTCCGCAATTTGGAGGAAATACTAAAGCGGTTGGATCAGGTAGGCCTAAGAGTTAAGGAATCCAAGTGCCTGTTTCTCGCGCCCGAGGTTGAATTTTTGGGCAGAAGGATTGCCACTGATGGAATCCGCCCAACAGAGTCCAAAACCGAAGCAATTCGCCTGGCACCCAGGCCCCAGAATGTCTCAGAACTGTGCGCCTTTCTCGGGCAACTCAGTTACTTTGGGAACTTTATGCAGAACTTAAGCACGCTGCTGGAGCCTCTCCACGTGCTACTCAGAAAGGGGTGCGATCGGTTTTGGGGGGGCGCCCAGGAACGCGCCTTCAATAAGGCATGCAACCTTCTGTGTTCCAACAGTGTTTTGGCTTTCTTTGATCCAGGTAAAAAGCTAGTTCTTACATGTGATGCATCAGCGTACGGGGTCGGGTGCGTTTTACAACATGTCAATAGTGCGGGTAAATTACAACCCATAGCTTATGCCTCCAGGTCACTTTCGCGGGCAGAGCGCGGGTATGGAATGGTGGAGAAGGAGGCGCTCGCGTGCGTGTACGGTGTCAAAAAGATGCACCAATACCTTTTCGGGGCCAAGTTCGCATTAGAAACCGACCACAAGCCCCTTACGTCCCTGCTATCCGAGAGCAAGGCAATAAACGCCAACGTCTCGGCGCGCATTCAACGGTGGGCACTCATGCTGGCCTCTTACGATTACACCATAAGTCACAGACCAGGCAAAGATACGCTTAGCAGGCTATCCCTGGTGACCACGGAAGGGTCTGACAAACAGGACTGTGAGATAGTCATGGCAATCAATGCCTTTGAGTCCACAGGTTCGCCCATGACGGCTCGCCAAATCAGAGCCTGGACGACCAGCGACCCCACGTTATCCCAAGTAAAAAGATGTGTCTTAACTGGTGACTGGTCAGAGGCTCGCGATGCCTGCCCCGAGGAGATCAAACCTTTCCAAAGGCACATGCATGAACTGTCACTACAAGTAGACTGCCTGATGTGGGGCAGCCAAGTAGTTATGCCTCTGCGAGGCAGAGAGGCATTTGTCCGGGAGCTCCACCGCGAGCACCCGGGGATCGTTCTCATGAAGGCCATAGCCAGATCCCACGTCTGGTGGCCTGGCATTGACGCGGACTTGGAGCTCTGCGTCCGACGGTGCACCATTTGTGCCCAACTCACTAATGCCCCCAGGGAGGCCCCCCTGAGCCCCTGGCCCTGGCCCAGCAAACCGTGGTTGCGGGTGCACGTAGACTATGTGGGCCCATTCATGGGCAAAATGTTCCTCGTAGTTGTAGATGCATTTTCAAAGTGGATCGAATGCAACATTTTAAACTCGAGCACCATCTCCACCACTGTGGAGAGCCTTGGAACCATGTTCGCAACGTACGGCATTCCTGACATATTGGTCAGTGATAATGGTCCGTGCTTCACCAGCACAGAGTTCCAAGATTTTATGAGTGATCACGGCATAAATCACGTTAGGACAGCACTGTTCAAGCCGGCCTCCAATGGCCAGGCGGAGCGAGCAGTGCAGATCATTAAACAAGACATGCTCAAAATCCAAGGCCCCATGCTGCAGGGCCGTCTGTCGTGACTGCTGCTGGCATACAGATCTCGTCCGCATTCATTGACTGGAGTTCCCCCCGCGCAACTATTGATGAAACAGACCTTAAAGACAAGGTTCTCATTAATCCTCCCAGACATGCATGAAATCATTGAGGCAAAGCACCGTAAGCTAACCGAGTACCATGACAGAAATTCGAGGGGGAGGTGGAATGAAATAGGGGACAAAGTGTTTGTGGTAAACTATGGCAGGGGTCCCAAATGGCTTGCAGGGACAGTAACAGGCTAGGAAGGAAACAGGCTACTGGTGGTACAAATGGGCAATGGCCAAACCAAGTCAAAAGCAGATTTACCAACAACACTGCTGAACCAGAAGCAGACTACAATGTGGAACTCACACCACACCTGGTGGACAGACAGAGGGAACAACCTGAGGAAAGGGCAAAACCAACTGACAGCCCGGGCGAGACACCAACCATCATACTGAACGAAACAGACAGCCCAGGTGAGATACCAGCAATCACACCGAAAGAAAAACAGGCACCAAGGCAAACAACTGAACCACAAATAAGACGCTCCACGCGAGAGCGTAGACCACCTGAGAGACTGAACCTATAAAGACAATAAGACCTTGGGGGAGGGTGATGTCATGTATCTCACACTACTGTACATAACTATATCTTACCATGCTATGCATGACTGTAACTAGAGATGACCTGTAACCACTAGCTTACCTTACCACCAGGGGTGCACTTGCAGGAGACACTGGATACCTGTCCCAAACAGGTATATAAGGACAGGTCTCAGGCAAGTGTGGCATTCGAGAGGTGTGTAATAAAGGTGCAGGTCCTGAGTGACCTTGACTTTAGTATGTGCCTCGTGTGAACCTGTACTGCGGGGACAGGACTTTACAAGTGCAGACTACACCTGCAGCCCACCACAGAGCTGATTGATGCTACTACGTACTGATGTCATGACAGTCTGCAGGCCTACCATTGTGTCACCGTGGTGCTCAGTGATGACTGCCACATCGGCCATAGCCCATGCCACCATGTCTGGGACCCCATGGTCACTTGAAGCATCCAATATCTGTTTGTATCTACCAAGGATGGGCTCGATGAGCTGGTGAGACACAAATGCAATCTTTGAGGTGGACTCCACCACACTCAAAGCAAGTGCATCGACACTGTTGGGCACCCTTGACAAAACACCCAGCAGATCACTGTGCATCTGCAATCACTGTCTTGTGAGACCCTCTAAGTCAGCCTCATCAACAGAGTGCAGCTGAGCATTGCTGCAGGCCACTGGGTCCCAGAGCATTACCCACCTACGTCTCCCCAACCACGCCTTCCGAAAAAAAGCTGCTGGCCCCGCTCTGTGAGGACGCTGGATCCTCTGTCGCGTTCAGAGAGGTGTTCTCCGCCTCCTCATCCTCTCCACCATCACCCGCAGCGCAGGTCCTGGTCATCTGAACCATCATCTGAAAGCACAAAGCCAGAGAAGAGTGGTTACCTGCAGGGGAGGGGTCCAGGAGCAGCAAAGACATTTGGGAATGGCAGTTTCGTGGAAAAAACTGAAGGATTGTGGTGTCAGGCCTAAGTGGCCTTCCGGATGCTGCAAAGGAACTCAACATACCGTCACTGTCCCTAGGGAGGTCGGCCTCACCCACTGCCATAGCACCAATTTCAACACCCCTCAGGGCTGAGACATGTTCCTTGAATGGAGTCAGGTGCTGGAGTTCAGAGTCCCCTCCTGCAGTCCACATCTGCTCCCTGCGGTTGTGGGCGAGCTTGTCCTGTGAGATTAAAGAGAACGTCCGAGTTAGAGCCCTTCTATCAGTGTGTCCCAAGCGCCTAACATAGTTTAATCGATGTAATTGTATGAGAGTCTTTGAAGTTTGATGTAACTTCCATTCACTGCATGGACTTGCTGTAGCAATGCTTGAGTTAGGGGACCAGGATCCAACAGTAATGGGGAGGCTATCATCTTCCAAACGCATAAGAAGACTGAGGAGTTAACAACATCAATGGTGGGTTTGCAGAAATGAGTAGCAAGGTTAACATCGCATGCAGGCCCTTGCAGTGGGTGAGGCTTCAAATGGGAACCTTACATCTGGCCTCACCCACGTAGAGCATAGATGCCAAAACACTACATTGAGCAGAGAGTGCGCATTGAGCTCAGAGCTTAGCATGTTGATGGTTCAAATTTAAGATGCTCACCCTCACCAGCCACTTCATCTCGTCCCACTTTTATAGGCATTGAGTGGCTGTTCTGGCCAACGTGTCATTGCAGAAACTTGTTCTTAGATTTTCCTCCATAAGCCTCTGTGAGTTGGTTCCTGCCGCCTCTCCAGGGCATCAAGGAGCACATCCATGGCGGCGTCCAAGAACCAATGAGCATGCTGATGAGCTGCTGCTGCTAGGTTTGCCATATTCACTATCTGAGTGAATGCGTAGGAAGCGAATATAAGCATGAGGTGTTGAGGCAGCCAATCAATGCCTCATTGGAATCCAGGTAGCGTCACTATGTCTGTGGCGCAGCTCCAAATGCTGCCTTATGCCCGGATGTTGAGGCCCCACTTAACGGCTCACTCCACGCTGCTTATCGCCTCCAGTTAAGTATGCAATGTCATGATTTAATGCTGCAGTCCATTTTTCAGGTGGCAAAACTGAATTTTGCATTTCGGGGCCATGCCTAATGTCTGCCAGTAATAAATCATCTCAGCCGATGACACCGCCTCAAAATCGGTGGTATCGAATTTCGACCCCATAATGCCAGAGAACACCAGACTACTGATGAAGGAGGGCAAACATCCACACATTAAGATAAAGCCCTGGTTATCATTGAATTCAACACTGGCAGATGTGGGAGTCAATATGCCTTCAGATTTGTGAGCATGTATACCTTTTCTTATATTTCTTTGAATTTTTCAATGTCTACACCAACTACCAGATTTGTCACAACAGTTCTATAAAGTAATTATTTCAGATAAAATGCTGCTCATGCATTCTCATGCATTATTCCTCCATAGGCTGCAAGTCATGAAGGATGATGGCCAAGAGATGGCATTCCCTCTATGTCTGGCAACATTGATGCCACTCACCCATCTCATGATTCACTCTCTCCATTGCACTCAGAAACCCAGAGAAAGAGAGGGTAATTTTCACTGAACATGGGAGGCATACTGGCGGTTGCAGATCAGCCACCTGTTATTCGTCCTGCTTGATTTTCCTTTCCATTGACATTACTACCTACATTGAAAGTGAAAATCGGCCCATTCAGTTTGGGGATAGGGGGTGGCGGGGGGTTACATATAGTGTAGATGAGGAACTGACATATGATGAGACACGTAGCACAAGGAAGCTAGGGGATACCGGTGTGGAAGTGGCAGCTGCAGGAATATTTGTAAACCTTTCTGGCTAAATCTGCTTCATGGCAGATCGAGGCAAGTCTCGCTTTTTTTCTCTTTTTCACTTTCTCTCTTTCTCGCTCTAACATTTACAAATCTCTCTGCTTCCGTGAGATCAATTCTCTCACTGATCACTGGCAAGCTGATGAGATTGTTTTCCATCATGGCAGCAGCTTAATAAGAGCACTCCATTAGTGTACGAATTATCTTAATTAAAACAGGTATTAGCCTGTAAGATTTATATTTTTTCTTTCCACTTTACAGAGTTTGGATGTGTGAGACAAAAGCAACGCCGACTCAGGATGTTTCTTTTCTCACCCCTATGGAGAGGTTATCTTTATTTAGAATAATCAAAAGAAATGCAAGCAATTGCGATAGCATCAAATGCACAATAATTTCTAATTATTCACCCACACCGACCTATCCCGTAAAAGTACTTCTTAACAATTAAAAATTGCCTATTTCCTAACTGTCCAAAGCAAAGACAGTCATGAAAGTTAACTCCAGCCGTGGTCAGCGATTGGAAACTAACCCCCTGATTCTCTTGGCAACTGACCAGGTCACTGCTCACTTTGACTGTAGCCCTGACCTCATGTGTTACAGCCATTTATATACTGTTTTTCTGGATAATTGCCCACCGGGTACATAATTGTCTAGGTTTAAGACAATATCGTTCACAATGAATAGGTCTTTCATTTCTTATCTCTTTGTTCCCAGTTCCCAGACAATGCCTCTGAGAACTGTCTCTTTGCAGCTGTGAGATGTTAAAACTCATTAGAAAGTGGTTGAATTCGCAAAATCTTTTGGGTCACTAAAAATTGGTCAACCTATCTTTTAACCATCTTGGAGCAGTTTGCAAGCACAGTTATTAGCAGAAAATGAGATGAAAAAAATGAGGGACAGGATAAATCTTCATTTGGAAAGATATGGATCAATCAAGGATGCTCAGCATGGATTTGTTAAGGGAAGGTCGTGTCTGATTAACTTGATTGAATTTTTCGAGGAGCTAATCTGGAGGGTCAATGAGGGCAGTGCGAATGATGTAGTGTATATGGATTTTAGCAGAGCTTTTGATAAGGTCCCACATGGCAGACTGGTCACGAGAGTAAAAGCCCATGGGATCCAGGACAAAGTGGCAAGTTGTATCCAAAATTAGCTCGGAGGCAGGAAGCAAAGGTTGATGGGTGTTTTTGTGACTGGAAGGCTGTATCCAGTGGGGTTCCACAGGGCTCAGTGCTGGGTCTCTTGTTTTTTGTGGTATATATCAATGACTTGGACTTGAATGTTGGGGGTATGATTAAGAAGTTTTCAGATGACACTAAAATAGGCTGTGTGGTTGATAATGAAGAAGAAAGCTGCGGATTGCAGGAAGATATCGATGCACTGGTCAGTGGGCGGAACAGTGGCAAATGGAATTCAATCCAGATAAGTGTGAGGTAATGCATTTGGAGAGATCTAACAAGGCAAGGGAATACACATTAAATGGTACGAGACTGAAAAGTGTAGAGGAAAAAGGGACCTTGGAGTACAGGTCCACTGATCACTAAAGGTAGCAGGCCAGGTAGTGTAAGGGGTTCTCGGGGAGTGTTGTTGTGCTTTGGGTGTCTCTCTCTGGGCTTCTGCCCTCACAGCTTATGCCTGGCCTGTGAGTTACCCTGAGTGTTGCAAGAGCACCCCTGGAGAGACTGTGTCCACAGCTTATGAAGGGGGTTTTGAGACTCGTGCGTCCCCACAGCTTATGCCTAGCCTGTGAGGCACCTGTGAGTGTCAAACACTCCTAACCCCTTCTTTCCTAGCCTGTGACACACAGTTGAGCGTTTTCGAGGCACTCCTAGCTTCCCTTACACTGTTCTGACATAAAACTCACGATCAGGAGATGTAATACAATAGAACTGAGACAAGGTGATTCCAAGAGGAACTTAGGCTTCCAATTTATTTGACGAGGTGTATCTCAATAAACAGCAATACGCCAACAAAACAATCCCCCTAAATCCCACTAAACGGACACAACGAAAGTTTAGCAGTACAATGCCCAACCTCCCACCTTTCCTGGCCTAACTGAGTTGGGAGTTCTGGGGACCAGAGGTTATACTCACTACTGTACCTTTTGCAGTCTGGTGGTTTGTTTCTTCGATCTTCGGTGTCTTCGGACACTGGTTTTCCTTCAGTGTTGAGAGGCTTGCTGGTTGTTGAATCACGAGAGCAAAACACACACACACTGGGTCAGAAACCTCTTTTTATAGCCAGATATCCAGTCCGCCTCTCGTGCTGAAATCGATCCTTCCCATTGGTGGGCTTTGTGATTTTGAAAAATGCAGCAGTTTTAGATTATTGCGGGGTTATTTTTTTCCACTGATGTTAACCTACTCAAGGTTTGAGTAGGTGTTAATTGGGTTGACCTCCTGTAGCCATTGTGTAGGCCCTTGGTTTGTTTTGGGTTCCCTAGTTTTCTGAAGGTCTGCATAATTTCCCTTCATAGTGTAAACATAGGGAAGACAGTAGTCCGATAATGGTGATGAGTCAGTCCCACAGTTTTCGAGCAAGTGCTTTCCCATTGGCTTGAAAGCCCCATGCTTCGGGCTGACTCTGTCCCACCATTGGCCCTCCGGTGTCCTCCCCCGTCCAATCACTGCTCTGCCAAGGTCAAACCGTCTCGGTTTCAATTCACATTGCAGCACAGACAGATCCCACAGCCCTTTTCCTTCTGGGTAAAATGAGGGGGTTTTCGTCCTCCCCTACATAATCCCCCATCTGACACAGTCAGACACCACTCGAGTGTGTCAAAGTTCAGGGTGGTGAGAAAACCCTCGGTCTCCCAAATTGCCCAACTTTCCCCAGTTTAACTCTAAACTGATCCCGTCGATATATATCGTAATTCCTTTTAACGCGGTACAAAACACAGAATCCAACAGGTTACAATATACAACAGCAATATACATATATGTACTTAAGGTTACAGCAGTAATTGTACATTGAGTCTCATTTCAGTCTTAACCGTAAAACAAAGAAATCTGCCCTGCAAACTCCTCAGGGGCCATGTATGAAAACGCAGTCATCCCTGGGAATAACAAAACCGCCTAAATGTCGCGGTCAAGCTTTGTTTATACGCCTTGAGTGTTTAGCAACGGCTCTCCCGTCTGTGTAGTAGCCTGAGGAACTGCTTTCTTTTTCTTTTTCTCCTGAGCTTACAGCTTGTAACTTGCAGATATGCTACAATCAGGAGTTGGCCGATTGCTAAGGCATGCGATCCCACCCGGATCCACGCAGGTATGTCTGCCCGTATCCCCAAATCCCACCATGCTGGGGGTTTAATCTGGGCAATCTCCCCTGCTAGACTTTCAGTTTTCTGCTCCATGGTGTAAAAATGTTTTTGAGACAAATCCACTGCCTGGAGGAGGGCTGTAAGTTTCTCAGGTAGTGGGGCAATGGGATAGCCAAAATGGGCTACATATTGTAGGTGGCTGAGGTTGTTTTGTGCCATGAGGTGAATCGTGGAAAGTTCAGGGATGGGTGTGATTCTGGTGTGTGCCACTTGAACCTCTGCCCTGGGTTTAAAGCAAAAGCTGCTGTACGGTATTGGACACCACCTTTCCGGTCTGTGTTCATACCGTTGGGCACTTGTGGTGACACAATATGTCCCACCGCCTACATATGCTACCTGTGGAGGCATGTGGTTAGGGGCCGTTACCTCCATTGTGCAATTGATAGGCTCTGCCCCAGCAGTGCTGAACTCGCATTGTGGCCTTGCAAAAGCATTCAAGTGCTTTGCAAGGTTACCTGTGCTCCCCTGCTCCGACAACCCGAGAGGTCTGTACCTGTCACAGTGTGCTCCCACATTGTGACATAATGTGGGACCTCTTGGAATCGAACATGCACCCCTCCACGAATGACTCCCACATTCTCCACTCGGTACAGGGGTGCTGGTCGTGGGGATGCCCCCATCACGGGCATCCTGACCACCACACCCATGATGGTATGGTTTAACTTTCCACAGTCCACCGGTACCGGGTAGGCTTCCGATGCTACACGAAGTTGGCAAGGACTCAAAACATTATCATAAGGGTGCAGTGCTGCTAAGTGCTGCTTGCTGATCCAGGAGGGAACCTGTCCCTGTCTCAGATCCTCGAAGTTACTCCGTCCCTCTCCCAGGCCCCATAGAGCACACACCTCATTTTGGACAGCTTGATCGGAGGCGTTTCTGTCCTCCTGAATCAAGGCTTTTACAGCCCTGGCCTGTGCCTCCAATTAAGAGATAATCTCCTTTTAGGTGTCATTGCCACCTCTTCGTGGAGCGCGGATCCCACTACGGTATTCTCGTCCCCCAGGATTTTGCGCAGCTGATTTTTTAACCCATTTATCTGGAGGGCCAGCTGCATGTTATCCAAACTGTTTATGGCGGACGCCCCGGTGTTAAACCCTGTGAAAATGTCATTTAAAGTGCCACGCCTCTGCCTGCCCGGTTCGGCTCTATCCCACTGTTTATACAAGTCTGTCACTTTGACATCCCCGAAGTCCAGTTCATAGAACTTTCGGAACATCTTCCAAGCAGAGACTGGTATAACAGCTCGGTTTCCCGGGGGCAGCACGTAGGTAGGCGGACTTCTGTCAGATTTAGCACCACTGATGCCACCGTGTAGTGTACCCCCTGATAAAGTAGTTTCTCGGTAGGGACCAACGCTAAACCATTCCCCGGCCCCCTGGTTGTTGTCGGGCACCCGTGTGGGACGGTGGGTTTGGCCTTGGGTGGGGGTTTTCTTTCCCGAACTACAAGTTCGGTGGCGTTTACTGGTACCCGGGGATTGGGGGTTACACACGCCTCCCCGCTGTGATCCCATACCACCTCATCCCCGACATCCTGCCACCACCTATAGAAAGCAATGGAGACCCCCTCTGAACACATGCGAGTGGATCCCCACATACACAAATAAATTCCTTGGTCGTACGCCCACCATTTCTCCCAGCACACCGTTACCCCGCCAGATGACCCCATGATGGTTCGGTCTCCCACGTCCCTCTTGAGCTTTCTGAGCCACCACCACCGTCCCAGAGGTATGTCCCCTTGGCAAGTTAGGCATACCTTCCTGCCTTCTGTCACTCTCACTCTGGAAGTGGCCACAGTGATCTCCTGGCAGGGGATGGACGCTTCTCCGTTGGTAAAGTCCTTATGGTTGGAGTACTTGGTAGAGTTTGATCCCAACCACCCAGGCCATCTCCCCTAGTGGGAGTAGATGACCCGGCCATCCACCGCTGGAGTCCCTTCTCCTGTGGTCACTGTCGGCGCTCTGCCCCCGGAGCATCCGAAAACCAGGGAGTCCTCGGTGTCCGGTGCAGATCCTTAGCGATACCAGCATTACTAACGTCCAGTAGGGAGGTGTTGACATCTGAAAGGAAAGAACAACATGGCCTTGCCTTGAGAGACCTCTCCAGGCTCGGCCCGCGTAACATGTTCCAAACATAAAATGCTGCACCCAACCGTTACTGCCTTACCTAAACACATATGCACACAACACAAAGTAACAAAACAGGAAGGGAAAATATATACATCGCCACCCGTCCCCGGGTGGCCAGGCTACATCCTGTCACTGTACAGGCGTCGTCGACCACTCGGCTGACCGTACCCTGGGGACCAGGATGCCCTCCGCTGAGGGGCTCGTATAGTCCCTCTTAATGAGTCTTGTGCTGCCCTCCAAGGCCCTCCCGAGCCCCGGATAATCGGTGGGAGACCCTTGCTAGCGCAACAGAGCACCCTCCCTGCTGTCTTTCGCCTTCTCGGTCTGGGGCGGGGAGCTAAGTAAACAGGGGACCACGGCGCCCTGGGCTGTGGCACTCTGTCAGTCCTCCTTACTGTCGGTGCAGAGTTCCATGTTATGGGCTACAATGCTATCTCCTCCACCTCTTGGGCTAGCCCCAGCTGATCCACCATGGGAGGTTCAGCTTCCCCTCGGACCTTGCTAATTGTAGAGCCTTTCTCCCTACTTCTGTTAGTGGGCTGGGAACCTCTACCCAGTGGTGGGATAGCCTTACTGGAGCAGTGAACCATCCCCGGCTGTAGAGCTTCGGGCCCGCTGCCTCCTCCGGAGCCTCCAAATCCACCGGGGCCTGTTCTTCCCCCAGTGCCTGATTCCCTTCCCTTGCTCGTCCCCTCTGTTTTTTTACCTCTTTTGGGGTCAAACAATTTACACTGATTAATGTGATACCCCTTCACCCGGCGAAGCAATTGAACCGCATAGACCATAGGGCTAGCCTTGTCGACTATGCTGTATGGTCCCATATACAGTGGTTCAAATACCCTGACCCGGGCGAAGCTTCTCACCATCACCTGGTTGCCCACCTCCCAATCATGGTGACTGCGGGGTCCCAGCAGCAGCCGATTGGCACGGTGCTGTTTACCCAAGTTGTTGGCCGCCTGCCTGTGAATCTGTTGAAGCTGTTCAAACAGATTCCTGATGAAGCGGTCCCGGTTCACCTCTCGAAGCTGCCCTTCAGTGAGAACCGGCGCCAACACATGCACTGGGGTTCTCATGATCCGGCCCAGTCATCAGCTCATGGGGTGAGTACCCTGTGCTCTTTGACTGACTGGCCCGGATTCCCATGAGGACCAACGGCAAGACCTCCACCCACTTGTTTGGTGTGTCTCCCGTCTCCTTGCGCAGCCTTTCCTTTAGGGTCCGGTTCAGGCGTTCTACCGGGCCTGAGAACTGAGGGTTGTAGGCGACATGCCATTTGGCTCTTATCCCCAGCACTTTTAGGGTGGCCTGCATCACCTGGCCGGTGAAGTGGCTTCCCTGGTCGGACTCCACGATTTGAGGTAGACCCCACCGAGAGAACACCTCCCTCACCAGGATTTTTGCAGTCCCCACTGCGGTAGCTGTTCAGCAAGGGAAGGCTTCCACCCACTTGGAAAACACATCCACCAGGACGAGGCAGTATTTATAGCCTCCCTGGGCGGCCGGTAGGGGTTGATATAGTCGATCTGGATCGACTGCCATGGTCCCTCTACCGGCCTGACGTGTCCCATAGACACCTTCCTTTTCTGAGGGTCTGGGTTGTTTGCAGCGCAAACCAGACAGCCCGCACAGAAGTTGCGGACGTCTTCCCGGAGGCCTGGCCACCACCCTGTCGGTGTTGTGGCGGCACTACCCATTTGTCCCCTTTAAACAACATGCCTTCCTGCACAGCAATATCTGCAGCACTGTGTGGGCCCTCTGCCTTTTCCCCCTTTTTGATAGCAGCCAAGGCAGCCTTCAGGACCGGATCCTGCATCTGGACTACTTTAAGGTCCGGAGCCGCAGCCGCCCCTATGCTCCCTTGTGTCCCTGGCTTGCTTCTTGCTGCTGCTATCCTGCCTGCCTCGTATGGGTCCCATGGGCGATCTGTATGAGCACCTTCCCTTGCCAGCAGGTCTGCCTGCTGGTTACCTTCCCCCCATGGCTCAGTTTTGGAGTGGGCCTTTACCTTATGGATATATACATCCCCGGTTTCTCCCACTGCAACCATGATCCTTTCCAGCAGGGGTTTGGTCACAAGGGGCTTCCCATCCGCAGAGGTGTACCCCCGGCGTGACCAAATCGGCAGATACACTGTACACGAATTGCAAGTGAACATGCTGTCCGAGCAAATCGTGTATGGGGTAGGGAATTCCTCGGGGTGTGTGACCACATACATCACCGCCCAGAGTTCCGCCTGCTGGGCGCTCAGGGTGCATGGGAGTTTAAGAGCCAAGGCAATCCCTGCCTTGGGATCCCAAACTCCGCAGCCCGTGAGTCTTGTACCCGCGAACACTGAACTGGAGCCATCAACGTAGATCTCGCGGCCTGTGGGATGTATCCCTGCCCGAAATCTAAAGTTGATGTCCCATACCCTCTCCACAGAGCATCTATGCGGCTACCCTGGATAGATTAAATTTGCTGCGAGCCTAGGCTCGCAGAGGCCCTTGACCTTTAAAGTCATTTGGGAGAGGAGGAGGGTCCAGCGAGTGATTCTAGCACTGCTCACTGACCCGTCCTTAATCCTCCCGTCCAACAGCATCTGCGTCGGGGTATGATGGGTGAGGAGTGTAATGGGGGATACTCTGGTAAAGATCTGAGCTCTCGTTACTGCCCAGTGGGTGGCAAGCAAGTGCCTCTCACAATTGGAGTATCCCCTTTCTACCTCCGTGAGGACCCTGGAGGAGTACACCACTGGTCTCAGCTGACCGTTTCGCTCCTGGAGCAACACTGCACTTAAGCTGTCGCCACTGGCTGCCACCTCCAGGAAGAATTCCTCCCCCACCATCAATTGCCCCTAGGGCTGGTGCTACCTGCAGGTCTCTCTTAAGACGGACAAATGCTGCCTCACAGCCCTCGTCCCATTCCCACTCGACCCCCTTGTGTAGGAGTCTGAGCAGAGGGGCGGCAGTGGCTACATAGTCCTCGATGAAGTCCCGACAGTAGCCAGTGATTCCCAGGAAAGACCTTACCCCCGGCACATCCCTCGGGACAGGGAGTTCCTGCACTGCCTTTCTTCTAGCCTCATCAATGGCCCTTTTTCCTGCCCTTATCGTCAGGCCCAGGAATTTTACTTCTCCTAGACCCATCTGGGCTTTCTTGGGGTTAACTTTAAAACCCCCTTCCTTCAGTAAGACCAGCAGCTCGGCCAGCAGTGGACCGTGTTCCTCACTGCTGTCTGTGAACAACAACAGGTCGTCCACATACTGGACCAGCTGGTGTGGTTGGCTGAAGCCTTTTAAGCAGTTCGCCATGCATTGGTGAAAGATGCTGGGACTGTTATGAAAGCCCTGTGGGAGGCAGCTCCATGTATACTGCTGTTCCCGGAAGGGCTTTCTTCCCTCTGTACAGGGATAGACCAGAACCCGTTGAATATGTCCAACGCTGTGAACGTGGTTGCGGATGCAGGGATTTCCCCTATCCCATCTGCAACTGCCGCTACTGTGGGGGCACAAGCTGGGATGTTTTTATTGAGCACCCTATAATCCACCGTAGCCCTCCAAGAATTGTCCGGTTTCCTAACTGGCCAAAGCGGGGAGTTGACATGGGTGGCTATGGGTCTCAAAACACCCTGCTCGACAAGCGAGCTTAAAGCTGTCTCCAAGTCTGCTTCTGCCTCTCGGGGAAAGCCACACTGCTTTTGCGGGCGGGACATGGGATCCCCATCTATTCTAACCTCCACTCCTGTGACTCTCCCACAATCGTGTTTATGGGTGGCAAATGCTGCAAGATTTGCTTGCACATAGGCCCGGTACTCGGCCGGGGTGTTATCGACCAGAACCTCCAGGTCGCAACCCCCTTTTGGCTTCATTGTACACAGAGTCCCTTTTCCCTGTTTCTTATCAATAACCATGACTTCTCCCTCTGCTCCCGTGCCCACTGTGCCCCATAGACAGTGATTCCTCAAGTCTACTAGGATCTGGCAAGCGATGGTGAAATCAGCCCCCAAGATCCCTTTTCCCACCTGCTCCCAGTTCATCAGGACGCACTTCCACTGCGAGCGGGACTGAGAAAAACCCAGCCTTCTCATTTCCTGTGAACCCAACTAGTTGATACAGCACCCCGTTTGATAGAGGTGAAGTTGCGGTGTCCTCCGAATGGACTATCGTGCTGGAAGCACTAATGTCCAAAAGGTAAGTACCCAATACACCCTCAACCTCCATCTTGACCCAGGGTCGTCCCCAGGGGTCGTATTCTAGTGGGCACAGGTATGCAGGCTGGGTCTGGGCTAGTCACGGCCTCTGTACTGGCAGGTTTGCTGGTGCTTCCCTGCCTGTTGCCGTGGCTACCTTCCCAGTCCCATCCAGCACTGTCCTCAATGCAGCTACTATCTCGTCAAGGGATGGTGAGGAGCTCCCTCCACTTCCCCCACTCTGGGCGGCTCCTGAAGGACTTCTCCCCCCATATCTCTTTACTGGGCTCCTGCAATCCCTTTTAAAATGCCCAGCTTTCCCGCACCCGTAGCACACACCCTCCTTATCAATCGAGCGGCCACCCTCCTGGTGCCATTCCCTTTTGGGAATTGAGTTGGGTTTTACTTCATTTACCTGAACTTTGGAGGTTTTCTCCTCCCCTCCTCCATTCCGTTGGACCAGTGCCAGTTGCCTGACCACTGCTTCCTCGGTGAGGTTGGGGTCCCGGGAATCGAACCACAGTTCTGCCCTGGCCTTGAGCCGGGGCAAGCAGTTTGCCACCAGCATCCTCAGCCAGTGGCCAGATTCGCCCGGTTGAGGAGCTCCCCACAGGCTGCGTGGTATACCACCCACAGCCTGTCCACAAATGCCTGCGGGGTTTCCCCTGCGAGCTGCCTTGTCTTTTCGACCTGTTCGAAAGGACTGCCGTCATCGAAGCCCATAGCCTCAAGGACGGCCCTCTGGACCTCAGTAAATGTACGCTGTCCCCTCCGGCATTCTGCCGGTAGAGCCTGGTACAATTTGCTGTTCAGAGAGAAGAGCAGCAGCTTGGCTGTCTCTTCCTCGTTGCACCCATTAATTTCCCCTGCCTGCATCACCTCCATGAAGTGGATAGATGGGTCCCCGCTGCGAGTGAGTTTGGCCAAATGGGCTATCATTGCCCTGAGTGATTGAACTCCATGGGGAATAATAAAGTCACTCTCCAGCACTCCCTGACCTTGGCCACCTCCCTGTGGAGGACCGTACTTGCGTTGCCTGACCGGGCACATCCACCCTGGTTCAGGATCTTTCTGTGCTGGTCCCTCTACCTCCGGCTGTCCCACCATACCCGGTGCAGCAGTCAGTGCCTGGTCGCCTGATCCATCCCCTTAACTGACCCTCGGCGGGAGCCTCACATCCCTGCTGCCGAGCAGGACACATTGGTTCTGCCCCCAGCCCTGGGTATGCTACTACCTCCGCGCCCCGCTCCTCCTGGTACCCCACCGGACAAACCACCGGTGCCTCAGGAGGTGGTCAGGCGTCTCTTGCCTTTGGATTCTCCTCTACCCCCCAATACTCTCCTTTGTCCTCTGTGGACCCTCCAGGTCCTATCAGGGCGACCATCTCCTTTGCCTGGGATAGAGCGTGGGTGAGAGTTTTAATCCTCTCCTGGCAGGGACCGTGATCTGCAAACTCACTGCTACTGGCCACTTTTTAGGCTGCCTGTATGTCTTTTAATTTATTCTCTAGTTCCCAAATTTTCTGGGTGTACCGAGAGTTCTGTTCCCGGAGGGACCCCTCACTACCCTTGGCCTTAGTGACCTGACACTGAAGATAATCCCGGCTATTTCGGAAGGTCTCCTCCAACTGCCTCTTCCCTTGCTGCTCCTCAGCTAATTCGGCCAACAGGTTGTCCCCAACCGCAGCCCGGATAGCAGAGAGCTCCTCTGATTTCTGAAGACTCTGTTCCAAGTCCTTCACCCGCTGGTCGAGCTTTCGGACTTGGCGGGTGAAGCAGATAAGCCAGATGGCCTTTTCCACCTTGTGGTTGTGGTCCTTCCCTGCTGTCCACTGAGCAGCAGCATCCACTGGGCGCTCTGCCCGTGTGAGGGCTTGTACCCAAGGTTTGGTGAGGTTCACCTTGCCAAAAATGTATGAGGAAATTCTCTCATCCATTTTAGTTTCCTCTCTTATCACCTCATCTGTTGTATTAACATCTCCTGTTTGCTTATGTCCTGCCGTGGTCATCATGTTCTGTTAGGGTTTCTCGGGGAGTGTTGTTGTGCTTTGGGTGTCTCTCTCTGGGCTTCTGCCCTCACAGTTTATGCCTGGCCTGTGAGGTACCCTGAGTGCTGCAAGAGCACCCCTGGAGAGACTGTCCACAGCTTATGAAGGGGGGTTTGAGACTCGTGCGTCCCCACAGCTTATGCCTAGCCTGTGAGGCACCTGTGAGTGTCAAACACTCCTAACCCCTTCTTCCCTAGCCTGTGACACACAGTTGAGCGTTTTCGAGGCGCTCCTAGCTTCCCTTACACTGTTCTGACATAAGACTCACGATCAGGAGATGTGATACAATAGAACTGAGACAAGGTGATTCCAAGAGGAACTTAGGCTTCCAATTTATTTGACCAGGTGTATCTCAACAAACAGCAATACGCCAACAAAACAATCCCCCTAAATCCCACTAAACGGACACAACGAAAATTTTTACACAAGTTTAGCAGTACAATGCTCAACCTCCCACCTTTCCTGGCCTAACTCAGTTGGGAGTTCTGGGGACCAGAGGTTATACTCACTCCTGTGCCTTTCTGCAGTCTGGTGATTTGTTTCTTCTATCTTCGGTGTCTTCGGACACTGGTTTTCCTTCAGGGTCGAGAGGCTTGCTGGTTGTTGGATAACGAGAGCAGAACACACACACACTGGGTCAGAAACCCCTTTTATAGCCAGATATCCAGTCCGTCTCTCATGCTGAAATCGATCCTTCCCATTGGTGGGCTTTGTGATTTTGAAAAATGCAGCAGTTTTAGATTATTGCGGGATTTTTTTCCACTGATGTTAACCTACTCAAGGTTTGAGTAAGTGTTGATTGCGTTGGCCTTCTGTAGCCATTGTGTAGGCCCTTGGGTTGTTTTGGGTTCCCTAGTTTTCTGAAGGTCTGCATAATTTCCCTCCACCTCAGTTTTCCTAACCTACTCAAGGTTTGAGTAGGTGTTGATTGGGTTGGCCTCCTGTAGCCATTGTGTAGGCCCTTGGTTTGTTTTGGGTTCCCTAGTTTTCTGAAGGTCTGCATAATTTCCCTCCGTAGTGTAAACATAGGGAAGACAATAGCCCGATAATGGCGATGAGTCAGTCCCACAGTTTTCGAGCAAGTGCTTTCTCATTGGCTTGAAAGCCCCATGCTTCGGGCTGACTCTGTCCCACCATTGGCCCTCCGGTGTCCTCCCCCGTCCAATCACTGTTCTGTTAAGGTCAAACCGTCTCGGTTTCAATTCACATTGCAGCACAGACAGATCCCACAGCTCTTTTCCTTCTGGGTAAAATGAGGGGGTTTTCGTCCTCCCCTACCCCTTCTTTCTATAAGGTGGTTAAGAAGGCATATGGAATACTTGCCTTTATTAGTCAAGGCATGGAATGCAAGGAGGTTATGCTTGAACTGCATAAAACACTTATTATGCCGCAGCTGGAGTACTATGTGCAGTTCTGGTCACCACATTATAGGAACGATGTAATTGCATTGGAAAGGGAGCAGAGGAAATTTATAAGAATGTTGCCTGGACTGGAGGATTTTGGCTATGAGGAAAGATTGAAGATGCTGGATCTGTTTTCTTTGGAACAGAGGAGGCTGAGGGGAGACCTGAGTGAGGTGTATAAAATTATGAGGAGCCTGGATAGTGGATAGGAAGGACCTGTTTCACTTGGCAGAGGGGTTAACAACCAGGGGACATAGATTTAAAGAAATTGGGGGGAAGTTTAGAGGAGATATGAGGGGAAATTTCTTCACCCAGAGGGCAGTGTGCATCTGGAACTTACTTCCTGATTGGGTGGTTGAGGCAGAAACCCTCACCATATTTAAAAAAATATTTGGATGTGCACTTGAAGTGCCATAACCTACAGGACTACAGACCAAGAGCTGGAAAGTGGGATTAGGCTGGATAGCTCTTCGTCGGCCGGCGTGGACACACAGGGCTGAAATGGCTTCCTTCCATGCTGTAAATTTTTATTATTCTATGATTCTTACATCGCACAAGCTTTCAACTTAGCAGGACCAGGTTGCCGAGGAGCCCATAACAAAGAGTTTCCGATACACATGGGGTGGAGGTTTCCCGTGCGCACCCCGAGTCAATTATCCCCACTGGGAATGCACTTCGTCGACGAGGGCCTCGTCACTAAATGGTTTTGCCCTCTTCTTCTCCCCCTCAGCATCATGATGCATATGCATTTCAGACACAAGTTTAAACTGTATATTATAACATTTTATAAAGTGTAAAATATCTTTCACGCCTGCTCTGTTCTCTTCTCTGCTCTTCTCTGCTCCACTGCCTTCTCGGTCTCTGCTCTCTCTCTCTCTCTGTGCCCATTCCTGTGCCTGCTGCATGTGTGGATGACCCCTGACCTCCCGAAATGCAGGAAAGCCAGTCACCAAAAAAAAAATTGCATGCGCAGAAGACCGTTGCTAGGGAAGCTTTTGTCTTCCATTCGCTGGGCGCACGTCACATTGCTGACCTTTCGCATCACCCATTTCACATCGCTGGCCTATCGCTGAGAGGAAAATCGCGATCCAAAAAATGGCTGATGTTCCAGCGATCGGTAAGGCTGAGACATCGAACATCGCTGGAACATCGCCCATTTTTGGGGCGATAGCCAGCAAAGTGGAATGTCTAGCCCCATATATATATATATATATATATATGATGACTAGCTGTGAAGAGCAAGGGTTTTATTTGCACCATAGTGAGGTTGGTGGGAGGAGGCAGATCTTTGATGGACTAATACTTCAAAAAATATGTGTGAAGGTGCTGCGAGCGAGTTTAGCTCTTGGCTCTCTAGCAAAACTAGCTATTGCATCGACTTCATGTTCTTCCTGGTCTTTGACATCAACGATGTCATCACTTTCAAGCATCCTCCGGGACATCTACCATTAGGCCTTTCACAATAATTATGTTATGAAGCGCACAACGTACTACCACAATTTGAGAGATGGTGCCTGGTACGTACTGCATAGAACTCAGGATCTAGCCAGGCATTTAAACCTTCCATTATGTATCTCAATGTCCTGATCATTTCACATATATCTTACTTTGTGCTTTATTGCAGGGCTCCTTTACAGCACTAGTTGTCCTATGAAGTGACGTAATGAGACATGGGAATAGCGTGTATACCTTGTCATCCAGCAACGATCCTGTCCCTTGTCACACTTGAAAAAGAGCTGGAACACTGGACTTGTAAAGCATAAAACCATCATGACAGCTCCCAGCATATCAGGAATTCACATGCAGGAAGCTGTGCATATTGTTGCAAATAATCTGCAATATTAGCGAATGGAAGCTTTTGCAGTAGACATAAATATGGGTGTTAATGAAGCCTATGAGTATAATCAATAGCTCCCACAATGCTGGGAATTCTAACAATTCTGTAAACATATACTGCCCTCTTAGTCACCTGTCTAGATTGATTGTCAAGGTGTATAAACTCAGCTGCCAGTGCAAGAGCCACACGTCAGCGCTCATAATGCATCAGTTCTCTTGAATGCAGGAAGCTGAGGGATGTAACTAATACTGACCGTGTTATGTACCACGATAATGGCACATCTTCATCCATAATCATACACAAGTCGCCAATGCAAAATGGTCAAACTAGTATTTTATTAACGACACCATAATAATCGCCTCAAACAACACAACAAATCTCCTTACCAGCAAGTTTAAAAAAAAAATTCACAACATCCCATTGAAACATCATCACACACAATCAACTTAAACAATGTCTGGACAAAGGCTCCTTCCATTAGTCATCCCACAGCAGCATCTAAGTGGCATATTCGGCACACACACTTACAACAATAGGATGCCTCCTCCTTAATTTTACCCGAATGCCTGTAGCAAGGCTGCTTGAGGGTTGCTGTGTATGTGGGGAGACAGTACAGGCCAAGCAGGACACCCTGGACCAGCTCTGGGCCTAGAAGGCCTGGCAGCAGACTCCACCGCCTCAGCATCGGTGGCAGCAGGCTCGGATGTAGACCGCAGATGCAAAAGCAGAGTGGCAGTGGTGGGAGCCGGAATGCTGTCATCTTGAACAAGGACAGCACCTTCGATTTCCAGCGACCCATTGGCACTTACCCGGCGCAGAGCCTCTGCATCTGGAACAATATGCGTGAGCACACATTGCTGGCCTGTTTCGGCACCATCACTTCCCTGTTGGACTATCAGGAACACAGAAAGGATGGCATCACTCTGCGACTGACTCAACAACAGTAACAACAACTTGTATTTATATAGCGCCTTTAACATAGTAAAACGTACCAGAGCACACTGAGCCTGAAACGCAGCAGTCAGAGTTCATGCCAGCAATCACTAACAGCATCACATCACAAAATCCTTGCATGGCTTGGGCCTGTGATGTGATAGCTACTGCCACGTCAGCCATGGCACGCGCCATTCCCTCTGGAACTCTACTGTTGCTCATTGAGTCCATCTGCCTCTGTAAGCGGGCAAGAATGGGCTCGATGGATGGCTGAGAGGCACGGGCAATAATTGAGGTGGTCTCCTCCAACCTCAGAGCAAGTGCGTCCATGCTCTGCAGGACCTTCTCCAGTGCACCCATGAGCTCGCGGTGCCTTTGCATGGACTCCCTGGACATAACCTCCAAGTCCAGGTCCACGTCTGCCTGTCAGCAGGACTCAAGGGTCGAGACACCCTCTGGGGAGCTGGCCTCCGACCTTTCCCTCGTAATGTGAATTGCTGTAGGCCACTGGCGCCAGGAGCCTCCGACTCTTTGAACCCTAGGAATTCCGGGTCTTCAACCGATGTGGTGTCCTCACTCTGTGTGACTGATGGAGTGTCCTGCTCAGTCAACAAACTGTCGTCCCCTCCCTCGTCATCTCCCCTGTTGGCCGATGTTGACAGATCATGGGCAGCCTGTCCCACTTCTGGCTCATCATCAGTAAGCACAAAGCCACGGAAGTGTGGTTAGTAGCACGGGAGGGGTCAGGGAGGTAAAAGGAAAACGGTTTTAGTCATTTATTTGTAAATTGGGTAGGCCATTTGCTATCAAGGGGCACGGATCTCACATAAGTCGCAAGCGCCATTAACATACCATCACTATCCACAGGGGGCTCTGCTTCACTGCCCACTACCACGCCAGTTCTTGTGCCATGAGGGTGGACATTCATTCTTCGACCTCAGTGAGGCCCTGTAGATCAGGCTCCCACCTCCGTTGCACTGCTGCTCTTTATGTTTGTGAGCCAATTTCGTCTACAATAAGAAATACAAAAAGGTGTGATTGAGTGTGCAGCTCATTGTGTTGCACATGCGCCTTCCGTAGTAGAGTAGCGCCTTCCATAGTAGAGTAGCTCCTACTGTTTGAAAGTGTGTAGATGTCCATTACAAGGTGCGTGGCTACACATAGTGCGTGTGGGAATGGTGGGATGAGATGAGAGCCACCTAGGATTACGGATGAGGCTGACGTTTTCCAAATGCGTATCAAGAATAAAGGGGTACATAAGAACATAAGAAATAGAAGCAGGAGTAGACCATTTGGTCCCTCGAGTCTGCTTCACCATTCAATAAGATAATGGCTGATCTGATCATGGACTCAGCTCCACTTCCTTGCCTGCTCCCCATAACCCTTTACTCCCTTCTCGCTCAATAATCTGTCTATCTCCACCTTAAATATATTCAATGACCCAGCCTCCACAGCTCTCTGGGGCAGAGAATTATATAGATTTACAACCCTCAGAGAAGAAATTTCTCCTCATCTCAGTTTTAAATGGGCAACCCCTTATTCTAAGACTATGTCCCCTAGTTTTAGTTCCCCCTATCCTCTCTGCATCCACCTTGTCGAGCCCCTTCATTATCTTATAAGTTTCAATAAGATCACCTCTCATTTTTCTGAACTCCTTCTGGTAGTGCGAGGAGGGGTGAGACTGAGTAGTGAACAAGAAGGTGCGTGATGCTTGCATGCGCAGGGCATGGCTGGTTAACTGACCCTCAACTTTTCAGGTGGTTTCACTAACCAAGACCATCGTCTGGTACACATAGAGAAGGTTGCAAAGACTTTACATTGTGTGAGACAGTGAGGTTCACATTATGGCATTGGTGCAGTCATAGAAAAGTTACTCACCCTGACGAACCTCGAGAAGTCATTGAACTTCTTGCGACATGGTGTCGCAGTTCGCAGCACTGTGTCTCTTGCAAAAACGTCCTGGGCCACCTCCCTCCAAAGTCTGCGGAAAACTGCGGAAGTTGCAGCACCTTCCACCTCCTTTCAAATGCCTCTATTAAGGCGTTAACGGCCGTGGCTGAGAAGCTGTGTGAATGCTGGCAACCTTCCTGCTCTTCTATTTTCCCTCTCTGCTCAGAGTGCAAAGTTGGAACTGCGCATGCACATACTTATCGTACCATGCCTTTAAGAATCGGCTGGGCCCGGGATCTATAGCGGCCTTTGTAGCATGTGCGTTTCATCTTCCATTTTAGTGCAGAGATTTTTGATTGGAGTGCCTGAGGAGAGTTCTGGAATGCCTGATTTAGCGCCCCCTTTCCCTCTTGGTGCGATTCAACCAAATTTCTCGGTTGCAGGCGCAAACATTTTGAATGGGGCTATACTTACCACCCCACCATAAATAACGTGGCATCGAATTTCCAAACCCTTATTCCTTGAAAGTACAAGTGCAGGTAGATAAAGCCATAAAGATGGCCAATAATCTTTGGGTTTTATAATTGAGTACAAGAGTAAAGGACTAATAATTTTATTCAAAGCTTTGGGTAGGCTATATTTGGAGTACTGTGAGAAGTTTTGGGTGCTACATTATAGAAAGGATATTAAGGTCACAGAGAGCATAAACTGTAATTTAACCAGGATAATGGCAGGGATGGGACACTACCGTTAAGAGGATGAAAATTGGGTGGGTTCTACAAAGGACGGATGATCGGTTCCACCAGATTGCCGCTTAAGTGGAGAAAGTGAAAATTGCCCTCAATCTTTTTGGTTTAATTTGTAGTTCTAATAACTTGTGATTATGTTCATTATACAGGACAACAAGCATATTGACTCCGGGAAGTATACTGAAAGTGGAACCTTACCATTAATTGATGAAAGACTAAAATCAGGTAAATGCTGGCTGAGTAGTGTTTAGAGATCATGTAACGTAAAATTGAGTGCTAGAAGTGAACTATTAAAATTCTCTAAAAATCCATCGTATTGTGTATAAACCCTGAAATTACTAGACCAGCACAGAAGGTCAGAAATTCCTGAGATTGGAAAGGACGGGGAGCCTGCAGGGGGTCTGAATTTGGAGAAGAACCTAATTTCACCAGGATTCTGACCAATTTCATTTCCACCCGAATTCTGGCTGGAATGGGGAATTGTGATTAGCTGCGAGTATTCTGCCCACCTCTCCTCATATCATGAGGGACTGTCTGGAAGAGTTCCTGGGCTGCTCTGGGAATTCTGCTCAACAAGCTCTTATAAGGCTTCAACGAGATGCTGAGAGCGTTATGAGTTCTATCGAGGCCATTGGAAAGGCCCCAGATATTTCCAAGATGACAGTAAGTAATCCCATGGGGATCGCTTAGCTTTATTAAATTACCCTATGGCTCCATTAGAAGCTGAAGATTAATTTGCTGATATTTTTCTTCAGCCTGGGAAGGACCATGGGGTGCCCCTACTGAAGTTACTATGGGCTGCTTTGCCTCCACCAACAGATCAAGGCAGGCGTCACTGATACATCCTTGCAGGCATGGGTGACCGACTGTGACTATGATAATGACCCTGACTCCGTACTTAACTATACCATACAGGAGCTCTGCTCCACAGCTCCTCTGCTGGTGGAGATGGGACTTTTGTAATTTTGAGTCTTGGTGCACAGGTCATAGGGCCATGTGTAGAATTTGTGGCATTCCAGCCATTGATAGTTACATGCAAATTTTTGCTTTGTGATCTTGGCAAACGTGGGTTAAAAAATTAAACTTAAAAATAAATTTGATTTCATGCTTCTTCTTTACCAAATATGAGGTGAGAGTGACTGCCCTTGACATTAAGGCAGCATTTGACCGAGTGCGGCATCAATCAGCCCTAGTAAAATTGAAGTCAATGGGAATCAGGGGAAAACTCTCCACTGGCTGGAGTCATACCTAGCACAAAGAAAGATGATTGTGGTTGTTGGAGGTTAATCATCTCAGCCCCAGGACATCGCTGTAGGAGTTCTTCAGGGCAGTGTCCTAGGCCCAACCATCTTCAACTACTTCATCAATGACCTTCCCACCATCATAGGGTCAGAAGTGGGGATGTTCACTGATGATTGCGTTCAGTTCCATTCGCAACTCCTCAGATAATTAAGCAGTCCATGCCTGCATGCAGTAAGTCCTGGACAACATTCAGGCTTGGACTGATAAGTAGCAAGTACAATTAGCACCAAATAAATGCCAGGCAATGAGTATCTCCGACAAGAGAGAGTCTAACCACCTCCCTTTGACATTCAATAGCATTACCCTCAGCGAATCCTCCACCATCAACATCTTGGGGGTCACCACTTAACTGGACCAACCACTTAAATACTGTGGCTACAACAGCAAGTCAGAGGCTGGGTAGTCTGCGGCAAGTTTCTCATCTGACTCCAAACCCTTTCCACCATCTCTAAGGCACAAGTCAGGAGTGTGATGGAATACTTTCCACTTGCCTGGATGAGTGCAGCTCCAACAACACTCAAGAAGCTTGATACCATCCAGGACAAAGCAGCCCACTTGATCGGCACTCCATCCACCATCTTAAATATTCACTCTCTTCACCACCAGCGCACCGTGACTGCAGTGTGTACTATCTATAAGATGCAACTCGCCAAGGATTCTTCGACAGCACTTTCCAAACCCTCGACCTCTACCACTTAAAAGGACAAGGGCAGCAGGTGCATGGAAACACCATCACCTCCAAGTCACACACCATCCTAACTTAGAAATATATTACTGTTCATCGTTGCTGAGTCAGCATCCTGGAACTCCCTCTCTAACAGCACTGTGGGAGTACCTTCACCTCGCGGCCTGCAGCGGTTCAAGTAGGCGGCTCGCCACCATCTTCTCAAGGAGGTCCTGTCAAAACCCAAACTAGGCATCATGAGCAGGTTATTGGTCAGTAAGTGGCGCTTGATAGCACTGTAAACGTCACCTTCCATCACTTTGCTGATGATTGAGAGTAGACTGATGAGGCAGTAATTGGCCGGATTGGATTTGTCCTGCTTTTTGTGGACAGGACATACCTGGGCAGTTTTCCACATTGTCGGGTAGATGCCAGTGTTGTAGCTGTACTGCAGAGGAGCGGCTAGTTCTGGAACGCAAGTCTTCAGCATGACAAGCGGGGACCAAAGCCTTTGCTGTATCCAGTGCGCTCAGTTGCTTCTTGATATCACCTGGAGTGAATCGAATTGGCTGAAGACTGTGGCTTCTGTGAAGGTGGGAATGTCAGGAGGAGGCCGATATGGATTATCCACTTGGCACTTCTGGCTGAAGATGGTTGCAAATGCTGCAGCCTCGTCTTTTGCACTTGTGTGCTGGGTTCCGCCATCATTGAGGATGGGACTAGTCATGGAGCCTCCTCCTCCCGTTAGTTGTTTAATTGTCCACTACCATTCACGACTAGATGTAGCAGGACTGCAGAGCTTTGATCTGATCCATTGATTGTGGGATCACTTACTTCTGTTGATAGCATGTTGCTGTCACTGTTTAGCAATCATGTCGTTCTGTGTTGCAGCGTCTCAGGTTGGCACTTCATTTTGAGGCCCGGTGCTGCTCCTGGCATGTTCTTCTGCACTCCTCATTGAACCCAGGGTTGATTCCCAGGCTTGATGGTAGAGTCAGGGATATGCCGGACCATGAGGTTACAGATTGTGGTGGAGTACAATTCTGTTGCTGCTGATGGCTCACAGCACCTCATGGATGCCCAGTTTTGAGCTGCTAGATCTGTACTGAATCTATCTGATGTGCCATGCTCCTGGATACTGTGGCAGAAGCACTTTAATTACCTAGTGAGGCTGGAAAGGTGAGTCTACTGGCACATTCAACAACATCCTTCTGTTCGTATCACACTATAAGAACATAAGAATTAGGAGCAGGAATAGGCCATACGCCCTCGAGCCTGCTCTGCCTTTCAATTAAAACATGGCTGATCTTCGACATTAACTCCACTTTCCCACCCGATGCTCATATCCCTTGATTCTCTTAGAGTCGAAAAGTCTATTTACCTCAGCCTTGAATATACTCAATGACTCAGCATCCACAGTGCTTGGGGGAGAGAATTCCAAAAATTCGCAAATCTCTGAATGAAGAAATTCCTCATCATCTCAGTCTTAAATGGCCAATCCTTTATCCTGAGGCTATGCCCCTCATTCTGGACTCTCCAACCAGGGGAAACAAGCTCTCAGCATCTATCCTGTCAATCCCCCTCAGAATCTTATATGTTTAAATGAGATCGTCTCTCATTCTTCTTAACTCCAGAGAGTATAAGTCCATTCTACACAATCTCTCATCATAGGACAACCCTCTCATCCCAGGGATCAATCTAATGAACCTTCGTTGCACTGCCTTTGATATGTCCTTACTATACAGTATAAATGCACACGAGGCCCATACTTGAAAGAAGGTCACTCTGTGACCAGTTACCTTTATTACCAAGACCTCAAGTGATGAAGTGGGTGGTGCGTCCCCTTTTATGCCTGAAAGTCCAGGTTAGGAGTGTCTTCCACGAGTTCACCCCCTTGTGGTCAATGTTCTCAAGGTGTACAACTTAGGTCAGCTTATACATGGGTTACAATGATAGTTGAATACATGACATCACCTCCACCCCAAAGTCTTACTGGGATCACAGGTTAAATCTCTCTGGTGGTTACGCTCCCTTGTAGAGCGCCTGAGTTGGGGCTCTGGTTGTTGGGAACTGGCCTGAGTGTCTGCTGTTTGCGGTGCCTCAGGCCTGTCCGGACTGCCCACAGTGACTGGGCTCTCCTCCACTTGGTTCCGGTGTCCGGTCACCTGTGGAGGAGTAAACTCTACGTCGTGTTCTTCCTCTGCTTCTTCTATGGGGTTGCTGAACCTCCTTTTAGTTTGATCCACGTGTTTGCAGTAGATTTGTCCATTGGTAAGTTTAACTACCAAAACCCTATTCCCCTCTTTGGCAATCACAGTGCCTGCAAGCCATTGGCCCTGCAGTGTAATTAAGGACAAAAACAGGGTAATTGACATCAATATATCGAGCCGTCGCATTCCTGTCATGGTAGTCACATTATGACTGACGCCTGCTCTCAACAATTTCTTTCATAGTCGGGTGTATAAGGGATAACCCGGTTTTGACCGTCCTTTTCATTAGCAGCTCTGCAGGTGGAACCCCTGTGAGCGAGTGTGGTCAGGATCTATTGGCCAACAGGAGGCGTGATTAGCGGCTTTGTAAGGAACCCCCTTGGATTCTTAGTATCCCCTGTTTGATTATCTGCACTGCTCATTCCGCCTGACCGATTGAGGCCGGCTTGAACAGTGCCGTTCTGACATGGTTGATTCCATTGTCTGCCATGAAGTCCTGGAATTCAGTGCTTGTGAAGCACGGGCCATTGTCGCTGACCAAGACATCCGGTAGACCATGGGCGGCGAACATTGCCCATAGACTTTCTACCGTGGCAGAGGATGTGCTTGAATTGAGAATGTCACACTCGATCCATTTGGAGTAGGCGTCAACTACAACCAAAAACATTTTTCCCATGAAAGGACCTGCGTAATCCACATGGATGCGTGACCATGGGTTGGCGGGCCAGGATCAAGGGCTAAGGGGGGGCTTCCCTGGGTGCGTTGTCCAGCTGAGCACACATGTTGCACCTGCGAACACAAAGTTCCAGGTCTGCATCTATCCCTGGCCACCAAACATGTGACCTGGCAATTGCCTTCATCATGACAATGCCCGGGTGCTCATTGTGAAGTTCTCTGATAAACACCTCTCTGCCCATCTGGGGCATGACTACTCGGCTTCCCCACAGTAGGCAATCGGCCTGAATCGAGAGTTCATCCTTGCGCCTATGAAACTGTTTAAATTCCTCAGGGCATGCCCCATACGTGGCTGCCCAGTCCCCATTCAGGACACATTTCTTAACTAAAGACAGTAGCGGGTCTTTATTTGTCCAGACTTTAATCTGATGGGCTGTCACAGGTGAGCCTTCGCTTTCGAAAGCTTCAACAGCCATGACCATCTCATCATCATGCTCAGTTGCCCCCTCAGTGGTGGCTAGTGGGAGCCTGCTGAGTGCATCGGCGCAGTTTTCAGTGCCCGGTCTGTGCCGAATTGTGTAGTCATAGGCGGCTAACGTAAGTGACCACCTCTGCAAACGGGGCGATGCATTCGCATTTCTGGCCTTGTTGTCGGCCAAAAGGGACATTAGGGGTTTGTGATCTGTCTCCAGCTCAAATTTCCTGCCAAACAGGTACTGGTGCATTTTTTTTACTGCATATACACATGCTAGCGCTTCCTTTTCTACCATCCCGTAGCCCCTTTCTGCCTGGGACAGACTTCTGGAGGTATAAGCTACCGGCTGCAACTGACCATTGGCATTCACATGCTGCAACACACACCCGACCCCATAGGACGACGCATCGCACGTTAAAACAAGTTTCTTACACGGGTCATATAATGTTAACAATTTGTTGGAGCATAACAAATTGCGTGCTCTATCAAAAGCCCTTTCCTGGCTGTCGCCCCAGACCCAATTGCAACCTTTGCATAGGAGCACGTGTAGCTGCTCTAACAGCGTGCTCAATTTGGGAAGAAAGTTACCAAAATAGTTCAGGAGCCCCAGGAACAAAGGCAGCTCTGTCGTGTTACAGAGCTCCCTGAGTGCTCTCTGGATCGCTTCCGTTTTGGACGCAGTAGGTCTGATCCCGTCTGCTGCTACCTTCCTCCCCAGGAATTCTACTTCTGGAGCTAAGAAGATGCACTTCGCCTTTTTCAGTCGCAGCCCTACCCGGTCCAGTCTGCGTAGCACCTCCTCCAGGTTGTGGAGGTGTTCTTCAGTATCGTGACCTGTGATGAGGATGTCATCTTGAAAAAAACACCGTCCTTGGAATCGACTTGAGGAGGCTTTCCATATTTCGCTGAAAGATTGCGGTGGCCGAACGAATCCCGAACGGACATCTGTTATACTCAAACAACCCCTTGTGTGTCGTGATGGTGGTCAGCTTCTTCGACTCACTCGCCAGCTCCTGGGTCATGTAAGCTGAGGTCAGGTCCAATTTTTTTTAAAGTTTGCCACCGGATAGCGTCGCAAAGAGGTCCTCCGCTCTCTGTAGCGGGTACTGGTCTTGGAGTGACATCCGATTGATGGTGGCCTTGTAATCGCCACATATCCTGACCGACCCATCCGCCTTGAGCACCGGTACGATCGGGCTCGCCCAGTCACTGAATTCGACTGGCGAGATGATGGCTTCCCTCAGCAGGTGGTCCAATTCGCATTCTATCTTTTCCCGCATCACGTACGGCAACACTCTGGCCTTGTGATGTACTGGCCTGGCATCCGGGTTTATGTGAATCACTACCTTGGTCCCCATGAAAGTGCCGATGCCGGGTTGAAATAATGAGTCAAATTTGTCCAGGACCTGTGAGCATGATACTCGCTCCACAGAAGAAATTGCATTGACATCGCCTCATTTCCAGTTCATGACAGCAAGCCAACTCCTCCTCTGCAGTGCGTGACCATCCCCCGGGACAATCCAGAGTGGCAACCTGTTCTCTGAGTTTTTGTGGGTCACGAATACCGTGGCGCTGCCTAGCACCGGAATGATCTCCTTTGTATATGTCTGTAGCTGTGCGTCAATTGGCAATAATTTTGGCCTCCTGGCCTTGGAGACCCACAAACTTTCAAACTGTTTGATACTCATCAGGGACTGGCTGGCCCCCGTATCTAGCTCCATCAATACTGGGATGCCATTGAGGAGCACTTTTATCATTATCGGTGATGTCCTGGTATATGAACTGTATTTCTGCTCCACATGAACTCGCTGAACTTCAGCTTCCAGCGATTTCCCCCAGTATCCATTTGGCCTCGTAGGGCTTACATCAGGCCCGTCCTCCTCGTACATCAGCCTGGCTACAGGCTTCCTGCACATACGCGCCAAGTGACCGCTGACGTTGAAGTTTCTGCAGGTATATTGCTGATACCTGCAAGCTCTGGCTGGGTGTTTGCCTCCACACCTCCAGCATGATCTGGAGGCCCCGTTGTTGGAAACAAAAGGTCCATTACCAGTCGATCGTCTCTGACTGTCTCTGTAACTGTCCTTAAGCGCACCATTAACAGATGTTGATGGCCCCATTATTGGCCGCATTGTCCGTTGCGATGGCATGAATCGACGTTCAGCTAGCCATTGTCTCTGTTGCATTCCCCCTTTTGGTTCGACTACATGCTGGGGCATGTCCGATTGCCCTTGCCTGCCTAGAGGACTGTGTGCCGCATTAACAGTGTTGACTCCCTGGTCGTTTGCCGCATTTGAGCCAAGATTTTTGTCATACATCATTCTGGTCTCTTCCTCCCCTGAGATAAATGTCTGGGCTATCAGAGCCGCCGCTTCCAATGTCAAATCTTTGGTCTCAATCAGTTTCCTGAAAACCCCAGCGTGCCCGATGCCCTCAATAAAAAAGTCTCGCAGCATCTCTGCTCTGCATGCATCTGGGAACTTACATACGCTGGCCAGTCGCCGGAGATCTGCCACGAAGTCTGGAACACTTTGCCCTTCTCGCCACCAGTGCATATAAAACTGGTGTCTCGCCATGTGCATGCTGCTCGCTGGTTTAAGGTGTTCCCTGATCAACTTTCTGAGCTCTTCGAATGTCGTGTCTGCCGGCTTCTCTGGCGCTAGGAGGTCCTTCATCAGGGAGTACGTTCTGGATCCACAAACCATCAAAAGATGAGCCCCGCGTTTGTCGGCCGAATCTTGTCCCAACCATTCCTTAGTGACAAAACTTTGCTATAGTCTCTCAATAAAGTCGTCCCAATCATCACCAACACAGTACCTCTCTTCTGTGCTGCTAGTGGCCATGCTTGCGTGGTTTAAATCCCAGTTTCTTGTCGCCAATGATATGTCCTTACTGTACAGTAGAAATGCATATGAGGCCCATACTTGAAAGAAGGTCACTCTGTGACCAGTTACCTTCAAGTGATGAAGGTGGGTGGAACTTCCCCTTTTATACCTGAAAGTCCAGGTTAGGAGTGTCTCCCACAAGTTCACCCCCTTGTGGTCAATGTTCTCAAGGTGTACAACTTCGGTCAGCTTCTACATGGGTTACAATGATAGTTGAATACATGACAGCCTTCAAGGCAAGTATGTTCCTCCTCAGCTACGGAGCCAAAGCTGTGCACAGTACTCCAGGTGTGGTCTCATCAAAGCCCTGTACAATTGTAGTAACACTTCCTGGGGCCGAAATTGCCCCTCTCCTAAGGCCTGTTACCACTGCAAATCAGCAGCCATGCTGCGGACTGGAGTGGCCACCGACTTTTAGTGGAATGGCCGTTGATAGCCTAATTGCCCTTCCAAATTTTTGCGGCAGTGCCCCTACTGCTCCACTGCTGCCGATCTGTCTTCAGCGCATCATTACCATGCACACTACCGATCTACCCGCCCCCCCAACCACCATGGAACATTCCTCTCGGAAAATCTTTGGCCCGTCCGGCGGTGCGAAAACAACCTTTTTCCCGATGGTGCAGTGAGGCTGTGGCCTTCTGCAGCGGTGGTGCGGTTTCCCTTAAAGGGGAGGACACACTGCCGCGGCTGCCATTTTTTTTTTGTAGTTTGACTGCCATGTCGGCCTGACAATTATGACCCCGGGTTTGGCAGGGCCGCCAACAGGCTGCCTGGCACTCCCTCTTGGGTGCCAGGCCGCTGGCCCGGCCGAAATCCTCTCCAGTAGCCCAGTGTGCCGAAGTTTTATAATCGCGGAGGCTCTTCCTTTTAAGTGAAGCGGAGAGCCGTGGTGACACGGCGTGATAACGTCATCACATTATGATCAAGTTCCGGATCGGAGAGAAAAATCCCAAAAAGCCGAATGTTGCTCAAGAGGCGACCTAAACCGTTTCGGGCAGGGGGCAATTTCTATCCCCTTACTCTTGTACTCCAACCCCTTGAGAGTAAATGCCAACATGCCATTTGCCTTCCTAATTACTTGCTCTACCTGCATGCTAACATTCTACGTTGCCTATACGAGAACACCTACATCTGTCTGAGCACCAATATTTAATCGTTTCTCACCATTTAAAAAATATTCTGTTTTTCCATTCTTCCTAGCAAAGTGAATAACCTCACATTTCCCCAGATTACACTCCATCTGCCACCTTAATGCCAACAAACCTGTCCATATCCCTTTGCAGGCTCTTTGTGTCCTTCTCACAGCTTATTTTCCCACCTAGCTTTGTATTGTCTGCAAACTTGGATACATAACACTCGATCCCTTTTCTAAGTCATTAATATAAATTGTAAATAGCTGAGGCCCAAGCACTGATCCTTCTGGCACCCCACTCGTTAGAACCTGCCAACTGGAAAATGACCCATTTATCCCAATTCTCTGTTTTATGTCTGTTAACCAATCCTCTATCCATGCTAATTAATATATTGGGCTCAAAATTGGCCACTAGTTGATCCGTTTTATTTGGAGCAATTTGATTTTTCTGAAGTATCTTAAAAATCCACATTTGACACATTCAATTTGCGCCATTGTAAGTGAGTTAGTTATGATTTTTTTAGTTTGGTTTAATTTTTTTCAAAAGGGGGCGTTACCAGCCACCGATGCCCGTTTTGGCCATTTAGGCCACTTTGGACTCCAAAGTAACTTAGGCCAGCGTATGTGGCCACTTGCCACACAGAAAACCTTTGCACAGAGTTAAGCAATCAGCATAGGTAGTTACATTGGAGGCCAGCAGAACTTAATGACTTGACTAAAAAATGTGAATAGGATCAAACAGCTATACAGGACATGATATGACAAATTTCGCAAAATTAATTTACTATACAACAGAAGCATTCATGGAAGCTTAAACTACAAAAATAAAATAAATAAAGAGAAAAAACATATTTACATAAGTTTTTCAAAATTTCCAAATAAAAAATAGGAGTACCTCCTGCTCGTAATTCTTATGTTCTTATGTAGGAAAGTATTTTCATCAACAGGGTTAAGGAAAGTCTTGAGTAAGCTCATTAAAGTTACTGGCTACACAGTTATCACCCACCACCCCGGATTAAAGCTCCCACCCGGGATCAAAACTCCCCCTCCGCCCCCCCCGATCAAAACTCTCCCCCGCCCCCCCGGATCAAAACTCCCCCCCCCACCCCCGATCAAAACTCTCCTTCCCCCCCGGATCAAAACTCTCCCCGCACCAATCTGTTTGTTGTGGCCTTCTAGCCCAGGAAGGCAGTGGGCCGACATGTGCGGCAGGCCACTTGGCCCGGGATAGGGGCAGGATGCGTCGGGTCCCACGCTGCAGCACGCACACAGAGGCTGAGGGCAGGAGCTACTGCACAGGCGCGCACAATGCGCATGTGCAGAGCTGCTGGCACTGTTTCTGACACAGAGCCCTAGTTCCGCCCCCCAATCGATTGGCCACGCCGTGCCAAGCCCCGGGAGATGCAACACAGTGACCAGAATCGGGAGAGATTTTTCTAGGCGCTGTTTTCAGCCCACAAAGTCGGTGCATTTCTGGAGAGTGTGCCGAAAAAAGGGGTGAGCCAAATTTGAACCCAATATTCCCATCCCCATGTGCCCTTATCTTGTGTAGCAACTTTTCAAGTGGCACCTTATTGAATGCCTATTGGAAATCCAAATATACTACATCCACTGGTTCCCCTTGCTAGTTTACTCTCATTCTGTTTTCTCACTTTTTATCAATTTTTTGGTCATTGTTGGTTTCTAAAGCACACCCCATTCTTAGGCATACTACTATTCCTTGCAACATTTTAAGCCGCTTTTAATCTAATGGAATCCTTATCTTGACTTAGCCACGATGGATCACTTTTCCCGTGGTATTTTTATTTCTCAATGGAATATATATTCGCTGAGAATTTTGGAATATTTCTTTAAATGTTTGCCACTGCTTATTTACCGTCATACCTTTTAATATAAATTTGCAATCTACCATAGCCAACTCACCCCTCATACCTATGTAATTGGCTTTAAGTTCAAGAGGTAGAAATTCCATAGCACCCCGTTTGGGGTGATAACTTTTGCGGGAGCGCAAAAGTGTCACTAGGTGAAAAATATTTGCTGTTGACGGGAACTTCCTCCTTTGGCACTCCATAAGGGAAGTGGAGCACTATCACTTCCCTTAGAGCGCTAAAGTGAGTTAGAGGGGCAGTAGCGGCAGAGCGATGTCATCTGTACAGTCTCCTTCCCTCCCTTAAAGGAAGGGCTAATGCTGGGGTGACTGAGTTTTCTTTTTGTCTGTGTTGGGCCACGGCACCTGTGCTACGTCCATTGCAGGAAAAAACAGGGCTGAGAGTGCAGGGCTGAGCAATCGCGGAGTCCAAAAAAAGCAAAATACACCATACTGAGGACATCATTCATTCTTGCCCGACCTGACCACCAGTGCCTTGAATTATCACTCCCCAAGCGGCCAGCCAAGGTAGCAATGCCTCCTGCAGCTGCCGTTGTTGGTGCTCGGCGATGCTGCAAGGGGTGGAAGAAAATTTTACATCCGGGCCGGTACAGGGCGCTACGCACCAGATGACATCACGATCTCCGGGGTGCAAGAGTTCGAGGCGGTAAGTCTTAGCAAAACCGCCAGGGAAGTTCGCGGGCGTCAGTGATTTTGCCGCGCCCAGTCGGTAAACCCTTAGCACCCCGTTACCATCCCCCGGAGACGCTGACGAGAGGCACAAACCAGGCCAATTTCTCCCCCTAAGACTCTTGTATTTCACTCTCAAACTCTGCCTTCCCAAGCCTACTCCTGTACATCAGTCTTCACACCAACTTACCTTGCAGTTGTACCCATACCTCTTTGTCTATGCGCTTCTTCACATCCCCATCTACCACTGACATTCACCCTCATCTTAATGCAATGTCACGCCTCTTCCTCATAGTCAGCCTCGACAAATGTTGTCCAGCCATCCATTCAACACATTCCATTACTCTCATTCATAGGTCTCTTCTTTCCCTCCTTGCAGAAGAAGAGAGCATAGAACACCAGGGAGAGGCAGAGAACCGGAGGTGGTTCTCCAGCCATCTCAATATTCACAGCTGCAGAAGAAGATACACTGGAGATAAGCAGAGTAATGGCGTGCCTGGCCATCGGAGATTGAGAGATGGAGGCTTCCCAGCTACCTGGTAACAGATAAATATCATACAGCCACATGGCATACAACACTCTCTCATGTTGACTTGATGTCAGCAGCCAATGATGAATCCTATTCATAATGTTCACTTAAAACGTTCTTATTGTGATAGTTCTAATTCATATCTTTAATCTCTCACAGGCTCATCAAGCGTCCCAGAAGAGGTGGTCCAGGAGAACAACGATGACTCCTCAAAGGAGGTCACACACTCTGTGGGTGCACCATCACAGGGCTCATGCAGAGCACCTCTGCCACAATCTCTCACCGCTCCTATGCCACGATCTCTTGCCGCACCTACACCACAAACTCTCGCCGCTTATCCACCCCGACCTTCCCAATCCTCTGTACCTGGGTCCTGCCGATGTTCCTGCCCACGCTCCAAAACTGCGACCAGGGTTTTGATGACATCACCCAGTCGCCCATCTCAAAATTGTCGCACACTTGGAGCAGCTCGCGCTGGAGGTTGAAGTGGTATGCCGCTCCAGCTCTTTTATAGCCCGACCTGTGGAGGTGTGACGATAAATCGTGGTGGAAGAGCGGTGTGAGATCGCGGCGGAGGTGAGGCGAATGTTTAGCAGAGGAGCGGCGAGAGATTGTGGCGGAGGTGCGGCAAATGTGGGTACGGGGCCCAGAAGAGAAGAGGGCCCGGGGCAGCACAGGCCAGCCCACACTGCGATATGTGTGCGCACTAGGTCCGTGCATCAGAGTAGGTCTCCAGTCGTCCTGGTTAACCCTTGCCACTGGATAAAGGCCTAGCTCTGTCAAGCCCGTGTGGTGGCTGATGTGCAATGGTAACCACACGTTAAAAAAATTCCCGCACAGGCACCTTCCACCCCCCCAATTGGAGTTCAGGACTGGAACATCGGATCCTTCATTGAAACACCTGTGAACACGTGGGAGCAAGTCATCCTCATTCGATGGACTGCCTATAATGATGATGATGCATGCAGGGCAAGCATCAGCTCAGATACTCATACTTCAGTGGGTCCGGTAAGACAGATAGTTTGGTTTTCATCTGGTGCGCCACAAATCAAAAGTGAGAAAGTGCAGATGGTGGAGACAGAGACAGCAGTGGAAAGTCCATGTCGGAGGGCGCACGACGCTCCAATCTATGCTCAGCTGGATGCAGATACTGAAACTCTGGGGCTGTCAATGAGGATAATTCTGGAGCAGCAACAAAAAAATGTGTGAAATACTGACGGGCTTTCCAGCTGCACGGCGCACGTGTGCAGAAAGATTGGAGGAGTCAAGCATGAGTGGCATATTGTTGCAGGCCTTTGTGATTATGTCTTCGTCCATGGAAAGAGTGGATATCTACCTGAAGCATCATATGTGGCAGTCAAATGAATGCATGCTGGCCATCATCAATGGCTTGCACACTCTTAATGCCACCTTAAATAGGATTGATGAATCCCTAGCCTTGGCTTTTCAGTGCCCCACTGATGTGCAGCAAAGTGCTCTCTAGCTTATTGCTAGCAGGGCTATGCGGGTGGGCCATGAGAGGGAAGATGGAGAAAGGGGACATGGAAGTGGGGACTCTGCTCAAGGCATTTCCACTTCTCACCCGTTGCCCCCTCCACCCCGCTAGTCAGTGCTCTACATGCTGCTTCATGTCCCAATGGCCGAGTCTACTTTTGTGCAGGTGGAGCAGTCTTTGGCGGGACCCTCATGGACTCCAAAACCCAGAGGTCATCGGCCAAGAGCATCTCAGCAGTCAGAGCAGGAATCTGAGCAACTCGCCTCTACCTCTGCTGAAGCAACAGGGGTTACATGATGTAAGAGTAGCAGAAAAAAGATCAAAGATTTGTAGTTGCACAAGGCTGTGCACATGGGTGTGTTACACAATGTTACATTGTTAAGTTTCTGTTTAAATTTTGAGCCATGTAAATATTATTTCTTTGCCACCACTTTCCAATCTTGCCCATTTCTGCCTGCTGTCTGGCAGGCGGCCTTTTCACTTGTGAGGGATTGTAAGACAAGACTTAAATCAGAGCAATGTGTGTCTATGAAAGGGATGCTTTGTTAATTGGAGGACAGCTTTATGCTGGGAGAGAGGGGCAAGTGGATTCAGCATGTGGCTAGCAGACGGGTTCACTAGTGTAACCTAACTAAATTTAACCATTATGAGGCCACCCTATGCAGCAATGTGTGCTGCTGCTAGTACCATGGCCACATTACGTTCCTCCTCCTCCTCCTCTGAAGAGACACTGAGCTCTGTGCCTTGTTCCTTCTGCGGCTCCATGCTCCATGCTGGCTGCTGCGTTTTAAAGGGCGCCTCCAGATTTGTCTTGGCACTTGAAGCGCAACTTCACCACCTGATTGCTTGCTCAATGATACATCACGTCGTTTAAGGGACCAACATTTACCTTAGTCACTTTTTTCCTTTTTATATACCTATAGAAACTCTTGCTATCTTTTTTTTAGTCATTCTTTGCTGGCTTTTAAAAGCTTCCCAATCTTCTGTTCCCCCACTAGTTTTGGTCGCTTTGTATGCCTTGTTTTGAATTGGATACCGTTCTTTATTTCTTTAGTTAGCTACAGATGGCTATCTTTTCTTTTACACCCTTTCCGTTATGTGTAGAAGAACTCCACGAGGCTGAGTACTGTGAGCTAAACTTAGTGTGACCTTAGTCTTCTTTCTTACAACTCCAGAGAGCCTAAACAACATGGCAGCCAACCTTTTATACTGGCCCTGCACGTGTGTGCAGGTGACCATTAGGACTCCACAACAGTCGCGCCCTCTGGTGGCAAGTATTACATAGTTACATACATAACATCACACCCCACCACCCAAAGTCTTCAGTACAAGTTATTTACAAGTTGAGGCGATCAGGAGCCCTTCGCTCCCTGGTTGATCATCTAAGTTCAAACCCTGGCATGTGTGAGTTGGTCGGACCATTGCTGCACTGCACCGTGGCTGGTCTGACCGGACTGTCAGGAACAATGGGTTCATCCTTGTGATTGACAGCGAGGTTGATTGCTGCTTGGGTGTGTGTTGGTGGATCGTCGATGGTGATGTCCTCTTCAAGTCGTTTCTGGTTGTCAGTAAATCGCAATTTGGTCTGATCTAAATGTTTTCTGCACGTTTGGCCATTTAACAGTTTGATTGTAAACACCATATTCCCTTCCTTGGCCATAACAGTGCCAGCAACCCACTTGGGACCATGACCGTAATTCAGGACAAACACAGGATTGTTAATATCAATATCACGTGAAACAGCCTCGCGATTGTGGTACATGTTCTGCCGGTATCGCCAGGTTTCCACATGATCAATTAGATCCTGGTGGACTAGGGAGAGCCTGGTTTTGAGGGCTCTCTTCATTAAACTCTGCCGGGGTGAGCGAGTGGGGTCGCGTCCAGTAACTGAGCAGATGCGAGGCAAGTGGGTCTGCAGGGAGCCATCTGTCACACATTTCATGCTCTGCTTGATTGTTTGGACTGCCCGCTCCGCTTGACCATTAGACACGGGCTTAAATGGAGCAGACCTGACATGCTTGATGCCATTGCGGGTCATAAACTCATTGAATTATGAACTGGTGAAACACGGTCCATTGTCGCTGACAAGGACGTCGGGCAAGCAATGGGTGGCGATCATGGCCCGAAGGCTTTCAATGGTGGCTGTGGACGTGCTGGATGACATGATTACTCATTCAATCCATTTGGAGTAAGCGTCCACTACTACTAAAAACATCTTTCCTAGAAAGGGGCCGGCAAAATCTGCGTGGATCCTGGACTGCGGTTTGGAGGGCCATGACCACAGACTCAGTGGAGCCTCTCTTGGTGCATTGCTCAGTTGCGAGCAAGTATTGCACTGATGCACGCATGACTCCAAATCTGAGTCAATGCCGGGCCACCAAACATGCGACCTGGCAATTGCCTTCATCATGACAATGCCTGAGTGGGTACTGTGTAGGTCACATATAAATGTTTCCTATGGATGGACATTTCATCTTTGCATCGGTGAAACGGCTTAATTTCATCTTGCATTTCCCTGGAAACGTCCCATTTAGGATGCAACTCTTTACTAATGATAGCACAGGATCTTGGCTGGTCCAGGTCCTGATCTGGCGAGCCATGACAGGTGACCCCTCGCTCCCAAAAGCATCGATGACCAGTAGCAAGTCTGCGGGCTGGGCCATTTCAATCCCGGTGGTGGGTAATGGTAGCCGGCTGAGAGCATTGGTACAGTTTTCAGTGCCTGGCCTGTGGCGGATAACATAGTCCTAAGCGGATAATGTTAGTGCCCATCTTTGGATACGGGATGAAGCATTGCTGTTTATACCTTTGCTCTCTGAAAACAGCAAAATGAATGGCTTGTGGTCAGTTTCAAGCCAAACCGAAGTCCAAATAGGTATTGGTGCATTTTCTTAACCCCATAGACACATGCTAACACCTCTTTCTTTACCATACTATAGGCTCTCTCAGCCTTAGACAGACTTCTAGACACATATGCAACCGGTTGGAGGTTGCCCAATACATTGGCTTGCTAACACACAGCCGACCCCGTATGATGAGGCGTCACAAGCTAGCACTAAATGTTTACATGGTATACAAGTAACATACTTGAACATCCAGGTTCCTGGCCTTCTCAAAGGCTGTGTCTTGAGATTTGCCCCAAACCCAGTCGTCACCCTTACATAGCAACATGTGCAAAGGCTCTAACAACGTGCTCAACCCTGGTAGAAAGTTACCAAAATAGTTGAGGAGTCCCAGGAACGAATGCAGCTCCGTCACATTCTGTGGTCTGGTTGCATTCTTGATGGCCTCTGTGGGCCTGATGCCGTCTGCTGCAATCTTTCTCCCCAAAAATTCAACTTCTGGCACCAGGAAAACACACTTGGAGCATTTCAGCCTGAGTCCCACTCTGTCTAGGCGACTTAAAACCTCTTCCAGGTTGTGTAGGTGTTCGATGGTGTCATGACCAGTGATCAGGATGTCGTCTTGAGACACAAGGGTGCACGGAACAGATTTCAGCAAACTTTCCATGTTTCTCTGGAAAATGGCTGCAGCCGAGCGAATCCTGAAAGGCCATCTGTGGTATATGAACAGCCCTTTGTGTGTGTTGATGCATGTCAGTCTTTTCGAAGAATCAGCTAGCTCCTGTGTCATGTAGGCAGAGGTAAGGTCCAACTTGGTAAACGACTTCCCCCCCCACCCTCTAACATTGCGAACAGGTCATCCGACTTGGGCAGCAGGTACTGGTCCTGTAGTGAGACTCGGTTAATCGTTACCTTGTGGTCTCCGCAGATTCTGACCGTGCCATCGCTTTTCAACACCAGAACAATTGGACTGGCACACTCGTTGAACTCGACTGGCGATATGGTTCCTTCGCATTGGAGTCCGTCCAGTTCGATCTCGACTTTCTCCCTCATCATGTACGGAACTGCCCAAGCCTTGTGATGGATGGACCATGCATCGGGGCCTCGATGGATCTGTACCTTGGCGCCTGTGAAGTTGCCGATGCCTGGTTCGAATAGCGAGGGAAACTTGCTCAGCACTTGAGCACATGAGGCGCCATCCACTGAAGATAGTGCTTCTAATGACTGGCATGAGCTCTTTGGTGTAGGTACACAGCTTTGCATTAGTCGGGCTCAGTTTGGGCCTTTGTGCCTTATTGCCCCACAGTTTCTCAAAAGCCTTCTGACTCATTATTGACTGACTCGCACCCGTGTTCATGGATACTGGAACTCCATTTAATTTGACTTTCAGCATTATAGGAGGGCTCTTGGTGGTGAAAGTATGTACCCCATACACTTCTTTCTCAAGTTGAGTTGCCTGTGCTGCGTGATCCGCGCCGGATCGATCATCCTCTGCCACGTGGTGTGTCGCAGCACGTTTGCACATTCGCTGGAGGTGCCCCATTGTTGCACAGCCTTTGCACACGTAGTGCTTGAGTCGATATTGATGAGCCCGATGATTACCTCCGCAGCACCAACACGGTGCTAATGGATTCACGTTCACCCCCGATGGCGGACTCTGAGTCATCACAGGTCTTGCAGCCGCAGACGTATAGGCCCTGCCATATGCAGTTCGGCCTGCTAGCGTCGTCATTTTATGCAGAGTACTTGCCGGTGAGCTTCGATGTTGAGAAGATATCTGTTTGGTGTTATGCATGCCTGGGCGATCATGATGGTCCTGCTCAGGTCTAGGGTTTCAGCAGCCAGCAGCTTTCGAAGAATGACCTCGTGGCTGATGCCAAGCACCACAAAGACCCGCAGCATTTGCCCCAAGGCAGCTCCAAAATTGCAAGGTCCCGCGAGGCGTCTCAGGTCAGTGACGTAATCCGCCACGTCCTGGCCCCCGGAGCGATGATGCGTGTAAAAACAATACCTGGATACTCTCCTTCGGCTTGACGTGGTCCCGAACCAGCATGCACAACTTTGTATATTCCTTCTCCATTGGTTTTGTCGGTGCGAGAAGATTCTTGATGAAGCTGTATATTTTAGACCCACCGACGGTGAGGAGAACCGCCCTGTGCTTGATCGCGTTAGTGACTCCTTCCAGCTCGTTGGCCACGAAGTACTGGTCGAGACGTTCGACGAAAGCTTCCCAATCATCACCCTCTACGAATCTCTCTAATATTTCAACGGCAGCTATAGTTGTGTGATGGTTCGTATTCTGTTACTTGCCTCCAATTATGTACAGAAGAACTCCACGAGGCTGAGTACTATGAGTTAAACTTAGTGTGACCTTAGTCTTTATTACAACTCCAGAGTGCCTAAGCAACATGGCAGTCAACCTTTTATACTGGTTCTGCACGTGTGTGCAGGTGACCATTAAGACTCCAACAGTCGTACCCTCTGGTGGCAAGTATTACATAGTTACATACATAACATTTCCTCCTCACTGGAATATATTTTTCTTGAGAGTTGTGAAATATCTCCTTAAATGTATGCCACTGTTCATCAACCGTCCTACACTTTACTCTATTTTCCCAGTCCACTTTAGCCAACTCTGGCCTCATACCTTCATAGTCTCCTTATTTAAGCTTAGTATGCTGGTTTGAGATCCAACTTTCTCACCCTCCAGCTGAATTTGAAATTCAACCATGCTATGATCACTCATTCCAAGGGGATTCTTTACTAGGAGATTGTTTATTAATCCTGTTTCATTACACAGGACCAGATCCAAGATAGCCTGCTCCCTGGTTGGTTCCGTTACAATACTGCTCAAGGAACCCGTCCCTTATGCACTCTATGGGCTAGACTTTCCACTTCACATCGCTGGACTAGTGCCCATATATCGCCCAAAAAGGGCAGATGTCGCCCAAAAATGGAAAGTTGGACACATCGGTGAGCTTATCGCCGACACATCATCCAACGCAACTTTCGACTCACATCGATGAGGTGATCGCTGAGGTGATCGCCCACACACCGTCCAGCCCAACTTTCAGCACATCGCCGGCACATCGCTGGGCTGATCACTCGGCAAGAACATCGCTGGAGAATAGTTGCTATTGCCTGACCTTCCTCACAGACCTCGACACTACGGACGCCATTTTGAAGATCGGAGGAAGACAAGAGGCCTCTTAAACAGGGGCTTAGATAGTTTGTGAATTATTTAAGGGCCTTTTAAAGATAGATACACTCACAGTTAGAAGTTTTCTTATATTTATATAAATAAGTGATGTTTCATACTTAATTGGTCTGGCCTGGATATTGTTTAACAACAGTTACACTAATGTTTTATTTTAACTTACATTATTAGAAGACACTGCACAACAATAGTTTTAATAAAATGACAACTTTTGAACGTAATTTTTCAATTACAAACACCAGAACACTTTCCAACCCCCTCCCCCTGCTACCCACACCCCAACAGTGAAACGACAACACCAAAAATAAATGTGAGCAATAGGAACAATATTAAAAAGAGTGCACCCCCTCCCTACATGCGGCCATGTTTCCCTCCAGATTCTGCGCCCCCCCCCCCCCGTGTCGTTGCCTCACCCACCTGTTTTGTCCCCGCGTACTGCTGCGAAACCGGCGTGCAGCGAGCGATGGCAAGACTTCCTGCCGTGGTGGGGGACATGATGGGACAGTCACCTGTTGCGGGGCTGTTGGCAGGGAAGACAAAACAGGGGGATCGCCTTCCGAGTCAGGAGGTGGTGCATCCTCCTGACCCGCCTGTGTGCTGGTGCTTGTGGTCACGGGAGCTCGTGGTGCAGCACCGTGTACTGCCAAGAATGCATGCTGTATGGCATGGTTGGAGACGGAGATTTCACGCAACTCCAGAATCATCTGCTGCGTTGCCTCCACTTGGCTAGCAGGCACCCGGGAAAATTGCTGCGCGAACCCCACAAACACCTGGAGCACGACAGACTCCTCGTACAGTCATGCCAGGCGTTCCATGCGGTCATCCAGGGTAGGCCTTTGCTCAAGCCGCTGACCTGGCCTCCGTGGGGTCTGCGACAGCACCAATGTGCACCTTGGTGTCGCCAACTGCATGCCGCTTGGTTTCAGTACCTCCTCAGTTGGGATCCCCATCGTGGCCACAGGTTCCCCAGACATGGATGCAAGGGACATCCTCCTCTGTCTCCAGGTATTCCTACTCCTCGGGCTCGGTGGTCTCCTCCTCTTCACCCTCTGTGGTGAATGACACATGCAGCAGGTCAGGTCCATGTGGGCGTCTGCCCTTCCGTTGTGCCTCTGGAGCTGGTAAAGCTGCAAAACACAATTGAGATTATTAGAGCAGAAAGCATTGTTGCACCACGCTGGCATACGTAGGAGGAACAGCACTAATCCCATAAATGTGACAGAGAAACGTTACACATTAATGCATCATATGGTGGTATCTATGGCAGTACATCTATATGGAAATCACTGCACCAGGGAGCTGTGGAGGCTGGATCAGTCGCAGATAGACCGAATGATAAGGGAGCGAGGGTTTATGGGGTGCAGACAGAGAAGGGGACAGATGACCAGATGGACTGCTCTTATGTTCTTATGTTGTCGACCTGAGCACGGCAAGAGAGCCGCACAGAGGCTGCTTGCATAACATGACATCATTCGTCTATGATATGAGAATGGAATGATGTCACATAGCTCTTACACAGCTTGACACATTACTCATGTGGCGCATGGGATGGTCCAGCAACACCACGGGTGGTGACCGCTCGACTGTGGACCCCCACTAGTGCTGCAGCACGTTCCTCCAGGTCGGTGAGGGTCTATATTACAGCAGGGCCTCCCCCAGTGCACCTCTGCTGAGCCCGATTATGAGATATCTTCCTCTGCAAACATGAATAGAGCATGGCATAAGCTACTTGACTAGGTTATGTCATTTATACACAACAGTTTCAAACGTTATGTGCTAATAGGAGTTGTGTCCACAATTCAATAACAGTAGCTGATATCCAAAAGTGTCCCAGGCTAGACAGTGAGCAAAAGCAGCTCACCTCTGGTCTATGTGTAAGTGGCAGCACACAGAGAGACTTAAAACGGGCACAGGTTCATGGCCCTGTCCAGTTCTTAGCAGGGATGATATATGTTATATAATTTAGAACAAGCTTACATTCAATCCAGTAGAATTACTATTATAATAATTATTATACTTAGTGTAATGTATTTAACCCCTTGTAACCTGCATCACACCTGTCCACCAGAGCGCCTACCTGTTGGAGTCCCAAGGGATCCCAGCATCCCTTGGGAGCACAGTATGTAAGCAGGCCACCCACAAGGTACCTGCACTCTGGAAATACAATAAAGGAGCTAAGGTCACACTTGCTCATTACACACAGTACTCTGTCTGACTATTTATTATGAGCATAACAATTGGTGACGAGGTAACGAACCGTGCTAAAATGCAAAGAACAGTCGGCATCTTGGAGAAGTTCTCAGAGGGGGACGATTGAGAGACCTTCGTGGAGAGACATGACCAATACTTCATAGCCAACGAGCTGGAAGGGGACGAGAATGTGACCAAACGAAGGACGATCCTCCTAACTGTTTGTGGGGCAACAACCTATGGCCTCATGAAGAATCTCCTGGCCCCAGCAAAACCAACAGAGAATCCTATGAAGAACTGTGTACACTGGTCCGGGAGCACCTAAATCCTAAGGAAAGTGTTTTGATGGCGAGATACCGGTTCTTCACGGGCCTGGAAGTGGCGAGCTACGTCGCCGAACTAAGGCGCCTTGCAGGACATTGTGAGTTTGAGGGATTCCTAGAACATACGCTCAGAGACTTTTTTGTACTGGGCATTGGACATGAGACAATCCTTTCCAAACTGTTGACTGTAGAAACTACGAATCTGAGTAAAGTCATAACGATAGACCAGGCATTTATGTCCACCAGCGACAACACCAAGTAGATTTCGCAGAACAAAGAAGTTTTGGCCAGTACTGTGCCATAAAGTAACGTCGGTTTTGAGCAGAAATGTACAGGGCAGAATGTACACGCTGGTTGCTGTGGCCCGACCTCAATTGACCCAGAGTCCGCCATCATCTGTTAATGCGAGGCAGTTGACACCCTGTTGGCGCTGCGGGGCTGATCATCGGCCCCATCAATGCCGCTTTAAGCACTATGCGTGCATTGGCTGCAAAACAATAGGACACCTCCAACGAATGTGCAGGCGAGCTGCAAACCACCACGTTGCAGAGGAAGATCGGTCCACTTTGGATCAGACGGAATTGGAAACTCATACGGTGGAGGCAGAGGTGTACGGGGTACGCACGTTCACGATGAAATGCCCACCAATAATGTTGAAAGTGGAACTGAACGGTATTCCAGTGTCTATGGAGCTGGACACAGGGGCAAGTCAGTCCATAATGAGTAAAACGGCCTTCGACAGGCTGTGGGGGAAGAAGGCACACAGGCCCAAGCTCAGCCCTATTCACACCAAACTAAGGACTTATACAAAGGAATTAATCCCGGTAATTGGCAGTACTGAAGTCAAAGTCTCCTATGATGGAGCAGTACATGAACTCCCGCTGTGGACTGTGCCAGGGGATGGCCCCACGTTGTTTGGCAAAAGCTGGCTAAGATCAAACACATTGGCGCAAAGTGATCTTTGGTGTTAGAGTTGATCTGGAACGAAATTGGATAAAAATTTTTAAAAAACGTGAGCACCCATCTCTGGATGCGGGCCGATGCATTTGTATTTATCCCCGTATTTTCAGATAAGTGGCTTATGGTTGGTTTCCAATTCAAATTTGAGTCCGAACAGATATTAATGCATTTTCTTTACCCTGTAAACACACGCTAATGCTTCTTTTTCAATCATACTGCAGGCCCTCTCGGCCTTAGACAGACTTCTGGATGCATAAGCAACTGTTTGCAATTTGCCAAATTCATTAGCTTGTTGCAATACACACCCGACCCCGTACGATGATGCATCATATGCTAGTACCAAATGTTTACATGGATCGTACAACACAAGCAATTTGTTTGAACATAACAGCTTCCTAGCTTTCTCAAAGACATTTTCTTGGCTTTTACCCCATTCCCATTCATCTCCTTTACGCAGTAAATAGTGCAGGGGTTCTAACAATGTGCTAAGACCCGGTAAGAAGTTACCGAAATAGTTCAGGAGTCCTAAAAACGACCGCAGCTCCATCACGTTCTGTGGTCTTGGTGCGTTTTTGATTGACTCCATCTTCGAATTGGTGCTCCTGATGCTGCCCGCCGCGATTTTCTCCCCAGGAACGCCAGTTCAGGCGCCAGGAAAATGCACTTCGAGCGTTTTAGCCTGAGACCCACACGATTAAGCTGACTAAGAATCTCCTCCACGTTCTGCAGGTGCTCAACGGTGTCCCGACCTATAACCAAAATGTCATCCTGGAAGACCATGGTGCACGGGACCGACTTCAGCAAGTTTTCCATGTTCCTCTGAAATATTGCCGCGGACGATTGAATCCCAAACGGGCATCGATTGTAAATGAAAAGACCTTTGTGCGTGTTTATGCAGGTGAGGCCTTTCGAAGATTCCTCCAGCTCCTGCATCATGTAGGCCGAGGTCAAGTCCAGCTTCGTGAATGTTTTCCCTCCCGCGAGCGTGCTTTTGGTAGCGGGTATTGATCCTGCAGTGAGAAACGATTGATAGTTTCATAGAAACAAAGAAAATAGGTGCAGGAGTAGGCCTTTCAGCCCTTCGAGCCTGCACCACCATTCAATAAGATCATGGCTGATCGTTCACCTCAGTACCCCTTTCCTGCTTTCTCTCCATACCCCTTGATCCCTTCAGCCGTAAGGGCCAAATCTAACTCCCTCTTGAATGTATCCAATGAACTGCCATCAACAACTCTCGCGGCAGGAATTTCAGAGATTAACAACTCTCTGAGTGAAGAAGTTTCTCCTCATCTCAGTCCGAAATGGCCTACCCCTTATCCTAAGACTGTGTCCCCTGGTTCTGGACTTCCCCACCATCGGGAACATTCTTCCTGCATCTAACCTGTCCAGTCCCGTCAGAATTTTATTTCTTCCTATGATATCCCCTCTCACCCTCTTGAACTCCAGTGAATACAGGCCCAGTCGATGCAGTCTCTCCTCATATGTCAGTCCCGTCATCCCTGGAATCAGTCTGGTGAACCTTCGCTGCACTCCCTCAATAGCAAGAACGTCCTTCCTCAGATTAGGAGACCAAAACTGAAAACAATATTCTAAGTGTGGCCTCACTAAGACCCAGTACAACTGCAGTAAGATGTCCCTGCTCCTATGCTGAAATCCCCGAGCTATGAAACATAGAAACATAGAAAATAGGTGCAGGAGTAGGCCATTCGGCCCTTCGGGCCTGCACCGCCATTCAATGAGTTCATGGATGAACATGCAACTTCAGTACCCCATTCCTGCTTTCTTGCCATACCCCTTGATTCCCCCTAGTAGTAAGGACTACATCTAACTCCTTGAATATATTTAGTGAATTGACCTCAACAACTTTCTGTGGTAGAGAATTCCACAGGTTCACCACTCTCTGGGTGAAGAAGTTTCTCCTCATCTCGGTCCTAAATGGCTTACCCCTTATCCTTAGGCTGTGACCCCTGGTTCTGGACTTCCCCAACATTGGGAACATTCTTCCTGCATACCCTGTCCAAACCCGTCAGAATTTTAAACGTTTCTATGAGATCCCCTCTCATTCGTCTGAACTCCAGTGAATACAAGCCCAGTTGATCCAGTCTTTCTTGATATGTCAGTCCCGCCATCCCAGGAATCAGTCTGGTGAACCTTCGCTGCACTCCCTCAATAACAAGAATGTCCTTCCTCAAGTTAGGAGACCAAAACGGTACACAATACTCCAGGTGTGGCCTCACCAAGGCCCTGTACAACTGTAGTAACACCTCCCTGCCCCTGTACTCAAATCCCCTCGCTATGAAGGCCAACATGCCATTTGCTTTCTTAACCGCCTGCTGTACCTGCATGCCAACCTTCAATGACTGATGTACCATGACACCCAGGTCTCGTTGCACCTCCCCTTTTCCTAATCTGTCACCATTTAGATAATAGTCTGTCTCTCTGTTTTTACCACCAAAGTGGATAACCTCACATTTATTCACATTATACTTCATCTGCCATGCATTTGCCCACTCACCTAACCTATCCAAGTCACTCTGCAGCCTCATAGTATCCTCCTCACAGCTCACACTGCCACCCAACTTAGTGTCATCCGCAAATTTGGAGATACTACATTTAATCCCCTCGTCTAAATGATTAATGTACAATGTAAACAGCTGGGGCTCCAACACAGAACCTTGCGGTATTCCACTAGTCACTGCCTGCCATTCTGAAAAGTCCCCATTTACTCCTACCCTTTGCTTCCTGTCTGCCAACCAGTTCTCAATCCACGTCAGCATATTACCCCCAATCCCATGTGCTTTAACTTTGCACATTAATCTCTTGTGTGCGACCTTGTCGAAAGCCTTCTGAAAGTCCAAATACATCACATCAACTGGTTCTCCCTTGTCCACTCTACTGGAAACATCCTCAAAAAATTCCAGAAGATTTGTCAAGCATGATTTCCCTTTCACAAATCCATGCTGACTTGGACCTATCATGTCACCTCTTTCCAAATGCACTGCTGTGACATCCTTAATAATTGATTCCATCATTTTACCCACTACCGATGTCAGGCTGACCGGCCTATAATTCCCTGTTTTCTCTCTCCCTCCTTTTTTAAAAAGTGGGGTTACATTGGCTACCCTCCACTCCATCGGAACTGAAGGCTAACATAAGCCTTCTTCACTGCCTGCTGTACCTGCATGCCAACCTTCAATGACTGATGTACCATGACACCCAGGTCTCATTGCACCTCCCCTTTTCCTAATCTGCTGCCGTTCAGATAATATTCTGCCTTTGTGTTTTTGCCACCATAGTGGATAACCTCACATTTATCCACATTATACTGCATCTGCCACGCATTTGCCCACTCACCTAACCTGTCCAAGTCACCCTGCAGCCTTTTAGCGTCCTCCTCACAGCTCACACCGCCACCCAGTTTAGTGTCTTCTGCAAACTTGGAGATATTACACAATTCCCTCATCCAAATCATTAATGTATATTGTAAATAGCTGGGGTCCCAGCACTGAGCCCCATTAGTCATTGTCTGCCATTCTGAAAAGGACCCGTTTATCCCAACTCTGTGTTTCCTGTCTTGCAACCAGTTGTCTATCCACGTCAGTACACTATCCCCAATAACATGTGTTTTAATTTTGCACACCAATCTCTTGTGTTGGACCTTGTTAAAAGCCTTTTGAAAGTCCAAATACATCACATCCACTGGTTCTCCCTTGTCCACTCTACCAATAACATCCTCAAAAAATTCTAGAAGATTTGTCAAGCATGACTTCCCTTTCATAAATCCATGCTGACTTGGACCGATCCCGTCACTGCTTTCCAAATGTGCTGCTATTTCATCTTTAATAATTGATTCCAACATTTTCCCCATTACCGATGTCAGGCTAACTGGTCTATAATTACCCGTTTTCTCTCTCCCTCCTTTCTTAAAATGTGTTGTTACATTAGCTACCCTCCAGACCCTAGGAACTGATCCAAAGTCGATAGACTGTTGGAAAATGATCACCAATGCATCCACTATTTCTAGGGCTACTTCCTTAAGTACTCTGGGATGCAGACTATCAGGCCCCGGGGATTTATCGGCCTTCAATCCCATCAATTTCCCTAACACAGTTACCCGCCTATAAGGATTTCCTTCAGTTCCTCCTTCTCACTAGACCCTCGGCCCCCTAGTATTTCCAGAAGGTTATTTGTGTCTTCCTTCGTGAAGACAGAACCAAAGTATTTGTTTAACTGGTCCGCCATTTCTTTGTTCCCCATTATAAAGTCACCTGAATCTAACTGCAAGGGACCTATGTTTGTTTTGTCTTCATTAATCTTTTTCTCTTCACATATCTATCGAAGCTTTTGCAGTCAGTTTTTATGTTCCCAGCAAACTTCCTTGCATACTTTATTTTCCCCCTCCTAATTAAACCTTTTATCCTCCTCTGCTGTATTATAATGTTCTCCCAGTCCTCAGGTTTGCTGCTTTTTCTGGCCAATTTATATGCCTCTTCCTTGGATTTAAGACTCTCCTTAATTTCCCTTGTTTGCTATGGTTGAGCTACCTTCCCCGTTTTATTTTTAGTCCAGACAGGGATGTGCAAATGTTGAAGTTCATCCATGTGATCTTTAAATGTTTGCCATTGCCTATCCACCATCAACCCTTTAAGTATCACTCGCCAGTTTATTCTAGCCAATTCACGTCTCATACCATCGAAGTTATCTTTCCTTAAGTTCAGGACCCTAGTCTCTGAATTAACTGTGTCGCTCTCCATCTTAATAAAGAATTCTATCATATTATGGTCACTCTTCCCCAAGGGCCTCGCACAACAAGATTGCTAATTAGCCCTTTCTCATTACACATCACCCAGTCGAGGATGGCCAGCCCTCGAGTTGGTTCCTCGACATATTGGTCTTGAAAACCATCCCTAATACACTCCAGGAAATACTCCTCTGCCGCATTACTACCAGTTTGGTTAGCTCAATCAATATGTAGATTAAAGTCGCCCATGACAATTGCTGTACCTTTATTGCATGCATCCCTAATTTCTTGTTTGATGCTGTCCCCAATCTCACTACTACTGCTTGGTGGTCTGTACACAATTCCCACTAGCGTTTTCTGCCTCTTGGTATTCTGTACCTCCACCCATACTGATTCCACATCATCGAAGCTAATGTCCTTCCTTACTACTGCATTAATTTCCTCATTAACCAGCAATGCCCCCCACCTCCTATTCCTTTCTGTCTATCCTTCCTAACTGTTGAATAGCTCTGGATATTGAGTTCCCAGCCTTGGTCACCCTGGAGCCATGTCTCTGTGATGCCAATTACATCATACCCGTTAACTGCTATCTGCGCAGTTAATTCATCCATCTTATTCTGAATACTCCTCGCATTGAGGCACAAAGCGTTCAGACTTGTCTTTCTAACACACTTTGCCCCTTTAGAATTTTGCTGTAATGTGGCCCTTTTTGCTTTTTGCCTTGGGTTTCTCTGCCCTCCACTTTTACTTTTCTTCTTTCTATCTTTTGCTTCTGCCCCCATTCTACTTCCCTCTGTCTCCCTGCATAGGTTCCCATCCCACTGCCATATTAGTTTAACTCCTCCCCAACAGCACTAGCAAACACTCCCCCTAGAACATTGGTTCTCGTCCTGCCCAGGTGCAGACCGTCCAGTTTGTACCAGTCCCACCTCTCCCAGAACCGGTTCCAATATCCCAGGAATTTGAATCTCTCCCTTCTGCACCACTCCTCAAACCATGTATTCATCTGAGCTATCCTGCAATTCCTACTCTGACTAGCACGTGGCAGTGGTAGCAATCCTGAGGTCCTACTTTTTAATTTAGCTCCTTGCTCCCTAAATTTGTCTTGTAGGATCTCATCCCGTTTTTTACCTATATCGTTATTACCTATATGCACCACGACAACTCACTGTTCACCCTCCCCCTTAAAAATGTCCTGCACCCACTCCGAGACATCCTTGACCCTTGTACCAGGGAGGCAACACACCATCCTGGAGTCTCGGTTGCGGCCGCTGAAACTATTCCCCTTACAATAGAATCCCCTACCACTATAGCTCTCCCACTCTTTTTCTTGCCCTCCTCTGCAGCAGAGCCATCCACGGTGCCATGAACTTGGCTGCTGCTGCTCTCCCCGATGAGTCATCCCCCTCAACAGTACCCCAAGCGGTGTATCTGTTTTGCAGGGGGATGACCACAAGGGACCCCTGCACTACCTGCTCTTCCTGTTGGTCACTCATCCCCTATCTGGCTGTGTACCCTTTACCTGCAGTGTGGCCAACTCACTAAACGTGCTATTCACGACATCCTCAGCATCATGGGTGCTCCAGACTAAATCCACCCGCAGCTCCAGTGCCGCAATGCAGTCTGTCAGGTGCTCAGGCGGATGCACTTCCTGCACATGTAGTCGTCAGGGACATTGGAAGCGTTTCTGACTTCCCACATAGCACAGGAGGCGCATGACACGAGCTCTCCTGCCATGACTTAACCCTTTGTAATCACCACAGATTCTGATGGTGCTGTGTCCCTTAAGTACTGGAACAATCGGTCTTTTGGATTGTCAAATACCCCCGAAAATTAATTCCCAGTCCTGGTCACCTTGCAATCACGTCGCTGTGATGGCTATCAGATCATATCTATTTGTGTCGTCAACTCATCTATTTTGTTACGAATTCTACGTGCATTTAGACAAAGTACCTTTAAATTTGTTTTTTTACCCCTTTTTCCTGCTTGTTTCCTCTCTCCTTCAAATTCAATTTTTTTATTTTTGCTTTCTAATTCCAGCTTTACTCCCCTCCCGACTGAATTTATTTTCAGGTTCCCATCCCCTTGCCAAGCTAGTTTAAACCCTCCCCAACAGCACGAGCAAATCCCCCATGAGGATATTGGTCCTGGCTCTGTTGAGGTGCAACCCATCCGGCTTGTACTGGTCCCACCTCCCCCAGAAGCGGTCCCAATGCCTCAGGAAATTAAAGCTCTCTCACCTGCACCATCTTTCCAGCCATGTGTTCATCTGTTCTATCCTATTTTTGTACTCACTAGCTCGTGGCACTGGGAGGAATCCAGAGATTACTACCTTTGAGGTCCTGCTTTTTAATCTCTCTCCAGCTCCCTAACCTCTGTCTGCAGGACCTCATCCCTCTTTCTACCTATGTCATTGATCCGAATATGGACCACGACCTCTGGCTGTTCACCCTCTCCCCCGCAGAATGCCCTGCAGCCGCTGGGACCCCAACTATTTACAATCTATATTAATGACTTGGAAGAAAGGACCGAGTGTAATGTAGCCAAGTTTGCTGACGATACAAAGATGGGAGGAAAAGCAATGTATGAGGAGGACATAAAAAAAATCTACAAAAAGACATAGACAGGCTAAATGAGTGGGCAAAAATTTGGCAGATGGAGTATAATGTTGGAACGTGTGAGGTCATGCAATTTGGCAGAAAAAAATCAAAGAGCAAGTTATTATTTAAATGGAGAAAAATTGCAAAGTGCTGCAGTACAGTGGGATCTCGGGGTACTTGTGCATGAAACACAAAAGGTTAGTATCCAGGTACAGTAATTGATCAGGAAGGCCAATGGAATCTTGGCCATTATTGTAAAAGGGATGGAGTATAAAAGCAGGGAAGTCTTGCTACAGTTATACAGGGTATTGGTGAGGCCAAACCTGGAATACTGCATACAGTTTTGGTTTCCATATTTACGAAAGGATATACTTGCTTTTGTCATGTATTCAACCAGCATTGTAACCCATGTATAAACTGACCTAAGTTGTACACCATGAGAACACTGACCACTAGGTGGGAGACACTCCTAACCTGGACCTTCAGGTATAAAAGGGGTAGCTCCACCCACCTTCAACACTTGAGTGCTAAGGAATAAAGGACAGGTCACAGACTGACCTTCTCTCAAGCATGGGCCTCGTGTGCATTTATACTGTGTAGTAAGGACGTATCAATGGCGACAAGAAACTGGGATTTAAACCACACGAGCATGGCCACTAGCAGAACAGACGAGAGGTACTGTGTTAAGGAATGGTTGGGACAGAGATTCAACATTGTTAAAGCAGCACACAGTTCTCCAGGCAGACAAGGGCAGTCAGGCATGCCCCAACATGTAGTCGAACCCAGAGGGGGAGTTCGACAGAGACAATGGCAAGCTGAACAGCGATTCACGCCATTGCAAGGGACAATGCGGCCAGTAATGGGGCCATCAACACCTGTTAATGGTGCACTCAAGAACAATAACAGGGGCAGTCAGGGACGATCGACTGGCAAGGGACCTTTTGTCTCAAACCGCAACTCATGCTGGAGGCGTGGAGGCATACATTCAGCCGGAGTTTGCAGAGATGAGCAAAATACCTGCAGAAATTGCAGAAATGGACACTGGGGGAAATCGCTGGAAGCTGAAGTTCAGCGAGTTCATGTGGAGCACGTATACAGTTCATACACCAGGATGCCACCGATAATGATGAAAGTGCTCCTCAGTGGCATCCCAGTATCAATGGAGTTAGACACGGGTGCCAGCCAGTCCCTGATGGGTATCAAACAGTTCGAAAAGTTGTGGGCATCCAAGGCCAGGAGGCCAAAATTATCGCCGATTGACGCACAGCTACGGACTTACACAAAGCAGATCATTCCGGTGCTAGGCAGCGCCACGGTAGTCGTGACCCACAAAGATTCGGAGAACAGGTTGCCACTCTGGATTATCTCAGGGGACGGTCCCGCACTACTGGGGAGGAGTTGGCTTGCTGTCATGAACGAGAAATGGGGCGATGTCAATGCAGTTTCCTCTGTGGAGCGAGTATCATGTTCACAGATCCTGGACAAATTTGACTCATTATTTCAACCCGGCATTGGCACTTTCATGGGGGCCAAGGTAGTGATTCATATAAAGCCGGACGCCAGGCCAGTACACCCAAGGCCAGAGCGGTGCCATACATGATGCGGGAAAAGATAGAATGCGAATTGGACCGCCTGCTGAGGGAAGGCATCATCTCGCCAGTCAAATTCAGTGACTGGGCGAACCCGATTGTGCCGGTGCTCAAGGCGGATGGGTCGGTCAGGATATGTGCCGATTACAAGGCCACCATCAATCCGGTGTCACTCCAAGACCAGTACCCGCTACCGAGAGCGGAGGACCTCTTTGCGACGCTATCCGGTGGCAAACTTTTTTCAAAATTGGACCTGACCTCAGCTTACATGACCCAGGAGCTGGCGAATGAGTCGAAGAAGCTGACCACCATCACGACACACAAGGGGTTGTTTGAGTACAACAGATGTCCGTTCGGGATTCGCTCAGCCGCCGCGATCTTCCAACGAAATATGGAAAGCCTCCTCAAGTCGATTCCAGGGACGGTGGTTTTTCAGGTCGACATCCTCATTATGGGTTACGATACTGAAGAACACCTCCACAACCTGGAGGAGGTGCTATGCAGACTGGACTGGGTAGGTCTGCGACTGAAAAAGGTGAAGTACGTCTTCCTAGCTCCAGAGGTAGAATTCCTAGGGATGAGGGTAGCAGCAGACGGGATCAGCCCTACTGCATCCAAGACGGAAGCGATCCAGAGAGTACCCAGACACCGTAACACGATGGAGCTGCGTTCGTTCCTGAGGCTCCTGAACTATTTTGGTAATTTTCTTCCCAAATTGAGCACGCTGCTAGAGCCGCTACACATGCTCCTACGCAAAGGTCGCGAATGGGTCTGCGGGGACAGCCAGGAAAGGGCTTTTAATAGAGCACGCAATTTGTTATGTTCCAACAATCTGTTAACGCTATATGACCCATGTAAGAAACTTGTGTTAACGTGCGATGCGTCGTCCTATGGTGTCGGGTGTGTGTTGCAACATGTCAATGCCAAGGGTCAGTTACAGCCGGTAGCTTATGCCTCCAGGAGTCTGTCCCAGGCAGAAAGGGGCTACGGGATGGTAGAAAAAGAGGCGCTCGCATGTGTATATGCGGTAAAGAAAATGCACCAGTACCTGTTTGGCAGGAAATTTGAGCTGGAGACAGATCACAAACCCCTCACGTCCCCTTTGGCCGACAACAAGGCCATAAATGCAAACGCATCGGCCCGCATACAGAGGTGGGCACTCACATTAGCTGCCTATGACTACACAATTCGGCACAGACCGGGCACCGAAAACTGCGCCGATGCACTCAGCAGGCTCCCACTAGCCACCACTGAGGGGGCTACCGAGCATGGTGCTGAGATGGTCATGGCTGTTGAAGCTTTCAGAAGCGAAGGCTCACCCGTGACAGCCCGTCAGATTAAAGTCTGGACAAATAGAGACCCACTATTGTCTCTAGTCAAGAAATGTGTCCTGAATGGGGACTGGGCAGCCATGAACAGGGCATGCCCTGAGAAATTTAAACCATTTCACAGGCGCAAGGATGAACTCTCAATTCAGGCCGATTGCCTACTGTGGGGAAACCGCGTATTCATGCCCCAGATGGGCAGAGAGGTGTTCATCAGAGAACTCCACAATGGGCACCCGGGCATTGTCACGATGAAGGCAATTGCCAGGTCACACGTTTGGTGGCCAGGGATCGATGCAGATCTGGAACTTTGTGTTCGCAGGTGCAGCACGTGTGCCCAGCTGGGCCATGCGCCCAGGGAAGCCCCCCTTAGCCCCTGGCCATGGCCCGCCAAGCCTTGGTCACACATCCATGTGGACTACGCAGGTCCTTTCATGGGGAAAATGTTTTTGGTTATAGTAGACGCCTACTCCAAATGGATCGAGTGTGACATTTTAAATTCAAGCACATCCTCTGCCACGGTAGAAAGTCTATGGGCAATGTTCGCCGCCCACGGTCTACCGGACATCTTGGTCAGCGACAATGGCCCGTGCTTCACAAGCACTGAATTCCAGGACTTCATGGCAGGCAATGGAATTAACCATGTTAGAACGGCACCATTCAAGCCGGCCTCAAACGGCCAGGCAGAACGAGCAGTGCAGATAATCAAACAGGGGGATGCTCAGATTCCAAGGGGGTTCCCTACAAACCCACTTATCATGCCTCCTGTTGGCCTATAGATCCCGACCACACTCGCTCACAGGGGTTCCACCCGCAGAGCTACTAATGAAAAGGACGCTCAAAATCCGATTATCCCTTATACACCCCACCATGAAAGAAATTGTCAAGAGCAGGCGCCAGTCACAATATCACTACCATGACAGGAATGCGAGGGCGCGATGTATTGATGTAAATGATCCTGTTTTTGTCCTCAACTACGCTGCAGGGCCCAAATGGCTCGCAGGCACTGTGGTTGCCAAAGAGGGAAATAGGATTCTGGTAGTTCAACTTACCAGTGGACAAATCTGCTGCAAACATGTGGATCAAACAAAAAGGAGGTTCAGCAACCCCATAGAAGAAGCAGAGGAAGAACACGATATAGAGTTCACTCCACCACAGGTGACCGAACACCGGAACCAAAGGGAGGAGAGCCCAGTCTCTGTGGGCAGTCCGGACAGGCCTGAGGCACTGCAAACAGCAGACACTCAGGCCAGCGGCCAACAACCGGAGCCCCAACTCAGGCGCTCTACAAGGGAGCGTAAACCACCATAGAGACTCAACCTGTGATCCCAATAAGACTTTGGGGGAGAGGTGATGTCATGTATTCAACCAGCATTGTAACCCATGTATAAACTGACCTAAGTTGTCCACCGTGAGAACACTGACCACTCGGTGGGAGACACTCCTAACCTGGACCTTCAGGTATAAAAGGGGAAGCTCCACCCACCTTCATCACTTGAGTGCTAAGGAATAAAGGACAGGTCACAGACTGACCTTCTCTCAAGCATGGGCCTCGTGTGCATTTAAACTGTGTAGTAAGGACGTATCAGCTTTGGAGGCAGTTCAGGGAAGATTCACTAGGTTGATTCCGGAGATGAGGGGGTTGAGTAGGTTGGGCCTCTGCTCATTAGAATTCAGAAGAATGAGAGGTGATCTTATTGAAACGAATAAGATTATGAGGGGGCTTGACAAGGTGGATGCAGAGAGGACGTTTCCACTGAAAGGGGATGCTAGAACTAGAGGGCATAATCTTAGAATACGGGGCCGCCCATTTAAAACAGATGAGGAGGAATTTCTTCTTTCAGAGGGTTGTAAATCTGTGTAATTCACTGCCTTAGAGAGCTGTGAAAGCTGATACATTGAATAAATTTAAGACAGATAGACAGTTTCTTAACTGATAAGGGATTAAGGGGTTATGGGGAGCGGGCAGGGAAGTGGACCTGAGTCCATGATCGGATCAGCCATGATCGTATTAAATGGTGGAGCAGGCTTGAGGGGCCATGTGGCCTACTCCTGCTTCTATTTCTTATGTCATATGGCTTTGATTGTAGCACTGTCGTGTCTCATTGTTTGGGCTCCTCATGGGCGTCATCAGCTATGTTTTAAATGGATAGCCCTTTTCTCTAAGCAGTCATCTGCTAAGTCTGTTTTGAGGAACAAAGAACGCAGGCAGGGTGGATTGGCGCAGGACGAATTCATCAAGACAGCTCCCTGGGAATCTTGAACACACCTGCATAATGATCATTTTGTGGTTGCAGTCGAGCTTCACGTTGATCAAGTGGAAGCCCTTACGGATAACAAATTCTCCTGGGTGATCTGGGGGTGCCTTGATTGCCACATGTATGCAGTCGATGTCGCCCTGCACCTGTGGGAAGCCAGCCAGAGCCGCAAACCCAAGCACCTGCTCATTCTGACTGGCTTCATCAGTGGCAAGGTATACATAATTGCCTGCCCTGTCAAACATGGCATCGATCATCTGTGTGATGCATTTGTGCTGGCTAACAGCAAAATCCTGCAAATGTCTCTTACAAATCCCTAAAAGGAGCCTGAGGCAAAGAAGTTGAGGGTGGTGGTTACTTTGACAGCCACTGGTAAAGCATTGCCACCCAATCCAATGACAGCCGGCCTTGTTCCAGCAGGTTGCAAATGTCTGCCATGACCTGACTCGATACCCTGAACCTCCTGAGGCACATGTATTCAGACATGTCCAGGAAGCTGATCCTCTGTCTATATACCCTATATTGCAGGTATCGCCTCCTGCAAGCTACACTTCTGTGCTCTTCCCCTCTCTCCTGTGGAGCGGCACGTCTGTGAGGAGAAGGCTGCTGCTGTTGCTGCTGGTCATCTTGGTTCTCATCTGAGGTCCAAAGTAAAACAGCATAAGCAGCGCCCATACTGATCTAATGTATGACAGATAGAAAGTGGAGATCAGATGCACAAACATCTAAAGTAGTGAAAGTGACCTCCAATTTAGTAAAAATCATCTCAAAAGTAGTAGAAATCACCCACAAAGTACTGAAATCAAACACTCAGAACAAGTGCTGTAAGCAAAAGACTTTCACTTCGACAATGAAGCAGATGTGAGGTCTCGGTATTTATGGGATTTTTTGTCTGTCATTTGTTTAGCCCTCTCAATTTCCGCTGTGCTGTTGCCTTGCTTTAATTGGCGAGCTTAACGAAGCCCGGGAAACCCGTACACCCACAGTTGAAGTTAAAAATCCCTGTTAAAAAAGCTGTTAATTACCTCTTAACATATTTAAATTGGCAATCTGCCTCTCCTGAGGGGGTTTCTCGCATGCAGCCGAACACGCTGCAGTTAAATGCCGAAGTTCGCGGGTTGGAGCCGGCTTCATGATGCACAGACAATTTCAGCCCTTTTAACTACCCACCTGCTCCCAAACCCACTCGCTTTTTGCAGTAAAACTTCCCCCCCAATGTTTTTAGGCTGTTAAAAGAGAAAACAGAATTTTGAGATGCAGAGTAAAGGATATAACGGAGAGGTAATTTTAAAACTGTGTGTGTCCCTGGTGAGATTGCATCTGAAATAATACATGCGATTTTGGTCTTCCTATTTGTAAAAGGATATTCATTCATTGGAGACGGTACGGAGAAGAGCTATACACTTGATCTCAAAACTTAAGGAAAAGACGTATCAGGAAAGATTCACAACTCTGGGTCTTTTGGGCAAGAAATTCGGTTGTGTAGCACCTCAGTTAGCGCCCCGGAGGGGCAGTGACGCGCCTCAAAAAGCTTACCATCCGGCCGCGCCCACTGGGAAATTTGGTTCAGGTTTACCGGCGACACAAGTCGCTACTGCCTTGCCATGTAAGTTCAGTCAAATCATGATGTCAGTACATGTGCAACAACCTGTTGGGGCCTCGCTCACAAAATTAGATACCTCCGCCTCATTTAGCGTCACCGCTGAATACGCTGGGGAAACCAGGCAGTCCCAACTTCTTTAGGCGATATCTGGAGGCTATTTGAAGAGAGGCATTAATCAGATGTCAGAGTGAGTGCAACATTTCGACAGAGCACGGTGTGTGAACCTCTCTCTTTCTTGGCAGCAGGTTCCTAGCAACTTGAGTTTGAGAGTTCCATGGGTGCATTACTAGCATGCCAGCATCGCCTACTCCATGCTCTTGTTAGGCGGCGTCAAGATAGAAGGGCTGTTGGCCATGTTGGCCCATGACTCACGAGACCCCATAGATGTCGGAACAGGAGGCCCTACCCCCCACGGGTTTACCGGGAGCAGCGCTCATACCTGGGCATGTCGGAGGAGCAATGTGTCAGGTTTGCGCTTTCGAAAGGAGATTCTCACAAAGATAAGCCATCTCCTGCAGGCAGACTTGGAACCTGACATCGGCACCAGGACTGTGCTGCTCGTCCCAGCGAAGGTCACTGTGGCGCTGACCTCTAAGCTTCTGGCTCCTTCCAGGCTGCATCAGGGGACATAGGCAGCGTCTTTCAATTCGCTGCATACTGCTGCATCTGCGATGTGACACAGGCACTGTACAGACGGAGAATGGATTTCATCACATTCCCAATGAACAGTGATAAACAGGATGAGGGAAATGTGGCTTTGCCAGGATAGCGGGCTTCCCGCTGGTTCAAGGAGCCATTGACTGCACTCACATTTCCTTGCGAGCACCATTCCAGAATGCCGAGGTCTTCCAAAACAGAAGGGATGCCACTCCCTGAACGTGCAGCTGGTGTGCGACCACATGTAGCGTATCCTTGTAGTGAATGCCCGCTATTCTGGCAATACACATGATGTGTTTATCTTGCATGAGAGCAATGTGCCACGAATGTTTCAACCACCACAGGAAGGACTCAGCTGGCTGCTCGGGGACAAAGGATATGGACTAGCTACCTGGCTAATGACCCCCCTCTGCAACCCCACTACCTAAGCGGAGCATCGCAACAATGACAGCCATGCGGTCTCCACCAATATCAATAGGGGTGCTGAAGCAGCGTTTCTGATGCCTGGACTGCTCTGGAGGCAGCCTTCAATACTGCTGTCAACAGGTGTTGCTATTCATTGTGCTGCGTGCTGCACAACTTGGCCATAATGAGGGCCCAGGCATTGCCAGTAGGGATTGCAGCCCCACCTCAGGAGGAGGAGGAAGAGGAACCTGCCGAGGCCCCAATTGGCCAGCCACATGAGGAGGAGGAGGAGCAGAAGACACGGAGGAGGCACCATGGTGCAAGGGCCACATGTCAGTGGTTCTCTTGAATGGAGGAAGCTGACGGATACAGCTGATATTGGCCAGGCTTTGTGCTCCGATAGTGGCACAGCTCGTTGAATTTTCACATTAATACACAAGACGGGAATGCAAACGGTCAAATTAATATTTTATTAACGGCATCAAAAGTCTCGCCTCAAACATTACACCAACAACCTCTCACCAGCAACAAATAAAAATGTAACAAACACTCCTTGAAACAGCATAACACACAATCAACTTCAACAATATGTGTACAAACCCTCCTGCTATTTATAATTCCATACCAGCTTCCATGTGGCATATTAGGCCCAGACCCATACACCAATATAAGGTGTCAACAACAGTAACAAGATATTTACAATATTTACAGGATGAGGACATTTGTTCATGCCTTTATTGAGATTTGCTCAATGATTTTCCACCCCTTTCCTTAACCTCTCTCCCACGCCTACTGCCCCTCCTTAATGGGGCCGCAGTGACTGCAGCAAGGCTACTTGAGGGCTGCTGTGTCTGTAAGGCAGACACTACAGTCATCCTAGCAGGACGCCCTGGACAAGCTCTGGGCTTGGGAGGCCCGGCTGTGGACTGCAACGCCTCAGCATCGGTGGCAGCTGTCTCGGATGGCTGCGGAGTAGACCGCAGCAGGTGCAAAGCCGGAGTGACAGTGGTGGGCACCGGAATGCTGTCATCTTGAGCAAGGACAGCACCTTCCATTTACATCAGCCCACTGCCACTCCCCCGGGGCAGAGCCCCAGCATCCGGAGCAATCTGTGGGAGCACAGTTTGCTGGCCTGCTTTAGCACTGTCACTTCACATTGGACTGTGGGGAACACAGAGAGGATGGCAGCAGTCAATGACTTCATAGCACCAATCTGAGACTGACTCACAGCACAATGAGTCTGAAATGCATCACATCATGAAGGCCTTGCATGGTTTTGGCCTGTGATGTGATAGCTGCTGCCATGTCAACCATGGCATGCGCCATCACCTCTGGCATGCCACTGTTGCCATTTCCTTCTGTAAGCGGGCAAGGATGGGTTTGTTGTCTGCTGAGAGGCATGGCAATGCTTGAGGTGGCCTCCCCCCAAACTCAGAGCAAATGCATCCATGCTCTGCGGGACCCTTTTCAATGCACCCATAAGCTCGCGGTGCATTACCATGGACTCTTTCGACATAGCCTCTAAGTCCAGGAATGGGAGCAGTTCTCGACTCATCCTCCAGGAAGCGGTCCCCGAGCTTCCCCTTGCGCTGGGCATTGCTGCAGGCCACTGGAGCCAGGAGCCTCAGGCTCTTCAAAGCCCAGGAATGTTGACTCTTCCACCGAGGTGCTGCTGATGGAGGGTCCTGCTCTGTGATTAGACTTTGGTCCCCCTCCTCATCTCCACCGTTGTTCGAAGTGGAGTGCTCACGGGCAGGCTGCTGCGCTTCTGGATCATCATCTGTAAGCACAAAGCAACACAACTGTGGTAGCAGCATGGCAGGGGGCAGGAAGGGAAGATGGAGGCGGCATTGGACATTTTTATGTAAAAGGCTTCGCTGACTGCTACCACACCAACTGGGGGCAGACACTCGCTTCTCCACCTCCGTGAGCTCCTGGATGTCAGGCTTCCCTCTTCCGGTGCGCCTCTGTTCGCGCCTGTTGTGTGCCAGTTTCGACTGCAATAACAAACAAAAGAAGGTGTGAGTGAATGAGCAGCTCATCGTGTGCCACATGTGCCTTCCATAGTTGAGTAGCTGCTACTGTATGGAAATGTGCAGATCTACATTTGAATCTGAGTGGCTGCATAGAGTGGCTGTGTGAATGGTGGGATTAAATGACAACCAGCTCAGATGAAGGATGAGACTAAAGTGTTATTAACACATAACAAGAGTGAAATGGTAGTGCAAGGAGGGGTCAGGCTGAGTAGGGAAGAAGAAAGTAAGCGCTGCTTGAATGGCCTGGTCTTGGCTGCTGAATTGCTCTTGAACTTTCATGGTGCCTTCGCAGACCATGGCCTGGTACACATAGTGAACAAGCAGATACTGCAAAGACTTGACAGTGTGTGAGACAGTGAGGTTTACATTTTGGCATTGCAATGTTAATAGAAAAGGTACTCATCCTCACAACCCTAGTGAGGTAGTTGAACTTCATGCGACATTGGGTCGCAATTCTGGCCATTGTGTTCTGGCGGAGACGTGCTGGGCCACCTCCCTCCATAGCCACCTGAATATTCGAGGAGCGGGCCCCCTTCCAATGGAAGGTTGGAGCCCATTCCAGCGCCTCTCCACTGCTTCCACCAATGTGTCCACAGCCGTGGCTGAGAAACTGTGTGCACGATGGCGATCTCTTTCCTCATCCATTTTCACGCTCCAAGCAGACTGAGAAGTTGGAACTGCGCATGCGTATACGAATCTTACCATGCCTTGAATAATCAGCAGTCCACACGATGTGTGCCGACCTTCGCACGAAGCTCATTCCTTCTGGAAATTTACAGCTGAGATTTTTGGTTCCACCGCCCTAAGAGAATTGCACAACGACTGATTTAGCACTTCCTTTCCCTCTTTGGGTACAGAAACCTAATTTCGTGGTAAATGCCGCAAACTTTTAAGTAGCCCTATTATTACCACCCTGACAGGATCAACGCCTCAAAATGGGCGATACCGAATTTCTAGCTCAATCTTTTGAAAAGAGGGGAGATATGATAGAGGTGTTTAAGATTATGAAAGGTTTGGATCCAAGTAAGCTTTTCTGTTGTGTACAGAATATAAACACAATTTACAAATCAAGGACAACAAAAGAAAATAGGAAATGCCGGAAGAACTTTTTTACAAAAAGGCTGGTAAGTATGTGGAACATATTACCAGCCTGAGTGGTGGAATGGATTTCAAGAAGGAACTAGACAGGCTCTTTTCAACAAATTAGATTCAACATTATTAGAAAAGCTTCAAGAGAATACTATGGATAGGTAAACTAGATGAATCGAAAGTCTTTTCCAGCCTGAAATTGTTACTATGGCCGTATTTTAAAGGAGGTACGATGCGCACGCGCCCCAAAGTGGGCGGTGCACTCTGGGAGTCCGTTGATCTTGAGGGCCAGCCGATTTTAACGGCTGAGCCTCATTATCATAACTTTAATCGAAGTCCCGCACGAACACAGCCAGATGCGGTACCTGTACAGCGGGCAGAAGCGGAAGACTGCAGGCAGTAGGCCGCTCTCTGGCAGTCAGGTAAGCAGTAAGGTGATTTGAAGGAGGGAGACCCAAGGCTTCCTTGTGAGGCCTTGAGGAGAGCAGTCCTGGCCCAAAAGGAAAACTAAAATAAAAATGAAAAGATTTACCTCCTGGGCCTCTTCTGGCCCATGATCGATCTCTTGATATGTTTGGCCTGACAGCCAAGCCACCATTGCTGCCCCACTCAGGCTTCGGACTAAATTAGCAGTTTGATTATGATTACGTTATTGGGCCTGATATGCATATTTAAAAAGGACCCATTAACTTGGGGCTAGTGTCCTGCTCGCCTGTTCAAAAAAGCAGGTTAATATTCAGATTTATTGGGAAGTTAGCAGGATTGAATGGGGTAAGTCAACCCACTTAAGTGCCAGGCAGGGGAAGTTAAATGTGGGGCCAATGTTACTATTTCCGAAATAGAACAGCACTTGAATACAAAGTAATATAGAAACATAGGCCTGGATATCAAAAGAGGCAGGTTACATGGGCGGAATGGGGGGGGCCGGGGAGGTGGTTTCAGACAGGTTCCCCGCCTGGAAGTCAGCCTGATTGACAAGCTTGGCTTCCAATCGGGCGGGAAGGACTCCAGCACTGGCCGGAGGAGTGGGTACATCCAATCCACGACCATGTGGAGGAAGGTCCAATCCCAGTGGGGGGGTCCGATCCCCGACATCGGTGGGGGGTGTGGTCCAATCCCAGAGGCTTTTGTATGGGGGGGGGCGTCTGATGGGGGGGTGGAGTATGGGGGGGGGAGTTTGGGGGAGCAGAGGGATGCACTCCTGCTCCTCCTGGCCCACAAGCAGTGCTGTAATGGCACTTATCCTCTCTCCGAAACTGTCCTCGCTTCCCTTCAGCTGCTGGATTTCCTGAGGGGTGGGAAACCTGGCCACCCAGAGTTAAATCTGCAAAGCAGGTTAAAGCAGCCTCTTTAAAATATGAATAGTGCCAATTCGCCACCTGGGAGTGGTTTGGCTGCCCACACCTTGTCCCGCCTTCATTAAACTGGGAAGTGGGCAGGTTAGGGTTGGGTTTCAATTTTTAACATTTTAACATCTGACCCAACTCCAACCTACCTGTTTATAGGTGTTAAAATTCACCCCATAATAATGTTTTAGGCAGAAAAAGACCATTGTTTACTCTAACCTATCATTCCAAAACTCCTTTTATTAACAATTTGAGTTTTTTATTAATCTGCAGTGGTTTTCTGTTTCACCATACCTGCTGGTAATCTACTGCACTATTCTATCATTGACTTACTGGAAAAAGTTGCCTAAATGTGATATCTTTCTTTGACCCCCTTAGCCTTAAACTGAGAACCCTAGTTCTTGAATCCTGGAAGAGCATACTTGGATCCATATACTCTGAACGTGTGAAAAAGTTGAAGACCGCTACCAAGTTTTAAAAAATTTAGTGGGAGAAATTGGGGTAATTTGCACCTCCCATTAAAGAGGCGCAAAGGTCTTTGCGACCAGGCGTGGCGCCACTAACGACTCCCGCTAAATTCGGCGAGTTTAGCTATGGCAGTGCGCCATGAACTCCTGCACCCGGAGATCGTGACGTCATTGCCATGCCCTGTTAGCGCCCTGGACCCTAAATTGGGTATTGCACCCTGTAGCCATGCCGGGCGATTACGGCGACAGCTTCAGTGGATGCGTTCCGGTTGGCTGACCGCTAGTGGGGAGAGATTTAATGGAGAGGTGGCTGGCTACTTCAGAAAAAAATGTCCGCTTTTATTTTCTGTACCAGTGCTGATTTGGACGCTGTATCCATGTTGCGATCGCTCAGCCTGACAGTCTACATACCAAATCCCCATAAGTATGAATGGGGATCCCCTTTCTTTCATTGGTTGGGCCAACCCATGTGATCCCTGGGGCGCTTGCGAACTGTATGTGACCCTGGGATACATGGGCCTTCTTTGCAGGCCTATGTGTAGAGGCCCAGGACCGCAAGTGTCCGAACTTCTGGCACCATCAGGTAAGTGGCATAGATTTTTCGCAGGTCGGAGGCATCCGCTCACGGAAAGCCTTCAACCGCAATTTCAGGCCCATCTTCTAAGATACATGGAGCCCTAAATCACTTTGGACCTCCACTGTTTCAGTTTTTTGTTTAAAAAATACTGGGATCTGACATTTTTGGTCAAAATGGATAATCTGCATTGAAATCCACCTGCCGCAGCTTTGCCCACTTACTTTATGAATGTCTCTGTAGTTTTATGCTCCTGTCTACACGACTGCTACCAATTTTTGGGTCATCAGTGAACTTGGATATATGTCTCCATATTGTGTTATCTAAATCATTAATAAATATAATGAACAGTTGAGGCTCCAACACAGATTTTTGTGGGACACCACTAATCACTTCTTTCCAGTTCGAGTACATACCCATTATTTCTACCCTCTGTGTTCTACCGCCTAACCAATTTCCTAACCAAGAAAATAATTTGCCTTCAATTCCTTAAGATTTAATTTTAGCTAAAAGTCTCATGTGGAACCTTATTGAATGCCTTCTGGAAATCCATTTGAAGTACATCCATAGTCATTCCCCTGTCTACTACTTCAGTTATTTCTTCAAAAAATTCTGTTCGGTTCGTTAGACATGACATATCCATTACAAATCTATGTTGGCTCACTCTAATCAGATCAAATTTCTCTAAGTGCTTAGAGAATTTCTCCGTCGTTAATTATAGAAGCATAGAAATCTACAGCGCAGAAGGAGGCCATTTCGGCCCATCGCCTGCTGACACAGAGCCACACGGTTCTCGGTCAGCAGCCCTAAAGGTTATATATAAACCTATGAACAATGAAAAATAGTGGAAAGGTAAAGAGCATCCAGCCCAACCAGTCCGCCCACACAACTGCGATACCCCATGCATCGCAACATTTTGCACTCCACCCCAACTGAAGCCATAATATCTCCTGGGAGAGGCAAAAAAACAGATAAAAACCCAGGCCAATTGTGGAAATAAATCTCAGAAAATTCCTCTCCGACCCATCCAGGCGATCAAAACTAGTCCAGGAGATCACTCTGGCAGTATTTGATTCCCTGAAGTACTTACCATCGTATCTGCGCCAGCCAACAAGAGGTTATCTAGTCTAATCACTCTTACCAGCTCTAGGTCCGTAACCTTGCAGGTGACTGATGCATTCATAGAAACATAGAAAATAGGTGCAGGAGCAGGCCATTCAATGAGTTCATGGCTGAACATGAAACTTTAGTACCCCATTCCTGCTTTCTCGCCATACCCTTTGATCCCCCGAGTAGTAAGGACTTCATCTAACTCCCTTTTGAATATATTTACTGAATTGGCCTCAACTACTTTCTGTGGTAGAGAATTCCACAGGTTCACCACTCTCTGGGTGAAGAAGTTTCTCCTCATCTCGGTCCTAAATGGCTTACCCCTTATCTTTAGACTGTGACCCCTGGTTCTGGACTTCCCCAACATTGGGAACATTCTTCCTGCATCCAACCTGTCCAAACCCGTCAGAATTTTAAACGTTTCTATGAGGTCCCCTCTCACTCTTCTGAACTCCAGTGAATACAAGCCCAGTTGATCCAGTCTTTCTTGATAGGTCAGTCCCACCATCCCAGGAATCAGTCTGGTGAATCTTCGCTGCACTCCCTCAATAGCAAGAATGTCCTTCCTCAAGTTAGGAGACCAAAACTGTACACAATACTCCAGGTGTGGCCTCACCAAGGCCCTGTACAACTGTAGCAACACCTCCCTGCCCCTGTACTCAAATCCCCTCGCTATGAAGGCCAACATGCCATTTGCTTTCTTAACCACCTGCTGTACCTGCATGCCAACCTTCAATGACTGATGTACCATGACACCCAGGTCTCGTTGCACCTTCCCTTTTCATAATAAAGGATGAAACTGAGTACTTTGAACAATGAGCAAGTGTGACCTTAGCTCCTTTAATAAGACTCCAGCGTGCAGGTACCTCGTGGGTGGCCTGCTTATATACTGTACTCCCAAGGGATGCTGGGATCCCTTGGGACTCCAACAGGTAGGCCCACTGGTGGTAGTGTGATAGAGGTTGCAAAGGGTTAAATACATAACATCACTCCCTCGTAAAATTAATAGTACACTTATTTACAAGGTGAGACGATCTGGGGCTTTTTGCTCCTTTGTCAATCGTCTCGAACAAATGTGGGTGTGGGTGATTTGGTCAGTTCTTCACTGAGCTGCTGGGCAGCTGGCCTTGCCAGGCTGCTGGGGATGATGAGTTCAGCTTCATGATCAACCATGATATCGGTTGCCACTTGTGTGCGTGTTGGAGGGTCAAAGTTGGTGGCGTCTTCCTCGGGTTATTCGTAGCTGTTGGTGAACCGCAATTTGATTTGGTCCAAATGTATTCTGCATGTTAGTCCATTGGCCAAATTGACCTAAACACCCTACTCCCCTCTTTGGCTATGACCGTGCCAGCGAGCCATTTGGGACCATGTCCATAATTGAGTAGAAACACAGGATCATTGACCTCAATATCGCGTGACAAATATGTGCGGTCATGGTACACACTTTGTTGATGCCGCCTGCCCTCCACGTGATCATGGAGATCAGGGTGGACAAGAGAGAGCCGTGTTTTGAGCACCTTTTTCATGAGCCGCTCGACTGGGGGCACCCCGGTGAGTTAGTGGGGTCTGGTGCGGTAGCTGAGCAGCACTTGGGACAGTCGGGTTTGCAGGGAGCCTTCCGACATGCGTTTCAAGCTTTACTTGATGGTCTGAACTGCCCATTCTGCCTGGCCATTGGATGCGGGCTTGAATGAGGCAGATGATACATGCTTGATCCCATTGCGGGTCATGAATTCCTTGAATTCAGCACTGGTGAAACACGGCCCATTGTCGGTGACTGGGACATCGGTGAGTGGCAAACATGGCTTGTAGGCTTTCAACGGTGGCCGTGAACGTGCTTACAAACATTATTGCACATTCAATCCATTTTGAGTAAGCATCCACAACAACCAAGAACATTTTGCCTAGAAATGGGCCCGCATAGTCCACGTGAATCCTCGACCACGGTTTGGAGGGCCACGACCACAAACTTAGCAGTGCCTCTCTGGGTGCATTGCTCAGTTGAGAGCAAGTGTTGCACTGGCGCACGCATGACTCTAAATCTGATGTCGGGCCACCACACATAGGATCTGGCTATGGCTTTCATCATTACTATGCCTGCGTGGGTGCTGTGCAGTTCACAAATGAATGTATCTCTGCCTTTCTTGGGCAAGACCACGCGATTACCCCACAACAGACAGTCTGCCTGCAGGGACATTTCGTCTTTGCGCCTGTGGAATGGCTTGATCGCCTCCTGCATCTCCGCTGGGACGCTGGACCAGCTCCCATGGAGGACACAGTTTTTTACCAAGGACAGTAAAGGATCCTGGCTGGTCCAGGTCCTGATCTGGCAGGCCGTAACCGGTGACTTTTCGTTTTCGAATGCATCCATTACCATGAGTAAGCCCACAGGCTGTGCCATTTCCACCACGGTGGTGGGCAATGGTAGCCGACTGAGAGCATCAGCGCAGTTCTCTGGGCCCGGTCTGTGACGGATTACATAGTTGTATGCCGACAGCGTGAGCAGCCATCTTTGGATGCTTAATCCCTTTGATGTTAATCCCTTTGCTCTCAGAGAACAGCGATATGAGTGACTTGTGATCAGTTTCAAGCTCAAACTTAACGGCAAACAAGTACTGGTGCATTTTTTTTACCCCGTAACCGCATGCCAAAGCCTCTTTTTCAATCATACTGTAGACCCTTTCAGCCTTGGACAAACTCCTGGATGCATAAACGACCGGTTGCAAAATCTCCGATTCATTAGCCTGTTGAAACACACACCCGACCCTGTATGATGAAGCATTGCAAGCTAGCACTAATCGTTTACAAGGGTTATACAGGACAAGCAGTTTGTTTGAACACAACAGATTCCTGGCTTTCTCAAAGGCAGCCTCTTGTGAATTCCCCCATACCCAGTCGTCTCCCTTGCGCAGTAGCGCATGTAGGGGTTCTAGCAGGGTGCTTCACCCAGGTAGGAAATTACCGAAATAGTTAAGGAGTCCCAGGAACAACCGCAGCTCCGTCACATTCTGTGGCCTCGGCGCATTCTTGATGGCCTCCGTCTTGGAGTTGGTGGGTCTGATACCGTCTACTGCGATTCTTCTTCCCAAGAACTCAACCTCCGGCGCCGGGAAAACACACTTCGAGCATTTCAACCTGAGTCCCACGCGATCCAACCGACTAAGAACCTCTTCCAGATTCTTCAAGTGCTCAATGGTGTCCCGACCTGTAACCAGTATGTCGTCCTGGAAAACCATGGTGTGAGGAACTGACTTTAGCAGGCTCTCCATGTTCTATTGTAAGATTGCCGCGGCTGACCGAATCCCGAACGGGCATCTGATATAGATGAATAAACCTTTGTGCGTGTTGATGCAGGTGAGGCCTTTCGAAGACTCCTCCAGCTCCTGCGTCATATAAGTCGAGGTCAGGTCCAGCTTGGTGAACGTCTTCCCTCCAGCCAGGGTCGCAAATAGGTCGTCTGACTTGGGTAGCGGGTACTGGTCCTACAGCGAAAAACGGTTAATCGTTACTTTATAATCCCCACAAATTCTGACCGTGCCGTCCTCTTTAAGTACCGGGACAATAGGACTGGCCCACTTGTTGAAGTCCACCGGCGCGATGATGCCTTCTCACTGCAGCCTGTCCAGCTCAATTTCCATTTTCTCACACATCATATATGGTACCGCCTGTGCCTTGTGGTGGATGGGTTGCGTACCGGGAACCAAATGGATCTGCACTTTTGCTCCCGAGAAGCTTCCAATGCCTGGCTGGAACAACGATGGAAACCTGCTCAGAACCTGGGCACATGAGGCATTGTCGACAGGCAAAAGCGCTTGGATGTCGTTCCAGTTCCAGCGGATTTTTCCCAGCCAGCTTCTGCCAAACAATGTGGGGCTATCCCCTGGCACAATTTACAGCGGGAGTTCATGTACTGCTCTATCATAGGAGACTTTGACTTCTGCACTGCCAATTACAGGGATGAGTTCCTTGGTGTAAGTCCTTAGTTTGGTGTGAATGTGGCTGAGCTTGGGCCTACGTGCCTTGTTGCACCACAGCCTGTCGAAAGCCTTTTTACTATTATGGACTGACTCGCACCCATGTCCAGTTCCATAGATGCTGAAATTCCGTTCAGTTCAACTTCAACATTATTGGTGGACATTTCGTGGTGAATGTATGTACCCCGCACACTTCTGCCTCCTCGGTACGAGTCTCCAATTCAGCCTGATCCACAGTGGATTGATCTTCCTCTGCAACGTGGTGGTTTGCAGGGTTTGTAGCTCGTCTGTACATTCGCTGGAGGTCTCCCATTGTTCTGCAGCCGTTGCTCGCGTAGTGCTTGAAGCGGCATTGATGGGGCCGATGATCACCTCCACAGCGCCAACAAGGTGTTAACTGCCTCGCATTAACGATTGATGGCGGACTCTGTGTCATCTGAGGTTGTGCAGCAGCAGCCAGTGTGTACATTCTGCCATGTATATTCCTGCTTGAAGTCGACGTTACTTTGTGCACAGTACTGGCCGAAACTTCTTTACTCTGCAAAATCTGTTTGGTGTTGTCGCTGGTGGACATAAATGCCTGGGCTATCATTATGGCTTTGCTTAGATTCGGAGTTTCAAAAGTCAACAGTTTGTGAAGGATTGTCTCGTGTCCGATGCCCAGTACAAAAAAGGCTCTGAGCATTTGTTCTAGGAATCCCTCAAACTCACAATGTCCTGCGAGGCACCTTAGTTCGGCGACATAGCTCGCCACTTCCTGGCTCTCCGCCCGTTGACACGTGTAGAACCGATATCTTGCCATCAAAACGCTTTCCTTAGGATTTAGGTGCTCCCGGACAAGCGTACACAATTCTTCATAGGATTTAGCTGTTGGTATTACAGGAGCTAGAAGATTCTTCATGAGGCCATAGGTTATTGCCCCACAGACAGTAAGGAGGATCGCCCTTCGTTTGGCAGCATCCTCGTCCCCTTCCAGCTCGTTGGCCACAAAGTATTGATTGAGTCTCTCCATGAAGACCTCCCAATCGTCCCCTTCTGAGAACTTCACCAGGATACCAACTGTTCTTTGCATTTTCGCGCAGTTGTTTGTTACCTCGTCGCCAATTGATGCATTCATAATAAAGGATGAAACTGAGTACTGTGAACAATGAGCAAGTGTGACCTTAGCTCCTTTAATAAGACTCCAGAATGCAGGTACCTCGTGGATGGCCTGCTTATATACTGTGCTCCCAAGGGATGCTGGAATCCATTGGGACTCCAACAGGTAGGCCCTCTGGTGGTAGTGTGATACAGGTTGCAAGGGGTTAAATACATAACAGTTACGGTACTTCAAGTGACCATCCAAGCACCTTTTAAATGTGGTGAGAGTTTTTGCCTCTACCACCCTTCCAGGCAGTGAGTTCCAGACTTCCCCAACCCTCTGCGTGAAGGAGCTTCCCCTCAAATCACCTCTTATCCTTCCACCAATGCTTTAAAACTATGCCATCTCATAATTGACCCCTCCACCAAGGGAAATAGGCCCTTGCTAGCTACTATATCCAAGCCCCTTAAAATTTTATACATCTCCAAGGAGAACAAACCCAGCCTATCCAATCTGTCCTCATAGCTAAGATTCTCCATTCCAGGCAGCATCCTCGTAAATCTCCTCTGCACCCTGCGGTCATCTCCCTCCAAAACAGATATACTGTTTTGGGTACTGTTGGGGAAGATAACTCATCAGGGGAAGACAGCAGCAGACAGGTTCATGGCACCATGGCTGGCTCTGCTGCACAGAAGGGCAGGAAAAAGAGTGGGAAAGCTACAGTGGTAGGGGATTCTATTGGAAGGGGAATAGATAGGCATTTCTGCGGCCGCAATTGAGACTCCAGGATGGTATGTTGCCTCCCTGGTGCAAGGGCCAAGGATGTCTCAGAGCGGCTGCAGGGCATTCTGGAGGGAGAGGGTGATCAGTCAGTTGTCATGGTGTATATAGGTACCAACAATATAGGTAAAAACGGGATGAGATCCTATAAGCTGAATTTCGGGAGCTAGGAGTTAAATTAAAAAGTAGGACCTCAAAGGTAGTAATCTCAGGATTGCTACCAGTGCCATGTGCTAGTCAGAGTAGAAATAGCAGGATAGTTAAGATTAAAAGTGGCTTGAGGAGTGGTGCAAGAGGGAGGGATTCAAATTCCTGGGACATTGGAACCGGTTCTGGGGGAGGTGGGACCAGTCAAACTGGATGGTCTGCACTTGGGCAGGACCTGAACCAATGTCCAAGGGGGAGTGTTTGCTAGTGCTGTTGAGGAGGGTTTAATATGGCAGGGGGATGGGAATCTATGCAGGGAGACAGCTGGAAGTAAAATGGGGGCGGAAGCAAATGGTAGAAAGGAGATAAAGAAAGTTGGAGGGCAGAGAAATCAAAGGCAAAAATCAAAAAGGGCCACATTACAACATAATTCTAAAAGGACAAAGAGTGTTTAAAAAACAAGCCTGAAGGCTCTGTGTCTCAATGCGAGGAGCATTCGTAACAAGGTGGATGATTTAACTGTGCAGATAGTTGTTAACGGATATGATGTAATTGGGATTACAGAGCCATGGCTCCAGGGTGACCAAGGCTGGGAACTCAACGTCCAAGAGTATTCAATATTCAGGAAGGATAAACAAAAAGGAAAAGGAGGTGGGGTAGCATTGCTGGTTAAAGAGGAGATCAACAAAATAGTAAGGAAGGACATTAGCTTGGATGATGTGGAATCTGTATGGGTAGAACTGTGGAACACCAAAGGGCAGAAAACGCTAGTAGGAGTTGTGTACAGACCACTAAACAGTGGTAGTGAGGTTAGGGATGCATGCAGTTATCATGGTTGACATTTAATCTACATATAGATTGGGCTAACCAAACTGGTAGTAATACGGTGGAATAGGATTTCCTGGAGTGTATTAGGAATGGTTTTCTAGACCAATATGTCGAGGAACCAACTAGAGATCAGGCCATCCTAGACTGGATCTTGTGTAATGAGAGAGGATTAATTCGCAATTTTGTTGTGCGAGGCCCCTTGGAGAAGAGTGACCATAATATAGTAGAATTCTTCATTAAGATGGAGAGTGACACAGTTAGTTCAGAGACTCGGGCCCTGAACTTAAAGAAAGGTAACTTAGATGGTATGAGACGTGCATTGGCGAGGATACTTAAAGGGTTGACGGTGGATAGGCAATGGCAGACATTTAAAGATCACATGGATGAACTTCAACAATTGTACGTCCCTGTCTGGAGTAAAAATAAAACAGGGAAGGTGGCTCAACCGTGGCTAACAAGGGAAATGAAGGATAGTGTTAAATCCAAGGAAGAGGCATATAAATTGGCCAGGAAAAGCAGCAAACCTGAGGACTGGAAGAAATTTAGAATTCAGCAGAGGAAGACAAAGGGTTTAATTAGGAGGGGGAAAATAGAGTATGAGAGTAAGCTTGCAGGGAACATAAAAACTGACTGCAAAAACTTTTTTAGATATGTGAAGAAAAAAAGATTAGTGAAGACAAATGTAGGTCCCTTGCATTCAGAATCAGATGAATTTATAATGGGGAACAAAGAAATTGCAGACCAATTGAACAAATACTTTGGTTCTGTCTTCACTAAGGAAGACACAAATAACCTTCTGGAAATACTAGGGGACCGAGGGTCTCGCTAGAAGGAGGAACTGAAGGAAATCCTTATTAATCAGGAAATTGTGGGAAATTGATAGGATTGAAGACTGATAAATCCCCAGGGCTTGATAGTCTGCACCCCAGAGTACTTAAGGAAGTGGTCCTAGAAATAGTGGATGCATTGATAGTCATTTTCCAACATTCTATAGACTCTGGATCAGTTCCTATGGATTGGAGGGTAACTAATTTAACCCCACTTTTTAAAAAAGGAGGGAGAGAGAAAACAGGGAATTATAGACTGGTTAGCCTGACATCGGTAGTGGGGAAAATGTTGGAATCAATTCTTAAAGATGCAATAGCAGCGCATTTGGAAAGCAGTGACAGGATCGGTCCAAGTCAGCAAGGATTTATGAAAGGGAAATCATGCTTGACAAATCTAGAATTTTTTGAGGATGTAACTAGTAGAGTGGACAAGGGAGAACCAGTGGATGTGGTGTATTTGGACTTTCAAAAGGCTTTTGACAAGGTCCCACACAAGAGATTAGTGTGCAAAATTAAAGCACATGGGGGTAATGTATTGACATGGATAGAGAACTGGTTGGCAGACAGGAAGCAAAGAATAGGAATAAACGGGTCCTTTTCAGAATGACAGGCAGTGACTAGTGGGGTACCACAAGGTTCAGTGCTGGGACCCCAGCTATTTACAATATGCATTAATGATTTGGACGAAGGAATTGAATGTAATATCTCCAAGTTTGCTGTTGACACTAAGCTGGGTGGCAGTGTGAGCTGTGAGGAGGATGCTAAGAGGCTGCAGGGTGACTTGGATAGGTTAGGTGAGTGAGCAAATGCATGGCAGGTGCAATATAATGTAGATAAATGTGAGGTTATCCACTTTGGTGGCAAAAACAGGAAGGCAGAATATTATCTGAATGGTGACAGATTAGGAAAAGGGGAGGTGCAACGAGACCTGGGTGTCATGGTACATCAGTCATTGAAAGTTGGCATGCAGGTCCAGCAGGCAAATGGCATGTTGGCCTTCATAGCGAGAGGATTTGAGTATAGGAGCAGGGAGGTCTTACTGCAGTTGTACAGGGCCTTGGTGAGGCCACACCTTGAATATTATGTACAGTTTTGGTCTCCTAATCTGAGGAAGGACATTCTTGCTATTGAGGGAGTGCAGCGAAGGTTCACCAGACTGATTCCTGGGATGACATATGAAGAAAGACTGGATCGACTAGGCTTATTTTCACTGGAATTTAGAAGAATGAGAGGGGATATCATAGAAACATATAAAATTCTGACAGGATTGGACAGGTTAGATGCAGGAAGAATGTTCCCAATGTTGGGGAAGTCCAGAACCAGGGTTCACAGTCTAAGGATAAAGGGTAAGCCATTTAGGACCGAGATGAGGAGAAACTTCTTTACTCAGAGAATTGTGAATCTGTGGAATTCTCTACCACAGAAAGTTGTTGAGGCCAGTTTGTTAGATATATTCAAAAGGGAGTTAGATGTGGCCCTTATGTCTAAAGGGATCAAGGGGTATGGAGAGACAGCAGGAATGAGGTACTGAAGTTGCATGATCAGCCATGATCATATTGAATGGCGGTGCAGGCTCGAAGGGCTGAATGGCCTACTGCTGCACCTATTTTCTATGTTTCTATGATTCGGCCAATAAAGGAAAGCATTCCATATGCCTTCTTAACCACCTCTATGGACAAGCATTCCAAGGTCCCTTTGTTCATCTACACTTCTAATTGGCCTACCGTTTAATGTATATACCCTTTCCTTCTTATTCCTCCTCAAGTGTATTGCCTCACACGTCTCCGAATTAAATTCCATTTGCCACTGTTCTGCCCACCTGACCAGAAGATTGCTATCTTCCTGCAGTCCATCACTTTCCTCTTCCTTATCAACCATACAGCCAATTTTAGTGCCATCTGCAAACTTCTTAATCATGCCCCCTATATTCAAATCTAGATCATTGATGTATTGATGCATACTTCAAAAAGCAAGGGATCCTGATTCAAGTAACTTTCCCACAACAGATGTTAGACTAACAGGTCTATAATTTACCAGTTTCTCTCTCTTAAATAATGGAGTTACATTTGCAATTTTGCAATCTGAAAGACAGTTCCTGAATCAAGGAAGCTTTGGAAGATTATGGCTAAGGCAGCTGCAATTTCTTCATCTACTTCCTTTAAAACCCTCGGATGGAAACCATCAGATTCTGGGGATTTGTCAGTCTTTAATGCCATTATATTTTCTAATACTGTTTTCTTGCTTACGTTAACTTGAGTGAGTTCCAGTCCTTGATTCATTATTAGTTCCTTTTGAATGTCAGGTATTATTCTATTGTGAAGATTGACACAAAATAATGACTTAGCAAGTCTGCCATTTCCTTATTTTCATTTGCAATATTACCCACATCTATTTTTAAAGGGCCTGCATTTGCTTGACTATCCCTTTTCTTCTAATATAATTGTAAAAACTTTTTGTGTCAATCTTGATATCCCTTGCAAGTTTCCTTTCGTATTCTCTTTCTGCAGCTCTTAGTATCTTTTTTATCTTCCTTCACTGCTATATCTATCTCAACCCCCTGGATTTACACTTTTTTTCCCCCACTTTCCTTTAATTTTATGTTACCTCTCACCTCTTTTGTCAACCATGGCTGTTTTATTTGGTAAGTAGATTTCCTGCCCCTTTGGGATATATACTGGCCTCGTGTTCAATACATTATTTTATGAACAACTCCCACTGTAGTTTTACCTGATAAGAGTTTTAACCCGTTTGCTGTTGTCAGTCTCTGTCTCATCACATTAAAGTTAACCATACCAAAATCTAGAATATTAGTAACTGTGTATGTTTCTCCTTTTCAAACCTAGCATTGAATTTGATTTTATTATGATCACTGTTACATAAATGTTTCCTTACTGTTAGACTTGCTTTCTTAATTGCCTAAGAACATTGTACTAATGGTTTTAATAATCTATCTGCCAAAGCTTCCAGAGATCTTTTATACTTAACTTGTCACCTCCCAATTCATGCCTATCTTTCCCACAATTCCCTGTTTGAATCCCTCCAATCGGTTTTCCGTGCCAGCCATAGTACAGAAACAACTCTTATCAAAGTCACAAATTACATCCTTCATGACTGTGACAAAGGCATAATATTCCTCCTCATCCTTCTTGACTTATCTGCAGCCTTTGCCACGGTTGACCACTCTATCCTTCTCCAATGCCTCTCCACTGTCATACAGCTGGGTGGGACTGCACTTGTCTGGTTCCATTCTTATCTATCTAATCATAGCCAGAGAATCACCTGTATTTGGCTTCTCTTCCTGCCCCTGCATCACTACCTCTGGTATCTCCCAAGGATCTATCCTTGGCCCCCTCCTATTTCTCATCTACATGTTGCCCTTTGGCAACATCATCTGGAAACACAACGGCAGTTTTCACATGTATGCTGATAACACCCAGCTCTACCTCACTACCACTTCTCTCGACCCTTCCACGGTCTCTAAATTGTCAGACTGCTTGTCTGATGACCAGTTCTGGATGAGCAGAAATTTTCTCCAGTTGAATATTGGGAAGAGCGAAGCCATTGTTTTCGGTCCCCGCCACAAACTCCGTTCCCTAGCCACTGATTCCATCTCTCTCCCCAACTTTTGTCTAAGGCTGAACCAGATTGTTCGCAACCTTGGTGTCATATTTGACCCTGAAATTAACTTTTGACCACATATCCGCAGCATAACTAAGACCGCCTATTTCCACCGCTGTAACTGCCTTTGCCTCAGTTCATCCACTGCTGAAGCCCTCATCCATGCCTTTGTTACTTCTAGACTTGACTATTCCAATGTACTCCCACATTCTACCCTACGTAAACTAGTGGTGATCCAAAACTCGGGTTGCCCGTGCCCTAACTCGCACCAAGTCCTGCTCATCAATTACCCTTGTGCTCACTGATCTACATTGGCTTCCAGTTAAGCAACGCCTCTATTTCAGAATTATCATCCTTATTTTCCAATCCCTCTATGGCCTCACCCCTCCATATCTCCATAATCTCCAACCCCACAACCCCCCACCCCCCCGAGATGACTGCGCTCCTGTAATTCTGCTCTCCTGAGTATCCCTGATTATAATCGCTCAACCATTGGTGTATGTGCCTTCTGTTGCCTCAACCCCAAGCTCTGGAACTCCCTGCCTAAACCTCTCTGCTTCTCTTACCTCCTTTAAGACGCTCCTTAAAACATACCTCTTCCTGCGCTAATTTCTACTTATGCGACTCGGTGTCAAATTTTTATCGCCTTGGGACGTTTCACTACGTTAAAGGCGCTATATAAATACAAGTGGTTGTTGTTGTTAACTCAAATACATTATTTAATATGTACTCCACATTCTCACTTATTCTATCTTGACTTTTCACTTATTTGTGTTGAATTCTGTCTACTCTCTGCCCATTGTCTCAGCCTGCCCAGGTCCCTTTGGATTATCACAGATTGGCTCACTTCATTGACCACTGCATCCAGTTTGGAGGTAACTGCAAACTTGGATATCTTGGACGCCATTCCACCCTCACAATCATGTATAAAAATTAGAAACAACAGTGGCTCCAACACCGATTCCTGTGGGTCTCCACTGGCAATTGATTTCCACTCTGATACCTTCCCATGCACTACCACACTTCCAGCTATGCACCAATGCAGTCTAATAGTTTGTCATCAATCCCATGGGCACACATCTTGTGAATCAGTCTGCTATGAGGGACAGTGTTAAATGCCTTCTCTAATAGATAGATAGATGACATAAGTCCGGGAAATATGTAAACTCTTTGAAGAAATCCAATTAGACCTCTCTAAAAAAGCATTGTTCTTCCAGATAGTCCCGAATGCTATTCCTCAACAAAGTTTCAAACACTTTACTCACAATCGAGATAAGGCTCGGAGGTCTGCAATTTAAAGTTCTTACCTTGCTGTTTTTTTAAAGATGAAGTCACATTTGCAACTTTCCAATCCACTTGGATGAAACCCAATTCCATTGAGCTTTGAAAGATATCATAACTGAACAGTTACAAACCATATCACTGAGCAAGTAGCAAGCAAGAACAACAATGACCGATTACAATGTCAGGAAGCAGCTACCAACGGGAATATGTGAAATCACAGAAAAAGTTAGAAAGTTCATGTTTTGTCTTGTTTTGATGTTTCATTGCAAAAAAAACAAATTTTGGTTGCCTTCACTGCTTGCAAAATTAGGTACTCTGAGGATTTTAGTTATCAGTAATTTTCCATTACTGAATATGAATGGAGGAAGGATTAGGGCTTACAATCATCAGAATAGGGTTAAAATTGCTCTTAGTATTTTGTGGTACTTTGGGGGTGATCTTAACTGCTTACCCGGCAGAAATTGGGAGGGCAGGTAGCTAAAATCAGTTGGCTGACCCATCCACGAAGTCCTACACCGATCCTGCTGTCTTGCATTTACACCTGCCTGAAGCCAACAGGATTCTTCTTTAAATATCGGGGTGCAATGATGTCATCAGGCTTAACTGGCCTGAGGGAGAAGCCATTGTGACTTTCCTGACAACGGGAAGAGGATCTGGGGCCTGGAACGACTCAAATAGATATGTTTTTTAACTTTCCTTGTGGGGCCAGGAAGAACAGGAGTACTCCTTTGAGCACCTCAAGGAAAATTTAGGCCTATCCTGCCCTGGGCTCTCCCCTTACCTTACACGAGACACCCCTAAAACCCTCTCCCTGCTGCTTACCTTGATGACAGCGACCGTTCCTTTGGTGCTGGCTGGGTAGCCACCTGCTACCAGAAATTCTACTCCTGTCAGCTGCCACGTCCAATCCATTTCAGGCAGGCAGCTAACCAGCGGCAGGCAGATGAAATCCAGGAGTTAAAATCGCCCGGGCCTCGCACTCCAAAAGTCAGGGGGGAATTGGCACTCACCTCACCCTCTGCCTGTCCAATTCCTGACCCCAGTTAATATTGGGGCTTCCAAGTCAGGTGTGTGTGAATTACAACCCATAGCCACATGTGACTCACATGCCATGACAATTTGGCCCTCAAAGCCCAGGCAATGCAGTTCTATGTGCATTTATATTCCTTACAGGTTTATTTTGTTTGAATTTTATGAGCTGGTGTGGGGTAGCAGGGGTTGGAAAAAACATTTTTTTGTGTTTTTGCTTTATTAGTTAATACATTTTAACACCAAAATTTGTTATCTTCTGCAGCTTGAAATATATACAATTAATGAAAACATAGATTTAAACTTCATATAAGAACATAAGAAATAGGAACAGGAGTCGGCCATAGGGCCCCTCGAGCCTGCTCTATCATTCAATAAGATCATGACTGATCTGATCATGGACTCAGCTCCACTTCCCTGCCTGCTCCCCATAACCCCTTATCCCCTTGTTGTTTAAGAAACTGTCTATTTCTGTCTTAAATTTATCCAATGTCCCAGCTTTCACAGCTCTCTGAGGCAGCGAATTCCACAGATTTACAACCCGCTGAGGGAAGAAATTTCTCAGTTTTAAATCTCTGTTTTAAATGGGTGGCCCCTTATCCTAAGATCATGCCCTCTAGTTCTAGTCTCCCCCATCAGTGGAAACATCCTCTCTGCATCCACCTTGTCAAGCCCCCTCATAATCTTACACATTTCGATAAGATGGCCTCTCATTCTTCTGAACTCCAATGAGTAGAGGCTCAACCTACTCAACCTATCCTCATAAGTCAACCCCCTCATCCCCGGAATCAACCTAGTGAACCTTCTCTGAACTGCCTCCAAAGCAAGTATATCTTTTCGTAAATATGGAAACCAAAACTGCACGCAGTATTTCAGGTGTGGCTTCACCAATACCTTATATAGCTGTAGCAAGACTTCCTTGCTTTTATACTCCATCCCCTTTGCAATAAAGGCCAAGATACCATTGGCCTTCCTGATCACTTGCTGTACCTGCATACTATCCTTTTATGTTTCATGCACAAGTACCCCCAGGTCCCACAGTACTGCAGCATTTTGCAATCTTTCTCCATTTAAATAATAACTAGCTCTTTGATTTTTTTCTGCCAAAGTGCATGACCTCACACTTTCCAACATTATACTCCATCTACCAAATTTTTGCCCACTCTCTTAATCTGTGAATCTCTAAGGTAATTAACCCACAATGACAAAAATGATTTTACCCTTCTTCTCAAGATAATTGCTCTAAGTAATTGAGCAGGAGCAATTGTGAAAGTTCAAGTTGTGCCTGACACATTGGCCCCGATAATAACTGCGAGGCGATGGGGGCAAATTTAGCGACTGGGAAATCCGGAAGTCGGACTTCCCAGAGGTCCTGATGAATTTAACAGCATGACCTGATTTAAATTTTTTGCATGCGTTTACTGGCCGCAGCCAGACAGACTGAGAAACTGGCTGGTTGTCGAGTGTGAAGGCAGCCGAGGAGCAGAGCAGAGGTAAGTCGGACATGGGGAAGGGTGATGTCGGATATCAAGGGAGGTCAGAGAGGGATTTGGAGATCACAGAGGGAGTTGGAAATCAGAAAGGGAATTTATGATCGGAGAGGGAGCTGGAGATCGGAGGCAGGTGAGTCAGACATCAGGGATCGATCGTGGAGAGTATGCGTCAGCCGATCATGGGGAGGGAAGCAGATAAGCTTGGAGTGCCAGTGGGAAGCACTCCTGCTTCTCCTGGCCTATAAGTAGTGCAAAAAAGGCATGTACCTTATTAACTCAGCTCTTCTCACCTCCCTTCAATTGCTCGGGGGTCAAAACTGCCCCCATTATTTGTGCTTCATTGGAACCTATTGTTAGATGATGTGGACATGGATTGCCTGAAAATCCACAGCTCTCCAGCGCATTCCCATTGTCACTCCCATGGGAGTGCGGTGGAGGGCCTGCAAATTGGATTGGGACCTGCATGTGGTGGGTCTCGGCCTGGCATGGGAGTTTCAGTTGGATCTTCTACGAGATAGAGCTTCTACCCACCCTGCAGCATAGAAAAAAGCATGGCTGAGAATGTGGACTCTGTGACCCCAGTTTGGAGGAAGAACACCAAGCTGATACACTGACTGGAACTAGGCATACCAGCTAGTCCCATGGCAGAAATGGGGCCCACCTTGGCGGTCCTGGCCTGGGATGTGGCCACGACATTTGGAGATTTGGTGAGTGCAAAGTTTTATAAAGGTCGATGTCTATTGTCTGTTGATGTTTGTGGGGCAGACCTTCCCCTGGGATAGGCAGGAAAATCAGTCCCTATAGGTTTGTTCAGATCCAAATGTAATTCTATCTGACAAACAAAATTAGACAATTTCCAGCCACCCTGCAAAAATCATATTCCTATGATCCTCTTAGAATGTAAACATAATCTGCAGGCTAGGAACCTGAAGCAGTTTATGTGCCTTTACTCAGTATTATTGCCTTGAATCAATGGAACATTTCTGTACTCCAAAATAACCTGCATAAACAAGCCTAGAAATTATTATTGGCTATTTTAACAAAAGTGTTAACCTGTTAGTTTGAATGAGTTAATGGTTACATTTAAATAGCAAAAACGAATGTCATTAGGACATATTAAGCACTTGTTTGTTAATAACGGCAACAGAAACTTTTAGGCTATAGATGGTCAAATTCTATCATATTTTTTTGGATTACATTGGGACATTTCCTAATTGTACTTGGAAGTTGAACAAATTAAGAGAAACAAAACATTGCATACATTAAGATAAACTTCTCGTTCTTTAAAAGAAATTCAAAGTTCCTTCTGTACTCTTCATTCCTGACTTGAAGTTGTATTTTGTTTTTTTACCAACAATTTCTGCACCAGCATTATTGTTTTTGTAATGTTTCTGCACTCTCACTGGTGCCTTCTTTGGGCAATGAATTTAAACTTAACTGAGATCAAGCTGTATGATTGCAATTCCTATTTGTAAGTGTCAGTTTAACCTCTTTCAAAGAATATGAAATCTTCAATCTATGATATGTAAAAAGATTTTGCATTTATAAGGTGCCATTCACCCCCATAGGACATCTTAAAGTGCTTCACAGCCAATTAAGTACTTTTTGAAATGTAGTCACTATTGTAAAGTAGGAAAATACAGCAGCCAATGTGCATACAACAAAGTCCTGCAAATAGCTTTGAGCTAAATTACCAGATAATCTGTATTATTGTGTTGGTTGAGGAAAGGTTGAGTGGGTTGGGCCTCTACTCATTGGAATTCAGAAGAATGAGAGGTGATCTTATCGAAACTTATAAGATTATGAGGAGGCTTGACAAGGTGGATGCAGAGAAGATGTTTCCACTAAAAGGGAAGACTAGAATTAGAGGGCATAATCTTAGAATAAGGGGCTGCCCATTTAAAACTGAGATGAGGAGAAATTTCTTCTCTCAGAGGGTTGTGGATCTGTGGAATTCGCAGCCTCAGAGAGCTGTGGAAGCTGGGAGATTGATTAAATTTAAGACAGAAATAGACAGTTTCTTAAATGCTAAGGGAATAAGGGATTATGGAGAGCAGTCAGGGAAGTGGACCTGAGTCCATGATCGGATCAGCCATGATCATATTAAATGGCGGAGCAGGCTCAAGGGGCCTTATGTCCTACTCCTCACATTTCTTATGTTCTTATGTTCTTATAAATAAATGCTGGCCAGGACACCTGGAGATCTCCCTGCTTATCTTCAAATCGAAGCATGGGATCTTGAGATGGCAGACAGGACGTTTGTTTCATATCACCCAAAAGGCAGCACCTCCATCATTACAACCCCACTTCAGTACTCAGTGTCAGAGCAGTGGGAGGCATTCAAGGAGGAGATCCTGAGGGTTTAGAGCAAGTATGTTTCCTTAAAGAAAAAGGGTAGGACTAACAAATCTGGAGCTCTCTGGATGTCAAGGGACATACAGGGTAGGATAAAGAAAAAAAGGAAAGCTTATGAAAGATACCGAGGGCTCACTATTGCAGAAACTCTAGAGGAGTATAGAAAATGCAGGGGTGCAATTAAAAAGGAAATTACGAAAGCAAAGAGAGAGCATGAAAACATTTTGGATAGTAAATTCAAGGAAAACCCAAAGATGTTTTATAAATACATTAAGAGCAAGATAACTAAAGAACGAGTAGGACCTATTAGAGACCATGGGCTAGAATCTGCACTTTTTTCCCCCACTTAAGACCCATTTTACAGCTGAAATGACGTATAACACCCATATATGGCCCATTTTGGCACAAAATGGAAACTGACAGTCATTTTTAGGAAACTTATCACCGAGCGTTACTTTCCCCATGTGCTTAACGCCGGGAAAAAATATTACCGCTCGCCCACTTTTTTTGGGCGGCATCATCAGAATGAGCAAAATCAACGCCGATAGAAAAACATAGAAACATAGAAAATAGGTGCAGGAGCAGGCCATTCAGCCCTTCTAACCTGCACCGCCATTCAATGAGTTCATGGCTGAACATGAAACTTCAGTACCCCCTTCCTGCTTTCTCGCCATACCCCTTGATCCCCCGAGTAGTAAGGACTTAATCTAACTCCCTTTTGAATATATTTAGTGAATTGGCCTCAACTACTTTCTGTGGTAGAGAATTCCACAGGTTCACCACTCTCTGGGTGAAGAAGTTTCTCCTCATCTCGGTCCTAAATGTCTTACCCCTTATCCTTAGACTGTGACCCCTGGTTCTGGACTTCCCCAACATTGGGAACATTCTTCCTGCATCCAACCTGTCCAAACCCGTCAGAATTTTAAACGTTTCTATGAGGTCCCCTTTCACTCTTCTGAACTCCAGTGAATACAAGCCCAGTTGATCCAGTCTTTCTTGATAGGTCAGTCCCACCATCCCGGGAATCAGTCTGGTGAATCTTCGCTGCACTCCCTCAATAGCAAGAATGTCCTTCCTCAAGTTAGGAGACCAAAACTGTACACAATACTCCAGGTGTGGCCTCACCAAGGCCCTGTACAACTGTAGCAACACCTCCCTGCCCCTGTACTCAAATCCCCTCGCTATGAAGGCCAACATGCCATTTGCTTTCTTAACCGCCTACTGTACCTGCATGCCAACCTTCAGTGACTGATGTACCATGACACCCAGGTCTCGTTGCACCTCCCCTTTTCCTAATCTGTCACCATTCAGATAATAGTCTGTCTCTCTGTTTTTACCACCAAAGTGGATAACCTCACATTTATCCACATTATACTTCATCTGCCACGCATTTGCCCACTCACCTAACCTATCCAAGTCACTCTGCAACCTCATAGCATCCTCCTCGCAGCTCACACTGCCACCCAACTTAGTGTCATCCGCAAATTTGGAGATACTACATTTAATCCCCTCGTCTAAATCATTAATGTACAACGTAAACAGCTGGGGCCCCAGCACAGAACCCTGCGGTACCCCACTAGTCACTGCCTGCCATTCTGAAAAATACCCATTTACTCCTACTCTTTGCTTCCTGTCTGACAACCAGTTCTCAATCCACGTCAGCACACTACCCCCAATCCCATGTGCTCTAACTTTGCACATTAATCTCCTGTGTGGGACCTTGTCGAAAGCCTTCTGAAAGTCCAAATATACCACATCAACTGGTTCTCCTTTGTCCACTTTACTGGAAACATCCTCAAAAAATTCCAGAAGATTTGTCAAGCATGATTTCCCTTTCACAAATCCATGCTGACTTGGACCTATCATGTCACCATTTTCCAAATGCGCTGCTATGACATCCTTAATAATTATAATATCGCCCAGCGTTAATTTCCGCACGGAATTAACGGTGAGATTCAATAATACTGCCTGCCCACTTTTTTTTGTTGTAAAGAGCACATTTGGCGAAACTAACGCCCAGGGTTTCGCCCACTGTCACTTTCACCATCTCACACTCATATCGCCCACAATATCGCTTACCCAAAAAAACGGCCAGAAAAAGTGGAACTGTTCTGAACGAACACCAGCGGTGTGGCTGACATTTTTTAAATCACAGGTCGCTTCATTCAAAAGGCTGCCTCAACTTCAGGGGAGTTTGCATTGACTCTGGAGTTCTTCTCAGGTGAGGTGAACATCTCAACAGACATATTTTCAGACTCTGGACGATTGGGGGTTTACTCCAGATGTATTTTAGTGAGGAAATCATTGCTTCTGATCAATCGCTATTATACTTTCAATGCAATGTGGTCCAGAAAACAATAACTGTGCTTAAGCAGCGCTTCAGATGACTTGACCACTCAGGAGGGGAGCTACGATACAACCCTGAGCAAGTAGGTAAATTTGTGGTCGTGTGCTTGATGCTGCACAACCTGGCTATCAGGAGGGGCCAAGAATTGCCAGAAGGCACTGATGCTCCACCTTAGGAGAGAGAGAAAGAGGACGACGAGGGGCTGGACGTTGTCCTAGGGCCAGACAATCAGGCTAGCTATGTGACCATGCTCACGACCCCCTTCTGACGGCAGGAAAGGGCCCATGGTTGCTACATTGCTGCAAGACTCTGACGTGAGGAGCTGATATCTGAACGATTTGCCTGAAAGAGAGTTGATGTGAGTGACAACATTGACACGCTGCTGTGTGTGTGCAGCTCAGACATCAATGATGCCCATCACCTTGGTGCCAGTTAAAGTTTACGTCGATTGATGTTAAGTTGTATTTAACCCTTTCATGTTAAGGAATCACCAGTGTGTAACGGTGCAGCTATCTAAGACAATGCACAACAAGGTTATGGTCAATAAAATTTTTTTTGTAGCAACATTGGTCTGTAATGATAAGTATCACAGGCAATATCACCCAATCCCCGCCCACACCCCACTTTTTCCACCATTGACATCAGTCAAATGTTCAACATGTCCAGCAACACGGAATACAAAGGCAAAGCAGGAGGGTGATCCCCAGTCCCCATACATTACAACAAATTGCATACACCCAGATGGAGATATAACACAGCCATAACTTGTGGACATGCACCTCACTTTCCTTCCCTCCCTCCCCTTCTTCTCCCCACCTCTACCCCTTCCCCTCCTCGCTCCACGGCGCCTGGCCGAGGAGCTATTCAGACGGTTCCTCTTTGGGGGGAATGAAGGCAGATGCGGTGGTTGCACAGATACGGGAGCGGGGGTGCCGAGGGTGCAACATTCTCTGATGCAGAAGCAGGATCTTGGTCCTTGCTCTCACCTGTCGCTTGCAGTGGTGGTGAGGAAACTAGGGGTGGAGTGCCGCGCTCAGGGACCACTGGGAGGCCTGTGCCAACAGTGTTCCTCGCTATCGCATGCAGGGCCTCCATCATCCGCGGAATATACTCAGGTCATGGTGGGCAGCTGTCAGGATATGTCCCCCAATGCTTCGATGAGCTGGTCACCAATGTCTACAGTCCTTCTGGACAACTGTGCCATCTCTCCACTGTCATGTGGTGCTTGTGGAACAGACCTGCCACGTCCACGAGACCTCTGCGGGTCAGCGCCATCCTGGGGATGAATGGGGTGCCCTATGGTGAGGTGCTTGGGGCCGGTACCTCCAGAGTGGAGGCGGCAATGACTGGAGGACCACTAAATGGCCTTGGGGTGGAATGGCTTCTGGAGCGTGGCGATGCAGGTTCCTCGAAGTCCGCGCGCTCATTCGTGGAGAACAGACTCAGCAGATTGACGTGCGAGAATTGGAGCTCCTCAGCACCAGATGTAGGATCGTCTGGAGAGTCGGGCCCCGTGCCCCCACCTTCTGGCCTCTGTAGTCTTGCCTTGGGATGCGCTGCTGGCTGAGCTGCAAAACGCAAATGAGGTTATTCGAGGAGAAGGGGGTGCTAAGGTCACAAGGTCAGTCCAGCGCTAGACACAGCATATGCATGACAAAAGCACCACCGCTCTCAAAATCATCGCAGACATCACATTTCATGACCATCAACACATTTGCATTGCAATGATTTTCATTAGGCCATCATTATTTCTATGACAATTTTAGAAATCATCTATCAAATATGATTGTTCGGATATGAGTGGGTATGGCATCTATTGACTTCACATCACGCAATGGTATAAGCTTTACTCATGTGGCATCACTTCAGGATCTGCAGATGTGTCCGTGGCTGTCCGGGGGTGCTTCCCCACGAGTGCGAGCACCCGCTCCTCCATCTCAGTGATGTCGCTGGTGACTGGTGGCCCCCCCACCCGTTCGCCTCTGCACGGACCTCATCGTCGATAGCTTCTTCTGTAAAAGGTGACAGGATGACATGGCATGAGATCATTGCATTATATCATTACTAGGTACTGTCACAGAGACTGAAACAACACATAACCGACAGATGTAATCATGATTATTATGAAAATTATCATTCTTTACCTAAATTCTTTACACCGTGACCGCAGACTTTGAGTAAAACATTCTCGGTAAAAGTGAAAGACCTCACATCTGCTGATAGTCACTCATGACTGTTACAAATCAAATTATATAAATACATAAGTACATGGAAATCAATGTAATACTTACTCTTGAAGATCCCACAAGGTCGTTCCATTGTTTGCGGCATTGGTTGCTTTCTCTGTTATGTATGTAAACTTGTATATACCCTGTACAGCCACTAGAAGGCTCATCCCCTGGAGTCCCAAGGGATCCCACAATCCCTTGGAGGCACAGGTACTTAAGGAGGACTCATAGGCTGGAGAGGCACTCTGGAGACCTACAATAAAAGACAACGGTCACATTTTACTTTGAGCTCACAGTATCCAGTCAGTTGTTCATATATAACAACTGGCGACGAGATACAGATAACGAACTCAATGATGCAAAGAACAGTGGGCATCCTGGAGAAATTCTCGAAGGGAGATGATTGCGAAACCTTCGTGAAGCGACTCAACCAATACTTCGTGGCCAACAAGCTGGAAGGAGAAGCGAATGCTGCCAAACGAAGGGTGATCCTCCTCACTGTTTGCAGGGCACCAACGTATGGCCTCATGAAAAATCTGCTTGCTCCAGCGAAGCCCACAGAGAAATCGTACGATGATTTGTGCACACTGGTCCAGGAGCATCTGAACCCAAAGGAATGCATTCTGATGGCGAGGTACCGGTTCTACACCGACAAAAGGTCTGAGGGCCAGGAAGTGGTGAGTTATGTCGCCGAGCTAAGACGCCTTGCAGGACATTGCGAATTTGAAGGACATTTGGAGCACTTTTTCGTACTTGGCATTGGCCATGAAGTGATACTTCGCAAACTTTTGACTGCAGAGACCCCAACCTTGAGTAAGGCCATAGCGATAGCCCAGCCCTTCATTGCCACCAGTGACAATACTAAGCAAATTTCTCAGCACACGAGTGCTGCTACAAGTACTGTGAACAAAGTGATCTTGTTTTCATATCGCAATGTACAGGACAGGCCCCACTTGCCTGCAGCTGCACGTGCGCAGATGTCTCAGAGTCCACCATCAAGGGTGATGAATGCAAGGCCATTAACACCTTGTTGGCGCTGCGGGGGTGATCATCGTTTCCATTCATGCCGCTTCAAAGGGTACGTTTGCAAGGACTGTGGAACAATGGGACACCTCCAATGTATGTGCAGGCGAGCTGCAAACCCTGTTAATCCTGCAAACCACCATGCTGCAGAGGTGGACAGATCCACAGCGGATTACGACGAACCAGAACCTCAGACCGAGGAGGCAGAGGTATATGGGGTGCACACATTTACCACAACGTGTCCCCCAATAATGCTGAAGGTTGAATTAAATGGACTCCCGGTGTCAATGGAGCTGGACACGGGCGCGAACCAGTCCATTATGAGCAAAAAGACTTTCGAAAAATTGTAGTGCAGCAAGGCCTCAAGGCCAGTCTTGACTCCCATTCGCATGAAACTGAGAACTTACACAAAGGAACTGATTCCCATAATTGGCAGTGCTACTGTAAAGGTCTCCTACGATGGAGCGGTGCACAAGCTACCACTCTGGATAGTACCGGGCGATGGTCCCACGCTGCTCGGCAGGAGCTGGCTGGGAATGATACGCTGCAACTGGGATGACGTCGAGCTGGACAGGCTGCAACAAGAGGGCATAATTTCGCCGATCGAATTCAACGAGTGGGCCAGTCCTATTGTCCCAGACCTCAAGAGAGATGGCACCGTCAGAATCTGTGGCGATTACAAAGTAGCTATCAATCGTTTCTCCCTGCAGGATCAATACCCACTACCAAAGGCTGACAACCTTTTTGCTACGCTGGCAGAAGGAAAGACGTTCACGAAGCCGGACTTGACCTCGGCCTACATGATGCAGTAGCTGGAGGAATCATCGAAGGGCCTCATCTGCATCAACACGCACAAAGGTCTCTTCATTTATAACAGATGCCCATTTGGAATTCGATCAGCCGCGGCGATATTCCAGAGAAACATGGAAAGCTTACTGAAGTTGGTCCCACGCACGGTGGTCTTCCAGGACGACATCCTGGTTACAGGTCGGGCCAGAGTCAAGCATCTGCAGAACCTGGAGGAGGTTCTTAGTCGACTCAACCACGTGGGGCTCAGGTTAAAACGCTTGAAGTGCGTTTTCCTGGCACCTGAAGTGGAGTTCCTGGGGAGAAGATTCGCGGCGGACGGCATTAGGCCCACCGATTCAAAGACGGAGGCAATCGAGAATGCACCGAGGCCACAGAACGTGACGGAGCTGTGGTCATTTCTAGGACTCCTGAACTACTTTGGTAACTTCTTACCGGGTCTCAGCACTCTGTTAGAACAACTGCATGCCTTACTGTGCAAAGGAGAGGAATGGGTATGGGGCAAAAGCCAAGAAAATGCTTTTGTAAAAGCTAGAAAATTGTTATGCTTAAACAAATTGCTTGTGTTGTATGTAAGCATTTGGTACTAGCATGTGATGCGTCGTCCTATGGCGTCAGGTGTGTATTGCAACAAGCTAATGAATCTGGGAAATTGCAACCGGTTGCTTATGCATCCAGAAGTCTGTCTAAGGCTGAGAGAACCTACAGCATGATTGAAAAAGAAGCGTTAGCGTGTGTTTATGGGGTAAAGAAAATGCATCAATGTCTGTTTGGGCTAAAATTTGAATTGGAAACGGACCATAAGCCACTAATATCCCTGTTTTCTGAGAGTAAGCGGATAAATACGAATGCATCGGCCCACATCCAAAGATGGGCATTCACGTTGTCCACATACAACTATGCCATCCACCACAGGCTAGGCACAGGAAACTCTGCTGATGCTCTCAATAGGCTGCCATTGCCCAACACGGGGGTGGAAATTACGCAGCCCGCAGATTTACTCATGGTTATGGAAGTATTTGAGAGTGAGCAATCACTCGTCACAGCCCGACAGATTAGAACCTGAACGATCCAGGATCCCTTACTGTCCCTAGTAAAAAATTGTGTGCTTCATGGGAGCTGGTCCAGTGTCCCAGTGGAAATGCAGGAAGAGATAAAGCTGTACCAGCGGCGCAAAGATGACAAAGATGACTGCCTTCTGTGGGGCAATCGGGTAGTGGTCCCCAAGAAGGGTAGAGACACTTTCATCAGTGACCTCCACAGTACCCACCCAGGCATCGTAATGATGAAAGCAATAGCCAGATTCCACGTGTGGTGGCCCGGTATTGATGCGGACTTAGAGTGCACAGATATAACACATCCTCGCACCCAGGGAGGCGCCACTAAGTTTATGGTCTTGGCCCTCCAACAGTGGTCGAGGGTCCATGTCGACTATGCAGGCCCGTTTTTGGCTAAAATGTTCCTTGTGGTTGTAGATGCATACTCCAAATAGATTGAATGTGAGATAATGTCGGCAAGCACGTCCGCTGCCACCACTGAAAGCCTGCGAGCCATGTTTGCCACGCACAGGACTACCTGATGTCCTTGTGAGCGACAACGGGCCATGTTTTACCAGTGCCGAGTTCAAAGAGTTCATGACCCTTAACGGGATCAAACATGTTACATCTGCCCCGTTCAAACCAGCATCCAATGTTTAGGCAGAGAGAGCAGTGCAATCTATCAAGCAGGGCTTGAAGAGGGTAACTGAAGGCTTACTGCAGACTTGCCTATCCCGAGTTCTGCTTAGCTACCGCACGAGACCTCACTCGCTCACTGGGATTCCACCTGCTGAACTGCTCATGAAAAGGGCACTTAAGACAATGCTCTCGTTAGTTCACCCTGATCTACATGAACAAGTAGAGAGCAGGCGGCTTCAACAAAGTACATATCATGACAGTGCAAATGTGTCATGCAAAATTGAAATCAATGATCCTGTTGTTGTATTGACTTTTGGACAAGATCCCAAGTGGCTTCCTGGCACTGTCGTGGCCAAAGAGGGGAGCAGGGTGTTTCAGGTCAAACTTTCAAATGGACTCATTCACCGGAAATACTTGGACCAAATCAAACTCAGATTTACGGACTATCCTGAGCAACCCACTTTGGACCCTACCTTCTTTGACCCCCCAACATACACACCAGTGGAAACCGACACCGCGGTTGGCCACGAAGCAGAACCCATCACCTGCAGCAGCCCACCAGGACTCATCACACCAGGCAGCCCAGCAAGACCAGCTGTACAGCAGCCCAGCGAAGGCCCAACAAACGATTCACCAAAACCAGCATTTGCACCGAGACAATCAACCAGGGAAAGAAAGGCCCCAGATCGACTCATCTTGTAAATAGTTACACTGTTGACTTTGGGGTGGGGGGAATGTTGTTATATATGTAAACTTGCATATACCTTGTACCGCCACTAGAGGGCTCATCCCCTGGAGTTCCAAGGGATCCCACAATCCCTTGGGAGCACAGGTACTTAAGGAGGCCTCACAGGCTGAAGAGGCACTCTGGAGACCTGCAATAAAAGACTAAGGTCACACTTTACTTTGAGCTCACAGTATCCAGTCAGACTCTTTATTCATATATAACACTCACAAACCTCTTTGGTCGCCGACAAGACCACCTTTGCTATCTCGTCCATATCCTCTGGTAGGCTTTGGGGTGGGCTTCCCACGCCCTCCCTGTGTCAAATCACCCTAGCGTAACTCGACCTCCTGCAGGAGGGAGGCATTTGCCTCGTCCAAGAACCTCCTGGCTCTTCTGCACCCACCAATGTGTTCCTCTCCCAGCTCACTGCTCTCTCCAGTGTCAGTCTCCACAGTGTGCTGTGATTCCTCCTCTTCTCTCTCCATTTGGGGAAGGTCGTGTCTGACTTACGTGATTGAATTTTTTGAGGAGGTAACAAGGAGGGTCGATGAGGGTAGTATGTTTGATGTCGTGTATTTGGATTTTAGCAAAGCTTTTGACAAGGTTCCACATGGCAGACTGGTCATGAAAGTAAAAGCCCATGGGATCCAAGGCAAAGTGGCAAGTTGGATCCAAAATTGGCTCAGAGGCAGGAAGCAAAGGTTAATGGTTGATGGGTGCTTTTGTGACTGGAAGGCTGTTTCCAGTGGGGTTACGCAGGGCTGAGTGCTAGGTCCTTTGCTTTTTGTGGTATACATCAATGATTTAGACTTGAATGTAGGGGGTATGATTAAGAAGTTTGCAGATGATACTAAAATCGGCTGTGTGGTTGATAATGAAGAAGAAAGCTGTAGTCTGCAGGAAGATTTCAATGAATTGGTCAAGTGGGCAGAACAATGGTAAATGGAATTCAATCTGGAGAAGTGTGAGGTAATGCATTTGGGGATGGCTAACAGTGCAAGGGAATGCACATTTAATAATAGGACACTGAGAAGTGTAGAGGAACAAAGGGATCTTGGAGTGCATGTCTACAGATCGCTGAAGGCAGCAGGCCAATTAGATAAGGTGGTTAAAAAGGCATACGGAATACTTGCCTTTATCAGTGGAGGCGTAGAATAGAAAAGCAGGGAGGTTATGCTTGAACTGTATAAAACACTAGTTAGGCCACAGCTAGATTACTGCGTGCAGTTCTGGTCACCACATTATAGGAAAGATGTGATTGCATTAGAGAGGGTACAGAGGAGATTTATGAGGATGTTGCTTGGACTGGAGAATTTTAGCTATGAAGAAAGATTGGATAGGCTGAATTTGTTTTCTTTGGAACAGAGGAGGCTGAGGGGAGATCTTATTGAGGTGTATAAAATTATGAGGGGCCTAGATAGAGTGGATAGGAAGAACCTATTTCCCTTAGCAGAGGGGTCAATAACCAGGGGGCATAGATTTAAAGTAATTGGTCGGAGGTTTAGAGGGGGTTTGAGGGGAAATTTCTTCACCCAGAGGGTCTGGAACTCACTGCCTGGAAAGGCAGTAGAGGCAGAAATCCTCACCACATTTAAAAAGTGGTTGGATGTGCACTTGAAGTGCTGTAACCTACAGGACTAATGACCAAGAGCTGGAAAGTGGTGTTAGGCTGGATAGCTTTGTTGACCGGTGCGGAGACGATGGGCTAAAATGGCCTCCTTCCATGCTGTAAATTTTTATGATTCAATTAGCTATTGAAGTCTGCGGAATGGGGCTTGAGCCCACAACCTTCTGACAAGGGCAACGATGCTATCAATGAGCCAAAGTAATTTACCATTTCTTTTATAGCACGTCGTTATTCACGAAGGAAAACAATAGATGAGCCAGAGCTGTATTCTACATTGAGAAGCAAAGCCAAAAGAATTAACGAATGTGGACTCTTACTGCAACATATTCCCAAAGATTTCGATAATGAAGATCAATTGAAGTATGAAAATATTATCTACATATATTAATAGAGTTGTTATTTGATTATGAAAGTTACAGGACTGTGAATTATATAAAGGTATCTGTCTTTTTGAAGTTTACTTTCCCTCCTATTTCAAGCTTCACTGGGCCTCACAAAAGCTGAGAGTATGGGAAGATTGTCTATACCCACACTACTGTTGAGTCAGCTGCTAAGAAGTGTATAAATGCAGCCTATTGCTAACTCTCTCCCTGGTTTTCTGTCCTTTATGGGGAAGTACTTAGCAACCTCATTCACTACACTGAGGCTGAGATTGACAACTTAGTAGAGTGTTGGATAACAGATCAATTCACAAATATAATGTGTTAGAGTTCTATTGAACTATGACACCACACTACCCCAATTAAAATCTATTTTATTGGGAATTGAGCTCTGTTGGGATAATATTTGAATTCCCAATCCCCAGTATATTGAATGATAATTTGAATAGTTCAAAACTCTATAAACTACAAGCATTTCTGCTTTTTGACAACAAATAAAACTTTGCTTCTTTGTTTCCACTAACACAGATGATGTTAAGTATTCAGTTAAATCGTCTGACTTCTGCTTGAATGCAAAAGTGTTATTTTCTCTAACCATTATTGTATGGCAAAAAATATAAACAAAAGCTTTCATGTATCAACTGTTCTATTCATGGAATCTTACCAGAGCCAAAGTAGAAACATTCTGGAAAAGATTTATTTAACAATTGGAATCGAACAGAACTGAAATAAAAGCTGATAGTTCCAGAAAGGATGACAATGAGGTCAATTTTGAGTTCCCTCGTCTGGCGCTAGCAAAGTGGTGACAACCTCAAAATGGGGTCAGTAGCCTTATCACCCCATTAACACCAGCAATGCGGCTGGCTCCATTTTTAGAGAGGTCTAAAGCAACCAATGCACCCATCTGATTCAGGCAATAGGCTCCCTTTAATATGGAAATCAAAGACCTATGACGTAAATAGGACCCCGTTTGTTATTTTAGGTAGGAACTGGTCCGTTCAGTTTAGACCAGTTCCATGGGCGAGAAAAAGCCCTCTGCATTCCTGCAGCTTTCATTCGGGGACACCCACGCTCCGTGATTGTGACCCCATCTACATCTTAGCTTGCATTCGGCAGCTCGATCCAGTGTTCAATCCAAATGTCAGAATTTATCCCAGTATCTCTGTTGCCTATTGCTTGAAAATGTATCCTTATTCCAATACAAGTGTTATTCTGATCAAGCTGTCCTTCGGCCATATCCCAGGTTCCTACAGATCAATGTCCCATTTCCACCTCCACAAGGAGAAATTTACTCCTGATTTTTATCCGCTTCCTCACTGATCAGAATTAGATTCTTGACTCTGCTATGTAGATTCACATGAAGTTCTTACTTTTTATGTACATTGCCTAAATTGTTTGGCAATCTCATCAGTTTACTGTAGCCTATGGTCATAAGGACCAACTTTCTGAGTGTGCACTCTCAGTGTACCACACATTTGGAAAATTGGCCGTATAGGGACCATTTCCAAAAGGTAGGAAAATGGTTACTAGAATGCTTTCTCTCCAGTCAGAAACTCATGGCCAATTCCACTCGATCTACTTTCAGTTAAGGAATGTCTTTAAAGCAGTATCCATTAAGAACATCTATAAGACTGATGAGGTAACATTACTATTTAGATTTAGTAGCCATAGATGATTCACACTTTGGCAGGTTCATCCGTCGACTGGATTTTGTGGTCACCTATAATGACCTCACTTCTCTACTTCCAATTTGCCCTCCCTAGACAGTCTCCGGGGATGGATATATGGTGGAAAGCAGAGAAGGAATAAAATCCGAGTATTATATAACATAAGAGGGCAAAACCTCCATATATTCTAGTGAGGGGACAGAAGTGCAGGGCTTCCGACCATCGCTTTCTCTTGTTGGTGCCTCCAACCCAAATCCTGGGGATGGAGTCATATAAATATTCAGCATGGGCACTGTAGAAGTGCAACGGAGGTGCACATATTGTCACCAGAATCTTGGGAGTATCACCCTGCTTCTCCAAGAGGGGGCCTCAAGGGTCAAACTCAGCCAAAGACAAGGCTATAAAAAGATATAAAAGCCTCCAATCTCGTGACTGTCATGTTTGTAACCTTCACATAACTGTAACCTTTATGTAACAACACTGTATAATGTATACACCTGAGAAATGCACACCTTGACCACGGGGTGAACTTGTGGGAGACACTCCTCACCTGGTTATCCAGGTATATAAAGGGAGGTCCCATGCAGGGTCATCACTTCTTGGTCCTGTGAATAAAGGTACAGGTCACAGAGTGACCTTGTCTCCAGTATGTGCCTCGTGTTAATTTGCTGTAGTGTGTAAGGACACAACATTTGGCGACGAAAAATGGGAATCAACGACTCAAGAGAATGGCCACCGGTAGCACAGAGGAATGGTACTGTGTTGGTAAGAACTGGAACGATTTCGTTGAGAGGCTCCAGCAGAGCTTTGTCACGAAGGACTGGCTGGGAGTGGCAGCGGCTGACAAGCGAAGGGAGCATCTACTGACCAGCTATGGACCTAAGATATACATGCTGATGAAAGACCTGCTCGCAACCGAGAAGCCGGCGGACAAGACTTTCGAGGAGCTCAGCAAACTGATCAGTGAGCACCTCAAACCGGCGAGTAGTATACACATGGCCTGACACCGATTCTATATGCACCGACGTCGGGAAGGGCAGAGCATACCGGACTTCGTTGCGGACCTTCGGCGCTTGGCCAGCCTCTGTAAGTTCACAAAAGCCTGCAGCGGGGAGATGTTACAGGATTTCTTCATTGAGGGCATTAGTCATGCCGGGATTTTTAGGAAGCTAATTGAGACCAAGGACTTGACTTTGGAAGCAGTGGTGTTGATTGCTCAAATCTTCATGGCAGGGGAGGAGGAAACCAAGATCATATACGTGCGCAACTCTGCTCCCAACGTGGCGATGGAGCAGGGAGTTAACATGGTAAACGCGACTCAGAACCCCACAGGCAGGCAAGGGCAATTCGACACCAACCAAGCTGTAACAGACTAAGGTGGGTCCTCAACAGAGACAATGGCAGGTTGAACGGACATTTACACCATCACAAGGGACAATACGTCCCAGGATGGGACCATTGACACCCACAAACAGAGTGTTGAAGAGTAATCAAAGAGACAATCAGAGAGGAATGCCTGGTAACAGCTCTTTTGTTCACAACGATCTCAGCTCATGCTGGAGTTGCGGGGGCAAACATGCTGCGAAGACCTGCCAGTTTCAACAGTTCATCTGCAGAAATTGTAACTTGAGTGGACATTTAGCCAGGATGTGCAGGAAGCCCGCAGCGAGGCCGGTTTACGAAGTGGATGAACCACAAGAGGGGTCTGCAAGGCAGGGGTATGCCTGAAGTTCAGCGGGTCCAGGTGGCAAACAGCCACAGCTTATACACATAAACACCACCTATGATGATGAGAGGACTGTTAAACGGCATCCCGGTACGCATGGAGCTGGATACAGGAGCCAGCCAGTCACTTATGAGTGTCCAACAATTCGAGAAACTGTGGCCACTCAGAGCTAGCAGACCCAAACTAGGACGCATTGACACGCAACTACGGACGTACACCAAAGAGATCATCCCAGTGCTAGGCAGTGCAATGATGGTGGTCACACATAATGGATCTCATGAACCGGCTGCCACTCTGGATTGTCCCGGGAAATGGTCCTGCGCTTTTGGGGAGGAGCTGGCTAGCCGAGATGAACTGGAAATGGGGGGATGTGCACGCCATTTCATCTGTGGAGCGAAGTTCATGCTCACAGGTCCTACAAAAGTTCAAGTCATTATTTCAACCTGGCGTCGGGACTTTCAAAGGCACCAAAGTAAGGACACCCATCACCCCGGACGCCACACCAGTGCACCACAAAGCCAGAGCTGTGCCGTATGTGATGCGGGAGAAAATTGAGAGTGAGTTGGACAGGTTGCTAAGAGAGGGCATAATTTCGCCCGTTGAAATCAGCAACTGGGCAAGCCCCATCGTCCCTGTTCTAAAAACGGATGGCTCGGTCAGGATCTGTGGCGACTACAAGGCCACCATCAACCGAGTGTCCCTTCAGGACCAATACCCGCTTCCGAAAGCGGAGGATCTTTTTGCCACGCAGGCAGGCGGCAAGCTGTTCACCAAGTTGGACCTCACTTCGGCCTACATGACCCAGGAACTGGCCGAAGAATCCAAGCTACTGACCACCATCACCACGCACAAGGGGCTATTTGTCTACAACAGGTGTCCGTTTGGCATTCGTTCAGCAGCCGCTATCTTTCAGAGGAACATGGGAAGCCTGCTCAAATCCATCCCCGGAGCAATCGTATTTCAGGACGACATCCTTATCATGGGTCGAGATACCGAGGAACACCTCCACAACCTGGAGGAGGTGCTATGCCAACTGGACCGGGTAGGCCTGCGACTAAAGAAGTCCAAGTGTGTGTTTTTGGCCCCAGAGGTCGAGTTTTTGGGCAGGAGGGTTACCGCAGACGGGATCCGGCCCACCGAATCCAAAATGGAGGCAATCCGTCGCGCGCCCAGGCCCGGCAACACATCAGAGTTGCGTTCATTTCTGGGACTATTGAACTATTTCGGGAACTTTCTACCAAACTTAAGTACATTGCTGGAGCCGCTACACGTGCTCGTGCGTAAAGGTTGCGATTGGTTTTGGGGGGACTGTCAGGAACGGGCTTTCAATCGGGCGCGGAACCTGCTTTGTTCGAATAAGTTATTGACCTTGTACGACCCCTGTAAGAAATTGGTTTTGACATGCGATGCATCATCCTATGGGGTTGGGTGCGTGTTGCAGCAGAGTAATGATGAGGGCCAACTCCAACCTGTGGCTTATGCCTCCAGGTCGCTCTCCAAAGCAGAAAGGGGGTATGGGATGGTTGAAAAGGAAGCACTTGCATGTGTCTTCGGGATGAAAAAGATGCACCAGTACCTTTTTGGCAGAAGGTTCGAGTTAGAAACAGACCACAAGCCGTTAACATCCCTGTTGTCCGACAGCAAAGCTGTCAATGCCAATGCGTCAGCTCGCATACAGCGATGGGTTCTCACGCTGGCTGCGTATGACTACACCATACGGCACCGGCCGGGCACCGAAAATTGAGCTGACGCACTCAGCAGGCTTCCACTGGCCACCACTGAGAGAGCAGCGGAGCAAAGCACGGAGATGGTCATGGCTGTCGATGCCTTTGACAGCACAGGCTTCCCCATCACAGCCCACCAGATCAAAACTTGGACAAACAGAGATCCCCTCCTATCTCTGATTAAGAAATGTGTCCTGACTAGCGATTGGGCGCCCTCACAAGGAGCAGGCCTGAAGAGGTCAGACCGTTTCACAGACGGATGGATGAGCTATCCATCCAAGCCGACTGCCTACTATGAGGCAGCCGGGTAGTCATGCCCCAGAGGGGTAGGGAAGCATTCATCAGGGAACTCCACAGCGAGCACCCAGGCATCATGCTTATGAAGGCCATTGCCCGGTCACATGTATGGTGGCCAGGAATTGATGCAGACCTGGAACACTGTGTTCACAGGTGCACGACGTGTACCCAGCTGGGCATTGCCCCCAGGGAGGCCCCACTCAGCCCGTGGCCCTGGCCCACCAAGCCATGGTCACGTATTCATGTAGACTACGCGGGCCCGCTCATGGGAAAAATGTTCCTCATTGTTGTTGATGCGTACTCGAAATGGATCAAGTGCATCCTATTGAATTCGTGCACGACATCCACCACAGTGGAAAGTCTGCGTGCGGTCTTTGCGACCCACGGCTTGCCGGACATCCTAGTTAGCGACAACGGCCCGTGTTTCACTAGCTATGAATTCCGGGAGTTCATGTCGGGTAATGGCATCAAACATATCAGGACAGCACCGTTCAAGCCGGCTTCCAATGGCCAGGCGGAACGTGCGGTCCAAATCATAAAGCAAGGCATGCTCCGGATTCAAGGACCCTCCCTTCAATACCGTCTATCGCGCCTCCTGCTGGCCTACAGGTCCCGACCGTGCTCGCTCACGGGGGTCCCGCCAGCGGAACTACTCATGAAACGTACACTAAAAACTCGGCTGTCCCTCATTCATCCAGTCTTGTCAGACATTATTGAGGGCAAGTGCCAGTCCCAAAATAAGTGCCACGACCGTAACTCAAAGGGGAGATGGATAGAAATCGATGACCCTGTATTTGTTCTTAATCACGCTGTGGGGCCCAAGTGGCTCGAGGCTCCTGTAATTGGTAAAGTGAGGAATAGGATCATAGTGGTCAGACTCAACAATGGGCAGATATGCCGCAAGCATCTGGACCAAGTAAAAAAAAGGTTCAGCATGGACACTGAGGAACCTGAGGAAAATCATGAGATGCTACCCACACCAGTGCCAGTGAACGAGCAACAAGAACCGTCAGCAGCATGCACAGTTCCTGCGGTCAGCCCAGACGAGCCGAAATCACCACAGGTGACAAAGACGCATGCCAAGGCTCAACAACCAGAGCCCCAACTGCGGCGCTCCACGAGAGAGCATCGACCGCTTGAAAGACTCAATTTTTGACCCAAAGACGTTGGGGGGAGGTGATGTCATGTATGTAACCTTCACATAACTGTAACCTTTATGTAACAGCACTGTACACTGTATACACCTGAGAAATGCACATCTTGACCACAGGGGTTGAACTTGTGGGAGACACTCCTCACCTGATTATCCAGGTATATAAAGGGAGGTCCCATGCAGGGTCATCACTTCTTGGTCCTGTGAATAAAGGTACAGGTCACAGCGTGACCTTGTCTCCGGTATGTGCCTCGTGTTGATTGGTGTAGTGTGTAAGGACACAACAGTGACAAAGGGGCATTTCAGAAATGGAAGTTGATCCTTCTGGGATTGATTGTCATATGCCTTGTCATTGTGGGCCATGCTCAAGACCCACAACAGGTACTATACCTGCCTCAGCAGTTACAGGTCTTGTTGCCTTATCAGCAGTGAGATTAGCAGAATTGCCAGTGTAGCCCAAGAATGACCTCAAACGTGTTCCCAAACTGCTGGCAGTACATCGGAGAGGTGAGCAGAAAAAACACCTGCCTTCCGCAGGTCAGAATTTTGATCTTACTTAAGTAGGGCGGAACCTAGTTGATTTGGGTTCAATCCCAAATATCAATTCCCTCTGCCATAACAATGCTGGAATCCCACCAAATATTATTCTGGGATTTGTTTTTAGAAACGAAAAGGCAATTTAGCACCCCAAAACCCATCCATTATTTAAAGATAAACACCACCTTTTCACCACTGTTTGATTTGTTTTTCGGGTGCCAAGTGGCCTTCTAAAACTCCAATATTACAAGCCGGAAGCACGCTGCCAATGATATTGCGATAGCAGAAAATATCACCGGCCAGGGCCCACTTTTGAAACAGGCGTTAGGCCCTTTGCATATGCAAATATAGGACCGAACATGTGTTTGAAGCCTCCTCTGCAATATTGGTTTGGCCTGAGGCAGCCGGCTTATCTGAGAGCCACTGCTGGCATTGCAATAGCCCGATCTTCGATTTATTTTCACCCCTACATGTAGACACAGGGATTTTTCTCTTGAATGCCCATTTTTTGGTGCACTCGAATTTCCATGCACTTTCTTCAGGAACGCATCTGCAGTTGAACCATGATTGTCTGGTATAATGAGGGATCAACCCACCCACAAATCTGCTAAATGATGAAAAATGGTCGATAACTTAGAGTCCCCAAATATTGAAAACCCTAAGACAACAAAAAGGGTTACCTTTTAAATTGGAAAATTAAATTCCTTACAGATATAACACAGCTATGGGCAGGCATTCCAATCAACAAATGTTGTTTTCAGTGTTTCTGTGGAGAAGCCTTGTAGGCATGAATCACGACAAAGAAATTTCAATGAGTGAACCTTTGCATATCATGTCTGCTACACAGATGATCTGTGCTATGAATCAGAAGTGTGAGGTAATGCATTTGGGGAGGGCTAACAAGGCAGGGTAATACACAACAAATGGTAGGATACTGAGAAATGTAGAGGCACAGAGGCACCTTGGAGTGCATGCCCACAGATCCCTGATGTCATGTATGTAACCAGCATATTACTGTAACCCTGATACAATTGTAACCCTCATGTAACCCTCACTGTACATACTTACTAGAAATGCACATCTTGACGACAGGGGGTGTACTTGTGGGAGACAATCCTTACCTGGAGATTCAGGTATATAAGGGGAGGTCCCTCGCAGGGCCAGCACTCCTTGGTCCAGGTAATAAAGGTGAAGGTCACAGAGTGACTGTGTCTGCAGTATGTGCCTTGTGTGATTATGTTTAAGAGTTAAAGACTCAACACCTGGCGATGGGAAACGGGAATCACTGAACCCAGAGGATGGCCACCGGTAGCTCAGAGGAACGTTACCGTGTGGGTGAGGACTGGGATGATTTTGTGGAGAGACTCCAGCAGACCTTTGTCACGAAGGACTGGCTGGGAGAGGATGTGGCTGACAAGCGGAGGGCGCATCTACTAACAAGCTGTGGGACAAAAACGTATGCGCTGATGAAGGACCTGCTCGCACCCCACAAACCGGCCGACAAGTCTTTTGAAGAGCTCAGCCAGCTGATCAGCGAACACTTAAAACCGGCGAGCAGCATACACATGACCCAGCACCGGTTCTACACACACTGACATCAGGAAGGACAAAACATCTCGGACTTCGTGGCAGACTTGTGGTGCTTGGCCAGCCTCTGTAAGTTCTCAGACGCCTGCAGAGGGGAGATGTTAAAGGATTTTTTCATTGAGGGTATTAGCCATGCCGGGAAGCTCATAGAGACCAAGGACTTAACTCTAGAAGGGGCAGCATTGATAGCTCAAACCTTCATAGCCGGAGAAGAAGAGACCAAGCTAATTTACGCGAGTAGTCCTGGGTCCAATGTGGTGACTGACCAAGGAATTAACGTGATAAACGTGGCTCAAGATCTCGCAGTCAGGCAAAGACATTTTGAAACTGCAGCAGTCAGACAAAGGCATTTTGTAACTGCCCAAGCTGAAACCGACTCTAAGGTGGACCCCCGACAGGGACAATGGAGAGGGGAGCGGCAATTCACGCCATCAAGGGGACCATTAACACCCACCATCAGAGTGTTTAGAAACAACCAAGGGAACAATCAGAGAGGAATGCCTGCTAACAGTCCTTTTGTGAACAACGATCTCAGCCAATGCTGGAGATGCGGGGGCAGACATTATGTGAAAAGCTGCAAATTTCAGCAGTTCGTCTGTAGGAATTGTAATGCCAGAGGACATTTGGCTAGGGTTTGCAAACAGCCGGTAGCGAGGCTAATCTATGAAACAGAGGAATCAGGCGAGGGGCTTGCAGTGCAGGACAATGCCTGGGGTAAAGCCATGGATGCTGAAGTTCAGCGGGTTCATGTGGCTGGCGTCCACAGCTCATACACCAAAATGCCACCTATGATGATGAAAGTTTTATTGAATGGCATCCTGGTGCGCATGGAGCTGGACATGGGAGCTAGCCAGTCCCTCATGAGTGCACAACAATTTGAGAAACTATGGCCACAAAGAGCTGACAGGCCCAAACTGGAACAAATTAATACGCAGCTACGGACGTACACCCAAGAGATCATTCCAACAGTGCAGTGCAAACGTGGTGGTAACACACAATGGGTCACAGAACCAGCTGCCACTCTGAATTGTTCCGGGAAATGGCCCCGTGCTTTTGGGAAGGAGCTGGCTAGCTGAGATGAACTGGAAATGGGGGGATGTGCACGCCATTTCATCTGTGGAGCGAAGCACATGCTCACAGGTACTACAAAAATTCAGGTCACTGTTTCAACCCGGTGTCGGAATGTTCAAGGACACAAAAGTAGTTATACACATCACCCCGGATGCCAGACCAGTGCACCACAAAGCCAGAGCGATGCCGTACGTGATGCGTGAGAAAATTGAAAGTGAACTGGACAGGCTGCTCAGAGAGGGCATAATTTTGCCCGTTGAATTCAGTGACTGGGCAAGTCCCATTGTTCCTGTCCTTAAAGCGGACGGCTCGGTTAGGATCTGCGGTGACTACAAAGCCACCATCAACCGGGTGTCCCTGCAGGACCAATACCCGCCCCGAGGGCGGAGAACCTTTTTCCCACATTGGCAGGTGGCAAGCTGTTCACTAAATTGAACCTCACTTTGGCCTTCATGACTCAGGAACTGGCTGAAGAATCCAAGCTTCTGACCACCATCACGACGCACAAGGATTTATTCATCTACAACAGGTGTCCTTTTGGCATCCGTTTGGCGGCCGCCATCTTTCAGAGAAACATGGAAAGCTTGTTGAAATCCATTCCCGGCACAATCGTATTCCAGGACGACATCCTAATAATGGGTCGAGACACCGAGGAACACCTCCACAACCTGGAGGAGGTGCTACGCCGACTGGACCGGGTAGGCCTGCGGCTGAAGAAGGCCAAGTGAGTGTTTTTGGCCCCAGAGGTCGAGTTTTTGGGCAGGAAGGTTGCCACAGATGGGATCCGGCCTACCGAATCCAAAACGGAGGCAATCCGTCGTGCGCCCAGGCCCGGCAACACATCGGAGTTGCGATCGTTCTTGGGACTTTTGAACTATTTCGGGAACTTCCTGCCAAACTTAAGCACATTGTTGGAGCCGTTACATGTGCTCCTGCATAAGGGTTGCGAATGGTTTTGGGGGGCCTGTCAAGAACGGGCTTTCAACAGGGCGTGGAACCTGCTTTGTTCTAACAAACTGTGTACGTAGTATGACCCCTGTAAAAAACTAGTTTTAACATGCGATGCAGCATCATACGGGGTTGGGTGTGTGTTGCAGCAGGGTAATGGAGACGGACAACTCCAACCGGTGGCTTATGCCTCCAGGATGCTCTCCCAGGCAGAGCGTGGGTACAGCATAGTCGAAAAGGAAGCACTCGCTTGCGTTTATGATGTGTAAAAAATGCAGCAATACCTTTTCGGCAGACCGTTCGAGTTAGAAACGGACCACAAGCCATTAAGTTCTCTGTTGTCCGACAGCAAGGCGGTCAATGCAAATGCGTCAGTTCGCATACAGCGATGGGCTGTCACGCTGGCTGCGTATGACTACGCCATATGGCACCGGCCAGACACCGAAAACTGTGCTGACGCACTCAGCAGGCTTCCCCTTGCCACCACCGAGGGGGCGGCGGAGCAAAGCGCTGAGATGGTCATGGCCGCTGAGGCTTTTGACACCGCAGGCTCCCCCATCGCAGCCCGCCAGATCAAACTCTGGACCAACAGGGACCCCCTCCTATCCATGATAAAGAAATGTGTCCTGACGGGGGATTGGGTGATCACACAAGGGGCGTGACCCGAGGAGGTCAGACCGTTTCAGAGACGGATGGATGAGCTCTCCATCCAAGCCGACTGCCTGCTATGGGGCAGCTGAGTGGTCATGCCCCAGAATGGGAGAGAAGCATTCATAAGGGAACTCCACAGCGAGCACCCTGGCATCGTGTTAATGAAGGCCGGGGATTGACTCAGACCTGGAACACTAGGTTCTCAGGTGCACGATGTGTGCCCAGCTGGGCAACGCCCCCAGGGAGGCCCTGCTCAGCCCGTGGCCCTGACCCACCAAGCCTTGGTCACGCATTCACGTGTACTATGCGGGCTCGTTCATGGGAAAAATGTTCTTGATAATTGTCGGTGCATACTCGAAATGGATCGAGTGCATCATATTAAACTCGAGCATGACATCCATCACCATGGAGAGCCTGCGCACGGTTTTCGCGACCCACGGCTTACCGGACATTCTGGTCAGCGACAATGGCCCATGTTTCACCAGCCATGAATTCCAGGAGTTTATGTCGGGTAATGGCATCAAACATGTTCGTACGGCGCCGTTCAAGCTGGCTTCCAATGACCAGGCGGAACGTGTGGTCCAAGTCATAAAGCAAGGCATGCTGCGCATCCAAGGACCCTCTCTGCAGTACCACCTATCGCACCTCCTGCTGGCCTACAGGTCCCGGCCGCACTCGCTTACAGGAGTTCCGCCAGCTCCTCATGAAACGTACGCTCAAAACGCGGCTGTCCCTCATCCACCCAACCCTGGCAGACATTGTTGAGGGGAAGTGCCAGTCCCAAACCGAGTGCCATGATCGTAACTCAAGGGAGAGGTGTATAGAAATGGATGATCCGGTATTTGTACTTAACCATGCATTGGGACCCAAGTGGCTTGAGGACACTGTAATTGGTAAAGAGGGAAACAGGGTCATAGTGGTCAGACTCAATAATGGGCAGATAAGCTGCAAACACTTAGACCAAGTAAAGAAAAGGTTCAGCATAGACACCGATGAACATGAAGAAGAGCATGAGATGTCAACCACACCACTGCCAGTGGACGAGCAACAAGGACAATCACCAGCATGCACAGTCCCTGCGGCCAGGCCGGAATCACCTCAGGTGACAGAAACGCGTGCCAAGGCCCAGCCACCAGAGCCTCAACTGCGGCGCTCCACGAGAGAGCGTCGACCACCTGATAGACTTAACCTTTGAGTCAAAAAGACGTGAGGGGGGGAGGTGATGTCATGTATGTAACCAGCATACTACTGTAACCCGTATACAATTGTAACCCTCATGTAACCACTACATACTGTACATACTTACTAGAAATGCACACCTTGACCACAGGGGGTGTACTTGTGGGAGACACTCCTTACCTGGAGATTCAGGTATATAAGGGGAGGTCCCTCGCAGGGCCAGCACTCATTCGTCCAGGTAATAAAGGTGAAGGTCACAGAGTGACTGTGTCTGCAGTACGTGCCTCGTGTGATTATGTTTAAGAGTTCAGGACTCAACACCTGAAGGAAGCAGGACAATTGATAAGATTGTTAAGAAAGCATATGGAATACTTTCCTTTATTAGCCGAGGCATAGAATATAAGAACAGGGAGGTTATGCTTGAACTGTATAACACACGAGTTAGGCCACAGCTAGAGTACTGCATACAGTTGTGGTGATCACATTACAGGAAAAATATGATTGCACTAGAGAGGGTGCAGAGGAGATTTACGCCAATGTTGTCAGGACTGGAGAATTTTAGCTATGAAGAATGATTGGATAGGCTGGAGTTGCTTTTTTTGGAGCAGAGGAAGCTGAGGGGAGATTTAATTGAGGTGTATACAATTATGAGGGTCCTAGATAGAGTGGATAGGAAGCACCTTAACAACCATGGTGCATAGATTTAAAGTAATTGGTAGAAGGATTAGAGGGGAGTTGAGGAGAACATTTTTCATCCAGGGGATGCTGGGGGTCTGAAATTCATTACCTGAAAGGGTGGTAGAGGCAAAACCCCTCATTGCTTTAAAAAGTGCTTGGATATGTACTTGAAGTGCCGTAACTGGCAAGGCTACAGACCAAGAGCTGGAAAGTGGGATTAGGCTGGATTGCTCTTTTTCGGCCAGCAAAGGCACGATGGGCTGAATGGCCTCCTTCTGTGCCGTAAATTTCTATGATTCTTGATTCTATAGTATAAATCATTTTAGATTCAGTGGAATCTTAAATTCCTTGGGTCGAAATCCCAGCAATGCTGACCAGGGCTAATCCCACCAAAGTTTGCTGGGTCAACTAGACGGCAACTCCATTTGCATAGGCAGGTAGGTGGAAGTACTTCTTTCGGCACATATGCAGCGCCTGCCCTGGCTGAATTGCTTAGCCTTCCCCACTCTGTCCCCAATTTTGGCCATATTTGCCTTGGCCCTCCTGTGTAAGATAAGTAATATTTAAAAAACAAATTACTCACTTTTCTTTGTGAGTTTAGGCCACTTCCCTGGACTGCACCCCATTGATAGGTCCCATATTTGCCCATTCGGAGGTTGCTACGACTCAACTCATTTGGTGTATTAGATACAGCAGGCAACCGATACTGTGTTAAACATTTTAATTTTTTGTATTTTCATGAAGGAGCATATATGCGAGAAGAAGAGAGCATACAATTGAAAAGCTGAGAACTATTTACAGCCTATTGTGTGGGGTTGTCAATATGAAATGCAAGGATCTCAAACGTTTTGTAAGTCTATACGTTCTGTTTTTTTGTAAACATTAAATTACAGGATGAGTGTAGAAAAGAAACATTTAATTCATTTTAAGGTCATTCATTTTTGTTACAAGTGTAATATATACATTTGAATGAATTGTGGACAAAAATTGTTTAAAAGGTGCACTTATTAGTGAATATTAATAACAGTTGAGAAATATTTTGAGCGATAACTTCATATAGTGCAGCATTACAATGTAGAGTTTCCATGTCATGGGAACCGACCTGTTTTTAATCAAAATAACTTTCAAGACATAGTGGGGGAGAAATTCATTATAGCCCAGCAATGGGCGGTAACTTTAGTTTGAGTTTGAGATTTAATGCCAGGCGCTAATGAATCACGCCGCACACAAAATTAAGTCTCATTGCTCAAAGAAAGGTTTGGAGCGTTAAATCAAGCGCCAATGGCCTAGTTCAGTGGCGTTACACTCAGAGTGCTGAGCAATATCAGGTGCAGTCTAATCACAAGTCATCATTGCCACAGGCTCATTCCAGTTCTTAAAGAGGAGGTTCATTGATGCAACAGAACCTCATTTTAGCGTAGCACTTTTGATGTGTTGTGAGAATAAAAATGTCATAAATTTTTAGTAGCCATAACACTCCAGGGACTAAACAATCTTTAAATGACTGCAGCAATTAAATTCAATGTCAAACAGACATGGAAGCAGTGAAACAGCACTAACCTGACAGCTGCGATTCATGACTCATAATCTCTTTAAGTAGTGCCCCTGGAGACGGCATCCACCTGCTTGATGCTTCCTCTCCCTGTTGCTAGCGGGGCGAGGTGCTAAGGCAGGGGATGACAATGAATTTTACAGATCGGGTGCTCACTGATGTCTTGATCTACCTATCCTGGCATTGAAGACCCTGGTGCTCCCTGATGCTACGGCGGCGGTGGCGCTACGGGGATGGGGGGGGGGGCGGATTTGGTGTGCGTTGCTGGATTCGCCTCCCACGAGTGGTCAAGGTTAGTGAATTTATCTTCAAATGCCAGATCCCACAAACTGCATCACCAGCCTCACATACTGCTTAATTCACCATACCTCTGTCACTCACATACCAACCATCTCTATCAATCATGACTCATACCTCACATTCACATGCTCCATCTCACCCTCACACACTTGCCACTGCTGAAAACCTCACACCCACACCTCAAAGCTTGCACACACTATCAGCTATTCAACCATGACAGGCACATCACCCAAATACATTGCACAACATTCATTGACACACTTCCCTTTCTCTTGCAGGAAAAGGTGGCGCATAACCGGCACCAGCAGAACCTAACCAGTGGATGCATGGCTTGCCTGCATCACCTCACCTCCTTGAAGGAGACCATTCCTGGGAGGGACATGGCTGAGCCCATGGTCAGCAGCAGGGCTGAAAAAGTACAAGATGTCTGTATCCTCATATGTTATCCTCCTTCTCACATTCCACTTGCCCTCATCCTATAATTGTTATGTCTGTAATGTACTTATGAATGACTCCATGAGGCAATGTGTTGTACTCAAACTGTAGTGACCTTGGTCCTTTATTCGTAACTCCAGAGTGAGGCAGCCGCTTGGTAGTTTTATACAGCCCCTGCCACCAAGGCAGGAAACCCCGGTCTCCACCAGCTGCACCCTCTAGTGGTGGCAGCATAGTATATACACAGTGTAAACCTTATTGAAAGTACATCAGATAAACAAGTCTCCATCTTATGCAACTATACAGTGACTACACAGAGAGTATATCTATAATCTGCATATATAGCATCACTCTCCCCCAAGTCCTTTTGCCACAACGTGGGTAGTGGTTACCTGTTTGAATGGTTCGATGATGCAGTGGAGGTTCCAATGGGTGTGATCCATGTGTGTGTCCATGGTTATATACATCCATTTACCGCCACCCGCCCCCCCTCCCCCCACAGTGAGATCATGCAGCTGGCCCGTTACATTAACATACAGGATCAGTCACAGTGCAAGTACAAAGAAAGGAAGAAAAAAAACAGTTTGTATCGTGACACCTTGGTTCAGTGACTTATATTCGTTACATTTTACGGTTGTGCGCCAGGATTGGGTAGATTGCATTCATGGTTCAGTCATGGTCAGTACTGAGGTAGCAGTACAGGTATGCGAGGACGCTGGTTCTAGAGCAACCAGACGGGGTCCTAGTCGTCTGATGGCAGCGCTGTGCCCCCAAGCTGGGTGGGCTTGGTTTGCTCAACTTGCCAGGACTCAGGGCCTTTGCCGTTGCCTAATGGTGGGCAGAGCCACAGATGTGTGTGGCCTCCCTGTCCTCCTTCGAGGGCTGCAGAATCTTCTGCCAGCTCTCTATCGGTGTTGAGAACCTGGTTGTTCCAGGTCCCGTTTGGGGAACTCGTTGGTTCTGATCTTTTGCTCCTGGACATGGCCGCGGTAGCGACTAGGCTGCAGTGGAAGGTGGCTACAGGGAAGGTGGCTCAACCATGGCTAACAAGGGAAATTAGGGATAGTGTTAAATCCACAGAAGAGGTATATAAATTGGCCAAAAAAAGCAGCAAACTTGAGGACTGGGAGAAATTTAGAATTCAGCAGAGGAGGACAAAGAGTTTAATTAGTAGGGGGAAAATAGAGTATGAGAGTAAGCTTGCAGGGAACATAAAAACTGACTACAAAAGCTTCTATAGATATGTGAAGAGAAAAAAATTAGTGAAGACAAATGCAGGTCCCTTGCAGTCAAAATCAGGTGAATTTGTAATGGGGAACAAAGAAATGGCAGACCAATTGAACAAATACTTTGGTTCTGTCTTCACTAAGGAAGACACAAATAACCTTCTGGAAATACTAGGGCACCAAGGGTCTAGTGAGAAGGAGGAACTGAAGGAAATCCTTATTAGTCAGGAAATTGTGTTAGGGAAATTGATGGGATTGACGGCCGATAAATCCCCAGGGCCTGATATTCTGCATCCCAGAATACTTAAGGAAGTAGCCCTAGAAATAGTGGATGCATTGGTGGTCATTTTCCAACATTCTATAGACTCTGGATCAGTTCCTATGGACTGGAGTGTAGCAAATGTAGCCCCACTTTTTAAAAAAGGACGGAGAGAGAAAACAGTGAATTATGGACTGGTTAGCCTGACATCGGTAGTGAGGAGAATGTTGGAAGATGTAATAGCAGCGCATTTGGAAAGCAGTGACAGGATTGGTCCAAGTCAGCATGGATTTATGAAAGGGAAATCATGCATGACAAATCTTCTAGAATTCTTTGAGGATGTAACTAGTAGAGTGCACACGGGAGAACCAGTGGATGTGGTGTATTTAGACTTTCAAAAGGCTTTTGAAAAGGTCCCCTACAAGAGATTGGTGTGCAAAATCAAAGCACATAGTATTGGGGGGAATGTATTGACGTGGATAGAGACCTGGTTGGCAGACAAGGATCAAAGAGAAGGAAGACACAAATAACCTTCCGGAAATACTAGGGGACCGAGGGTCTAGTGAGAAGGAAGAACTGAAGGATATTCTTATAAAGCGGGAAATTGTGTTAGGTAAATTGATGGGATTGAAGGCCGATAAATCCCCGGGGCCTGAAAGTCTGCATCCCAGAGTACTTAAGGAAGTGGCCATAGAAATAGTGGATGCATTGGTGGTCATTTTCCAACATTTTACAGACTCTGGATCAGTTCCTATGGACTGGAGGGTAGCTAATGTTACACCTCTTTAAAAAAAAGGAGGGAGAGAGAAAACGGGTAATTATAGACCGGTTAGCCTGACATCAGTAGTGGGGAAAATGTTGGAATCAATTATTAAGGATGAAATAGAAGCACATTTGGAAAGCAGTGACAGGATCGGACCAAGTCAGCATAGATTTATGAAAGGGAAATCATGCTTGATGAATCTTCTAGAATTGAGGATGTAACTAGTAGAGTGGACAAAGGAGAACCAGTGGATATGGTGTATTTGGACTTTCAGAAACATAGAAACATAGAAAATAGGTGCATCGCCATTCAATAGGATCATGGCTGATCATTCCCTCAGTACCCCTTTCCTGCTTTCTCTCCATACCCCTTGATCCCTTTAGCCGTAAGGGCCATATCTAACTCCCTCTTGAATATATCTAATGAACTGGCATCAACAACTCTCTGTGGCAGCCAATTCCATAGGTTAACAACTCTCTGAGTGAAGAAGTTTCTCCTCATCTCAGCCCTAAATGGCCTAACCCTTATCCTAAGATTATGTCCCCTGGTTCTGGACTTCCCCAACATTGAGAACATTCTTCCCGCATCTAACCTGTCCAGTCCCGTCAGAATCTTACACGTTTCTATGAAATCCCCTCTCATCCTTCTAAACTCCAGTGAATAAAGGCCCAGTTGATCCAGTCTCTCCGCATATGACAGTCCAGCCATCCCTGGAATCAATCTGGTGCATCTTCGCTGCACTCCCTCAATAGCAAGAACGTCCTTCCTCAGATTAGGAGACTAAAACTGGACACAATATTCCAGGTGAGGCCTCACTAAGGCCCTGTACAACTGCAGTAAGACCTCCCTGCTCCTATACTCAAATTCCCAAGCTATGAAGGCCAACATACCATTTGCCTTCTTCACCGCCTGCTGTACCTGCATGCCCACTTTCAGTGACTGATGAACCATGACACCCAGGTCTCGTTGCACCTCCCCTTTTCCTAATCTGCCACCATCCAGATAATATTCTGCCTTTGTGTTTTTGCCCCCAAAATAGATAACCTCACATTTATCCACATCTGCCTTGCATTTGCCCACTCACCTAACCTGTCCAAGTCACCCTGCAGCCTCTTAGCGTCCTCCTCACAGCTCAAACCGACCGCCACCCAGTTCAGTGTCATCCACAAACTTGGAGATATTACAGTCAATTCCTTCAACTAAATCGTTAATGTATATTGTAAAGAGCTGGGGTCCCAGCACTGAGCCCTGAGGCACTCAACTAGTCACTGCCTGCCATTCTGAAAAGGACCCGTTTATCCCGACTCTCTGCTTCCTGTCTGCCAAACAGTTCTCTATCCACGTCAGTACATTACCCCCAATACCATGCGCTTTGATTTTGCACACCAATCTCTTGTGCGGGTCCTTGTCAAAAGCCTTTTGAAAGTCCAAATAGACCACATCCACTGGTTCTCCCTTGTCCACTCTGCTAGTTACATCCTCAAAAAATTCCAGAAGATTCATCAAGCATGATTTCCCTTTCATAAATCCATGCTGACTTGGTCCGATTCTGTCACTGCTTTTCAAATGCGCTGCTATTTCATCCTTAATGATTGATTCCAACATTTTCCCCACTACTGATGTCAGGCTAATCGGTCTATAATTCGATCTTCCTCCCCAGGAGTCCTGCCACTGGAGCCGGGAAGGTACTTTTAGGTCGTTCCGATCGGATCATTGCCACGCAGTCATGATGGATGGTCTGTGCCTCAGGTGCTGTGCTGGTCTGTTCTCTGGTGCCTGGCCCAAGCGAAGGTGAGGTTTTGCTCTGCCTCTGAGCATGGGGGACATCGATTGCTAGAATGAAGAGATCTTCCAATTTCCACTGGATCTTCCCCATCTACCTTCTTCTGAGTAGCATTGGACCATCACCTGCAACAATCTACAGAGGTAACTTGTGCACCACGCTATTATGGATTACACTTACATCCGCACTACCAAGGACTAGAATCAGCTCCTTGGTGTGGGTGCGCAAGTTTTCCTGTACTGGAACCAGCTCGGGTTGTTTTACGTTCCATAGCGTCTCAAAGGCATCCTGGCTCATCACTGACTGGCTCGCTCTCGTGTCCACTTCCATGAAGACTGTTATGCCGTTTATCTCAATTTCTATCTTCACTGGAGGACAATCGGTGGTGCAGGTATACACTCCATACACTTCTTCTTGGGGCTGAGCTGCCTCTCTGTCCAAATCATCATACTCCCCGCTGGATTCAAAGTCATCTACCGACTCTTCTGCTAGACGGTGGGTCATATTTCTTTTACACATACGCTGGAGGTGGCCCTTCATGTTACAGGCTTTGCATACGTACTCAGCAAACCGACACTGGTGAGCCCTATGGTTTCCTCCGCAATGCCAGCATGGTGCTTCTCGATTAGCACCCCTCGATGGACTCTGAGTTCTGGAACCCTGAGGTCTGTACTCTCTGCCCTGGGCAGAGCCACATTCTACAGTCTTGCCTGTGAAAGGCACCATTCTGTGTACAGTACTTGCCGGGTTTGAGTCCATAGGATGAATAATTTGCTTGGTGCTGCAGGTCGAGTTCATGAATGCCTGACTGATGCTGATGGCCTTCTGCAAGTTGACTGTGGTGTCGGCAGATAATAGCTTGTGAAGGAGGCCCTCATGGCCAATTCCTATGACGACGATGTCTCGCAATGCTTCATTGAGTTGCGTGCCAAAATCTCATGGTGCCGCAAGCCTCCTGAGGTTGGCAGCATATTTTGCAATCTCCTGGCCCTCGGGTCTGCGGTGAGTGTAGAATCTGTGCCTGGCCGTGAGGATGCTCTGTTTTGGTTTTAGTTCGTCGTGAATTAGTTCAGTCAGCACATCGTATGTCTTATCCCTGGCCTTCGTAGGTGCCAGCAAGTCCCTGATGAGGCGGTAGACCTTGGGCCCACAACTGGTCAGCAGTATAGCCTTGCGCTTCTCCGCCGATGCGTCCGTCTCCCCTGCCAGGTCGTTTGCCACGAAATAAAGCTCGAGCCTTTCCATGAAGGCATCCCAATCATCACCCTCTGCGAAGTCTTTTAGTGTGCCAAAGGTAGCCATAATCGCGTGAAAGTCCGTATTCTCATCGCCAGTTGTTATGTCTGTAATATACTTATGAATGACTCCACGAGGCAATGTGTTGTACTCAAACTGTAGTGACCGTGGTCCTTTATTCGTAAAGTGAGGCAACCGCATGGTGGCTACCCTTTTATACAGCCCCTGCCACCAAGGCAGGAAACCCCGGTCTCCACCAGTTGCACCCTCTGGTGGTGCCAGCATAGTATGTACACAGTGTAAACCTTATTGATATTACATCAGGTAAACAAGTCTCCAGCTTATGCAACTATACAGTGACTACACAGAGAGTATATCTATAGTCTGTATATATAACAATAATCTCTGCTGATTTACATTCTGCACATTGTGTAAGCAAATCTCCAAAGTTCGCAGTCTAGAGGGGCAGAAGTTGGGGGCAGGTGTAGTGGTCGCCTCTGTCAGTCGTCAGCGTAGCGCTGATGAAGTTATCACATTGCTAACTCACCACGGCTCTCCCCTTCACTTAAAGGGGAGAGCCTGCGTGATTCTTTAAGTTAGGTCCACTGAGCCACCAGGGGGGATTTTGGCCAGGCCAGCGACCTGGCACCCAAGAGAGGGTGTCAGGCTGCCTGTTGGCGGCCCGGCTGACCCCAGAGGCATAACTGTTGGCCCGACATGGCAGTTGGCCGACAAAAATAAAACATAGCGGCAGTAGGTCCTCCTCTTTAATAGGAGTCGCACCGCCATTTTAGAAGGACTGCAACCTCACTGCACTGGCAGAAAAAGCTGCTTTTGGTACTGTGCGGCGGGAGCATGATTTTTTTCAGCAGAATTTCACCATCGGGTGTGAACATCGGCTGTTTGCGCTCTTATGATGCACTTAGGACGGATCGGCAGCAGCAGAGTGGTGAGGGGCAGAGGAGGGAACTGGTCACTGCTAGGATACCACAGGAGTGGAATTTTCAACATGTCGGCCGTTACACAAAAAATCGATGGCCATTGCACTCCGCAGCATGATCGCTGACTTCCAGCAGTAACAGGCCTTAAAGGAAGGAGCAATTTCAGACCCCTTTATTCTTGTACTCCAACCCTCTTGCAATTTGCCTTCCTAATTGCTTGCTGTACCTGAGTGTTAACTTTCTGTGATTTGTGTTATAAGGACACCCAAATCCCTCTGAATGCCAACATTTAATTGTTCCTCACCATTTAAAAAATAATTCTGTTTTTCTATTCTTTCTATCAAAGTGAATAAGCTCATATTTCCCCATATTATATTCCCATCTGCCACCTTCTGGCCCACTTGAGGCCAGGAGCAGAGGCAATCTCAAGTTGAGGCTGAGAACGGAGGCATTCGTGAGACTGGGACTGGAGAAGCGTCTGGGACCAAGAGGTGAGCAGAGGCATTCCTGGGGCTGATGATAGGAGTGAAAGCACCATGACCTTCTCTAGTAGCCATGGCATTCATATGGCTGGTCCAGCTTCTGGTCAGTGGTGACCCCCAGAATGTTGATGGTGGGATATTTGGTAATGGCAATGCAATTAAATGCTAAAAGTATGTGGTTAAGCTCTCTCTAGTTAGAGATGGTCATTGCCTGGTACTTACCTGGCACAAATATTGCTTGCCACTTAACATTCCAAGCCTGGATGTTGACAACGTCTTGCTGCAGGTGGGTATGGTCTGCTTTATTATCTGAGAAATTGTAAATGGAGCCAAAAACTGTGCAATCATCAGTGAACAATCCTACTTCTGACCTTACGATGGATGGAAAATCATTGATGAAGCAGCTGAAGAGGTGATTGAAACCCACGGGATCTATGCCATGATTGGTCAGCCCGGCAGTTTGAGTACCAAACTGTTGACATGGTATTCCAGGTAGGACCTTTTTGTTGCTGCAGGGTATGCAGCTTCAGCCTTTCCCTTTAGGGGAAATAATAAGGGAAGAGCCCTTCCTACATGGCAGTGCTACGCAGCCCAATGCAAAGCGCTGCTCCCTACGAGCCCGCCTGCTACCACCCCAGAAAGGAAGTGGAGCGCTTTATTTTGCATTCCACTTCCTTTCTGGGGTGTGACCCCAATTTCCGTGCCAGGGTTAAGGACATGCCTCTGGGCTGGAGAAAAACTTGGAGTGGGAGGGGAAAGATCCAGTTGTCATGATCCACATAGGTACCAATGACATAGGTAGGACAAAGAAAGAGGTTCTGCTGAGGGAGTATGAGCAGCTAGGTGCTAAATTAAAAAGCAAAACCACAAAGGTAATGATCTCTGGATTACCACCTGAGCCATGAGCAAATCTGCATAGGGTAAATAAGATCAGAGAAGAACGCGTGGCTCAAAGATTGGTGTGGGAGAAATGGGTTTCGATTCAGGGGGCACTGGCACCAGTACTGGGGTAAGAGGGAACTGTTCGGTTGGGACGGGCTGCACTTGAATCATGCTGGGACCAATGTCCTGGCTAATCGAATAACTAGGGCTGTAAATAGGGCTTTAAACTAAATAGTGGGGGGCGGGAAGAGAGGCGGGGATGGGGGGGGAGAGTTCAGGTGAGCGGAAATTTAAAAAGTCAAAGAGAAAGGAGAAGGCAATACTGCAGGGCAGCGATAGGGGTAATGATAACCAGAGTGTGACAGGTAGGGACAGAACGTATGAACATAAGAGCGCATCAGAAAGTGGAGTCAGAGTAGGGAAAAATGGTAAAAAGACAAAATTATATGCTCTTTGTCTGAATGCAGGCAGCATTCGTAAAAAGATAGATGCGTTGACGGCACAAATAGAAATAAATGGGTATAATCTGATAGCCATTACAGAGGCGTGGTTGCAAGGTGACCAAGGCTGGAAACTGAATATTCAGGGGTATTTGACATTTTGGAAGGATAGGCAGAAAGGAAAAGGAGGTGGGGTAGCTCTGTTAATAAAGGATAAGATCAGTGCAGTAGTGTGAAATGATATTCGCTCAGAAGATCAAGAAGTAAAATCAGTTTAGGTGGAGATAAGAAATAATAAGGGAAAGAAGTCACTAGTGGAAGTAGTCTATAGGCCCCCTAACAGTAGCTACACTGTAGGACCTGTCATGTATCTTACATTATTATATATAACTGTATCCCAACATGCTATACATGACTGTAATAAGATATGACCTGTAACCACCAGCATATCTTACCACCGGGGGTGCACTTGCAAGAGACAGGCAAATAAGCACAGGTCTCAGGCAAGTGCAGCATTCGAGAACTGTGAAATAAAGGTGCAGGTCCAGAGTGACCTTGACTTCACTACATGCCTCGTGTGAATCTGTACTGAGGGGACAGGACTTTACAGGACCGAGTATAAATCAAGAAATAATGGCGGCATCGGGGCAGGCCCGGGAGCGGAAGGAGCAGCGTGGCAGCATACCACTCCAGGAAGCAGCATGTACTGGAGCAGGAGAACAACGACAGTGAAAAGTGACGTCACCAAGGTTCAGGTCGGTGATTGGAGCATGGGCAGGTACATCAGGAGCGGCGAGGTCAGGGCGAAGGAGCGGCGAGAGACTGTAGAGTGACGTGATCGGGGCCCAGAAGAGGCGGGGCCCAGGGGCAGCACGGGCCAGCCCACACTGCGATATGTGTGCACACTAGGTCCATGCAGCAGGGCAGGTCTCCAGTCGTCTTGGTTAATCCTGGCTGCTGGACCAAGACCTAGCTCTGTCAAGCCCGTCTGGTGGCTGATGTGCAATGGTCACCACACGTTAAAAAAATCCAGGCATCTTCCACCCTTCAAGATTTAGTACGGACCTGGAATTTTAGGTCCTTCATTGAAACACCTGTGAACTTTTTGACGTGGAAGCAAGCCATCCTCGGTTTGAGGGACTGCCTATGATGACTGCAGTAATCATGGGCAATTTTAATCTTCATTGATTGGACAATTCACATTGGCAAAGGTAGACTTGAGGAAGAGTTCATAGAGTGTATTCGGGATGGTTTCTTCGAACAATATATTGTGGAACCAACCAGGAAGCAGGCTATTTTAGATCTGGTATTGTGCCATGAGACAGAATTAATTAATGATCTCATAGTAAAGGATCCTCAAGGGAAGAGTGATCACAGCATGTTAGAATTTCAAATTCAGTTTGAGGTTGAGAAACTTGGGTCTGAAACTTGTGTCCTGAGCTTAAATAAAGGCAATTACAAATTTATGAAGGCAGAGTTGGCTAAACTGGACTGGTAAAATAGAGTGTAAAATGGTAGATAAGCAGTGGCAGACATTTAAGGAAATATTTCATAACTCTAAGCAAAGATATAGTCCAGTGAGAAAGAAAGATTCTAAGGGAAGGATGAACTATCCGTAGCTAACTTAGGAAGTAAAGGATGGTATCAAATTGAAAACAAAGGCATACAATGTTGCAAAGATTAATGGTAGGCCAGCGGATTGGGACATTTTTAGAAACCACCAAAGGACAACTAAAAAAAAATAAAGAGGCAGAAGATAGATTATGAGAGTAAACTAGAAAGAAATATAAAAACAATACAAGATAGATTATGAGAGTAAACTAGAAAGAAATATAAAAACAATACAATAAAAGCTTCTACAGGTATATAAAAAGGAAGAGATTAGCTCCAGTAAACATTGGTCCCTTATAGGATGAGACTAGGGAATTAATAATGGAAAACAGGGAAATGGCAGAGACTTTGAACAAATATTTGTATCGGTCTTCACATTGGTAGAAGACACTAAAAGCATCCCAATAATAGATAATGAAGGGAGGGAGGAAACTTAAAAAAATCATTACCACTAGAGAAAAAGTATGAGGCAAACTAATGGGACTAAAGGTGGACAAGTCCCCTGGACTTAATGGCCTGCATCCTGGGATCTTAAAAGCTGTAGAGATAATGGATGCATTGGTTGTAGTCTACCAAAATTCCCTGAATTCTGGAGAGGTAATGTAACACCCCTATTTAAGAAAGAAGGGAGACAGAAAGCAGAAAATTATAGACCAACTATAGTCCAACTTCTTCATTGGGCAAATGCTGGAGTCCATTATTAAGGAAGTACTGCAGGACATTTAGAAAATCATAATATAGTCAAGCAGAGTCAGCATGACTTTATGAAAGGAAAATCATGTTTGACAAATTTGCTGGAGTTTTTTGAGGATGTAACGAGCAGGGTGGATAATGAGGAACCAGTAGAAGTGTATTTTGATTTCCAGAAGGCATTCGATAAAGTGCCACAAAAAAGGTTACTACTCAAGATAAGAGCTCATGGGGTTGGGGGTAATATATTAGCATGGATAGAGGATTGGCTAACTAACAGAAAACAGAGAGTCGGGATAATTGGGTCATTTTCAGGTTGGCAAACTGTAATTAGTGGGGTACCACAGGGATCAGTGCCGGGGCCTCAACTATTTACAATCTATATTAATGACTTGGATGAAGGGACCGAGTATAATGTTACTAAATTTGCTGATGTTACAAAGATAGGTAGGAAAGCAAGTTGTGAGAAGGACGCAAAGAGGGGGCTTGACAGGGCAAATGCAGAGAGGATATTTCCCCTCATGGGAGAATCTAGAACTAGGGGGTATAGTTTCAGAATAAGGGGTTGCCCATTTAAAATGGAGATGAGTAGGAATTTCTTCACTCAGAGTGTCAAAGTTATAAAAGTTTACAATGTTTAATAAATTCTTTTGTTCACCTAACCATTCTTGTGTAGTGTCTCATTTGCAGAATTAGAGTGGGAATAGTCAACATGGTGGAATAGAGTGGCCAGGCAATGATCAAACGTACTGTTCACTCTTCAAACAGAACGTTGAATTATGAGCTGCTGACATAAGGCTTTTGCAGTGGCGAAAGCTCCACAAGGCCTCCCCTGTGGTGGTGGTGGTGGTGGTGGCATGGGTTCCTTGCCAGGCTTCTCTTCCTCCTCCTCTTCCTCCTCCCCCTCCTGCCCTCTCCTGAGGTGGTCCTGCAGTGTCCAGTGGCAAATCCTGTTCCCTCATGATAGCTAAGTTGTGTAGCATGTAGCACACCACAATAAACTCAGAGTCCTGCTGAGGGGTCCAGGCAGCTTGCAGAGTGGTCCAGGCATCGGAAGCACTGCTTGAGCACTCCAGTTGTCTGTTTGATGATATGTGTGGCTATCTGGCTCGCATTATAGCAATGCTCGCCTTCTGTCTGAGGGTTCCGGAGGGGGTCATGAACCAGGGGGCGAGGCCGTAACCTTTGTCCCCAGCTCTGGCCTTGTGGTTGACGCTCGAAAAGGCATGAGACACTGCTCTCACACAAGATAAAAGCATCATGGATGCTCCCTGGATATTGGGCATTTACTGCCATAATGTGCTGAGTATGGTCGCAGACAATCTGTACATTCATGGAGTGGAATCCCTTTCGGTTTTGGTAAATCTCTGGATGGAGTAAAGGTGCTCCAGGGTGATGTGCATACAGTCAATGGCACCCTGAATCTTGGGGAAGCCAACAATTTGTCCAAAATCTACAGCCCTCTCAATCTGTGCCTCCTTGGTCATTGGGAATTTTATGAAGTCCATCCTGCATGCGTACAGTTCAGCAGTCGCCTGACGAATGCAACAATATGTAGTGTACTGCGAGATGTAGCATATGTCCCCTGCTGATGCCTGAAAGGAGCCTGAGGTATAGAAGGCAAGTGCTGCAGTAACCTTCACCCCAATGGGCAGTGCAGTCCTGTTGCTGCTGGTAGGTTGTACGTCTGCCTTTCTGAGCTGGCATATCTCTGTGACCAACTCTTTTTGGAAGTGCAGCCTTCTAATGCACTGTGCCTCAGATAGCTGCAGGTATGAGTGTTGGTCCCTTTAAACTGGTGGGGGGTGGGGGATGGTGGGTAAGGCCTCCTCCCCATACGTCTGCGACCACTTCAATTACGCTCAAAATGATTATCAATAAGCCTTCTTCCAGCTCGACCCTGCATAGAAAAAGCAGCCAGGAAATGTCCTTAAAATTCCTTTAAAACAAACTATAAACTCACATCAAATTTCACTGTGTAAAACGCAGCCTTCTTAACCAAATCCTTTTATGTATTGAACTTCTGCTCCGTTTACAAGATGGCATCGTTAGCGCCGGGTCCGATCTGGGTTCGACTGATTTTTTTCTGGTGGTTTTCCGGGCGGATGGTAACACGGGCGATATCGGCGAATTTTCCACCCGGGTCGAAAGCGCAGCGTTGCATGCCGATTGACGTCATCCAAACGGTGAAAACATCGGGCAGGTGCTAAGTTTTAGTGCTGCTGCAAATCCACTGGCAAAATTTCCACCTAGGCGCAAAATGTTGTGCGACTTGTTTTTCTGCGTCGCCCAGGCGGAAAACCGGTCGCAAACCTGTCAAAAATCTACAAAAGCAAGGAAGCTATACTAAACCTTTGTAAAACACTGGTTAGGCCTCAGCTGGAGTGTTGTGCTCAATTCTGGGCACCCCACTTTAGGAAGGATATTAAAGTGCTGAAGAGATTTACTAGAATGGCACCAGGGATGAGGGAGTTCAGTTATGTGGAGTGACTGAAGAAACTGGGGATGTTCTCCTTAGAGCAGAGAAGATTAAGTGGAGATTTGATAGAAGTGTTCAAAATCATGAATGGTTTTCATAGAGTAAATAAGGAGAAACTATTTCGAGTGGCAGAAGGATTGGTAACTAGATGACACATTTGAGGTGATTGGCAAAAGAAGCAGAGGTAACAAGAGGAAACGTTTCTTTTCTACAGCGAGTTGTTGTGATGTGGAATGCACTGCTTCAAATGATGGTGGTAGCAGATTCAAGAATAATATTCAAAAGTAAATTGGATAAATACTTGAAGGGAGACAATTTACAGGGATACAGGGAAAGAGCAGGTGTATGGGATGAATTGGATAGCTTTACCAAAGATCAGGCACAGGCATGATGGGATAAATAGTCTTCTTCTATGCTGTATCATTCTATGATTCTATGAGAGGAATTTTAATCCCAAAAAACATGTGGATTTAGGTCGGGTGGGATGTTAAATTGTTAGAAATCTCAAAGCCGAACCCAACCAGCCTCGAACCTGCTCACTTGCGGTTCTATCAGAGGCGGGGTGAGGTAGGTTGGTCATTTAAATATCAGAATGATGTTACGTGCTCCAGATTTGATCTCTTTTCACCCTGGCTGGTCGGTTTTCCCGAGCCTCGATAAACCCGGCAACTAAATAGAGGCGAGGAATGCCGGATCCAGCAAGTCTTTCCACTTACCTGCTCGATCCAGCTTACCTGCTTCGGCAGCCCCCCTCTTCCCCCCCACCAGCGATAGGACACCGCCACCCGAGCCACGATCTCTGCCTCCCCTGGTCTTTCCAACCCCTCCCTCCCTCATCTCTACTCTGCAGCTGCGGCCTCTGGTCTTTCCCGCTCCCACCGACTGTTCCGATTTCTACCCGCCCCAAGACCTCCGATTTACCTATTGAGGTCTCCCATTTCCCCCTGACCAAGGCTGATGTTCCCCCTGAGGCCTACGATACCACCCCCTCCCCCCCCCCCCCCGCATGACCCTTCTGACCTCTCCCCTCTTGACCATTCCAATCTCCTCCCCTGATCCTTCCGATCCCCACCCCGAGGCCTCCGAGCTCCCCTCTGGCCTCCAATCTCCCTTCCCTATGGTGCCAAAGGCTTATTGCCCGACAGCCAGCCAGCCTCTCGAGTCTGCTGGCTGCGGCGGGGAAATAGAGACAAAAATGTTAAAGGACCTGAAGGAAACACATTCTTCTGGGATTCCTGCCCGCAAAACAGCCTCTCCCCCCCACCTCGGCTCCCTCCCTGCCTTCTAGGTAATATGGGACCTATGATTCTATACCTAACTATCCACAAATATTAGTGGTCAGGGAGGTACTCCTGCTTTGACCAAGCAGACCTCCTCCAACCATACAGTGGGTCCCTTTGATACCCTGGAGTGCGGGAATTCCTGAAATAAAATTCCCTACTCCCTCCTATTCTAATGGCCACGATTAGCGTAACTGCAGTCTCTGCCCCATGATGTTCGTGGTATCTGGATCGGGATCTAAATTCCAACCCTTCTGGCAGATACCCACCAAAGTTAGCGCCAGAGTTTCCCTGAAATCCAGATTTTCAGGGATCTTATTTTTAATACCATGCCGACAGATTACTGCCAAGATTTTGGAAAAAATAATTTGGTTGATTTATTTTGTTACTCTTGTCCTTCTTGCATATAGTTTTATTAGTATTTGTGGCTACTGATTAGTAGTTTTCATACCACCTTAGTACTATTTATTTGGTAGCTTTTATACTTGCTTGCTTGCTGCATGTTCATTGGTAAGTTTTATGAATTTGATATTCGATTCAATCAGGTGAAAGCATGATGTACTTTTTAAATGTTATGCTCTCAAATGTAGCGCCTTGAAATATGATAGAACATGCTCAATGCAAGTCTTTTATAACTATAGATTGGCTGCTAAAGGTAAAATCAATGGAGAATGGATTATACTGCAGCATGAACTGTTTTCCAGCTTTATGCCACAGACAATTGCTTAATGTTCCAGGAGCCCTACCCACAAAACTCCTTGTTAGGATATTTTGGATTCTATTCATTTCTACTCTACTGTATTATATTCCTCAGTATGCAGCTCTTTTGGTATGGATATGTATTAAGAGTTTTTTTAAATCTCTTTTAATCAGATGCCATTGCCCACCAATTATGTAAAGGTCCTAATGAAAGAACCACAAGAAGGGACGAGTCCATTTGCTTTAGGAACGTCACAGTTACGAAGGTAGATTCTATTATATATAGTTGTATACCATGTAATGCCAATTTTCACTAAAGTTAGTAGATTACACATTTTAGGTTTAGTATATAGCATTGGCACTGAAATTGTATCATGGATTACAAATGCGCAAGTGTTTAATGAGTTCATCTAAATTCCCCTCTGTTATTTTAGCTTATTAGAGATTGTTTGAGCAATGAAAGTGACGTGAATGTGAAGGATTCCAAAAATGCTGTTTTCAGTAGAGCAAAGGTTTGGATTTGTCCACTTCCATTGCTTTGCCTATAATTATTCAAATGCATATAATAGTCCTGGGATATGTTATGTTTTCTAGCTCCAAATTATCTCACCATTTTTGACATATTCTTAGCGCTAGCGCTAGAATGGTGCAACAGTGGTTTCAGGCCTATAGATAGTTGGAAAGGAGCTTTTGGAGCATTTTTTGTTTTTCAACAAAACAGCACTGGATTTGTCTCTAACTGCCTGAGTGACTATTATACTGTCAAGATATTTTTGCCCCTACCCACTGTGAGGAGTTCTGAGGATCAGGTATGGGATTCCCAATAAGCTTTCCTTTGCTTGCCTTTATAATGGAGGAAGAGGAGGAGCAAGAGAAAATGAAGGAAAGGGAGCAGCATATGAAGAGGACCTTAAGTCGCTAAGAGTTTACAAACCATGCAACTCCTATGAAGACCTTAATGAGGACCTTTGTGTTCGGAGAGTGTACTTCACTAAAGGGGGATGAGGAGAACTGTGAACCCTGCTGCATGAAGTATTATAGCCAAGCTTATATAACCAAACAACTCTGCATGTCGGTGTAAAGGTATGAATGCACTCAATTTTTACATCACTGGCTCATTTCAAATAACCACAGGGAATCTATGTAATATCACCCAGGGTGACATCTGGGCACGTATTTGTCAGTTCACTGAACACTTCTCAGGAGCTTGGAGGAATTCATCCAGTTTAACATTTCAACAAGGCAACAACATGTTAGGACCACATAGTTTTATGGCTTTGCTGTTTTCTACAAGGCGCAGGGTGCAGCAGCTGGTCTCCATGTAGCATTATAAGCTACTATCATTCACCCCCTCAACCTCCTTAACAGAAAGAGCTATCACTCACTAAATGTCCAGATTACAAGTGATAGCATGGACAATAACCAAGCATGAAATATGTGTACATTCTCCTTTATTACAAGCAATTCAAGGGTGACCATTAGCCATTTAAATCTCATCACTTTGCTTCTTCTGGGTCTCTAAAATAGCCCTTTTCCTTTTACATTAATTGACTTTAAAGTGCTTTGGGACATCCTGAGGTCGTGAAAAGCACTATATAAATGCAACTTTTTTTCCCCTTGTATTATCAACAACAACAACATGTATTTACATAGCGCCTTTAATGTAGTGAAACGTCCCAAGGTGCTTCACAGGAGTATTATGAGATTTAAAAATTTTATACCGAGCTGCATAAGTAGAAATTAGCGCAGATGACCAAAAGCTTGACCATGAGAAAAGTGGTTGGCTGATCTTGTGCTGTAAAAGGATCATGGAACTGAGCTGGTCCTCCTCTCTTGCCAGCTTACTCCTGTGAGGAAATTGTTGCTTTCCGTACCTCTGAATGTTGTGCAGGAGTAGTCTAGCTTATATATAGTCATCTTATATGTGCTACTTGTTTGTTACTCTGACAGGGAAAGCTGGATGCCTGGCATCTGTTCCTGTCCTGAGAAACAGCAACCTTATACAGACTAATTTCAGCCATTGCCATTCCACTCGGCCCTCGATTTGGCACACACAAATAAGTGGTCTGGCTGGTCTAATGGCAGCTATCAGATCCTGAAAACCTTGCGTGACACCTGCCCGATTTCTGGCTCCTAATTTTGGAAAACTAATACGAATGGCACTGCTTAATCTTTCCCCTACTGCCACTGTGCAGCGTGAGGCATTGGCTGATTCCTGGTTGCTTCTGAGATGGAGTGTGTCATGTATGTAACCTTCATGTAACTGTAACCTTTATGTAACAACACTGTACACGGTACACACCTGATAAATGCACACCTTGACCACAGGGGGTGAACTTGTGGGAGACACTCTTCACCTGGTCATCCAGGTATATAAAGGGAAGTCCCACACAGGGTCATCACTTCTTGGTCCTATGAATAAAGGTTTAGGTCACAGAGTGACCTTGTCTGCAGAATGTGCCTCGTGTGAATTTATAGTAATGTGTAAGGACATTACAGAGTGTGTCACAGATTCCAGTGCAGCTACTATATGCCTTGCACAGGTGTTGCAGATGCCTCCTTTATCCCTGCCCTCTGTGGACATTTTGCACAAGATTCTCCTGCAAGATTGAGTGCAATGATTTTGGCTAGTATTTTAAGAATGTCTCCCAAATGGCCAGGCGACTAACGTTATAAATCTGGTAGTTTCACTTTGTTAGAGTGGAGGAAAGATCTTAATAGCATGCAAGTAATGGCTGTTAGAAAAGATGGTAACACATATAAGAACATACCATTCAGCCCTTCGAGCCTGCTCTGCCATTCAGTACGATAATGGCAGTTTTTCCACCTCAATTCCACTTTCCTACACTATCCCCATATCCCTTGGTACCCAAAAATCTATCGATCTCTGTCTGTCTTGAATATACTTAACCACTGAGCATCCACACCTTTCTGAGGTAGGGAATTCCAAAGATTCACAACCCTTTGACTGAAGTAATCTTTCCTCATCTCAGTCCTAAGTGGCTAACCCCTTATTCTGGGACTCTAACCCCTAGCTCTTGACTCCTCAGCCAGGGGAAACATGCTCCCAGCATCTACCCTGTCAAGCCGTTTAAGAATTTTATATTTCAATGAGATCACCTATAACTTCGAGGAAATATAGATCTAGTCTACTCAATCTCTCCTCATAGGACAATCTTCTGATCCCAGAAATCAGTCTAGTGACCTTTATTGCACTCTAAGGCAACTAAGGAGACTAAAACTACACAGTACTCCAGGTATGGTCCCACCAAGGCCCTATATAATTGTAATAACACTTCTTTACTCTTATACTCCAATCCCTTTGTAATAAATGCTAACATACAATTTGTTTTCCTATTTGCTTGCTGTACCTGTATGTTATCTTTCAGCAATTCATGTACAAGGACACCCAGGTCCCTCTGAATATCAACCAATTTCCCAGTCTCTCACCATTTAAAAAATATTCTGTTTTCTATTTTTCCTACCAAAATGGATAACTTGACACTTCTCCACATTACATTCCATCTGCTATGTTCTTGCCCACTCACATAACCTGTCTATATCCATTTGTAGCCTCTTTGCTCACAGCTCACATTTGTAAGGAGAACAAAGGTTTGCTTTTGGAAAACTTTAGTTGCGTACTGTAAATATGGCTGATGACATTTCGGCAAAATCCCAATACCCCAGCAGACTATAGCAGCGATGAGGAGCAAACATTCAGATATTTTCAGCTCTTGGGTGGGATCTTGCCATATCGCCCAGATAGGGTTTCTCTACCAGTGTGCCAATTGCTGCACATTTTCACTGTTGATACTGGTTCTGCTGAGCACCCACGATAGACTGAGGATAATATGCTGTAACTACCAGCAGACAAGTGAGAGACTGGTGGTGCCATACTCTCAGAGTTGGTTTCTTCTCTTTAGCCCTGCACATGTGATTAATTAATGAATTTAATGATTGAAAAACTGCAGACCTGCTGATCTCTGTGCCCAAACATGCACTCAGGGTGCATGAAGCTCCATGCTGGGAGTGTAGATTCGTAAAATCTACCCTTATATCTCAGTCACAGCTAACTGAAGTAAATTTTAGAATGTATTATTCCATCTACTCTAAAATACAGAAATGCTTCTATTTAAGGCCTGACAGCTGCCACGTGATATGACAAAGCTCTCATATGACACAAATTGGTTGCACAGTATTTGAACTTTGCCGAGAGAGTTTCTGATAGTGTAGAATAAGGGAGTTACACAGCAAATGAGGGCACAGGTGTTAGTTAAAGAAATGCAGGGTGCTTGGAGCTCAGTTCTTGGGGCTCAGTTTTCCTCTTTGCCGATTAGCGGCTGATTTTTTTTGTGCACGATTGCGGCGAAACAAAAAATTTCAACTTTCGCCAAAGTTAAATTAATTTTGGCGCTGCGATACCTGAAGTTAAATCTGGGGTTGGAGCTTCAAAATGGAAGTTGCCAGGGTAACGAGAGACACACTGAGGGCTGAAGCTCCCCCTGCGAGTTCAAGTTCCACCTCCTGGGCTTGCAGTGGCAGGGGGCGGGGTGGGAGGGCGTGGGGGGGGCTGCCATTCAGCCCAGAGTTGCAGTGGTACCGGGAGCAGGGTCCTTTCGGCCCAGGGTTGCTGCGAGAGTGGGGTCCTCTCGGCCCCGGATTGCAGCGGGACTGGGAGCAGGGTCCTTTCGGCCTGGGTTTGCAGCGGGATCAGGAGCGGGGGTCCATTCGGCCCAAGGTTGCAGTGGGACTGGGAGCAGGGTCCTTTCGGCCCGGGATAGCACCTGGATCGGGAACGGGGCGGCCATTCAGCCTGGGGTTGTAATGGGACCGGGAGCAGTGACCTTTCACCCCGGGGTTGCAGCGGGACCAGGAGCGGGGTCCTTTCAGCCCGGGATTGCAGCGGGACTGGGAGCGGGGGGCCAACACCAAAACAAGTAATCTTTAAAGAGATGAAAAAGGAACATATTTTAGCATAATCAACATAAAGTATCTTTATGAGCAAGACTAAACTGCAAAGAAACAGCTCAGATACAGACCTGAGCACCGATTTTCTTAAGTTAACGTAGAGTTTTTCTGAACAGTACTTAAGGCCACTCTGCGCTGTCCTTAAAAAAATCAGTGTTGGCGAAAATCGGTTAAATGGCCAAAAATGGCCAAAAACGGCATGGAATCCAGTTTTCAACCAGAACGGCACCAAAAAATCTGCCGTAGAAAACATCTGCCGCTGACAGTCGTTGCCAGCGTACAAACTTTGAGGAAAGTACCAAATTTACGATTACGCCAAAAAGATCAGCGGACACAAAAAAAACTGCGCCCAATGGTGGTGAAAATAGAGCCCTTGGTGCCTTGTGGACAGCAGGCTTTCTTCAAGGAAGTAGCTCAAATACTTCACTGAATCTCTTTGATGACCACCTGACACACTAGTCTTCCTGGCTGCACTGATCTTTTACACTGGCATCCTCTTGATTCCACAGTGACATCCTCTTGATTAGAATCTACGTCCTGCTTCAGCCTTGTTTGCAGGTTGGCCTCATTCTCCTCCATGCTTAGGTCTCCTTATATAACAAAGCTATGGTGAATGCAGCAAATGACAACCCTTGGAGACAATGAGAAGACTATTCTGTAAGTTGCCTCAATCTATGAGGGCATCTGAAGTGCTACTTCAAGTTCCTGGTGGTAAACTCTATAATGATAGTGCTAGGTCCCTTGCTTTTTCTCGCATACATCAATGATCTAGACGTGAATATATGGGGTATGATTAAGAAATTTGCAGATAATACAAAAATAGGCTGTGTGGTTGATAATGAAGAAGAAAGCTATGGACTGCAGGAAGATATCAATCAACTGGTCAGGTGGGCAGAACAGTGGCAAATTGAATTTAATCCAGGGAAGTATGAGGTAATGCATTTGGGGAGGGCTAACAAGGAAAAGGAATACACATTAAATGGTAGAACATTGAGAAGTGTAGAGGTACAAAGGGGCCTGGGAGTGCATGTCCACAGATTCCTGAAGGTAGCAGGCCAGATGGATAAGGTGGTTAAGAAGGCATACGGAATGCTTGCCTTTATTAGCCGAGGCATAGAACATAAGAGTAGGTGGTAGAACTGTATAAAAAACTGGTTAGGCCAAAGCTGGAGTACTGCGTGCAGTTCTGGTCACAGCATTACAGGAAGGGCATGATTGTACTGGAGAGGGTACAGAGGGGATTTACAAGGATGTTGCCGAGAGTGGAGAATCTTAGCTATGAGGACAGATTGGATAGGCTGAATTTGTTTTCCTTGGAACAGAGGAGGCTGAGGGGAGACCTCATTGAGGTGTATAAAATTATGAGGGACCTAGATATGGTGGATAGAAAGGGCCTATTTCCCATAGCAAAGGGATCAAAAACCAGGGGGTATAAATTTAAAGTAATTGGTAGAAGGTTTAGAGGGGATTTGAGGGGAAATTTCTTCAAGCAGAGTGTTGTGGGGATCTGGAACTCACTGCCTGAAAGGGTGGTAGAGGCAGAAGCCTTCACCACATTTAACCTGCAGGATTACAGACCTAGAGCTGGAAAGTGGGATTAGGCTGGGAAGCCTCTTGTTGGTCGGCGCGGACACGCCGGGCCGCAATGGCCTCCTTCTATGCTGTAAACTTCTATAATTCTATGATCCTGGTAGCAGCATGGGTCTTGTATTTGTATTTTGTTTCTGTCATTGAGCGGAGTTGAGGAAGGCAGACTTGGTGTCTGACAAGCCATCCTACTAGAGTGTCTTCACCTTGAAATAAGTCTTGCATATAAGATGATGTAAAATGAAAACACTGCGGCTGCTACTGGGCAAGAGTGTGATACAGTTTTGGTGGTCACTGACGATTCGTATGTTGGCTAAATAAAAGGCCTTTGTACTGTTTATGGAGGCCATTGCATAGTGTTGCTGGTGATATGGGTGTATTTAATGTCCTCCTGCACTTTGGGAAATTTATACTGTAGTGAAATTGGGCATCCCTCTCATATGTCATATATACAATTACATGGAAATGATGACACGGAAATAGGCCGTTCAGCCCAACCAGTCGGATTTGGTGTTTATCCTCCACATGAGCAGTAATCCTATGTGATCGCTCTGTGTCATAGAATCATAGAAACATAGAAACATAACAAATAGGTGCAGGAATAGGCCCTTCGAGCCTGCACCGCCATTCACTGAGTTCATGGCTGAACATGTAACTTCAGTACCCCATTCCTGCTTTCTCGCCATACCCCTTGATCCCCCGGGTAGTAAGGACTTCATCTAACTCCCTTTTGAATATATTTAGTGAATTGGCCTCAACTACTTTCTGTGGTAGAGAATTCCACAGGTTCACCACTCTCTGGGTGAAGAAGTTTCTCCTCATCTCGGTCCTAAATGGCTTACCCCTTATCCTTAGACTGTGACCTCTGGTTCTGGACTTCCCCAACATTGGGAACATTCTTCCTGCATCTAACCTGTCTAGACCCGTCAGAATGTTAAACGTTTCTATGAGATCCCCTCTCATTCTTCTGAACTCCAGTGAATACAAGCCCAGTTGATCCAGTCTTTCTTGATAGGTCAGTCCCGCCATCCCGGGAATCAGTCTGGTGAACCTTCGCTGCACTCTCTCAATTGCAAGAATGTCCTTCCTCAAGTTAGGAGACCAAAACTGTACACAATACTCCAGGTGTGGCCTCATCAAGGCCCTGTACAACTGTAGTAACACCTCCCTGCCCCTGTACTCAAATCCCCTTGCTATGAAGACCAACATGCCATTTGCTTTCTTAACCGCCTGCTGTACCTGCATGCCATGACTGATGTACCATGACACCCAGGTCTCGTTGCACCTCCCCTTTTCCTAATCTGTCACCATTCAGATAATAGTTTTTACCACCAAAGTGGATAACCTCACATTTATCCACATTATACTTTATCTGCCATGCATTTGCCCACTCACCTAACCTATCAAAGTCACTCTGCAACCTCATAGCATCCTCCTCGCAGCTCACACTGCCACCCAACTTAGTGTCATCCGCAAATTTGGAGATACTACATTTAATCCTCTCATCTAAATCATTAATGTACAATGTAAATAGCTGGGGCCCCAGCACAGAACCTTGCGGTATCCCACTAGTCACTGCCTGCCATTCTGAAAAGTACCCATTTACTCCTACTCTTTGCTTCCTGTCTGCCAACCAGTTCTCAATCCACGTCAGCACACTACCCCCAATCCCATGTGCTTTAACTTTGCACAGTAATCTCTTGTGTGGGACCTTATCGAAAGCCTTCTGTAAGTCCAAATACACCACATCAACTGGTTCTCCCTTGTCCACTCTACTGGAAATATCCTCAAAAAATTCCAGAAGATTTGTCAAGCATGATTTCCCTTTCACAAATCCATGCTGACTTGGACCTATCATGTCACCTCTTTCCAAATGCGCTGCTATGTCATCCTTAATAATTGATTCCATCATTTTACCCACTACCGATGTCAGGCTGACCGGTCTATATTTCCCTGTTTTCTCTCTCCCTCCTTTTTTAAAAAGTGGGGTTACATTGGCTACCCTCCACTCCATAGGAACTGATCCAGAGTCTATGGAATGTTGGAAAATGACTGTCAATGCATCTGCTATTTCCAAGGCCACCTCCTTAAATACTCTGGGATGCAGACCATCAGGCCCTGGGGATTTATCGGCCTTCAATTCCATCAATTTCCCCAACACAATTTCCTGACTCATACCCCTTTATTCCCATTTTTGTCACCTCCCTACCTCCCCGCCCACCCCTCCCCCCCTGCCATCTAACCAATTCTTAAATGTTGACATGGGGGGGGAAATTTGTAACCCCCATAAATGAGCGGGTTGGGTTCGGGTGAGAGATTAAAGTGAATCCCGAACCCAACCTGCCTCCAAAATCAACCATTTCTGGTTTTAAGGGAAGCAGGACGGAGGACGGGCAAGCAACCCAGTCCCAGGGGGCAAGTTGGCATTTTAAATATTATAATGAGGCTAGAAGCCTTGGTTTTAACCTGCTGTGCATGTGTAACAGTTAAAACTCCAGAGCGTGTAGAGTAACCTGGACTTCTAGGTATCCCGTGCACTACTAACCCCCCCCTCCCCCCAGCTTCCAGTGCATCAGAGCATTAAAATCCCCACCCCTTTCCAGGGCTCTATTCTATCACTAAGTCTGGTATTACAATACACAGCCTCACAATCTTTTTGAAAAAAAAGGCTTCTTCTGCCCTCATTCCTAAATCACATTTAATCTTATATCTATGCCACCTTGTTCTAGACCCATTGTCACTGGAAACAGTGGCCAGAATTTTTACATTGTAGAGCGTGTGGATTCGCGAGTGGGTCGGCAGTTACAACCACTATAATTGACAGCTCATCGGCAACCTGTCTTCATCTCATTGACTTCCGCATTTAACTCGGTGCATTTCCCAGCGCGCCATGGACCCGCTCGGGAGAGGCAGGTGACCTCATTGAAATAGTTAACAGCTTGTTGAGAGTCACTTAAGAGGCTTTTTAACATGAGGTTTCAGCTTTTACTGCTTGATCATGGAATTCATGGATTTCCTGAAGCTAACCTGTAAAGGCAAGGTAAAAGCTCAGTGGCCATTGTGCGAGTTCATTAAGTGACTACTGGAAAATTCACATAAATACACGCACTTACATGTGCTTCCTTGACTAAGGGAAAAGCTCTTACTGACACCATTTAAGTGCAGAGGTTTTGCTTTCAGGAGTTTGCAGGTGATTTTTGCAAGTCACTTTCACTACATTGGAGGATTGTGCCTCTGATCCCCACTTTACCTGGTATTTATCAGATCAGCATGGGTGCCGCTTCTGCTGTTTTACATTGGACCTCAGATTCGGACCAAGATAGGCTCCAGCAGGAAGAACATCAGCAACACCACCTGCAGTATTTTCCTCACCGACCTGATACTCCACAGAAGAGAGGGGATCAGCATAGGGGTGCACCTCGCTGGAGGCGATACCCCCAACACAGAGTATACAGGTAAAGGATGAGCTTCCTGGAAATGAGTAAACACCAGTGCCTCAGGAGGCTCAGGCAATCATATCCGGTCGTGTCAGACATTTGTGGGAGAAGACCTGCTGCCACGAGGACCTGATGGACACGCCTTACTAATGGCTGTCAAAGTCACCACCACCCTCAAATTGTTCGCCTCAGGCTCCTTCCAAGGATCTGCAGCAGACATTTGCAGGATCTCGCAGTTGGTCGCACACAAATGCACCACCCAAGGCCACTTTCCAGGTAGCAGGCAAAAATGGACAAGACCGGAAAGTGGTGCAAAGAAATAAATTTATATGCGTCATAAATAGAACTGAAACTTAACACTAACATTTTGGCAAACTCCCTTGTGCATACCCTTGTGCGTCTACAATTGTGTCATTTTCTTTTCATAAAATCCAGTATGCCACTGCCCCTGATTTTAACATCCCCCTTTGGTGGAAACTGGGCAGGGGGTTGTAACGAGATAATGTATAGCGCCCTCTAGCTAGGAGGTATCGATATAATGTATAGCACCCTCTAGCTCGGAGGTATAAAGAGCTGTATTGAGAGACAGGGTCTGTGAAGGAACACCATCTTAAAGCTCCACATGGCTGACTGAGATCTCCCAAATAAATAGAGTTAAGTTGAACTCAGAGTGTTCAAGAGACTATAAAATACATGGTGTCAGAAGCAGAGACTTCCAATCTTTCATCATATACATCTACGACCGAAATATTGGAACTGTAAGACTTTTTCAAGCCGATCGAAATCGACGTTAAGCAGTACAGTGCAGAGCGTGTTTCCTACACAGCTAGCATCATCATATGATTTCGGCAATTTGAATTGATGATTTCATCAGGGACCGCATCATCTGCAGAATATCTGATAACACTCTGCGTAAGAGGCTGTTGCAAGAATCAAGCCTAAAACTCAATAAATGTGTGATGCTCTGTAACGCAACAGTTGCGCAAATGAAATCTATGAAGCTCACTAAAACAGACTCTGAAGATGTCAAAGCTGTCAGACAGAAACCCCGACCCACAAAGAAAGAATTCACAAAGAGTTCACGAACAAATGCAGGTATTGTGGAAAAAGACACGAGCTGTCAAAAACTAAATGCCCAGCATATGGGAAGACCTGCACAAGTTGTGGCAAACTAAATCACTTTTCTCAAACTTATAGGCAGAATGGATCGAGGCAGAAGTCTACACATAACCCTAAATATAAGGGCAAGCCAAAAGTTCATGCACTACATGAAGAGAGTTATGTTTCTGATTTTGAAGTTATGACTGTAAAGATGCTTGGTAAAGTTGATCGCACAATCAAAGACAAAGCTGACAGAAAGTATCCTAACAAGATTATGGCTACCTTCTCCATTAAAGGTCAAATGGTAAAAATGCAAATAGATTGTCTGGCCACATGCAATGTGCTACCTCTTAGATACTTACCAAAAGGCTTAAAGATAAAAGAATCTAAGACAATACAATCACTATATGACAACCATGCAGCCATTCCAGTGGTAGGGACTTGTAATGTGCCACTGGAAAATACAAAGAACAAGCAAAAGTACATTGTGCCCTTTGTGATCATTAAGGATCAAAGTGCACTGATTGGCTCACGCACTGCTCAACAACTACAACTGATAAAAGTGCAGCATCAGAATATCGTGATGGTAAATGAACCACGCGAATCACAAACTACGAACAAGGCAAACATCTCGCTCGTGTCGAAAACTGATGTCAACAATGCGTATCCGGATGAGTTTAAGGGACGTGGACACATGCCAGGGACAGTTCACCTTAAACTTAATGAATCAGCTACACCAACTGAAGGCCTTGGTAGTTCTGCTCAGTCGCCGCACAAAGACAAACATCCCAATCGCATATGAGCTATTCAAACCAAGAATCATACACAACGTCATTGTCAACAAAGAAAGGAACCATGCCAAACAAGCACACTACAACAGAGTTGCTACAGTACTTCCTACACTGCAGGAAGGAGAAACAGTGAGACTGAAATAAACGCGAGAAAGCAAAGAGTGGCAAAACCTCAGGTTCAGAAACAAGTCGGCATTCGTTCAATTCAGTTCATTACAGAAGACGGCCGTGAATATCACAGAAATAGGAAACATCTGAGAAAGAGTGCTGAGACATTCATCGAAACTCCAGAGATCTCAGTGACACCACAGATGATCTGTTGCCAACTAACACGCATGAAAATAGGGATATGTTGCCTGATATTTCCCCTCAGAGCATTGATAAAGAGACTAAAGCGATCAGTGCAGAGAACACCACTGAAACAACCAGCTTGAAGTGAAGCAACAGAATCCGCACAACACCAAAATACCTGGAGCATTCTGAACAGAAATAAGAAATTATGGACACTGGATACTTGGATAGAGAATTAATAAGACAAGAGTTTTGTTGTTGTTTGTTAAACTTATAGTGGTTTAATATATGTATTCATAAGAATGTAACTACCTGTTTATATTGAAGCAAACTTTAATTCATTTTTGTTTCTTATAAAAGGAAAGATGTAATGAGATAATGTTAGCACCCTCTAGCTAGGAGGTATCGATATAATGTATTGCACCCTTTAGCTACGGGGTATAGAGAGAGAGGGTCTGTGAAGGAACACCATCTTAATGTTCCACATGGCTGACTGAGATTTCCCAAATAAACAGTGTTAAGTTGAACTAAAAGTGTTCAAGAGTCTATAAAATACAGGAAGCAGTTAAAATAAGGGGAGAAATCCCCCCTGCTGCCTTCCCACTGAATCCCAATACCCACCTCCCCACCCCCCACCGTGCTTGGCCCAGCAATTTCCTGTTCCTGCAGCCTCCTCAGCGTTCCCTGCACGTCTGGAAGCCAGCCTGTCAATCAGGCTGACCTCTGGGCAGGGAATCCATACCTTCCATCGCAAGCACGCTGTGGAGTGAACGTGCCCGGAAGCCCAAACTTCCGGGTTTCCCTGGTGTCCCCGCACCTGAGAAAATCAAGCCGAATGTGTCTGTTTTGGTTCCCTCACATGGAGGGAGATAGAGACGTCCCGGAAAAGGTTCAGAGAAGAGACACGAGATTGATGACTAGATTTAAATGCCCTCAACTATCAAAGCTAAGAGATCTGGTGCTTTTTATTTTAGAAAAGCATTTAGGGCTTGAAATTCAGTTGGTTAGCGCCCCATTAGCAACCCGGATGTGAACTTCAGTTGCTTTGCCTCATTTACCGAATGTCGCTAAACACGCCACAGAAAGCAAGCGTTCATACCTCCGATTAGCGATACTGCTCCGCTATTTAAAGGGATGAGCAACTGGCTGATTGCGAGGTCAGAGTGATTTCCAACTAGTGTACATGCACAATTTTTAGCTCTTTCTTTGCTGCGGATGTTGAATTACTTTCCTTAGCATTTACCAATCCATTTGCACCTCATCCCTTTTCCCATTGATGGGGGCTGCACTGGCACTGCACCTTGCCATGCGGCAACTACTTTGTAGGCAGCGGCTGCAGCGACAAATGATAAGAAATGTGGGCAGAGGCATGAGGGCCCATAGAGACCCCAACAGGAAGCCTTGCCCCCACCCCCCCAGGGTTTTCCCGGAGCAGTTCTACATGAATTTGTCAGAGGAGCAGTGCCTAAGAAGATTGCGCTTCAGCAAGGTGATAGTAGAGCTGAGCTGCTATGCTACCAGCTCCTTCCAGGCACCAGCAGGGGATATCTCCAACATCTCCCACTTTGCTGCTTCCGGGAGGTCACACTCCTGGAGGCTATGTATTGCAGGAGATAGGAGTACATCACCTTCAGCATGATGAGGGACAGGGGGAGAAGGAGCAGCAGCCACGGAGGAGGGATAGTAGTAATGTGGGTGCTACAAGGGCTGTGCGTGAGCGGCTCATTAGGCACCGCTTCCAATAACTCATTGCTGAGATGGCGATTGGAAATAATCAAGACCTGACTATTTGCAGGTTGCAGACCCTAGCACCCTTCAAAGGTGTCATGTATGTATGCTTGGGGTTACTAGCCACCAAGTTGGCGGTCATTGGGCTGTACACACATGTGTGCAGGCCAGGTATATAAAGCAAGCCACCACGTAATGTGAGCACTTTGTTCCCGAATAAAGTTGAGCCAGGTTTGTACCTGAGTGAGTTTACAGTATTCAGTCTATCGATTTATTACATTTGGCGATGAGGTAAGTCAAGAACCTTCGCATGCAAAATGAGCACCATTGGAATTCTGGAGAGATTCATGGAGGGAGAAGACTGTTCGGATTTTATCGATCGCCTGGACCAGTACTTCGTGGCCAACAAAATGGGAGAAGCTACTGACGCAGTTAGGCGCACGACGGTTTTCCTCACTGTTTGCAGCCTCTAAATCTATGACCTCATAAATAATTTCTTCTCATCTGCATGTCCAATGGACAAGGACTATGAGGAATTGTGGGCTCTGGTACGTGACCATCTCAAACCAAAAGAAGACATCATCATCTCATGCTATCGATTCTACACGCATCTTTGTTCTGAGGGCCAGGATGTGTCGGAATTCATCGCTGACCTAAGAAGTCTTGCGGGGCCATGTAAGTTCGAAGACGCATTGGAAGACATGCAGCGAGATTTCTCCGTAAGGAATCAACTACGAGGTGATCCTCCGGAAGATATTGGCTGTGCAGATGCTGGATTTGAGCAAGGCCATCGCGATTGCCCAGGCATGCATGACGATGGATGATAATTTAAGGCAGATATCATCGAAGAGTCAGAGCTCCATGACAAGTACTCTAAAGAAGATTGTGTTGTCGTATGGCAGAGCTGCTTATGGCAGGGCCTACTCGACTGCCTATGCGAAACCTGTAGCTGCTCAAAGTCCGCCAATGGGTCCGAATCCGATTTCACCCTGTTGGCGTTGTGGGGGCAATCATCGGCATCATCAGTGTCATTTTAAACAGTACATCTGTAAAGACTGTTCGAAAGTGGGGCACCTTCAGCGAATATGTCCACAACTGAGCAAGCGTGCTGCGACTCACCACGTGGATGATGATGACCAGTCCAGCGCAGACCTGGATATGCAACCCGATAAACCCGAGGAGTAAGTGTATGGATTGTATTCGTTCCTGACAAAGAACCAACCAATAATGATTAATGTGAAACTAAATGGCTTGCCAATATCAATGGAATTGGATACGGGTGCCATTCAGTCGATAATGAACCAAAGGACATTTGACAAGCTGTGGCACACTAAGGCTGTGAAGCCTAAGCTGAGTCCAGTCAATGCCAAGTTATGTACTTACACCAAAGAACTCATACCGGTGATTGGCAGTGCAGTAGTCAAGGTGAGCTAGTTAGAGTGGGTGAGAGCTCAGATGAACAGAACCCCAAGAAAGGATGTAAAAGGCAGGAGGCAACAGAGCAGAGTAGCACTGGGGTAAGTGTAAACCACAAGGTGATAGGAAGGGACAATATGTATGAATATAAAGGGGCTGCAGGAGGGGTCAAAACTAAAAATCATGGTTTAAAAACAAGTATTAAAACACTTTACCTAAACGCACGCAGCATTCGAAACAAAGTAAATGAGTTGACGGCACAAATCATTACAAATGGGTATGATTTGATGGCCATTACAGAAACGTGGTTGCAGGGTGGCCAAGACTGAGAATTAAACATACAGGGGTATCTGACAATTCGGAAAGATAGACAAGAAGGGAAAGGAGGTGGGGTAGCTCTGTTAATAAAGGATGATATCAGGGCAGTTGTGAGAGACGATATTGGCTCTAATGAACAAAATGTTGAATCATTGTGGGTGGAGATTAGAGATAGTAAGGGGAAAAAGTCACTGGTGGGCGTGGTTTATAGGCCCCCAAATAATAACTTCACGGTGGGGCGGACAATAATCAAGGGAATAATGGAGGCATGTGAAAAAGGAACGGCAGTAATCATGGGGGATTTTAACCTACATCTCGATTGGTCAAATCAAATCGCATGGGGTAGCCTTGAGGAGGAATTCATAGAATGCATACGGGATTGTTTCTTAGAACAGTATGTTACAGAACCTACAAGGGAGCAAGCTATCTTAGATCTGGTGCTGTGTAATGAGACAGGAATAATAAACGATCTCCTAGTATAAGATCCTCTCGTAATGAGTGATCACAGTATGGTTAAATTTGTAATACAGATTGAGGGTGAGGAAGTAGTGTCTCAAACGAGCGTACTATGCTTAAACAAAGGGGACTACAGTGGGATGAGGGCAGAGTTGGCTAAAGTAGACTGGGAACACAGACTAAACGGTGGCACAATTGAGGAAGAGTGGAGGACTTTTAAGGAGCTCTTTCATAGTGCTCAACAAAAATATATTCCAGTGAAAAAGAAGGGCGGTAAGAGAAGGGATAACCAGCCGTGGATAACCAAGGAAATAAAGGAGAGTATCAAATTAAAAACCATTGCGTATAAGGTGGCCAAGGTTAGTGGGAAACTAGAAGATTGGGAACATTTTAAACGACAGCAAAGAATGACGAAGAAAGCAATAAAGAAAGGAAAGATAGATTACGAAAGTAAACTTGCGCAAAACATAAAAACAGATAGTAAAAGCTTTTACCGATATATAAAATGGAAAAGAGTGACTAAAGTAAATGTTGGTCCCTTAGAAGATGAGAAGGGGGATTTAATAATGGGAAATGTGGAAATGGCTGAGACCTTAAACAATTATTTTGCTTCGGTCTTCACAGTGGAAGACACAAAAACCATGCCAAAAATTGCTGGTCACGGGAATGTGGGAAGGGAGGACCTTGAGACAATCACTATCACTAGGCGGGTAGTGCTGGACAGGCTAATGGATCTCAAGGTAGACAAGTTCCCTGGTCCTGATGAAATGCATCCCAGGGTATTAAAAGAGATGGCGGAAGTTATAGCAGATGCATTTGTTATAATCTATCAAAATTCTCTGGACTTTGGGGAGGTACCATCGGCTAATGTAACACCTCTGATTAAAAAAAGGGGCAGACAAAAGGCAGCTAACTATAGGCCGGTTAGTTTAACATCTGTAGTGGGGAAAATGCTTGAAGCTATCATTAAGGAAGAAATAGCGGGACATCTAGATAGGATTAGTGCAATCAAGCAGATGCAACATGGATTCATGAAGGGGAAATCATGTTTAACTAATTTACTGGAATTCTTTGAGGATATAACGAACATGGTGGATAGAGGTGTACCGATGGATGTGGTGTATTTAGATTTCCAAAAGGCATTCGATAAGGTGCCACACAAAAGGTTACTGCAGAAGATAAAGGTACGCGGAGTCAGAGGAAATGTGTTTGCATGGATCGAGAATTGGCTGGCTAACAGAAAGCAGAGAGTCAGGATAAATGGGTCCTTTTCGGGTTGGAAATCGGTGGTTAGTGGTGTGCCACAGGGATCGGTGCTGGGACCACAACTGTTTACAATATACATAGATGACCTGGAAGAGGGGACGGAGTGTAGTGTAACAAAATTTGCAGATGACACAAAGATTAATGGAAAAGCGGGTTGTATAGAGGTCACAGAGAGGCTGCAAAGAGATTTAGATAGGTGAAGCGAATGGGCTAAGGTTTGGCAGATGGAATACAATGTCGGAAAATGTGAGGTCATCCACCTTGGAAAAAAAAGCAGTAAAAGGGAATATTATTTGAATGGGGAGAAATTACAACATGCTGCGGTGCAGACGGACCTGGGGGTCCTTGTGCTTGAAACTCTTTTAGAATCCCAAAAAATTAGTTTGCAGGTGCAGCAGGTAATCAGGAAGGCGAATGGAATGTTGGCCTTCATTGCGAGAGGGATGGAGTACAAAAGCAGGAAGGTCCTGCTGCAACTGTATAGGGTATTGGTGAGGCCGCACCTGGAGTACTGCGTGCAGTTTTGGTCACCTTACTTAAGGAAGGATATAATGGCTTTGGAGGGGGTACGGAGACGATTCACTAGGCTGATTCCGGAGATGAGGGGGTTACCTTATGATGATAGATTGAGTAGACTGGGTCTTTACTCGTTGGAGTTCAGAAGGATGAGGGGTGATCTTATAGAAACATTTAAAATAATGAAAGGGATAGACAAGATAGAGGCAGAGAGATTGTTTCCACTGGTCGGGGAGATTAGAACTAGGGGGCACAGCCTCAAAATACGGGGGAGCCAATTTAAAACCGAGTTGAGAAGGAATTTCTTCTCCCAGAGGGTTGTGAATCTGTGGAATTCTCTGCCCAAGGAAGCAGTTGAGGCTAGCTCATTGAATGTATTCAAATCACAGATAGATAGATTTTTAACCAATAAAGGAATTAAGGGTTATGAGGAGCGGGCGGGTAAGTGGAGCTGAGTCCACGGCCAGATCAGCCATGATCTTGTTGAGTGGCGGAGCAGGCTCGAGGGGCTAGATGGCCTACTCCTGTTCCTAATTCTTATGTTCTTATGTATGATGGTGTGGTTCATGATCGACCATTATAGATCGTTCCAGGAAATGGTCCAACGCTGTTCGACAGGAATTAGCTCAAAAAAATCAAATGAATTGGAACGATATCAAAGTGTTGTCATCAGTGGATAACACTTCGTGTGCTCAAGTACTGAGCAAGTTTCCCTCGCTGTTTGAACTGGGCATCGGCAATTTCACGGGAGCGAAGGTGCAGATTCACCTGGACTCGGGTGCAAAACCCGTCCATCACAAAGCTTGGACTGTTCCGTATATGATGAGGGAGAAGGTCGAAATTGAGCTGGACAGACTCCAATGTGAAGGGGTCATACCACCGGTCGAATTTAACGAATGGGACAGTCCCCTTGTTCCTATGTTGAAGAGTGATGGCACTGTCAGGATTTGTGGGGACTACAAGGTTACAATCAACTAATTTTTGAAACAGGATCAGTACCCATTACCGAAGGCTGATGACCTGTTTGCACTGCTAGCCAATGGGATGTCATTCACTAAACTGGATCTGGTATCAGCCTATATGACACAGGAGCTCGTCGACACATCGAAGAAACTTACGTGCATCAACACTCATAAAGGACTGTTTATCTACAACAGGTGTCATTTTGGAATTCGTTCGGCTGCAGCCATATTTCAGAGGAACATGGAGAGTCGACTGAAGTTCGTCCCTAGAACCGTTGTGTTTCAAGATGACATTCTGGTCACAGGTCGTGACACTGCTGAATACCTGAACAACCTTGAAGAGGGTCTACATCGTCTGGACAAAGTGGGACTCAGGCTGAAACGTTCGAAGTGCATCTTCATGGCACCGGAAGTCGAATTTCTGGGAGGAAGATTGCTGCTGATGGCATCAGGCCTACGGACTCGAAAACCAAGGCCAACAAAAATGGCCTCAGAATGTGACGGAGCTGCGTTCATTCCTTGGTCTACTCAACTACTTCGGTAATTTCTTACCTAGATTGAGCACTTTATTAGAGCCACTGCACATGCTGCTCAAAAAAGGCGACAACTGGGTTTGGGCTGTGTCTCAAGATAGAGCTTTCGAGAAAGCTACAAATCTGCTTTGCTCTAACAAGTTGCTGGTACATTATGATCTGTGTAAGCGTCTAGTATTGGCCTGTGAAGCTTCATCATATGGGGTTGTCTGCGTGCTCCAACAAGCTAATGAGTCGGGTAAACTACAACCTGTTACGTATGCTTCTAAAAGTTTGTCAAAGAGCCTACAGATTGGTAGAAAAAGAAGCTTTAGTCTGCGTGTATGAGGTTAAAAATATGCATCAGTACCTGTTTGGTCTTCATTTTGAACTCGAAACAGATCACGAGCCACTCATTTCATTGTTTTCAGAAAACAAAGGTATCAATACCAATGCATCTTCCCACATCAAGAGGTGGGCGCTGACATTATCTGCCTATGATTATTTCATTCGCCAGAGACCGGGCACCGAGAATTGTGCCGATGCACTGAGCCGTCTGCCTTTGCCCACACCGGAGAAGGAAACGCCACAACCTGCAGATCTACTGTTAGTTATGGATGCTTTTGAGAGTGAAGGAGCCCCTGTCACTGCCCAACAATTAGGACCTGGACCAGACAGGACACGATTTTATTGGTTGTAAAACGTTGTGTCCTTAGTGGTGATTGGTCTGCTATATTTATGGAAATGTGTGATAAGACCAAATCTTACAATCGTCGCAAAGATGAACTATCCATTCAGTCAGAGTGTTTACTGTGGGGTAATTGTGTTGTTATGCCTAAGAAAGGCAGAGAGAAATTTGTACGTGGTCTACACAGCACTTATCACGATATTGTCATGATGAAAGCCATCGCCAAGTCTCATGTATATTGGCCTGGAATTGATTCTTATCTGGAATCATGTGTGCATCAGTGCAACACTTGCATGCAGCTCAGCAAAGTACCAGCGGAATTTCCGCTGAGTCTGTGGTCGTGGTCATCCAAACCATGGTCAAGGATCCACATCGATTTTGCGGGTCCTTTCCTGGGTAAGACGTTTTTTGCTGTGGTGGATACACATTCCAAGTGGATAGAGTGTATAATCATGTCATCCAGTACATCCACAGCTACCATTGCGAGCCTTTGTGTCATGTTTGCTACTCATGATCTGCCTGACATCGTTGTGAGCGACAACGGATCTTGCTTCACAAGTCTGGTGTTTCAAGAGTTCATGAAACTCACTGGTATTAAAATGTGAGGTCAGCACCATTCAAACCTGCTTCTAATCGTCAAGCAAAACGTGCTGTCCAAACAATCAAGCAGAGTATGAAACGTGTAGCTCAGGGTTCACTGTGGACTCACTTGTCATGCATATTGCTTAGTTACAGAACAAGACCCCACACGCTTACCGGGGTCTCCCCTGCTGAAGTATTGATGAAGAGAAGTCTCAAGACCAAGCTCTCTCTCGTCCATCCTGACTTGAACAATCATGCTGGAAACAGACGTCAAAATCAGCAGTGGTATCATGATCGTGCTGCTGTGTCATGCGACATCTCTGTTAACGATCCTGTGTATGTGCTAAATTATGGTCAAGGTCCCAAGTGGGTCGCTGGTACTATTACGGCCAAGGAAGGTAACAGAGTGTTTATTGTCATGCTCAAACATACAGGAAACATGTTGATCGGACAAAGCTGTGGCACATAGAGGAACTGGAACAAGTTGAGGAAGATACGATCAGTGACCAACCAACCTATATTCATTCATCACAGGGTTTCGCCGTCATCAATGAATCTGGACTTTCAATCTCTGACATGGTCATTGCCATTCGCATCAGATCGGCCACCCAGCCTTCAGTCATAACTGACTCAGAACGCTCACCCAGTACTGGAATTGAACTGAGACGATCAATTTGTGAGTGGAAAACCCCGGACAGTCTTAATTTGTAAAAAGTTTGATACTAAGATCTTGAAGGGGGATGTTGTCATGTATGTATGCCTGGGGTCACTAGCCACCAGGGGGCGCCACTGTCAGAGGTCATTGGGCTGTACGCATGTGTGTGCGGGCCAGGTATATAAAGCTAGCCACCATGTAATGTGGGCACTTTGGGCCCGAATAAAGCTGAGCCAGGTTTGCACCTGAGTGAGTTTACAGTATTCAGTCTATCGAGTTATTACATACATAACAAAAGGTTCAATGAGAAAGATGACCAAAACAGACGTCAAATTATAAATTGAATGCAACAAACTTTGAAACATGAGAACCTGCAAACAACACCAGCTATATATGTACAAACAACCCTCCTCTTTGAAAGATCAGAAGCCACAAAGAAAGACTGGCTGAGTGGATCATTTTTAACTTTTATCCTCCCCTTCGCTTCTCCCCCCTCCCAACCCTATTACTCCTCCTTAATTCGGCTCCAATGGCTGCAGCAAGGCTGGTGGAACCAGAGTCTGCAAATGGCCTAGCAGGAAGCCCTTGACCAGCTCTGGGCCTGGAAGGCACGGCTGCATACTGCACTATCTCAGGATGGGCGGCAGCAGTCTTGGATAGCTGGGATGCAGACAGCGGCAGGTGCAATGGTGAAGCGGCAGTGGTGGGAGCTGGAATGCTGTCACCCTGAGAGAGGACAGCACCTTCCATTTTGACCCACAAAATGCCATTCCCCCTGGGCATAGCCTCAGCTTCCGGAGCAATCTGCTGGAGCACAGATCGCTGGCCTGCTTCGACACTATCAGATCCTTGTTGAACTGGTGGGAACCCAGAGATGATGGCAGCAGTCAGCGCTTGCGTGGCATCAATCTGAATCTTCATGGGAGCAGACTGAGTCTGCATCACAGTAGGGTGAGTTTGGATGCCACCAAGCACTGAGTCCATTACAGCACTAAGCCATTGTGTTGCTTCAGCCTGTGCTGCAATAACTGCTGCCATGTCATCCATGACACGCGCATGAGGTCTGGGTCCACACGGTCTCTCTCTTTTGCAAACTGCCAAGGATGGGCTCGAATGTGTGCTGTGAGACAAGTGCAATGCTGGAGGCGGACTCCTCCAAACTCATAGCAAGTGCACCCATACTCTCTGGCACCCTTGCCATTGCACCCATAAGCTCGCTGTGCATTGCCAGTGACCGTCTGGCCACAGCCTCAACATCGAGGTTCTCATCTGAGTCGCGCTGAGCAGAACTCAGTGTGAAATCATCCTCCGGGCAGCTGACCCTCGAGCTTCCCTTTCCCTGTGTGTTGCAGCATGCCGCTGGGTCCCGGAGCCTCACCCACATCAGACCCCTGGAACATCACCTCCTCTATCGACATGTCCCCACTCTCTGAGCCAGCTGACTGGTCTGACACTGCCAGAGCTACTGTGTTCTCCCCTTCCTCCTCCTCTCTCACGTCACTGGCACTCGAAGGCTGAGCTCCTGGGCTGCTGGCTCGTTATCTGAAAGCATAAAGGCAGAAAAGTGTGGTTACGTGCAGGGGAGTGGGTAGGAAGGCAGCAAGGAATCGAGACCACATAGTTGCATGTAAAGTGGGAAAGGCTTGTGGTGTGAGAGGGAAGTGGTCTGATAAAAGAGGGCTAGGTGATGAAAATACTGTCATTGTCCCCAGGGGTGTCAGCCTTTCCGACAATAACCATGCCTTGACTCGTACCCCTATGATTGCAACTACTCGCTCCTCGAGGTCGCTTAAGGCCTGCAGGTCTGCCTCAACTCTTCCCATGCATAGCTGCTCCCTCCTATTGTGAGCAAGCTTTACCTGCAAGAAAAAAAGTGTGTAAGTGAATGTGCAGCTATGTGTTTGCCAGATGTGCCTACCATAGTTGAATAGGTGTTAATGTATAGAAGGCGTGAGATGTGGATGTGATTTTCATTAGGTGGGCACAGTTGGTGTGTGAGTGCTGGGTTGTGATACAGTCAGGTTGACATGGTGCCAGAGGTCTTTGAAGAATCATCATCATCATAGGCAGACCCTCGAAATCGCTTCCACTCTAAAAGTGAGTTCTCAGGTGACTGTATAGTCCAATACGATTGCATTAAACTCGTGCAACCTCCGTTAAATACTAAAATGCTGTTATGAAATTTGGCGCTCTGAATTTTATGAGTTTAAGTGAGGCTTCTCCCACTGAGCCTTGCCTATGAAAACAAGCATATCGGAGTCCCAACAGCTTGCCTACTGAAGCAAGAATCTTAAAGAGAGAAGGTATGTGTAATGTATGCACCTGTAAGTATGCTCACAGGTTTGTAGAGCTGTTGCATTGTGAATGGTTTAGCCAGTCACGTGATGTTCACAAGATTCAATAAAACCCCAGTCAGTTGGGTCTAAGTCATCCACGATGAGGCATGCGGTTGTGAGCCTAGTGGTTGAACTGGTAATGTGTAATGTGATTTTTAAACCTTTCTAATAAACTAACTAGTTCTTAATAACAATGTGTTGCTATGAATGCTTAACCAAAGAACCCATGAAGCAAGTACATTACAGTATGTTTTTGAAGGAATTTTTTGGCAGCTTTTTTTTTACATTTGATGTTCCTATTGCTGAATTCTCCTCAATGTAATAATTGGTTTTGCTGGATGGTGCTCTGTTTTTTATTTTATTTTGCTCCTACCAAAATCAAGACCATAAGAACATGCTTCTGGTTATAATTAAAGTTCAATGGCCTGAATACTGATGTGTTTGGGCCCGTGTTGCTGCCTGGAGCTTTAGGTTTGGGTGTCATTGAACATTCTTGCAGGTTTTTAGAAATCTATATCAGAGTCGGGTGTATAGAACCTGATCAGAAGGAACCAACTCTTGTGAAAGCTTTGATGGTGATAAGGTCTTTGTGCGGATCTGAATTAAAAAAAAATACAACATATACCTTTCATGCCTTGCCTAATGTTGGTTAAGGTTTGCCTCAGCATTTTTTCTGCAGAAATATTGATAACCAAATAGTGAACATTCCACCAACATCTGAATTTAACTTGGTAAAATCAAACACATGAGTATGTTGAGGTGCCTTAACCAGACCATTGTTTAGACATCACTATTGTCTGATGTGTGCATTATAATTTAGCAATCCAGATTACTTTTTCTACATGGGACATGCTCGTCTCATAATCTAGGGCTAGTGGAAATTGCCCATGTTATTGTAACTTAGGTGGCTATTGGAAGACAAAGTTTGCCCAGTATGATTGTTTATCAATTTAGTATTATGGTATAGGTTTTGTGCATCTGCTGTCACACTGAGTCTAGAAGATTAGACTTATTTTCTGAAGGCAGTATTATTAGAGCAGGTAGAGAGGGCTACTTCAATTAGGAGATATGAAAAAAGTGTTAAACATACCTACTTCCATATAGGTATCCTGGAGTACCATTGGAGATTTCTGCTTTTTTGAAGAGTGGTAGACAAATATTACCACTTTAGGATACTGTTTTTCTGCTCAGTTTTATTTGCCAAAACTATATTTCACACACTTGTGTGAGCACTCTTATAAAAGGGAACCAATTGGACAGTTCTTCAGATGATCAGATTTTCACCAAGCTGGGTCTCTTAGTAAACCTAGATAATTGCCCATTGGAAACTTCAGAGGAGCTAATTTCTAGACAGTGCAGAAGAAAATGTTGGCACAAAAGTCATTTTTGGACATCAAGATGTAGATGATAAACGTTAAAAACAGCATATCTATAGTAGGACTGTAAGGAGATAGTATTCAGTAATTTTGTGGCCAGAATTACTAAATATCAAGCTGCTATAAACTGCTTTTGCGTAATTGTGGCTTATGTATTCCAGAATTAATTCTGCTTGTGATCCCCAAGTGTAGTAATTCAAAGAAAATTATTTCTTTATGTTCATGATATTTCATGAGTGTTCTGCAGCATTGCTCTTAAAATATAGTTGTAAGTACTTCGAAGTTTCAATGCTCCATGCTCATGCACCTTTAAAAACTACTTTAGGATTCATCATCAAAAGAAGACCAAATGTTATCCAATGGTGCCAACAGTACCCAAAAACTTGAAGACTCCTGAGTTTTCATGGAAAACCTTTATCTACAATGAGAACAGGTCACCTAATTCAGGTACTTAGTTGAGAATAAAGTATGTATCTTGCGGAATGAATATTTATAAAATAAATTATATAGTTAGAAAGAGAATTTTAAATTAAAATCTTTGTAATACAATTTGTGTGTTTCCTTTAAAAGCTGAACTTTATCTGGATGCTACCTGCATCTGTATTGTTAGTTCTCTTGTGTCATTTACTTCAATCTATTTCCATCGCTTATAAGTACAACTATCCATTGTGTTTTTTGGGGGAGGGTGTACTAAAAAGCTGTTATCTAGGTGCTGGGTCTGCGAATATGCACCTATAAAAAGAAGAAAACAAAGAATGACTTGTATCTATATTGGGGGAACAATCTGCTTCCTATGCGCCTCCCGTTAGCGCCTCCGGGGGAACGATAACGGGGAGCTACTGGCTCTGCGACAGGGCGCGGTGAGAGTACTAACGCACGCGAACTTCCCTTGCAGGTTAGTCCTAACACTACGATCCCCTGTGCCCCAGAGAGCGTGATGTCATCTAGTGCACAGCGCCCCAGTACCATCCCGGATGCGAACTTCACTTCCGCCTCCTTCAGCATCGCCAGGAATCAACACTGGCAGCTGCAGGAGGCATTGTGATGTAGGCCGGCAGCTTGGGGAGTGCTAGTTAAAGGGATTGCCGGTGAGGTAGGGGAAAACATTTTATTCTGTTCGAGTACTTGGGGCTGATCGTCGTGGATCGCAGGTGCCGTCGGCGAGCAGAGGATGTGATTTTGTGCAGAGCTTGCAGTAATAGCCCTTCCCGTTAAGGGAGGGAAGGAGCCTCTGATCCCAGCAGCGATCCACTGAACATTGTGCAGCGCTCTGCCGCTACTGCCCATGTTGCCTGGTTTAGCGCTCCAAGGGGTGCTGGTGCTTGATTTAGCACTCCACTTCCTGAAATGCTAAACTGTAAGTTCACGTCAGCTTCACTTGCATAGCGCCCAGCGCTACTTTTTCGCCCCCTCAAACGTTATCGCCTCAAATGGGGCGCTACGCAATTTCTAGCCCATATCGCCTTTCATGACCTTAGGACATTCCAAAGCACTTTACAGCCAATGAAGTACAATAACTACCTATAAGTACCTATAACCAATACAAGCTAAATGCATTGCTTTCTCACCATAATATACCGGATGTTTAATATTATACTGTTTCTACCTTTATTTCCATGATTATTTTCCATGACTATTATGTGCACGTATTTGGTTCTGAGATCATGAAGTTTATATTACAGAAGCCTTTTATTTCAGAAAGGATAATGCTTAATATTAGATCATCAATTGGACATTTTTACAAGACTCAGGGCATAACAGAAACAAGAACATCTCCTTCCAAAAGAAAACTTGAGAAACAGGACCTTGACATCTTTCTCTTCAGAACAAATCAGTGGTAGTTTCCTGTTGGAATGTATCACAAACAGTTCTATTTCAGTAAAACCCATTAGTTTAAAAAAATGCCTGATTTCTGACTGGAGGCTCCATTCCGAAGGATTATAAAGATTCATCTCAATCATCATCATAGGCAGTCTCTCGGAATCAAGGAAGACTTGCTTCCACTCTTAACATGAGTTATTAGGTGGCTGTACAGTCCAATATGAGAACCACAGTCTCTGTCACAGGTGGGACAGTCGTTGAGGAAAAGGGTGGGTGGGACTGGTTTGCAGCACGCTCTTTCCGCTGCCTGCGCTTGATTTCTGCATGCTCTCGGCGACGAGACTCGAGGTGCTCAGCACCCTTCCGTACGCGCCTCATCCACTTAGGGCGATCTTTGGCCAGGGACTCCCAGGTGTCAGTGGGGATGTTGCACTTTATTAGGGAGGCTTTGAGGAGTTTATTAACCACGACTTTCCCACTCTTGCTAGATTCTGAATCATCATCTGGTTCTGACATACCCAGTCTAAAGAGTTCCAAAGTGGGGAACATGCAAACCAGTCATCTTCTCTCTTTTCCCCCGCCCCCACCCTGCCATGTTGGTGTCTGTTCAGAGTATATAGATCAGTAACAGGTTAGTCCTGAAAGTGTAGAAGAACTAAGCAAATATTTCTCAGTTCTATCTCCCATTAGGTTTTTCCCGAGTCCAAATATCTTAAGAAGATCATTTGTACTTTGCCCTATTATGGTATCTGTCCAGTTCACCTAATTTACTGAGGGAGGCAATCAAACTCATGTAAAACATCCAAGAATATAAACATCTGATTATTTTTCTTTTAACGCTGATAGCATTAATTATTTTTGCTGCAAGTCAATTCTGGGTACAAGTACAACGTCTGAAATCCGGAATCCTCGGGACCAAGTCCATGCCGATCTTGGGGGTTTCCGGATTTCAGACAAGGAAATCAGTAGTCTGAAATCCAGAATCCTTGGGACCGAATCCGTGCCGGATTTCGGGTTTTGCCAGATTTCGGACCTCGCCGCGGACTTTATCCGTGCCGGATTTTGTATTTTGCCGGATTTCAGACCGCGCCGCCTGCTGATCCTCTGCTCCTTGCCACTCGCTGAAATGACCGGTTTTCAGATAATTCCGGTTTTCGGAATTCCGGATTCGGGACATTGCACCCTTCCCTTCCCTTCAAGTGGATTCCTGTCCGAGGCAAACATGATTACTAAGATGAAAGTTAACCATTGCAAGTATAAAGCAAAGGATTGGTTTATCTTTAGAAAGTATGATATAGGTAGCCGATTAGGAAACCATTTGGTGGTCATTGCAGGTGCTATCATAACTACTGCAATCATCAGACCCAATACAATTTAAGAAGCAGACATTCTGATGAGACCTCCTAACAGAGAAATATAAACAGAATTTTGATTTGTAATGATAGGAATCAACTTGGCAGATGATATCTATATTCAAAGCTGTTTAAAATCAAGGGACAATGAACAGGAGAATATTCATAGAAACATAGAAAATACATGCAGGAGTAGGCCATTTGGCCCCTCGAGCCTGCAACACCATTCAATAAGATCATGGCTGACCATTCGCTCAGTACCCCTTTCCTGCTTTCTCTCCATACCCCTTGATCCCTTAAGCCGTAAGGGCCATGTCTAACTCCCTCTTGAATATATCCAATGAACTGGCATCAACAACTCTCTGCGGTAGGGAATTCCACAGGTTAACAACTCTCTGAGTGAAGAAGTTTCTCCTCATCTCAGTCCTAAATGGCTTACCCCTTATCCTAAGACTGTGTCCCCTGGTTCTGAACTTCCCCATCATCGGGAACATTCTTCCTGTAACTAACCTGTCCAGTCCTGTCAGAATCTTATAAGTTTCTATGAGATCCCCTCTAATCCTTCTAAACTCCAGTGTATAAAGGCCCAGTTGATCCAGCCTCTCCTCATATGTCAGTCCGGCCATCCCGGGAATCAGTCTGGTGAACCTTCGCTGCACTCCCTCAATAGCAAGAACGTCCTTCCTCAGATTAGGAGACCAAAACTGAACACTATATTCCAGATGAGGCCTCACCAAGGCCCTGTACAACTGCAGTAAGACCTCCCTGCTCCTATACTCAAATCCCCTAGCTATGAAGGCCAACATAACATTTGCCTTCTTCACCGCCTGCTGTACCTGCATGCCAACTTTCAATGACTGATGAACCATGACACCCAGGTCTCGTTGCACCTCCCCCTTTCCTAATCTGCCGCCAATCAGATAATATTCTGCCTTCATGTTTTTTCCCCCAAAGTAGATAACCTCACATTTATTCACATTATACTGCATCGGCCATGCATTTGCCCACTCACCTAACCTGTCCAAGTCACCCTGCAGTCTTTTAGCGTCCTCCTCACAGCTCACACCGCCACCCAGTTTAGTGTAACTTGGAGATATTACACTCAATTCCTTCATCTAAATCATTAATGTATATTGTAAAGAGCTGGGGTCCCAGTACTGAGCCCTGCGGCACCCCACTAGTCACCATCTGCTATTCTGAAAAGGACCCGTTTATTCCGACTCTCTGCTTCCTGTCTGCCAACCAGTTCTCTATCCATGTCAGTACATTGCCCCCAATACCATGTGCTTTGATTTTGCACACCAATCTCTTGTATGGGACCTTGTCAAAAGCCTTTTGAAAGTCCAAATACACCACATCCACTGGTTCTCCCTTGTCCACTCTACTAGTTACATCCTCAAAAAATTCCAGAAGATTTGTCAAGCAGGATTTCCCTTTCATAAATCCATGCTGACTTGGACCGATCCTGTTACTGCTTTTCAAATGCGCTGCTATTTCATCTTTACTAATTGATTACAACATTTTCCCCACTACTGATGTCAGGCTAACCGATCTATAATTACCCGTTTTCTCTCTCCCTTCTTTTTTGAAACAGTGGTGTTACATTAGCTACCCTCCAGTCCATAGGAATTGATCCAGAGTCGATAGACTGTTGGAAAATGATCACCAATGCATCCATTATTTCTATGGCCACTTCCTTAAGTACTCTGGAATGCAGACTATCAGGTCCCGGAGATTTATCGGCCTTCAATCCCATCAATTTCCGTAACACAATTTCCTGCTTTATAAGGATATCCTTCAGTTCCTCCTTCTCACTAGACCCTCGGTCCCCTTGTATTTCCGGAAGGTTATTTGTGTCTTCCGTCGTAAAAACAGAACCAAAGTATTTGTTCAAATAATATGATCCTTCACTTTTGTATTTACTAGAAATGCTAGAAAAGTAATGAGTCGTTCTTGATTTTTGTCATGGCACTCTGAGTCACAGGTCTGAGTATAGAATCATAGAATGGTTACAGCACAGAAGATGGCCATTTGGCCCATCGAGCCCGTGCCGGCTCTCTGCAAGAGCACTTCAGCTAGTCTCAATCCCCTGCCCTTTCCCTGTAGTCCTGCAGTTTTTTTTCTTCAGATACTTATCCAATTTCCTTCTGAAAGCCACGATTGAATCCGCCTCCACCACCCTTTCAGGTAATGAGTTCCAGATCCTAACCACTCGCTGCGTAAAAAAGTTTTCCTAATGTCACCTTTCTGCCAATCAACTTCAATCTGTGTCCTCTGGTTCTCGACCCTTCTGCTAACGGGAACAGTTTTTCTCTATCTATTCTGTCTAGACCCCTCATAAGAGCATAAGAATTAGGAGCAGGAGTAGGCCATTTGGCCACTTGAACCTGCTCCACCATTTCACCATCATCATCATCATAGGCAGTCCCTCGAAACGAGGATGACATGCTTCCACGCCAAAAAAGGATAAGTTCACAGGTGTTCCAATGAAGGACCTAAAATTCCAGCTCCTGAGCTACAAGCTGAAGGGTGGAAGACGCCTGTGCGTGGATTTTTTTAATGTGCGGTGGCCATTGCACACCAGCCACCACATGGGCTTGACAGAGATAGGTCTTGGTCCAATGGCAAGGATTACCCAAGACGACTGGAGACCTGCTCTGCTGCATGGACTTAGTGCGCGCACATATCGCAGTGTGGGTTGGCCCGTGCTGCACCTGGCCCCTGGCCCCGAGCTCATTCCTCCCCTGGGCCCCGATCACATCCCTCCACAGTCTCTCGCCGCTCATTCGCTCCGACCTCACCGCTCCTGCTGTATCTGCCCACACTCCAATCACCGACCTTGACCTTGATGACGTCACTCTTCGCTGCTATCACAGCTCGTGCTGGTCCCTGAAGTGGTATGCCTCCACACTGCTGCCAGGTGCCGCACCTACGCTCCTTTTATAGCCCCAATCTACCATTGGTGTTCTCATGCACCATTTAATAAGATGATGGCTGATCTGATCTTGCACTCAGCTCCACTTCCCTGCCCGCTCCCCATAACCCTCCACTCCATTATCGCTCAAAAATCTGTCTATCTCCACCTTAAATATATTCAATGACCCCCCCACCTCCACAGCTCTTTGGAGCAGAGAATTCCAGTTTTACAACCCTCTGAGAGAAGAAATTCCTCCTCATCTCAGTTCTAAATTGGGGACCCCTTATTCTGAAACTATGCCCCCTAGTTCATGATTTTGAACACTGCTATCAAATCTCCTTTCAACCTTCTCTGCTCTAAGGAGAACAACCCCAGCTTCTCCAGTCTATCCACATAACTGAAGTCCCTTGGGCTAGACTTTCCACTTCACATCGCCCATCTATGGCCCATCTATCGACCAAAATGGACCTCTATCACCAATTTTGAGCAAAAAGTGGAAACTAGGCCCAAAATATTGCTGGAAAAATAGGCCCCCAAGTTTCCACTTTGATTGCTGAGATGATCGCCCAAATGATCGCCCACACAAGGCCCAAACCAAGTTTCAGCACTTAGCATGCACTTCGCTGGGCCGATGCAAGGCCCAAAAGAGTGCTCAAAAATAGTTGCTTTTTCAGGGCCTTAGAGAGGGAAATGGGCATTACAGACGCCATTTTTAGCCTCTGAGGAAGAAGGGTGGAGAATTGTTCTGAGTTATTTAGAGAATAAAATTGATGCAAATTGTACTCAGAAATTTGGAACAGGGAAGATAAATAGGTATTATCACCTTATTTATGCTAAATAGATCTCATTATATATTGGAATTATTTATTAAACAGCTTTTACGCACTGAAGTTATTTAATGATATTCCACAGTGAAACAGAACAAACAAACAAATCTGCATGAAGAACTGTGTATTGTAAAACATGTAAATAATAGAGAAGGTACAAAAATTGTAGACTTTTTTTTATGAACAAACATAAATTTTTTTTAAGAACTAATGAACAACACCCTCCCTCCAACCCCCCATTCCCCACACCAACCCACCCTTCCCTTAAAATCCCCAAAACGTTAGAAGAAGAATAAATTGAACATTTTAAAGAACAAGTGGCTATTTAAGCAATGATAACAAGTGACCATTTCAGTGATGATAACAAGTGACCATTTCAGTCATGACAACAAGTGACCATTTAAGTCATGCTAACAAGTTACCATTTCAGTAACAATAACAAGTGACCATTTCAGAAAGAATGGAAAGTGAACAGTTAAGTAATGATAACAAGTGAACAAGTGAACATTTAACTATTGAATACAATTGGCCAATTTAGTAACAATAACAATAACAATAACAATAGTATAATAAATTGATAACAGCAAGTAAACATTTTAAAACAAGTGAACTATAGAGAAGAACTCCCCCCTCCCTACCTGCGGCCACGTTTCCCTCCAGATCATGTTCCACCCCATGTTCGCACCCCACCCGCCCGTTTTGGTCTACGCAGACCGACACCAAGACATCGTGCAGAGTGGAATGTCAAGACTTCCTGCCGTGGTGGAGGTGATGAAGAGGAAGCGGAAGCCTGAGGCTCTACTTCTGAGTCTGGAGGAACTGTGCCCTCCGTACTCGCTTACATGCTAGGGGTCTCACTGCGAGCAGACACGACACCTTGGGGTGCAGCGCCGTGTCCAGCCAGCAACGCATGCCGTGGGGCATTGGTTGCGGCTGTCTGTTGCCGAATAGCCTCCAAGGTCTCCCTTGCTCAGAAGACCAGTTGGAGAAGTTCTGGCAGAACTCGCTCCAGGATGCTGGAAACTGGCTCCAGTTCGCAGAGAATTGGCTCCAGTTCGCAGACAATCCCTCGAACCCGTGGATAAGGTCGCGACCAATCACGACCGTCTCCCTGCACAGGGAAATCAAGCTCTCTGTCTGGCCCTCCAAGGCAGGCGATTGCTCGCCACGCTGACCAGACCTCCGTGGGGTCGGCGTTTGCAATATGACGCGCCTTGGCGTCGCCACCTGCACACCGCTTGGTCTCAATGCTTCTTCCATCTCAACTGAGATGGCCGCAGGTTGTTCCCACCCCCACAAAAAAAATCTCTTCTTCCGTCTCCGTCTCCTCCTCCTCCTCCTCCTCCTGCTGAAGCAGGAGTCTGTAGTGGTTCCTCTTCTTCTTCAGCCTCCTGCGATGTTGGAGACGGTTCAGTGGTAGTGGACTCCACTGACTCGACGACCACTTGACCTTTAATTTGATAAACAACAATTAACTATTCAAATCATTGCATTACAATTTTTCTCGAAGTCAAAACATTACAATGCTTTCCTTTACCCCATATGCACAGGTGGTCACAAGCTTTAACATGACCTAACATGACCTCATTTGAACATCTATAGTACATCACCATTATATATCAGATTATATTATAATTGCATAATATTACATTGTAATTGCATAACATTGCATAACATCAAATTATATTTTAATTGCATAACATTACATGCGTAACTACGATATTTTTAGTATTCACTAATGATTCACACATTGAACAATGCACATTTCTCATTACTCACATGTCTCAAGGGTGGATTCGGCCACACCACGGGATGTGACCGAATGGCTTTCTGGCCCCATCAAGGCCACCGCGAGCTCCTCGTAGGCAGTTAGAGTGTGCAACATGGCAGAGCACCCGCCCGTCCTGCGTTGCTCCCGATTATTGATCGAGATCTTCTTCTGTAAATGATACGATAACGTTGCACGGCATAAGCAAATGGAGCAGGCGATTTAAGACATTGAAGACATTTAAGACTGACATTAAAATGTTCTATTACAAATTAGCATTATGTTGCATATTTCACATTACAACATTTAACTTTATGCTGGGTTGCATAAATTTATTCATAATATAGTTATGTTTAAATGTAACCAAATAACATTGCAGATTCTTGTTACTATTTAGATCATTATAAATTTCAACTTACTCTCGTAGCTGCCAGTAGGCTGTTCCAATGATGGCGGCATTGGTCCGGTGTCCGGGCTTCATTAGATGCCGACATTTCTCATGCCCACCCCGTGTCAGATCCTCCCACCTCTCGCTGACAATGTTAATAAGGGCCTCATTGACCTCCTCACTGAAGGGCTTGGCCCTTCGCCTTTCTAATGAACCCTCCATTGTTTGAATTGAATTGAATTAAGGGTAGTATTTTTCTCTGATAAGTGCTTTGTCAAATCTCCACTTACTTTCTCCTCTCTCCCAGACCCACACAGAACTTCTGAGCATGTGTGAAGAACCCTGACCTCTCAAAACGCGGGAAGAGCATCAACCTGAAAAAAAAATCAATCTGCACATGCGCAGTAATGCGTTGCTAGGGAAGCTTTTTTTTTAATTCAGTTCTGTTTTCTTTGGGCGATCGTGAGATCGCCGAGAAATCACATCGCCCATTTGACATCGCTGGGGTAAGGCCGAGTGGAAAATCGCAAAAAAAAAAAATGGGCCTTGAGCCAGCGATCAGCACAGGCGATAGGTCCCGCATCGCTGGAATAAGGCCCATTTTTTTCGGCCTTAGCCAGAAAGTGGAAAGTCTAACCCCTCATTCCTGGAACCATTCTTATAAATCTTTTTTGCACTCTCTCTTAAGGCCTTCATATCCTTCCTAAAGTGCGGTGCCCAGAATTGGGCACAATACTCCAGTCGCGGCTGAACCAATTTTTTAATAAAAGTTCATCATAACCTCCTTGCTTTTGAACTCTATGCTTCTATTTATGAAGCCCAGGGTCATGTTAGCGTTTTTAATCGCTTTCTCAGCCTGTCCTGCCACCTTCAATAATTTGTGCACATATATACCCAGGTCTCTCTCTCATGCACCCCCTCTAGAATTGGACCTTTTAGTTTATATTGCTTCTCCTCATTCTTCCGACCAAAATGTATCACTGCGCACTTTTCTGCATTAAATTTCATCTGCCACGTGTCCGCCCATTCCACCAGCCTGTCTATGTGCTCTTGAGTCGGGATAGATTTTCACAGATATATAATGTACATTCTGGGTGACAATGTGAGCAAGTGGAAACAGTGTGAATCCAAGAATTCAAGAATTTCCTAAGGATATCAAGCTGGAAAATCATTAGGGTGCCTGCATCCTTTTGTTTTCCTGCAGGAGCCACAAAGTCATGCCTTATTTTGTCAATTTTCTTTATTACCTGCACTCAACCATTCTCATGCAACCAACATCACTAAAACAGTATCTGTAGGGTAGGCCCTACTTTGGCTTCTTGGAATTTTAGCCCAGTTCTTTAGCACAATTCCCAGGGCCGGGACCTAAGGTCAGGAATGTTTATGAGGACTGACGGTGTACATAAGGCAGTTGTTAGAGAAAGTAAAAAATGGAATAGATAGGCGATGGGTTAATTATTGTTCGATTGAGTCAGGGATAGTTCCCTGAAGCTAGCTCATGTAGCTCCTATTTTCAAAAAGACAAAAGATCAGAGCCTGGGAACTACAAGCCCATCAGACTGACATCCATTATTGTGAAGGTGCTAGAAGGGAACGTAAGAGATGCCCTTTATGATCACTGGGAAAGAGAAGGGACCATTAAAAATACACAACACAGCTTTTGGAAAAGCAGGTTGTGGCTTTCAAATTTAATTGAGTTTTTTGGGGGAAACCACTCGGGTGATGGATGATACCTCACATTAGATTACTTTACAAGATAGACTTGGTATCAGTAGGAATTTGATACACTGGATTAGGAATTGGCTGCAATCCCACAGCCAAAAAGTTGTAACTAATGGATGTGGTTCAGTCTGGAGGCACGTTACTACTGGTGTCTCCTAAAGATTGGTCTTAGGCCCACTACTTTTCACTGTCTTTACTGAAAACCTGGAGTGTTGGGAGGAAGTCAATAAGTTTGCAGATGACACCAAAATCTGTACAAGGGTTAAAACAGTAAAGGAGTGCAATCAAATGCAAAAAGATTTAGATGTGCTAGCAGAGCGGGCCACACAATGGCAAAGGCATTTAATTTAGATAAATGTAGTGTCATCCATGTTGGTAGGGATAACACAGAATACTGAAAGAGGTTAAGAGAAAAAAAGATCTGGGTGTTACTGTGCATAGGTCACTGAAGGCTCATGAGCAATGTAGAAAAGCCGTAGCTAATGCTAACAGGATATCGGGTCGTATTAATACAATCATTCAGTATATTTTTTCACTTTTTGGGTCACTGCAGTACTGCGCTCAGTTTTGATCCCCTGCATAGTGGGTGATGTAAGGCCTTGGAAAAAGTCCAGAGGAGAACTATAAGAATTATTCAAGCTTAAAGAACTGTAACTACTTAGATAGACTTAAGGACCTGGACCTATTTACTTTGAAGCAGCGTAGACTTAGAGGTGACCCGATAGCGATCTATCAAATAATTAAAGGACTGGATAGTGTTATGTTCAGAATAACTCCACAAGACTGTATATTGTAAGCTCGAACTGTTGTGACCTTGGTCTCTTTAATGTAACTCCAGAGTGAGGAAGCAGCATGGTAAACTGCCTTTTATACCTGCTTGCCCAGAGTGTATAGGTGACCCTTGGGTCTCCCATAGGTGCGCCCCCTGGTGGCAAGTCTTACACATTGGTAATGTTTACATACATAACATCATTTCCCCCCCTACCCCCCCAAAGTCTTGGATACCAGTTATTTACAAGTTAAGGCAATCTGGGGCTCTGCGTTCCCGGGTTGATCTCCTGAATTGAAGTCCTGGATTGGGTGAATCGGTCAGATCATTGCTGCACTGCGGTGTGGCTGGTCTGATCGGACTGTCGGGCACGGTGGGTTCATCCTCGTGGTTGACTGCGAGGTCGATTGCTGGTTGGGTGTGTGTGGGTGGATCATTGATGGTAATATCCTATTCAAACTGTTCTTGGTTGTCAGTGAATCACAGTTTGGTCTGATCCAAGTGCTTTCTGCACGTTTGTTCATTCAAAAGTTTGACAACAAACATTCTATTCCCCTCCTTGGCCTTCATAGTGCCAGCAACCCATTTGGGACCATGACCATAATTAAGAACAAACACAGGGTCATTAACCTCAATGTCACGCGATACAGCCGTGCGATTGTGGTACACGTTATGCCGGTGATGCCGGGTTTCTACATGATCGTTGAGATCCGGGTGGACTAAGGCGAGCCTGGTTTTGAGTGCTCTCTTCATTAGTAATTCTGCAGGGGGAACCCCGGTAAGCGAGTGGGGTCGCGTGCGGTAGCTGAGCAGGATCCGAGATAACCGTGTCTGCAGGGAACCGTCCGTCATGCCTTTCAAGCTCTGCTTGATGGTTTGGACTGCCCATTCTGCTTGATCATTGGATGCAGGCTTAAGCAGCGCAGACCTGACATGCTTGACGCCATTGCGGGTCATGAACTCGTTGAATTCCGAGCTGGTGAAACATGGTCCATTGTCACTAACAAGGACGTCGGGCAATCCATGGGTGGCGAACATGGCCCGGAGGCTTTCAATGGTGGCAATGGACATACATGATGACATTATTATACATTCAATCCATTTAGAGTAAGCGTCCACTGCTACTAGGAACATGTTTCCTAGAAAAGGGTCAGTGAAATCTACGTGGACCCTGGACCACGGTTTGGAGGGCCATGACCACAGACTCAGTGGGGCCTCCCTTGGTACATTGCTCAACTGTGAGCAAGTGTTATATTGGTGTATGCATGACTCCAATTCCGAATTAATGCCGGGCCACCAAATGTGCGACCTGGCGATAGCCTTCATCATGACTATGCCTGGGTGGGTACTGTGAAGGTTACGTATAAACGTTTCCCTTTCTTTTTTTGGCAAAAGTACACGATTCCCCCATAGGAGACAGTCCAAATGGATGGACATTTCATCCTTGCGTCGGTGGAACAGCTTAATTTCGTCTTGCATTTCCCTGGGAACCGCCGACCAGCTCTCATTGAGGTTGCAGCTTTTTACTAGTGATAGCACAGGGTCCTGGCTAGTCCAGGTCCTGATCTGGCGAGCTGTGATGGGTGACTCCTCGCTCTTTTAGAGGCTGGTCTGTAAAACGTGAATCTTCTCAGGGAAGAGAAAACAGGCCCCCGAGTCCCTTAACTCAAAGTCCGCCGAGCGGGGCTAAACGAGTAGCTTTGAGGATATCACGAGCATGGTGGATAGAAGTGTACCGATGGATGTGGTGTATTTAGATTTCCAAAAGGCATTCGATAAGGTGCCACACAAAAGGTTACTGCAGAAGATAAAGGTACGCGGAGTCAGAGGAAATGTATTAGCATGGATCGAGAATTGGCTGGCTAACAGAAAGCAGAGAGTCGGGATAAATGGGTCCTTTTCGGGTTGGAAATCGGTGGTTAGTTGTGTGCTACAGGGATCGGTGCTGGGACCACAACTGTTTACAATATACATAGATGACCTGGAAGAGGGGACAGAGTGTAGTGTAACAAAATTTGCAAATGACACAAAGTTGAGTGGGAAAGTGGGTTGTGTAGAGGACACAGAGAGGCTGCAAAGAGATTTAGATAGGTTAAGCGAATGGGCTAAGGTTTGGCAGATAGAATACAATGTCGGAAAATGTAAGGTCATCCACCTTGGGAAAAAAAACAGTAAAAGGGAATATTATTTGAATGGGGAGAAATTACAACATGCTGCAGTGCAGAGGGACCTGGGGGTCCTTGTGCATGAAACTCTTTTGGAGTTTACCTGTAAAACATAAAACATTAAACCGTGCCACCCGCCCTGGATGACACAGCAGACATTTACAAGGCCCTTTTTTTCTTTTTTGTGTTTTTTTTTCTGTTTTTCTTTTTTTTGGGGGTTTTTTTTGGGGCGCTAAAATCACATTTTTTCCAGTGCCCCCTATAAAAGGGGAGGGGGACACTAAAAGCACCGGCAATTAAAACAAATTAAACTTTAAAACGTAAAATCAAATTAAAATTTGGTTGCCGGGCGTGATGATGCACTCCAGTCCCTCCGGTGCCCACCTCTCGCGGAAGGCCGCGAGCGTACCGGTGGACACCGCGTGCTCCATCTCCAAGGACACCCTGGACCGGATGTAAGAGCGGAAGAGAGGCAGGCAGTCAGGTTGAACGACCCCCTCGACCGCCCGCTGCCTGGACCGGCTGATGGCACCTTTGGCCGTGCCCAGGAGCAGTCCTACGAGGAGGCCCTCGGACCTACCCGCTCCCCTCCGCACAGGGTGCCCAAAGATCAGGAGAGTGGGACTGAAGTGCAGCCAGAATTTCAGGAGCAGCCCCGTTAGATAATGAAACAGGGGCTGCAACCTCGTGCACTCAGTAAAAACATGGAACACGGACTCCTCCAGACCGCAGAAATTGCAGGCGGCCTGGGAGTCCGTGAACCGGCTTAAAAATTTGTTGCACGGCAGTGCTCCATGCACCACCCTCCAGGCCAAGTCCCCGATGAATAGTGAGAGAACTCCCGCATAGAGTGCCCTCCATCGGGGACCCCCGCCTCCTCCGGACGGCAAGATGGTACGCCATGGCATGTCCGGACGGCCGGCGAGGATGGCAAAGTTGAGAGTGTGCAGGAGCAGCCCATACAGGAAACCCCTCCGCGCAGAACTGAAAGACACGGAGGGGATTTCCCCGAGGCGGCTCAAGTTGTGAGGCGCCGGCCCCCGAGGGAGGTTCTGGGATTTGGCGCCAATGAGGAATTCCGTCCGGACGGGGGTCAGTTCGGACGGGATCTCCCCACGTGCTTGAGCCTCCTCGATGCACCTAACAGAGTCAGGGCCCAAAGCTGTTTTTAGCGACTCGATGGCTTCGGCCGCGTGGCGGACGTTGGCTGAATTTAGGCGCCGCACCAGCGTGCCTGGCGCCATCCAGCCTGCTCCTCCGCCATCGAGCAGGTCCCTGACCCTGGTCACCTCACCAGCCACAGCCCTCTCTTCCGACCGCCACATAAAACCTCGGTCGTAGAAGTACGGATTCCCGAGCAGCGGCTCCTGCAGGACAGCCGCCACTCCAGCCGGCGGAGAGCTGCGCTTGGTGGAGACTTTGTTCCAGACCCGGATGAGGTCCCTGTAAAAGACAGGCAGCTCCCGGAGGGTGGTCCTGACACCCCCCAAGTTCACAAACAGGAGCTGCGTGTCGTAGTTGAGATCGCGCTGCTGGCGGAAGAAATACGTCGCCAGAGCGCACCACCTAGGAGGGGGCTCGACGTAAAGGTATCTCTGCAGGGTCTGAAGACGGAAAGTCGTGAGCTGGGCGCTGACGCACACCAACGACTGACCGCCCTCCTCAAGCGGGAGACTCAAGACCGCAGCAGAGACCCAGTGCTTCCTGTTGTTCCAGAAGAAGTCCACCAGCTTCTTCTGTATCTTGGCGACAAACGCAGGGGGAGGGGTCAAAGTGACCAGCCGGTACCACAACATTGCGGCCACCAGCTGGTTTATGACTAGCACTCGACCCCTGTAGGACAGCACTCGGAGCAGTCCTGTCCAGCGCCCGAGTCGAGCGGCGACCTTGGCCTCCAGCTCCTGCCAGTTCGCCGGCCAGGCTTCCTCGTCGGGGCTAAGGTAGACTCCCAGATAGAGGAGATGGGACGTGCTCCAGGCAAAAGGCCTGAGCTCCTCCGGCAGGGAGTCCACTCGCCACTGACCCACCAGGAGTCCGGAACATTTCTCCCAGTTGATTCTGGCGGAGGATGCGGCCGAGTAAATCTCTTGGCACTCACGCATCCTCCGCAGGTCAGCGGGATCCTCTACCGCGAGGAGCACGTCATCGGCGTAAGCCGAGAGGACGACCTCCACGCCCAGCCCTTGCAGAGCCAGTCCCGTCAACCTCGTCCGCAAGAGGCGCAGGAAAGGCTCCACGCAGATGGCATATAACTGGCCGGACATGGGGCATCCCTGGCGCACCCCTCTCCTAAAGCGAAGGGGCGCCGTCAAGGACCCGTTAACCTTAATCAGACACTCCGCGGCGGCGTACAAAAGTCGGATCCGGGCGACGAAATGCGTCCCGAACCCGAAAGCGCGCAGAGTTCCGAGCAGATAGTCGTGATCCACCCTGTCGAACGCCTTCTCTTGGTCGAGAGATAAGAAGGCGACGGACAGACCAGCCTCCTGGGAATGATGGATGAGGTCCCGGACCAGATGGATGTTGTCGTGGATTGACCGGCCCGGGACTGTGTAGGACTGGTCGGGGTGGATCATGTGGTCCAGCACAGCAGCAAGGCGAGCAGACATCGCCCTGGCGAAGATTTTGTAGTCCGTGCTGAGGAGGGAGACCGGGCGGCAGTTCTTAAGGAGGCGGAGATCGCCCTTCTTAGGCAGCAGGACGATGACTGCCCTGCGCCAAGAGAGGGGCATCTTCCCGGTCGCCAGACTTTCCCCCAGGACCTGCGCGTAGTCGCTCCCCAGGACGTCCCAGAACGCCCTGTGGAACTCCACGGTCAGCCCGTCCAGCCCCGGGGTTTTACCCCTCGAGAGCCGGTCGAGGGCACCGGTCAGCTCCGCCAGGCTTAGCGGAGCTTCCAAATTTTCACCGCCCTCCGGGCTGACCTTCGGCAGGTCCTCCCACAAAACTCTACGCGCTTCCTCGCTGGACGGATCCGGAGAGAACAGAGCCCCGTAATATTCACGGGCCCTGTTGTTGACGCCCTCCGGATCCGAGACGAGAGAGCCGTCGTCGGCCAGCAGCGTCAAGAGCTGCTTACGGACACTCTGTCTTTTTTCCAGCGAGTAGAAGAAGGGGGAGCCGCGGTCCAGATCCCGCAGGAACCGGATCCGCGACCTACGAACGCGCCTCGGAACCCGACGAGCTGCAGGTCCTTCAGCGCGGCCTTCTTCGCTTCGTACACCGTCCGCATGACCGGGTCCTCGACGACTTGACCGAGACGGGATTCCAGGTCGAGCACCTCTTTTTCTAGGCGCCCAACCCTGGCCGCCCGCCTCTTGGTCGACCCCCTCGCGTGCTCTTGACAGAAGACGCGGACGTGAGCCTTGCCCACGTCCCACCATAGCCTCAAAGAGGGGAAGCCCCCCTGCTTCCTTCTCCAGTCGGCCCAGAAATGACGGAACGAGTCCTGGAACCGCACGTCCTCCAGCAGCCGGTTGTTAAAATGCCAGTACGCGGACCCCGTCCTCGCGCGGAGCGAAGCGAACTCCGCCCACACCAGGTGGTGGTCCGAACACGGCACCGGCCGCATGGAGGCCGCCGGGACGCAGGAAACGTACGCCCGAGACACGTAAAGGCGGTCGACTCTGGACCATCCTACTCCAGGCCTCACCCAAGTAAAGGCGCTGGAGTCGGGATGGAGATTTCGCCAGACGTCCACCAATTCGAAGGACCCGACCAGGTCCCTCAACTTCTCCATCGCCGTCATGCACTGCGGGGCACCGGAGCGGTCCCTCGCCTCGAGGGTGCAGTTAAAATCCCCCCCGAGGACAATGCAGTCGCCGACGTCGACGGAGCCAAGAAGAGCGGACACCTCTTCAAAGAAACGCGTTTGCTGCGGGCCGGGCTGAGAGGCGTACACGTTCACGAGATGGAGCAGCACGTCCCCCAGGCGAACCGTTACATGCAGCAAGCAGCCTGGCACGGGCTCCTCGACCCCCAAGATCTCCGGCTGAAAATGCGGGCCCAGCAAGATGGCCACCCTACGAGAAGTGGCGGTGAGGTGGCTCATGCGGACCTCTCCTTGCCATCCCAGGAGCCACGTGGCTTCGTCTCCCGGAACGGTGTGGGTTTCTTGCAGGAAGCACACCGCATATTTCCCCTCCCGCAGGAGCGAAAAATTGTCAAATCTACGGCGTGCCCCTCTGCCGCCGTTGATGTTGAGGCTGGCTATGGTTATCTTCATGGCAAAAGCATAGTGCAACCTCTACCTTAACCTATTGTGGGGGAGGGAGCGGAGTCTTTTGTTGAACTCCACTCCCTCCGCAGCCCAGCGAGGAGTCCCTCGAGCTCGCGCTGCTCAAGGTGTTGCGCCTTTGTCAAGGGCCCGCCCGCGGCCAAGGTTTTAGCGGCGGCGCGGACGGACCCCTTGATCAGCTCTGGCTCGGACTATTTTTCCAGGGCCAGTCGGGCTTGGTTCCAGCGACCCCGGCTCTGGGCCACAAAGTCCCAGAGTTCCTTTGCAGGAATGAGGAGGGTCTCAGCGGCGGCTGCGAGCAGATCCACCGCCTCGCTGGCGGTGGTCTCTAGATTTTCTCCCGCGTCCCCCACCGAGTCCCCGTCCTCCTCCGGGAGGTGGCCGCCAGCAGCCGCACAAGGTACGGCAAATGACCCGGCCGCTCCAACCGGCCCTGGCTCTGCCCCGATCCCAACCCCAGGATCGTCGGCAGAGGAGTCCCCACTGGGCTCTTTTAAAAATGGTGCTGGGTCGGGAAATGACAGCGGAAGGGGTTCCCCCTCCGCCCCCGGAACTGGGGAACAAGGAGAGACCCGGCCATAGGTAATCCCCAGGCTCTCCAAGTGCTCCAGCTCCAAAGTAGGGGGCGAGGGTGGGTGTTCCTCCCCGTCCCCGTTGCCACCCCCCGGCCCAGCATGTACAGTGTTGTTAAAATTATGAGTTTCGGTTTCTGCCGGGTCGAGCGACTCCCAGGGGAAGTTGGATAATAGCTGGGCGGGCTCAGATTCGGCCTTTTCGGCCCCGCCCGCCTCAGTCCCCGGGACGCCCGGCCCGGCGGCAAAGCATTCCTCCGCTGGCCCCACGCCCCCCACGACGAGCAGATCCTCCACGCCATCCCCGGAAGGCAGAGGCTGGGCAGCCTCGACTGTCTCACCCTCCCCGGGGACAGACTCCTCCCGCCTACGGCGCAGCTTGGGGGCGCTGGTGGGGGACGCGGGACACGCGGCGGGCACCGACTCCTCCGCGGAGGGATGTTGTTCCCCCTCCGCCTCAACGGAGCGGCGCCTCCTTTTGTTGCTGGGGGTGCGCGGAGGCAGGGAGACCTCCATGTCTGCCGAGGCCTCCCGCTCCACCCACCTCTTTTTCTTTTCTTGCCCGCGCCCGAGCCCCTCTGCGGTATTGGTCAAGGGCTCGGGCACGGGCTCAGGGCACCCCGCGCTCGCCGGTGACGGGGTTGGGCTGAGCGCGGTGGTCAAATTTTCTGGCGCACTGAGGGGACCCGCCTCTAGATGTTTCACCTTGTTCCGCGCCTTCTTTCCGGTCGGACGCTCTCCCTCCCCCCCGCCAGAGGCGTGAAAGCATCAGCCCCCGGCGATGCCCGCGCACCTACGGCTCCCGGCACGCGGACGCAACTAGGGGGAGGGGTGGCGGCGGTGCCAGCCTTGGCTGCCTTCGGTGGTTTGGCGGCCTTGGAGGCAGCGCAGTTCTTGCGAACGTGCCCCACCTCCCTGCAGGCATGGCACCGCATGCCGTCCGACGTCCAGAAGACGCGGTAGGCAGTCCCCTCGTGCACCACATTAAAATACCCCTACGTCGTCTCCTCCCACGCCAGCCGGACAAAGAGCTGGCGGCGGAAGGAGAACACGTAGCGCAGGCTGTTCTCCCGGAGGCCAAGCGGTATGGGGTTGATCCCTGACCTTACCTCCCCCAGTTGATGTAGGTGAGGGAGGAGGAGCTCAGCGGGAACAAAGGGCGGGACGTTTGATATGATGACCCTCTGCGCGGTGGCCTCGAGAGGGTCCACCGGCAGGAACGTCCCGCCCACCGTGAGCCCCTTTTCGAGGGCCAGGGACACCGCCCGCTCCGACCCCAGGAAGAACACAGCCTTCCCAGACATCTTGGAGGCTGCGACAATGGCCGATGGGCCGACTACCCCAGCCATCACCCGCACGCACTCCTCGATGCTCATTGTGGGGTGAGTGTAGCTCTTGACCCCGTGTTTCTTTGAAATAAATGTGAAAGGTGGCAGGGCAGCGGGTGGCGCAGGAGGTGCCGTGGAAGCGGTTGCCACCTGCGCATATGTCTTTGCTGGCCCTGCCACCGGCGTGGATGGGGTCGCCATCATGGGGTCCCTTTAAGGGCTACACCCACCCCAAAGTCACAGGCCTTAAAGGTCTTAATTGGCCTCGTATAATAAAGACTGAGCAGAGGAGCTCTTAACGAGGCACACCTCTCCCCTAGTTGGCAATTGGGGAGGGGCCTTGCTCCCTCTGCTCAGTTATTTTTTTGTTTTTTATATTAAGATTAGGAGGAAAGGGCTCTCAGAGAGAGAGGGGAGAGACAGAGAGAGAGAGATAGAGAGAGGGGGGTGCAGAAAAGAGGGAGGCTGTGAGGGCAGGTCTCCCCTCACAGCAATGGGTGGATGCACTCCCCAGATGGAAAAAAAACAAAGCACAGTCTTTGGGGTGGTCTTCGGGTGGGGGAGAAGATGTCTTCACCTGGGGCAGCTAGAGCCACCCAGGCACACACTCCCAACGATGTTCTTAGGGTACTTAAAGAAATCTTCAGCCTGGTAGCTCCAGCTATCCCAGGCTAGGCAATGGGGGGGGGTGGTGCTTCAATTGTGTGTGGGGCCTAGTTGTAAGCAAGGCCCCCACACACACTTCCACACACACACACCCCCCGCGATGTTCCGGCCCTCAGTGGTCTTCTTTCCTCCCCCCACCGATACAGCAAAGTTTTTTAGGGAAATACACCCACACCCACCTGTAGAATGGTAGAGTCTCCCTCCTTCCACACTGGATGTTGTTGTTGGTCTTTCCCCCTCTCTCCAACTCTTTGTAGAAATGGTAAAGTTGTTCAAAGTTTTCTGCTTTCCTCCTCTCCCTCTGGGTGAAAGTTGGTGGTGAAGCCCCTTCCTTCCTTCCTTCTCTTCCTGGGCTGATTCACAGGCCCAGCCAGGAGCTGCAACAGGAGCTGCTCTCCTCACTGCTCACTCAGCTAACTGAGCAGGACACGCCTCCACTGCTCCACGATTGGTTCCTTGTGCATGAAACTCTTTTAGAGTTTACCTTTAAAACATAAAACATTAAACCATGCCACCCGACCTGGATGACACACCAGACATTTACAAGGCCCTTTTTTTCTTTTTTCTTTGTTTTTTTTTGTGGTTTTTTTTGTGTTTTTTTTTTGTTGGTTTTTTTTGGGCACTAAAATCACTTTTTTCCCCAGTGCCCCCTATAAAAGGGAAGGGGGACACTAAAAGCACCGGCAATTAAAACAAATTAAACTTTAAAACGTAAAATCAAATTAAAATTTGGTTACCGGGCGTGATGATGCACTCCAGTCCCTCCGGTGCCCACCTCTCGTGGAAGGCCGCGAGCGTACCAGTGGACACTGCGTGCTCCATCTCCAAGGACATCCTGGACCGGATGTAAGAGCGGAAGAGAGGCAGGCAGTCAGGTTGAACGACCCCCTCGACCGCCCGCTGCCTGAACCGGCTGACGGCACCCTTGGCCGTGCCCAGGAGCAGTCCTACGAGGAAGCCTTCGGACCTACCCGCTCCCCTCCGCACAGGGTGCCCAAAGATCAGGAGAGTGGGACTGAAGTGCAGCCAGAATTTCAGGAGCAGCCCCTTCAAATAATGGAACAGGGGCTGCAACCTCGTGCACTCAATAAAAATATGGAACACGGACTCCTCCAAACCGCAGAAATTGCAGGCGGCCTGGGAGTCCGTGAACCGGCTTAAAAATTTGTTGCACGGCACTGCTCCATGCACCACCCTCCAGGCCAAGTCCCCGATGAATAGTGGGAGGACCCCTGCGTAGAGTGCCCTCCATCGGGGACCCCCGCTTCCTCCGGACGGCAAGATAGTACGCCATGGCGTGTCCGGACGGCCGGCGAGGATGGCAAAGTTGAGAGTGTGCAGGAGCAGCCCATACAGGAAACCCCTCCGCGCGGAACTGAAAGGCACGGAGGGGATTTCCCCGAGGCGGCTCAAGTTGTGAGGCGCCGGCCCCCGAGGGCGGTTCCGGGGTTTGGCGCCGATGAGGAATTCCGTCCGGACGGGGGTCAGTTCGGACGGGATCTCCCCACGTGCTTAAGCCTCCTCGATGCACCTAACGGAGTCGGGGCCATCGAGTCGCTCTTTTTAGCGACTCGATGGCATCGGCCGCGCGGTGTCTGGCGCCATCCAGCCCGCTCCTCCGCCATCGAGCAGGTCCCTGACCCTTGTCACCTCACCAGCCACAGCCCTCTCGTCCGACCGCCACAAAAAACCTCGGTCATGGAGGTACGGATTCCCGAGCAGCGGCTCCTGCAGGACGGCCGCCACTCCAGCCGGTGGAGAGCTGCGCTTGGAGGAGACTTTGTTCCAGACCCTGATGAGTTCCTTGTCAAAGACAGGCAGCTCCCGGAGGGCGGTCCTGACGCCCCCCACACTCACAAACAGGAGCTGCGTGTCGTAGTTGAGGCTGTGCTGCTGGCGGAAGAAATACGTCGCCAGAGCACGCCACCTAGGAGGGGGCTCGACGTAAAGGTATCTCTGCAGGGTCTGAAGACGGAAAGTCGCGAGCTGGGTGCTGACGCACACCAATGACTGACCGCCCTCCCCAAGCGGGAGCCTCAAGACCGCGGCAGAGACACAGTGCTTCCTGTTGTTCCAGAAGAAGTCCACCAGCTTCTTCTGTATCTTGGCGACAAACGCAGGGGGAGGGGTCAAAGTGACCAGCCGGTACCACAACATTGCAGCCACCAGCTGGTTTATGACTAGCGCTCGGCCCCTGTAGGACAGCACTCGGAGCAGTCCTGTCCAGCGCCCGAGGCGAGCGGCGACCTTGGCCTCCAGCTCCTGCCAGTTCGCCGGCCAGGCTTCCTCGTCGGGGCTAAGGTAGACTCCCAGATAGAGGAGATGGGTCGTGCTCCAGGCAAAAGGCCTGAGCTCCTCCGGCAGGGAGTCCACCCACCACTGACCCACCAGGAGTCCGGAACATTTCTCCCAGTTGATTCTGGCGGAGGATGCGGCCGAGTAAATCTCCTGGCACTCACGCATCCTCCGCAGGTCAGCGGGATCCTCTACCGCGAGATGCACATCATCGGCGTAAGCCGAGAGGACGACCTCCACGCCCGGCCCTTGCAGAGCCAGTCCCGTCAACCTCGTCCGCAGGAGGCGCAGGAAAGGCTCCACGCAGACGGCGTATAACTGGCCGGACATGGGGCATCCCTGGCGCACCCCTCTCCCAAAGCGAAGGGGCGCCGTCAAGGACCCGTTAACCTTAATCAGACACTCCGCGGCGGCGTACAAAAGTCGGATCCGGGCGACGAAATGCGCCCCGAACCCGAAAGCGCGCAGAATTCCGAGCAGATAGTTGTGATCCACCCTGTCGAACGCCTTCTCTTGGTCGAGGGATAGGAAGGCGACCGACAGACCAGCCTCCTGGGAATAATGGATGAGGTCCCGGACCAGATGGATGTTATCGTGGATTGTCCGGCCCGGGACCGTGTAAGACTGGTCGGGGTGGATCATGTGGTCCAGCAAGGCACCAAGGCGAGCAGACATCGCCCTGGCGAAGATTTTGTAGTCCGTGCTGAGGAGGGAGACCGGGCGCCAGTTCTTAAGGAGGCGGAGATCGCCCTTCTTAGGCAGCAGGACGATGACTGCCCTGCGCCAAGAGAGGGGCATCTCCCCGGTCGCCAGACTTTCCCCCAGGACCCGCGCGTAGTCGCCCCCCAGGACGTCCCAGAACGCCCTGTGGAACTCCACGGTCAGCCCGTCCAGCCCCGGGGCTTTTCCCCTCGAGAGCCGGTCGAGGGCACCGGTCAGCTCCGCCAGGCTTAGCGGAGCTTCCAGATTTTCGGCGCCCTCCGGGCTGACCTTCGGCAGGTCCTCCCACAAAACTCTACGTGCTTCCTCGCTGGACGGCTCCGGAGAGAACAGGGCCCCGTAATATTCTCGGGCCCTGTTGTTGACACCCTCCGGATCCGAGACGAGAGAGCCGTCGTCGGCCAGCAGCGTCAAGAGCTGCTTACGGACACTCTGCCTTTTTTCCAGCGAGTAGAAGAAGGGGGAGCCGCGGTCCAGATCCCGCAGGAACCGGATCCGCGACCTCACGAACGCGCCTCGGGACCCGACGAGCTGCAGGTCCTTCAGCGCGGCCTTCTTCGCTTCGTACACCGTCCGCAGGGCCGGGTCCCCAATGACTTGACCGAGACGGGATTCCAGGTCGAGCACCTCTTTTTCTAGGCGCCCGACCCTGGCCGCCCGCCTCTTGGTCGACCCCCTCGCATACTCTTGACAGAAGACGTGGACGTGAGCCTTGCCCACGTCCCACCATAGCCTCAAGGAGGGGAAGCCCCCCTGCTTCCTTCTCCAGTCGGACCAGAATCGACGGAACGAGTCCTGGAACCGCACTTCCTCCAGCAGCCGGTTGTTAAAGTGCCAGTACGCGGACCCCGTCCTCGCGTGGAGCGAAGCGAACTCCGCCCACACCAGGTGGTGGTCTGAACACGGCACCGGCCGCATGGAGACCGCCGGGACGCAGGAAACGTACGCCCGAGACACGTAAAGGCGGTCGACTCTAGACCATCCTACTCCAGGCCTCACCCAAGTAAAGGCGCTGGAGTCGGGGTGGAGATTTCGGCAGACGTCCACCAAGTCGAAGGAGCCGACCAGGTCCCTCAACTTCTCCATCGCCGTCATGCACTGCGGGGCACCGGAGCGGTCCCTCGCCTCGAGGGTGCAGTTAAAATCCCCCCCGAGGACAATGCAGTCGCCGACGTCGACGGAGCCAAGAAGAGCGGACACCTCTTCGAAGAAGCGCGTTTGCTGCGGGCCGGGCTGAGGGGCATACACGTTCACGAGTTGGAGCGGCACGTCCCCCAGGCGAACCGTTACGTGCAGCAAACGGCCTGGCACGGGCTCCTCGACCCCCAAGATCTCCGGCTGAAAATGCGGGCCCAGCAATATGGCCACCCCACTAGAAGTGGCGGTGAGGTGGCTCATGCGGACCTCTCCTTGCCATTCCAGGAGCCACGTGGCTTTGTCTCCCGGAACGGTGTGGGTTTCTTGCAGGAAGCACACCGCATATTTCCCCTTCCGCAGGAGCGAAAAATTGTTAAATCTACGGCGTGCCTCTCTGCTGCCGTTGATGTTGAGGCTGGCTATGGTTATCTTCATGACTAGAGCATAGTGCAACCTCTACCTAACCTATTGTGGCGGGGGGGAGTGGAGTCGTTTGTTGACCTCCACTCCTTCAGCAGCCCAGCGAGGAACTTTTTGAGCCGGCGCAGCTCAAGGCCTTGCGCCCTTGATAAGGGCCCGCCCGCGGCCATGGTTTTAGCGAAGGCGCGGACGGACGCGACGAGCAGCCCCGGCTCGGACCATCTTTCCAGGGCCAGACGGGCTTGGTCGCGGCGAGCCCGGCACTGGACCAAAAAGTCCCGGAGTTCCTCTACGGGAATGAGGAGGGTCTCAGCGGCGGGCACGAGGAGATCCACCGCCTCACTGGCGATGGACTCGAGATCTTCACCCGCGTCCTCCACTGAGTCCCCGTCCCCCTCCGCTAGCAGCCGGCCCGTCGACCGCACGAGGTACGGCAAACGGCCTGGCCGCTCCATCTGGCCCTGGCTCTGCCCCGATCCCAACCCCAGGATCGTCGGCAGAGGAGTCCCCACTGGGCTCTTTTAAAATTGGTGCTGGGTCGGGAAGCGACAGCGGAAGGGGTTCCTCCTCCGCCCCAGGAGCCGGGGAACACGGAGAGACCTGGTTTAGGAAGTTCTCCAGGTCCACCAAGTCCCTCAGCTCCAAAGTAGGGGGCGAGGGTTGTTGTTCTTCCCCCTCCCCGCCGCCACCCTCAAGCCCAGCGTGTACAGACTCGTTAAAATCATTCATTGCCGTTTCTTCCGGGCCGAGCAAATCCCGGGGGAAGTTGGGTATTGACTGGGCGGGCTCAGGTTCGGCCTTTTCGGCCCCGCCCGCCTCAGTCCCCGGGACGCTCGACCCGGCGGCTACGCATTCTTCCGCTGGCCCCACGCCCCCCACGACAGGCAGATCTTCCACGCCATCCCCAGGAGGCAGCGGCTGGGCAGCCTCGACTGCCTCCCCATTCCCGGGGACAGATTCCTCGCGCCTGCAGCGCAATTTGGGGGCGCTGGTGGGGGACGCGGGACACACGGCGGGCACCGCCACCTCCGCGGAGGGATGTTATTCCCCCTCCGCCTCATTGGGGCGGTGCCTCTTTTTGTTCCTGGGGGTGCGCGAAGGCAGGGAGACCTCCATGTCTGCCGAGGCCTCCCGCTCTTCCCCCCCCCTTTTCCTTTTCTTGCCCGCGCCCGGGCCCCACTGCGGTGTTGTTCAAGGGCTCGGGCACGGGCTCAGGGCACCCCGCGCTCGCCGGTGACTGGGTTGGGCCGAGCGCGGTGGTCAAACTTTCTGGCGCACTGAGGGGACCCGCCTCTGGATGTTTCGCCTTGTTCCGCGCCTTCTTTCCGGTCGGACGCTCTCCCTCCCCCCTGCCGGAGGCCATGAAAACAAAGGCCACTGACAATGCCCGCGCACCTACGGTTCCCGGCACGCGGACGCAACTAGGGGGAGGGGTGGCGGCGGCGCCAGCCTTGGCCGCCCTCGGTGGTTTGGCGGCCTTGGAGGCGGGGCATGCAAGGCACCGCACGCCCTCCGACGTCCAGAAGACGCGGTAGGCAGTCCCCTCGTGCACCACATTAAAATATCACTCCGACGTCTCCTCCCGCGCCAGCCGGACAAAGAGCTGGCGGCGGAAGGAGAACACGTGGCGCAGGCTGTTCTCCCGGAGGCCGAGCGGTATGGGGTTGATCCCCGACCTTACCTCCCCCAGTTGGTGCAGGTGAGGGAGGAGGAGATCAGCGGGAACAAAGGGCGGAACGTTTGAAACGATGACCCACTGCGCGGTGGCCTCGAGAGGGTCCACCGGCAGGAACGTCCCGCCCACCGTTAACCCCTTTTCAAGGGCCAGGGACACCGCCCGCTCCGACCCCAGGAAGAACACGGCCTTCCCAAACATCTTGGAGGCCGCGACAATGGCTGAGGGGCCGACTACCCCAGCCATCGCCCGCACGCACTCCTCGATGCTCATTGTGGGGTGAGTGTAGCTCTTGACCCCGTGTTTCTTCGTTATAAGTCTGAATGGTGGCAGGGCAGTGGGTGGCGCAGGAGGTGCCGTGGAAGCATATGTCTTTGCTGGCCCTGCCACCGGCGTGGATGGGGTCGTCATCATGGGGTCCCTTTAAGGGCTACACCCACCCCAAAGTCACAGGCCTTAATGGTCTTAATTGGCCTCGTATAATAAAGACTGAGCAGAGGAGCTCTTAACGAGGCACACCTCTCCCCTAGTTGGCAATTGGGGAGGGGCCTTGCTCCCTCTGCTCAGTTATTTTTTTGTTTTTTATATTAAAATTAGGAGGAAAGGGCTCTCAGAGAGAGAGGGGAGAGACAGAGAGAGAGAGACAGAGCGAGGGGGTGCGGGAAAGAGGGAGGCTGCGAGGGCAGGTCTCCCCTCACAGCGATGGGTGGGTGTTTTTCTTGGGGTGCACTCCCCAGATGGCAAAAAAAAAACACAGTCTTTGGGTTGGTCTTCGGGTGGGGGGAGAAGATGTCTTCACCTGGGGCAGCTAGAGCCACCAGGCACACACTCCTAACGATGTTCAATAGGTGATTAAAGAAATCTTCAGCCTGGTAGCTCCAGCTATCCCAGGCTAGGCAATGGGGGGGGCGGTGCTTCAATTGTGTGTGGGGCCTAGTTGTAAGCAAGGCCCCCACACACACTTCCACACACACACACCCCCCGCGATGTTCCGGCCCTCAGTGGTCTTCTTTCCTCCCCCCACCGATACAGCAAAGTCTTTTAGGGAAATGCACCCACACCCACCTGTAGAATGGTAGAGTCTCCCTCCTTCCACACTGGATGTTGTTGTTGGTCTTTCCCCCTCTCTCCAACTCTTTGTAGCAATGGTAAAGTTGTTCAAAGTTTTCTGCTTTCCTCCTCTCCCTCTGGGTGAAAGTTGGTGGTGAAGCCCCTTCCTTCCTTCCTTCTCTTCCTGGGCTGATTCACAGGCCCAGCCAGGAGCTGCAACAGTAGCTGCTCTCCTCACTGCTCACTCAGCTAACTGAGCAGGACACGCCTCCACTGCTCCACGAATGGTTCCTTGTGCATGAAACTCTTTTTGAGTTTAGCTGTGAAACAAAAAAACATTAAACCGTGCCACCCGCCCTGGATGACACAGCAGACATTTACAAGGCACTTTTTTTTTCCTTTTTTTGTGTTTTTTTTTTGTGTTTTTCTTTTTTTTGGTTTTTTTTTGGGCGCTAAAATCACATTTTTCCAAGTGCCCCCTCTAAAAGGGGAGGGGGACACTAAAATCACCAGCAATTAAAACAAATTAAACTTTAAAACGTAAAATCAAATTAAAATTTGGTTGCCGGGTGTGATGATGCATTCCAGTCCCTCCGGTGCCCACCACTCGCGGAAGGCCGTGAGCGTACCGGTGGACACCGCGTGCTCCATCTCCAAGGACACCCTGGACCGGATGTAAGAGCGGAAGAGAGGCAGGCAGTCAGGTTGAACGACCCCCTCGACCGCCCGCTGCCTGGACCGGCTGACGGCACCCTTGGCCGTGCCCAGGAGCAGTCCTACGAGGAGGCCCTCGGACCTACCCGCTCCCCTCCGCACAGGGTGCCCAAAGATCAGGAGAGTGGGACTGAAGTGCAGCCACAATTTCAGGATCAGCCCCTTCAAATAATAAAACAGGGGCTGCAACCTTGTGCATTCCATAAAAACATGGAACACGGACACTTCCAGACCGCAGAAATTGCAGGCGGCCTGGGAGTCCGTGAACCGGCTTAAAAATTTGTTGCACGGCACTGCTCCGTGCACCACCCTCCAGGCCAAGTCCCCGATGAATAATGGGAGGACCCCTGCGTAGAGTGCCCTCCATTGGGGACCTCCGCCTCCTCCGGACGGCAAGATGGTACGCCATGGCGTGTCCGGACGGCCGGCGAGGATGGCAAAGTTGAGAGTGTGCAGGAGCAGCCCGTACAGGAAACCCCTCCGCGCGGAACTGAAAGGCACGGAGGGGATTTCCCCGAGGCGGCTCAAGTTGTGAGGCACCGGCCCCCGAGGGAGGTTCCGGGGTTTGGCGCCGATGAGGAATTCCGTCCGGACGGGGGTCAGTTCGGACGGGATCTCCCCACGTGCTTGAGTCTCCTCGATGCACCTAACGGAGTCAGGGCCCAAAGCTGTTTTTAGCGACTCGATGGCTTCGGCCGCGCGGGGGACGTCGGCTGAATTTAGGCACCGCGCCAGCGTGCCTGGCGCCATCCAGCCCGCTCCTCCGCCATCGAGCAGGTCCCTGACCCTGGTCACCTCACCAGCCACAGCCCTCTCTTCCGACCGCCACATAAAACCTCGGTCGTGGAGGTACGGATTCCCGAGCAGCGGCTCCTGCAGGACGGCCGCCACTCCAGCCGGCGGAGAGCTGCGCTTGGTGGAGACTTTGTTCCAGACCCTGATGAGTTCCTTGTAAAAGACAGGCAGCTCCCGGAGGGCGGTCCTGACACCCCCCAAGTTCACAAACAGGAGCTGCGTGTCGTAATTGAGGTCGCGCTGCTGGCGGAAGAAATACGTCGCTAGAGCACACCACCTAGGAGGGGGCTCGACGTAAAGGTATCTCTGCAGGGTCTGAAGACTGGAAAGTCGCGAGCTGGGCGCTGACGCACACCAACGACTGACCACCCTCCTCAAGCGGGAGACTCAAGACCGCGGCAGAGACCCAGTGCTTCCTGTTGTTCCAGAAGAAGTCCACCAGCTCCTTCTGTATCTTGGCGACAAACGCAGGGGGAGGGGTCAAAGTGACCAGCCGGTACTACAACATTGCGGCCACCAGCTGGTTTATGACTAGCGCTCGACCTCTGTAGGACAGCACTCGGAGCAGTCCTGTCCAGCGCCCTAGGCGAGCGGCGACCTTGGCCTCCAGCTCCTGCCAGTTCGCCGGCCAGGCTCCCTCGTCGGGGCTAAGGTAGACTCCCAGATAGAGGAGATGGGTCGTGCTCCAGGCAAAAGGCCTGAGCTCCTCCGGCAGGGAGTCCACCCGCCACTGACCCACCAGGAGTCCGGAACATTTCTCCCAGTTGATTCTGGCGGAGGATGCGGCCGAGTAAATCTCTTGGCACTCACGCATCCTCCGCAGGTCAACGGGATCCTCTACCGCGAGGAGCACGTCATCGGCGTAAGCTGAGAGGACGACCTCCACGCCCGGCCCTTGCAGAGCCAGTCCCGTCAACCTCGTCCGCAAGAGGCGCAGGAAAGGCTCCACGCACATGGCATATAACTGGCCGGACATGGGGCATCCCTGGCGCACCCCTCTCCCAAAGCGAAGGGGTGCCGTCAAGGACCCGTTAACCTAAATCAGACACTCCGCAGCGGCGTCCAAAAGTCGGATCCGGGCGACGAAATGCGTCCCGAACCCGAAAGCGCGCAGAGTTCCGAGCAGATAGTCGGGATCCACCCTGTCGAACGCCTTTTCTTGGTCGAGAGATAAGAAGGCGACGGACAGACCAGCCTCCTGGGAATGATGGATGAGGTCCCGGACCAGATGGATGTTGTCGTGGATTGTCCGGCCCGGGACCGTGTAGGACTGGTCGGGGTGGATCATGTGGTCCAGCACGGCACCAAGGCGAGCAGACATCGCCCTGGCGAAGATTTTGTAGTCCGTGCTGAGGAGGGAGACCGGGCGGCAGTTCTTAAGGAGGCGGAGATCGCCCTTCTTAGGCAGCAGGACGATGACTGCCCTGCGCCAAGAGAGGGGCATCTCCCCGGTCGCCAGAATTTCCCCCAGGACCCGCGCGTAGTCGCCCCACAGGACGTCCCAGAACGCCCTGTGGAACTCCACGGTCAGCCCGTCCAGCCCCGGTGATTTTCCCCTCGAGAGCCGGTCGAGGGCACCGGTCAGCTCCGCCAGGCTTAGCGGAGCTTCCAAATTTTCGGCGCCCTCCGGGCTGACCTTCGGCAGGTCCTCCAACAAAGCTCTACGCGCTTCCTCGCTGGACGGATCCGGAGAGAACAGAGCCCCGTAATATTCACGGGCCCTGTTGTTGATGCGCTCCGGATCCGAGACGAGAGAGCCGTCGTCGGCCAGCAGCGTCAAGAGCTGCTTACGGACACTCTGCCTTTTTTCCAGCGAGTAGAAGAAGGGGGAGCCGCGGTCCAGATCCCGCAGGAACCGGATCCGCGACCTCACGAACGCGCCTCGGGACCCGACGAGCTGCAGGTCCTTCAGCGCGGCCTTCTTCGCTTCGTACACCGTCCGCAGGGTCGGGTCCTCGACGACTTGACCGAGACGGGATTCCAGGTCGAGCACCTCTTTTTCTAGGCGCCCGACCCTGGCCGCCCGCCTCTTGGTCGACCCCCTCGCATACTCTTGACAGAAGATGTGGGCGTGAGCCTTGCCCATGTCCCACCATAGCCTCAAGGAGGGGAAGCCCCCCTGCTTCCTTCTCCAGTCGGACCAGAATCGACGGAACGAGTCCTGGAACCGCACGTCCTCCAGCAGCCGGTTGTTAAAGTGCCAGTACGCGGACCCCGTCCTCGCGCGGAGCGAAGCGAGCTCCGCCCACACCAGGTGGTGGTCCGAACACGGCACCGGCCGCATGGAGGCCGCCGGGACGCAGGAAACGTACGCCCGAGACACGTAAAGGCGGTCGACTCTGGACCATCCTACTCCAGGCCTCACCCAAGTAAAGGCGCTGGAGTCGGGGTGGAGATTTCGCCAGACATCCACCAAGTCGAAGGACCCGACCAGGTCCCTCAACTTCTCCATCGCCGTCATGCACTGCGGGGCACCGGAGCGGTCCCTCGCCTCGAGGGTGCTGTTAAAATCCCCCCCGAGGACAATGCAGTCGCCGACGTCGACGGAGCCAAGAAGAGCGGACACCTCTTCGACGAAGCGCGTTTGCTGCGGGCCGGGCTGAGGGGCGTACACGTTCACGAGATGGAGCGGCACGTCCCCCAGGCGAACCGTTACGTGCAGCAAGCGGCCTGGCACGGGCTCCTCGACCCCCAAGATCTCCGGCTGAAAATGCGGGCCCAGCAAGATGGCCACCCCACTAGAAATGGCGGTGAGGTGGCTCATGCGGACCTCTCCTTGCCATTCCAGGAGCCACGTGGCTTCGTCTCCCGGAACGGTGTGGGTTTCTTACAGGAAGCACACCGCATATTTCCCCTCCCGCAGGAGCGAAAAATTGTCAAATCTACGGCGTGCCCCTCTGCTAGCTGTGGTTATCTTCATGGCAAAAGCATAGTGCAACCTCTACCTTAACCTATTGTGGGGGAGGGAGCGGAGTCTTTTGTTGAACTCCACTCCCTCCGCAGCCCAGCGAGGAGTCCCTCGAGCTCGCGCTGCTCAAGGTGTTGCGCCTTTGTCAAGGGCCCGCCCGCGGCCAAGGTTTTAGCGGCTGCGCGGACGGACCCCTTGATCAGCTCTGGCTCGGACCATTTTTCCAGGGCCAGTCGGGCTTGGTTGCAGCGACCCCGGCTCTGGGCCAAAAAGTCCCGGAGTTCCTTTGCAGGAATGAGGATGGTCTCAGCGGCGGCCGCGAGCAGATACACCGCCTCGCTGGCGGTGGTCTCTAGATTTTCTCCCGCGTCCCCCACCAAGTCCCCGTCCTCCTCCGGGAGGTGGCCGCCAGCAGCCGGCCCATCGACCGCACAAGGTACGGCGAATGACACGGCTGCTCCAACCGGCTCTGGTTCTGCCCCGATCCCACCCCCAGGATCGTCGGCAGAGGAGTCCCCACTGGGCTCTTTTAAAAATGGTGCTGGGTCGGGAAACGACAGCGGAAGGGGTTCCCCCTCGGCCCCCGGAACCAGGGAACAAGGAGAGACCCGGCCATAGGTAATCCCCAGGCCCTCCAAGTGCTCCAGCTCCAAAGTAGGGGGCGAGGGTGGGTGTTCCTCCCCCTCCTCGCTGCCACTCCCCGGCCCAGCATTTACAGTGTCATTAAAATCATTCATTTCGGTTTCTTCCGGGCTGAGCAAATCCCGGGGGAAGTTGGGTATTGGCTGGGCGGGCTCAGGTACGGCCTTTTCGGCCCCGCCCGCCTCAGTCCCCGGGACGCCCGGCTCGGCGGCAATACATTCCTCCGCGATGCCCACGCCCCCCACGACAGGCAGATCTTCCACGCCATCCCCGGGAGGCAGAGGCTGGGCAGCCTCGACTGTCTCACCCTCCCCGGGGACAGACTCCTCTCGCCTACAGCGCAGCTTGGGGGCGCTGGTGGGGGACGCGGGACATGCGGCGGGCACCGACTCCTCCGCGGAGGGATGTTGTTCCCCCTCCGCCTCAACGGAGCGGCGCCTCCTTTTGTTGCTGGGGGTGCGCGGAGGCAGGGAGACCTCCATGTCTGCCGAGGCCTCCCGCTCCACCCCCCCCTTTTTCTTTTCTTGCCCGCGCCCGAGCCCCTCTGCGGTGACGGGGTTGGGCTGAGTGCGGTGGTCAAATTTTCTGGCGCACAGAGGAGACCCGCCTCTGGATGTTTCGCCTTGTTCCGCGCCTTCTTTCCGGTCGGACGCTCTCCCTCCCCCCCGCCGGAGGCCATGAAAACAAAGGCCTCCGACGATGCCCGCGCACCTATGGCTCCCGGCACGCGGACCCAACTAGGGGGAGGGGTCGCGGCGGCGCCAGCCTTGGCCGCCTTCGGTGGTTTGGCGGCCTTGGAGGCGGGGCAGTTCTTGCGAACGTGCCTCACCTCCCTGCAGGCATGGCACCGCACGCCGTCCGACGTCCAAAAGACGCGGTAGGCAGTCCCCTCGTGCACCACATTAAAGTTCCCCTCCGTCGTCTCCTCCCGCGTCAGCCGGACAAAGAGCTGGCGGCGGAAGGAGAACACGTGGCGCAGGCTGCTCTCCCTGAGGCCGAGCGGTATGGGGTTAATCCCCGACCTTACCTCCCCCAGTTGGTGTAGGTGAGGGAGGAGGAGCTCAACGGGAACAAAGGGCGGGACGTTCGATATGATGACCCTCTGCGCGGTGGCCTCGAGAGGATCCACCGGCAGGAACGTCCCGCCCACCGTGAGCCCCTTTTCGAGGGCCAGGGACACCGCCCGCTCCGACCCCAGGAAGAACACGGCCTTCCCAGACATCTTGGAGGCTGCGACAATGGCCGAGGGGCCGACTACCCCAGCCATCGCCCGCACGCACTCCTCAATGCTCATTGTGGGGTGAGTGTAGCTCTTGACCCCGTGTTTCTTTGTTATTAGTTTGAATGGTGGCAGGGCAGCAGGTGGCGCAGGAGGCACCGTGGATGTGGATGCCACCTGCGCATATGTCTTCGCTGGCCCTGCCACCAGCGTGGATGGGGTCGCCATCACGGGGTCCCTTTAAGGGCTACACCCACCCCAAAGTCACAGGCCTTAATGGTCTTAATTGGCCTCTTAACTAAAGACTGAGCAGAGGAGCTCTTAACGAGGCACATCTCTCCCCTAGTTGGCAATTGGGGAGGGGCCTTGCTCCCTCTGCTCAGTTGTTTTAATTGTTTTTTAAAAAATTAGGAGGAAGGGCTCTCAGAGAGAGAGGGGAGAGACAGAGAGAGAGAGATAGAGAAAGGGGGGTGCGGGAAAGAGGGAGGCTGCGAGGGCAGGTCTCCCCTCACAGCGATGGGTGGGTGTTTTTCTTGGGGTGCACTCCCCAGATGGTAAAAAAACAAAAAACAAAAAACACAGTCTTTGGGTTGGTCTTCGGGTGGGGGGAGAAGATGTTTTCACCTGGGGCAGCTAGAGCCAACCAGGCACACACTCCCAACGATGTTTAATAGGTGATTTGAAGAAATCTTCAGCCTGGTTGCTCCAGCTATCCCAGGCTAGGCAATGAGGGGGTGGGGGTTCAATTGTCGGGGGGTGCCTAGTTGTAAGCAAGGCCCCCACACACACTTCCACACACACACACCCCCCGCGATGTTCCGGCCCTCAGTGGTCTTCTTTCCTCCCCCCACCAATACAACAAAGTCTTTACGGGGAAATGCACCCACACCCACCTGCAGAATGTTGTAGACTCTCCCTCCTTCCACACTGGATGTTGTTGTTGGTCTTTCCCCCTCTCTCCAACTCTTTGTAGAATGGTAAAGTTGTTCAAAGTTTTCTGCTTTCCTCCTCTCCCTCTGCGTGAAAGTTGGTGGTGAAGCCCCTTCCTTCCTTCCTTCTCTTCCTGGGCTGATTCACAGGCCCAGCCAGGAGCAAAAGCAGGAGCTCCTCTCCTCACTGCTCACTCAGCCAACTGAGCAGGACACGCCTCCACTGCTCCACGATTGGTTCCTTGTGCATGAAACTCTTTTTAGAGTCTACCTGCAAAACATAAAACATTTATCCATGCCACCCGACCTGGATGACACACCAGACATTTACAAGGCCCTTTTTTTCTTTTTTTTATTTGGGCACTAAAATCAAATTTTTTCCTTTTTCCAGTGCCCCCTATAAAAGGAGAGGGGGACACTAAAAGCACCGGCAATTAAAACAAATTAAACTTTAAAAGGTAAAATCAAATAAAAATTTGGTTGCCGGGCATGATGATGCACTCCAGTCCCTCCAGTGCCCACCTCTCGCGGAAGGCCGCGAGCGTACCGGTGGACACCGCGTGCTCCATCTCCAAGGACACCCTGGACCGGATGTAAGAGCGGAAAAGAGGCAGGCAGTCAGGTTAAACGACCCCCTCGACCGCCCGCTGCCTGGACTGGCTGATGGCACCCTTGGCCGTACCCAGGAGCAGTCCTACGAGGAGGCCCTCGGACCTACCCGCTCCCCTCCGCACAGGGTGCCCAAAGATCAGGAGAGTGGGACTGAAGTGCAGCCAGAATTTCAGGAGCAGCCCCTTCAAATAGTGGAACAGGGGCTGCAACCTCGTGCACTCAATAAAAACATGGAACACGGACACCTCCAGACCGCAAAAATTGCAGGCGGCCTGGGAGTCCGTGAACCAGCTTAAAAATTTATTGCACGGCACTGCTCCGTGCACCACCCTCCAGGCCAAGTCCCCGATGAAAAGTGAGAGGACCCCTGCGTAGAGTGCCCTCCATCGGGGACCCCCGCCTCCTCCGGACGGCAAGATGGTACGCCATGGCGTGTCCAGACGGCAGGCAAGGATGCAAAGTTGAGAGTGTGCAGGAGCTGAAAGGCACGGAGGGGATTTCCCCGAGGCGGCTCAAGTTGTGAGGCGCCGGCCCCCGAGGGAGGTTCTGGGGTTTGGCGCCGATGAGGAATTCCGTCCGGACGGGGGTCAGTTCGGACGGGATCTCCCCACGTGCTTGAGCCTCCTCGATGCACCTAACGGAGTCGGGGCCCAGAGCTCTTTTTAGCGACTCGATGGCATCGGCCGCGCGGCGGACGTTAGCAGAATTTAGGCGCCGCGCCAGCATGCCTGGCGCCATCCAGCCCGCTGCTCCGCCATCGAGCAGGTCCCTGACCCTTGTCACCTCACCAGCCACAGCCCTCTCGTCCGACTGCCACATAAAACCTCGGTCGTGGAGGTACGGATTCCCGAGCAGCGGCTCCTGCAGGACAGCCGCCACTCCAGCTGGCGGAGAGCTGCGCTTGGTGGAGACTTTGTTCCAGACCCTGATGAGTTCCTTATAAAAGACAGGCAGCTCCCGGAGGGCGGTCCTGACGCCCCCCCACACTCACAAACAGGAGCTGCGTGTCGTAGTTGAGGCCGTGCTGCTGGCGGAAGAAATACGTCGCCAGAGCATGCCACCTAGGAGGGGGCTCGACGTAAAGGTATCTCTGCAGGGTCTGAAGATGGAAAGTCGCGAGCTGGGTGCTGACGCACACCAACGACTGACCGCCCTCCCCAAGCGGGAGCCTCAAGACCGCCGCAGAGACCCAGTGCTTCCTGTTGTTCCAGAAGAAGTCCACCAGCTTCTTCTGTATCTTGGCGACAAACGCAGGGGGAGGGGTCAAAGTGACCAGCCGGTACCACAACATGGCGGCCACCAGCTGGTTTATGACTAGCGCTCGGCCCCTGTAGGACAGCACTCGGAGCAGTCCTGTCCAGCGCCCTAGGCGAGCGGCGACCTTGGCCTCCAGCTCCTGCCAGTTCGCCAGCCAGGCTTCCTCGTCGGGGCTAAGGTAGACTCCCAGATAGAGGAGATGGGTTGTGCTCCAGGCAAAAGGCCTGAGCTCCTCCGGCAGGGAGTCCACCCGCCACTGACCCACCAGGAGTCCGGAACATTTTTCCCAGTTGATTCTGGCGGAGGATGCGGCCGAGTAAATCTCTTGGCACTCACGCATCCTCCGCAGGTCAGCGGGATCCTCTACCGCGAGGAGCACGTCATCGGCGTAAGCCGAGAGGACGACCTCCACGCCTGGCCCTTGCAGAGCCAGTCCCGTCAACCTCGTCCGCAGGAGGCGCAGGAAAGGCTCCACGCAGACGGCGTATAACTGGCCGGACATGGGGCATCCCTGGCGCACCCCTCTCCCGAAGCGAAGGGGCGCCGTCAAGGACCCGTTAACCTTAATCAGACACTCCGCGGCGGCGTACAAAAGTCGGATCCGGGCGACAAAGTGCGTCCCGAACCCAAAAGCGCGCAGTGTTCCGAGCAGATAGTCGTGATCCACCCTGTCGAACGCCTTCTCTTGGTCGAGGGATTGGAAGGCGACCGACAGACCAGCCTCCTGGGAATAATGGATGAGGTCCCGGACCAGATGGATGTTATCATGGATTGTCCGGCCCGGGACCGTGTAGGACTGGTCGGGGTGGATCATGTGGTCCAGCACGGCACCAAGGCGAGCAGAAATCGCCCTAGCGAAGATTTTGTAGTCCGTGCTGAGGAGGGAGACCGGGCGCCAGTTCTTAAGGAGGCGGAGATCGCCCTTCTTAGGCAGCAGGACGATGACTGCCCTGCGCCAAGAGAGGGGCAATTCCCCGGTCGCCAGACTTTCCCCCAGGACCCGCGCGTAGTCGCCCCCCAGGACGTCCCAGAACGCCCTGTGGAACTCCACGGTCAGCCCGTTCAGCCCCGGGGATTTTCTCCTCGAGAGCCGGTCGAGGGCACCGGTCAGCTCCACCAGGCTTAGCGGAGCTTCCAGATTTTCGGCAGGTCCTCCCATAAAACTCTACGCGCTTCCTCGCTGGACGGATCCGGAGAGAACAGAGCCCCGTAATATTCACGGACCCTGTTGTTGACGCCCTCCGGATCCGAGACGAGAGAGCCGTCGTCGGCCAACAGCGTCAAGAGCTGCTTACGGACACTCTGCCTTTTTTCAAGCGAGTAGAAGAAGGGGGAGCCGCGGTCCAGATCCCGCAGGAACCGGATCCGCGACCTCACGAACGCGCCTCGGGACCCGACGAGCTGCAGGTCCTTCAGCGCGGCCTTCTTCGCTTCGTACACTGTCCGCAGGGCCGGGTCCTCGACGACTTGACCGAGACGGGATTCCAGGTCGAGCACCTCTTTTTCTAGGCGCCCGACCCTGGCCGCCCGCCTCTTGGTCGACCCCCTCGCATACTCTTGACAGAAGACGCGGACGTGAGCCTTGCCCACGTCCCACCATAGCCTCAAGGAGGGGAAGCCCCCCTGCTTCCTTCTCCAGTCGGACCAGAATCGACGGAACGAGTCCTGGAACCGCACGTCCTCCAGCAGCCGGTTGTTAAAGTGCCAGTACGCGGACCCCGTCCTCGCGCGGAGCGAAGCGAGCTCCACTCCCACCAGGTGGTGGTCCGAACACGGCACCGGCCGCATGGAGGCCGCCGGGACGCAGGAAACGTACGCCCGAGACACGTAAAGGCGGTCGACTCTAGATCATCCTACTCCAGGCCTCACCCAAGTAAAGGCGCTGGAGTCGGGGTGGAGATTTCGCTAGACGTCCACCAAGTCGAAGGATCCGACCAGGTCCCTCAACTTCTCCATCGCCGTCATGCACTGCGGGGCACCGGAGCGGTCCCTCGCCTCGAGGGTGCAGTTAAAATCCCCCCCGAGGACAATGCAGTCGCCGACGTCGACGGAGCCAAGAAGAGCGGACACTTCTTCGAAGAAGCGCGTTTGCTGCGGTCCGGGCTGAGGGGCGTACACGTTCACGAGATGGAGCGGCACGTCCCCCAGGCGAACAGCCACGTGGCTTCGTCTCCCGGAACGGTGTGGGTTTCTTGCAGGAAGCACACCGCATATTTCCCCTCCCGCAGGAGCGAAAAATTGTTAAATCTACGGCGTGCCTCTCTGCTGCCGTTGATGTTGAAGCTGGCTATGGTTATCTTCATGACTAGAGCATAGTGCAACCTCTACCTAACCTATTGTGGGGGAGGAATGGAGTCGTTTGTTGACCTCCACTCCTTCAGCAGCCCAGCGAGGAACTTTTTGAGCCGGCGCAGCTCAAAGTAATGTTCCAGTTCCTCCAATTCCCCCAGCTCCACAGTAGGGGGCGAGGGTTGTTGTTCTTCCCCCTCCCAGCCCAGCGTGTGGATGTTCTGTGGTATTAATCATATTTTCAGTTTCTTCCGAGTCGAACAAATCCCGGGGGAAGTTGGGTATTGGCTGGGCGGGCTCAGGTTCGGCCTTTTCGGCCCCGCCCGCCTCAGTCCCCGGGACGCTCGACCCGGCGGCTACGCATTCTTCCGCTGGCCCCACGCCCCCCACGACAGGCAGATCTTCCACGCCATCCCCAGGAGGCAGCGGCTGGGCAGCCTCGACTGCCTCACCCTCCCCGGGGACAGATTCCTCGCACCTGCAGCGCAATTTGGGGGCGCTGGTGGGGGACGCGGGACACACGGCGGGCACCGCCTCCTCCGCGGAGGGATGTTGTTCCCCCTCCGCCTCATTGGGACAGTGCCTCTTTTTGTTCCTGGGGGTGCGCGAAGGCAGGGAGACCTCCATGTCTGCTGAGGCCTCCCGCTCCGCCCCCCCCCCTTTTCCTTTTCTTGCCCGCGCCCGGGCCCCTCTGTGGTGTTGTTTAAGGGCTCGGGCACGGGCTCAGGGCACCCCGCGCTCGCCGATGACTGGGTTGGGCCGAGCACGCTGGTCAAACTTTCTGCCGCACTGAGGGGACCCGCCTCTAGATGTTTCGCCTTGTTCCACGCCTTCTTTCCGGTCGGACGCTCTCCCTCCCCCCCGCCGCAGGCCCTGAAAACAAAGGCCTCCGACGATGCCCGCGCACCTACGGCTCCCGGCACGCGGACGCAACTAGGGGGAGGGGTGGCGGCGGCGCCAGCCTTGGCCGCCTTCGGTGGTTTGGCGGCCTTGGAGGCGGGGCAGTTCTTACGAACATGCCCCACCTCACTACAGGCATGACACCGCACGCCGTCCGACGTCCAGAAGACGCGGTAGGCAGTCCCCTCGTGCACCACATTAAAATGCCCTTCCGTCGTCTCCTCCCGCGCCAGCCGGACAAAGAGCTGGCGGCGGAAGGAGAACACGTGGCGCAGGCTGTTCTCCCTGAGGCCGAGCGGTATGGGGTTGATCCCCGACCTTACCTCCCCCAGTTGGTGTAGGTGAGGGAGGAGGAGCTCAGCGGGAACAAAGGGCGGGAAGTTTGACACGATGACCCTCTGCGCGGTGGCCTCGAGAGGGTCCACCGGCAGGAACGTCCCGCCCACCGTGAGCCCCTTTCCGAGGGCCAGGGACACCGCCCGCTCCGACCCCAGGAAGAACACAGCCTTCCCAGACATCTTGGAGGCTGCGACAATGGCCGAGGGGCCGACTACCCCAGCCATCGCCCGCACGCACTCCTTGATGCTCATTGTGGGGTGAGTGTAGCTCTTGACCCCGTGTTTCTTCGTTATTAGTGTAAAAGGTGGCAGGGCAGTGGGTGGCGCAGGAGGTGCCGTAGATGTGGACACCGCCTGCGCATATGTCCTTGCTGGCCTCGCCACCGGCGTGGATGCGGTCGCCATCACGGGGTCCCTTTAAGGGCTACACCCACCCCAAAGTCACAGGCCTTAATGGTCTTGGTTGGCCTCGTTTAATATGACTGAGCAGAGGAGCACTTAACGAGGCACACCTCTCCCCTAGTTGGCAATTGGGGAGGGGCCTTGCTCCCTCTGCTCAGTTGTCTCAATTGTTTTGTTTTTTTTCCAATTTGGGAGGAAGGGCTCTCAGAGAGAGAGGGGAGAAACAGAGAGTAACAGAGAAAGAGAGAGGGGGGTGGGAAGGGGGGGGAACTGCGAGGGCAGGTCTCCCCTCGCAGCTGTGGGTGGGTGCAATCCCCAGATGGCAAAACACAAATAGTCTTTGGGGTGGTCTTCGGGTGAGGGGAGAAGATGTCTTCACCTGGGGCAGCTAGAGCCACCCAGGCACACACTCCCAACGATGTTTAACGGGTGATTGAAGAAATCTTCAGCCTGGTAGCTCCAGCTACCCCAAGCTAGGCAATGGGGGGGGGGGGGTTCAATTGTGTGTGGGGCCTAGTTATAAGCAAGGCCCCCACACACACTATCCACACACACACACCCCCCGCGATGTTCCGGCCCTCAGTGGTCTTCTTTCCTCCCCCCACCGATACAACAAAGTCTATTGGGGACTGCACCAATACACCCACCTGTAGAATAGTAGAGTCTCCCTCCTTCCACACTGGATGTTGTTGTTGGTATTTCCCCCTCTCTCCAACTCTTTGTAGAATGGAAAAAGATGTTGAAAGATTTCTGCTTTCCTCCTCTCCCTCTGGGTGAAAGTTGTTGGTGAAGCCCCTTCCTTCCTTCTCTTCCTGGGCTGTTCTCAGGGCTCTCCAGGCCTTCCAAGGCAGGAGCTAAGGTTGGTAGCTGCTCCTCTCACTGCAGCTCAGCTCCTACTGATTAGGCCACGCCTCCACTGCTCCACAATTGGTCCAATCCCAAAAAGTTAGTTTGCAGGTAATCAGGAAGGCAAATGGAATGTTGGCCTTCATTGCGAGAGGGATGGAGTACAAAAGCAGGGGGGTCCTTCTGCAACTGTATAGGGTATTGGTGAGGCCGCACCTGGAGTACTGCGTGCAGTTTTGGTCACTTTACTTAAGGAAGGATATACTAGCTTTGGAGGGGGTACAGAGACGATTCACTCGGCTGATTCCGGAGATGAGGGGGTTACCTTATGATGATAGACTGAGTAGACTGGGTCTTTACTCGTTGGAGTTCAGAAGGATGAGGGGTGATCTTATAGAAACATTTAAAATAATGAAAGGGATAGACAAGATAGAGGCAGAGAGGTTGTTTCCATTGGTCGGGGAGACTAGAACTAGGGGGCACAGCCTCAAAATACGGGGGAGCCAATTTAAAACCGAGTTGAGAAGGAATTTCTTCTCCCAGAGGGTTGTGAATCTGTGGAATTCTCTGCCCAAGGAAGCAGTTGAGGCTAGCTCATTGAATGTATTCAAATCATAGATAGATAGATTTTTAACCAATAAGGGAATTAAGGGTTACGAGGGGTGGGCGGGTAAGTGGAGCTGAGTCCACGGCCAGATGAGCCATGATCTTGTTGAATGGCGGAGCACGCTCGATGGGTTCGATGGCCTACTCCTGTTCCTAATTCTTATGTACTTATGTTCTTGTAGCTCCTTGCTGGCATTGCAGAGGGAATCACAGGGCTCACCAGTGCCGCTTTAAAGACTGTGTGTGTAAAGGCTGCAGCACAAACGGCCACCTCCAGTGAATGTATAAAAGAAATATGACTCACTGTGTTGATGAAGAGTCTGCAGATGGCCATGAATCCAGTGCGGATTATGAAACGATAGTCAGAGAGGCAGCTCAGCCCCACGATGAGGTATATGGTATGTTTACCTGCACCACCGAGTGTTCCCTGTTGAGGATGGAAGTCGAGATAGATTGTTCCAGTCTTCATGGAAGTGGACACGGGGGTGAGCCAATCAGTAATGAATCAAGAAGCCCTTGAGAGGCTATGGGGACAATCAAACTGAACGATCCAAGTTGGTCCCGGTTCAGGCAAAGCTGCGCACCTACACCAATGAACTTATCCCAGTCGTTGGTAGTGCAGATGTAAAGGTACTCCATGATGGCGCTGTGCACAAGTTACCTCTGGATTGTTGCAAGTGATGGACCAGTGCTACTCGGAAGAAGGTGGATGGAGAAGATCCATTGGAGTTGGGAAAAGTTCATCCCTCCAGCGATCGATGTCCTCCACGCTCAGAGGCAAAGCAAGCCCTCACCTGAGGGTGGACCCGGCACCAGTGAGCAGACCAGCACAGCACAACTGCGTGGAGATGATCCAGCTGAGATGACCCAAACGCACCTTCCAGGCTCCAGTAGCAGGATTCCGGAAGAAGAAAATTGGATCCAAAGGCAAATTCCCAGCTTCGATGGCAGAAACCGGGGAGAAGGCGATCACCGCAGTCGACATCGTGGATGGTGGAAGATTGTGCCCAAACCACGAGGTGATGCGCTGAAGAAAAAGATGGCGGCGGCCAGACCATGAAGTGCAGCGCTGATGGAGCAACACGTGGCACCAAACGGAGAAGAGGATTGGGGTAAACCTAAATGTAAAGCTCTTAAAGAAGGCCTGCAACCCATTGCACTTAAAGGGACTGTTCCACACTCTCAATCAATGTTAGAGCAACTGTGAGTTAGATGTAAAATGTGTAATTGATGATCAGAGTTGTGTACATGCAATAAGCAAAGAAAAGTTGCGCGATCATGATCGGAGCTACAGGTTATTTACAATGAGTAATGAAACGTTGTGCGATGAAGAATTTCAATTGCATTCAGTCAATGCAGCGGGCAGACACCCATCGGGAGCACACAGGTCCAGCGAGCTACCCAATGTAGTAGCATGCATCCCATGGAATGTGGCCACAATCAGCCAATACATACAAGCTGCAGGAGGGCACCGGCACCGGTATCGATACCCTGCCCCCTGATTGGCTCCAGCTCTCAGGCATCCGATGGCACCAACCGCCACGAGCCTGAAAGAACAAACTGTGCTAAGACACAGCCCCCAGACCCTAGGCCATACCCGGGAACAAAAGGTCACCCGCAACTGTTCTCCCAAAAGGGAGCGGGACCAGCCAGAATCCCAAACCAAAAAAGCGAGTCAGCAGTTCCCCGTGCACTACTAGACGACTGCTCCTCAGGGAGCAGCAGTGATCTGGGGTGCAAGGAGAGGACAGGGAGGTCACAGGCACCTGTGAACCTGCCCGACGCTAGGAGCAATGGCAAAAGCCACGAGAGCAGGCAACTCAAGCCAAATGGGTTCCCACTACCAGCACTGGGCACTGCGCCACCACCAGACTACCTGGACATCATCCAGCAGCTCTGGCACTAGGTTGTCCTCATGCACCAGTGCTGATCCCAGCTCTAACACCAAGCGTATATCAAATATGTACCTCACCAGTCAAAGGTACTTGCCTCACAACGGCACCACAAATGTGATGCTGCAAATGCAACCCTTTCCTTTTGGGACTTGAATGTAGATGAATGTAATGAGCCCCCGGCACAATTTGTAGGTGGGGGGTGGGGAAGAGAATGGAGTGGCCACGGATGCACAAACAGAAACCACCAGCACCTCCATTGCCAACGAAACATCACCCACTCACCCAAGATGGAAATGACCCTCCAAGGGTCAACGAGATAGAGCTAAGCCCAGAGCACAGTCAATGCAGGAAGGCGATTTGCATTTAGGTCTTGGGGGAGAGTGATGTCATGTATCCTACATGTTTACTGCTGGTACCATTACACATGAGGTACCAGCAGAGGGCACTGCAGTGGGAGACTAGTAAGTTACCTGTACAGGTGTGCCTGGCCTAGTATAAAAGGCATGTGTGATCGAGACTCTGGAGTTATCAATAAAGGACTACAGTCACTACAGTTCAAGTACAACACACTGCCTCGCGGAGTCATTATCAGAGCATCTAAAGACATTACACTCTCAAAAGCATCCATTACAAGAAGCAAGTCTGTGGGTTGCGCCATTTCCACCCCGCTGGTGGGCAATGATAGTCGACTGAGGGCATCAGCACAGTTCTACGTGCCTGGTCTGTGGCGGATAACATAGTCATATGCAGATAATGTTAGTGCCCATCTTTGGATGCGGGACGAAGCATTGGTGTTAATACCTTTGCTTTTTGAGAACAGCGAAATGAGCAGCTTGTGGTCAGTTTCGAGCTCGAAACGGAGTCCAAATAGGTATTGGTACATTTTCTTAACCCCGTATACACATGCTAATGCTTCTTTCTCAACCTTAGATAAGCTTCTAGATGCATCTGCAATCGGTTGCAGTTTGCCTGACACATTGGCTTGCTGTAACACACAACCGACCCCATATAAAGATGCATCAAAGCTAGTACTAAACGTTTACACGGATCATACAATGCAAGTAACTTGTTGGAACATAATAGGTTTCTGGCCTTGGTAAAGGCTGTCTCTTGTGATTTACCCCAAACCCAGTTGTCACCCTTGTGTAGCAATAAATGCAAAGGCTCCAGCAGCGTGCTCAACCCTGGTAGAAAGTTACCAAAATAGTTGAGGAGTCCCAGGAACGAACGCAGTTCCATCACGTTCTGTGGTCTGGGTGCATTCTTGATGGCCTCCTTCTTGGAGTCTGTGGGTCTGATGCCATCCGCCGCAAGCTTTCTCCCCAGAAATTCGACATCTGGCACCAGGAAAACACACTTGGAGCATTTCAACCTGTCCCACTCTGTCCAGTCGCTTTAGAATCTCTTCCAGGTTGTGCAGGTGTTCGGTGGTGTTGCGGCCAGTGATCAAGATGTCATCTTGAAACACCACGGTGCGCGGAACCGATTTCAGCAGACTCTCCATGTTCCTCTGGAAGATGATCACAGCCAAGTGAATCCCAAAGGGGCATCTGTGGTATATGAACAATTCTTTGTGCGTGTTGATGCACGTCAATTTTTTCGAAGGCTCAGCCAACTCCTGTGCCATGTAAGCAGAGGTTAGATCCAGCTTGGTGAATGACTTCCCCCCTGCTAGCGTTGCGAACAGGTCATCCACTTTGGGTAGTGGGTACTGGTCCTGTAACGAGACTCGGTTGATCATTACCTTGTAGTCCCCGCAGATTCTGACCGTCCCATCGCTTTTCAACACCGGAACAATTGGACTGGCCCACTCGTTGAACTCACCTGGCGATATGATCTACTCTGGTTGAAGTCTGTTCAGCTCGATTTCAACAAATATAAAATTCTGACGGGATTGGACAGGTTAGATGCAGGAAGAATGTTCCCGATGTTGGGGAAGTCCAGAACCAGGAGTCACAGTCTAAGGATAAGGGGTAAGCCATTTCGGACCGAGATGAGGAGAAACTTCTTCACTCAGAGAATTGTGAACCTGTGAAATTCTCTACCTCAGAAAGTTGTTGAGGCCAGTTCGTTAGATATATTCAAAAGGAAGTTAGATGTAGCCCTTACGGCTAAAGGGATCAAGGGGTATGGAGAGAAAACAGGAATGGGGTACTGAAGTTGCATGATCAGCCATGATCATATTGAATGGTGGTGCAGGCTCGAAAGGCCGAATGGCCTACTCCTGCACCTATTTTCAATGTTTCTATGTTTCTCTCGCATCATGTATGGAACCACTCGGGCCTTGTGATGAATGGGTCGTGTATCAGGGACTAGATGGATCTGCACTTTGACGCTTGTGAAGTTGCCGATGTCTGGCTCAAATAACGACGGGAATTCGTTTAGCACTTGGGCGCACGAGGCGTCATCTACTGAAGACAGTGCTTTGATGTCGTTCCAGTTCCATCGCATCTTTCCTAGCCAGCTTCTGCCGAACAGCGTTGGGCCATTGCCTGGTACAATCCATAGTGGTAAATTATGCACAGCTCCATCATACGATAGATTCACTGCCGCACTGCCAATGACTGGTATGAGCTCTTTAGTGTAAGTGTGCAGCTTGGTGTGGATTGGGCTTAGTTTTGGCCTTTGTTTTGTGCCTTGTTGCCCCACAGTTTCTCAAAAGCCTCCTGGCTTATAATTGACTGACTCGCCCCCGTGTCCAATTCCATGGTAACTGGAATGCCGTTTAATTTTACTTTTAACATTATCGGAGAGCTTTTGGTGGTGAAGGTATGTACCCAATACACTTCCTCTTCAGCCTCGGGTTGAGTTGCCTCTCTTACTCGTTCAGCGTGATCCGCACCGGATCGGTCATCTTCTGCCAACTCTGCCACTTGGTGAGTCGCAGCACATCTGCACATTCGCTGGAGGTGCCCCATTGTTCCACAGCCCTTGCACACGTAATACTTGAATTGACATTGATGGGCTCGATGATTACTCTCACAGCGCCAACATAGTGTTAATGGATTCGCATTCATGCCCCACAGTGGACTCTGAGTCATCTTAGGTCTGGCTTCTGCGGGCGTGTAGGCCCTGCCATGTAAAGTTCTGCCTGCTGAAGGCGTTATTTTATGCACAGTACTTGCCGGTGAGCTTCAATGCTGAAATGATATCTGTTTAATGTTATCGATCGTGGACATGAAAGCCTGGGCTATCGTGATGGCCTTGATCAGATCTAGGGAATCGGCAGACAGCAGTTTGCGAAGAATGACCTTGTGGCCGATTCCAAGCACGAAAAAGTCCCGCAACACTTCCCCCAAAAATCTAGCAAATACGCACGGTCCTGAAGGCGTCTTAGGTCGGTGACATAGCTCGCCATGTCCTGGCCCTCGGAGCGATGGTGCGTATAAAAGTGATACCTGACCATCAAGATGCTCTCCTTCGGCTTGAGGTGTTCTCGAACGCAACTCTTCGTATGTCTTCTCCGTTGGTTTCATTGGTGCTAGCAGATTTCTGATGAGGCCATATATCATGGACCCGCAATCGGTGAGGAGAATTGCCCTGCGCTTGACCGCAGTTTCTTCCTTATCCAGCTCGATGGCCACGAAGTACTGGTCAAGACGCTCAATGAAGGCTTCCCAATCATCACCCTCAACATATGTCTCAAGAATACCAACAGCAGCCATAACCACATGAAAGTTCGTGATCTGTTACTCGTCGGCAATTGTTATGTTCAGAATAACGCCACAAGACTGTATATTGTAAGCTTGAACTGTTGTGACCTTGGTCTCTTTAATGTAACTCCAGAGTGACGAAGCAGCATGATAGACTGCCTTTTATACCTGCTTGCCCAGGATGTGCAGGGGACCCTTGGGTCTCCCACAGGTGCACCTCCTAGTGGCAAGTCTTGCACATTGGTAATGCTTACATACATAACAGATAGCGTGCCTATTGATAGATTATTTCCGTTTACCAGATTGAGGAGGACCGAGGACATGAGTTTAAATTATGTAAGATTAGGAATAGACTGCATGTTAGGCGGTTCTTCTTTTCCCAGAGAATAGTAAATCTGGCTGGTGTGCACAGTGCTGACTATCTGCATGCTTTCAAGAAGGAGCTGGACCAGTTCTTGACTGGGGCAGAGATCACATCATATAGATAGTAAGTGGATTTATAAATAACATATGGTCCTGACGGCTGACTCAACATGATCTGGTTGGAAACACACGAGCGAGCCACCACAGGGAGAAGCGCGAGCCATCCCGAGAGTGCGACAAAATCGGAGAACAACAAAAGTCAACGTCACTGGAATCCCGGTAACGGATTGATGGCATATCGGAACCAGCGAGGAGCGGGAGTAGCGGAGGTCAGGACCGGCGAGGAGCGGGAGGAGCGGAGGTCGGAAGCGGAGGACGGGACCGGCGAGGAGCGGAGGTAGGGACCGGCGAGGAGCGGGAGGAGCGGAGGTCAGAAGTGGAAGATGAGACCAGCGAGGAGCGGAGGTCGGGACCGGCGAGGAGCGGGAGGAGCAGAGGTCGGAAGCGGAGGATGAGACCAGCGAGGAGCGGAGGTAGGGACCGGCGAGGAGCGGGAGGAGCAGAGGTCGGAAGCGGAGGATGAGACCAGCGAGGAGCGGAGGTCGGGACCGGCGAGGAGCGGGAGGAACGGAGGTCGGAAGCGGAGGATGAGACCAGCGAGGAGCGGAGGTCGGGACCAGCGAGGAGCGGGAGGAGCAGAGGTCGGAAGCGGAGGACGGGACCGGCGAGGAGCGGGAGGAGCGGAGGTCGGAAGCGGAGATCAGGACCGGAGAGGAGCAGACATCGGAAATGGAGGATGGGACCGGCGAGGAGTGGAGGATGGGACGGGCGAGTAGCAGGAGGAGTGGAGGTCAGGATCAGCAAGGAGCGGAGGTCGGATGCGGAGGATGGGACCGGCAAGGAGCGGAGGTCGGGACCGGCAAGGAGTGGAGATCGGGAGCGGCGAGGAGCGGAGATCAGGATCGGTGAGGTCCAGACGTCGAGACCGGTGGGGTCTAAAGGTCGGAAGCGGCGACGTCCGGAGGTCAGGACCGGCGACATCCGGAGGTCAAGACCGGCAGGGTACGGAGATCGGAAGCAACGAGGAGCGGAGGTCAGAAGCAGAGGAGTCCCAACGGGTGACAAACTGATTCTCCTTGGCGGCTTTAACGCCAGAGTTGAAAAGGACACAGATGTGTATGCAATAACTGTTAGACTGAGTACTGTTTAACTCCAAGAGGCATGACCTTGGATCCGCTTTATTATGGCCTAAAGTAACTAATATACAAAATAGCTGGCCTTTTATACTTGGGCTGCACACACGTGCGTGCAGCCCAATGGCCTCCAACAGTGACACCATCTAGTGGCTAGTGATCCCAAAAGTACATACATGACAACAGACCTCTGGCGAGGTGTGATCGGCACAGAGGTGGTAGGGAAAACCAACTCCAACGATACCTTCCTCCTGACGAAATGCTCAGAACTTGGCCTTGGCATAATCAACACCTTGTTCCGTCAGAGAGGCAAGTACAAGGCTTCATGGCAACACCGTTGCTCCAAGCACTGGCATCTGCTAGACGACGTCATCATCCAAGCGAAGGACCGCAAGGACATCCGCATCACCCACGCCATGTCAGGAGCTGACAACTGCTGGACGGACCACCACTTAATGCGCTCTATCATCTCCATCAAGGTAGCCCCAAAACAGCGGCGGCAACAGAAACAATGCCGCAGGAAAATCCGATTGACGCTGGAGGACTCAAAGACCAGGTTAAGAAAGCCCTATTCAGTCAGTGCCTCACTACCAACCTGACGACTCCCAGTGATCCAGAGACGCAGAGTGTCCACAGCGCCTGGTCTTCCCTCAAGTCCTCCATAATTAGCACCGGCGAAGAGACTCTCGATCACTCAACCAGGGAACACCAAGACTGGTTCAATGAGAACGAACAGGAGATCGAGGAGCTAATAAGCCGCAAATGCAAGGCATTCCTGAAATGGAAACAGCAACACAACTCGAGAGCAATAAAGCAGCTCTACAGAAGTCTGAAGGCCGAGGTCCAACAAAAAACTCGCGACCTAAAGAACAGATGGTGGGTGGAGAAACATAGAAACATAGAAAATAGGTGCAGCAGTAGGCCATTCGGCCCTCCGAGCCTGCACCGCCATTCAATGAGTTCATGGCTGAACATGCAACTTCAGTACCCCATTCCTGCTTTCTCGCCATACCCCTTGATCCCACTAGTAGTAAGGACTACATCCAACTCCTTTTTTAATATATTTAGTGAATTGGTCTCAACAACTTTCTGTGGTAGAGAATTCCACAGGTTCACCACTTTCTGGGTGAAGAAGTTTCTCCTCATCTCGGTGCTAAATGGCTTACCCCTTATCCTGAGACTGTGACCCCTGGTTTTGGACTTCCCAACATTGGGAACATTCTTCTTGCATCTAACCTGTCTAAACCCGATAGAATTTTAAACGTTTCTATGAGATCCCCTCTCATTCTTCTAAACTCCAGTGAATACAAGCCCAGTTGATCCAGCTTTCTTGATATGTCAGTCCCGCCATCCTGGGATTCAGTCTGGTGAACCTTCGCTGCACTCCCTCAATAGCAAGAATGTCCTTCCTCAAGTTAGGAGACCAAAACTGTACACAATACTCCAGATGTGGCCTCACCAAGGCTCTGTACAACTGTAGTAACACCTCCCTACCCCTGTACTCAAATCCTCTCGCTATGAAGGCCAACATTCCATTTGCTTTCTTAACCGCCTGCTGAACCTGCATGCCACCCTTCAATGACTGATGTACCATGACACCCAGGTCTCGTTGCACCTCCCCTTTTCCTAATCTGTTACCAATCAGATAATAGTCTGTCTCTCTGTTTTTACCACCCAAGTGGATAACCTCTCATTTATCCACATTATACTTCATCTGCCATGCATTTGCCCACTCACCTAACCTATCCAAGTCACTCTACAGCCTCCTCGCAGCTCACACTGTCACCCAACTTAGCGCCATCCGCAAATTTGGAGATACTACATTTAATCCCCTCGTCTAAATTATTAATATACAATGTAAACAGCTGGGGCCCCAGCACAGAACCTTGCGGTACCCCACTAGTCACTGCCTGCCATTCTGAAAAGTACCCATTTACTCCTACTCTTTGCTTCCTGTCTGCCAACCAGTTCTCAATCCACATCAGCACACTACCCCCAATCCCATGTGCTTTAACTTTGCACATTAATCTCTTGTGTGGGACCTTGTCGAAAGCCTTCTGAAAGTCCAAATACACCACATCAACTGGTTCTGGCTTGTCCACTCTGCTGGAAACATCCTCAAAAAATTCCAGAAGATTTGTCAAGCATGATTTCCCTTTCACAAATCCATGCTGACTTGGACCTATCATGTCACCTCTTTCCAAATGCACTGCTATGACATCCTTGATAATTGATTCCATCATTTTACCCACGACCGATGTCAGGCTGACCGGTCTATAATTCCCTGTTTTCACTCTCCCTCCTTTTTTAAAAAGTGGGGTTACATTGGCTACCCTCCACTTGATAGGAACTGATCCAGAGTCTATGGAATGTTGGAAAATGACTGTCAATGCATCCGCTATTTCCAAGGCCACCTCCTTAAGTATTCTGGGATGCAGATCATCAGGCCCTGGGGATTTATCTGCCTTCAATCCCATCAATTTTCCCAACACAATTTCCCGACTAATAAGGATTTCTCTCAGTTCCTCCTTCTTACTAGACCCTCTGACCCCTTTTATATCCGGAAGGTTGTTTGTGTCTTCCTTAGTGAATACCGAACCAAAGTACTTGTTCAATTGGTCTGCCATTTCTTTGTTCCCCGTTATGACTTCCCCTGATTCTGACTGCAGGGGACCTACGTTTGTCTTTACTAACCTTTTTCTCTTTACATATCTAGTCCGTCTTAATGTTCCCTGCAAGCTTCCTCTCGTACTCTATTTTCTCTGCCCTAATCAAACCCTTTGTCCTCCTCTGCTGAGTTCTAAATTTCTCCCAGTCCCCGGGTTCGCTGCTATTTCTGGCCAATTTATATGCCACTTCCTTGGCTTTAATACTATCCCTAATTTCCTTTGATAGCCACGGTTGAGCCACCTTCCCTTTTTTATTTTTACGCCAGACAGGAATGTACAATTGTTGTAGTTCATCCATGCAGTCTCTAAATGTCTGCCATTGCCCATCCACTGTCAACCCCTTCAGTATCATTCGCCAATCTATCCTAGCCAATTCACGCCTCATACCTTCAAAGTTACCCTTCTTTAATTTCTGGACCATCGTCTCTGAATTAACTGTTTTATTCTCCATCCTAATGTAGAATTCCACTATATTATGGTCACTCTTCCCCAAGGAGCCTCGCACAACGAGATTGCTAATTAATCCTCTCTCTTTACACAACACCCAGTCTAAGATGGCCTCCCCCCTAGTTGGTTTCTCGACATATTGGTCTAGAAAGCCATCCCCTATGCACTCCAGAAAATGCTCCTCCACCGTATTGCTTCCAGTTTGGTTAGCCCAATCTATATGCATATTAAAGTCACCCATGATAACTGCTGCACCTTTATTGCATGCACCCCTAATTTCCTGTTTGATGCCCTCCCCAACATCACTACTACAGTTTGGAGGTCTGTACACAACTCCCACTAACATTTTTTGTCCTTTGGTGTTCTGCAGCTCTACCCATATAGATTTCACATCATCCAAGCTAATGTCCTTCCTAACTATTGCATTAATCTCCTCTTTAACCAGCAACGCTACCCCATCTCCTTTTCCTTTTATTCTATCCTTTCTGAATGTTGAATACCCATGGATGTTAAGTTCCCAGCCCTGATCATCCTGGAGCCACGTCTCTGTAATCCCAATCACATCATATCTGTTACCATCTATTTGCACAGTTAATTCATCCACCTTATTACGGATACTCCTTGTATTAAGACACAAAGCCTTCAGGCTTGTTTTTTTAACACCATTTGTCCTTTTAGAATTATGATGTAGTGTGGCCCTTTTTGTTTCTTGCCTTTGTTTACTTGTCCTTCCACTATTGCTTTTTACCTTTCTACTATCTATTTCTGACTCCATATTACTTCGCCCTGTCTTGCTGCATAGGTTCCCATCCCCCTGCCATATTAGTTTAAACACTCCCGAACTGCATTAGCAAATGTTACCCCCAGGACATCAGTTCCAGTCCTGCCCAAGTGCAGACTGTCCCTTTTGTACAGGTCCCACTTCCCCCAGAACTGGGTCCAAAGTCCCAGGAATTTGAATCCCTCCCTCTTGCACCACTGCTCAAGCCACATATTTATTCTAACTATCCTGCTCTCTCTACTCTGATTAGCACGTGACACTGGTAGCAATCCAGAGATTACTACCTTTGAGATCCTACTTTTTAATTTAACTCCTAGCTCCCAAATTCAGCTTGTAGGACCTCTTCCTGCTTCTTACCTGTATCGTTGGTACCTACATGTACCACGACAACTGGCTGTTCACCCTCCCTCTCCAGCAGCTGCTCCGAGACATCCTTGACCCTTGCACCAGGGAGGCAACGTACTACCCTGGAGTCTCGATTGCGGCCGCAGAGACTCCTATCTATTCCCCTTACAATAGAGTCCCCTATCACTATAGCTCTCCCACTCTTTTTCCTGCCCTTCTGTGCAGCAGAGCCACCCATGGTGCCATGAACTTGGCTGCTGGTGCCTTCCCCTGGTAAGTCATCTCCCCCAACAGTATCCAAAATGGTATATCTGTTTTGGAGGGAGATGACCGCAGGGGATTCCTGCACTACCTTCCTGCTCTTGCCTTGTCAGGAGCACAGGAGATCCAACAACTAGCCGACAACCACGACGTGTATGGATTCTTTAGCGCAGTCAAGACCATACCCCACTGCAGTGCAAGAACGGAGAGGTACTCATCAAGGAAAGAGAGGCAGTCAGTACCCACTGGAAAGAGCACATCGAAGATCTTCTTAGCCAAGACTCTGTCTTCGATGTGAGTGTCCTCGACTCCATCCTGCAGCACGCTACCTGCCACCACCTCAGCACAACCCCATGAGGTTGAAAAGGCCATCTGATAACTACAGAACAACAAGGCCTCAAGAGCAGATAGAATCCCCCCCGAAGCAGTAAAACATGGTGGAGAAGCACTATTGGCACGAATTCATGAACTAATTAATTTTATTTGGAAGGAGGAGAGCTTGCCAGGGGATCTCAGAGATGCCGTAATCGTGACCATCTTCAAGGAAGGGGACAAGTCTGATTGCAGTAATTACAGAGGAGTTTCCCTGCTGTCTGTCATCGCAAGAATCCTTCTCAACTGCCTTCTCCCCGTAGCTGAAGAGCACCTCCCAGAGTCGCAATGTGGATTCCGCCCACTAAGGGGCACAATGGCCATGATCTTTACTGTGCGTCAAATTCAAGAGAAATGTAGGGAACAACACCAACCTCTGTACATAGCCTTCTTTGACCTCACAAACGCTTTCGACACTGTCAACCGTGAGGGATTATGGAGCGTTCTCCTTAAGTTCGGCTGCCCTCAAAAGTTTGTCACCATCCTCCGCCTGCTTCACGATGACATGTAAGCCGTGATCCTGACCAACGGATCTACCACAGACCCAATTCACGGATGGACCGGGGTCAAGCAAGGCTGTGTCATCGCACCAAAGCTCTTCTCGATCTTCCTTGCTGCAATGCTCCACCTCACCCTCAGTAAGCTCCCTGCTGGAATGGAGCTAATCTACAGAACAAACGGGAAACTGTTCAACCTCCGTCGCCTCCAGTCCAGATTCAATGTTGTTCCATTCTCTGTCATTGAATTACAGTATGCAGACGATGCTTGTGTATGCGCACACTCAGAGGCCGAACACCAAACTATCGTCAACACCTTCACTAAAGCGTACGAGAGCATGGGCCTCAACTAAACATCCATAAGACAAAGGTCCTCTACCAACCTGCCTCCTGCCACACAATACTGCCCCCCGATCATCAAAATCCACGACGAGGCCTTGGACAATGTGGACCATTTACCATACCTCGGGAGCCTACTGTCAACAAGGGCAGAAGTCGATGATGAAGTGTGCCAGTGCAGCCTTCAGTCGCCTGAGGAAGAGAGGACCTCAAACCTGGCAACAAGCTCATGGTTTACAGAGCAATAGTGATACCCGCCCTCCTGCATGCCTCAGAGACATGGACTATGTACAACAGGCACCTCAAAGCACTGGAGAAGTACTACCAACGCTGCCTCCGCAAGATCCTGCAAATCCATTGATAGGATAGGCGCATCAATGTCAGTGTTCTCGTTCAGGCCAACATCCCCAGCATTGAAACACTGACCACGCTCGATCAGCTCCGATGGACGAGCCACATCGTCCGCATAACCGATACGAGACTCCCAAAACAAGCGCTGTACTTGGAGCTCCGACACGGCAAGTGAGTCCCAGGTGGGCAGAGGAAATGCTTCAAGGACACCCTCAATGCTTCCTTGAAAAAGTGCAATATCCCCACCATCACCTAGGAATCCATGGCTCAAGAACGCTCAAAGTGGAGGAGAAGCAGCCGTAAAGTGCCGAACTCCTCGAGTCTCTTCACCGGGAGCAAGCGGAGGCCAAGCACAAACAACGGAAGGAGCGCACGACAACCCAAGCGTCCCACCAACCCGTCCCTTCAATCAACGTCCCTTCAACCACCGTCTGCCCTACCTGTGATAGAGACTGTAGGTCCCACATCGGACTCATCAGTCACCTGAGAACTCATTTTTAGTGTGGAAGCAAGTCATCCTCAACTCCGAGGGACGGTTTAAGAAGGAGAAGGATGGTCCTGGACTGACTTCGATTGCCTGAGGGGGTAATGATGAATTTTCCAGAGTATTTTTTCCCCTTTAGGCCCGAGGTTTTTCTCTGTTTTTTGACAATCCCAGAAGAATACATTACTGCAAGGAGGTTGGAAGTGTCTAGTCCTGATACTCCAGCCATCATAAGTGTGGTGCAGACTTGACGGATCAGCTCATTTTTTCCTGCCATCTATTTTTTATGTTTGTAAATTTAAGAATTTTAATGAAAATTATTTTTTTAATGTGTTTATTCTGGAAACAGCCCCTTTGGTACTATAGAAACATAGAAACATAGAAACATAGAAAATAGGTGCAGGAGTAGGCCATTCGGCCCTTCTAGCCTGCACCGCCATTCAATGAGTTCATGGCTGAACATTCAACTTCAGTACCCCATTCCTGCTTTCTCACCATACCCCTTGATCCCCCTAGCAGTAAGGACTTCATCTAACTCCTTTTTGAATATATTTAGTGAATTGGCCTCAACAACTTTCTGTGGTAGAGAATTCCACAGGTTCACCACTCTCTGGGTGAAGAAGTTCCTCCGCATCTCGGTCCTAAATGGCTTACCCCTTATCCTTAGACTGTGACCCCTGGTTCTGGACTTCCCCAACATTGGGAACATTCTTCCTGCATCTAACCTGTCTAACCCCGTCAGAATTTTATATGTTTCTATGAGGTCCCCTCTCATTCTTCTGAACTCCAGTGAATACAAGCCCAGTTGATCCAGTCTTTCTTGATAGGTCAGTCCCGCCATCCCGGGAATCAGTCTGGTGAACCTTCGCTGCACTCCCTCAATAGCAAGAATGTCCTTCCTCAGGTTAGGAGACCAAAACTGTACACAATACTCCAGGTGTGGCCTCACCAATGCCCTGTACAACTGTAGCAACACCTCCCTGCCCCTGTACTCAAATCCCCTTGCTATGAAGGCCAACATGCCATTTGCTTTCTTAACCGCCTGCTGCACCTGCATGCCAACCTTCAATGACTGATGTACCATGACACCCAGGTCTCTTTGCACCTCCCCTTTTCCTAATCTGTCACCATTCAGATAATAGTCTGTCTCTCTGTTTTTACCACCAAAGTGGATAACCTCACATTTATCCACATTATACTTCATCTGCCATGCATTTGCCCACTCACCTAACCTATCCAAGTCGCTCTGCAGCCTCACAGCATCCTCCTCGCAGCTCACACTGCTACCCAACTTAGTGTCATCCGCAAATTTGGAGATACTACATTTAATCCCCTCATCTAAATCATTAATGTACAGTGTAAACAGCTGGGGCCCCAGCACAGAACCTTGCGGTACCCCACTAGTCACTGCCTGCCATTCTGAAAAGTACCCATTTACTCCTACTCTTTGCTTCCTGTCTGACAACCAGTTCTCAATCCATGTCAGTACACTACCCCCAATCCCATGTGCTCTAACTTTGCACATCAATCTCTTGTGTGGGACCTTGTCGAACGCCTTCTGAAAGTCCAAATATACCACATCAACTGGTTCTCCCTTATCCACTCTACTGGAAACATCCTCAAAAAATTCCAGAAGATTTGTCAAGCATGATTTCCCTTTCACAAATCCATGCTGACTTGGACCTATCATGTCACCTCTTTCCAAATGCACTGCTATGACATCCTTAATAATTGATTCCATCATTTTACCCACTACCGATGTCAGGCTGACCGGTCTATAATTCCCTGTTTTCTCTCTCCCTCCTTTTTTAAAAAGTGGGGTTACATTGGCTACCCTCCACTCCATAGGAACTGATCCAGAGTCAATGGAATGTTGGAATGGGCTAGATTTTCCATTTTTGTGTTTATCGCCCAAAAATGGGCCTTATTTCCGGCATGGGTGGTGAGAAAGGGTTTTCAGATCACCGACTTCTCATCCATTCTCAAAGCATCTAGTCTCTATTTTTGAAAATGGGCGTTACCGCGAGCAATATGAAATGGGCAGTAGCTTCTGCCGTAAAGTGTGTCGATATGAAATGGGCAGTAGCTTCTGCCGTAAAGTGTGGCCGTCCTTAGCAATGGAATGACAACGCTCGATTCCCGCGATTCAGGAGGTCAAGGGTCATCTTAACATGTGCAGAAGAGGAGACAAAGAGAGAGGGAGCTGAGAGAGACTGAAGGCGTGTGTGGCTATGGTGTGTGCTTGTTTGGCTGTTGTGGGAGGCATGATGGAGATTCACCAGCAGCAAAAAACCAAGAACATAGTTGGCACCGTGTTTTTGTCCAACAAATAAGATATAACATGGAAGGGATGGTGGAGGCCCTGGAGCTGGTAGCCAGGTGCCGCACCCCCATTGTCAACCACACATGAGAGCCAGCAGCAACATCTTGCTTCTGGCTCGGGGCATATTCCCACCTCAGGACCACCCTCTCCCATATCCGTCCAAGCAGTGGTTCGGCCATCATTCCCTGCCCCCCCAATGAAGCATCGCCTTAGGAGCTCCTCGGCCAGGCGGCTTGGAGTCAGGAGAGGAAGGGGAAGGGGTAGAGGTGGGGAAGGGAAGTGGGGATGGGGGGAAGGGTTGTTTTTTACAGAAATACTGATGATTTCAGACAAATGTTCGGTTTAGGTGTTTTTTTTTAAAACAATCTTGTTGCACATTGGCTCAGATAGCTGCACCGTTACACGCTGGTGATTCCTTAACATCAAAGGGTATAATGACACTTAACTTCAATCAACTTAACTGTCACCAAGGTGATGCCCACCACTGATGTATCACCTACACACTCAGCAGTGTGTTAGCCTTGTAAATAACACCAGCGTTCTTTCAGGCAAAGCGATCATTGATGAGCTCCTGACGTAAGGCTCTTGCAGCTATCATGCCACCACGGGTCCTTTCATGTGGTCTACAGGGGGTCAGGGGCATGGCTTCAGCATCAGCCTGATTGTCTGGGCCGATGTCAACATCCACCTCCTTGTCCTCCTCTTCCTCTCTCTGGTGAGGTAGACTATCAGACTCATCAGGCAGCATGGAGCACACCACCACGAATTGAGCTACCTGTTCAGGGTGGTATTGGAGCTCACCTCCTGAGTGGTCCAGGCATCTAGAATGCTCCAATGGTTTTCTCCACGATATTGTGGGTTGCTCTGTGAACTCTCGTTATATCGCCTCTTGGCTTCGGTGTGAGTGTCACGCCGAGGGTCATCTGCAAGGTGGCAAGGCTATATCCTTTGTCACCAAGCATCCAGCATTGACCTTGTGGCTGATTGTTAAACAAGTCAGATACAGTGCTCTCATGCAGGATATGAGCATTATGTATGCTGCCTGGAAATTGAGCATTCACTGCCAGTATAATTTGCTGGTGGTCGACAAACAGTTGGACATTCAGGGAGTGGAATCCCTTGTGGTTCCTGAAAATCTTAGCATTCTGAAAAGGTGTACGTGGTGTACGTACAGTCTATTGCTCCCTGAACCTTGGAGAAGTTTGCAATTCTGGAGAATCCTAGAGCCCTCTCACTCTGTGCCTCCCTGGTCATAGGGAAGCTGATCAAGTCCCTCCTGCATGCGTACAGGGCTTCAGTGACCTGTCTAATGCAGCAATGTGTGGCATGCTCAGAAAGTTCGCAAATGTCGCCAGCTGTGGCCTGAAAAGAACCCGAGGCTTAGAACGACAGTGCCTTTGACCTCGATGGACAGTGCAGTACTGATGGTGCTGGCAGGCTGCAGATCTCCCCTTATCAGCTGGCATATCTCAGTGATAACCTCTTTGTGGAAGCGCAGTCTCCGAAGGCGGGTGGTGTTGGGCAAGTCGAGGTAAGAATGCTTCTTCCTGTACTTGTGGGGGGGTGTAACGTCTGGTCTTCCTCATCAGTCTGGCATGTCTTACATTGGGCACATAATGCTGTGGAGCATACCTTTGACGATCTCAAGTCTGCTGCATGTAATTGGTCACCAAGAGAGGGTGAGAAAGGACAGGCCCCATTGCAATAACTCTCTGTTTTCCACCGATTGGTCACAAACAATGAATGTCCCGATGAAGACACCTACTCAATTCCAATCAGACACAGTGTGGTCAAGATGTTTGTAGAGATGTTCACATCAACTCCAACGACCTCCAGAGTACATCCGAACTCCCCGAGGTTGAAGCACAGCAGCCTTTTAAAGGATAGGACATGTGCTGTAGAACATGGCGTCCATAACGCTGTGATTAGTTCCGATTAGTTCCACTTTTTCTGGGCGGTTTTTTGGGCAAGTGATATTCTGGGCGATATGTGTGCGAGGTGGTGAAAGTAATGCTGGGCGATCTCATGGCCGTTAGTTTTGGTAAATATGTTCTTCACGACAAAAAAAAGTAGGCGGCCGGTATTATTGAATCTCAGTGTTAAATCAGTGTGGAAGTTAATGCTGGGCGATATTATGGGCATTGATTTCACCCATTCTGATGATTCCGCCCAAAAAAGTGGGCGAGTGATATTATTTTTTCCTGTCATTAAGCACATGGGGAAAGTAACGCTCGGCGATAAGTTTCCGAGAAATGCTCGTCAGTTTCCATTTTGTGGCTAAATGGGCGATATCTGGGCGTTATACGTCATTTCAGCGGTAAAATGGACATTAAGTGGCCGTTAAGCATGCAAAAAAAGTGGAGGGTCTAGCCCTATGACCTTTGATTACTGAAAAATCAAGACAGCAGGGGAAAGGATATTCAAAAAATATTTTGTGATTTTATTGGATCCTCTAATTCTTCAACATATTGTTCAATTGGTAACTGTTTGCTGACTGCTGATTGATTATTTGTAGGATTTGTACATCGGTGATACGTATTTACATTCCTGCTCGACACTCTTCCATTGATATATTTCTGACTTGTTCAGTTGTGATTCGTTGCTGTTGAATAAATTACATTTGAGCCAATCAGATGTTATTATGCAAGTGTAACACCTAAGATGTGATGACTCTGATATGATAGCCCAGGTGTCGTGAAACTATGTTAGGTACAAAGCTTTTTTACATAGGCAACAACTTGTTTATCTAAAGTTGAAACTGAACTTCATTAATGGGGTGTGCTCAACAGTGTTTTGACTAATATTTCTCCCTCAACCAATATCACTAAAACAGATTATCTGGTCATTATCTCATAGCTGTTTGTGGACTTAACATGCAAATTGGATGCCACATTTCCTATCATCATCATCATAGGCAGTCCCTCGAAGTGAGGATGACTTGCTTCCATGCCAAAAAGGAATGAGTTCACAGGTGTTTCAATGAAGGACCTAATATTCCAGATCCTGAACTACATCTTGGAGTGTGGAAGATGCCTGTGCTTGGATTTTTTTAACATGTGGTGGCCATTGCACACCAGCCACCACACGGGCTTGACAGAGCTAGGTCTTGGTCCAGTGGCAAGGATTACCCAAGACGACTGGAGTCCAGCTCTGCTACACGGACCGAGCGCGCATACATATCGCATTGTGGGCTGGCTCGTGCTGCCCCAGGGCCCTCGCCTCTTCTGGGTCCCAGACTCACACCTCTCCTAGGCCTCGATCACTTCCTTCTACAAACTCTTGCCTCTCCTACGCCCCTCCTGCTGTGCCTGCCCGCACTGCAATCAATGACCTATATTACAATAGTAACTGCACTTAAAAAGTACATCGCTCGCTGTAAATCTCTTTGGGATGTCCTGAGGTTGTGTAAGGCACAGTATAAATGCAAGTCTTTCTTTTTTGCTTTATGCCTATCTTAATTTTTCATGATCCTTTTGTTCAGAGTTCATTAAGAGAACATTCTCTGATTTTACAGGTCTGTGTGCCAAACAGTGACTTTAATTTAATCTTACACAATTAATATAGCCTCCTTTAACCTCTTAATTTCAGCATACTGATCTTGTGGTACGCCAAACACACCTTGTTTTCTGTCAAAGGTTATATCAAGAAATTGTGATCCCTTCCTTTATTTTCCTCCTCGCAGCTCAGAATTGAAGTGGTATTTCCACCACGTAGATGCCCATAAAAATGCTTTCATTGTCTGTGCTCTTAAGATACTTAGTAAACCCCTGTCTAAAGAGTGGCTTGAAGAATGACTTGTGGAATGAATTTTTCATAGCTATAATTTCTCTGGCAGAAAATCTGTAATGTCAGTGAAAGATCATTTCACATGTTCAGTATCTTCTTCATGGGCAACCCAACTATCCATTGGCAAGAAATATAAAGCAACTACCTGGAATAATCCGCATACTTTAATCAAACATTACTGTTACATGGACTTGTGGGCCAACTTATTTGCTGGGCAACTGAGATAATTGTTCTGTCTTCTGGATGGAGGATGAGGAGATAGGGAAGGACTGCCCATCTCAGAAGGTCTTTAAATCTTTCTAGGAGGTTCAGGGCAAAGCATTAATTGTACAAATATTAAATTTGATGAGTACAGACCAAACAGCCTAAAACAAATCATGGTTCGAGCAAGGATGCTGTCCCAGAATCTGCTGCAATAGTATCCTGATCAGTCAGACTGTATTGAGTCAGGCAACTTAATAACCATGGTTCTCTACACATTTCCTAATAATCAAATACTTACACACACAATCCTAATGATAGAAATCTTTAATTTTTTGCAAAATAACTATTGTTCAGCATCGCATTCATCAATAGTTTGCTATTATAATGTAGAGGGGTCATATTTTGATTTACATTTGCTGCTACCACTTCTCTAATGTAAAACCCAAGTGCATGTTGAAAGTTACTTTTTGGAAGTTTAGAATTATTACAGTGAATAACAAACTTTTAGTGGGATAGTGGGATTCAGGATTGTTACAGAAACCTCTGTACATTGAAGATTCTTCTGATTTCCATTGAATTAACAATAGTATTTTTATTTGGACTCAAATTCAAATAGAATACAGTACTAATTCTAAGATTTCTTTCTATTTAGATACATGTAATGGAACATTGAAATCGCAAAGGTAAGAAGACTTTTTGGTTGCAGTTGAAATTTTACAATTTTATATAGGCTAGTAATTTTGAAATTTTTGATCTTGTTTTCCAAAACTAAAGCTATTCTTAACATGATATGGCCAGGACTTTCTGCATTAGCGCAGTCCAGGCACATTCTAGGCCTTCACAAGTTACACCTAGGACAAGGATGTGCATTCAACCCAGGATGATTTTCTAGGTTTTTTTTGCATTGTTGGGCAGGCACTCGTAACGCTGCGAGGAACTCTACCTGGAAGGGTTGTGGAGAGTGGCCACAAATGGCTTCAGATGTATAGCGCAGCCAGCAGCTTCTGTGCCAGCTGAAGAGGATGTTTTATTTGAATGCTGCAGCCTATGTAATCGATTGCCCTGTGACCAATTTTATTGGTTTTCTGACATTTTAAATTTCAAATCCCCTCCATCACCCACAGCAACACTGGATGCCAGGACAAACAACATTTCTGTCTGTCCAGCATTGCTAAAGTGCAAATGACAGGAAATACATTGTACAATGCATTCCCATCATTTGTGTATAATAATGTGCCTGCCCATATTTGGATACATGTTTAATATGGTCGACATCATACTGAATTGGCTGCAGCAGTCTCTAGACCACATTCACAATCAGTCAGGATTCTTGGAATGAATGCTACTAATGGTGGATGAAAGAGAACAAGGATATAGGATGTGAGACTGGAATGTGCTCATGTGTATTACAGGATGTATGAAAATTGACATGAGTGCTGCTAAGTAACTTTGCTTCTGGAACAAGAATCACTTCAGTTATAGGAAAATGCTTGAAAGGATCACAAGAGATACTCCATAAGAACCTTGACAAAGAAGGAGTCATCAGGGACACCCAACTCTGCTTCTGGAAAAGAAGCTCATGTGTTACGAACTTAATTGAATTTTTTGAAGAAGTCACTAGGTTGGTGATCAGTTAGTTAGTCACTAGTGTCGGCTGGTAGACATTATCTACCTGGTTTCTCAGAAAGCATTTGATAAAATACCTAACAATGGGTTACTCTGCAAAATACAATCTTGTGGAATTTTAGGAACCTTCTACAATGCATTAAGAATTGCCTGCATGACATCGGCAGAAAGTTGTTATCAACAGCTGTGGACCAGTTTGGAGACCAGTTACTAGTGGTGTCCCCAGAGATTGATATTGGGTTTTTGCACTTTACTGGCTATAGTAATGGCCTAGATGAAGGTGTTGGGAGAATAATCCTCAGGTTTGTGAAGATTTTTCCCTCTAATTAGCCATGGTTTTTTTTGACACTCCTAGGAAACTATATGGCTCCTAGTGGATAGGGAGTCTCTTGATCTGATGCATAAAGCAACACAACTGTACAACTCTTTTGTTGTGATGCATAAAGCAACACAACTGTGCAGGACCGGTTAGATGGCCCAGCTGGTCTTTTTCTGCCCGATATGCTTGTATGGCACCATATGATACCCAGAAAGGCATTGCTTAACTTTTGTGCCAGGAAATATTAATTTGCTTCCCTGTGAACAGTTAGCTGCCATGTTATTAATCTGAAACAGACATATCTTTGTTGATCTTGTGAGATCATTAAACTTTTTCTGACATTGAAAGGGAGTCGTTGGTCCCACTCACAGCCACAGCAACCTCCTTCCACATGGTCAATGCTGCTGTATATGATAGCTTCTTTCCTGGTATTCTAACTATTGTATTCTTAATTTTTCTAATTTGGGACAACAGAACTTCCACATCAGCCTCTGGGAATTTAGCTGCTTGCAATTTCTCTTTTGTGGCAGCAGCCATTTGACTCCCTCTTGCAAGAGCCTGCTCAACCCTTTAACTGCCTTATCCCAGTGCAAGTGCATCTGTCCCCAGCCAAAGTGTCTAATCCCAGCGCAAGTGCATCCCTCCCCCAGCCAAAGTGCCTTACCCCAGTTCAAGTGCATCACACCCCCCCCCCCCCACCCCCTCAGCCAAAGTGCCTTACTCCAGCAGAAGTGCATCCTGCTCCCAGCCAAAGTCCCTCCTTAAACCAGCGCGAGTGCATGACCTTATCCCCCCCCCCCACCCCACCATAGATGGGGCATTGTATACAGATTATTAACAGGTCTATTAGGTATGAAGTGAATAGTGACAGTGTCGTGACTTCTGGATTTCATCCACTTCAACGATGTCCCTTGTAGGGGGTTGTAAGAACGTGATCCGTCTGCCTTGAGTTTCCTCTCTCCCCTCCGATACCCCCCACTACCCGCAGTCCTCTCTTTCTCTCTCTCCCTCTTTCCCAGTCTCTCTCCCCACCCAGTCTCTCTCTCCCAGTCTCTCACTTTATCGCCCCCACCCCCAGTTTCTCTCGCTCTCTCCCCCTGCAGCCACTCTCTCTCTCTCCCCCAGTTTCTCTCTCTTTCTCCCCCCCAGGCTCTCTCTCTCCCCCAGTCTCTCACTCTCTCTCTCTCTTCTACCTCCTTCTCGGCCCTCTGCTGCTTCTCTGCCCGCTGGCCCTCTTGTCCCCCCCGCCAACCCTCTCGACCCCTCGCCGGCCCTCTCAGCCCAACGCAGCTTCTCTGCCCGCCGCTGGTCACTCTCTCTCAGCCCCCTGCCAACCGCTCTCTCTCGGCCCAATGCCGCTTCTCTGCCCGCCGCTCCCTCTCGGCCTCCCCCCAAGCCCCCGCCCGCCGCTTCTCTGCCCGCCGGCCTTCTTGGCCCCCGCCGCTTCTCTGCCCGCCGCCGCCACGCTCTTTCGGCCCCATGCTGACCGCTCCCTCTCAGCCCCCCCGCTAGCAACTCTCTCTCGGCCGCGTGGAATGATTCAGTCAGGGCTGCACTTCCAATCATGCACTTCTGGTTCATGCGGGAGGCATTAGGGGGACGGAGATTGACAGACACATGCGCAGAAAAACACAGTTTAAATGGTTACTCCCTTAAATGACAATGGGCGAGAAATTCCTCAAGGCTTGTCTCACTTTGCTGCTGTAACTTAACAGGAGGTGCAGTGGCAGAACAAGCATAGTTTTGAGGAAATTCCTGGCCAATGTTGCAACTCAGCTCCACCCGCTTCCCTAGTTTTCTACCTTCCCATCCCATATTTGGCTTACTGCTGGCAGGATTTATACCCTTTTCCCACCAGCATTGTGAAAATTAATGCTGGGATTTCTAACAGACAGCCTCCATATATTTTGGCAGGCAAAAGTTCTTTCTCGCTGTACTTACACCACCGCATCAGGGACCCAATGATTCCAATGCCTATTTGCTTTAATTAATTAAACCTAGGGATCCCAGCTTTATTATGCTGAGGAAATTCTGGGTTTCCTGCTAGCAACTTTCAGATAGAGAGCATGAGCAGCTGCAGATGAATGAATGAAAGCTTTCAAGGAAGTAGTTCAATGCAGTTACCATATGTTCACTTTTTGCAGAAGTTGTTATCGGATTCAGTTGCAGGTTTTTTTTAAGTCATGTTTTGGTGTGAAGTAGCTTTGAGCTAAGTGCAATGTTTAATGCTTTAAAAGGATGTTTCACCTTTTATCCCAGACTCTCTCATCTCACATTCCACTCAAGCTGTCTGAATAAATCTTTTTTCTCGCTATAATAAATTATGAGGTAAATCATTAATATTTTAAAATGAACAGAGTAGGATTGTTGTAATGTCATACATGCCAAATGTCTGCACTTTATTCTGACAGTTTGTGTTTGTGACAGTCAGTGCCTGCTTGTCCACATTTGCAGATGAAGTTCAATGGAAAGTCTGTAGCTCTACTTCTATGGTAATATCGGGGGTGAGAGGCGGTATATTTTGGCGTAAACATTGGATATGGTCCGAAAAAGGGCCAGTGCCATTTGCCTGCGGCTGTTCAAAGTGATGCAGGTAGCATGCAAAATTCGTGCCACACGCTCATTGTACTAATTGTAACGCCGCTGATTGGCTTAGTGCTGAACGGGGAGGCCAATATCGGGTGCAGTCTAATGGCCAATAATGTTGGCCAAGCTCCCTACATTACTTAAAGGGGAGGTGCTATGTGGCAAAAGCACCTCATTGTCATTGTAGAGCAAGCCATGGCACAGCAAGCAAGGGAGCAAGCAAGAAGGTTTTCAGATGCTGCACTGGAGGTCTTGGTCCTGGCCGTGCAATGAAGGCTGACTGTCCAGTACCTGCAGACTGTCCAGTACCTGAGACTTGTGGAGCAGACGGTGGGATATGGCATTTGCTAAATCCTTCACTCACATACCAACTATCTCTAGCTATCACCACTCATACCTCACAATCTTGGCTTATCGGCACCGTCACAACGTTACCACTGCTGCAATACTCACACCTACATCTCATACATTTCACACACTGACAGCTATTCTATTATGGCAGGCACCTCACCCAAACACATTGCACTGCATTCACTGACACACTTCCCTTTCACTTGCAGGCAAAGGTGGCACGTAACAGGAGGGAGCAAAGGCAGATGGGACGTGGTCAAACTGCAATACAGAACCTCCCAACCAGGAGGAATCGGTGCTTGAAATTATTGGCGAGGCAGTGACGCAATCCATGGCCAGCGGAGAAGTTGAAGCTGTTGCTAATAATGATGGTATGGTCATACCTAATCCTTCTTCTCACATCCCATTTCCCCCTCATCCCACAATCTCTTCACTTACAAACTGATGATGGTGTATGCATGGATATCTTGCTTTCCTCCTCTCCCCTCACCCCAACCCAACCCTTGTGCTTTTCTGCTTTCAATTACAGAAGAACTGCCAACAAGCTAGCCTATTCATCATGTTGATCAAAGTGAACATAAAAAATAAGAAATAGGAACAGGAGTAGGCCATATGGCCCCTCGAGCCTGCTCCGCCATTCAATAAGATCATGGCTGATCTGATCATGGACTCAGCTCCACTTCTCCGCCCGTTCCACGTAACCCCTTATTGTTGAAGAAACTGTCAATTTCTGTCTTAAATTTATTCAATGTTGCAGCTTACACAGCTCTCTGAGGCAGCGAATTCAACAGATTTACAACCCTCTGAGAAAATAAATTTCTCCTCATCTCTGGTTTAAATGGGTGGCCCCTTATTGTAAGATCATGCCCTCTAGTTCTAGTCTCCCTCATCAGTGGAAATATCCTCTGCATCCACCTTGTCAAACCCCCTCATAATCTTATACGTTTCGATAAGATCACCTCTTATTCTTCTGAATTCCAATGAGTAGAGGAGGCCCAACCTACTCAACCTTTCCTCATAAGTCAACCCCCTCATCCCCGGAATCAACCTAGTGAACCTTCTCTGAACTTCCTCCAAAGCAAGTATATCCTTTCGTAAATATGGAAACCAAAACTGCACGCAGTATTTCAGTGTGGCCTCACAATACCTTATATAGCTGTAGCAAGACTTCCTTGCTTTTATACTCCATCCCCTTTGCAATAAAGGCCAAGATACCATTGACCTTCCTGATCACTTGCTGTACCTGCATACTATCCTTTTGCGTTTCATGCACAAGTACCCCCAAGTCTGCTGTACTGCAGCACTTTGCAATCATTCTCCATTTAAATAATAACTTGCTCTTTGATTTTTTTTCTACCAAAGTGCATGACCTCACACTTTCCAACATTATACTCAACTGCCAAATTTTTGCCCACTCACTTAGCCTGTCTATGTCCTTTTACAGATTTTTTTGTGTCCTCCTCACACATTGCTTTTCCTCCCATCTTTGTATCGTCAGCAAACTTGGCTACGTTACACCCAGTCCCTTCTTCCAAGTCGTTACTATAGATTGCCCCTGTGGCACCCCACTAGTTACTGGTTGCCAACCAGAGAATGAACCATTTATCCTGACTCTGTTTTCTGTTAGTTAGCCAATCCTCTATGCATGCTAATATATTACCCCCAACTCCGTGAAGGAGGAGACAATCAAGAAAAAGAAGAAGAGACACCGGCACTGCATTTGACACTCGCAGACACCAGCTCAGAAAATGGCACTGCGCTGAAGTTAGAGGCAGGATCTACATATGATGAGTCACCAGGCATGAGTAGGCTACAACCAGGCCAGGGGAAAAGGGTAGCTCCGGTGCTAGTTCCCCAGAGGGTGAGTTCGCTCATGAGTTCTGCTGCACAGGACTCAGATGATGACTTTGATGTGGCAACCTTCAGAAGAAGGCTGATGGGCATGCACAAGGAAATGGTAGGTGTATTGGTAAGCCTGTCAGAGAGCCTCCTGTCAGTGTCAAGGAGTATAGAGGAGTCCGGATCCAACATTGGACAGGGCTTTGCGCAGAGCTTGGAGTCTAGGTTGGAAAGGATGGACAACTCCAGGAGAGATCTTGTGGACCCAGCCATGATTCTGCGTGTGATGGGCAATGTCGTGGCTTCAATAGCAGCACAGGCGGAAGCGACCCAATGTCTCAGTGCTGCAGTGAAAGCACAGACTGCTCTCCTGCACGCTAAGCTTGCTGCCACACAAGCTCAGACTGCTGCCATCATCGTTGGGTTTACGAGCATCGGAAAGGGCTTGTAGGGTGTCACAGCAGGCCAGAAATCTGTCCTACAACAAATCGCTCGGAATGCTGAGACACTGCCCCGCCTGTGGAGCAAAAACCTGCTGTCCTCTCTCACTATTGTCGCTCCGCCATTGCCCTTGCTGCTACCTATCAGTGAGCCAGCCCAGTCTGCTGCCACCTATACCGAGGTGACGCATTCGACAGCCGGGCCTACTAGGTCCAGAGCTGGTTAAGGTTGTCGTGCAAGACCATCTGTAGTCTCCCCCACTGTAAGTCACAGCCTTCCACCAGCCATGCTGCAACCACTGGGGGAGCACTGCGTGGGAGCACCAGAGTTGGTAAAGGCACACGAACAGCAGACACTAAGGGAATGCACACGGATAATTAGCTGATATTGTCATTTTGATTTCATTCGGATAAATGTATGGTTTTGTTTGGAATATGTGTTTTGTGGTGGCTAAAAGGATGCTGTGATGTTCCATGACAGATGGCTAGTATGTTGGGTTAGTGGTGAGCAATGGGGATCTGGGGTTTCATTCACCGGAATCGTAGTTTGATGAGGCGTTCATGGTCAGCCCGTCCAGAATGGGGATTTGCTGCCTGCCTCCTCCCTCCCCCCTCTTCCTCATCCTCTTCCTCCTTCTCCTGAGGTGGTCCTGCAATCCCTGGTGGCAAGGCTGTGTCCTCATGATGGCCAAATTGTGGAGTATGTAGCAGACCACCACGAAATGGGCCACCCGCTCCAGTGAATACTGGCAGGCTCCTCCCAAGTGATCAAGACAGAAGAACCATTGCCTGAGCACTCTGATGGTCTCCTCAATGATGATCCTCGTGGCAGCATGGCTGTTATTATATGAATGTTGGGCAAGAGTGGTAAGTTTGCAGAGGGAAGTCATCAGCCAGGTGCAGAACGGAGAGCCCTTATCTCCGAGCAGCCACCCTCGATTTTGATGTGGTGGCTGGATTGCTAGCACACTGGACTGGCACGGCACAGGATGAAGGCATCATGACTGTTGCCAGGATTTCGGGCATCCGCCATCATGGTGTGCTGGCTGTGGTTGCACCACAACTGCTCATTAAGTGAGTGGTTGCCTTTGCGGTTGTGAAACATCTCAGTTTTGAGATGCGGGCTCCACAAAGCCACGAGTGTGTTGTCGATGGTGCCCTCCACCCTGAGGATGCCTGATATCCTGGCAAAGCCATATTCACGCTCCTCCTGCTTTTTTCTGTTCAAAGAGAAGACCTTGAGTACAGAGCCTCTGTGACCTCCCAGATGCAACTGAGCAAGTGGTGTGAGTAGAACCCTTAAAATGAGAATCAAGGCATTCTCCACTTGCAGCAACACTCTCTGTGACCTCAGCAACATGAAGTTCAGAAAGCTGCAAGAGTTGCAGAAACTTAGACAGACCCATTCAAACTGAGAAACCATGTCAGCTGCAAGTTGTTGTTGATGATCCCTTTAAATAGTGCTGCTGGGGACTCCTTCCTGCTGCTTGGTCAGCTGGTTGTGATTAAGAGTGGTGGAAGTGGAGCAGAACACTGATAGAACAACTGTCAAAATGTATGTGGGCGCGGCCCCTTTAAAGAAACCGGCTGATGATGGATCATCGGATGACGTCATCAGACCAGTTTCCTTTTAATTGTCCGGGAACCTCGCAGAGTGGGCTCAACAAGCCCAATCTATAGAAAGTCATGGGGGAAGCCAACATGGAACCAGGAGCAGGATCACAGCCTGCCTCGGACATCGCAGTCTTGGGGTCCTATTCAACTCCAAGCTGAGTTTCTAACCCATATCCTCCTGGTATTCCTCACTATTAATTGGATTTTTCTCCATATGCTTCCTGAAACTGGGAGAGATAGCAGCAGAAAATAGTGCAAAATCACTGCCCGCCTTTAATTTTCCTCCCCCCCGACCTTCTTGGAAATCTCTAGCCACCCCTTTCCCCTTCCTCCCCCACCATACGCCAGTGGGGTGGCAGAGTCCAAATTCGGGCCTGTCTCCTTCTCATCTGCCTCTGATACAACTACCTCCTGGATTAAAATAAACTGTGATTGCATGTTTGAACTTCCTCCATGGCTAGCACAGATTGAGACTAAGGGTGGATAATGAGAAGTCTGGCAGTAGTCCCTGGAGTAGCAACAGTAAGGCGCAGAGACCCACGATGGAGATATAGAACCTAGTGGCCTCATCTCCATCCAACTAGGCTCCAAGCACCTACCTTTGGAGGCCTTTATCTTGACTGAGATCTACAAAATGTTTACCCAAATTCTTCTTTGGAGCTGTTTTGCCCATTTAACCTTTTGCCTCTCTGCTTCTTCTGGTGCTGTAATGGCAACCCTGCTGCAGCACCACCAGGATTTTCTTTCTGACAGTGGCAGGCTTCCACTTGGTAGCAGGAATCCCACTGGGAGCTCAGCCTACATGCTTAGTCACTCTTGATTGAGGAAAATGGCTAGGGGTCACTGTGGGATCAGAGTGACAGGTGGAAATCCTGCCTTGTCGGAAAGAAGTCTTACTTCCCTCAAATTTTCCTCAAGAAGCATAACACTCCTCACGCCCTCTTTCTTTTCTAGACTCTTTTTAAATTCCTCAGATCTTAATCAAATAAATAAATGTCAAGAGCCACTGCTCATTGAAAAAATAACTTTTGCCCACCAGAGAATATATCAGGAAATCATGGATGCCTTCTATGATTTTTCACTTATTAAAATTAACAGATGAAAAAGCAAGAGAATCATACCCACAATTTCCTGATACATTTTTCTGACCGGTGAGGCTGTCTGATGGAGCATACATTTGTAAAATCAGTTCTTGGATGTATGAAGTTACTTACATGTATGCTGTGCAAGAATATTGATCAAGCAAGATAGTGATTTGTTTGCAGTTTAAGGTTATGTGACGAAAATGTGTTAATATGTATGTTTTGCTCTCTCAATAGCTCTGCAGAACCGTCATTGAAATCAGATTTAAAAGAAACTGAGGTTGCAGTATTTGAACTTCCTCCATGGCTAGCACTGATTCAGGCTAAGAACAGTAAGGCTGAATAGTTTCAAAAATACTGTTGAGTCAAAAACATTTTGGTCCTGAAAATTCATGGGTTGCAATCCCATTACATCAAAATTATATCTACTGGTGCCCTTCTACCAGATTTGCGAGGTCATTTAAAAGGCATCTAATTTGCATAGGGCTAGTGGTTACCTGCGCCACAACAGGTGTATCAAAGGTGCTTGCTTGTTCAGGCTTCCAGAAACTCCAGTGCCTGGCCACTATCGGAGGGGAGTTCCTCGGCTTACCCCGTAGATCTCAAGCAGTCCTTCCATTAGTCCTTATGTAAGGGATCCGCGCCGTGGATCTTGATGATTGGGGGATCTGTGCTGTGCGGCGGGGACAGGCTGGTGGAGGACCTTTGTCTTACGGATGTTTAGTGTAAGGCCCATGCTTTCGTACGCCTCAGTGAAGATGTTGACTATGACTTGGAGTTCAGCCTCTGAATGTGCGCAGACGCAACGTCGTCCGCGTACTGTAGCTCGACGGCAGAGGTTACGATGGTCTTGGATCGAGTCTGGAGATGATGAAGGCTGAACAGGTTCCCACTGGTTCTGTAGTTTAGTTACACTCCAGCGAGAATTCAGTATTTATCAGCAAAACAGAACAGGTGGACATGACATCGAATGATGAGATTAGAAATGAGATAACTGCATTTAAAATAAAAAGAGGAGAAATATTAAATAAACAAATCAATCTCAAACAGGATAAAATCCCTGGTCCTGACGGATTATGCCTGCACATTTTAAAAGAATCTAGGGAAGAAATAGCAAAGACATTACTACACATTTATAATAATTCATTAGAACAAGATGTAGAGCCAGGGAACTGGCGGAGAGCTAACGTATTACCTATATTTAAGAAGGGAGATAGAACATGTCCAGGGAACTATAGACCAGTCAGCTTAGCATCAGTGGTAGGAAAAATAATGGAATCTCTACCAGAGGAGAAAATAAAAGAACATCTAGAAACCAAAAATGCAATAATGCATAGTCAGCATGGATTTCAAAAGGGAAAGTCTTGCTGGACCAATCTCATTGAATTCTTTGAAGAAGTAGCAGAGAGAGTAGACAATGGTAATGTAGTAGATGTAATTTATCTAGATTTTCAAAAGACCTTCGATAAGGTACCACATAATAGACTAATGAATAAGATCAGAGCATGTGGATGTCAGGGGAAAAGTAGCAGAATGGATAACTGGCTGATCTTCTACCTCAACTCCACTTTCCTGCACTAACCCCACATCCCTTGATTCCCTTAATATCGAAAAATCTATCGATTTCTGTCTTGAATATACTCAATGACTGAGCCTCCACAGCCCTCTGGGGTAGAGAATTCCAAAGATTCATCACCCTCTGAGTGAAGAAATTTCTCCTCATCTCAGTCCTAAATGGCCGACCTCTTATTCTGAAACTGTGACCCCTGGTTCTAGATTCCCAAGCCAGAGGAAACATACTCTTTGCATCTACCCTGTCAAGCCCTGTAAGAATTTTGTATGTTTCAATGAGATCACCTCTCATTCTTCTAAACTCTAGAGAATGTAAGCCTAGTCTACTCAATCTCTCATAGGACAATCCCAGGTATCAGTCTAGTGAACCTTAGCTATTTCCGGGAAGTTTTTTGCATCTTCTATTAATGTATTAATTCGTTACATGCTAGCTAATACTCATCAACTGTCATACCTTTTAATGTAGTTTCCTAATCTACCTTAGTCATGTTGTTTGCATTGTTTAGATTTAAGACCCTAGTTTTAGATTGAACTAAATCATTTTCAAACTTAATATAAAATTCTATTGTATTATGGTCACTCTTCCCTAAAGGCCCCTTTACTACAAGGTTATTAATTAACCCTTTCTCATTGCTCAATATTAGATTTAAAATAGTCTGTTCTCAAGTTGGTTCCTCAACATACTGATCTAAAAACCCATCTGGTATATATTCTATGAATTTGTCTTCCACACTATTACTGCAAATTGGTTTGCCCAGTCTATATATAGATTAAAGTCCCCCATGATTACATTATTTCCCTTGTTACATGCACCTCTAATTTCATGATTTATACTGTGCCCTACATTACCACTACTGTTTGGGAGCCTCTCAACAACTCCCACCAATGTTTTCTGCCCCTTGTTGTTTCTTAGCTCCACCCAACCTGATTCTGTTTCTTGATCTTTGGAGCTAAGATCCTTTCTCTCTAGTTTTTATCCCATCCTTTTCCATTTTTCCTGTCACTTCTAAAAGTTAGGTATGCTGGAATATTTAATTCCCAACCATGGCCATTTTGCAACCATGTAATGGGTATTAGATCAAACCTAATCATTTCTATCTGTGCTATTAATTCATCTATTTTATTGTGAATGCTTAACGCATTTAGATATAGTGCCTGTAGCTTTGACTTTTTTCCATTTTCTCTGATGGCACCTTAGTCACTGATGCTCTATTACCTTTGTTACTCTCTCTGTCCCTTGTTGACCCATTCTACTTATTTTTACCCAAAACTCTGCTCTGCTATAGAGCCTTGACATTTTTCTTGCTGCTGTTAAATGTACTCTATCCTCCATCCTCCCAACCTCCTACATTAATTTATATCCCTGTCTACTGCCCTAGTTATTCGATTCGCCAGGACACTGGTTCCAGCCCGGTTCAAGTGGATTCCGTCCCAATGGAAAAGCTCCCTCTTTCCCCAGTACTGATGGCAGTGTCCCATGAAGCAAAACCCCTGCCTCCCACACCACTCTTTGGGCCCAAGTTTCAGGCCACGCCTAAAACGGCGCAGCCCGGACCTGGACGCCCGTTTTTTGCGCCACAAAGTGCGCCTAAAAAAAACTCACCTATTCTCCGGCTCCCTGCAGGTCCTCTGGAGCTGGGTGCGGCACAGCACGAGCTGTGGGGGGCGGAGCCAGGTCCCTGCGCTGATAACAGTGCCGGGACCTCTGCACATGCGCGCTACAGTGGGCGCGCATGTGCAGTAGCTCCAGGCGCCCAAAACTGTGGGAGGGGCCCGAAGCTCCCCCCACGGCCCGGCGACCCGACCTCCGCCCCCCCCCCCCGGTGACCCGACCTCCGCTCCCCCCCCCCCCCGACCCGACCCGACCTCCGCGGACCCCCCCCGGACCTCTGCGACTCTCTCTTCCCCCTCCCCCCCCCCCGGACCTCCGCGACTCTCCCCTCCCCTCCGAGACCCGACGCCACCTACCTGTAAATCCAGCCCGAAGTCTTGGGCCCGGCCGTTCAGCTTCCTTCTCTCCCTCCCCCTTCCCTCCCCCCCTCCCTCCTCCCCTCTCCCCCTCCCTCTCTCCTTCCCTCCCTCCCTCCTCTCTCCTTCCCTCCCTCCCTCCTCTCTTCCTCCTCTCTCTTTCCCTCCCTCCCTCCTCTCTCCTTCCCTCCCTCCCTCCTCTCTCCCTCCCTCCTCTCTCCTTCCCTCCTCTCTCCTTCCCTCCCTCCATCCTCTCTCCCTTCTCCCCCTCCCCCCCTTCTCCTTGGCCCTCCTCTCCTCCTCCCACCCCCCCCCCCACTCCCCTCCTCCTCCTCCTTGTTCACAATTTATATTAACGTTTTAGACTTTGGAATCAAAGACACAATTTCTAAATTTTCAGATGACACCAAATTGGGGGGGAGGCGTGCTAGTCAATACAGAGGAGGACTGCAACAAATTACAGGACGACATTAATAAACTTAAAGAATGGAGATATATTTGGCAAATGAAATTCAACACAGATAAATGTGAGGTATTGCAGCTTGATGAAAAGAGAAGGCTCAGGGGTGACTTAAGAGAGGTTTTTAAAATTATTAAAAGTTTTGATAGAGTACATAAAGAGAGAGGGGCCAAAATTGCCCCTTCCCTTAAGGCCTGTTACCGCCGGAAATCGGCAGCCACACGGTGGAGTGGAATGGCCATCAATTTTTTGTAGAATGGTTGCCATTTTGAAAATTGCCCTCCTGTGATATCCTGACGGTGACCTGCTCCCCTCATTTCCACCCTGCTGCTGCCGATTCATCCTAAGTGCGTCATCAGAGCGTGCACAGCTGATGTGCCCCCGAACGCGATATTCCACGGAGAAAATCTTGCTGCCGCCGCTCGGTGCCACCGACAGCTTTTTCTGTCAGTGCACTGTGTTTGCAGTGTTTGTAAAATGACAGTATGGCCGCCATTAAAAGGGAGGACGCACTGCTGTGGCCGCCATCTTATTTCTTTCTGTGGGCTAACTGCCAGGTCGGACTGACAATTATGGCCCAGGGTCCGGCCGAAACCCTTCCTGGTGGTCCAGTGGACCTAACTGAAATAAATGCAGAATTCGCAGCAGTCCTCCCTTTTAAGTGAAAGGGAGAGATGTGGTGACGCACTAGCGTGATGACATCATCAGCACTACGCTGATGAGTGACAGCAGCAGACATTCTGCCCATTCCTCTAGTGACTGAACTTCTGCTCTCTGCCTCACTTCCATCCCCATTATGACTGACTTCCGATCTGTTCGGAAAAAAAAGCCAAAGAGCGGAATTTCGTGCAAGAGGTCATCACATCCACCACGGCAGTGAAAACAGGTCAAACATTGTAAGTGCGCTGTGTTTCCGGCGGGTGAAAATTTCGGCCTCAGACTGTTTCCATTTGTGGGGAAGAGCAAAACTATACATAATCAGGAAAGGATGAACAGGCTGGGTCTCTTTTCTCTTGAAAAAAGAAGGCTGAGGAGTGACCTCATAAAGGTCTTTAAAATTATTAAAGGTTTTGATTGAGTGGATGCAGAGAGAATATTTCCACTTGGAAGAATATAACTTGAGGCCATCAGTATAAGACAGTCACCAAGAAATCAAATAGGAAATTCAGAAGGAACTTCTTTACCCAGAGAGTGATGAGAATGTGAAACTCGCTACCACAGGGAGTGGTGGAAGCAAATAGTATAGATGCATTTAGGGGAAGGCTAGATAAGCATATGAGGGAGAAAGAAATATAGGGTTATGCTGATAGAGTTAGATGAAGAAAGACGGGATGAGGCTCGAGTGGAACATAAATGTCGGCATGGACTAGTTGGGCCGAATGGCCTGTTTCTGTGTTGTGCATCCTACGTAATGCTGTGTAACCAGGACTTTGCATAGCTGCAGCATAACTTCTACCGCCTTGTATTCAAGTCCTCTAGATATAAAGGCCAGCATTTCATTAGCCTTTTTGATTATTTTATGTACCTGTTCGTGACATTTTAATGATCTATGTACCTGGAACCCCCACACCGCACCCCCCCACCCCCCCCCCCCCCCCGCCCTCAAGTCTCTTTGCAACTCCACTGTTTTTAGCTTTTCACCTTTCTAGGTCCAAAGTGGATGATCTCACATTTGCCTACGTCGAAATCCATTTGCCACAGTTTTACCCATTCCCTTAATCTATCAATATCCCTATGTTATTTTATGCTTTCATCCACACTGCCTACAATGCCATCTATCTTTGTGTCATCAGCAAATTTGAATATGTGGCTTTCTATCCCATCATCTAAGTCGTTAATAAATACGGTGAATAGTTGAGACCCCAACACCGATCCCTGCGGGACACTTCTAGTTACATCCTGCCAATTAGAGTTCCTGCCCCTTATGCCTACTCTTTGTCTCCTGCCACACAGCCTATTTCCTAACCAAGTCAATAATTCGCGGTCAATTCTGATACGTCCTTACTATACAGTATAAATGCACATGAGGCCCATGCTTGAGAGAAGGTCAGTCTGTGACCTGTCCTTTATTTCATAGCACTCAAGTGAAGGAAGTGGGTGGAGCTTCCCCTTTTATATCTGAAGGTCTAGGTTAGGAGTGTCTCCCACAAGTTCACCACCTAGTGGTCAGTGTTCTCACAGTGTACAACTTAGGTCAGATTATACATGGGTTGCAATGCTGGTTGAATACATGACATCACCTCCCCCCACAAAGTCTTATTGGGATCACAGGTTGAGTCTCTGTGGTGGTTTACGCTCCCTTGTAGAGCGTCTGAGTTGGGGCTCCGGTTGTTGGGCGCTGGCCTGAGTGTCTGCTGTTTGCGGTGCCTCAGGCCTGTCCAGACTGGCCACATTGACTGGGCTCTCCTCCCTTTGGTTCCTGTGTTCGGTCACCTGTGGTGGAGTGAACTCTACATCGTGTTCTTCCTCTGCTTCTTCTATGGGGTTGCTGAACCTCCTTTTTGTTTGATCCACATGTTTGCGGCAAATTTGTCCATTGGTGAGTTTAACTACCAGAAACCTATTTCCCTCTTTGGCAATCACAGTGCCTGTGAGCCATTTGGGCCCTGTAGCGTAGTTGAGGACAAAAACAGGGTCATTTACATCAATACATCGCGCCCTCGCATTCCTGTCATGGTAGTCATATTGTGACTGGCGCCTGCTCTCGATAATTTCTTTCATGGTGGGGTGTATAAGGGATAACCGGGTTTTGAGCATCCTTTTCATTAGCAGCTCTGCGGGTGGAACCCCTGTGAGCGAGTGTGGTCGGGATCTGTAGGCCAACAGGAGGCGTGATAAGCGGCATTGTAGGGAACCCCCTTGGATTCTGAGCATCCCCTGTTTGATTATCTACACTGCTCGTTCTGCCTAGCCATTTGAGGCCGGCTTGAATGGTGCCGTTCTAACATGGTTAATTCCATTGCCTGCCATGAAGTCCTGGAATTCAGTGCTTGTGAAGCACAGGCCATTGTCGGTGACCAAGATGTCCGGTAGACCGTGGGCGGCGAACATTGCCCGTAGACATTCTACCGTGGCAGAGGATGTGCTTGAATTGAGAATGTCACACTCTATCCATTTGGAGTAGGCGTCTACTACAACCAAAAACATTTTTCCCATGAAAGGACCTGCGTAGTCCACATGGATGCGTGACCAAGGCTTGGCGGGCCATGGCCAGGGGCTAAGGGGGGGGTTCCCTGGGCGCATTGCCCAGCTGGGCAAACGTATTGCACCTGCGAACACAAAGTTCCAGATCTGCGTCTATCCCTGGCCACCAAATGTGTGACCTGGCAATTGCCTTCATCGTGACAATGTCCGGGTGCTCATTGTGGAGTTCTCTGATGAACATCTCTCTGCCCATCTGGGGCATGACTATGCGGTTTCCCCACAGTAGGCAATCGGCCTGAATCGAGAGTTCATCCTTGCGCTTGTGAAATGGTTTAAATTTCTCAGAGCATGCCCTGTACTTGGCTGCCCAGTCCCCATTCAGGACACATTTCTTGACTAGAGACAATAGCGGGTCTCTATTTGTCCAGACTTTAATCTGACGGGCTGTCACGGGTGAGCCTTCGCTTCCGAAAGCTTCAACAGCCATGACCATCTCAGCAGCATGCTCGGTAGCCCCCTCAGTGGTGGCTAGTGGGAGCCTGCTGAGTGCATCGGCGCAGTTTTCGGTGCCCGGTCTGTGCCGAATTGTGTTGTCATAGGTGGCTAACGTGAGTGCCCACCTCTGTATGTGGGACGATGCGTTTGCATTTATGGCCTTGCTGTCGGCCAAAAGAGACGTTAGGGGTTTGTGATCTGTCTCCAGCTCAAATTTCCTGCCAAACAGGTACTGGTGCATTTTCTTTACCGAATATACACATGCGAGCGCCTCCTTTTCTACCATCCCGTAGCCCCTTTCTGCCTGGTACAGACTTCTGGAGGCATAAGCTACCAGCTGTAACTGACACTTGACATTGACATGCTGCAACACACACCCGACACCATAGGACGACGCATCGCACGTTAACACGAGTTTCTTACATGGGTCATATAGCGTTAACAGATTGTTGGAACATAACAAATTGCGTGCTCTATTAAAAGCCCTTTCCTGGCTGTCCCCCCAGACCCATTCGTGACCTTTGCGTAGGAGCACATGTAGCGGCTCTAGCAGCGTGCTCAATTTGGGAAGAAAGTTACCAAAATAGTTCAGGAGCCCCAGGAATGAACACAGCTCCGTTGTGTTACGGGGTCTGGGTGCTCTCTGGATTGCTTCCGTCTTGGACGCAGTAGGGCTGATCCCGTCTGCTGCTACCCTCATCCCCAGGAATTCTACCTCTGGAGCTAGGAAGACGCACTTCGCCTTTTTCAGTCGCAGCCCTACCCGGTCTAGTCTGCATAGCACCTCCTCCAGGTTGTGGAGGTGTTCTTCAGTATCGTAACCCGTAATGAGGATGTCGTCCTGAAAAACCACCGTCCCTGGAATCGACTTGAGGAGGCTTTCCATATTTCGTTGGAAGATCGCGGCAGCCGAGCGAATCCCGAACAGACATCTGTTGTACTCAAACAACCCCTTGTGTGTCGTGATGGTGGTCAGCTTCTTTGACTCACTCGCCAGCTCCTGGGTCATGTAAGCTGAGGTCAGATCCAATTTTGAAAAAAGTTTGCCACCGGATAGCATCGCAAAGAGGTCCTCCGCTCTTGGTAGCGGGTACTGGTCTTGGAGTGACACCGGATTGATGGTGGCCTTGTAATCACCACATATCCTGACCGACCCATCCGCCTTGAGCACCGGCACAATCGGGTTCGCCCAGTCACTGAATTTGACTGGCGAGATGATGCCTTCCCTCAGCAGGCGGTCCAATTCGCATTCTATCTTTTCCCGCATCATGTATGGCACCGCTCTGGCCTTGGGTGTACTGGCCTGGCGTCCGAGTTTATATGAATCACTACCTTGACCCCCATGAAAGTGCCAATGCCGGGTTGAAATAATGAGTCAAATTTGTCCAGGATCTGTGAGCATGATACTCGCTCCACGGAGGAAACTGCATTGACATCGCCCCATTTCTCATTCATGACAGCAAGCCAACTCCTCCCCAGTAGTGCGGGCCCGTCCCCTGGGACAATCCAGAGTGGCAGTCTGTTCTCCGAATCTTTGTGGGTCATGACTACAGTGGTGCTGCCTAGCACCAGAATGATCTGCTTTGTGTAAGTCCGTAGCTGTGCGTCAATCGGCAATAATTTTGGCCTCCTGGCCTTGGACGCCCACAACTTTTCGAACTGTTTGATACCCATCAGGGACTGGCTGGCCCCTGTGTCTAGCTCCATTGATACTGAGATGCCATTGAGGAGCACTTTTATCATTATTAGTGGCATTCTGGTGTATGAACTGTATACGTGCTCCACATGAACTCGCTGAACTTCAGCTTCCAGCGATTTCCCCCAGGGGTCATTTCTGCAATTTCTGCAGGTATTTTGCTCACCTCTGCAAACTCCGGCTGAGTGTGTGCCTCCACGCCTCCAGCATGAGCTGCTGTTTGAAACAAAAGGTCCCTTGCCAGTCGATCGTCCCTGACTGCCCCTGTTATTGCCCGGAGAACTGTGTGCTACTTTAACAATGTTGAATCTCTGTCCCAACCATTCCTTAACACAGTACCTCTCATCTGTTCTGCTAGTGGCCATGCTCGCGTGGTTTAAATCCCAGTTTCTTGTCGCCATTGATACGTCCTTACTATATAGTATAAATGCACATGAGGCCCATGCTTGAGAGAAGGTCAGTCTGTGACCTGTCCTTTATTTCATAGCACTCAAGTGAAGGAAGTGGGTGGAGCTTCCCCTTTTATATCTGAAGGTCTAGGTTAGGAGTGTCTCCCACAAGTTCACCACCTAGTGGTCAGTGTTCTCACAGTGTACAACTTAGGTCAGATTATACATGGGTTACAATGCTGGTTGAATACATGACAAATTCCATGGGCTTGAATCTTAGTTTACAGTGTCTTATGAGTGACTTTATCAAATGGTTTCGGGAAGTCCATATAAATAACATCCATAGACATTCCCCTGTCCGCTACCTTTTACAAAAACATGTTAGCTCTCTCTGATCAACTGAAAGTTTTCAAGGTGTTTAGTCACCCTAGCCTTGTAATTTCTCGTCAACAGATGTTAGGCTAACTGGTCTATAATTCCCTGGTTTCCCTCCTTTACCATTCTTAAATACCGGAGTGACAAGCACAATTTTCCAATCTGAAGGAACAGTTCCTGAATCGAGGGAACGTTGGAAACTTATAGTTGAGGCATCTGCAATATACTCACCCACTCCCTTTAAAACCCTGGGATCAAAACCATCTGGTCCTTGTGATTTGTCACTCTTTACTGCCATTATTGTCTTCATTACTGTTAATTTGCTTACGATAATTTTGGTGAGTCCCTGCCCCTGATTCAATATTAGTTTCCTTGGGATTTCCGGCATTCTTCCTCCACTATAAAGTAATTATTTAACATGTCCGCTATTTCCTTATTGTCCTTGACAATATCACCAACATTAGTTTGCAAGGGGCCAACATTGTTCCTGACCATCCTGTTTTCTCTAATATCATTGTAAAAAAGATTTGTGTTGATTTTGATATCCTTTGCAAGTTTATTTCATACTCCCTTTTTTTTTAGCTCTTACTATCTGTTTTGTCACCCTTTGCTGTTCTTTGTATCTTTCATATTTGGCAGGATCTGCGCTATTTTTTGCATTTTCGTATGCTTTTATTTTAGTTTTATGTTGTCTCTTTACTTTTGTTGAGGCCAATTCACTAAATATATTCAAAAAGGAGTTAGATGTAGTCCTTACTACAAGGGGGATCAAGGGGTCTGGTGAGAAAGCAGGAATGGGGTACTGAAGTTGCATGTTCAGCCATGAGCTCATTGAATGGCGGTGCAGGCTCGAAGGGCCGAATGGCCTAACATGCACCTATTTTCTATGTTTCTATGTTAATCGTCTGTCATGTATGTACATGCTGTTTGTAGCCACCAGATGGCGTCATTGTTGGAGGTCACTGAGCAGCAGGCACATGGTGCTGCTCGGGTATAAAAGGCCAGCCCTTGTGTGAGTCAGATACTTTGGGACTAAATAAAGCACAGGCAAGGTCGTACCTTGCTTAGTTAAACAGTACTCAGTTTGAACCTTCATTGCATTTTTAACATTTGGCGATGAGAATACAAGAACCTTTGTTTGCAAAATGAGCACGATTGGATTTTTAGAGCGATTCGTGGAGGGAGAAGATTGGGCAGACTTTGTGAGCCGTTTGAACCAGTACTTCGTGGCCAACAAAATGACGGGGGTCGACGATGCAGATCGGCGCCGGGCCGTGTTCCTCACTGTGTGCGGTTCGAAGATCTATGGTCTGATAAATAATCCAATCATGCCTAGTGATCCAACAGAGAAAACGTACAAGGAGTTGTGTACATTGATACGGGCGCACCTCAAGCCAGACGACGGCATCATCATGTCGAGATACAAGATTTATACACACGTTCAATCAGAGGGCCAGAGCGCGGCAGTATTCGTTGCCGACCTGAGACGTCTAGCAGAACCATGCAAGTTCGGGATGGGGTTGGCAGACATGCTGCGGGACTTCTTTGTCTGAGCTGATCCTGCACAAACTTCTGGTGGTGGAGGATTTGGATTTAAAAAGGGCCATCCAGAGCGCTCAATCATGTATGACGACGGACAGGAGTTTAAAGCAAATATCGGTGAAGAACTGAACCTTGGCAAGTACTGTAAATGCGATTGATTCAGCGTTCGGCAGAGTGGCACATGGCAGGGCCTATCTGGCTGTGTTCGCGAATGATTCGCCGTTCGGCAGAGCAACACATGGCAGGGCCTATCTGGCTGTGTTCGCGAATGATTCGCCGTTCAGCAGAGCAACACATGTCAGGGCCTATCCGGCTGTGTTCGCGAATGATTCGCCGTTCGGCAGAGCAGCATATGGCAGGACCTATCCAGCTGTGTTCGCGAAATCTGCCCAAAGTCCACCAGCGGGAATGTATCCGCATTCTCCCTGTTGGCATTGTGGGGGAAATCATCGGCACCAGCAGTGCCGATTTAAGCAATATATTTGCAAAGGCTGTCTGAGAGTGGGGCATCTCCAGCACAAGTGTCCGCAGATGAGCAAGTGAGCTGCGACACACCACGTGGAGGATGAGAATCAGACTAGTGCGGATCTGGATATGCAATCCGAAATGCCAGAGGAGGAAGTGTATGGACTGTACTCTTTCATAACCAAGAGTAAACCAATTTTGATTAATGTGAAGTTTAACGGGATACCGATATCGATGGAACTGGACACAGAGGTGATTCAATCGATCATGAACGAGAGGGCATTTAATAAGCTGAGGGATACTAAGACTGAGAGGCCCAGGCTGAGCCCTGTTAACGCCGTACACTAAAGAACTGATAAAGGTGATTGGCAGTGCACAAATTAATGTGTTGCATAACAGTGTGGTTCATGTGTTACCGCTGTGGATTGTTCCAGGCAATGGGCCAATGCTGCTCGGCAGGAGCTGGTTGTAGAAAATTAGATGCAACTGGAATGACATAAAGGCATTGTCGTCGGAGGAAGATACATGTGCCCAAGTATTGAGCAATTTCCCCTCGCTGTTCGAACCGGGTATCGGCAACTTCACGGGAGCCAAGGTGCAGGTCCACGTGGACTCAGATGCAAGACCCATCCATCATAAAGCTCGGGCAGTGCCGTATATGATGAGGGAGAAGGTCAAAATTAAACTGGACAGACTCCAGCGTGAAGGGACCATATCATCGGTCGAATTTAATGAATGGGCCTGCCCCATTGTTCTGTGCTGAAAAGTGATTGCACAGTCAGAATCTGTGGAGACTACAAGGCTACGATCAACAGGGTTTCGAAACAAGATCAGTACCTGTTACCGAAGGCTGATGACTTGTTTGCGATGCTAGCGGAGGGAAGTCGTTCACATAACTCGACTTGACGTCAGCCTATATGACGCAGGAGTTGGTCGAGACGTCAAAGAGACTTACGTGCATTAACACGCACAAAGGACTGTTTATTTACCACAGGTGCCCATTTGGAATTCGCTCGGCTGCAGCAATATTCCAGAGGAATATGGAAAGTCTACTGAAGTCCGTTTCCAGAACCATCGTGTTCCAAGATGACATCCTGATCATTGGTCGTGACTCCAAGGAATATCTGAACAATCTGAAAGAGGTTCTATTGCATTTGGACAGAATGGGACTCAGATTTAAACGCTCAAAGTGCAACTTCATGGCACCGGAGGTCGAATTCCTCGGGAGGAAAATCACCGCTGATGGCAACAGACTTACTGATGTGAAAACCAAAGCCAACAAGAATGCGCCCAAGCCGCAGAACATGACGGAGCTGCGTTCGTCCCTGGGTCTACTCAACTACTTTGGTAACTTCCTACCTAAATTGAGCACCTTACTTGAACCACTGCACATGCTATTGAGAAAAGGCAACAACTGGGGGTGGGGCGCATTGCTAGACAGAGCTTTCGAGAAAGCCACCAATCTGTTTTGCTCGAACAAGCTGCTGGTACATTATGACCCATGTAAACGTTTAGTTTTGGTCTGTGACGCATCGTCATATGGAATTGGTTGCGTGTAACAACAAGCCAATGAGTCGGGGAAACTTCCAACCTGTCGCATATGCATCCAAAAGTTTGTCTAAAGCAGAAAGAGCCTACAGTATGGTAGAAAAAGAAGCTTTAACATGTGTGTACGGTATTAAAAAGATGCATCAATTCCTGTTCGGTCTGAGGTTCGAATTAGAGACCGATCACAAGCCGCTCATTTTGTTGTTTTCCGAGAGCAAAGTTATCAATACCAATGCATCCAAAGGTGGGCGCTGACATTATCTGCCTATGATTATGCCATTCACCACAGAGAATTGTGCCGATGCTTTGAGCCAGTTGCCGTTGCCCACACCGAAGGTGGAAACGCCACAACCGGCAGATTTAATGTTAATCATGGATGCTTTTGAGAGGGAAGGTACCCCTGTCACGGCTCAACATGTTAAGACCTGAACCAGCCAGGACCCTATATTATCAGTAGTAAAGGGTTGCATCCTCAAAGGGGATTGGTCTGCCATACCTAAGCAAATGTGCGAGGTGGCCAAGCAAGGACGAACTGTCTATTCAAGCAGATTGCATATTGTGGGGTAAATGTGTTGTAATGCCTAAGAAAGAGAGAGAGAAGTTTATGCGTGAGTTACACAGCATACATCCTGGTATAGTGATGATGAAGGCCATCGCCAGGTCCCACGTATGGTGGCCAGGAATTGAGCTGGAATCATGCGTGTATCAGTGCAAGCATGCAAGCATCACCCGCATGCAACTCAGCAAAGCACCAGCGGAATCGCCGCTGAGTCTGTGGTCATGGCCATCCAAACCTTGGTCCAGGATCCATGTAGATTTTGCAGGTCCCTTCCTGGGCAAGATGTTTTTAGTGGTGGTGGATGCTTATTCGAAGTGGATAGAATGCAGAATTATGTCATCCAGTACGTCCACGGCAACCATAGAGAATCTCAATGTCATGTTCGTGACACATGGTCTGCCTGATGTTAGATATGTTCAAAACGGAGCTAGATATGGCCCTTATGGCCAAAGGGATCAAGGGGTATGGAGAGAAAGCAGTAAAGGGGTACTGAGGTTGAATGATCAGCCATGATCTTATTGAATGGCGGTGCAGGCTCAAAGGGCTGAATGGCCTGCTCCTGCACCTAATTTCTATGGTTCTATGCTTCTGACATAGTGGTGAGCGACAATGGGTCGTGCTTCACCAGTCAGGAGTTTCAGGAGTTTGTAAAACTTAACGGCATAAAGCATGTAAGGTCAGCACCGTTCAAGCCTGCGTCCAACGGGCAAGCAGAACGTGCAGTACAAAATTATCAAGCAAAGCATGAGGAGAGTAACCCAAGGGTCACTGCAGACCCGCTTGTCTTGCATACTGCTGAGTTACAGGACACGACCCCACACACTCACAGGGGTCTCGCCTGATGAACGCATGATGAAAAGAGGTCTGAAGACCAAGTTATCTCTTGTACACCCGGATTTAAGTAATCATGTTGAATACAGAAGACAGAGTCAACAAGGGTACCACGATCACACAACTGTGTCACGCGAGATTTCTGTTAGTGATCCTGTATATGTGTTGAATTATGGTCAGGGTCCCAAATGGATTACTGGTACGGTCATGGCCAACGAGGGCAACAGAGTATTTGTTATTAAGCTCAAGAATGGGCAAACTTGCAAGAAACACATGGATCAAACAAAGCTGAGGCACACAGACGAGTCGGACGAAGAAACCGTCAACGACCAACCAACCAACCAGCAGCCTTCAGTGGACTCAAGGGTCATCAGTGAATCCGGAACTTCCATCACGGACTTGCTCGAGAAAAATGGACTTGCAATTCCTGACATGGCCACTGCCACCCCCAACAAGTCAGCCATCCAGCCACCAGCCACAACAGACTCCGCACACCCACCCAAGACCGGAATTGTACTGAGACGGTCAACTCAGGAGCGTAAAGCACCGGACTGTCTCAACCTGTGAAAGACTGTGATAAGATCTCAGAGGAGGGTATTGTCATGTATGTACATGCTGTTTGTAGCCACCAGATGGCGTCATTGTTGGAGGCCACTGAGCAGCAGGGTATAAAAGGCCAGCCATTTTGTGAGTCAGACACTGTGGGACTAAATAAAGCACAGGCAAGGTCGTACCTTGCTTAGTTAAACAGTACTCAGTTTGAACCTTTATTGCATACATAACATCGTCCATCCAGAAAATTGGTTTTAATTTTCTTTACATATCCATGCAGTAAATTGGTCTCAATTTTTTTTGTAAGTATCAAGGTTGGTCCCAATATCATGCCAAATGAGACATCAGATACAAGCAAATATAGCAAAAGATCAGGGAGTTTAGAGGTATTTGATTAGAATTCCTCCCTTCATGATCAGGTTGTGTCACAGTTATTAAATATATATTCTCATAATATTTCTCCAAAAAAATGCCTTGAAATTGGAACCTTTAGCACAGGTCAGTTTTGAAGAAAAAATGGCAGCGTCCTCGCTGACGCCCACTTCCAGCGTGACATGTAGTGGCCGCCATATTGCGCAGATCCTGAGCACTGCCGTTGCCTGCGCTCGCCTCAAATATTTTAATGATCAAGAGCGTGATGTTAATTGGTCTGCAACGCCAAATTGATGCACACTGAGCGATCTTGGAGACTTGTACTTCATTGAAAGGCCCGATCCATTACTGTCGGAAACAAGACATACACTTGTGCACCAGATGTTCAAATGTTACTAATAAGCACTTGCAGTTGTGTCAGCAAACTGGAAATGTAATGATATTTGGTCTTTGTAATTGTTTACTGTTATTTTGTTACAAACGTCCATATTGAATATGCACCCTGCTCCACTCCTTTTATTGCCCTCTCCATAGTACACCTGTGTGTGCAGTTGTTGTCAGCGTGTAGACCCAGAGGAGAGGCTTCAATAATTATGCAGACTATGTCCAGTCCAGTGAGATGACTCATGGTCATTGCTGCAGAAACACATCAGCAGATTGAATACCTGTTCTGTACATGTTACATGTCAGCACTCAGGGTAGTAAGTTCTGGCATGTAATGTGTACAGAACAGCATATGGTTACAAATAGTCTGGGGGATTTGTACTGCATTGAAAGGCCTGATCCATTACTGTCGGTCACAAGGCATACTCTTGTACATCAGATTTTCAAATTTTACTAATAAGCACTTGCAGTTGTGTCAGTAAACTGGAAATGTAATGATATTTGGTCTTTGTAATTGTTTACTGTTATTGTTACAAACGTCCATATTGAATATGCACCCTGCTCCTCTGAATTAACATGTGTGTGCTTATTATATTTTCAATTAAAGGAAACCTAACGACTTTTTTCTGTTTCTGAAGGAATTTGTATATCTGCAATCACTCATATCGATAGTCAAGTGTTCAGGGTATCTTTTCACATCTCTTGGTCCATTCAGGGAGGAATCATGAATCACCTGACATCTCCCAATTCCAGTACACCATTGCCCTTTTAAAATACTTATCAGGGTACTTGTTAAAGAGATATGAATCCCAAAAAGACTTACAGTGAAAAGTCTCTGTAATAACAAAGCTTATTTACTATGTATGTGTATTAAAAGAATAGGTTGCTTTTATTTGTATTCGAGGGAGTAGAATTGGAAATATTGGTTGCATTATTTTAAGCATGACAGATTAGTATATTTTTAGGCATTTGTTTATTTTGCATACCCTCTCTGTCAACCTACAAAACATGAGAAACATAACTGGAAACATTGCACTTCACTTCAATAAATTGCCATTTCCTGATAACACTGCTCAGATAGATTAAACCTGATCTTCGGCCTTCTACTGATCTTACCACCTGAAAGAACGTGTTTTGCACTCATTTAAATCAGCAGGAAGTACCAAAATAGCGGTGCAGCCTGCACTCTTTTTACGGGCAGCTGTTAACCTTGACGCACGGTGGCACCACCCATTTTTGGGCTTAATCATAGTTATTAACAAACTATTCTTAACTACTTTCCTGACTATTTTCTTGACTATATATTGATCCCTTTTGGCGGGTTGTTCCCAGGTGATTTATATTTCCCGTGAGTGCACTCATAAGTCCTTTTGCCTTGATCATTTGGTTTGCGTTTTCAAAACATTGACCAATATCACCCATGATCACCTAGGGTGCTAATTTTAGACCCCAATTGATGGTGCAATTCTCTTGCATTTACCTCATATGCTCATTCACTTCCTCTGACTCGTACTATAATGCATTTTATTATGTCATTTACATATTAGAGGGTCATTGCCATCCAATAAACTGACCACAACATTCCCTGTAAATCAATTATTTCACATTCTGGTCCAATGCATCATCAATACTTTTATTTCGTTTATTAAACCCTTCTTCGATCTTTTTAAAATATCATGCATATTGTTCATAGTTACTGATCAATTGAGTTAATTTCTTTATTTTTTGTTCATGTGGGTGATCTTCTCCCAATGTTTCGTGCAGATCATATTGTAAATTCTGAGTGTTTTTACCCCTATGACTGTTTGTCCCTAGTTTGGTATTGCTTAAGCGGGAACAGGTGATATTCAGGCTGAGTGGATTGACAGCAAAGACAGGAGCATTCACAGTTACCTTTGGTAGTGAACAAACGACAATTTCCTCCAGTTAAACATTGGGAAGATTGAAGGTATTGTCTTCGGCTCCAGCCATGAACCTAGCCCCTTGCCACTAATGGGTTGAGGGTCCGGCTGCATCATCTTGTGGGGGTAGGGGTGGGGGGGGGGGGTGGTGGTGCTAGATCATAAAGGTCCCACTTTAAAAAGAATTATGCTCACAGAACATTAAACATTAGTTCAGGCATTGGGGGCAATATGAGACAATGTAATGCAGATGGTGGCTCGGGTGACAGAGTCCACTACCAACATGTGCAGAACTTTGTAGGACTGTTTCATAAAAGTACAATCCACCATGGAGTGTATGGCAATTCCAGGACCATGTGCAGTGAAGGCCATACCAGAGAACTTAAGGGCATCTGCTTTCTTCATGGATGACTTCTGCAATAGAGGTTTAGGGTACTGGATTGGAGAGGGCTGCTTTTTCTGATTTTGACAGATAAGACATTGATGTCATTGGTAATATTAAGTCTGGATTCCTGTAGACCAGTGACCACGCTGAGATAGTTCCTGGAGCTAATGTCATGTTAGCAATAAATCAAAAAAAAAATAGTTTTTTATATTTGTCCTGGGTTGTGGGCGTCGCTCGCAAGCCCAGCATTTATTGCCCATCCCTAATTGCCCTTGAGAAGGTGAGCCACCTTCTTGAACCAATGTAGTCCTTGTGGTGAAGGTAATCCCACAGTGCTGTTAGGGAGGATGTTCCAGGATTTTGACCCAGCAACGATGAAGGAACGGCAATACATTTCCAAGTCAGGATGGTGTGTAACTTGGAGCGGAACTTGCAGGTGATGGTGTTCCCATGCACCTACTGCTTCTAGGTGGTAGAGGTCACAGGTTTGGGAGGTGCTGCCAAAAAAGCATTGGCAAATTGCTGCAGTGCATCTTGTAGATGGTACACATGACAGCCACGGTGCGCCGGTGATGCAGGGAATGAATGTTTAAAGTGGTGGATGGGATGCTGATCAAGCGGGATTCTTTGTCCTGGATGGTGTCGACTTCTTGAATGTTGTTGAAGCTGCACTCATCCAGGCAAGTGGAGAGCATTCCATCACACTCCTGACTTGTGCCTTGTAGATGGCTTTGGGGAATCATGAGATGAGACACTCACCACAGAATACCCAGCATCTGACCTGCTCTTGTTGCCACAGTAGTAACGTGGCTGGTCCAGTTAAGTTTCTGGTCAATAATGATCCCCGCAGGATGTTGATGATGGGGAATTTGCCGATGGTAATGCCGTTGATTGTCAAGGAGCAGTGGTTAGATTCTTGCTTGCTGGAGATAGTCATTACCTGGCACTTGTGTGGCACAAATGTTACTTATCATTTATCAGCCCAAGCCTGAATGTCATCCAGGTCTTGCTGCATTCGGGCACAGACTGCTTCATTATCTGAGGAGTTCCGAATGGAACTGAACACTGTGCAATCATTAGCAAACATCCCCACATATGATCTTATGATAAAGGGAAGGTCATTGATGAAGCAGCTGAAGATGATTGGACCTAGGACACTGACCTGAGGAACTCCTGCAGCGATGTCATGGGGCTGAGATGATTGTCCTCCAACAACTACAACTATCTTCCTTTGTGTTAAATATGACTCAAGCCAGTGGAGAGTTTTCCCCCTGATTCCCATTGACTTCAATCTTAGTAGGGATTCTTGATGCTACACTCGGTCAAATGTTGCCAATGTCAAGGGAAGTTACTCTTACCTCACCTCTGGAATTCAGTTCTTTTGTCCATGTTTGGACCAAGGCTGTAATGAGATCTGGAGCTGACTGATCCTGGCGGAAACCAAACTGAGCATTGGTGAGCAGGTTATTGATGAGCAAGTGCCACTTGATAGCACTGCCGACGACACCTGCCATCACTTTGCTGATGATTGAGAGTAGACTGATGTGGTGGTAATTGGCTAGATTGGATTTGTCCTGATTTTTATGGACAGGACATACCTGGGCAGTTTTCCACATTGTCGGGTAGATGCCAGTATTGTAGTTGTATTGGCTAGAGGTGTGGCAAGTTCTGGAGCACATGTCTTCAGCACAACAGCTGGGATGTTGTCAGGGCCCATAGCCTTTTCTATATCCAGTTCGTTCAGCCGTTTCTTGATATCATGTGGAGTGAATCGAATTGGCTGAAGACTGGCTTCTGTGATGGTGAGGACCTCAGGAGGAGGCCGATATGCATCATCCACTCAGCACTTCTGGATGAAGATGGATGCAAATGCTTCAGCCTTGTCTTTTGCATTTGCTTGCGGGGCTCCGTCATCATTGAGGATGGGGATATTCATGGAGTCTCCCCCTTCCATTAGTTGTTGTCGCTGGATGTGGCAGGACTGCAGAGCTTTGATCTGATCTGTTGATTGTGAGATCGCTTAGCTCTGTCTATGGCTGTTTAGCATGCATGTAGTCTTGTGTTGCAGCTTTCCCATTTTGACACCTCATTTTTAGATACGCCTGGTGCTGCTCCTGCCATGCTCTTCTGCACTCTCTTTTCAAAGCCCATACTTGTGGCCGAAATAAGGGAAGCCCTTACTGCTCATGTAGTAGCACAAGTAAGTCTTTCGAGGAGAATAAACGATCTCCTAGTAAAAGATCCTCACAGTATGGTTGAATTTGTAATACAGATTGAGAGTGAGGAAGTAGTGTCTCAAACGAGCGTACTATGCTTAAACAAAGGAGATTACAGTGGGATGAGGGCAGAGTTGGCTAAAGTAGACTGGGAACACAGACTAAACGGTGGCACAATTGAGGAAGAGTGGAGGACTTTTAAGGAGCTCTTTCATAGTGCTCAACAAAAATATATTCCAGTGAAAAAGAAGGGTGGTAAGAGAAGGGATAACCAGCCGTGGATAACCAAGGAAATAAAGGAGAGTATCAAATTAAAAACCAATGCGTATAAGGTGGCCAAGGTTAGTGGGAAACTAGAAGATTGGGAAAATTTTAAACGACAGCAAAGAATGACTAAGAAAGCAATAAAGAAAGGAAAGATAGATTACAAAAGTAAACTTGCGCAAAACATAAAAACAATAGTAAAAGCTTTTACCGATGTATAAAACGGAAAAGAGTGACTAAAGTAAATGTTGGTCCCTTAGAAGATGAGAAGGGGGATTTAATAATGGGAAATGTGGAAATGGCTGAGATATTAAACAATTATTTTGCTTCGGTCTTCACAGTGGAAGACACAAAAACCATGCCAAAAATTGCTGGTCACGGGAATGTGGGAAGGGAGGACCTTGAGACAATCACTTAGGGAGGTAGTGCTGGACAGGCTAATGGATCTCAAGGTAGACAAGTCCCCTGGTCCTGATGAAATGCATCGCAGGGTATTAAAAGAGATGGCGGAAGTTATAGCAGATGCATTCATTATAATCTACCAAAATTCTCTGGACTCTGGGGAGGTACCATCAGATTGCAAAGCAGCTAATGTAACGCCTCTGTTTAAAAAAGGTGGCAGACAAAAGTCAGGTAACTATAGGCTGGTTAGTTTAACATCTGTAGTGGGGAAAATGCTTGAAGCTATCATTAAGGAAGAAATAGCGGGACATCTAGATAGGAATAGTGCAATCAAGCAGACGCAACATGGATTCATGAAGGGTAAATCATGTGTAACTAATCTACTGGAATTCTTTGAGGATATAATGAGCATGGTGGATAGAGGTGTACCGATGGATGTGGTGTATTTAGATTTCCAAAAGGCATTCGATAAGGTGCCACACAAAAGGTTACTGCAGAAGATAAAGGTACGCGGAGTCAGAGGAAATGTATTAGCATAGATAGGGAATTGGCTGGCTAACAGAAAGCAGAGAGTCAGGATAAATGGGTCCTTTCGGGTTGGAAATCGGTTAGTGGTGTGCCACAGGGATCGGTGCTGGGACCACAACTGTTTACAATATACATAGATGACCTGGAAGAGGGGACAGAGTGTAGTGTAACAAAATTTGCAGATGACACAAAGATTAGTGGGAAAGCGGGTTGTGTAGAGGACACAGAGAGGCTGCAAAGAGATTTAGAGAGGTTAAGCAGCTGGGCTAAGGTTTGGCAGATAGAATATAATGTCGGAAAATGTGAGGTCATCCACCTTGGAAAAAAATACAGTAAAAGGGAATATTATTTGAATGGGAGAAATTACAACATGCTGCGGTGCAGAGGGACCTGGGGGTCCTTATGCATGAATCCCAAAATGTTAGTTTGCAGGTGCAGCAGGTAATTAGGAAGGCGAATGGAATGTTGGCCTTCATTGCGAGAGGGATTGAGTACAAAAGCAGGGAGGTCCTGCTGCAACTTTACAGGGTATTGGTGAGGCCGCACCTGGAGTACTGCGTGCAGTTTTGGTCACCTTACTTAAGGAAGGATATACTAGCTTTGGAGGGGGTACAGAGACGATTCACTAGGCTGATTCCGGAGATGAGGGGGTTACCTTATGATGATAATTTGAGTAGACTGGGTCTTTACTCGTTGGAGTTCAGAAGGATGAGGGGTGATCTTATAGAAACATTTAAAATAATGAAAGGGATAGACAAGATAGAGGCAGAGAGGTTGTTTCCACTGGTCGGGGAGACTAGAATTAGGGGCACAGCCTCAAAATACAGGGGAGCCAATTTAAAACCGAGTTGAGAAGGAATTTCTTCTCCCAGAGGGTTGTGAATCTGTGGAATTCTCTGCCCAGGGAAGCAGTTGAGGCTAGCTCATTGAATGTATTCAAGTCACAGATAGATAGATTTTTAACCAATAAGGGAATTAAGGGTTATGGGGAGCGGGCGGGTAAATGGAGCTGAGTCCACGGCCAGATCAGCCATGATCTTGTTGAGTGGCGGAGCAGGCTCGAGGGGCTAGATCGCCTACTCCTGTTCCTAAATCTTATGTTCTTATGTAGGTGGTCAAAATTATTAGATGTTGTTCCTGTTCCTAATTCTTATGTATGTTCTCAGGACAGCTGCCATGAGGCAATAGCGACTTCAGTCCAAGAGGCTTCTATTGCAATACAATATCCAAGTACTTTACGAGCTCCTGCCATTGATAGAATGCCTACGAGAAGCATAAGGCTAAGTTTAAGAGCACTTCTTTTATACACTGGAACCAAGGGAAAGTACTGTATAAAGAAATACTGGACACACAAACCTCTCCTTTAAAATCCTTGATCTCTATCATTTCCTATGCACCACCTGAGTTCCTTTCTGAAATATCCTACCTTGCATTTGTCTCTGCCGTGAGCAGCTCCTTACCCATCTTAGTTTGCCTTCCCCTTTCTCATCTGAATTCTCCATCACCCTGCCCTCTCAAAAACTCTTCCTTAATATAAAGTCTCCTATCCATATTTACAGCCATTCTCTCTGACTTTCCATCTTCTGTGGCCTATCTATTCTGATGGACTGAATTACTGACAAGGCTAACTTCAACTTCTTCTATCCCACATTATCAATTTCCTTCTTTGTTGCTTCAATCCAACTTCATTCTGTTTCTCCACGACATTGCTTTCAATCACACTCTAATTCAAAACTGACTGGTCTTTGGCCTTCTATTTGCTTTGATATTTTGCAGTTTTGTGATTTGCATAGCCACTCCCTTATTTCTAATTTCGATGTCCTTGTCCCCAGCAAAACCTTAACTATCCAACCTGGTCCCCGGTATAGTCTTGATTTAACTTGGAGCGGGGGCCAAAGCAAATGCCAAACCCTCATGACCTTGGCAGCCTGATACCCAGATAATTTTACCTCCCAGGCCTCATCTATATGCCTCTGATCAGTCACCCGCCCTAAACTGGCAGAAAGCGTCAGCTGGCTAATGGGCGAGAATGGAAGGTTGGGCACTAAAACGACCAAAAAAAAGGTCCCCGGCCCTCAGTGAGTTGCGGGAAAAGGATTTTCGGAGGGTCGCGATCAGGAAGGCAAGGGAATCTGAAGCTGGGAAGGCCGGAAAATGCCCTTGCTTCACATCCCGTTAGCTTCACTAGCAGGAAAGCCACAGTGGGTTCCCTCCTCACTCCACTGGTTAAAGTACGTGAGCTTAAATTATGTAACCGGAGCCTGATCTACATATTTAAAGAATGACACCGGCAGTTTCAGATGGGTACCCTTGACACCGACTCAGAAGAGCAGATTAAAATTGACGACTGTGGGAAGGGAGCGGCCATCATCAGGTAAGTCTTCTGGCCAATTTTAACTGCTCGACCTATTACCAGGAAGAAATCACCATAAAAGCTGCTGAATTTTTGTGGTTCACTAATGTCCTTCAGGATGTCCTTCAGTGAGCTGAGCACTCCTACCTGATCTTGCCTCCATGTGACTCCAGTCCCGCACATGATGGTTGGCTCAGAGCAACTAGGGATTGGCAACACATGTAGCCTTGCTGGTGTTGCCCACATCCCAAGAACAAATATAAAAATAAATGGCACTCATGCATTGCCTATATTAGCATAGATTTTAGTGGCATCAAAATCAGTCCTTTGGGCTCTAGCATCACTACTGGTTTAAATTAACATGACTGCAAGAGGTAATCCCCGCTGAACGAACTCAATGTGAACATGCATCTCACAAGAGAAAGAGCAGAAAGTTGGTCTTTCATAACTAAGTTAATTTATTCAACCTCACTCTGTTAGCTTACACAATTTTTCTCAACTGTTCTCACCTTTCCTTCTCTCCTGAAGGCATTGGCTCCTTCACTAAGTTAAAGATTCAATGGAAGTGTTTATCCTTCAGTGGTCATTAATCATGTGGCATTCTTAACAACAACAGGCTATCAGGAATAAATCATAAATGAGGTTGATCCTCACATCGCCTGATGTCCACATGTATATATTTCTACAAGGAGCCACTGTATACTGTAAACTGATTCTCTTTCCCCTTATTAGAAGCTCTACAGTCAAATGTATTGCCCCTACCATTGTCCTGGTTGAGATCTCTAACTCAGTACAGACTGAGACAGATTGAATCTGGGGTTTTCCTGGTCTATACTTTACTTCTGAGTAATTGGGAAGACAAGTGATTTTTAATGTATGAGCATAGATAGTGAATGGGGCAGTCTACTTTTCCATGATGGGCTGTTTACATATGTGCACTTTCCAGATGTAGTGATCAGAAATCTCCCTGCTAGTCCAGCTTGAAGCCATCTATAGAACACCTGCTATAATGAGTTAGCACAGCACAGACTGACAATCAAACCTGAAACTCTTGGGCCGAATTTTCCCAGACCCGAGCATGCGGGTTTTGGAGTGCGGCAGAAATTGCCAGCGTGTCGGAAACCCGCTGTCACCCGACTTCCGCACTTAACTCGGGCGTGTGTCCCAGTGTGCCACGGACCTGCTTGGCAGAGGCGAGCAACTTCATTGAAGTACTTAAATGCTTCTTGAGAGAACCTAACCAGGTTTTTTAATAGCAGGTTTTGGCTTTAACTTCTTGAGCACAGTATTTACGCACCTCTGGAACCTCGTCTGTGAAGGGGAGGTGGAAGCTCAATAGCCATTGTGCAAGTCCATTAATTGACAGCTGGGAAAAACATATAAATGCTCCCACATTACACTGGCTTACTTGGCTAATGGAAAAACTCTTGCTGACTCCATTTTAGTTGTCAGAAGCTTGCAGGTTATTTATGCGACCTCAGAAGCCACTCTCACCACATTGCTAGTCACGATCACAACATTGAGGGATTGGGCCTCTGATCTCCACTTTGCCTGCCATCTATTACATCTGCATGGGTATCACTTATGCTGTCTCACCTTGGACCTCAGAACCAGACCAAGATAACTCCAGCACCAACAACACCAGCTACATCATCAGCAGCAGCAGCCACAATACCAGCAGCAGCAGCAGCCTTCTCCTCAATGACCTGATGCTCCACAAGAGAGAGAGGGTCAGCACAGGGCTGCAATGCACCGAAGGCGATACCCTCAACACAGTTGATACAGGCAGAGGATGAGCTCCCTGGGCATAACTGAGCAGCAGTGCATCAGGAGGCTCAGGCTAAGTGCCAGGTTGCACAAACATTTGTAGCTTGCTGGAACAAGACCTGCTGCCCAGAGGACATGCTTTACAAGTGGCTGTCAAAGTTACCACCACCCTCAACTTCTTCCCCTCAGGCTCCTTCCAGGTATCTGTAGCAGACATTTGCAGGATCTCGCAGTTGGCTGCCCACAGATGCATCACCCAGGTGACTTGTGCCATGTTTGACAAGTCAGCCACTTATGTCAACTTTGCCACTGTTGAAGCCAGTGTTACTGAGTGGGCACTCAACTTTGCGGCTTTGGCTGACTTCCTGCATCACAATTGCACACATATGGCCATCAAGACACCTCCACATTACTGAGGAGTATATATGGAATGCAAAGGCTTCCACTCCTTCAATGTGCAGTTTAACTGCAACCATTAAAAAATAATCATGTGTGCTCCAGATTCCCTGCCAGCTGTCATGAGTCTTCGTCCTGCTCCAGTCTACCCTCCCTCAGCAATCCCCACCTCCAAACAGAGTTTCTGGCTGGCTGCTTGGAGACAAGGGTTACCCACTGAAGATGTGGCTGATGACATAATTGAGGAGGCCAAGTACTGAGGCTGAGGAGCATTATAATGACAGCACATGTCCACCAGATGTGTCATAGAATAAGCAATCGCCATGATGAAGATGTGCTTCAAATGCCTTGACAGATCTGGAGGAGTTCTTCAGTACACACCAGCCAGGGTCTCCAGAATCATCGTCATTTTCTGCGCGCTGTACAACAGAGCACTGCAGTGAGTATTGGAGCTGCAGGAGGATCAAGGTGCATAGCACACAGCAATACCATAAAGCAGCCCTACAATAGCCAATCCATTCCTCTCACCTAAACCCCCATAGTTCGAGGTTAACTAATGTCTCACCATTCACTGCAAGTGACAAGGCCACTTCCCAAATAGCAGGCAACAATGGACAAGACAGGAAAGTGGTGCAAAGAAATAAATTTATGTGTGTCATAAATATAACTGAAACTTATCACTAAAGTGTTTTCAAAACCCATGTGCATACCCTTGTTCATCTAGGATTGTGTCTTTTTTCTTTTCCGTGTGCTTCTATGAGGTGCAACCCCTATGGCTTCAGCAAAGGTAGAGGTAGGTTATTCACTTTCCTGCTGCGACTGCCTTGACACTTTTGGTGGACATCCTCTGAGCTTTGAAGCCTGTGAGGGCACCGCCAAAGACTGCTCTTCCTGCGACTGTGTAAAGTTAGACTCGGCCAAAGGGATCCGAGGAAGCATGTGAGACTCTGACCGAGGGGGAGGCAATGGGGGAGAAGTGTGAATGCTTTTAGGCAGAGCCCCCACCATCATCTTGCCATCATCCCTTTCATGGACCACCCACACTTCCCTGCTAGCAAGAAGTTGGAGAACATCTTGCTGCATATCAGTGGGGCGATGAACACCCAAGTCTACATTGGTATCCCTTCTAGAGCCTGCAAGGTGTTGTTCACAACAAGCATGCTCTCGTTTGACTGGCGCATTAGCTGTTCCATGCAGGTGACCACCCTTTCCAAGGAAGAGCACATTGTCACCATAGCCTGCCGTATGGTGCTACTCATGTTGGAGATGGACTCCTCCATTCTCTCTACAATCGTGCACATCATGGCTGGAAAAGCTGACAGTGCCTTGTGCATTTGTTGCTGCTCCTCCAAGATCAACCTCTTTGTCGACAGCCCCCGAGGTTCAGTATCTGCATCCAACTAAGCAGAGCTTGGAGTGTCCTGCACCCTCAGGCCAGGACTTTCCAATGCTGTTCCTGTCTCCACCATCTGCGCTTGTTCACTTGTAATGTGGAAGCAACCAGGTAACAACAACACTATATTATGTCTCACTGGACTAACATGCGTGTCTGCGCCGGTGCTGGGAGGGCGCATGGCACTGGTGACGGTGCAACCTTAGAGGCTGCAGCTTCCTCTGAGGAGACTGGGTGGGGAGGCACTTATGGGAGAGTAAAGCCATGAATTAGAATTCTTATGGTAAGAATAATTAACGTCATCATTATGCACATGATGATATTTCACAGGTGGCTGACATCAGTCACCATGAGAGACTTGTATGCCATGTGGGACATTTAATTCTGTCTCCAGTTGCAGGGAGGTCCCCCTCTTCCATCTCTGACTGCCAGCGACTCTGCCACTCCATCTAATTCCAGCTCCTCCTCTTCTGCTGACGTCAAAGTCGTTTATATTGGAGAGCCACCTCCAGTTCTTTGCCTCTCTCTGTTGTTCTGCGTTTTCTTCTCCTGCAAGGAGGGAAAGAAGAAAACTTTGAATGAGAGTGATGGAATTAATATAAGGAATGGATGGGTTAGATCTTTATAGGGTGGTTATGGTGGAGTGGGCCAAGTGGCCTCCTTGTGTGTTGTTAGCTGATCTGAATGCACTATGATGTGGGGGAGTGTGAGGGGTGGCTAGGGAGATGGGGATGCGATACTGTAGATAGAGAGGGATGGGTGGACGTGCATCGTAAGTTGGTGTGAGTAAGGATGTGCAGGGGTAGGGTTGGGAAGGCAGAGTGATGGAGATGTAATGAGAAGCACAGCAGGATGAAGTTGAGTGTGGCTTTGTACTCACATTTCCTGATCTAATGAGATCATTGAAACTTTTAAGGCACCCAGGTCCTCCTGACCATATCCCTGCTGGTGACCTCTGCAATCAGGTAAGTGTTGGTGGCCTGTGGAGGTCTTTTCCGCCAATTGGAAGGGAAGAGGACTTCCCTGCGTGCTCTGACTCTCTCCAAAAGCATATGGAGGGAGTCATCAGAGAACCTGGATGCAGCTCTCTCATTGTCAGTGTTTGCAGCACTCCAATGCCATAGTGCACTGACAACATGATGTTACATTGACATTCAAATTCAACGTGGCCATGGCCCCTTTAAAGATCCCGGCTGAAAACACATCGATGACGTCACCAGACCCACACCATTTAATTGGGCTGGGTAATGTGCACGGGGTACTTAATAGGCCCCATTAAGGGAAAGTCATTTTCAGCAGCGGGATGGAACCAGCAGCGGGGTCACGACCCGCCATGGCCATTACCTGCACCGGACCCGCCTATGAGGGGTTGGCATGACATTGCAAATGGCCTCCTTCTGTGGCATTACTTGCTAGGATTGCATTAGGCTGAGGCTAAGTGTCAGTGGTGGATAGTCAAACGGGGATATGAGTAGGTGTATAGAAAGTGAGGGATGGGTGCACTTGCAAGGTAGGTTAGTATGAGGAATGACATGCAGGTGTAGGCTTGGGAAGGCAGAGTGTTGCGGTTGGGGTGACATGCACATCAGGACGTAGTTGAATGTGGCACTGTACTCACCTTTCCTGACCTCATGAGATCATTAAATCTATTGCGATACTGTATCCAGGAGTGACTCACTACACCCCTGCTGCTGACTTTGTGGGCGATCTCCAACCATGCCCTCTTAGTCTCAATGGCTGGTCTCTTCCTGCCATTACCAGGGAATAGGACCTCCCTCCGTGCTCTGACTAACTGGAGAAGGATTTCCAGGGAGAATCCAAAAACCTGGATGCAGACTTCTGATACTGAGACTGCATCCTCTCAGTCAAAGTCTTGGAAGGATAAGCATAGGCACCTCACCCAACCACCTCTGAGCCTCCTACAATAACCTTCAACTGTGATACGTGCAGCAAGGCTCTTTTAAATATCCGAGCTGAAGGTGAGTCATCCATGATGTCATCAGACCCGCTCCACTTAATTGGCTGGGAAACCCGCATGACTCATTCAATTGATCTAATACAGTTAAATGCACAGTGGAGAGCACGCTGATGTAAAGTTCGTGAAGGCGACCCGCTTTGTGATCCCCCACACCCGAACACACTCACAGGTAAAAATTCTGGCTTTGACACCTGTATTCCACACTGGCCAGGAATCTAGCCTGATGGTTAACTTAATTTTTTTTTTAAATCTCTACCAATTTTCTCTCATTCCTTTCTGAAAGTACTGACTAAATGCTAGGTACAGATCCATAGGAACTTGGTGTTCTTGTGTACATCACCCAAGTAGGCATTTTTCATTGTTAGCCTTTATAGTGAGTGATGACTGACTATTCCACCGCAGAGGCATCACAGAAGAACCCAACCTTGATTTCATGCTGACATTCACAGCAGGGATCAATGTATAGCAATCAGGGCTGCCCAATTTTCCTCTCCCTAGCCCGGGGATCCCTCGATCAATTATGTCGCCCTACCATCACCTGGATTGCAAGCAGCTAATAGCACAAAGAGATGATTGAATATTCAATCCCTTTAGTCCATATGGCTCAGCTACTCACTGGATAAGTTTGCTAGGACATTGGCATGTCTTTAGTTAGCTCAGCTAAGATGACAATCAATGATAAGAGCTAGCAAAGGGTCATCTCATCAGTTGCCAACTGACACAGGCAGCTTTGGGTACCGGGGCTACTAGAGCATTATCTGGTGTGAAAGGCCTTTCAGATTCAGTCATGTCACCCAAGGCTGGTAATTGATTTCCAGAACTGGAAACAGAATCTTCATTGGCTGTAATTAGGAAGTGAAGGAGAATATGTGGGGCGGGGGGGGAGGGGGGGAGTGGGGGGGTTGAAGAAAGGTATCCTATTTTATGAAAGATGTCTGTTCCTCAGGTCATTGCTAATGGGATTTGAATTTGGTTCTGAGTAAACTAATATCAGAACATACTAAACCAGTATATTCTTGTGAGCTTAGGTTCCTTTCACTTCAGCTGTCATGTATGTAACCTTTGTGTAACAACACTGCAATACTGTATATACGTAAGAAATGCACACCTTGACCACAGTGGGTGAACTTGTGGGAGACACTCCTCACCTGGTCATCCAGATATATAAAGGGAGGTCCCACGCAGGGTCAGCACTTCTTGGTCCTGTGAATAAAGGTTCAGGTCATGGAGTGACCTTGTCCATAGAATGTGCCCCGTGTGGATTTGTGGTATTGTGTAAGGACTTTACATCAGCAAACAGGGATAGTGATTTGAAATAGTTGATATGGAGCCTGAGGAATGCCATATTTTGGGGAAATTTGCACAAGTTGATCTTGTCTAGGAAACAGAGCACTGATCTTTTATCCACTGCTCAATTTCCTTCCATTGAAAGCAAGTAAGTCTGAATTGGTGTACAGCCCACATTTTGTCTACCTAGGCAGTTTAATTTAGCTGAAAGGAAAGAAGACAAAGAACTTGGAATTATAGGCTGTCTCTCCTATCCTCAGGACAACCCAAAGCCCTTTATAACTAATGGATTACTTTTTAAGACTTTACTTGTTATGTAAGGAAGTGTGGCAACTAATTTGTACAAAGCAAGATCCCACAAACTGCAGATGAATGAATAACAAGATAATCTATTTTTGGTCATATTGGTTGAGGGAGGAATGATGTCCAGGTCACCAGAAGAACTTTCTGCGATTCTCCAACTAGTACTTTGAAATCTTTTGCTTGTTGTTAATCAAATATAGCAAATTGAGTAGTGGCTTGCATCATTTTGTACTATTTATTGCCAGGGCAGGATCCCTTTGGGAAAGTGGGAGCCCACTCTACTAGTGCAATTGTAACTTATTGGACCAACATGTAGAGGCACCTCTTAGGCAATCCCTCGGAGTCGAGGATGATGGTACCACTCTGGTGCAGTATACATAGTTTTACTAAGCAATGCTATTTCAACAGCTGAAATGATAAACACTCCAATGCTATGGCACTTCAAGTTCAACTGAAGACATAGGTCTTAATATTTCTGCCAGTTTTTGTACTACTTTAGTAAACTTGTATTTGCATTTGAAAGTTGAATAAAAGGGTAGAATGTTGGATTACTTATTGTGGATGCGGACTCTATATACAATAGTCCAGCCAGCGTACCCCTTATTTGTCTTTCTGACCTAGTTTGGCTTGTACCTGTTTTACCTGTTTTGGTGCTCATTATGTTACCAAGCTTGCCTCCTCCACTTAAATAACTAAGAGAATAGTCCAGAATGAGGTATATACACAGCAGAGTAGAAAAAATATCACCCCACCACACTGGAAACAGTTTCTTAAAGGAGATTGTCTGCAAGTGATTTTCCCCTAAGTGAAAGCATATCCTATTTGTATGTGGAGGTTAAACATCTTTCAAAAATAGGCTAAGACCACATATACAGTAAGTAAGCTAACATTTTTTATCTACAATTTTCTAAACTTAATTTCCCATTATATTTTTTCTAATTTAGCTACAGAACAACGCTTTCGGCAGAAGTGAGTATTCATGTGTTTCTTAGTTTATACATTTGGATGTCTAAAACATAATAGTAAATGAATAATCTCTAATCAAAAATAGATGCGATGTGACATCCTTGATGGTTCATTTAATCCACCAATTAGTGGTACTAAATTATATAGACTAAGAAAGTCCTATATTTGCTGCTTAGGAGAACAGACCACTTGTAGGAGGTTTAACAAAGTTACTGTTACCATGGAAAGAAACACCACCTTAAGTCACTGCCCTTAGAAGAGGAAGAAAGTGCAGAAAATTGAGCTAGGGTGCAAGTAAATGCTTCTATTTCTGATTTACTGAATTTGTTTTTGTTTAGATTAAGGGAAAGCAAGGATACAATTCAAACATTGAAAGTAACATTCGCTAATTTGCAGAAAACCATGGCCAAAATGACTCAGCGAAGATTATTGTTGAAGAGGGAGTAAGTACAATACAAACAAACTCAAACTGCATTCCAACATCATTTTCAAACATGATATCCCATATAGGCCCGACGTAGAATAAAACTCCCCCTACACTATTCAAACTCTTTGCCTGAGAACAGCAGCCCTGATCGCACCAATGTGATTGTTTTTTTTTCATTTTCCACACCAGTTATACTTAAGGTATCTCTGAATGAATTGTCTATTCAAGTCAAAACTATGAATAACTTTGTGTTTTGGAGCTGAAATCATTAAGAATCTGTCTGGTACTCAAAAGCAGTATAATTAGTTTCATCCAATTACTCATGGCTAGATTCAAAGCCAGGCCTCAAAGGTAAATGAACCAACCCACTCATCCACCTCATCGCTGTACTTATATGACCAAACAATCTGTTGCCTTTAAGAAAAATAACAGTTTTAGTTTTATAGCAGATTTTCAGAAAGTAATTGACCACTCCCATCCATCTTCTAACATCCATTTAAACAGTCTTTGGTAAGGGCTTTAGTTCTCTCTTGATCAGAAAATGGTACATAGCATCAAGAAAATGTAAAAGAAAATGTTTTTACATCAATGGAAGGAATAGGAAATATACTTAATACTATTAACCACAGTGATAGCTGTGGCTCAGTGGTAGCACTCTTGCACATAGTTCATGTCCCACTCCAGAGACTTGAGCACACAATCTAGACTAACACTCCAGTCATCATCATCATAGGCAGTCCCTCAGAATCGAGGAAGACTTGCTTCCACTCTAAAAATGAGTCCTTAGGTGGCTGAACTTCCCAATACGAGAGCCACAGTCCCTGTCACAGGTGGGACAGATAGTCGTTGTGAGAAAGGGTGGGTGGGACTGGTTTGCCACACGCTCTTTCCGCTCCCTGCGCTTGATTTCTGTATGTTCTTAGCAATGAGACTCGAGGTGCTCAGCGCCCTCCCAGATGCACTTCCTCTAATTAGGGCGGTCTTTGGCCAGAGACTCCCAGGTATTGGTGGGGATGTTGCACTTTATCAGGGAGGCTTTGAGGGTGTCCTAGTAACGATCCCTCTCATTTGCCGTGAAGGAGTTCCGAGTAGAGCGCTTGCTTTGGGAGTCTCGTGTCTGGCATGAAAACAATGTGGCTGCTGCACTGCTGGAGACGCTGGGGCCAAAATTCAGGCCTGCCAAAAGCTGGCGCATCTACCTTTTTCGAGATGTTTTACCATCGGGTCCGATGAGGCAGACTCTTGATCCATTTTCACCTCTTTGGCGATTTTTTTGAGCGGACCAGAAGTCGGTCATAATGAGGGCGGAAGTACGGCAGTAAGTGTTGGTGAGGGGCTGAACTGGGGGCGGGATGGAGCGAGTGCATCACTACGTCTCTCCCCTCATTTAAAGGGGAGAGAAGCAGCGATTTTTTAGGTTCGGCCACTGGGCCACCAGGGAGAGTTTCGGCTGGGCCAGTAGCCTGGCACCCAAGAGGGGGTGCCAGGCTGCCTGTTGGTGGACTGGCTGAACCCGGGGCTATAATTGTCCAGTCGATGAGGAAGTCGGCCGGCAAAGAAAAACATGGCGGTCGCAGCAGTGCGCCATTCCCTTGAAGGGGTGCCGTGATGCCGTAGCTCACACACAGAAAACACGTGCACCGACAGAGAAAGCTGTCAGGGGCACTGCGCGGCAGTTCGTGGATTTTTCAGGTAAATTTCGCACGGATTGGGATGGAGGTGCAGGAGATTGGCGGTGCACACTTTGATGACATGCTTGGGGCAGTCGGCAGCAGCGGGGCATAAGTGGGGACCGCCTGAAAATTCCCCGAGGTGAATGTGAATATTGGTGGCCAATCGACTCAATGCGGTGGCCACTCGATTCTGCCACATATCCACCGCAAAACGGTCAATATCTGGACCCTGAATGTTGCCCCGCTGTATTTAGGATGACATGTTAAACTGATGCCCTCTCAGGTGGGTGTAAAAAGGTCCCATAGCACTATTTTGAAGGAGTGTAATATATATAATTCCACCCAGCAGACTACCGTGGTAATGCAGCCATTGCTGTTTACAACAATAAAGAGAATAAAGAGGGAACAAGTCACCTGACAAGTTCCTGAAGCTATCAGCCATCTTAAAGCCTGTGTGTTTGTGAGGTCATAAAGAATATACCACATTGGCATTGAAGGATAGGATAATCGGATTCCCTAGCTGAAATTTTTGTTGGTGGATGATTCCAGCCAAACAAGAGAGAGACTAGAGAGGTCCTTTGTTTGCAGAACAGCTAAAAATCCAAGGTAAATTACAAGCACACTTGGCTGAACTGCCAGAGTCCAGATGGCTGCCCCATGGGAATAATAAGGCTCTTTGGTGAATTCCATCGTGCTGTGAAACTTTTGGAGTGTATTTGGAGCGGCTAGAAATGTTTTTCACCGCGAATAATATCATCGAGGTCCCTGATGGTGAAAACCATAACCGGGTGGTGTTGGAAAGAAAACGGGCTATGTTCCTGACTAAAGCGGGCCCCGAGGTGTATGAAACCCTGAAAAATGTGCTTGTTCCCGTCAAGCCAAAGGATACATCTCTTACAGAAATGCTCACTAAGTTACAACAGCTCTACAATCTTGAGCCCCTGGAAATTGCTGAAAGTTATCATTTTGGAACCTGAGATCAATTAATTGACGAAAGTATCAGTGAGTACATTGTAGCATTAAAGAAGCTATCCATTCCCTGTCATTTCGGAAACTTTCAGGCCTGAGCATTGCGTGACCGCTTTGTTTGTGAGATGAAAAATGAAGCAATCAGGAAGACGTCGTTGATAACTCCTAACATGACTTTTGATTCAGCTTGTCAGACAGCTATGTCAATGGATATGGCCAATCAATATTCCAAAGAATTGTGTAACATTTCGAGTCGTCAGACAATTGAGGTGAATCGCCTGCAAGTTAAAAGTAAAAGGCAGTTGGGCCCTAAGGCCTCAGCAACTGGCCAAGGTAACAATACACTGAAGTCATGCTATCAGTGCCTGAGACAACACATTGCTCAAAGTTGTCCATATGTGAAGGCAGCGTGTTTCTTCTGCAGGAAAACTGGGCAACTTGCGAAGGCATGCTGACTGAAGGGTAAACCAACTTTCAAGACTATAAGTAGAAATCCCCAGAGACTACATAGCATGGAAGAAAAGCAACAGGATGACGAGATACACATCATCAGGAGCATGAGGTTATCTAACAATGATTCGAAAAGTATCGTCATCCAAGTAGATGTTGCTGGAACCAATATACACATGGAAACCAACACTGGTGTATCTGTGAGTGTAGTACCGGAATCGCTATATCTCGACAAATTGCGTGATTTCTCATTGGAGAAATCCAACATAGAGCTGCGATGCTACTCAGGAGAGAACATTCCTGTGGTAGGTCGTATCACCGTACCGGTGAAATACAAGGATCAATTTCAGAGCTTGCCTCTCTTAGTAGTGGCAGGAGACAAGCCTTCCTTACTAGGAAGAAATTGGTTGGGATCACTGAAGCTGGATTGGAGTGAAATTTTTCATGTTGAAACGAGATTTGCATCGAAGGATGATATCATCAAGAAGTATCCGAAGGTGTTCTGCAAAACAGGCAGTCCAATCCAAAGCTTCAAGGCGAGTGTCAGGGTACAGAAGGATGCTAGACCAGTTTACTGCGAGCAACGTCCCGTACCATATGCACTCGAGGAGAAAGTTGAGCAAGAACTCAAAAGACTAGAGACTGAGAACATTATCTCTAAGATAAATCTATGTAATTGGGTTACACCCGTTGTTGTTGTACATAAGTCAGATGGTAAAGTAAGATTGTGTGGTGATTATAAAGTAACCGTAAACCAAGTTCTTGAGGGTAATCTCCCCAAGACATTGTAAAATGTAAAAGATTTGTTTACAACACTGACAGGTGGTCAGATCTTCTCAAAGTTAGATCTCTCAAATGCTTACTTACAACTTGAACTAGATGGGGAGTTCAAATCATGCTTGACTATAAATATTCATCTATGCCTATATCAATTTAATAGGCTACCATTTGGAGTGTCATCCACCCCCGCCATATTTCAAGGGATGATTAATCAGATTTTGCAAGGCGTTGAAGAGGTAGTATGTTATTTAGATTACATATAATTTCAGCACCAGGCAAACAGGCAAATCCACAATAATGTATTGAATGAAATGCTCAAACGGCTAGAGAAGAACAGAGTATGAGTGACTGCTCACAAGTGTGAGTTATTTCAAAACTCAGTGGAGTACTAGGGCACAGAGTAGACAAAGATGGTTTACATCCAACCAAGGGAAAGCTGAATGCAATTAAAAATGCACCCACTCCCAAGAATGTCACTGAACTTCAATCATTTTTGGGTCTTTTGAACTATTATGGGAAGTTCCTATCAAATTTGGCTACAGTGTTACATCCACTGAATGAGCTGTTGAAAAACAGATCCAGTGGAAGTGGTCAGAAGAATACGACGCAGCATTCAAGGAGTGTAAAAGCCAATTGGTAGACGTATCTAAAGAGAATCATAATAAAGGTAGAGTAAAAGAGAAAAGTGTAAAATTAAATCAGAAAGTGAGAGTGAAGAACCATCACTATAAATGGTTAAAGTTGTTACCAAGAAGAGTGGTGAAGATATGTGGTCCTCGTACATATTTGGTCAAGATGTTTGCTCATGGACAGGTTAGGTTTGTTCACATTGATCATATTTTACCTACAGATGTGGAAAGAGTTGAAAGTTGGAATTGTCATGTATGTAACCATCATGTAACTGTAACCTTCATGCAACTCCTGTACACTGTACTTATACCCTAGAAATACACACCCTGACCACAGGGGGTAAACTTGTGGGAGACACTCCTCACTTGGGCTTCCAGGTATAAAAGGGGAGGTCCCACCCAGGGTCAGGACTCTTTGGTTCTGGGAATAAAGGTTAAGGTCACATAGTGACTGTGTCTGCAGTACATGCCTCGTGTGAGTTTGTAGTACGGTGCAGGGACACCACAAGAATGATTCGATTATTTCTGACTCATCAGATAGTTTTGTTACAAGTAGAGTACCCATAGCAAATCCTACATCAAATGTACTAGAAACAAGTCCAAGAGAAAATCAGAATTTAAGTCTGAGTCTGAGTTAGGCAGACAAACAGTCTGAAGTTGTAGAGAGTTCAAATGTAGATCAAGGGTATTCCTTTGGAGGGAAACTTTCCTCAGGATGAGCCTAGAATGAGTCTATGTTTGACACCATGTTTTGAAAGTTCTGTTCGAGAGCAAAGGTATCCTCTTCGAAAGAGAAAACAAGTGGTTAAGTTTGATTTGTAAATATGGCAAAATAGGTCCATATCTTTAGTTATGTATAACTATGCAAGTTATGTATGATGATTGTTGTTATAATTACTTCTTCATTAAGGAAGGAGAAGTGTAATATATATAACTTCGCCCAGTGGACTACTGTGGTAATGCAGCCATTGCTGTTTACAACAATAAAGAGGGAACAGGTCACCTGACAGGTTCCTGAAGTTATCAGCCATCTTAAAGCCTGTGTGTTTGTGAGGTAACGCAGAAGACATCACAAAGAGCAGAGGAATTCTCCCCAGTGTCCTGACCAATATTTCTCCCTCAACCAACATCACTAAAACAGATTATCCAGACATGATCATATGGCTGTTTGTGGGATCTTGCTGTGCACAATTTAGCTGTACATTTCCGACATCACAGCAATGACTACAATTCAAAAAGTACTGAATTGGCTGTAAAGCACTTTGAGATGTCCTGAAGACATGAAAGGCCATTTGCACCCAGCTGAAAATCGCATCAGGCAGGCCTTGGATGTCCAAGGCGCAGCCACTCTTTTCAACAGCTGGACACTTTGTAAACAGGGTAGTTGAAAAATTAATCCCTCCCAGAAAACTATTCATTCTTACTCATTCAACCACCAGATACAAATAAGAATCTTTTCCATCCCATATGGGAAAACGCTCGACGCAAAATTGCGTACCGCCCCGGTTGCGGGTGGTAACAACTGTGAAGCTGGACATCCTGCACCAGGCGCCGAAGTCCCTATCCAAGAGCTAAATTGGGCTTAGTGTCCCCGAGAGGAAATGTAATGCAATATCTAGTGCTTCACTTCCTATCGGGGACAGGTCCGGTACGCTAATCAACACACATTTTTCAGTGCTATGGGCAGGGCCATGCTGACGACTCTGCAGGAGGGAGAAGGGGCCACCGCTAGAGCACTTGGGAGCGGGTGTCATGGAAGCAACCCGACATGGAAATGGAGTGTTGGGATGCAACATCGCAGCATGGACCCTGCGATCTGAAGTTGAGATGGTTGCAACTGGTAAGTCGGCCATTTAAAAAAATTTTCAGCACCACACCTCCCCTTTAATTTTCACCCATGAGTGCTCTGCGATGCTCTTGCGGGCATCACCCGCAGCAGGCTCACAGGTTGCTACCAAATTTTTGTTCCGGGGTGAAAATGGGTTGCTGCGCACAGTGATGACAGCGCAGTGGCCCGGGCACTATCAATTAGTGTCTCCACTAAACTCCCACTGAATTTCGGCGCTGCGCCCGGGCGAAAAGTCGATTGTGCCTCGTTATAGCACCCTTCCCTCCCCGCCCCCCCTCGCTGAGGGCGCTACCTGACCTTTTGCCCCTTTGAGATACTGTCATGCCAGATTTTCATGCTTAATATTGTTTGGAGTAAATGTTTTAGAATCATCTTCATTGTAGAACTCAGGACTGACATGAATTTCTTTCATTTTAAACAGCAGTCGTACTATCAGAATGAGTGCCGTTCTACAGCTCCTTGATATTAGTCCTGACGTACACTTCGGAACAATGATTAAGTCAATAGATCAGGACACTAAAGGTTTAGAACCACCCAAGCATCCACCCCTTTGGTGAGCTCCCTTTTCATATGGATGTTAACGTTAATTGTGAAATTCTTCTGAAAAGTTTCTCATGCAGGCTCTCAAAAATCTTGAAAGTTACAGCAATATTTTTTCACATTAAAATAAGTACCTTTGATATATTTCAACTTAGTAATTGACTTACTTTATGGGCCTGTATATTTTTCTTAAAAACCTCCCATTTTCAAGTGGTCTTCAGGTATTTTGCAATTAAAATGGGACAACGGACATTCTCCAAAACACAGCTCCTAATAATGACCCCTGTGATCTTGATCCTCCCATTATAAGTGTGCCTACTGCACTTAATTGAACCATGGAGATGTAAAGTGCCTCCAGAAATTTCCCAGTGTTTCTGCCCACTTACCAGAAAATCATCACCACTATAAAGGTGTCAGTAATGAGCCTATATGGTCTCCCATTGGCGGGAAAATGAAAGATCACCCTGATTCTGTCACACTGTTTTGGCTGGGTGTCACTTTGTGGCTACAGTTTGGAGCGTTTAAAGGTAGTTTGCAAAACTTGCTCAGAATTTAAAGGGAACGCTACATAATGAAATGATGGATTTCCCTCCAGAGATTCCATTGTACCTATACTTTGAGAAGGAGGATGATGCGGACATACAGGAGGAAAGGATGGAAGCCAGAAGACTGCAGCTCACTGCTTACAGGCAACCCATGACTCAAGGGTATCTACCTCACAGGGTCTACAGATCACGGAGGACCTATATGGATTTTTCCTACAGCACTGTCTGAGAAGTCCCTCTGACACCATCAGAGAAATATGGTAGTTGTTGGAACCTGAATTGCAGCCTCTTTCATTGGGGCAGTGCCTTGTTTGTGACAGTTAAGGTAACAAGCGCACTTAACTTTTATGCCTCAGGTTGCTTCCAGGTAGCCTCTGGTGACATTAGTTATCATCATCATCATCATCATAGGCAGTCCTTCGAAATCGAGAAAGACTTGCTTCCACTCTAAAAGTGAGTTCTCAGGTAGCTGAACAGTCCAATACGGGAATTACAGTCTCTGTCACAGGTGGGACAGACAGTGGTAGAAGGAAAGGGTGGGTGGGGAGTCTGGTTTGCCGCACGCTCCTTCCATTGTCTGCCCTTGGTTTCTTCAAGCTCTCAGTGACGAGACTCGAGGTGCTCAGCGCCCTCCCGGACGCTCTTCATTCACTTAGGGCGGTCTTGGGCCAGGGATTCCCAGGTGCCGATGGGGATGTTGCACTTTATCAAGGAGACTGTGAGGGTGTACTTGAAATATTTCCTCTGCCCACCTGTGGCTCGCTTGCCATGTAGGAGTTCCAAGTAGAGCGCTTGCTTTGGGAGTCTTGTGTCGGACATGCGGACAATGTGGCCTGCCCAACAGAGCTGGTGAGTGTGGTCAGTGCTTCGATGCTGGGAATGTTGGCCTCATTGAGAACACTGACGTTGGTGCGTCTATCCTCCCAGTGGATTTGCAGGATCTTGCGGAGGCAGCGCTGGTGGTACTTCTCCGGCACTTTAAGGTGTCTACTGTAAATGGTCCACGTGTCTGAGCCATATAGGAGAGCGGGTATCACTACTGTCCTGTAGACCATAAGCTTGGTGCCAGATTTGAGGTCCTGGCCTTCAAACACTCTCTTCCGCAGACGACTGAAGGCTGCGCTGGCACACTGGAGGTCTGCCCTTGCTGATAGTAGGCTCCCGAGGTATGGAAAATGATCCATGTTGACCCCGGGGGGCAGTGCTGTGTGGCAGGGTCAGATTCGTGGAGGACCTTTGTCTTACGGATGTTTAGCGTAAGGCCCATGCTTTCATACGCCTCGATGAAGATGTTGATGATGGCTTGAAGTTCGGCCTCTGAATGTGCGCAGACGCAAGCGTCGTCCGCGTATTGTAGTTCGATACTGTAGTTATATCCATCAGTCAGCAGCTCATCGGTGCAGTTCATCACAGATGCCCTGTTCAGGTACACCTCTAAGTTCATTCTGTTCCATATAAACCCAGCAAAGAGAGAGAGAGCCTCGGCTTCTTATGAGTGGTTAGATTCTCACAAGTTCAGGGTGCTATTGATGCTACTCATGTGGCTATACAGGTCCTGTCTGAAAGCTCCGTCAACTTCAAGAGCAGGAAAGGATTTAATTTATTGAGTATTCAGATAGTGTGTGATACCAGCCACCTTATTATGCATATAAAAGCATGCTACCCAGGGAGTAGGCATAATTCCATTTGCAGTACCTGGACATGTTCGGTAGACCACTGCAATGTAGTCCAGCAAGAGTTTCCAGTGGATTGCTGTAACCCCCATAATTTAAGGTATTGATACCCGCCCTCCTGTATGGCTCAGAGACGTGGACCATATATAGTAGACACCTCAAATCGCTGGAGAAATACCATCAACGATGTCTCCGCAAGAACTGCAAATCACCTGGGAGGATAGACGTACCAACTTCACTGTTCTCAATCAGGCCAACATCCCCAACATCGAAGCACTGACCACAATCGACCAGCTCTGTTGGGCGGGCCACATTGTCCACATGCCCGACATAAGACTCCCAAAGCAAAAACTCTACTCGGAACTCCTACACGGCAGGCGATCCCCAGGTGGGCAGAGGAAATGTTTAAAGGATACCCTCAAAGCCTCCTTGATAAAGTGCAACATCCCCACTGACACCTGGGAATCCCTGGCCCAAGATCGCCCTAAGTGGCAGAAGAGCATCCGGGAGGGCGCTGAGCACCTCGAGTCTAGTCGTCGAGAGCATGCAGAAATCAAGCGCAGGCAGCCGAAGGAGCATGCGGCAAACCATGTTCCCCACCCACCTTTTCCTTCAACGACTGTCTGTTCCACCTGTGACAGAGACTGTAATTCCCGTATTGGACTATACAGTCACGTGAGAACTCATTTTTAGAGTGAAAGATGTCTGTGTCCCTTTAAGAAGCACTGGCAGCGTCTCTGTAGTACTACCACATGCACGTTCTTCCGTGCATGGTTTTCAAAGGGCAGTATGGAGATCCTCGACCTTCTCTTGTGAACCTTCTATCAAGGGCAAGTTATAAAGTAATCTCTGCACTTCTTACTCAAACATTGCAAGAAATGTGATATGAGACAGTGAAATAGTAAGAGAGAAGGTGTACCCATGAGCGAGATGGTGGCGATTTCTTGAGCCTACTGTTTTTTTATACTATTATGGTCCTGGATGGTGTGGAAATGAATCATGCTTTCACTAGTATCTCAGCATCTCAGTAGTCAGGAGTAGCACTCTTATTGAAATTCTGCCCTGGAGACTAAACGACAACCTTGCCCCCATCAGTAAAATGTTGTCATATGCTTGTGGGGTTGATACACATGATGCTAAAGTCAGAGGAACGGAAAGTTCAAGGAGAGGATTGCAGTGCTAGAAGAGGAATGGAGGTCTACATCAGAGGCTCATGTAGTCAACCTTGCTACCATGCAGTATCTAAGGGTCTGCCTTATGCTAGCATTTTTCCCAGCAGACAATAAACTTCTGACTAATGAGTACTCAACCCATTATCAAGTCAAACGTTTATTTTTGTCTAGACAATTTTGACTTTAAATTCAGTTCAGTTTTCTTGTAGCAACAGTTTAAATATAAGATATATCTATACAAACACAAACATATCTCCATCTTTTCCTTTGCAGGTTCACTTTACTAAAGAATGAATGTTTAGAGCTTGATACACAGGAAGAAACCAATCCCCTATTACAGAAACTTACATCTTTTCATCACTTCACTGCAAATTCTATACCTTCTGCTGAGGTAAGTATTAAGGCATAATTTCATTAAATCAATACACTTAGATGAATGTACATAATCACTTTTTTGAAAACAGTATATTGTGTTGTATTAAAATGCAAATATGCTATTCAATAAAATCCATTTCTGTTTTAAATCTATTTGGTTTGGATGAGAAAGATGTTCTGAAATTTAGTAAATTTGGAAACAATCAGAAAAAAAATGTGTTGCATACTCCATTTAAAAGTCCTATATAGGGACTGTTTATATAGGACTTTTAAATAGAGTATGCAACACATTTTTTTTCTGATTGTTTCCAAATTTACTAAATTTCAGAACATCTTTCTCATCCAAACCAAAAAGATTTAAAACAGAAATGGACTTTTTGAATAGCATATTTGCATTTTAATACAAACTTGGTTTGTATTCTCTTTTCCCCTACAAATTACTCAAAAGGTGATGAGGTGCTAACCTGTTGAAGACAGAGCTAAGTGATCCCACAACCAACAAAGTAGATCAAAGCTCTTCAGTCCTGCCATATCCAGTCGTGAATGATAGTGGACAATAAAACATCTAACAGGAGGAGGAGGCTCCATGAACATACCCATCCTCAATGTTGACGGAGCCCAGCACCTGGGTGCAAAAGACAAGACTGAAGCGTTTGCAAACATCTTCAGCCAGAAGTGCCAAGTGGATGATCCATCTCAGCCTGCTCCTGGGGTCCCCACCCTCACAGAAGTCAGCCTTCAGCCAATTCGATTCATTCCACGTGATATCAAGAAATGGCTGAGTGCACTGGGCACAGCAAAGGCTATAGGCCGACTACATCCCAGATGCAGTGCTGAAGACTTGTGCTCCAGCACTAGCCAGCCCTCTAGCCAAGCTATTCCGGTACAGCTACAACGCGTGCATCTACCCAACAAGGTGGAACATTTTCCAGGTATGTCCTGTCCACAAAAAGCAGGACAAATCCAATCTGGCTAATTACCACCCATCAGCCTACTCTCAATCATCAGCAAAGTGATGGAAGGGGTCGTTGACAGTGCCATCAAGCGGCATTTACTCACCCATAACTTGCTCAACGATGCTCAGTTTGGGTTCCTCCAGGATCACTCGGTTCCAGATCTCATTAAAGCCTTGGTCCAAACATGGACAAAATAGCTGAATTCCAAAGGTGAGGTGAGAGTGACTGCCCTTGACATCATGGCAGTATTTGACAGAATTTGGTGATATGGGGAAAACTCTCCACTGGTTGGAGTCATACCTAACTCGAAGGTAGATAGTTGTGGTTGTTGGCGGCCAATCACCTCAGCCCCAGGACATCGCTTTTGGAGCTCCTCAGGGCAGCATCCTAGGCCCAACCATCTTGAGCTGCTTCATCAATAATCTTTCCTCTATCATAATTCAAAAATGGTGATGTGTAAGGGGTTCTGGGGTGTGTTGTGCCTTGGGTGTCTCTCTCTGGCTTTCTGCCCTCACAGCTTATGTCTGGCCTGTGAGGTAACCTGAGTGCTGCAAGAGCACTCCTGGAGAGACTGTGTCCACAGCTTATGAAGGGGGTTTTGAGACTCGTGCGTCCCCACAGCTTATGACTAGCCTGTGAGGCACCTGTGAGTGTCAAACACTCCTAACCCCTTTCTTCCCTAGTATGTGGCACACAGTTGAGCGTTTTTGAGGCTTCCCTTACACTGTTCTGACACAAGACTCACGATCAGGAGATGTAATACAACAGAACTGAGACAAGGCGATTCCAAGAGGAACTTTAAGCTTCCAATTTATTTGACAAGGTGTATCTCAACAAACAGCAATACACCAACAAAACAATCCCCCTAAATCCCACTAAACGGACACAACGAAAATTTTTACATAAGTTTAACAGCAGTGCAATGCCCAACCTCCCACCTTCCTGACCTAACTGAGTTGGGATTTTTGGAGATTATACTCACCACAGCCTTTACAGTCTTTCCAGGTCAAAACGTGGTTTCGGGGTTCTCTTTTTGCTATCTTCAGGATCTTGAAGTTACTTTTTCGGTTGTGATTTTCTTGGAAACTTGGTTGTTGTTGCGTCTTGTTGTTGCTGTGGATCTACCTGAGTCCAGCTCTCAGGGGAAGATCCTTGTGGAAAAAGAAAAGGTTCAGTCTCCAGTAGCGAAAGGAGGCTGAACTGATGCCGTCTCGGGATGGTGGTTTGCTTCTTCTGTCTTCGGTGACTTCAGACACTTGTCTTCCTTCTCTGTCGAAAGGCTGACTGATTGCTGGAACACGAGAACAGAACAACTTATCAGGGTAAAAACCCCTTATATCCAGTTATCCAGTCAGATTTTCGTGCTGAAATAAATCCTTCCCATTGGTGGGCTTGTGATTTTTGAAAAATGCAGCTGTTGGATTTCGCGTGGTTTTTCCACTGGCCATCCCTGATGTTAACCTAATCAAGGGTTGAGTAGGTGTTAATTGGGTTGGCAGGATGTGGGCCTCCTGTAGCCATTGTGTAGGCCCTCAGTTTGTTTTGGGTTCCCTAGTTTTCTTAAGGCCTGCATAATATCCCTCCATAGTGTAAACGTGGGGGAGACAATAGCCCGGTATCGGTGATGAGTCAGTCCCGAGTTTTCGAGCCAGGGCACTCCCATTGGCTTGGAGTCCCTTGCTTCGGGCTGACTCTGTCCCACCATTGGCCCTCCGGTGTCCTCCCCCGTCCAATCACTGCCCTGCCAAGGCCACACCGTCTCCGTTTCAATCCACATCTGGTTCTGGGTTCCCTGTTCCTTCCAGGACACTGGCCTGCTGCAGCACAGACAGATCCCACAGCTCTTTTCCTTCTGGGTAAAATGAGGGGTTGTCGTCCTCCCCTACAGATGTTTGCTGATGATTACAGTGTTCAGTTCTGTTTGCAACTCCTCAGATAATGAAACAGTCTATGCCCGCATACCTGGATAATATTCAGTCTTGGCTGATAAGTGGCAAGTAAGATTCATGCCAGGTAATGATTATCTCCAGCAAAAGAAAGACTAACCACCTCCCTGGACATTCTATGGCATTACAATTGTTGAATCCCCAACCATCAACACCATTGACCAGAAACTTAACTGAACCAGCCACATAAATACATAAGAGCAGATCGGAATTTGGGCATTTTGCGGCATGTGACTCACCTCCTGATTCCCCAAAGCCTTTCTACCACTACAAGGCACAAGTCAGGAGTGTGATGAAATAATCTGCACTTGCCTGGATGAGTGCAGCTCCTTCAACACTCAAGAAGCCTGACACGATCCAGGACAAAGCAGCCCCTTGATTGCACCCCATCCACCACAGTAAACATTCACTCCCTGCACCACCGGCGCACCGTGTTTGCAGTGTGTACCATCTAGAGGATGCACTGTAGCAACTCGCCAAGGTTTCTTTGACAGCACCTCCCAAACCCGTGACCTCTACCACCTAGAAGGACAAAGGCAGCAGGCGCATGGGAACACCATCACCTCCATTGGAAATATATCGCCATTTCTTCATCGCCGCTAGGGCAAAATCCTGGAACTCCCTCCCTAACAGCACTGTGAGAATACCTTCACCACACAGACTGTAGCGGTTCAAGACGGCGGCTCACCACCACCTTCTCAAGGCCAATTAGAGATTGGCAATAAATGCTGACCTTGCCAGCGATACACACATCCTGTGAATGAATTTTTAAAAATTCTTTCTTGGCTAATTTTTCTTCGCAAATTTCTAATGTCCAAAATAAGGTTTTGAAGAAAAAAAATTAAAATTACATAATTCAAAATAACATGATTACATTTAACCATTAAATTATCTTTCATCTTCATTATAGTTTTTACTTGAAAATCTCAACCTCTCTCAAAAGCCTAGACTGGAATTCATATTTTTTCTCAGAGCCTAATTTCTCAGGATGTATGAATACCAGTCAGCTGAGCCAATGAAATATTTACTTTTGCCAGTCTCTGCTTGGTTGTTTTTCAAAGTTATTTGAAGAAAAACTAAAGTATCAAATTAAAAAGCTTTATTTAGGTAAAATTTATATCGATTTTGTTTTAAACAGAAGCTGTTTGTTTGTGATTCAGTATGAGACACAAAAATAATAACTGCCCTTTATACGTTTTTTGTTGTGTGTTCTATAAACTTCAGAGTATTAAACGAAGAGTATTTTTCACACAGTAATGTTCAATTTTTGAAAAAATAATTGAATTTTGAAGCTTACAGACAGTCTCATCTGTGTTTTGTGGAAACATTCTAATTGCCAACACCTGTCAGACAGAGAGAGGGACAGAAAACCGTTTTATTTTATTTTTTTAATTGAATTTGGGGGCCTACACTGGCAGTTAAAGCCAGTTTTGAAGAATAAAATGGCGGCCGACTCACTTTCGCATGTTTCTGGCGGGTCCAGCGGTGGCCTCCATTTTGGGCAGTTCAGCAGCACTGCCATTGCCTGTGTTCGCTGCAGAAATGGAAATGAGGCAGATCATGACATCAATGAGTGTGCAACGCTGATTTGACGCATGATCTGCCATTTTCAACGTCGCTGATCCACTTACTGCCCTCTCTTAATCATGACCAGCTGACCAAGCATTCAGCAGCAGGAAGGAACCTCCAGCAGCGCTATTTAAATGGATCATCATCAACAACTTGCAGCTGACATACCTTTTCAGTTCTACTGGTTCTGTCTAAGTTTCTGTAACTCTTGGAGCTTTCTAAACTTGTTTGAAGTTGCCGAGGTCACGAGGAGTGTTGCTGCAAGTGGAGAAAGCCTTGATTCTCATTTAAAGGTTTCAGCTTACACCACTTGCTCACGGTACTTGCAGTCCCCCTTGAGCTCGAGTACCTTCAGAAGATGGAGCAGGGACAGCGAAGAAGAGGAGAGGATGCTCAGAGAGGAATGAGGAAGAGGGTCAGGAGGGCTCTCATCAGGAGGCTTTTCCCATCCAAGAGTCTTTCGCGAGCACTTCTGTTACCTGCACTGAAGCCGGAGCTGTATATTAGGAGACTCCACTTCACCAAGGAGGTGGTCACAGAACTCTGTCACATGCTGCAACTGGACCTGCAGCCTCAGAGCACAGCGACCACGGCTCTCCCAGTGGCCCTTAATGTCTTCAATTTCTTCGCTAGGGGATTCTTCCCGTCTGGAGCAGGAGACAGAGCTAACATCTCCCAGTTTTCCCTCCATCGCTGCATCTGTGAGGTCACAGAGGCTCTTTACTCTAGGAGAAGGGATGACATTTTCTTCTCTCTAAACAGAGAGAAGCAGGATGAGCGTGCATGTGGCTTTGGCAGGATAGCGGGCTTCCCATGGTGCAGGGCGCCGACACCCTCATGGCTTTGCTGGCACCGCATAATCAATCCTGAGATGTTCTGTAACCACAAAGGCTACCACTCACCTAATGTGCAGTTGTTGTGTGACCACGCCCAACGCATCATGATGGTGAGTGCCCACTTTCCTGGCAGCAGTCACGATGATTTCATCCTGCGCTAACCACCGATGTAGCAGCAATCTTCCAGCCACCATGTCAAACCCAAGGGCGGCTGCTCGGAGACACTCTGCACCTGGCTGATGACTCCACACCGCAAGCCCATCATTCTTGCTCAGCACTCATATAATGACAGCCATGTTGGCACCAGGAAAATCATCAAGCAGATCATTGGGGTGCAGAAGCAAAGGTTTTGCTGCCATGACCACTCGGGAGGAACCCTCCAGTACTCGCCGGAGCGGGTGTCCTATTTCGTGGTGGTCTGCTGTATTCTTCACAACTTGGCCATCATAGAGCTGCGGTGCTTGCCACCAGGGATTGTGGAACGACCTCGGGAGGAGGAGTGAGATGAGAAGGAGCACGAGGACGAGGAGGGAGGGAGGAGGCAGGCACCAAATCTCCGTTCCGGAAGGGCTGTCAGTGAGCGCTACATCAGACTCCGTTTCCAGTGAATGAAACCCTAGATCCCCGTTGCTCACCACTTCCTCAACATACTAGTCCTCTGTCATGGAGCATCCTCCTGGGTATGAAGCTCAAATGAGAGCTATCACAAAACACACATTCCAAACAAAAATCGTGTGCCTTTACTACTCTAGTGCTCCTACGCAGTGCTTCCCCAATGGCTGTAGCATGTCTGGTGGAAGGCTGCTGGACCGGTGTCTCACCATGTGCCGATCCTGCCTCAATACTACCCTGTAACTTCCACACAGTGCCATTTTCTGAGCTGGTATCTGCGAGTGTCAGATGCAGTGATGGTGTGTCTTCATCTTCTCTTGCAACACTCTCCTCTAGAACATCAGGGACAGGCTGGTCTGCTGGCAATTCTTGTGTATCTGAAAGCAGAAAGGCATACCATGCAACCCTCTTTTTCCATCGCTACTCTCAGCAGGAGACCCAATATAGCATGGACGTAGTGTTCGTGGAGCAAGAGCAACATTGTTTTAAAGCAAGGCTGTCATTTTAGAAAGCATTGTCAGTCCCTTAAAGGGGAATCACCTGCTAAAATAAAAAAAATACTTAAAAATCATTTAAAAATAGGCCGTTTTTAGCCCTTAGAGCTCAACTACCTTCTGAAAAAATACATTAAAAATAACTCCTCATTTCACAGACCCAAAAAAATCAAGCCTGCCCAGCCAGCGGTTGGCCAAGAAGAGGGAGAGGTGGAGAAGAGAAGAGAAGAGCAGAGGAGAGGAGAGGAGAGGAGAGAAGAGGAGGAGAATCACTGTTACTCAATTTGACAATGCCAGCCACCAGTTCCTCGAGGTCGCACTTCAAGGCCATTTGCAGTGTCCCACACTGAAATTCAGCAGGGTTCCACCAGCCATGCTGCTACCACTGGGGTAGCACTGCACGTCATCGGTAGGATAAGCAGAGACACACACAAGGCAGTCACGAAGGGAATGCACGAGTATGATTAGTTGATTTCTTGATGTCTTATTGGATGGATAGATGTATAAAGTTGGATTGGAAAGTTGCTTTGTGGTGGCTTTTATTTCAGCATTTGTGCCCAAGAGAATGCTGTGATGGTCAGTAACAGGGAAGGCAAGTTGTGGGACAAATGGTGAAAGGGGAATTGGGGTTGTGGTCACAGTTACTGCAGGCAGATGATTCCATCTCGGATATCCTGACCAGAATGTGGCTGTCTGGTTTGCATCTTCCTTCCGCTTCCTCCTATTCTGCATCTTCCTTTTCTGCATCTTCCCTCTGTGACTGGATACTGGAAACCTGAAATAAATGCAGCAAATGCTGGAAATACTCAGGCAGTATCTCGACCGGAGATGTGAATTCTTTCTTTCGACATGGATGCTGCCTGACCTGTTGAGTATTTCCAGCATTTTCTGTCTTCTTAGAGACCAGCAGTACTCCCTGCACATTTCAAAAACTTTTAACATCTATTGCACGAAGCCACTACTTTAATAAAATATATACGCCTCATTTAACGTCCATCCATTCCCAGGGTGCTGCAGGTGGTATTGGCGGTGTATTTAAATGGAGGGGTGAGGCTCCTACAACGCAGGTCACATTGATTGCAATGGTTGTGCACAGCCTGCTGCGTGAAGCTCCGACTTGCAAACAGCACTTTTATCTGCCATTACAGTGTCCTTACAAGGTCAGTGATGGGGCATTACTAGTTCGCCAGCATAACGTGCTGGTTGTTATTGGCAGGTGGCGTCAAGCATGAAAAAGGGCTGCTGGCCATGTAGGGCCACGGATGAGGAGAGGCCAAAGATGTCTGGGGAGGAGGCCTTACCCCACCCCCCACCCGCCTCCCCCCCCCCCCGGGTTTACAGGGACCATCGCTCATGCCTGCCCTCCTGCTGCTCCATCTCTGCAGAAGTGCCAGAAGTCGGGCAGGACATCTGCGAATGTCGGACGGAGGAAGCCCCCGCGCTCTGAAATAACGTCTACGCCCGGGAAAACAAAAATGAGTTTGTGCATGCTCAAAATGGTCGCCTCTTTTAATGCCAGGATTTTCGGCTTGGGAGCACAAGGTCTTTTGTGTAATGCCTGATTTAATGACCCCGATTATGGATCCTCATTTTTTGCCGAAATTTCCAGTTAAAGGTGCAAACTTTTTCCAGGCCTTGCTTCACCAAGGAAGTAGTCACAGAACTCTGCCATCTCTCGGTGCCAGACCTGCAGCCTCAAAGCAGGGTGATGACGGCTCTGCCAGTAGCCCTCAAGGTGATCATCGCCCCATTAATTTTTTCACCAGCAGATCCTGCCATACTGGAACAGACGACATAGCAAACCTTTCACTGTTTGCCATCTATGGTTCCATCCGGGAGATCACAGAGGCGCCGTACTCCAGGAGAGAGGACTTCATTGTCTTCTCTCTAAACAGTGAGAAGTAGGGGGAGCACGCACATGGCATTGTCAGGATATCGGGCTTCCCCATGGTGCAGCATGTCATCGACTATACACATGTGGCTTTGTGGGCACTGCATCGCAAAGGTGAGATGTTCCACAACCACAAAGCATACCACTCACTTAATGTGCGGTTGGTGTGCAACCACGCCCAGCACATCCTGATGGCGAATGTCCAGTATCCTGGCAGTGGTCATGATGTCTTCATCCTGTGCCAGTCTGCTGTGCCAGCAATCTTCCAGCTACCATGTTAACCCGAGGGTGGCTGATAGATGACAAGAGCTATCTGTTCTACATCTGGCTGATGACGCTCCTCTGCAACCCCACCACTCGTGACTAGCAGTCATATCATGACAGCCATGCTACCACAAAGAACATCATCAAGCAGACCATCAGCATGCTGAAGCAACGGTTCCGTTGACATGACCGCTCAGGAGGAGCCCTCCATTACTTGCCGGAGCTGGTGTCCCAATTCATGGTGGTCTGCTGCATCCTCCACAACTTGGCTATCAGGAGGGCACAGCCCTTTCCACCATGGGTTCCACGACCACCTCAAGAGGAGGAGGATGAGGAAGAGGAGGAGGTGCAAGAAGGGAGGAGGCTAATCCCCATTTCAGATGGGCTGTCCAACCGCGTGTCATCTGACTTCGTAACATCCCTCTGTCACGGAACATCACTGGAATTCTCTTGGCCACAATGCTTAAATGAAAGCCACCACAAAACAAACATAATTTATAAATGATTCAATCCAAAACTGCATAATAAAGTCAACTAATCAACATGTACATTCCCTTAGTGCCTGTCCTTTTCCGGTCCAAGTGCTCCTACAAAGTGCTGCTCCAGTGGCTGCAGAATGGCTGGTGGAAGACTGCTGAGTTTCAGTGGGCGAGACTACAGATGGCCTTGCAGGATGACTTTAAGCAGCTCTGGCCCTAGAAGGCCCAACTGTAGACTGCACCACCTCGGCATGGGCAGCAGCAGTCTGGGCTGGCTGGCTGACAGCCAATCAAGGGCATTGGCGGAGTGGCAGTGGTGGCAGGACGGATGCTGTCATCCTGAGAGAGGACAGCAGGTTTGTGCTCCACGGAGTCACTGGCACGCCCCCACGGCTGTGCCTGAGCAATCCTAGTAATATGTTGGAGGACTGACTGCTGTGACTCTCTGCAAGCCTCTTTCCCGCTGGTAAACACAGCCATGATGGCAGCAGTCTGAGCTTACATTGCAGCAAGTGGAGCCTGCATGAGAGCCGTCTGAGCTTGCATGACAGCAGGCTGTGCTTGCACTGCAACACTCAGACGTTGTGTCACTTCCGCTTGTGCTGCAATGGTTGCTGAGACATCACCCATCAGAACCTGCATCATGGTTTGGTCCACAATTGTTCTAATGGAGTTGACTATCACTTCTATCCTGGAAATCATGGTCTCCAAGCTCTGCGCAAAGCCCTCTGCAAGCTTGGCCAGACTCTTCCATGATCCTTAGAAACATAGAAACATAGAAAATAGGTGCAGGAGTAGGCCATTCGGCCCTTCTAGCCTGCACCGCCATTCAATGAGTTCATGGCTGAACATGCAACTTCAGTACCCCATTCCTGCTTTCTCACCATACCCCTTGATTCCCCTAGTAGTAAGGACTTCATCTAACTCCTTTTTGAATATATTTAGTGAATTGGCCTCAACAACTTTCTGTGGTAGAGAATTCCACAGGTTCACCACTCTCTGGGTGAAGAAATTCCTCCTCATCTCGGTCCTAAATGGCTTCCCCCTTATCCTTAGACTGTGTCCCCTGGTTCTGGACTTCCCCAACATTGGGAACATTCTTCCTGCATCTAACCTGTCTAACCCCGTCAGCATTTTAAACGTTTCTATGAGGTCCCCTCTCATTCTTCTGAACTCCAGTGAATACAAGCCCAGTTGATCCAGTCTTTCTTGATAGGTCAGTCCCGCCATCCCGGGAATCAGTCTGGTGAACCTTCGCTGCACTCCCTCAATAGCAAGAATGTCCTTCCTCAGGTTAGGAGACCAAATCTGTACACAATACTCCAGGTGTGGCCTCACCAAGGCCCTGTACAATTGTAGCAACACCTCCCTGCCCTTGTATTCAAATCCCCTCGCTATGAAGGCCAACATGCCATTTGCTTTCTTAACCGCCTGCTGTACCTGCATGCCAACCTTCAATGACTGATGTACCATGACACCCAGGTCTCTTTGCACCTGCCCTTTTCCTAATCTGTCACCATTCAGATAATAGTCTGTCTCTCTGTTTTTACCACCAAAGTGGATAACCTCACATTTATCCACATTATACTTCATCTGCCATGCATTTGCCCACTCACCTAACCTATCCAAGTCGCTCTGCAGCCTCATAGAATCCTCCTTGCAGCTCACACTGCCACCCAACTTAGTGTCATCCGCAAATTTGGAGATACTACATTTAATCCCCTCGGCTAAATCATTAATGTACAGTGTAAACAGCTGGGGCCCCAGCACAGAACCTTGCGGTACCCCACTAGTCACTGCCTGCCATTCTGAAAAGTCCCCATTTACTCCTACTCTTTGCTTCCTGTCTGACAACCAGTTCTCAATCCATGTCAGCACACTACCCCCAATCCCATGTGCTTTAACTTTGCACATTAATCTCTTGTGTGGGACCTTGTCGAAAGCCTTCTGAAAGTCCAAATATACCACATCAACTGGTTCTCCCTTGTCCACTCTACTGGAAACATCCTCAAAAAATTCCAGAAGATTTGTCAAGCATGATTTCCCTTTCACAAATCCATGCTGACTTGGACCTATCATATTACCTCTTTCCAAATGCACTGCGATGACATCCTTAATAATTTATTCCATCATTTTACCCACTACCGATGTCAGGCTGACCAGTCTGTAATTCCCTGTTTTCTCTCTCCCTCCTTTTTTAAAAAGTGGGGTTACATTGGCTACTCTCCACTCCATAGGAACTGATCCAGAGTCAATGGAATGTTGGAAAATGACTGTCAATGCATCCACTATTCCCAAGGCCACCTCCTTAAGTACTCTGGGATGCAGTCCATCAGGCCCTGGGGATTTATCGGCCTTTAATCCCATCAATTTCCCCAACACAATTTCCCGACTAATAAGGATTTCCCTCAGTTCCTCCTCCTTACTAGACCCTCCGACCCCTTTTATATCCGGAAGGTTGTTTGTGTCCTCCTCAGTGAATACCGAACCAAAGTACTTGTTCAATTGGTCCGCCATTTCTTTGTTCCCCGTTATGACTTCCCCTGATTCTGACTGCAGGGGACCTACGTTTGTCTTTACTAACCTTTTTCTCTTTACATATCTATAGAAACTTTTGCAATCCGTCTTAATGTTCCCTGCAAGCTTCTTCTCGTACTCCATTTTCCCTGCCCTAATCAAACCCTTTGTCCTCCTCTGCTGAGTTCTAAATCTCTCCCAGTCCCCGGGTTCTCTGCTATTTCTGGCCAATTTGTATGCCACTTCCTTGGCTTTAATGCTATCCCTGATTTCCCTTGATAGCCACGGTTGAGCCACCTTCCCTTTTTTATTTTTACGACAGACAGGAATGTACAATTGTTGTAGTTCATCCATGCGGTCTCTAAATGTCTGCCATTGCCCATCCACAGTCAACCCCTTCAGTATCATTCGCCAATCTATCCTAGCCAATTCACGCCTCATACCTTCAAAGTTACCCTTCTTTAAGTTCTGGACCATGGTCTCTGAATTAACTGTTTCATTCTCCATCCTAATGCAGAATTCCACCATATTATGGTCACTCTTCCCCAAGGGGCCTCGCACAACGAGATTGCTAATTAATCCTCTCTCATTACACAACACCCAGTCTAAGATGGCCTCCCCCCTAGTTGGTTCCTCGACATATTGGTCTAAAAAACCATCCCTTATGCACTCCAGGAAATCCTCCTCTACCGTATTGCTTCCAGTTTGGTTAACCCAATCTATGTGCATATTAAAGTCACCCATTATAACTGCTGCACCTTTATTGCACACACCCCTAATTTCATGTTTGATGCCCTCCCCAACATCACTACTACTGTTTGGAGGTCTGTACACAACTCCCACTAACGTTTTTTGTCCTTTGGTATTCTGCAGCTCTACCCATATAGATTCCACATCATCCAAGCTAATGTCCTTCCGAACTATTGCCTTAATTTGCTCCTTAACCAGCAATGCTACCCCACCTCCTTTTCCTTTTATTCTATCTTTCCTGAATGTTGAATACCCCTGGATGTTGAGTTCCCAGCCCTGATCATCCTGGAGCCACGTCTCCGTAATCCCAATCACATCATATTTGTTAACATCTATTTGCACAGTTAATTCATCCACTTTATTGCGGATACTCCTTGCATTAAAACACAAAGCCTTCAGGCTTGTTCTTTTAACACCCTTTGTCCTTTTAGAATTTTGCTGTACAGTGGCCCTTTTTGTTCTTTGCCTTGGGTTTCTCTGCCCTCCACTTTTCCTCATCTCCTTTCTGTCTTTTGCTTTTGCCTCCTTTTTGTTTCCCTCTGTCTCCCTGCATTGGTTCCCATCCCCCTGCCATATCAGTTTAAATCCTCCTCAACAGCACTAGCAAACACTTCCCCTAGGACATTGGTTCCGGACCTGCCCAGGTGCAGACCGTCCGGTTTGTACTGGTCCCACCTCCCCCAGAACCGGTTCCAATGCCCCAGGAATTTGAATCCCTCCCTGTTGCACCACTGCTCAAGCCACGTATTCATCTGCGCTATCCTGCGATTCCTACTCTGACTATCACGTGGCACTGGTAGCAATCCCGAGATTACTACTTTTGAGGTCCTACTTTTTAATTTAGCTCCTAGCTCCTTAAATTCGTTTCGTAGGACCTCATCCCTCTTTTTACCTATGTCGTTGGTACCAATGTGCACCACGACAACTGGCTGTTCTCCCTCCCTTTTTAGAATGTCCTGCACCCGCTCCGAGACATCCTTGACCCTTGCACCAGGGAGGCAACATACCATCCTGGAGTCTCGGTTGCGGCCGCAGAAACGCCTATCTATTCCCCTCACCATTGAATCCCCAATCACTATTGCTCTCCCACTCTTTTTCCTGCCCTCCTGTGCAGCAGAGCCAGCCACGGTGCCATGAACTTGGCTGCTGCTGCCCTCCCCTGATGAGTCATCCCCCTCAACAGTACTCAAAGCAGTGTATCTGTTTTGCAGGGGGATGACCACAGGGGACTCCTGCACTACCTTCCTTGCACTGCTCTTCCTGTTGGTCTTCCATTCCCTATCTGGCTGTGGACCCTTTCCCTGTGGTACGACCAACTCGCTACACGTGAGACTCACGTCATTCTCAGCATCGTGGATGCTCCAGAGTGAATCCACCCTGAGCTCCAACTCCACAACGCGGTCTGTCAGGAGCTGGAGGCGGATACACTTCCCGCACACGTAATCGTCAGGGACACCAGAAGTGTCCCTGAGTTCCCACATGGTACAGGAGGAGCATAACACCCGACCGAGCTCTCCTGCCATGACTTAACCCTTATATACATTTAAATTGGCAACAACAATGTTAAAAGTTACTCACTGATATAGAAGAGAAAAAAGAAAAACTACTCACTTGGCTGTGACGTCACCTTTTGATTTCTTTCTACTTCTTTTTTGCCTTCTCCCTGTAGCTGCACAATTCACGCCTTTTATAGGCCTCTCCACGCACCTCCTCGACGCTGCTCCCGACTGCCGCCGACGCTGGGCCCCGGACTCCCTGCTGTGCCTTTTATAGGCCTCTCCACGCACCTCCTCGACGCTGCTCCCGACTGCCGCCGACGCTAGCCCCGGACTGCCTGCTGTGCCTTTTATAGGCCGCTCCACGCACCTCCTCGACGCTGCTCCCGACTGTCTTGACAGTAAAAACAGGCTCTGTGGCAGGCCTGCCAATGCCCATCACCCTTTTTCTGAAGGCCGCCCCAAAAAAGTCTGAGCCCTCTGCAGCAGAATTCGTGTGCGACCTTGCCCTCTTGACACCTGTGCTACCCTCTCCCCCTGGTCTGGCTGCAGGCCACTCATGCCCGGTGACTCACCGTGTGTGGATTCTGTCATGTATCCTACATGTTTACTGCTGGTACCATTACATATGATGTACCACCAGAATGGCACTGCAGTGGGAGACTTGGAAGTTACTTGCACAGGTGTGCCTGGCCTAGTATAAAAGGCAGGCCACCATGTGTGATCCTCATTCTGGAATTATCAATAAAGGACTAAGGTCACTACAGTTCAAGTACAACACATTGCCTCGTGGAGTCATTATCAGAGCATCTATAGACATAACAGTCAGAACAAGTGACAGTGTCTCTTGATCATCACTCTCCTCTTCATCTTCTTCTTGCACCACTGGCTGGGAAGCTTGAAGTTCTTGGGTATCTGAAAGGAGAAAGGCACAAGGGGAGGGTTGTGGTGAGGGGAGGCAGGGAAAGCAAGATCTGTATGCTTACAACATCAGCAACTTGTGAGAAGAGATTGTGGAATGAGGTGGAAGTGGGATGTGAGAAGGAGGAATATGTATGCGCATATCATCATGATCAATGGTTTCAGCCTCGCCAGTCACCACAACCTCAGTAACGGCCCCTCCAATGATATCTAGTATAGTCTCCTCCAGCTGGGTCAGGATGTGCAGCCATGCCTGTCCCCCACCAGTTAGCTGCTGCTGTCTCCAGTTTTGCTCTATCTTGGTCTGCAAGAGAAAGGGAAGTGTTTCAGTGAGTATGGTGCAATGTGTCTGGGTGATGTGTCTGTCATGGTTGAATAGCTGTCAGTATGTGCAAGGTGTGAGGTGCGGATGTGTGTCTTGCAGCAGTGGTAAGCGTATGAGAGTGAGGTGAAGCTATGATTGTGAGGTATGAGTCGTGATTGATAGAGTTTGCTGGTAGGTGAGTGATGGGAGTGAGGTGCATTGAGTAGTGTGTGAGGCTAGTGGTGCAGTTGGTAGGATACGGCATTTAATGATGCATTCACTGAACTTAACTACTCGTATGAGGTCATTAAACTTCTTTTGGCACTGGATTCTGATCCTTGGGGCAGTGACCACTTTAGCTATCTGCTCCCACTGCCTCCTGGCCTCTACAGATGGAGGACCTTTCTCCTCCTTTTGACCCCCTGCACTAAGGTCACCAGTGCTGCGTCTGAGAACCTAGGTGCGCTTTCTCTGACCTGTTGAGCCACGGCTACCTTAAAGTTGTCGTGTCAAAAATTACAATGAAGTACTTATTTCAGAAAGCACCTCACCTTTAAGAAGTGCAGATTGCGTTTCAAACTGGAGGCCATCTTTAAACAGAGAACACTTCCCATGTACTTGGGCCCCCTGCTAAGCACACAGCAATGAATGTCACATGCTGCCTGCATTACTTTCTGCGTGATTTGCCCATGCCCGCTTTTGGGCCTTATCGAATTTTTTGCCCCATATTCTCCAACTTGCATCTGCATACACTTTCTATCAATCATTGCCATTATAAATTCCTATGTCCACATTTATAATTGAAACTACCTCTGCAAACATATCATGGGAGAATTTTAACCCCCAAAAACTGGTGGGTTTGGGTTGGATTGGAGGTTAAAGCATAAAAAATCTGAATCATGACCCCAACCCACCCATTTCCAGTTTTAACAGTGGCGGGTCAGGGAGCGGGCAACCAACTGGCTCCCGGGAAGCGGGTTGGCGAGGCTGTATGCTCATATTGATTCACCATTTCAAATTTAACTCTGGCCAGCCGGGTTTCCTGGGCTTCGGGAAACCTGGTAGCTAAAGGGAGGTGAGGACTGCTGGACCCAGGAGTTAAGTGCCTTTCCACTTACCTGCTGGATCCAGCGTACCTAGTTCACTAAATCCCATGATCGGACACCCCCTGACCTTTCCGATATCCCCCCCACCCTCACCTCCGACTTCCACCATGAGGCATTCAATCTCACCCCGAGACCTCTGATCTCACTCTGAGACCTCTGATCTCCCACCTCCCCCTGGCTTTGATCCCTCAGATCTCCGATCCACTCCCCCCATCCCGGCCTCTGACCCACCCCCTCGCCAATCTTTGACCCCGGCCCCACACCCCCCCCCCCAACCTCCAATCCCTCAGGCCTCTAATCTTCGATGCCCTGCCTCCGCCCTCCTCTCTACTCTCTGGATGCGGCCTGGTGCCGCAAGCCTAGCCACCTGGTCTGCTAGCCCATATTGTTGTAATTGTACCCTGTCCCTGTGGAGGGGGCACAGGCTACTTGTAGGAGTGTGTAAATGTTGTGGACTGGTTTACATAGGCAGTTTCCATTATAAATGTGTACATAGGAATTTATGATACAAATAAAAATAAGGGCAAAATCCATGACTTTAAAATAGGTCTGATTTATTTTGTGTGTGTATAGACATGTATATATATATTTTAGTATGTGTATTTAATACACTGAATATGAAACATTTTCTTTGTATTTTTCCTTTCAGGAAAAGTTGTGTCTTTTGGCAGTTTCACTTAAAGCAGACCAGCTCCTTAGGCTCGCTGTTCAGGATGCTCTGCTCTTTATCGTACGAACTATTTTCAAATGCTCTGCAAAACACGTGAAGCAGTGGTTCCTGTATAGGAAATTACCCTTTACACTTATTTGTCAGCAATAGAAAAGAACAAACTTATGTTGGCCAGTGAACTCACATTACTGAGTACACCAATACGTATGGAAATGTAAACTTTTTAACCTTTTTTTGTAATTTCACATTGGGAATGTAACACAGCTCTGCTTGTAACATATTCTCGAATTGAAAATAAACTCTGACCTGCCATGGAAAAAATACCGATTGTTTGCTGTCTGACTGAGAACTACTTTTACCTATGAATACTTAGCAACTGTTATGTTTCATTTTCACTGAACAGTGTGATAGGTCCTTACTACACAGTATAAATGCACACGAGGCCCATGCTTGAGAGAAGGTCAGTCTGTGACCTGTCCTTTATTCCTTAGCACTCAAGTGATGAAGGTGGTGGAGCTACCCCTTTTGTACCTGAAGGTCCAGGTTAGGAGTGTCTCCCACCTAGTGGTCAATGTTCTCACAGTGTACAACTTAGGTCAGATTATACATGGATTACAATGCTGGTTGAATACATGACATCACCTCCCCCCGAAAGTCTTATTGGGATCACAGGTTGAGTCTCTCTGGTGGTTTACGCTCTCTTGTAGAACGCCTGAGTTGGGGCTCCGGTTGTTGGGGGCTAGCCTGAGTGTCTGCTGTTTGCGGTGACTCAGGCCTATCCAGACTGCCCACAGTGCCCGTTGGTTCCGGTGTTCGGTCACCTGTGGTGGAGTGAACTCTACATCGTGTTCTTCCTCTGCTTTTTCTATGGGGTTGCTGAACCTCCTTTTTGTTTGATCCACGTGTTTGCGGCAGATTTGTCCATTGGTAAGTTTAACTACCAGAATCCTATTTCCCTCTTTGGCAATCACAGTGCCTGCGAGCCATTTGGGCCCTGCAGCATAGTTGAGGACAAAAACAGGGTCATTTACATCAATACATCACGCCCTCGCATTCCTGTCATGGTAGTCATATTGTGGCTGGCGCCTGCTCTCGACAATTTCTTTCATGGTGGGGTGTATAAGGGATAGCTGGGTTTTGAGGTCCTTTTCATTAGCAGCTCTGCGGGTGGAACCCCTGTGAGCGAGTGTGGTTGGGATCTGTAGGCCAACAGGAGGCGTGATAAGCATCTTTGTAGGGAACCCCCTTGGATTCTGAGCATCCCCTGTTTAATTATCTGTACTACTCGTTCTGCCTGGCCGTTTGAGGCCGGCTTGAACGGTGCCGTTCTGACATGTTTAATTCCATTGCCTGCCATGAAGTCCTGGAATTCAGTGCTTGTGAAGCACGGGTCATTGTCGCTGACCAAGATGTCCGATAGACCGTGGGCGGCGAACATTGCCCCGTAGACTTTCTACCGTGGCAGAGGATGTGCTTGAATTTAAAATGTCACACTCGATCCATTTGGAGTAGGCATCTACTACAACAAAATCATTTTCCCATGAAAGGACCTGCGTAGTCCACATGGATGCGTGACCAAGGCTTGGTGGGCCATGGCCAGGGGCTACGGGGGTGCTTCCCTGGGCGCATTGCCCAGTTGGGCACACATGTTGCACCTGCGAACACAAAGTTCCAGATCTGCGTCTATCCCTGGCCACCAAACGTGTGCCCTGGCAATTGCCTTCATCATGACAATGCCCGGGTGCTCATTGTGGAGTTCTCTGATGAACACCTCTCTGCCCATCTGGGGCATGACTACGCGGTTTCCCCACAGTAGGCAATCGGCCTGAATTGAGAGTTCATCCCTGCGCCAGTGAAATGTTTTAAATTCCCCAGGGCATGCCCTGTACGTGGCTGCCCAGTCTCCATTCAGGACACATTTCTTGACTAGAGACAATAGCGGGTCTCTATTTGTCCAGACTTTAATCTGACGGGCTGTCACGGGTGAGCCTTCGCTTCCGAAAGCTTCAACAGCCATGACCATCTCAGCAGCATGCTCGGTAGCCCCTTCAGTGGTGGCTAATGGGAGCTGCTGAGTGCATCGGCGCAGTTTTTGGTGCCCGGTCTGTGCCGAATTGTATAGTCATAGGCGGCTAACGTGAGTGCCCACCTCTGTATGCGGGCCGATGTGTTTGCATTTATGGCCTTGTTGTCGGCCAAAAGAGACGTTAGGGGTTTGTGATCTGTCTCCAGCTCAAATTTCTTGCCAAAGAGGTACTGGTGCATTTTCTTTACCGCATATACACATGCGAGCGCCTCCTTTTCTACCATCCCGTAACCCCTTTCTGCCTGGGACAGACTCCTGGAGGCATAAGCTACCGGCTGTAACTGACCTTTGACATTGACATGCTGTAACACACACCCGACACCATAGGACGACGCATCGCACGTTAACACAAGTTTCTTACATGGGTCGTATAGTGTTAACAGAGTGTTGGAACATAACAAATTGCGTGCTCTATTAAAAGCCCTTTCCTGGCTGTCCCCCCAGACCCATTCGCGACCTTTGCGTAGGAGCACGTGTAGCGGCTCTAGCAGCGTGCTCAATTTGGGAAGAAAGTTACCAAAATAGTTCAGGAGCCCCAGGAACGAACGCAGCTCCGTCGTGTTATGGGGTCTGGGTGCTCTCTGGATCGCTTCCGTCTTGGACGCAGTAGGGCTGATCCCGTCTGCTGCTACCCTCATCCCCAGGAATTCTACCTCTGGAGCTAGGAAGACGCACTTCGCCTTTTTCAGTCGCAGCCCTACCCGGTCCAGTCTGCGTAGCACCTCCTCCAGGTTGTGGAGGTGTTCTTCAGTATCATAACCCGTGTTGAGGATGTCGTCCTGAAAAACCACCGTCCCTGGAATCGACTTGAGGAGGCTTTCCATATTTCGTTGGAAGATCGCGGCGGCCGAGCGAATCCCGAACGGACATCTGTTGTACTCAAGCAACCCCTTGTGTGTCATGATGGTGGTCAGCTTCTTCGACTCACGCGCCAGCTCCTGGAAAAATGTAAGCTGAGGTCAGGTCCAATTTTGAAAAAAGTTTGCCACCGGATAGCGTCGCAAAGAGGTCCTCCGCTCTCGGTTGCGGGTACTGGTCTTGGAGTGACACCGGATTGATGGTGGCCTTGTAATCGCCACATATCCTGACCGACCCATCCGCCTTGAGCATGATCGGGCTCGCCCAGTCACTGAATTTGACTGGCAAGATGATGCCTTCCCTCAGCAGGCGGTCCAATTCGCCTTCTATCTTTTCCCGCATCACGTACGGCACCTCTCTGGCCTTGTGGTGTACTGGCCTGGAGTTCGGGTTTATGTGAATCACTACCTTGGCCCCCATGAAAGTGCCGATGCCGGGTTGAAATAATGAGTCAAATTTGTCCAGGATCTGTGAGCATGATACTCGCTCCACAGAGGAAATTGCATTGACATCGCCCCATTTCCAGTTCATGACAGCAAGCCAACTCCTCCCCAGTAGTGCAGGACCATCCCCTGGGACAATCCAGAGTGGCAACCTGTTCTCCGAATCTTTGTGGGTCACGACTACCGTGGCGCTGCCTAGCACCGGAATGATCTGCTTTGTGTAAGTCCGTAGCTGTGCGTCAATCGGCGATAATTTTGGCCTCCTGGCCTTGGACGCCCACAACTTTTCGAACTGTTTGATACCCATCAGGGACTGGCTGGCCCCTGTGTCTAGCTCCATTGATACTGGGATGCCATTGAGGAGCACTTTCATCATTATCGGTGGCGTCCTGGTGTATGAACTGTACATGTGTTCCACATGAACTTGCTGAACCTCAGCTTTCAGCGATTTCCCCCAGCGTTCATTTCTGCAATTTCTGCAGGTATTTTGCTCATCTCTGCAAACTCCGGCTGAGTGTGTGCCTCCATGCCTCCAACATGAGCTGTTGTTGGAAACAAAGGTCCCTTGCCAGTTGATCGTCCCTGACTGCCCTTGTGACTGTCCTTGAATGCGCCATTAACAGGTGTTGATGGCCCCATTACTGGCCGCTTTGTCCCTTGCAATGGCGTGAATCGCCATTCAGCTTGCCATTGTTTCTGTCGAACACCCCCTCTGGGTTCGACTACATGTTGGGGCATGCCCGATTGCCCTTGTCTGCCTGGAGAACTGTGTGCTGCTTTAACAATGTTGAATCTCTGGCCCAACCATTCCTTAACACAGTACCTCTCGTCTGTTCTGCTAGTGGCCATGCTCGCGTGGTTTAAATCCCTGTTTCTCGTCGCCATTGATAGGTCCTTACTATACAGGATAAATGCACACGAGGCCCATGCTTGAGAGAAGGTCAGTCTGTGACCTGTCCTTTATTCCTTAGCACTCAAGTGATGAAGTGGGTGGAGCTTCCCCTTTTATACCTGAAGGTCCAGGTTAGGAGTGTCTCCCACCTAGTGGTCATTGTTCTCACAGTGTACAACTTCGGTCAGATTATACCTGGGTTACAATGCTGGTTGAATACATGACACAGTGCATCCACTGCAGTCAGGCAGAATAGCAGCAAATTTGTACCTTACTGGCTCGTTCTAAATTTCCCTCCACCCCTGCTGGAACTGCGACTGGCACTTCTTCACCACATGCAATTGCTGAGGTAGGCTGGGGCCTGGGGTCTCCCCACTCATTTGCCTCCCAACTGCCCCATTCCTGACGATGCCCGTGACCACCAGGTAAGCCATCCCAGCAGCAGCAGAATCCGTCCAATCTGCAAAACATGGAGAAGCCTCCTCTCCCTCTGATTGTTTAGTTACTGAGGCCTTGGTGTTGGCTGCTCCATTTTAAAGAGCCCTGTGGTGCCTTTAATATGGTGGCTGCTTCTTTGGGTGCTGCAGCAAGTAGTAATCAAATAAATCATAGAAAGTTACAGCGCGGGAGGAGGCCATTTCGGCCCGTCTTGTCCGTGACGGCCGACCAAGAGCTATCCAGTCTAATCCCACTTTTCAGCGCTTGGTCCGTAGCCCTGTAGGTTATGGCACTTTAGGTGCACATCCAAGTATTTTTTTAAATGTGGTGAGGATTTCTGCCTCTACCACCCTTTCAGGCAGTGAGTTCCAGACCCCCACCACCCTCTGGGCGAAGAAATTTCCCCTCATATCTCCTCTACACCTCCCCCCAATTATTTTAAATCTATGCCTCCTGGTTGTTGATCACTCTGCCAAGGGAAACCGGTCCTTTCTATCCACTCTATCCAGGCCCTTCATAATTGTATACACCTCAACCAGGCCTCCCCTCAGCCTCCTCTGTTCCAAAGAAAACAGACCCAGCATCTCCAATCTTTCCTCATAGCCAAAATTCTCCAGTCCAGGCAACATCCTTGTAACTCTCCCCTGCACCCTTTCCAGTGCAATCAGATCTTTCCTGTTATGTGGTAACTAGAACTGCACACAGTACTCCAGCTCCCGCCCAACCGGTGTTTTATACAGATTAAACATAACCTCCTTGCTCTTGTATTCCATGCGTCGACCAATAAAGGCAAGTATTCCATATGCCTTCTTAACCACCTTATCTACCTGGCTTGCTACCTTCAGGGGTCTGTGGACCTGCACTCCAAGGTCCCTTTGTTCCTCGACACTTTTCAGTGTCGTACCATTTCATGTGTATTCCCTTGCCTTGTTAGACCTCCCCAAATGCATTACCTCACACTTATCCGGATTGAATTCCATTTGCCACTGTTCTGCTCACCTGACCAGCACATTGATATCTTCCTACAGTCTGCAGCTTTCTTCTTCATTATCAAACACAGTCTATTTTAGTGTCATCTGAAAACTTCTTAATCATACCCCAACATTCCAGTCCAAGTCATTGACATGTACCAAAAAAAGCAAGGGGCCCAGCACTGAGCCCTGCAGAACCCCACTGGATACAGCCTTCCAATCACAAAAACACACATCAACCATTACCCTTCGCTTCCTGCCTCTGAGCCAATTTTGGATTCAACTTGCCACTTTGCCCTGGATCCCATGCGCTTTTACTTTCTTGACCCCTACTAAAATCCCGACTAGTAATCCCTACTAAAAGCACAAAGCTATTAAAGCTTAGGGGCCCTAAATTGATCGTACTACTGCCGGCTGCCGCTGAGTTTTCTCAGTGGTTTCCCCGTTTTTTCGGCGCTCTCACCTCTGTGGGAGTGAGAGTGAGGCTCTCACTCCGGCAGTTTGGAAGGACCACTGGCGAGCATCCGCTCGTGTGCGCCAGTGTGCAACACCGGAAAAAGTCCTTCCACCCGCCCCCGCCCGAGATTCAGTCGAGCGGTCCTCCGTTCCGGCAGGAAAAAAGTCCGCTGCGTGGAAGCAGATTTTACCTGGACGGTAGGTATGAAGATCTGCAAGAAAAGGTAAGTGAGAGTTTTTTCTTTACTTCTTTTGCAGAGATTTTGTGTGAAAGGGTACTCTGAAAATTTTGTGATGTTTTGTTTTTTATTTTTTGAAAAGTTTTTTTTGGTGCGTTCCCCGTCCCTGGGCCCGACTCCAGCCTTGGTATAACTTTCTCCGGGATTATATTTGCCGCCCAGATTCCCTCCTACAGCCCTATACCGTCCAGAGCTGCAAATGTAACGTCCCTATTTTAAAAAGCCAGACAAAAAGAAGGAAACTATAGACCAGTTAGCCAAACATCTGTGGTTGGGAAAATGTTGGAGTCCATTATTAAAGAAGCAATAGCAGGACATTTGGAAAAGCATAATTTGGTCAGGCAGAGTCAGCACGGATTTATGAAGGGGAAGTCATGTTTGACAAATTTGCTGGAATTCTTTCAGGATGTAACGAACAGGGTGGATAAAGGGGAACCAGTGGATGTGATATATTTGGACTTCCAGAAGGCATTTGACAAGATGTCACACAAAAGATTACTGCACAGATGTTGGGGGTAATATATTAGCAGGGAAAGAGGATTTGCTAACTAACAGAAAACAGAGAGTCGGGATAAATGGTTCATTCTCGGGTTGGCAATCAGTAACTAGTGGGGTGCCGCAGGGATCAGTGCTGGGACCCCAACTATTTACAATCTATATTAACGACTTGGAAGAAAGGACCGAGTGTAACGTAGCCAAGTTTGCTGACGATACAAAGATGGAAGTAAAAGCAATGTTTGAGGAGGACTCACAAAATGGCACTAAGTGAGTGGGCAAAATTTGGCAGATGGAGTATAATGTTGGAAAGTGTGAGGTCATGCACTTTGACAGAAAAAATCAAGGAGCAAGTTATTATTTAAATGCAGAAAGATTGCAAAGTGCCGCAGTGCAGCGTGATCTGGGGGTAGTTGTGCATGAAACACAAAAGGTTAGTATGCAGGTACAGCAAGTGATCAGGAAGGCCAATGGAATTTTGGCCTTTATTGCAAAGGGGATGGAGTATAAAAGCAGTGAAGTCTTGCTATAGTTATACAGGATATTAGTGAGGCCACACCCGGAATACTGCGTACAGTTTTGATTTCCATATTTACGAAAGGATATACTTGCTTTGGAGGCAGTTCAGAGAAGGTTCACTAGGTTGATTCCGGAGATGAGGGGGTTGACATATGAGGAAAGGTTGAATAGGTTGGGCCTCTACTCATTGGAATTCAGAAGAATGAGAGGTGATCTTATCGAAACTTATAAGAATATGAGGGGGCTTGACAAGGTGAATGCAGAGAGGATGTTTCCACTGATAGGGCAGACTAGAACTAGCGCTAGAATCTCCACTTTTTTTTGCATGCTTAACGCTCACTTAACGCCCATTTTACTGCTGAAATTACATATAACGCCCAGATATCACCCAGTTAGCCATAAAATGGAAACTGACGCCCATTTTTAGGAAACTTATCGACGAGCATTAATTTCCCCATGTGCTTAACGTCGGGAAAAAATATTACCGCCTGCCCACTTTTTTTGGGCAGAATCATCAGAATGGGCGAAATCAATGCCGATAATATTGCCCAGCATTAATTGGCGCACTGATTTAACGGCGAGATTCAATAATGTTGCCCGCCCACTTTTTTTTGTCGTAAAGAGCATATTTACCGAAACTAGCAGCCATGAGATCGCCCAGCGTCAATTTCACCACCTCGCACACATAGCACCCACTATATCGCTCGCCCAAAAAAACGGCCACAAAAATTGGAACTGTTCTGAATGAACGCCAGTGGTGTGGCTGGTATTTTTAAAATCCCACTCTTACATGAGGAGCTGATAAAAAAAGTGGAACGATTTGCTTGAAAGAGCGTTGATGTGAGTGACTACACTGACACATTGCTGTGTGTGTGCAGCTCAGACATCAATGGTGCCCATTACCTTGGTACCAGTTAAAGTTTACGTTAATTGATGTTAAGTTGTATTTAACCTTTCATGTTAAGGAATCACCAGTGTGTAACGGTGCAGTTATTGAGAATGTGAATAGAAGGGTTGTGAATGTGTCAAGTGGTGAAGAGAATCATGAGAAGATAGCTGAAAGAAATGTCAAATCTGCAATACTTGCAGTGTCGACACAAAAAGAGGTTACTCAGAGTGTGGTCAAACACGAGTTACGCGAAAAGCGAAGTCAGGTATGAGTCAGACGAGAGGCTGCTATAACAAGCCATAAAATAGGGAAATACAAAGCCCCGAAACTGTAAACAAGCTAGGCCTAGTGCCCGCCCTGTCGGGGACCTGTCGGCCTGCCATTGGATGTATTCTGGGGGAAGCAGAAAGTGATTGGATGAACCAAGTGCTAATCAAATGTGTTCTGTTTTGAAAATGTATAACTGCTGTGGTTTCGCGCTGTAACGAGACTTGTCCTGAGGGAGTTGAACAAGCTCTAATAGAGTGTGTTCCTTTATCTTGACAAGTCCCGATCGGAGAATCTTTAATAAAGGTCTTATGTTGCAAAGACTAAAAGTGTTCGTGTGTCAGTGTATTTGCTGAAACAGATTGAGGGAAAAAGAATCCGTATTAACATTATCTGAGACAATGAGCAACAAGGTTATGTTCAGTAACAAAAATTTTATAACAACATTGGTCTGAAATCATAAGTATCACAGGCAATAACACCCAATCCCTGTCCACACCCCACTTTTTCCGCCATTGACGTAAATCACATGTTCAACATGTCTAGCAACACAGAATACAAAGGCAAAGCAGGAGCATGGTCCCCTTCCCCCATACATTGCAACAAATGGCATACACCCAGATGGAGATATAACACAGCCATCACCTGCGGACATGCACCTCACTTTCCTTCCCCTCCTTCCCTTCTTCTCCTCACTTCTACCCCTTCCGCTCCTCGCTCTATGGTGCCTGGCCGAGGAGGTCCTCAGGCGGTGCCTCATTGGGGGAGGGGATGAAGGCAGATACGGTCGTTGCACGGGTACGGGAGGGGAGCTGCCGAGGGGGCAACATTCTCTGATGCAGAAGCAGGATCTTGGTCCTTGCTCTCATCTGTCATTCGCAGTGGTGGTGCGGAACCTAGGGATGGAGTGCCACGCTCGGGGACCACTGGAAGGCCTGTGGCAGCAGTGTTCCTCGCTATCGCATCCAGGGCCTCCGCCATCCATGGAATGTACTTGGTCATGGAGGCCAGCTGTTGAGATATACCCCCCAATGCTTCGATGAGCTGGTCACCAATGTCTACAGTCCTCCTGGACAACTGCACCATCTCTCCGCTGTCATGTGGCACTCGTGGAACAGACCTGCTGCGTCCACGGAACCTCCGCGTGGTCGGCGCCGTCCTGGAGACAAATGGGGTGCCCTGTGGCGAGGTGCTTGGGGCCGGTACCTCCAGAGTGGAGGAGGGAATGACCGGAGGACCACTAGATGGCCTTGGGGTGGAATGGCTTCTGGAGCGTGGCGATGCAGGTTCCTCGAAGTCCGCGCTCTTATCCATGGAGAACAGACCCAGCGGATTGACGGGTGAAAATCGGAGCTCCTCAGCATCAGATGTAGGATCGTCCGTGTTATGTATTTAACCCTTTGTAACCTGCATCACACCTGACCATTAGAGGGCCCACCTGTTGGAGTCCCAAGGGATCCCAGCATCCCTCGGGAGCACAGTATATAAGCAGGCCACCCACGAGGTACCTGCACTCGGGAACCTTAATAAAGGAGCTAAGGTCACACTTGCTCATTGCACACAGTACTCAATCTCACCATTTATTATGAGTGTAACAATCGGCGATAAGGTAACGAACAACCAAGTGAAAATGCAAAGAACAGTCGGCATTCTGGAGAAGTTCTCAGAAGGGGACGATTAGAAGGCCTTCGTGGAGAGACTCGACCAATACATTGTGGCCAACGCGCTCGAAAGGGATGAGAATGCCACCAAACGAAGGGCGATCCTCCTAACTGTCTGTGGGGCAACAACCTATGGCCTCATGAAGAATCTCCTGGCCCCTGCAAAACCAACAGAGAAATCCTACGAAGAATTGTGTACACTGGTCCGGGAGCACCTAAATCCTAAGGAAAGCGTTTTGATGGCGAGATTTCGGTTCTACACATGTCAACGATTGGAGGGCCAGGAAGTGGCGAGCTATGTCGCCGAACTAAGGCGCCTCGCAGGACATTGTGAGTTTGAGGGATTCCTAGAACAAATGTTCAGAGACGTTTTTGTACTGGGCATCGGACACGAGACAATCCTTCACAAACTGTTGACTGTAGAAACTCTGAACCTGAGTAAAGCCATAGCAGATAGCCCAGGCATTTAAGTCCACCAGCGACAACACCAAGCAGATTTCGCAGAACAAAGAAGTTTCGGACAGTACTGTCCATAAAGTAACGCCGGTTTTGAGCAGAAATGTACATGGCAGAACGTACACGCTGGCTGCTGTGGTTCGACCTGAATTGACCCAGAGTTTGCCATCATCTGTTAATGCGAGGCAGTTAACACCCTGTTGGCGCTGCGGAGGTGATCATCGGCCCCATCAATGCCGCTTTAAGCATTATGCGTGCAATGGTTGCAGAACAATGGGACACCTCCAATGAAACCCTGCAAACCACCACGTTGCAGAAGAAGATCAATCCACAGTGGATCAGACTGAATTGGGAACTCATACTGAGGAGGCAGAGGTGTACGGGGTACACACGTTCACGACGAAATGCCCACCAATAATATTGAACTGAACGGCATTCCATAATCCATGGAGCTTGTAAGTGGTTTTGATCCTAGGCCAATTGCTAGGCAGGCGGTTCGAATCACCCCCGCCTTACGAAAGTTCTAGACCTGGGAATTATTATTCAGAGTGTAAATGAAATGAGTCACGGACAGGACTGCTTCGGTGAAAAATCGTACTTATATTTATTTGGTCTAACATACACTGTCTAAAACATGCACTACTAAGTGAAATCACAGTCTCGGTGGTGAATAAAATCCAGGTTACAAACAACAGGACAGAAATGTGACTTAGTGACATGCAGTAATTCCCTGGTGGATTACCCAGTCGAAGCTTCCTCCCCAGAATAGCCCTAAAAAGCTTCACTTCTGAGAGCCCCTTAGTCTCACCCAGCTCACGCGACCATGCTCACCACCATACGCAGCTGGTTTCCTTGCTCAGCTCAGCTGTGGGAAGTCACTGACTGTTGGTTTTCAGTCTCGGTGGCTTCTTCTGCGGTACTGCGGCCTCTTCCTCTGGTACATCGATCTTGGTGGAGTGAGAGCGAGAGGGAGAGAGCTCTCTGTAGATGGAAGCTCCAAACTTCACTCCAAGCTCCAAGCTAAAAATAAAGTGGAAAGACTCTGTCTTTATGGGAGTCTTGCTACCCTTATCTTTCCTGCCAATCTTTAAAATCTCTTTGTTTCTAAGCACTGGTGGGCCATCCAATCCATGTGTATTGGGCTGATGCCCTTAATCTGGGCACCTCTCTGAGTCTTTGTGTTGGGAAAGACCCAGCTCCTCTTTGGCTGGCCAGGCTAGTGGGTTCATTGTGCTGCTTTCCTTCTGAAATGGAGGCGAGAAGAACTTTTGCATATTAGAGTGGCCCTCCTTCCTGGTCGACAGCTCTTTTGTCAATGGATGACTGACAGTTCTTTTGGTCACAGCTAACTGCCATGCGGTCTCTGGAGTTTTAACAAAAACCAGCACAGGGGAAATACCCTCAGAAAAATAAAATCGACGAAATATTCGACTGAGTCCATTCTTTAAACAGAAACTTTGCGATCTCTTCAAGCTGGAACGGGGGCAAGTCAGTCCATAATGAGTAAAACGACCTTCGACAGGCTGTGGGGAAAGAAAGCACACAGGCCCAAGCTCAGCCCCATTCACACCAAACTAAGGACTTATACAAAGGAACTAATCCCTGTAATTGGCAGTGCTGAAGTCTCCTATGATGGAGCAGTACACGAACTCACGCTGTGGATTGTACCAGGGGATAGCCCCACGTTGTTTGGCAGAAACTGGCTGGGGAAAATCCGCTGGAACTGGGACGACATCCGAGCGCTTTCGTCCATCGACGACAGCTCATGTACCTAGGTTCTAAGCAAGTTCCCATTGTTATTCGAGCCAGGCATTAGAAGCTTCTCGGGAGCGAAAGTGCAGATCCATTTGGTTCCCGGTACGCAACCCATCCACCACAAGGCTCAGGCGGTACCGTACATGATGCGTGAAAAAGTGGAAATCGAGCTGGACAGGCTGCAATGTGAAGGCATCATCCCGCCGGTGGAATTCAACGACTGGGCCAGTCCGATTGTCCCGGTACTCAAGCAGGACGGTATGGTTAGAATTTGCGGGGACTATAAAGTAACGATTAACCGTTTTTTGCTGCAGGACCAGTACCCGCTACCCAAGGCAGACGACCTATTTGCGATTCTGGCTGGAGGGAAGACGTTCACCAAGCTGGACCTGACCTCGGCCTACATGACGCAGGAGCTGGAGGAGTCTTCGAAAGGCCTCACCTGCAACAACACGCACAAAGGTCTGTTTATCTACAACTGGTGCCCGTTCGGGATTCAGTCGGCCGCAGCGATCTTCCAGCGGAACATGGAGAGCCTGCTAAAGTCAGTTCCTTGCACAGTGGTCTTCCAGGATGACATATTGGTTACAGGTCAGGACACTATGGAGCACTTGAAGAATCTTAGTCGGTTGGATCGCATGGGGCTCAGGTTGAAACGCTCGAAGTGTGTCTTCCTGGCACGGGACGTCGAATTCTTAGGAAGGAGAATCGCAGCAGACGGCATCAGACCCATCGATGCCAAGACGGAGGCCATCAAGAACACGCCGCGACCACAGAACGTGATGGAGCTGCGGTCGTTCCTGGGACTCCTTAACTATTTCGGTAATTTGCTACCTGGGTTAAGCACCCTGCGAGAACCCCTACAACTGCGCATGGGAGATGACTGGGCATGGGGGAATTCACAAGAGGCTGCCTTTAAGAAAGCCACAAATTTATTGTGTTCTAACAAACTGCTTGTCCTGTATAACCCATGTAAACGATTAGTGTTAGCTTGCTACGTGTCGTCATATGCGGTCGGGTGCGTTTTGCAATAGGCTAATGAATCGGGGATTTTGCAACCGATTGCGTATGTATCCAGGAGTTTGTCCAAGGCCGAAAGGGCCCACAGCATGGTTGAAAAAGAGGCTCTGGCTTGCATTTACAGGGTAAAAAAAATGCACCAGTACTTATTTGGCCTCAAGTTTGAGCTTGAAACTGAACACAAGCTGCTCATATCGCTATTTTCGGAGAGCAAAGGGATTAATACTAATGCCTCTGACCGCTTCCAAAGATGGGCGTTCACGCTGTCGGCATACAACTATGTAATCCGCCATAGACCTGGCACAGAGAACTGCGCAGATGCTCTCAGTCCGCTACCATTTCCCACCACGGCATGGAAATGGCACAGCCAGTGGGCTTACTCATAGTCATGGAGGCATTTGAGAACGAGAAGTCCCCTGTTACGGCCAGCTAGATCAGGACCTGGACCAGCCAGATCCTGATCTGGCGGGCCTTTACTGTCCTTGGTAAAAAACTGTCTCCTCCATGGGAGCTGGTCCAGTGTCCAAGTGGAGATGCAAGAAGCGATTAAGCCGTTCCACAGACGCAAAGAAGAGTTGTCCCTGCAGGCAGACTGTCTTTTGTGGGGCAATTATGTGGTTTTGCCCAAGAAAGGCAGGGACATATTTATTTGCGAACTGCACAACACCCACCCAGGCATCGTAATGATGAAACCATAGTCAGGTCTCACGTATGGTGCCCTGGCATCAACTCAGATTTAGAGTCATGCGTGCGCCAGTGAAACACTTGCTCTCAGTTGAGCAATGCATCCAGAGAGGCACCGCTAAGTTTGTGGTCATGGCCATCCAAACCGTGGTCGAGGATCCATGTAGACTATGCAGGCCCATTCCTAGGCAACATGTTTTTGGTTGTCGTGGACGCTTACTCAAATGGATTGAATGTACAATAATGTCTGTAAGCACATCCACGGCCACCATTGAAAGCCTACGAGCCATGTTTGCCACGCACGGTTTGCCTGATGTCCTAGTCAGCGACAATGGACCATGCTTCACCAGTGCTGAATTCAAGGAATTCATGACCCGCAATGGGATCAAAAATGTCACATCTGCCCTGTGGTGTATGTAGCACTCAAATCACTGACTCCACACGGTCTCGTGTTGTAGTAACTGCTGTGACCTTAGTCCTTTATTGTGCAACTCCAGAGTGCCTCTCAGGTGTGGTGGGCAGCCTTTTATACTCTGTCTTGCAGGTACTTTCAGGTGTGGCACACCATTGTACTTATACATTTAATGTACCTGGACAATACATAACATCTCACTCCCCCCGCCCCCCCCCCAGTTCCAAAAGCCATTGCCGGTAACCTCGGCATTGTTTGTCCTGGCTGGTTTGTGAGTGTGAGTCCATGACCATCCACTTCCCTTTCCCCCCCCACTCATGTAGAGATTATGCTTGTGATCCGGTGCAAGCATGTGGTACTTGCAGTCCTTACATGGGTGATGAAGTACACGAGCATAACCTCCAACAGAAAGCAGGTATACATAGACAGTACATTTGTATGGTACGTATGATGTATGGTACAGATGTTATGTCAAAAGGTTGCAGGTGCACTGAACAGTTATTTAATCCCAGCTCCACTGGGTGAGGTACGGTGGCGGTATACTACCCCTTTTTGCCCGAGGTGATGGCTGTGCTGAGACAGGGTATCGCAACTAGTGCATTGCCTCTGTTCTCAGTAGTCGCCTTAGCGGCTTATCTGCAGCCGCTGAACCATTGCATGAATCACATAAATTCAGGAAATCGCATTGGCCCCTTAGGCATGTTAGTCATGGATCCATTAACCCTTTTACTTGTACTTCGTGGTATTAACTCTTTTCGTAAATCATTCATATTCATCATTTTAAACACAGTAACCATTCAGCATCAAAATATCAACTCTTATCCTAAATCACTACATCATACAAATCACATTACACATTTAGACTCGCTCTTGCCTTACAAAAGTCTTTTTGTGGGGACTGCCAACGCTGTAAGGCCCTTTTAAGGCTCCCGGGTGCATTTCCCTTTTAAGACGCCATCTTGTGGTTCCCACCAGGCTTCCCTTGGGCGCCACCATTTTAGTTTTACTGCTTGCTTTTGTTCTTTGCAGCCACGAGGCTCACCACCATCTTGAGCTCGCTGGCCTGACATTTTGCTGCAGTTAAGAAGGGATAGAGAGGATAAAGAGAGAAAAAAAAAGAAAAACGGCCAAGAACGAGTTGCGGACCTGACTGATACTGCAGCCGCCAGAACGGCTCCTCCTGCCGTCACCGCTCAAACCAAGGCCACCAGCAAGAAAAGGAATGTGATGAATGGCTCCCTGAAGCAGATCAAGGGCACGGGCGCCTTGGACTCCTTCAAAATCGCTACGACGGATCCCCAGGGGAAAGAAGGTGAAGAAGCCAGCAGCCAAGAAAGCAGCAGCCAAGAAATCTCCAGCGACGAAAGCAGCAGTCAAAAACGATTCAGTCAGTCATAGTCCCTGTGGCCTCCATAACTGCCGTAACTGCTGCTGTATCCGCCGCTCTGGCTCTTATGTCCACCCACGTAGCTGTCGCGTTCTCCCGAATTATGCCGGCCGCCTCTGTAGCCTCCTCTGCCATCGTGGCCTCCTCTGCCGCTGTTGTCCCAGTAACTGCCGCCTCTCCTACGGCTGCCGTAGTCGCCACCACCGCCGCCCGACTTTTTCTCCGCATGGCCCCCACCCCGCCCCGATTTGTCGGCCGTCGATGGGTTTGCCGTTCAACACCTGCTCTTCCAGGGTCTGCTCGTCTGTGCATGGCTTCTTTCTCCTCCAGCTCAGTCGGCACTGCCCTTTGGGAACCCGGGAAACAGCGGTCTGTGGAGGAATGAAGTCTTCCCAGCTCCCACGGACCTTCCCCATCCATCTCCTGCCTAGTAGCGTCGGCCCATCGCCTGCAATGACCCACAAAGGTGATCCGTGCGTCTCGCCCCCATGAGATACCTACACATCCGCTCTGCCAAGAACAGGTATCAGTTCCTTGATGTAGGTACGCAGCTTTGCCGTGACCGGGACCAGCTTGTATCGTGCAGCTGGGTTGACCCACAGTTTATCAAAAGTCCTCTGACTCATCAACCGATCCAGTGTCTACTTCCATACTCACTGGGACTCCGTTAATCTTGACCTCCATAATCACTGGAGCTGAATCGTCAGTACACATATATAGTCCAAGCACCTCATCTTCTTCTGCCTGCTCCTCGCTGGATAGTAGATCATCTACCATCTCCTCAGCCACATGGTGAGTCAGGTTTCTTTTGCACATACACTGAAGGTGGCCTTTCGTGTGGCAGGTATTGCACATATACTCCGCAAACCTGCACTGGTGAGCCCTATGGCTTCCTCCGCAGCACCAGCATGGTGCTACTCGATTAGCCCCCCTCGGTGGACTCTGAGTTCCAGGACCCCGAGGTCCGTGCTCTCTGCCTTGGGCAGAGCCACATTCTGCAGTTTTGTTCATGGTGGGCGTTATCCTGTGGACAGTGCCTGCCGGGTTCGAGACTGTGTGGATCATCTGCTTGGTGCTGCAAGTTGAGGCCATGAATGCCCTGCTGATGGTGATGGCTTGCTGCAGGGTGACTGTAGGTTCAGTGGATAGCAGCCTGTGAAGCAGACCCTCATGGCCAATCCCAATAACAAAAACGTCCCGCAACGCCTCGTCAAGGTGTGTGCCAAAATCATATGGCGTCGCGAGTCTCCTGAGGTCCGCAGCATATTTGGTGACATCCTGGCCCTCAGGTCTGCAGTGGTGGTAGAATTTGTGCTGGGTCGTGAGGATGTTCTCCTTCGGTTTCAGTTGGTCATGAATGAGTGCGATCAGCTCCTCATATGACTTGTCTCTGGCACTCGCAGGTGCCAGCAAATCCCTGAAGAGACAGTAAACCTCATCGTCGCAACTGGAACGCAATATCGCCTTACGCTTCTCTCTCAGTGCATCCGTGTTCCCCATCAGGTCGTTTGCTGTGCAGTAGTACTCGAGCCTTTCCTTGAAGGCCCCCCAATCATTGCCCACCGTAAAATCCTTTAACGAACCCAGAGTAGCCATAGTTGCGTGAAGTTCGTCCGTGTCCTTGTCGCCAATGTGGTGTATGTAGCACTCAAATCACTGACTCCACAGGGTCTCGTGTTGTACTAACTGCTGTGACCTTAGTCCTTTATTGTGCAACTCCAGAGTGCCTCTCAGGTGTGATGGGCAGCCTTTTATACTCTGTCTTGCAGGTACTTTCAGGTCTCCACCACAGCGCCCTCTGTGGCGCACCATTGTACTTATACATTTAATGTACCTGGACAATACATAACATGTCCTATTCAAGCCCGCATTCAACGGCCAGGCAGAACGGGCAGTTCAGACCATCAAGCAAAGCTTGAAACGTGTGTCGGAAGGCTCCATGCAGACCAAGTTGTCCCGAGTGCTGCTCAGCTACCACACCAGACCCCACTCACTCACCGGGATTCCCCTAGCTGAGCTTCTCATGAAAAAGGCGCTTAAAACAAGGCTCTCTCTTGTCCACCCTGATCTCCATGATCACGTGGAGGGCAAGCGGCATCAACAAAGTGTGTACCATGACCGCGCAAATTTGTCACGGCGATATTGAAATCAATGATCCTGTGTTTGTGCTCAATTATGGACATGGTCCCAAATGGCTCACTGGCACGGTCACAGCCAAAGAGGGGAGTAGGGTGTTTCAGGTCAAACTGACCAATGGACAATGCACAGAAAACATTTGGACCAAATCAAATTGCGGTTCACCAACAGCTACAAACAACCCGAAGAGGACACCACCAACTTTGACCCTCCAACACATATACACACAAGTGGCAACTGACATCATGGTTGACCACAAAACCAAACTCATCATCCCCAGCAGCCCGGCAAGGCCGGCTGCCCAACAGTCCAGTGAAGAACTGACCAACCCACCCACAGCAGCATTTGTACCGAGACGATCGACAAGGGAGCGCAAAGCCCCGATCGTCTAATCCTTGTAAATAAGTGTACTGTTGACTTCACGGCAGAGTGATGTATGTATTTAACCCTTTGTACCCTGCTTTACACCTGACCACCAGAGGGCCCACCTGTTGGAGTCCCAAGGGATCCCAGCATCCCTTGGGTGCACAGTATATAAGCAGGCCACCCACGAGGTACCTGCACTCTGGAACCTTAATAAAGGAGCTAAGGTCACACTTGCTCATTGCACACAGTACTCAGTCTCACCATTTATTATGAGTGTAACAGTTCGCCAACTCCTGCCCCGCGCCCCCACCTTCTGGCCTCTGTGGTCTTGCCTTGGGACGCGCTGCTGGCTGAACTGCAAAACACAAATTAGGTTATTAGAGGATAAGGGGGTGCTAGGGTCACAAGGTGAGTCCAGTGCTACACACAGCATATGCACGACAAAAACACCACTGCTCTCAAAATCATCGCAGACATCACATTTCATGACCATCAACACATTTGCTTTCCAATGAATTTCATTAGGCCATCATTATTTCTTTGACAATTTTTGAAATCATCTATCATATATGATTGTTCGGATATGAGTGGGTGTGACATCTATTGACTTTACATCACGCAATGGTGTAAGCTTTACTCACGTGGCATCACTTCAGGATCTGCAGATGTGTCCGTGGCTGTCCGGGGGTGCTTCCCCATGAGTGCGAGCACCTGCTCTTCCATCTCTGTGATGTCGCTGGGGACTGGTGGTCCCCTACCTGTTCGCCTCTGCACGGACCTCATCGTCGATAGCTTCTTCTGTAAAAGGTGGCGGGATGACATGGCATGAGATCATTGCATGATATCATTGCTAGATACTGTCACAGACACTGATACAATACATAAGCAACAGATGTAATCATGATTATTATGATTATTAACATTCTTTACCTAAAGACATACACCTTTACCGCAGGCTTTGAGTAAAACATTCCCGGTAAAAGTGAAAGACCTCACATCTGATGATAGTTCAAATTCAGGCAAATATGTGGCTGGTAACAGCTAATTTTTGTTTGCCTACTTGCTGTGAAGCTCTAAAGTCTCCCTCATTCCTCCCAAAGCAGCTACACCACACCCAGACAAGCTATCAGTCCCTCTGAGCTCCCTCTCTGTCTCTCTCCTCTTCTGCGCATGTCATGATGACCCTTGACCTCCTAAATCACGGGAATCGAGCGTTGCCATGCCGTTGCTAAGGATGGCCACACTTTACGACAGAAGGTCAAAAAAATGTTATGCTACCGCTCACTTTATATTGTTCGTGGTAACGCCCGTTTTCAAAAATGTAACGTAGGTGTTTTGAGAATGGGCGAGAAGCTGGCGATCTGAAAATCCTTTTTTAACGCCCATGCTGGAAATATCGCCCATTTCTTCTTTCTGGCTTGGAAGTCGTTTCCGCAGGAACATCTTCCCCTCCACCACCCCCTGAGCCAATCGCGCCACCGTCACCCACAGCACCCCCACCCCCACCCCCACAGCAGGAAGTTTTACCATCGCCCACTGCACGGCCAACTCGTTCCATTACCCGGGCATTCCACCGGGGGGTTAAGACACGGAGGACCTGGAGGGAAACGTGGCCGCAGGTAGGGAGGGGGGTATTTTATTGTTCTTGTTGTTGTTGTTGTGTTTCATTGTTGGGTGATTGTTGGGGGATGGGTGAGGGTGGGGGGAGTTATAGTTCAAACAAATTAGTTCCATTGTTAAAGTAATAAAACATTTTATTGAGTTTTACAATTGTTGTGCAGTGTCTTCTAATAATGTAAGGTAAGGTAAAACATGAATACAATTGTTGGAAAACAATGGCCAGGCCAGGCAAGCATGAAATGTAATTCAACTGCAACTGTTGTCTTTCCATAATTGGAACTGTAACTGCCACCAATGTAAGTTCATGCAAAGCATTCATTTATGAGTTACTGACGCAACAGTTTTGCAGCCACGTAACTCCCATTGTGTTTTTCCAGTCTTGTGTGGGGGCATGGGTTCATCGCCAGGCTGATTGTCCTCCTCCAGGTCTTGATCAACCTCCTCCTCCTCCTCGTCTGCCTCTTCCACCACCACTTTTTCCTGAGGTGGACTGGCAGCCCCATCTGGCAATTGTTGTCCTCTCCTTATAGCTAGTGTCATGTATTCAACTATCATTGTAACCCATGTATAAGCTGACCTAAGTTGTACACCTTGAGAACATTGACCACAAGGGGGTGAACTTGAGGGAGACACTCCTAACCTGGACTTTCAGGTATAAAAGGGGAAGCTCCACCCACCTTCATCACTTGAGGTCTTGGTAATAAAGGTAACTGGTCACAGAGTGACCTTCTCTCAAGTATGGGCCTCGTGTGCATTTATACTGTATAGTAAGGACATATCATTGGCGACGAGAAACTGGGATTTAAACCACGCGAGCATGGCCACTAGCAGCACAGAAGAGAGGTACTGTGTTGGTGATGGTTGGGACGACTTTATTGAGAGACTGCAGCAAAGTTTTGTCACAAGGAATGGTTGGGACAGGATTCGGCCGACAAAGGCAGGGCTCATCTCCTGACAGTTTGTGGATCCAGAACGTACTCCCTGATGAAGGACCTTCTAGCGCCAGAGAAGCTGGCAGACAAAACGTTCGAAGAGCTCAGTAAGTTGATCAGGGAACACCTTAAACCGGCGAGCAGCATGCACATGGTGAGACACCGGTTTTACACGCACCGGCAACGAGAAGGGCAAAGCGTTCCTGACTTCGTGGCAGATCTCCGGCGACTGGCGAGCCGATGTAAGTTCCCAGATGCTTGCAGAGCCGAGATACTGCGAGACTTTTTTATTGAGTGCATCGGGCACGCTCGGGTTATCAGGAAACTGATTGAGACCAAAGACTTGACCTTGGAAGCGGCGGCTCTGATAGCCCAGACATTTAACTCAGGGGAGGAAGAGACCAGAATGATGTATGACAAAAATCTTGGCTCAAATGTGGCAAGCGACCAGGCAGTCAACATTGTTAACACAGCACACAGTTCTCTCGGCAGACAAGGGCAATCGGACATGCCCCAGCATGTAGTCGAACCCAAAGGGGGAATTCAACAGAGACAATGGCTAGCTGAACGGCGATTCATGCCATCGCAATGGACAATGCAGCCAGTAATGGGGCCATCAACACTTGTTAATGGTGCGCTTAAGGACAGTTACAGAGACAGTCAGAGACAATCGACTGGGAATGGACCTTTTGCTTCCAACAACGAGGCCTCCAGCTCATGCTGGAGGTGTGGAGGCAAACACCCAGCCAGAGCTTGCAGGTATCAGCAATATACCTGCAGAAACTGCAACATCAGCGGTCACTTGGCGTGTATGTGCAGGAAGCCTGCAGCCAGGTTGATGTACGAGGAGGCCCGATTTAAGCCCTACGAGGCCAAATGACTACTGGAGGAAATCGCTGGAAGCTGAAGTTCAGTGAGTTCATGTGGAGCACATATACAGTTCATATACCAGGAAGCAACCGATAATGATGAAAGTGCTCCTCAATGGCATCCCAGTATTAATGGAGCTAGACACAGGGGCCAGCCAGTCCCTGATGAGTATCAAACAGTTCGAAAGGTTGTGGGTGTCCAAGGCCAGGAGGCCAAAATTATTGCCGATTGAAGCAAAGCTATGGACATATGCAAAAGAGATCATTCCGGTGCTAGGCAGCGCCACGGTAGTCATGACCCAAAAGATTCGGAGAACAGGTTACCACTCTGGATTGTCCCGGGGGACGGTCCCGCACTACTGGGGAGGAGTTGGCTTGCTGTCATGAACTGGAAATGGGGCGATGTCAATGCAATTTCTTCTGTGGAGCGAGTATCATGCTCACAGGTCCTGGACAAATTTGACTCATTATTTCAAACCGGCATCGGCACTTTCATGGGGGCCAAGGTAGTGATTCACATAAACCCGGATGCCAGGCCAGTACTCCCAAGGCCAGAGCAGTGCCATACATGATGCGGGAAAAGATAGAATGCGAATTGGACCGCCTGCTGAGGGAAGGCATCATCTCGGCAGTCGAATTCAGTGACTGGGCGAACCCGATCGTGCCGGTACTCAAGGCAGATGGGTCGGTCAGGATATGTGGCGATTACAAGGCCACCATCAATCGGGTGTCACTCCAAGACCAGTACCCACTACCGAGAGCGGAGGACCTCTTTGCGACGCTATCCGGTGGCAAACTTTGTTCAAAATTGGATCTGACCTCAGCTTACATGACCCAAGAGCTGACGAGTGAGTCAAAGAAGCTGACCACCATCACGACACACAAGGGGTTGTTTGAGTACAACAGATGTCCGTTCGGGATTCGCTCGGCTGCCGCAATCTTTCAGCGAAATATGGAAAGCCTCCTCAAGTCGATTCCAGGGACGGTGGTTTTTCAAGACGACATCCTCATCACGGGTCGCGATACTGAAGAACACCTCCACAACCTGGAGGAGGTGCTACGCAGACTGGACCGGGTAGGGCTGCGACTGAAAAAGGCGAAGTGCATCTTCTTAGCTCCAGAGGTAGAATTCCTAGGGAGGAGGGTAGCAGCAGACGGGATCAGACCTACTGCGTCCAAAACGGAAGCGATCCAGAGAGCACCCTGACCCCGTAACACGACGGAGCTGCGTTCATTCCTGGTGCTCCTGAACTATTTTGCCAACTTTCTTCCCAAATTGAGCATGCTGCTAGAGCCGCTACATGTGCTCCTACGCAAAGGCCACGATTGAGTCAGGGGGGACAGCCAGGAAAAGTCTTTTGATAGAGCACGCAATTTGTTGTGCTTCAACAAACTGTTAACGTTATATGACCTGTGTAAGAAACTTGTTTTAACGTGCGATGCATCGTCCTATGGGGTCGGGTGTGTGTTGCAGCATGTGAATGCCAATGGCCAGTTACAGCCCGTAGCTTATGCCTCCAGAAGTCTGTCCCAGGCAGAAATGGGCTACGGGATGGTGGAAAAGGAAGCGCTAGCATGTGTATATGCAGTAAAAAAAAATGCACCAGTACCTGTTTGGCAGGAAATTTGAGTTGGATTCAGATCACAAATCCCTAACATCCGTTTTGGCTGACAACAAAGCCATAAATGCGAATGCATCGGCCCGCATGCAGAGGTGGGCACTTACGTTAGCCGCCTATGACTACACAATTCGGCACACACCGGGAACTGAAAACTGCGCCGATGCACTCAGCAGGCTCCCACTCGCCACCACTGAGGGGGCAACTGAACATGATGCTGAGATGGTCATGGCTGTTGAAGCTTTCAAAAGCGAAGGCTCACCTGTGACAGCCCGTCAGATTAAAGTCTGGACAAATAAAGACCCGTTAGTGTCTTTAGTTAAGAAATGTGTCCTGAATGGGGACTGGGCAGCCACGTACGGGGCATGCCCTGAGGAATTTAAACCGTTTCATAGGTGCAAGGATGAACTCTCGATTCAGGCCGATTGCCTACTGTGGGGAAACCGAGTAGTCATGCCCCAGATGGGCAGAGAGGTGTTTATCAGAGAACTTCACAATGAGCACCGGGGCATTGTCATGATGAAGGCAATTGCCAGGTCACACATTTGGTGGCAAAGATAGATGCAGACCTGGAACTTCATGTTCGTAGGTGCAACACATGTGCTCAGCTGGGCAACACACCCAGGGAAGCCCCCCTTAGCCCCTGGTCCTGGCCCACCAAGCCATAGTCACGCATCCATGTGGACTACGCAGGTCCTTTCATGGGAAAAATGTTTTTGGTTGTAGTAGACGCCTACTCCAAATGGATTGAGTGTGCCATTTTAAGTTCAAGCACATCCTCTGCCATGGTAGAAAGTCTACAGGCAATGTTCGCCGCCCATGGTCTACTGGATGTCTTGGTCAGCGACAATGGCCCGTGCTTAACAAGCACTGAATTCCAGGACTTCACGGCAGGAAATGGTATCAACCATGTCAGAACGGCACTGTTCAAGCCGGCCTCAAATGGCCAGGCGGAACGAGCAGTGCAGATAATCAAACAGGGGATGCTCAGAATCCAAGGGGGTTCCCTACAAAACCGCTTATCACGCCTCCTGTTGGCCAATAGATCCCGACCACACTCGCTCACAGGGGTTCCACCCGCAGAGCTGCTAATGAAAAGGACACTCAAAACCCGGTTATCCCTTGTACACCCTACTATGAAATAAATTGTTGCGAGCAGGCGTCAGTCACAATGTGACTACCATGACAGGAATGCGAGGGCGCAATGTATTGATGTCAATGACCCTGTTTTTGTCCTTAATTACGCTGCAGGGCCCAAATGGCTTGCAGGCACTGTGATTGCCAAAGAGGGGAATAGGGTTTTAGTAGTTAAACATGCCAATGAACAAATCTGCCGCTAACACGTGGATCAAACTAAAAGGAGGTTCAGCAACCCCATAGAAGAAGCAGAGGAAGAACACGATGTAGCGTTTACTCCACCACAGGTGACCGAACACTGGAACCAAGTGGAGGAGAGCCCAGTCACTGTGGGCAGTCCGGACAGGCCTGAGGCACCGCAAACAGCAGACACTCAGGCCAGCGCCCAACAACCGGAGCCCCAACTCAGGCGCTCGACAAGGGAGCGTAAACCACCAGAGAGACTCAACCTGTGATCCCAATAAGACTTTGGGGGTGGGGGGGAGGTGATGTCATGTATTCAACTATCATTGTAACCCATGTATAAGCTGACCTAAGTTGTACACTGTGAGAACATTGACCACAAGGGGTGAACTTGTGGAAGACACTCCTAACCTGGACTTTCTGGTATAAAAGCGGAAGCTCCACCCTCCTTCATCACTTGAGGTCATGGTAATAAAGGTAACTGGTCACAGAGTGATCTTTCTCAAGTATGGGCCTCGTGTGCATTTATACTGTAAAGTAAGGACATATTAATTGGCACAAGAGGATTTGACACGTATATTTGAAGACATCACTCACATCCCTCTCCCTCTGTCCTCTAACTTATTCTTCTCGAAAGTGACTGGCAAAAATGTATGTTTTGTCTATTAAATTTTTGATTTTTCATCATTGGGCGAGTTTATTGCGATTGCTCTTAGATATGTTACCAGACAGTTACACAGTGACACTGGTAGAGCCCAGAGAGTAGATCACCTGCACACGCTCTCAGTCAGAGTGGATAGTCAAATGATTAATTCAAAACCAATATCAAACATTAATTTTACAAGCAACTAGCTATTATAAGTTAAACTCATGGGCTCAATTTTGGCCAAAGCCATTTTTGGCATATTGCCAGAGTTATGCCTGTTTTTCTCAGTCAGAACTACTCCAAAAATAAATGTCCCATATTTCACCGCTCTATTTTTTTAAATTGGCACCGTGCAGCCTGTTCTGTAGCCTGAAGGGGTGGAGCCTACTGTCTGCGTTGAAAAAACGATGCCGCACCTTCTGTGCATGCGTGGAAAAAAAGCAGACAGCTCCCGTTCTGCCATCAGCCATTTTTAAAGAGCCAGTTGTATGTGAGAACTTTAATTCTCATTGGAAAAATTGGAGCTACAATACAAGATGCGACACAGCACAAGGACCAAGAATTTCTTACAGGATGAAGTGGAGGCACTAGTTACTGTGATTGAGGGCAGATGGTAGGAGCTGGACACCAGCAAAGGTCATGTAAAAGTTCCACCCAAAGAAATGAAGAAACGCTGGAACCAACTTGCAGAAGATTACTGTGCAATGGTGACCACCCCGAGCTCTGGAGGCCAGTGCAAAAAGAAGTGACAGGACCTTGGTCAAGTAGTTAGTGTGAGTAATATTTTCATTTTTCAATGGAATTGCAATTGTAAAGGTGACCATCTGTATATGTCCCACCCAGCAGAAAGACACCCTCTCTAAATAGTTATATTTTCATCTGTGCAGAGGAAAGTGGCACACAACAAATGAAAAAGAACTCGAACAGGAAGAGGCCCGGCAAAATTGCACTCACTGACACCCTTGGAAGAAAGGGTCGCTGCTTTGATGGGTCCTGCCCAGAGAAAAGCAACCACCAATGCACAAGCTGGGCCCACACTCGAGGGAGATATGCTGCAGACCTCAGCAGACTGGCGGATACCACAGTCATACTGCAGAAGGCCACCTCTGTGAGCCAGGTATTCATGACCTTGACCTGCGGCTCTAGGCAGAAGACTCATGCTCAGGACTCAAACCCGGCAAGTACTGTGCACAGAGTGGCGCCTTTTAAAGGCTGGACTGTAGAACGTGAACCTTCTCAGGGAAGAGAGAACAGGCCCCCGAGTCTTTTAACGCTGAAGGGGGATAACCGAGTAGCTCCATGCTGGCATTGCGGAGGGTATCACAGGGCTCACCAGTGCCACTTTAAAGACTATGTGTAAAGGCTGCAGCACAAAGGGCCACCTCCAGCGAATGCGTAAAAGAAATATGACTCACTGTGTTGATGTCCAGCGCAGATTATGAAACGATAGTCAGAGAGGCAGCTAAGTCCCACGATGAGGTATATGGCATGTTTACCTGTACCACCGAGTGTTCCCCGTTGAGGATGGAAGTCGAGATAAATGGCATTCCAGTCTTCATGAAAGTGGACACGGGGGTGAGCCAGTCAGTAATGAATCAAGAAGCCTTTGAGAGACTATGGGACAATCAAGCTGAACAACCCAAGTTGGTCCCAGTTCAGGCAAAGCTGCACATCTAACCAATGAACTTATCCCAGTCGTTGGTAGTGCAGATGTAAAGGTACTCCATGATGGCGCGGTGCACAATTTACCCCTGTGGATTGTTGCAGGTGATGAACCAACGCTACTCGGAAGAAGGTGGATGGAGAAGATCCATTGGAGTTCGGAAGATTTCATCCCTCCAGCAATCGACGTCCTCCATGCTTAGAGGCAAAGCAAGCCCTCACCTGAGGGTGGACCCGGCACCAGAGAGCAGACCAGCACAGCACCCGAGGCACAGACCGCTCAGCACAACTGCGTGGAGATGATCCAGCTGAGACGACCCGAACGCACCAGTGGCATGACTCCGGAGGAAAAAGATCGGATCCAAAGCCGACTTCCCAACTTTGGTGGCAGAACTAAGGGAGAAGAGGATCACCGCAGTCGACATCGTGGATGGAGGAAAGATGGCACCCAAACTACGAGGTGCAGCGCTGATGGAGCAACAAGTGGCACCAAACAGAGAAGAGGATTGGGGTAAAGATAGCAAGGCTCTCTTAAAGGAGGCCTGCAACCCACCACACTTAAAGGGATAGTTCCACACTCTCAATCAATGTTAGAGCAACTGTGAGTTAGATGTAAAATGTGCAATTGACGATCAGAGTTGTGTACATGCAATAAGCAAAGAAAAGTTTTGCGATCGCAGGTTATTTACAATGAGTAATGAAACATTGTGCGATGTAGGATTTCAACTGCATTCAGTCAATGCAGCAGGCAGACACCCATCGGGAGCACACAGGTCCAGCGAGCGACCCAGTTTAGTAGCCTGCGTCCCTGGGACCAGAGTTATGCACCATGGAGTGTGGCCACAAGCTGGCAATACATAAAAGCTGCAGAGCAAGCGATCTCAGGAGAGCACCGGCACCGGTATTGATACCCTGCCCCTGATCGGCTTCACCTCTCAGGTACCCGATGGCACCAACCGCCATGAGCCTGAAAGAGAAAACTGTGCTAAGGCGCAGCCCCCAGACCCTATCGCCACCAAGGCCATACCCGGGAATGAAGGGTCACCCGCAACAGTTCTCCCAAATGGGACCGGGACCAGCCAGGATCCCAAATCAAATAACGCCCAGGCAAGCGAGTCAGCAGTTTACTGTGCACTGCTAGAACTGCTCCTCAGGGGTACAAGGGGAAGACGGGGGGTACCTGCCCGACGCTAGGAACAACGGCAAAAGCCCCGAGAGCAGGCAACTTGAGCCAACCGGGTTCCCACTGCCAGCACTGGGCATCGTGCCACCACCAGACTACCTGGACACCATCCAGCAGTCCTGGCAATAGTTTGTCCTCACGCAGCGGCGCTGACCCCAGCACTGACTCCAAGAATATTCCAAGCATGTACCACCAATGCAATACTGTAAATGCAAATTTTTTTTTGGACTTGAATGTATATGAATGTAATGAGCCAACGGCACAATCTGTATGTGGGGGGGGTGGGGGTGGAGAATGGACATGGGCACACAAACAGAAACCACCAGCACTCTACTGCCAATGAAACACCACCCACTCATCCAAGATGGAAATGACTCGCCAAGGGTCAACCAGATAGAGCTACGCCCAGCGCACAATCAATGCAGAGGCGATTTGCACTAAAGGCTTGGGGGAGAGTGATGTCATGTATCCTACATGGTTATTGCTTGTACTATTACAAGGTGTGCCACCAGAGGGCACCGCAGTGGGAAACTTGTAGGTCACCTGTACAGGTGTGTCAGGCCTAGTATAAAAGGCAGGCCACCAGGTGTGATCCTCACTCTGGAGTTATCAATAAAGGACTAAGGTCACTACAGTTCAAGTACAACACATTGCCTCATGGAGTCAATATCAGAGTATCTAAAGACATAACAGGGTAAGTCCTAGAAATTCCACAGTCTGGCTTTCCTAAATGTTAAGTACTGCGCGGGCTAGTCATGCTTCGGCTCATGGTGATTGTTAAATATGTAAACTTGTATTTACTCTGTACAGCTACCAGAGGGCTCATCCCCTGGAGTCCCAAGGGATCCCACAACCCTTGGGAGCACAAGTATTTAAGGAGGCATCACAGATTGGAGAGACACCCTGGAGACCTGCAATAAAAGACTACACTACAGTCACACTTTACTTTGAGCTCACAGTGTTCAGTCTGATTCTTTCTCCATACATAACAACTGGCAACAAGATAAAGATAGCAAACCCAAAGATGCAGAGAACTGTGGGCATACTGGAGAAATTCTCAGAGGGAGATGATTGGGAAACTTTTGTGGAGCGACTCGACCAATACTTCGTGGCCAACAAACTAGATGGGGAAGAGAACGCTGCCAAATGAAGGGCGATTCTCCTCACCGTCTATGGGGCACCAACGTATGGCCTCATGAAGAATCTGCTCAGTCAGCGAAACCCACGGAGAAATCGTACGATAATTTGTGCACACTGGTCCAAGAGCATTTGAACCCGAAGGAAAGCGTTCTGATAGCGAGGTACCGGTTCTACACTTACAAAAGGTCTGAAGGCCAGGAAGTGGCGAGTTATGTCGCCGAGCTAAGACACCTTGGAGAACATTGCGAATTTGGAGCACATGCTCAGAGACATTTTCGTACTTGGCATTGGCCAGAAACCATACTTTGCAAACTTGTGACTGCAGAGACCCCAACCTTGAATAAGGCCATAGCAATAGCTGAGGCGTTCATTGCCACCAGTGACAATACGAAACAAATCTCTCAGCACACAAGTGCTGCTACAAGCACTGTGAACAAAGTGATGTTGTTTTCGAATCGCAATGTACAGGGCAGGTCACACATGCCTGCAGCTGTACGTCCACAGATGTCTCAGAGTCCACCATCAAGGATGATGAATGCAAGGCCATTAACAACTTGTTGGCGCTGCGGGGGTGATCATCGTTTTCATCATGCTGATTCAAAGGGTACGTTTGCAAGGGCTGTGGAGCAATGGGACACCTCCAACGAATGTGCAGGCATGCTGCAAATCCTGTTAAACCTGCAAACCACATGTTGCAGAGGAGGACAGATGCACGGAGGATCACGATGAACCAGAGCCTCAGATAGAGGAGGCAGAGGTACATGGGGTGCATACATTCACAACGAGTTGTCACCCGATAATGCTGAATGTTGAACTAAATGGACTCCCGGTGTCAATGGAGCTGGACACGGGTGCGAGCCAGTCTATCATGGGTGAAAAGGCTTTTGAAAGATTGTGGTGCAACAAGGCCTCAAGGCCAGTCTTAACTCCAATTCGTACGAAACTAAGAACTTACACAAAAGAACTGATTCCCGTAATCGGCAGTGCTACCGTGAAGATCTCCTACGATGGAGCGGTGTACAAACTACCACTCTGGGTGGTACCGGGCAATGGTCCCACGCTGCTTGGCAGGAGCTGGCTGGGAAAGATACGCTGGAACTGGGATGACGTCCGAGCGCTATCGCCCACTGACGACACTTCGTGTGCCCAGGTCTTAAACAAGTTCCCTTCGCTGTTCGAGCCAGGCATCGGGAAATTCCAAGGAGCAAAAGTGCAGATCCACCTAATTCCGGGGGCATGACCCATCCATCAAAAGGGGAGAGCAGTACCATACTTGATGAGAGAAAGGGGAGAGATCGAGCTAGACCGGCTGCAACGTGAGGGCATCATTTCACCGATCGAGTTCAACGAGTGGACCATCCCGATCGTTCCTGTCTTCCAGGGAGACAGCACTGTCAGAATCTGTGGCGGTTACAACGTAATTATCAATCGTCTCTTCCTGTAGGATCAATACCCACTACCAAAGGCTGATGACCTCTTTGCAACGCTGGCGGGAGGAAAGACGTTCACGAAGCTGGATTTGACTTCAGCCTACATGACGCAGGAGCTGGAGGAATCATCGAAGGGCCTCACCTGCATCAACATGCACAAAGGTCTTTTCATTTATAACAGGTGCCGGTTTGGAATTTGATCAGCGGCAGCGATATTCCAGGGAAACATAGAAAGCTGACTGAAGTCGGTCCTGCGCACCGTGGTTTTCCAGGATGACATCTTGGTCACAGGTCGGGACACAGTCGAGCATCTGCAGAACCTGGAGGAGGTTCTTAGTCGACGTAACTGTGTGGGACTCAGGTTAAAATGCTCGAAGTGCATTTTCCTGGCACCTGAAGTGGAGTTCTTGGGGAGGAGGATCGCGGTGGATGGCATCAGGCCCACCGATTCAAAGACGGAGGCAATCGAGAACGCACCGAGGCCACAGAACGTGACAGAGCTGGGACTCCTGAACTACTTTGGTAACTTCTTACCGGGTCGCTGCACACTGTTAGAACCACTGCATGTCTTACTACAAAGAGGGGATGAATGGGTTTGGGGCAAAAGCCAAGAAAATGCCTTTGTAAAAGCGAGAAAATTGTTATGCTCAAACAAATTGCTTGTGTTGTATGATCCATGTAAGCATTTGGTACAGCCTACCCGATGTTCTGGTGAGTGACAACGGGCCATGTTTTACCAGTGCTGAGTTCAAAGAATTCATGACCCGTAACGGGATCAAATATGTCACATCTGCCCCGTTTAAACCAGCGTCCAATGGTCAGGCAGAGAGAGCAGTGCAAACCATCAAGCAAGGCTTGAAGAGGGTAACTGAAGGCTCGCTGCAGCCTCGCCTATCCCGAGTCCTGCTGAGCTACCGCCACGAGACCCCACTCGCTCACTGGGATCCCACCTTCTGAACTGCTCATGAAAAGAGCACTTAAGACAAGGCTCTCGTTAGTTTACCCTGGTCTACATGAACAGGTAGAGAGCAGGTGGCTTCAACAAAGAACATACCATGATAGTGCAAATGTGTCATGCGAGATTGAAATCAATGATCCTGTATTTGTATTGAATTATGGACAAAGTCCCAAGTGGCTTCCCGGCACTCTCATTCACCGGAAGCACTTGGACCAAATCAAACTCAGATTCACGGACTATCCTGAGCAACCCATATTGGAACCTACCTTTTTTGATCTCCCAACATACACACCAGTGGCAGCCGGCACCACGGTTGACCAAGAAGCAGAACCCATCATCCACAGCAGCCCAGCAGGACCCAACACACCAGACAGCCGAGCAAGCCCAGCTGCACAGCAGCCCAGCGAGGGCCCAACAAATGATTCAACAATACCAGCTTTCACACCGAGACGATCAATCAGGGCAAGAAGGGCCCCAGATCGACTCACATTGTAAATAGTTACACTATTGACTTTGGGGAGGGGCGTGTTGTTATATATGTAAACTTGTATTTACTCTGTACAGCCATCAGAGGGCTCATCCCCTGGAGTCCCAAGGGATCCCAGGTATTTAAGGAGGCCTTACAGGTTGGAGAGGCACTCTGAAGAGCTGCAATAAAAGACTAAGGTCACACTTTACTTTGAGCTCACATGTTCAGTCTGACTCTTTCTCCTTACATATCAGAGATATCTCCCTCAGCTACGCTTCGGTTGATGCAATGTGCTATCATTCATCGTGGTCCTTCAAATCAGCCTGCTGCCTGCGCTGTGTGAGCCTACTCATGCCACCCTGCCCCCTCCTCTGCTGCTAACCATTTGTCTTCTGTTATATTTTGCAGAACCTGAGGCCAACCCTGACAATGCAGAAGAAGATTCAGACGAGGACTAGCCTGAAGAGGAGAACATCTTCCAATCCCACCTTCTAGACCAAGAACATAGGGGTGAGGGGGAAGGGGAGGGGATGGATGAAATCCCCACTGTTGTACTCACTTTGGAGGAGGTGCAGTTGTTACCCATTGAGGTGCTAACCCCTTCCCTGAGTAGTGGTTTGAGAGTTGGTGCGACATGGTTTCTCACAGTTCGAGCCTGGGGATTCCAGTGGGGTGCAGCGAGACACACCCAGGGCCCCACCATCCGAGGCTGTGGGTCCCAGTGGGATGCTGCGAGCCACACCCAGGGTGAGGAGGGGAAGGAGAGCTCGACCATGCTCTCCTGAGGTGCAGGATCTAACGGATGTGGTTCTCATGATGGCAATGAGTGGGGAGAACATTGACCTTACCCGATCACTCCTGGACGCCATCAGTGGGTTGGGTGATGAGGTATCGGGACTGTCGGGAGAAGTGACAATGCTGTCAGGACAAATGGGAACTTTGTCCAGGAACATGAGGGAGGGAATATCTCAGTCAGCAGAATCAATGTCGGTGCGCATGAGGGAGGGAATGTCACAGGTAGATGAGACACTGTCGGCAAACATGAGGGTGGGAATGTTGGAGGTAGTTGAGACACTGTCAGAGCACATGAGGGAGGGGATGTTGGAGTTAGCTGCTGCAATAAAGGAACACTCCCAGACCCTGCGCCCACTGACAGAATCAACTGCCACTCCCACTCCAATCCCCAGATCAGGCTCTGAAGAGGCCCAAGCTGGCCCTTCCATATTACTGGCTGCACCCCCACCGCCACCTACTCCCCCACCCGCGCCCTGCCTCCATCAAGAAAGGCACATTACCCAAGATGTTCGAAAGAATAAGCTTAGTACCAACCTGAGAAACGATGCGCCACCACCTGCGGGCAGGGGTGGTGGAGTCACCAAGACCAAGCACAGCGGGTGGTCTTAGAATAAGGTGGAGGAGAGATGGATGCAGCCTTTCTTTGCTGCTGTTGTTGTGGTTGTTATTATCATTGATGTTACTGTTGTAACTGTTCTCAACTTAAAAGATTTTTGTAGGTTTTGTAATTTTATAAGTTCGTAAAAGTTAGTAAGTGTTCTTAAAGTTTTTAAGTGATCTTAGAGTTTGGAAGTGATCTTAGAGTTTGTAAGTGATCTTAAAAGTTTGTAAGTGATCTTAAGTGAAAACTTTAAAGTTTGATACAAGAAAATGTTTATTAAAGTTAAGTTAAGTACAAACAAATGCTTGTTAAACTTTTGAATAAAATATATTTTAAATTATAGCTGAATCATTTACATTATTTGTTCCATTATTAACACAACTTTTTGAAGTAAACATAGAAACATAGAAACATTGAAAATAGGTGCAGGAGTAGGCCATTCGGCCCTTCGAGCCTGCACCAACATACAATATGATCATAGCTGATCATTCACCTCAGTACCCCTTTCCTGCTTTCTCTCCATACCCCTTAATCCCTTTAGCCGTAAGGGCAACATCTAACTCCCTCTTGAATATACCCAATGAACTGGCATCAACGACTCTCTGCGGCAGGGAATTCCACAGGTTAACAACTCTCTGAGTGAAGAAGTTTCTCCTCATCTCAGTCCTAAATGGCCTACCCCTTATCCTAAGACTGTGTCCCCTGGTTCTGGACTTCCCCAACATCGGGAACATTCTTCCCGCATCTAACCTGTCCCGTCCCGTCAGAATCTTATACGTTTCTATGAGATCCCCTCTCATACTTCTAAATTCCAGTGTATAAAGGACCAGTTGCTCCAGTCTCTCCTCATATGTCAGTCCAGCCATCCCGGGAATCAGTCTGGTGAACCTTCGCTGCACTCCCTCAATAGCAAGAATGTCCTTCCTCAGATTAGGAGACCAAAACTGAACACAATATTCCAGTTGAGGCCTCACCAAGGCCCTGTACAATTGCAGTACTACCTACCTGCTCCTGTACGCAAATCCCCTAGCTTTGAAGGCCAACATGCCATTTGCCTTCTTCACCGCCTGCTGTACCTGCATGCCAACTTTTAATGACTGATGAACCATGACACCCAGGTCTCGTTGCACCTCCCCTTTTCCTAATCTGCCACCATTCAGATAATATTCTGCCTTCGTGTTTTTGCCACCAAAGTGGATAACCTCACATTTATCCACATTATACTGCATCTGCCATGCATTTGCCCACTCTCCTAACCTGTCCAAATCACCCTGCAGCTTCTTAGCATCCTCCTCACAGCTCACACCGCCACCCAGTTTAGTGTCATCTGCAAACTTGGAGATATTACCCTCAATTCCTTCATCCAAATCATTAATGTATATTGTGAAGAGCTGGGGTCCCAGCACTGAGCCCTGCAGTACTCCACTAGTTACTGCCTCCCATTCCGAAAAGGACCCGTTTATCCCGACTCTCTGCTTCCTGCCTGCCAACCAATTCTCTATCCACGTCAGTACATTACCCCCAATACCATGTGCCTTGATCTTGTACACCAATCTCTTATGTGGTACCTTGTCAAAGGCCTTTTGAAAGTCCAAATTCACCACATCCACTCGTTCTCCCTTGTCCACTCTATTAGTTACATCCTCAAAAAATTCCAGAAGATTGGTCAAGCACAATTTCCCAAGAATAAGTTCCATCATTTGTTCCATTAACACAACAACATTATGGAACAGCTCCAAACAGTAAACATGGTCCATGTGGAATAGTTGTCGCTGAGCCCTCAGGCATCAGTAAAGCGTTCACGGATGAGCTGCTGGCGCAAGGCTCAAGCAATCGTTAAAGGGGCACAATGACCCACCCTCCTCCGCCATCATACTCCGGGTTCAAGTAGTTGCATGGCTTCCTTGTCCTCGACCTCCTCCTCGTCATCTGCATCTTCCTCATCATTATCATCAGCCACTTTCACCTCCGCTGGGTCTTCTACTACAGCTGCTGCTGCCTCATGATGGCTAAGTTATACAGCATGCAGCACACAACAGTGAACTGACCGACAATCTCAGAGGTGTATTGCAAGTAGCCTCTGGAATGGTCCAGGCATCGGAAACCCTGTTTCAAGATACCAATGGTCCTCTATTATGCTGCACGTCGCAATGTGCGACATGTTGTATTCCCGGTCAGCTTCCGTCCGGGTTACGTGTAGGGGCGTCATGAGCCAGGTAGCAAGGCCATACCTTTTGTCTCCCAGCAGCCAGCTCTGCTCTTCTGGCTGCTGCAGAAACATGGCAGATATAACACTCTCACGTAGATGAACGCATCATGGATGCTCCCAGGGTATCTTACATCAACTGACTTGATGTGACGCATATCGTCACACACAAGCTGCACATCAATGGAGTGAAAGCCTTTTCTGTTCCTGTACATCTCGGAATCCTCCAAAGGTACTCGCAAGGCGATGTGGGTACAATCAATGCAGCCCTGTACCTTTGGGAAGCCAGCTATTCGGGAGAAGCCCACAGCCCTATCACGCATTGCCTGGATGGTCATGGGGAACCTTATGTAGTCATTCCTCCGGGCATATAGTGCAGCAGTCACCTGCCAAATGCAGACATGTGTTGCATGTTGAGAAATGGCACACACATCCCCAGTTGTGGCCTGGAATGATCCACATGCATAGAATGAAAGTGCAACTGTAACCTTCACTTCAACTGACAAAACAGTCTTCCTGATGCTTCTAGGTTGTAGGCCTGCTTTTACTAACTCACAGATCTCAGTTACAACTTCTTTGCAGAAACGCAGCCTTCTGACACAGTCTGCATCACTCAGGTGCAGGTACAAACGCATGTCTCGATATACCCGACGTGGGTAAGGCCTCCTGCCCATCACCCTACAGAGTCTGAGGTTCCTCATGCGATGACGTTGAATCAATTGTCTCCTCCACAGCACCATCATGCAAAAGACATGTACAAGGTATGGCATTGTCAGTTTTGCTGCCATGATTAAATTTTACCTTTGCAAGCAGCTCAAAGCGGCATGCAGGCAGGACAAAGTTCTTTGTTCTCTCTCCCCACAAGGTCTGTGTGAACCACACCGAGGTCTGAGCAGGCGCAGTGATCCAGGCTTGATTTCATGGGTAGTACAGACTTCTGATGCCTTCCGATCGCCTTCCACAGCCCCCTTACCTCCCCCCACCGCGGGCTTCTTTTGCAGCTGAGCCCCGAGCCACTGTGTCGGTGCACGGGACCGATTCTACCGGCCGACGCTCCGACCCTCCAATCTTGTTTGCAGACATTCGGAGGTGGTGTGTCAAGTTGAAAAAACATGAAAGCTTACAGAATTCCATCAAACTTCCATTTACTGCGTTATAAGGTAAAAAAAAATTTAATCTTTATTATGCATATTTAAGTCTTTTTGACTCCCTCCAAAACTTTGCTGAAAAACAATGGCGTCTTTCTGCACCGACATTTCAATGCTCACTAGTTTTTCATAACTCGCCAGAAGGTTTTTCGAGAGTGGTCACATACGCTGACCAAGGAGACATTTTTTGGGGACAAACTCACATAATTGACAAAAACTGGTGCAGACATCAGGTTACGCCCCCAATGACGCAAAAAAAAACAAACCTAAAAAAATCGTAACCAACTGGGTTACGCTGGCGCACATTCCTTGGGGAAACTTTAATTTTTTAACTTACAGTAAAAAAAAGCAGCATGTGCCAAAAAAACGGCGCAAATCACTGGGGAAAATTGAACCCGATGTGTGTAATTGAATGGCACTTAACTCATGTAGCGCATTAGCACCCTCGTGTGGCACTGACTGGATGTTCAGCACTGTATGAACTGAGTCAACAGTTGTGCAGAGAAATGGTGGGAATTTTAACATAAAAATCAGATGGGTTGGGGTCGTGTGGGAAGTGGAAGTGTTAAAAATCTGAATCCCGACCGAAGGCCGGATGGGGTGGGCAGCCAACCCATTCCCAGGTGATGGGTCATCCATTTAGATATTATAATGAGACTGGAAGCCTCTGATTTAACCTCCATTTTGAATTTAACAGTGGCTGATTGTGTTTTGCAGACCTTAGAAAACTCGCTAGCTAATGTAAGGCGAAGACTGCTGCCTTTACACTTACCTCCTGGATCCACCGTCCCTGCCTCACCCATAACCCCTGCGGATGGAGACCCCCCCCCCCCCATGAGGCCTCCGATCTCCCTCATGAGGCCTCCTTTCCATGTTTTTCCTTCCCTCCGATGTAGTCTGCCTCCTCCCTGCTCTTCTACGCCACCCCCACCCCTCCATCTCACTTCTGCTGGCTGCCCATGCTCCTACTGGCCCTCCGATGATATTCTGAAATCCCCGCTTCCCCTCTGGCTCCTGATCTGGTGCTCAAGTCCCCAGTCGTTGCCAAACTGCCCCACCTAGCACCCGCACTCTTTTGATTCTCCTTCCCCACTCCACCCCGCCTCCCCCCCCTTCTCCTCTGGCCCCTGATCTGGCGTTGTGGCACCTGATCGTTGCCGGCAACCCTCCTGCCTTGCTTTTCCAGTTCCCAATCTTTTCCAACACACCCCCCACTGCTCCTCCAGCCCTCCCCGTGCTCCTCCCATGGCTGATTGTTTCCTACCTGCACTCCTGCACCCCCGCCCCCAACGCTCCTCCTGCCATCCCAACCCCCAGCCCCCACGCGATCCTTCCCTCCCTTCTCTCTGTGACCTAGTGCCGTGGCCTGTCAGCCAGCCTCTCAATCTGACTGGCTATGGGTGTAAAGCAGAGGCCTTGCATGCAAATCAGACCATGCTGTTAAATTTGGTAAAGCCTGTGGGAAACCCGTTCTTCCAGGTTTCCCAACCGCTTCAAAGCCCCCACCCTGTGTTCCTAACCCGCCTCCCAATTAAAATTCCGGCCAATAGGAGGAATTATAACTCCTCGGCAGTTGAATTGGATGGTCGGGTCATTTATGTCCTGTGCAAAATGACACTCAAAACTAGCTCATCCCCTTTTAACACACAAAGATTGGGCGGCCCGAGCATTAAAACAAATTGTGTGTTTTATTTCATTTTGTTTGAATACTTTATTTTACTAATTATAAAAATATTGGAGAAGAAAGACAAAAAGTCATTTTGAAGTGTAGTCACTGTTGTAATGTAGGAAACACAGCAGTCAATTTGCGCACAGAAAGCTCCCACAAAAAGCATGTGATAATGTCCAGATAATCTGTTTTTTTTAGTGATGTTGATTGGGGGATAAATGTTGGTCAGGACACCAGGGATAACTTGATATAGTGCCGTGGTAGAGTTTACGTTCACCTGAGAAAGCAGACAGGGCCTCAGTTTAACATCTCATCTGAAAGATGGCAGCTCCGACAGTGCAGCACTCCCTCAGTACTGCACTGGAGTGTCAGCCTAGATTTTTGTGCTCAAGTCTCTGAAGTGGGACTTGAACCCACAACCTTCTGACTCAGAGGCAAGCGCACTATCCACTGAGCCACAGCTGATGGGAAAAAAGGCAGCTTGAGTGAGTCAATAATCATTCAATTAGGTAATAAAGGGCGAGAAGCTCCACTTTTTTTGCCTGCTTAACGTCGACTTAACGCCCATTTTACTGCTGAAATTACGTATAACGCCCATATATCGCCAATTTTGGCACAAAATGGAAACCGGCAGGCATTTTTTAGAAACTTATCGCCGAGCGTTACTTTCCCCATGTGCTTAACGGCCGAAAAAATATTACCTCCCGCCCACTTTTTTGGGACGGAATCAGCAGAATGGGCAAGATCAACACCCATAATATCGCCCAGCGTTACTTTCTGCACGGAATTAACGCCAAGATTCAATATTAACGCCTGCCGACTGTTTTTTGTTGTAAAGAGCATATTTGCCCAAACTAGCGGCCATGGAGATCGCCCATCGTCAATTTCACCACCTCGCACACATATCGCCCACAACATCGCTCGCCCAAAAAACCACCCACAAAAAGTGGAACTAACCGGGATGAATCACAGCGTTATGGACGCCATGTTGTAGATCACATGTCGTGTCCTTTAAAAGGCTGCTGTGCTTCAACCTCGGCGGAGTTCGGATGTACTCTGCAGGTCATTGGAGTTGGTGTGAACATCTCTAAAAACATCTTGACCACACTGTGACCGATTGGAATTGAAGAGGTGCGTTCGTCAGGACATTCCTTGTCTGTGTGCAATCGGTGGAAAACAGAGAACTACTGCAATGGGACCTGTCCTTTCTCACCCTCTCTTGGTGACCAAATACATGCAGCAGACTCGCCATCGCCGAAGGAATGCTCCACTGCATTATGATGTGCCCAATGAACGAAGTGACAGACAGATGAGGAGGACCAGATGTTACACCCCCGCAAGTACAGGGAGAAGCATTCTTACCTCGACTTGCCCGACACCACCTGCCTTTGGAGACTGCGCTTCCACAAAGAGGTTATCACTGAGGTATGCCAGCTGATAAGGGCAGATCTGCAGCCTGCCAGCATCATCAGAACTGCACTGTCCGTCGAGGTCAAAGTCACCACGTCACTGTCACCACCACGACAAAGGAGTACCAATTGATGTGGTATATTTGGACTTTCAGAAGGCTTTCGACAAGGTCCCACACAGGAGATTAATGTGCAAAGTTAAAGCACATGGGATTGGGGATAGTGTGCTGACGTGGATTGAGAACTGGTTGTCAGACAGGAAGCAAAGAGTAGGAGTAAATGGGTACTTTTCGGAATGGCAGGCAGTGACTAGTGGGGTACCGCAGGGTTCTGTGCTGGGGCCCCAGCTGTTTACATTGTACATTAATGATTTAGACGAGGGGATTAAATGTAGTATCTCCAAATTTGCGGATGACACTAAGTTGGGTGGCAGTGTGAGCTGCGAGGAGGATGCTATGAGGCTACAGAGTGACTTGGATAGGTTAGGTGAGTGGGCAAATGCGTGGCAGATGAAGTATAATGTGGATAAATGTGAGGTTATCCACTTTGGTGGTAAAAACAGAGAGACAGACTATTGTCTGAATGGTGACGGATTGGGAGGGGGGAAGGTGCAACGAGACCTGGGTGTCATGGTACATCAGTCATTGAGGGTTGGCATGCAGGTACAGCAGGCGGTTAAGAAAGCAAATGGCATGTTGGCCTTCATAGCGAGGGGATTTGAGTGCAGGGGCAGGGAGGTGTTGCTACAGTTGTACAGGGCTTTGGTGAGGCCACACCTGGAGTGTTGTGTGCGGTTTTGGTCTCCTGACTTGAGGAAGGACATGCTTGCTGTTGGGGGAGTGCAGCGGAGGTTCACCGGACTGATTCCCGGGATGGTGGGACTGACCTATCAAGAAAGACTGAATCAGCTGGGCTTGTATTCACTGGAGTTCGGAAGAGTGAGAGGGGACCTCATAGAAACGTTTAAGATTCTGACGGGTTTGGACAGGTTGGATGCAGGAAGAATGTTCCCAATGTTGGGGAAGTCCAGAACCAGGGGTCACAGTCTAAGGATAAGGGGTAAGCCATTTAGGACCGAGATGAGGAGAGACTTCTTCACCCAGAGAGTGGTGAACCTGTGGAATTCTCTACCACAGGAAGTAGTTGAGGCCGGTTCACTAGGTATGTTCAAAAGGGAGTTAGATGAAGTCCTTACTACTCGGGGGATCAGGGGGTATGGCGTGAGGGCGGGAGGTGGGTGCTGGGGTTTCATGTTCAGCCATGAACTCGTTGAATGGCGGTGCAGGCTAGAAGGGCTGAATGGCCTGCTCCTGCACCTATTTTCTATGTTTCTATGTTTCTATGTCGTTCTATGTCTCGGGTTCTTTTCAGGCCACAGCTGGCAACATTTGCAGACTTTCTCAGCATGCCACACATCACTGCATTAGACAGGTCACTAAAGCTCTGTACGCATGCAGGAAGTACTTGATCGGCTTCTGGAATTTTTTGAGGATGTAACTAGTAGAGTGGACAAGGGAGAACCAGTGGATATGGTGTATTTGGACTTTCAAAAGGCTTATGACAAGGTCCCACATGAGAGATTGGTGTGCAAAATCAAAGCACATGGTATTGGGGGTAATGTACTGACATGGATAGAGAACTGGTTGGCAGACAGGAAGCAGAGAGTCGGGATAAACAAGTCCTTTTCAAAATGGCAGGCAGTGACTAGTGGAGTGCCGCAGGGCTCAGTGCTGAGACCCCAGCTCTTCATAATATACATCAATGATTTGGATGAAGGAATTGAGTGTAATATCTTCAAGTTTGCAGATGACACTAAGCTGGGTGGCGGTGTGAGCTGTGAGGAGGATGCTAGGAGGCTGCAGGGTGACTTGGACAGCTTAAGTGAGTGGGCAAATGCATGGCAGATGCAGTATAATGTGAATAAATGTGAGGTTATCCACTTTGGGGACAAAAACGCGAAGACAGAATATTATCTGAATGGTGGCAGATTAGGAAAAGGGGAGGTGCAACGAGACCTGGGTGTCATGGTTCATCAGTCATTGAAATTTGGCATACAGGTACAGCAGGTGGTGAAGAAGGCAAATGGTATGTTGGCCTTCATAGCTAGGGGATTTGCGTATAGGAGCAGGGAGGTATTATTGCAGTTGTACAGGACCTTGGTGAGGCCTCACCTGGAATATTGTGTTCAGTTTTGGTCTCCTAATCTGAGGAATGACATTCTTGCTATTGAGGGAGTGCAGCGATGGTTCACCAGACTGATTCCCGGGATGGTAGGAATGACATATGAGGAGAGACTGGATCAACTGGGCCTTTATACATTGGAGTTGAGAAGGATGAGAGGGGCTCTCATAGAAACATATAAGATTCTGACGGGACAGATGCGGCTAGAATGTTCCCAATGTTGGGGAAGTCCAGAACCAGGGGACTAAGTCTTAGGATAAGGGGTAAGCCATTTAGGACTGAGATGAGGAGAAACTTCTTCACTCAGAGAGTTGTTAACCTGTGGAATTCCCTGCTGCAGAGAGCTGTTGATGCCAATTCATTGGATATATTCAAGAGGGAGTTAGATATGGCCCTTACGGCTAAGAGGATCAAGGGGTATGGAGAGAAAGGGGTACTGAGGGAATGATCAGCCATGATCTTATTGAATGGTGATGCAGGCTCGAAGGGCTGAATGGCCTACTTCTGCACCTATTTTTTATGTTTCTATGTTTCTATGTTTCCCTATGACCAGGGAGGCACAGAGTGAGAGGGCTCTAGGTTTCTCCAGAATTGCAAACTTCCCCATGGTGCAGGGAGCAATAGACTATACGCACATCGCGATGCGGGCACCTTTTCAGGATGCTGAGCTTTTCAGGAACCGCAAGGGATTCCACTCCCTGAATGTCCAGCTGGTTGTTGACCACCAGCAAATTATACTGGCAGTGAATGCTCAATTTCCAGGCTGCATCCATGATGCGCACATCCTGCGTGAGAGCACTGTATCTGACTTGTTTACCAATGAGCCACAAGGTCAATGCTGGATGCTTGGTGACAAAGGTAATGGCCTCGCCACCTGGCTGATGACCCCCCTGCTTGACACCCACACCAAGGCCGAGAGGCGATACAACAAGAGCCACAGAGCAACTCGCAATATCTTTGAGAAAACCATTGGCGTGCTTAAGCAGCACTTCAGATGCCTGGACCACTCAGGAGGCGAGCTCCAATACCACCCTGAGCAGGTAGCTCAATTTGTGGTGGTCTGCTCCATGCTGCACAACTTGGCTATCAGGAGAGGACAAGAATTGCCTGATGAGCCCGACAGTCCACTTCACCAGAGAGAGGAAGAGGAGGACGAGGGGGCGGATGCTGACATTGTGCCAGACAATCAGACTGCTGCAGAAGTCATGCCTCCGCCGCCCCCCGTAGTCCACATGAAAGGGCCTATGGTGGCATGATAGCTGCAAGACTTACATCAGGAGCTCAGCAATGATCGCTTTGCCTGAAAGAACGCTGGTGTTATTTACAAGGCTGGCACACTACTGGGTGTGCAGGTCATACATCAATGTTGGGCATCAACTTGGTGACAGTTAAATTTTAAGTTGATTGAAGTTGATTATACCCTTTGATGTTAAGCAATCACCAGCATGTAATCGTGCAGCTATCTGAGCCAATGTGCTGCAAGGTTTTGTTAAATAAAAAACATTTAAACCGAACATTAGTCTGAAATCATCAGTATTTCTGTACAAACCAATCCTCCCCCCCCCGCCACCCCGCTTCTCCTCCCCACCTCTATCCCTTCCCCTTCCCTTTCTGACTCCAAGCCGCCTGGCCGAGGAGGTCCTCAGGCGATGCTTCATTGGGGGGGGGGGGGGGTGACAGCTGAAGCGCTGCTTGGACGGATATGGGAGACGACGGTCCTGAGGTGCGAGCGTGCTCTGAGCCATAAGCAAGATGTTGCTGCTGGCTCTCGTGTGGTTGGCAATGGGGATGCGTCACCTTGGGGTGCAGTGCGGCACTCCGGCACCCCTGGGACCCTCTGCCACCAGTGTTCCTGGCTACCAGCTCAGGGCCTCCTCCATCCCTTCCATTTTATATGTTATTTCTTGGACAAAAACCCGGTGCCAACTATGTTCTTGGTGCTTAGTGGGCTTTTTCTGCTGGTGAATCTCAAGTCGTTCTTCCCACAACAGCCAAACAAGCACACACCACAGCCACACATGCTTTCAATCCCTCTGAGCTCCCTCTCTCTCTGTCTCCTCTTCTGTGCAAGACATGGTGACCCTTGACCTCCAGAATCGCGGGAATGGAGCGTTGGCATGCTGTTGCTAAGGACGGCCACACTTTACGGCAGAAGGTCAGAGAAATTTAACACTACCGCCCATTTGATATCGCTCGCGGTAACGTCCATTTTCAAAAATGTAAACTAGGTGTTTTCAGAATGAGTGAGAAGCCAGCAATATGAAAACCCTTTTTTTAACGCCCACGCCGGAAATAACGCCCATTTTTGGGCGCTAAGCTCAAAAGTGAAGGTTCTAGCCCAAAGAGTCTTTTCACTTTCCAATTGCCAAGGGAAGGCAGTGCGTCGTGAGGAATCATAGAATAGAATCATAGAATGGTTGCAGCAGAGAAGGAGGCCCCACACATCCTCAACCCCTTCCCATCAGACTAATTACTAAATTAAGTTTTGTCGGTTCTTGTTGGTTGGTGTTTACACTTGTTCTCGCTGCTCAGTTGCTCTGGCAGCAATGAGAAGTTTCTGATTGCCTGCTTGTGGCTTCCAAGGACAATCTGGCTGAGATCAAAAACTCAAAGCCTGGGGAACAATTAGCCATGCGCTATCACACCAGCATTGTCGGATTAATTAAAACTTAACAACTACAGGTAAGTTTCAGACCCTACAGTTAATGATTCCCACTTTCCAGTCTAGTTCATAGCACACAGTAATTTCCCATAACTTGGTTGTGAAATTGGAACTAGGGAAAGATCTAGCGACCTGGTACCATATAATTGAAACCTTTACAAGCATAGTTTTCGCTTTCACAATGATGTAAAATCATGAAATTCGTTAAAAAAAATTACGACTGCATGAAAATTCAGATAAAATGTAATAATCTATTGGGCTGGATTTTTGGCTCATTTGCATCTTGTTTAGCACCTCAGAGGGACGCAAAAATATCTTTTTGGACGTGCAATGAGGCGCACAAGACTTTGCGCCCAGACAGAATTATTGCCAATGGTTTTGCGGCGGTGTGAAAACTTAGCGCCCTGCTGCTGTTTTAACTCTTCAGATGACATAAATCATCGTGCATCGTTGCGCTAGCGCCCCGGCGGAACTTTTGAGCATTTCACCCCAAGGTTCAGGGTGCCCTAGACTGTACGCACATCACCCTGCAAGCACCTTTAGAGAATCCAGAGGTTTACCGAAACCGAAAATGATTCCACTCCATGAATGTACAGATCGCCTGCGACCATACTCAGTGCATCAGGGCAGTCAATGCCCAATATCCAGGGAGCATCCATGTTGCTTTCATCTTGCATGAGAGCAGTGTCTCACGCATGTTCCAGCGTCAACCACAAGGCCAGAGCTGGATGCTTGGGGACAAAGGTTACGGCCTCGCAACCTGGCTCATGACCCCCCCTCCAGAACTCTCAGACAGAAGCTGAGCATCGCTATAATGAGAGCCATGCAGCCACACGCAACATTGTCGAACAGACAATAGGAGTGCTCAAGCAGTGCTTCTGATGCCTGGAACACTCTGGAGGCTGATGCAATACTCCCCTCAGCAGGTCTCTGAGTTCATTGTGGTGTGCTGTATGCTACACAACTTAACCATCATGAGGGGACAGGAATTGGCAATGGGGATTGCAGGACCATCTCAGGAGAGAGGGGGGGAGGAAGAGGAGGAGGAAGACGAGGAAGAGGAGCCTGGCGAGGAACCTATGCCACCACCACCTACACCACAAACACAGAGGAGGCATCGTGGAAATTTTGCCGCTGCCAAAGCATGACATTGGCAGCTTATAATTGAACGCTTTGCTTGAAGCCAGCATATTGACTATTCCCCCTCTTATTCTGCAAATGAGACACTACACAGTAATGGTTAAGGTGAACAAAAGAATTTGTTAAACATTGTAAACTTTGTCAACTTTGTAAAATTAATTGTAAAACTTTAATAAAGTAATGTAAATGAGCTGCATCCAGCAGTGTGATCATTCAACAACAACATTATCAACAACATAATAGGATGCATCCAGCATCAACAACATAATGCAGCAACCCCTGCCCAACTAATTTTTACCACCGGCTTTTCAACCCCTTCCCCTTAGCCCCCTCCCTTGCTTGCTGCTCCTAACCCAAGTGGTACCAAGATGGCGTGCAGCAACGTTGCCAGAACGCTGCTGTGTTAGGGAAGAGAAAGACAATGGAGATGCCACCTGGGGACACACTGGACCAGCTCGTGGCGTGGAAGGCCTGGCTTCTGACTGGTGAGCCTCTTCATCGGCTTCGCCAGTCACAGATGGTTTTGGTTTGGGTGTGACAGTGGGTAACGCAGAGAGTACGGCGGGAAGGTATATGGACTGCATCACTTGCCCAAGCTGAAGCAGAACTTGTGCCTGTGATATGTCATATTCTGCCAGGTTTCACGCCACACTCTCCGGGACTCCAGTATCACTGCTGGAGGCCACCTTCGTCATGTGGGCATTGATGGCCTTGCACATTTCACAGCTTGCTCTAGCAATCCGCAATTCTACTCTCGATGCTTGCGGGAATCCTACTCAAGACATCAAGGAGCTAACGGCTAACCTGGATGCTCTCCCTGGGCATTCCCACTATGTCCAGTTCCACATCTGCCTATCTGTCAGCAGACCAACTTTGCCGACTCACCCTCCGAAGAGATGGCATACAGGATTCAACCTCGACCCCAGAACTACGTTGCTACACGCCACTAGTCCCAGGAGCCTCCAGAAAGTCACGTCGTGATCCTCAGACGAGGTGAATGCCTGTGGTAAAACAGGGATGGATTGCTTCTGTGCCAGAGTCAGCTGATCGGTATCCCCCTCCTCCTCTTCTTCCTCCTCCTCCAGACGATGGCCTGAGGTGGAGTGTTGCCTTGAGGGATGCGGCGCCTGTGTCTGGTCATCTGGAAGTAGATGAGTGGTTAGCAGCAGGGGAGGGGGCAGGGTGACATGAGGAAAGTCACATGGCACAGGCTCCTTTGAAGGACCGCCGCAACTCCATTATATCTAGTCCAGAGACACTGCAGGACATTGCCCCAACCGAGCCCAGGGAGTGTACAGGACTTACCCTCATTTTCCGAGCAGGGGTCAGCACCCCAAATGGCAGTTGCCCAACCTGAGACGCCGATGAGGCCTGCCACTCATTCTTCAATGTCGGTGAGTGGCAGGGTCTGAGGCGGACTGCCGCCTGTCCACACCTGCTCGCGCCGATTATGTGACTTCTTCACCTGCAAAGATGAAAATGGGAATGGTTACAAGAGGGTCCATCTGCTCTTGTGGCACAGATAGCCACCAAAGCACTTATACCATACTGTCTGAATGTAATACAGTCCTCTGTTTAATGGCCTTGGAAGTTACATGTGGTTCATCAGGAGGACATTGCAGTGCGGAGTCATCTTATGAGATTTCAGAAAGCCATTTAATAAGGTGTAAAGATCATTCATGGCAAATACGGTGCTAAACTAAGCCTATCTATGTGCATTTTAGGAGACAACCCACAGAATGCTGAGAGACACCAACAGCATGAGAACAAATAATCTGTCAGATTTATAATTGAAGTAATGAAGGAGTGCAAGAATTAAAATTGTACTCACTCTAACGATCCTCGAAAGATCATTGAACTTTTTTCAGCACTGTGTGCCATTCCTGACCACTGTGTCTGAGGCAGAAACATCCTCAGCGATTTACCTCTAAATGTGCTTGAGAATGGCTGGCAGTGGTCTTGGTCCACCCCTATGATATAACTCCTGCCACCTTCTCTCCACAGCCCCCACTAGAGCTTTGTTAGCCTCCTGGCTGAATCACCTGGCTTGCTTCCTCGTCCTCCATCATGATGATCCAAATTTAAAATGGCTGATTAAGTCCCGGGTGTACTACGCACGCAAGCGGCCGTACCCTGCATTAGCCTTTGTGATCGGACAGCAGACCAGAAGCGAGGGAAGAAAAAGAATAAAATTAAAACATTTGCGCATGTGCAAAATGGCTGATTTTTTGTGTCAGAACTTTCGGCTCCAGCTCACAAATTGTGTGGTGCAATCCTGGAGTTAGTGCTAACGCTTCTCGTGAACTTTCATTTGGCGAAAGTTGTGTGCTGTGGCGCTAAGGCTAACCCAGCACTAAATTTTTGATTTTGCCGCGAATTGCGCCCAGAAACAGGCGAAAACGCAAAAAGCCGAAAATCCAGCCCAAAATGTCAGAGGTACTCATATTGTGCTGCAAATGCTAACTTAATGACTTCCTCTTCAAGAACAAAGGGATTAACATAAGTTTTAGTTAAAGAAAAAAAGACGCATCCATATAGCTCTTTTCATAGGAACATAAGGAAACAGGAGTAGGCCATTCACACCTCGAGCCTGTTCCATCATTCTATGAGATCATGGCTGATCTGTATCGTAACCCTATCCACCCGCCTTGGTTCCATATCCTTTAATACCCTTGACTAGGAAAAATCTATAAATCTTAGATTGAAAATTATTAATTGAGCTTGTATCTATTGCTTTTTGAAGGAGAGAGTTCCACACTTCTATCATATTTTGTGTGAAGAAATGTTTCCTAACTTCTCTCCTGAGATATATGTCTCTCTCTCTCTATATATATAACTGCTAACATTACATTAGCCTTTTTGGATATTTTTTGTACCTGACCACCAATGTCCCCTGTAAGCTGCATGGCCTGCCTCCCACAATGCACGGCCCATTCAGAGGTTATACAAACTAGAATTGTGTTCCTAGAATTTAGAAAGTCAAGGGGTGATTTGATCAAAGTTTTCAAGATATTAAGTGGAACAGATAGGGTACATAGAGAGAAATTATTTCTGCTGGTTGGGAGTCTGAGACTAGGGCATAGCTTAACAAATAGAACCAGACCATTCAGGAGCGAAGTTAAGAAACACTTCTATCACCCAAAGGATGGTAGAAGTTTGGAACTCTCTTCCGCATATAGAAATTGATACTTGATCTATGTTAATTTTTAACCTGAGATTGATAGATTTTTGTTAACCAAAGGTATTAAGGGATATGGGACAAACACGGCTATAGGGAGTTAGGTTACAGATCAGCCATGATCTCAGTGAATGGCGGAACAGGCTCAAGGAGCTAAATGGCCTACTCCTGTTACTACGTTCCTATGTTTTGCGCACGGACGGAATCTACTTTATAAACGTCGGTGAGCAGCCTGCAGAGGACCTCTCTGACCACTGCGTGGCTGCGCGCTTATCTTAGCGGGAAATCTGCTGACCATTACATTTTAGTGACCTGTATACATGGAAAATGTTGGAATCAATTATTAAAGATGAAATAGCAGCGCATTTCGAAAGCAGTGACATGATTGGTCCAAGTCAGCATGGATTTATGAAAGGGAAATCATGCTTGACAAATCTTCTAGAATTTTTTGAGGATGAAACTAGTAGAGTGAACAAGGGCGAACCAGTGGATGTGGTGTATTTGGACTTTCAAAAGGCTTTTGACAAGGTCCCACACAAGAGATTAGTGTGCAAAATCAAAGCACATGGTATTGGGGGTAATATACTGACATGGATAGAGAAGTGGTTGGCAGACAGGAAGCAGAGAGTCGGGATTAACAGGTCCTTTTCAAAATGGCAGGCAGTGACTAGTGGAGTGCCGCAGGGCTCAGTGCTGGGACCCCAGCTCTTTACAATATACAGGGAGGTCTTACTGCAGTTGTACAGGACCTTGGTGAGGCCTCACCTGGAATATTGTGTTCAGTTTTGGTCTCCTAATCTGAGGAAGGACATTCTTGCTATTGAGGGAGTGCAGCGAAGGTTCACCAGAGTGATTCCCGGGATGGTAGGACCGACAAATGAGGAGAGATTGGATCAACTGGGCCTTTATACATTGGAGTTTAGAAGGATGAGAGGGGATCCCATAGAAACATGTAAGATTCTGACGGGACGGAACAGGTTAGATGCGGGTAGAATGCTCCCGATGTTGGGGAAGTCCAGAACCAGGGGACACAGTCTTAGGATAAGGGGTAGACCATTTAGGACTGAGATGAGGAGAAACTTCTTCACTCAGAGAGTTGTTAACCTGTAGAATTCCCTGCTGCAGAGAGCTGTTGATGCCAATTCATTGGATATATTCAAGAGGGAGTTAGATATGGCCCTTACGGCTAAGGGGATCAAGGGGTATGGAGAGAAAGCAGGAAAGGGTTACTGAGGGAATGATCAGCCATGATCTTATTGAATGGTGGTGCAGGCTCGAAGGGCCGAATGGCCTACTCCTGCACCTATTTTCTCTGTTTCTATGTTTCTATGTTTCCCTATGACCAGGGAGGCACAGAGTGAGAGGGCTCTAGGTTTCTCCAGAATTGCAAACTTCCCCATGGTGCAGGGAGCAATAGACTATACACACATCGCGATGCGGGCACCTTTTCAGGATGCTGAGCTTTTCAGGAACCGTAAGGGATTCCACTCCCTGAATGTCCAGCTGGTTGTTGACCACCAGCAAATTATACTGGCTGTGAATGCTCAATTTCCAGGCTGCATCTATGATGCGCACATCCTGTGTGAGAGCACTGTATCTGACTTGTTTACCAATGAGCCACAAGGTCAATGCTGGATGCTTGGTGACAAAGGATGTGGCCTCGCCACCTGGCTGATGACCCCCCTGCGTGACACCCACACCAAGGCCGAGAGGCGATACAACAAGAGCCACAGAGCAACTCGCAATATCTTTGAGAAAACCATTGGAGTGCTTAAGGGGTTGCAAATGGATGGCCAAACCATGTAACAGACAAAGCTATTCGTCCATTCTTCATTCGAAGGAATGAATTATCAGTCGATAAAGATTGTATCATGTGGGGTGCAAGAGTGGTTATACCAAATAAATTCAAGTCCAAATTATTAGGAGACCTCCATGACCAGCACCTGGGAATGTGCTTGACCAAGTGTTTTGCACGCAGTTATTTATGGTGGCCAGGTCTTGATAAAGATATAGAGTACACCGTGAGTCGGTGTACGACGTATCAATCGGTAAACAAGCAACCACCATCAGTACCATTACAGCCATGGAAATGGCCTCCCAGGGTGTGGCAAAGCTTACATATCAGTTTTGCTGAGCTAGAAGGACAACAATTGTTCATTGTGATTGATAGCCATTCGAAGTGGGTTAAGGTGTTCCCAATGTGGAAAATAACAACAAGTAAAACAGTGGACATTTTACGAAGATTATTTTCTTCATTTGGCCTCCCAGAAGAAATTGTTTCGGATAATAGATCACAATTTTGTTCAGAAGAATTTGCACAATTCACGAGCAAAAATGGTGTGAAACATACCAAGGTTCCACCATACCATCCTGCTTCGAATGGTGCAGCAGAGCGCCCTGTACAAATTGTAAAACGTGCCCTCATAAAACAAATGTTAGATCCAAATCCAAGGAAACGACTGTTGTCATTGGATCACAAATTGGCTAATTTTCTGATTACATATCGAAATACTCCTCACACAACTACTGGTAGAACACCAGCAGAGTTGTTTCTCAAATGACAGCCACGAACCAGATTCTCATTGTTAAAACCAAATTTGGCACAGTCCGTAGAAGAGACACAATTTAGGCAGGAAGAGAATTATGATAGAGGTAGAGTAAAAGAGAGAAGTGTAAAATTAAACCAGAAGGTGAGAGTGAAGAACCGTCAGCATAAATGGTTAAAGTGGTTGCCAGGAAGAGTGGTGAAGATATGTGGTCCTCGCACATATTTGGTAAAGATGTTTGATAATGGACAGGTTAGGTTTGTTCATCTTGATCATATTTTACCTACAGACATGGACGGAGTTGAAGGTGGGAATGATTTAATTATTTCTGACTCATCAGTTAGTTTTGGTACACCAGTAGCAAATCCTAAATCCATTGTACTGGAAACAAATCCAGGAGAGAATCAGAATGAAAGTCTGAGTTCGAGTCGGGAAAACAAAGAGCCTGAAGTTAGAGTGAGTTCTAATGAAAATCAAGGAAATTCCATGGAGGAAAACATTCCTCAGGATGAGCCTCGAATGAGTTTAGATTCAACACCATGTTTGGAAGGTTCTGTTCGAAACAGAAAACAAGTGGCAATGTTAAATTTGTAAATATGGAAAAAAAATAAGTCTATATACTGTATTATGTATAAAAATGAGAGTTATGTATGATGTTTGTTATAATAACTTCTTCATTAAGGAGGGAGAAGTGTAATTTCTGTAAGCTGGTAATGTTTGTAGTAATGGATGTGGACATATTGTGTACTGCAACTACAGAGTTAATAATAAACAGAACCAGGGATGTTCCGAAAGCTACCGACAGAGCTGCCTGCCATGTTAGAAGCTGTGTGTGCTGTGCTCTGTGAATATATCACAATGTGCAAAATTAAAGCACAGGGTATTGGGGGTAATGTACTGATGTGGATAGAGAACTAGTTGGCAGACAGGAAGCAGAGAGTCAGGATAAACGGGTCCTTTTCAGAATGGCAGGCAGTGGCTAGTGGGGTGCCGCAGTGCTCAGTGCTGGGACCCCAGCTATTTATAATATACATTAATGATTTAGATGAAGAATTGAGTGTAATATCTCCAAGTTTGCAGATGACACTAAGCTGGGTGGCGGTGTGAGCTGTGAGGAGGATGCTAAGAGGCTGCAGGGTGACTTGGACAGGTTAGGTGAGTGGGCAAATGCATGGTAGATTCAGTATAATGTGGATAAATGTGAGGTTATCCACTTTGGGGGCAAAAACAAGAAGGCAGAATATTATTTGAATGGCAGCAGATTAGGAGAAGGGGAGGTGCAACGAGACTTGGGTGTCATGGTACATCAATCATTGAAAATTGGCATGCAGGTACAGCAGGCAGTGAAGAAAGGAAATGGTATGTTGGCCTTCATAGCTAGGGGATTTGAGTATAGGAGCAAGGAGGTCTTATTGCAGTTGTACAGGGCCTTGGTGAGGCCTCACCTGGAATATTGTGTTCAATTTTGGTCTCCTAAGCTGAGGAAGGACGTTCTTGCTATTGAGGGAGTGCAGCGAAGGTTCACCAGATTGATTCCCAGGATGGCAGGACTGACATATGAGGTGAGACTGGATCAACTGGGCCTGTACTCACTGGAGTTTAGAAAGATGAGAGGAGATCTCATAGAAACATATAAAATTCTGACGAGACTGGACAGGTTAGATGCAGGAAGAATGTTCCCGATGTTGGGGAAGTCCAGAACCAGGGGACACAGTCTAAGGATAAGGGGTAAGCCATTTACGACTGAGATGAAGAGAAACTTCTTCACTCAGAGAGTTGTTAACCTGTGGAATTCCCTACCGCAGAGAGTTGTTGATGCCAGTTCATTGGATATATTCAAGAGGGAGTTAGATATGGCCCTTAAGGCTAAAGTGATCAAGGGGTATGGAGAGAAAGCAGGAAAGTGGTACTGAGGTGAATGATCAGCCATGATCTTATTGAATGGTGGTGCAGGCTCGAAGGGCCGAGTGGCCTACTCATGCACCTATTTTCTATGTTTCTATGACCCTTAAATCTCTTTGGATCTCCACTGTTCCTAGCCTTTCACCATTTAAAATACTCAGATCTGTCCATTGTTGGTCCAAAATGGATGACCTCACATTTATCTGAATTAAAATCCATGTACCTCATGACCTTATAACTTCCCAAAGGGCTCTACAACCAATAAAGTACATTTGAAGTGCAGTCACTGTTGTGATGTAGGAAGCGGGGTACCCAATTTGCACACAGCAAGGTCCCACAAAGAGCAATGAGAAACAGGCACGATAGGTTGAATGGCCCCCTTTCGTGCTGTAAGACTCTATGACTGAGAAATTGACCGACTTAGCATCTCCCGTTATCGCCTTCAGTGGGGGAGGGGTGCGATAACGGGACGCTAACCAGGTTACGACCGGGCGTGGCGATAACATCGACTCTCGCCATATTCGGCAGGAAGTATGCAGCGTTGCGCAGCAATCTCCTTCGCCTGGAGATTGTGACGTCATTGCTATGCGCATCGCCCTGGAGCCAAACTTGGGTTCCACCCCCTGCAATAGCACTGGGTGAAATCACTGGCAGCTGTAGGAGGCATCCATCGGGCAATATTTAAAGACAAAGTGGCCGTGGTAAGTAAAAAAAAATTACCTTCTCTCTTTTAGGTTTCTGGCCGGTCTTTTCCGGCGATTGATCAGCCCAGCACTCTGCTTGAATGCATCAGGCTGATCGGGTGGGATACATAAGAACATAAGAAATAGGAGCAGGAGTAGGCCATTTGGCCCCTTGACCCTGATCCGCCATTCAATAAAATCATGGCTGATCTGATCTTGGCCTCGACTCCACTTTCCTGCCCATAACCCTTGATTCCGCTATTGTTCAAAAATCTTTCTATTTCCACCTTAAATATATTCAATGACCCAGCCTCAACAACTCTCTGGGGTAGAGAATTCAAAAGATTCAGGACCCTCTGAGAGAAGAAATTCCTCCTCTTCTCAGTTTTAAATGGGTGACCCCTTATTCTGAAACTATGCCTCCTAGTTCTAGATTCCCCCTCGAGGGGAAACATCTTCTCTGCATCTACCTTATCCAGCCCCCTCAGAATCTTCTACGTTTCAGTAAGATTGCCACTCATTCTTCTAAACTCCAATGATTATAGGCCCAACGTGCTCAATTTTTCTTCATAAGACAACCCCTTCATCTCAGGAATCAACCTAGTGAACACTCTCTGAACTGCATCCAATGCAAGTATATCCCTCCTTAAATAAGGAGATCAAAACTGTACGCAGTACTCCAGTTGTTGTTTCACCAACGCCGTGTACAGTTGTTGCAAGACTTCTCTACTTTTATACTTCATGCCCCTTTCAATAAAGGCTAACATTCCAATTGCCTTCCTAATTACTTGCTGTACCTACATGCTAACTTTTTGTATTTCATGTACAAAGACCCCCAGATCCCGCTGTACCGCAGCATTTTATAGTCTCTCTCCATTTAAATAATGATTTGCTTTTTTATTCTTCCTATCAAAGTGGATAACCTCACATTTTCCCACATTATACGCCATCTGCCAAATTTTTGCCCACGCATTTAACCTATCTATATCCCTTTGCAGATTCTTTGTGTATTCTTCACACTTGCTTCCTACGCATCTTTGTACCATCAGCAAATTGGACTATATTACACTCGGTCCCTTCATCCAAGTCATCAATATAGATTGTAAATAGTGGAGGCCCCAGCACTCATCCCAGTGCCACCCTGCTAGTTACAGTTTGCCAACCTGAAAATGACCAATTTTTCCCTACTCTCTGTTTTTTGTCCGTTAGCCAATCCTTCAACCATGCTGATATATTACCCACAACCCCATGAGCTCTTTTCTTGTGCAGTAACCTTTTATGAAGCACTTTATCGAATGCCGTCTGGAAATCCAAATATACTACATGTGCTGGTTCCCCTTTATCCGCTCTGCTTGTTACATCCTCAAAGAGCTCTAGCAAATTTGTCAAACATGATTACCCTTTCATAAAACCATGCTGACTTTGCTTGATTGTATTACGATTTTCTGAATGTCCTGCTATTACTTCCTTAATAATGGACTCCAGCATTTTCCCAATGACAGATGTTAGGCTAACTGGTCTATAGTTTCCCTCCTTTCTTGAATAGGGGCATTACATTTGCAGTTTTCCAATCCATTGGAGCGCTTCAAAGCTACCATCCCGCCTGCTGCCGATTGCACTCCAGGAAGTAAGTGGAGCGCTTGATTTAGCAAACACCGAATGGTTTCAAAGTTATCGCCCCAAACCGGGCGCTCCTCAATTTCTCCCCCTATGATTCTAATGACTAGCTAATCTGTTTTAGTGATGCTGATTGATTGGCCAGGACACCAAGAGAAATCCCCCTGCTCCTCTTCGAAATAGTGCCATGGGATATTTAAGTCCACTTGAACGGGCTGCGATTTAGCATCTCATTTGAAGGACAGCTCCCTCAATATTGCACTGGAGTACCAGCCTAGATTTTGTGCTCAAGTATCTGGAGTGGAACTTGAACCCACAACCTTTAACTCAGAGGCATGAGTGCTACCACTGGGCCACAGCTGACACATTATATTTACAGTTTATGGTTTAGTCTTTATTCTATTTCATCGACTTAATCCTGATTTAGCTGACTACAATTCTGCAAATGCTTTGTCAGATGAGAGTATAATCAAAATTGTTCATGACAGCCTTACAGGGATTAGTCAAGCAATTCTAATCAGGTTTCGCCTTCTTTGAACTCCTCTGCTGTCTACAATGGAAAGAGAGAAAGTTTCAAGGATTTGGAGTAGCCATTTATAATAAGATTTCAATATAGCAACAGAGAAAAACTATTGTTGGTGATAATGGGGGCCTTCAAATATCCTAATATAGACTGAGATAGCAACAGTGTAAAGGGCAAAGAGGGGGAAGAATTCCTGAAATGTGTACAAGAAAACCTTCTTGATCAGTGTGTTTCTACCCCAATGAGGAAGGAAGCAGTACTGGATCTAGTTCTGGGGAATGAAGTCAGGCAAGTGAAGCATGTTTCAGTGGGAGAGCATTTGGGGAATAATGATCACAATATCATCAGGTTTAGAATAGTTATGGAAAAGGACAAGGTACAATCATGCATAAAAATACTTAACTGGAGGAGGTCATCATTTCAGTCAGTTTGAAAGGGTGTAGAGGAGTGAGTTGGAGGTCGGAGAGGGGGCAGTCGGAGAAATTGAGACACACAAACTGTTGAGCACCCATTCGTTTCATCATTGCCGATGAATGACCAGATATCAGCAATGAAGTCTAGCAAAACCAGGCCCAGAGCTCCGAGGTTTAATGAGGAGGAATTGAAGAAGTTAGTAACAGAGGTGGAGCGCAGGTACAAAGACTCACCTGGGATGGTCGTAGCAAGCCTCCACCACCCCAATACCGACGCATTTGGAGGGAGATCGCTGAGATCGTGTCCGCAATGGGCAATGTTGAGCAGGATGGGGACCAATGCCAGAAATATTGGAACGATTTAGTGGCAGCAGCAAGAGTGAGTAAAAATGTATTCGTCCCCTCCTGTCCAACGCCAAAAGGCTTATGCGCCAGATGTGTGTGGGGGTCATCAGCAAAGGGGCTGAAGGCTGCCACATTTCTTTGTGCAGAAGAAAAACGTATCCAAGGCAGCAAGCCTGCGTAGGACAGGAGGGGGACCAGCAGAGGTGGTCGAATTAAGCAGGCTGGAGGAGCGTGCATTGGCATTGGTGGGTGACCGCCGCCGTGCAACCACAATGGTTGATACAGATCCGATGCTACAGCATGGTAAGGTTATACTAATCTGTGGTCTGAGCCAAGCTCGTGGCACGAAAGGTCATGCAATGTTAAGGCACTTGTGGTATTGGTGTGCCCATGTAGAGATGCAACTCTCCTTGCTGGAAGAATGTGAGATGGTGCGGCTCACATCTCAGCTTGACCAGCAGCACCCCGCCCCCCATCCCCCCCCCCACAGACTGAAATGTCATCCTCTACTTGCAGATATTGACTTGGGCAGCACGGATCAAGGCACACCATCTACTCTGGCCTTCAGAGAAGCCATCAGACCCCAAAGCCTCCCACGCCAACATCGCCCCCAGCCCAAGGCAGCGGAACCCTCCTCCACCCCCCACCTCTCCAGATCACCCATTTCCATCCGCCACCCTGAGCCACGAAGAAGAGGAGAGAGAGGAGGGAGAAGGGCCCGTCTCTGAGTTCCTTGAGCTCCAGGAGCAGGAACAGGATAACAGCAGCCTCCTGCCATGTGAGCCAGGTGTCAGTAGAACCTCGGCTTCCGAGTTCCTGGGGTTTGGAATGGACTCCACACTGGCAAGCTCAACCAAACGCAAAGGCCGTGGCGCGAAGTCAAGCAAGGTGCCAGAGCCCAACAGCAGCGAGCATGCACCTGAGGATCCAGCATGGCTTTCTGCAATTCTGGAGATAGTCCAGCTATCACGGATAAGGGTATAGATAGGTCGCGATATGCTCCAGCATGGCCACCTTCGCACAGCAGTACGATGACAAGATGGACCGGCTTATCACTGTTGGAGCGCACAACCGAGAGCATTGAGGCGATGAGGCAAGAGATGGCTTCTGGACGCGAAGTACAAGCCCCTGAGCCCAGACCCTCAAGGCAGACAGGTCTGGAGGAGCAGGAGATCCCAGCTCATTCGGTCACGCCCTCTGACTTCTCACCAAGACGCACAAGTCTGCAGACATCCTGCTGCCCTCTGGCACAAGCTCGTCAACCAGAGGCAATGAGGGGTAGGGGAGCGGGACGCCGTGGTGTAGGCGGGGCGAGGAAGAGGAGTTTGGGCATGGCTTCAAGGGAGGGGCAGAAGAGAGGTGGTGGTGCCGGGTGGGTGTTGGTGGTCTAAATGTTTGTAAATGTAATAATCTTATGTAACCTTTGTTATTGTGCACTTATAAATACATTCACATTGTTGACCCTCTCTTGGTGAGTGTCCGATTTTAATGTCATGTGTGGTGCCTTATGAGAAACACACATCTGTCCCTCAGGTCATCTATCTTCCCATCCACGTATAATGGGTAGGGTCATCAGGCCATCGCAACACGCTTTATGTGCTGTGAGGGTTATTTGATAAATCAGATTAATTACAGCTCTCGGAATAGACTTATGTTCGTCACCACAACAAGGCACACTGGGTACATGTTTTTTGTGATGAATCAGAACAGATTTTATGAAGTAGTTTCCTTGCAATATAAAGAAAGACACATTACCAAGGCGGTGCTTGTCTCTTGCTGTGTTCTATTGACCATAGTCCTTCCTCAGTTTGGTCTGTAATCGCGCTGCCCCTAAAGTTGAATAGCTGTAACTTTATATCCTTTTCCTCCCATACAAATGTTGTCAGTGTCTGCAGCTGTCTCAGGCTTACAATAGATCATTCTAACCCTAACCCTCTCACCCTCTATGTGATATGTAGTGCTTCCCTGAGAACTTCTTGAAAGACTGTGTCACAGAATTAATTAATCAGCTTGGATGGACAAAATGTGACTTTTCACTTATTCATAATTATTTTGCCTTCGCCATTGGGCTTCTCAATGAAGGTCTTTCAGCAAAGTCAAAGAAGAAAGTTTCCACCAGCCTAGACACATTTCAGTCACTTTTCTCACATCCAAATTAAACATGACCATCAGCAATAAAGTAAAGCAACATCCACCTAACTTTTTTCCCAACAGTCCTACTTCTGATGGTCCAGCATCTGCAGCGCTGCAGCACTCGGAGCCCTTCTCCCTGCCACCCGACTCACGGCCAGGTCAGACCTGTTTTTGCGAGCAGTACTTCTGGCGGGCGGCAGGTCGATCTGAGGACAGTATCCCTGACCAAAATGGCCGATTTGGAGCATCCGGCATGGGCGGGTGGCATGACGTCACGCTGACAGTTCCCTCCGCGACCAATCTCGCAGTGGGACCTGGACTGCAGCTTGCACCAAATTCAGCCCCATAGAGGTTAAAATGAGATAGAAAAAGGAGGCTTATAACAGTTATACAGTTTATAATACAATAGAGAACAGTAGAGTAAGGGCAAAGAGAAAGTATGAGAACAGATTAACAGCCAACAGAAAAGGGGATCTTAAATATTTTTTATAAGCATGTAAGTAGTAAAAGGGAAGTCCAAGGAAGGTTGAGGCCAGTTAAGGACCAAAAAGGAGATCTTCTTGTGGAGGCAGAATGTATGGATGAGGTACTAAGGGCCCGAATTTGATGCAGGCCTCCGCCCGCCCAAGTGCCGCCAAAGGACCGCCGATGACCGCCAAGGTACCTGATGGTACTTTTGGTGTGGTTTTCATCAACAAGGACCCTCGAAGGTCGGCAGGCGGCAAATGAGAAACTTACACCGCCAATCTGGGCGGCAGCTGGCGGGAGCTCCCAATCTCGGTGGCAAAGGCACTTGGTGCCCAAGTGTCACTGAGGATGGAGTTAGGTCCACGGAGGGTCGAAGACCTGCAAAGAAAAAGCATTAAAAAAAAACATCGGAACACCTTTAGGGGACCCCATACAGGTAAGACCCTGTAAATAAAAAAACTTAAAAATGTTTACTCACCTTTTTTTCAGCTCTTCATATCTACCGTCGGGGACAGACCAGCCTCCTTGCAGCAGTCTACCCCGTTCTGGCACCAACTCCCGCCGACTCCCACCCGCACCAACCTGGCATCTCGGCGGGCGAGAGTCCACTTACGCCACTCAGCCATCCGTTGCCATCAGCGGGCGGTTCCCGGCAGCTCTCCCCTCCTGCCCACTGCAGACCAGATTGAAACTGGCACTGGGCGGAACCCGAGGAGGAATGTTGGTGACGGTGGGTGGCAGTCGGTGGCAGTGGGCGGTGAGTGCATCAATTTTGGACCCCAAATGTATACTTTGCATCTGTCTTCACTCGAGAAAAGGATGCTGCCAATGTAGCAGTAAAGGAGGAGACAGCAAAATTCGATAGGATAAAAATACATAAAGAGGATGTAATTTAAAGGGTGGCAGTTCTCAAAGTAGCAAACTCACCCGATCCTGGTGGGATACAGCCTAGGTTACTGAAGGACGTAAGAGTGGAAATTGTGGAGGATCTGACCACAATCTTCCAATCCTCCTTGGATATGGGGGTAGTGCCAGAGGACTGGAGAATTGCAAATATTGCACGCCTGTTTAAAAAAGGGGAGAGGGATAAACCTGGCAACTCTGGTTCAGTCAGGTTGGTGGTGGGAAACTTTTCGTGATAATAATCCGGGACAAAATTAATTGTCATTTGGAAAAGTATAGGCTACTATCATGTTTGAGTAATTTGATCACGTTCTTTGATGAAATAACAGAGAGCTTTGATTACGGTAGTATGGTTGATGTGTATAAAGACTTTCAAAAGGCATTTGAGAAAGTACCACATAATAGACTTGTTAGCAGAGTTAAAGCCCATTGGATTAAAGGGACAGTGGCAGCATGGATACAAAATTGCCTAAAAGACAGAAAGCAGAGAGCAGTGGTGAATGGTTGTTTTTCAGACTGGAGGGCAGTATATAATGGTGTTCCCCAGGATTGGATCACGGGGAAGGATTACCGGTATTACAATCACTGCTCTTTTAGATATATATTCATGACCTGAATGTGGGTATACTGTCATAATTTTTAAGTTTGCAGATTATATGAAACTGGAAAATGTATTAAACAATGAGGAGGATAGTAACAGACTTCAGGAGGACATAGACAGACTGGTAAAATGGGTAGACACATGGCAGATGATATTTAAGGCAGATAAATGTGAAGTGATACACTTTGGTAGGAAGAATGAGGAGAGGCAATAAGAATTAAATGGTATAATTTTAAATGGGGTGCAGGAACAGAGAGAGCTGGGGGTGTATGTACACAAATCTTTGAAGTTGACAGGACACGTTGACAAGTCTGTAAAAAAACATATGGGATCCTTGGTTTTATTAATGGAGGAATAGAGTACAAAAGCAAGAAAGTTATGCTAAACCTTAATAAAATACTGGTTAAGCCTCAGCTGGAGTATTGTGTTCAATTCTGGGCAGCACACACTTTAGGAAGGATGTCAAGACCTTGGAGAGGGTGCAGAAGAGATTTACTAGAATGGTACCAGGGATGAGGGACTTCAGTTATGTGGAAAGACTGGAGAAGCTGGGGTTCTTCTCCATAGAAGGTTAAGAGAAGATTTGATAGAGATGTTCAAAATCATGAATGTTTTTGTTTATAGAGGAAGCAAGGAGAAATTGTTTCCAGTGTCAGAAGCGTTGGTAACCAAAGAACACAGATTTAAGGTGATAAATGCACCATCTGCGACATGAGGAAACACTTTTTTTAACAGTGATCTGGAATGCATTGCCTGAAAGAGTGGTGGAAGCAGATTCAGTCGTAACATTCAAAAGATAATTAGATAAACACTGGAAGGGAAAAAATTACAGGGCTACGGGGAAAGAGCAGTGGAATGGGATTAATTGGATGGCTCTACCAAAGAGCCACAAAGCCACAATGGGACGAATGGCCTCCTTCTATGCTGTATCAGTCTATGATTTTATGTTGGATAGCTTTATTTTATTGTAATATCAGCTGAAAACATTCTTTTTGGCACAAGACAGAACAAATATGTTCATCTTATTGATCCTTTTGCAGCTGTTCACTTCCTCGGCACTTTCCTGAGATTGACAAGCAGGACAGTGAGCTTTAAATTCTTCAGTAGCTGCAGATGTATAATAATGACCTGTGACACCATTTTATAAAAGACAAATGTAGGGGGTTGTGGGTCTGTCAGCTTGCCTTCCTGACCAGAGCGGTTGCGAGTTGCTCCCATTCTCTGGTTCTCGAGCCTGGATTTATTAATCAGGATGTGATAAAGTGCAACAGACAACTGTTTTGTACAGAGAAGGCATGGGTTTTATTCAAGAAAGCAAATAACACAAATACACTCCAATAAAACTGCAAAATCTTACGAAAAGGTTCTAAACAATGGGGAATACTTTATTACAGGTAATAAACACAACAGAAATACCTCCCACTTACTCCCTAACTAGGTCAAACTCTAGGGCTCCAGGGATTAATGCTCACCAGATCCTTTCCTTTGACAGCTAGAGCTGTTTCGCAGTTTTGGGGTTCTTTGCTTATAGCCGGTTTGCCTTGCTGTACCCCGGACGTGGTAGAAGACCTCTGCTGATTGATTTTCTTGAAGTCCTTTTCTCCGATGTCGCGATGTTCCTTTCTGTGTTTTCTCGCTGTGTGCTCTTGACCTTGTTGTTCCGAAGTGATGGTCAGAATAGAGTTCTTCCTGTGATGGTCAGAATAGAGATAGTTCTCTTGGTATGATAGGTCCTTAATTATACTCTGAGAGACTCCTTAATCTTTGCGCCAAATCTGAATGGAACTGTGATCTCCAAAATCTCGCCCCCTATCTCAATTGTTTTTTGTTTTAAAGTATAGAAATGTTTTTGTGATACTTCTACAGCTTTCAGTAGGGCGGTAAGATGTTTGGGTAGAGGGGGGATTTCATAACCAAAATGTGCGACATAGTCTTCAGGTTTGTTATGTTGTCATTTACAGTGAGGTGAACAGTGGAGGGTTCAGGAATGGGGACAATCAGTTCCTGGGCCACTTGAACTTCTGCCTCGGGTTTAAAACAGAAACTGCTGTCACTCACCGGACACCAGAAGTGTCCATTCTGATAGTGGGGCGCACTGGTGGTAACACAATATGTCCCACCCTCTATGTATGCTACCTGTGGAGGAACATGGTCTTGTGCGATCACCTCCATGGTACAGTTGATAGGCTGTGCGACACCAGCTTTAAACCCACACTGTGGTTTGGAATAGGCATTCAAGTGCTGGGGGCACAGTATTATGTGTGCACCCCGGCTCAGGTACCCGGAGAGGTCAGTACCCGTCATAGCATGCTCCCCCACTTTATGACATAAGGTGGGACAACTGTGAAACGAACATGTGCACCGCCTTGAATGACCCAAATGTTCTCCACCCTGTATGTCCGGCATCCTCACTACTATTCCCATTATAGTGTAATTGGAACGCCCGCAATCCACTGGGACAGGGTAGGCTTCAGATCTAGATGGAGCTGACACGAGCTTAGTGAATTACTAAACGGGTAGAGGGCTGCGAGGTGCTTGTTGCTGATCCAAGAGGGGACTAAACCTTGCTTTAAATCCTCCAGGATGTTATGGCCCTCGCCTAACAATCATGCCCCGTACAGCACACACACCTCATTCCCTGCAGCCTGGTCCGAGGCATTCCTGTCCTCCCGTATGAGTGTATTTACTGTTTTTGCGTATCTTGCCAGCTCAGCAATAATCTCCATTAAATTGACCGACATAGCCTGGTCCTCATGTAGCTCTGAGCCTACCACTGTGTTTTCTTCCCTTAGGATCTTCCGTAGTTGGTTTTTTAGACCATTTATTTGCATTTGCAGTTCTATATCGTCCATGCTATTTATCACAGAGGATCCTGTATTATATGCAGTAAAAATGTTGTTCCAGGTCCCCCTCCTTTGTCTCCCCGTGCCCATAGTGTTCCCAGCGTATAGTGTGTATAAATCTGCTTTGTCTACGTTGCCAAAATCTAATTCGTAAAATTCCCTGAACATTTCTCTGAATGGGGCCTGGTATAGCTTCTCTGTCTCCTTCGGGCATCATGCAGGTAAGTGTACTTCTGTAAGATTTAAGATGCCTCGATGTCACCTCTGTGACCCGGACTCGCCCCCATTAGGGCGAGCAAGAGCAAGGCCCCTCTCATCATTCGGTTCCTTCCCTGTTGGGACACAAAATAGATAGCCTTGCCCTTGAGAAAAACAGTTCTCTGGCTTGGCAAAGGTGATCCTGTTCTAAAATCCAACTTAAACTTTAAAATTCTAAAAATAATTAAATTCTAAAACTGAAACTACCAAAAATCTTAAAACACACTTAAATCATCAGAAACGCTATGTGCATCCGCCACCCGTCTTGGGTGGCCAGGCTAATTCCTGTTTTGCTCCTTCCTTTTGCGGCCTCTGGGCAGCTTGTATGGCTGGATGTAAGGTGGCCTGTACCACAGGACACGAAGAGTTCTTCTTAATGTAACTGGGGGTTGCTCTGAGTCCCAAATGATCGGGGGAATGGCCACTCCGCTACTACAGCACACTACCCCCTTCGGCCCCGGTCCCGGTCTTTCTTGCATTGGCTCGCCCACCTCTCCCTGCTGCCAAACCGAGCTAAAACCCAGCGCCACAGGTGGTGGTAGTCCGCAATCCCTGCCCGCCTCACAAATTGTTCGCCTCTCCTGCTGCCAAACCAGGTCCAACCCCGGCACCACAGGTAGTGGTCAAAAGTCTCTCCCCGCTCACCCCTCCTGCTGCCCAACCAGGTCGTACCCCAGCGCCACAGGTGGCGACCGAACGGTTTCCCCCTGCTCTTCCAGGTCCACCCGGGCCGCACCCTGGCTTATTAGACATACCATGCCTTTAGTCTTGGACAGAGCAAGGTTCAGACTATTTATTTGTTGCTGGCAAGGGCCGTGGTACCCCGACTCAAACCCCCTAGTGCTTGCTACTTTGTAAGCTGCCTGGACATCTCTCAACCTCTCCTCCTGCTCTTTAATTATCCTGGTGAGGCAGGCGTTTTCTTCCCGCCACACCAGTTCTTGACCCTTCGCTTCGGTGACCTGGCACTGAAGGTAATCCTGGCGGTTTCTATGTGTTTCCACTAACCGTAGTTTCCCTTGCTTTTGCTTGCCTAACTCCTCAAATAATCTCTCCCCCATGATAGCTCTGGCACTCGAGTGTTCCTCGGACTCCCTGAAGTCTGACTCCAATGGCTCAACTTTCTTGTCCAATTGCTGGACATGTCAGTGTAGGCAGACTAACCATATTGCTTTCTCCACAGAGCGCTTATGGTCCTTACTCTCAGTCCATTTGGCTGCAGCGTCCACAGGATGCTCAGCACGCAATAGGTTCAGTGCCCATTTCTTTGTTATATTGACTTTCTTGAATATATAAGAGGAAATCCTCTCTTCCATTTTGCTTCTTTCCTCAAAAACAGTGTCTACTGCATCACACCCTTTTGACCAAGCTCCTACCTGGCTCGCCATTCTGTAGGGGTTGGTGGCTCTGTCAGTTTGCCTTCCCGACCAGAGCGGTTGCGAGTCACTCCCATTCCCTGGTTCTCGAGCTTGGATTTATTAATCAGGATGTGATAAACTGCAGCAGACAACTGTTTTGTACAGAGAAGGTACGGGTTTTATTCAAAAAAACAAATAACACAAATACACTCCAATAAAACTGTAAAATCTTACAAAAAGGTTCTAAACAATGGGGAATACTTTATTACAGGTAATAAACACAACAGAAATACCTCCCACTTACTCCCTAACTAGGTCAAACTCTAGGGCTCCAGGGATTAATGCTCACCAGATCCTTTCCTTTGACAGCTCGGGCTGTTTCGCGGTTTCGGGGTTCTTTGGTTATAGCCGGTTTGCCTTGCTGTACCCCGGACGTGGTAGAAAACCTCTGCTGATTGGTTTTCTTGAATTCCTTTTCTCCGATGTCGCGATGTTCCTTTCTGTGTTTTCTCGCTGTGTGCTCTTGACCTTGTTGTTCCGAAGTGATGGTCAGAATAGAGTTCTTCCTGTGATGGTCAGAATAGAGATAATTTTCTTGGTACGATAGGTCTTTAATTATACTCTGAGAGACTCCTTAATCTTTGCGCCAAATCTAACATTTCTTTTGTTGAAGTTTTGCTGCCCAGCTAACTGAAACTTGATTAAGCGTTTTTAATCTGGTGTTGATACACTTTTCTGAGCTGACAAGCTCTTGTCAATTGTTGAAATTATCCTTTTGTTTCGAGAAGCAATTGTTAAAGTTAGTTTCTGATGTCGAGTTGTCTGCTTGGGTCCGAGCTTTTTATGCAGGCCAGAAAGGTGATTTGCATTATGTATGTGTTGGATGGGTGTTGTGCTTGGATTGAAACTGTATTTCCTTGGATTGATTGTTGAAATGTAAATGTCTTCTAGGGCAGGTTTGAGGGTAAACAGTTCCCCAAACAATTTGATTAGCTCCAATATCCAAACTGGCTTTTCAGAGGTTGAACCCACCCCTGGTCTTGCAGTCCTTTTCTCACAGACCTAACCTGCACCTTTTAAAATCCCAAACTTGGTTATAACTCATAGATTTCTTCCATATGCATTCTAGGATCCCAAACTTTCTGTTTAGTAGTCCCAAATCAAATTTCCTTTTCAATGAGTCCAAACTCTGGGGGGTTTCCACGAATTTTGGAATCTTACACAAGTATGCATCAATTCTCTCTCCTTCAAAAATTGTCAGCCTGTACACTGGAAGGGTACAAAATTTCATTATTGCCAGGATGTGACTAGTGGTGTCCCACCAGGATCTGTGTTGGGGTCTCAACTATTCACCGTATTTATTAATGAATTAGATGGTGCTGAAAGGAAATCTATTTTAAACATCCCTGACAACAAGAAGAACTTTAATACAAAAGAGTACTATACTATTTTAAAATCCAAGTTGAAAATGAAGTGTCATGTATGTAAACCATGTATACTAACTGTATAGTCACATAAGGTGTGCTACCAGAGGGCACTGTGGTGGGAGGCCTGAGGGTCAACCTGCATAGGTGTGCAGGGCCCAGTATAAAAGGCTGCCAACATGTTTGTGCCTCACTCTGGAGTTACAATAAATGGGACTAAGATCCTAACAGCTCAAGTACAATACTAGACCTCGTGGAATCATTCATAAGAGTAATAAAGACATAACAACTGGCGACGAGATAACAAACTTTCACGCAAAAATGACTAATTGGTGCATTAGAAAAGTTCTCAGAGGGTGAAGATTGGGAAGCCTTTACGGAGCAGCTTGACCAATATTTCGTAGCAAATGACCTGGTAGGCGATGATTCGGTCACGCTGGCAGATAAGCGCAGAGCTATCCTGTTGACAAGTTTTGGGCCTCATCAGGGACTTGCTTGCACCAGAGAAAACAATGAGCAATTCATACGAGGAGCTGAAAGTGCTAATTCGGGACCAACTCAAACCGAAGGCGAGCATCCTCATGGCCAGGCATCAATTTTATACACACCTCCGCCCCAAGGGCCAGGAAATCGGAAAGTACGCTACCGACCTCAGGAGGCTGGCAGGACCGTGTGAATTCGGCGCATCCCTTGCCGATGCATTATGGGATGTCTTCATAATTGGCATCGGTCATGAGGTCCTTCTTCACAGGCTACTGTGTGCCGAAACCACCGTCACTCTGCAGAAGGCCATTAGCATCAGCCAGACGTTCATGACCTCAAGCTGCAGCTCCAAGCAGATGGTGACTCACTCTCAGTACTCAAATCCGGCAAGTACTGTAAATAGAATGGTGCCTTTCACAGGCAGAACTGTTGAACATGAATCTGCCTCGGGCAGAGCGTACAGGCCCCCGATTCCTTTAACTCAGACTCCGCCGAGGGGTGTAAACGTAAGTTGAGTAGCACCATGCTGGCGTTGCGGAGGTAATCACAGGGCTCATCAGTGTCGGTTCAGAGACTGTGTGTGCAAAGGCTGCAGCACAAAGCGCCACCTCCGGCGAATGTGCAAAAGAGTTGTGACTCACCACGTGGACGAGGAGTCAGCAGATGGCTGTGAATCCAGCGCGGATTACAAGGAGATGGCTAGAGAGGCAGCTCAGTCCCAGGACGAAGTGTATGGAGTATATACCTGCACCACAGATTGTGATAATGGAAGTCGAGATAAATGGTGTTCCAGTCTTCATGGAAGTGGACACAGGAGCGAGTCAATCAGTAATGAGCCAGGAAGCCTTTGAAAGGCTATGGAACGATCAAGCTGAACGACCCAAGCTGGTCCTGGTTCAGGAAAAGCCGCGCACCTACACCAGGAACTGATATCAGTTGTTGGTAGTGCGGATGTAAGTGTATCCCATGATGGTGCGGTGTACAATTTACCCTTGTGGATTGTTTCAGGTGATAGACCAATGCTACTTGGAAGAAGATGGATGGGGAAGATCCGTTGGAACTGGGAAGACTTAATCACTCCAGCGATCGACGTCCCCTGTGCTCAGAGGCAGAGCAAGCCCCCACCTTTGGTTGGACCAGGCACCGGAGAGCAGATGAGCTTGAGTATTTAGAATAGAATGAAGACTGCAATCATTTTAATGAGGAGTGAGCACGAATTTTGTGTGCATCCTAGACGATTTCCATGTGGCACAGCTTTACCTTTTTTAGTCTAAACATTGCCCGTTTCTTGGCTATAACCAATTTCTAGCCCTACAGTCGGCGAGGAAAAACGTGCCCTGGTCTAAAGAAGGGAAGATGTCTAATGAATTTAAAGGACTTCGGGTGATTCTTGGTTTGGCCAACCAGGCACTTGAACCACCACTGGCCAGAAACTGTAAACTGCGCCTATGCTTGCAGTTGCCTCCCGTCGCCCACCACCCAGGTGGAAAAGGCGCAGCCCACAAACCCACTTGCCACCACGGCAATGCACAAGAGTGAAGGGTCACCCGCAACGGCTCCTCCAAACTAGAGAGTGCTCACAACGGTGCCCTCAAGGAAAGCGGGTCAGCAGTCCCCTGCGAAATGCTAGACAAGACGATGCAGCCCCACCGTCGCTTAGACAAAACGCTCACTCGCTCAGACCACTTCCCAGGGAGCAGCAGCGACACTGTGGTAATGACAAGGACAGGGAGATCACAGACACATCAGCAGTCTTTGGGCCTGCCTGACACTAGGAGTAATGGCAAGAGCCCTGAGCTCCGGCAACTCGAGCAAAATGAGCTCACCTCGCCCACAGACCCACGAGCATGGGGCACTGCGCCACCACCAGACGACCCGGATCTCATCCGGCCGTGCTGAAACTAGACTGTCCTTGTGTACCTGTACTGATATACCTGTACTGATCATGTAATTGTACCACACAAAAAGAAATGCAACTGTAATCCACCCAACAAATATACCAAGATATAAATGTAAAACCCATGTGATGAACTTGAATGCAACTTGCATGTAACGGACCATTAGCATGATCTCTGTGTGCGGGGGGGAGAATGGAGTAGTCATGGACTCACAATCAGAAACCATGGGGACCTCCACTGGCAACAAATCTCACTACCAACCCACCCAAGCTAGAAGTGACCCTCCAGGAAGAGCAAAGCCCAGGTCACCATCAATGTATGAGTCAATTTGCATTAAAGACTTGGGGGAAGTGTATGTATGTAGACCATGTATACTAACTGTATAGTCACATAAGGTGTGCCAGCAGAGAGCACTGCGGTGGGAGACCTGAGGGTCACCTGCATAGGTGTGCAGGGCCCAGTATGCTTGTGCCTCCCTCTGGAGTTACAATAAATGGGACTAAGGTCACAACAGCTCAAGTACAATACTAGACCTCGTGGAGTCATTCATAAGAGTATTAAAGACATAACACAAAGAATATAGAGAAACATTTTTAACAGACATTATTTACACAAAAAGCAGTTCTGGCCAAGAACAAATCTGGAGTTGCCATGGAGTCAGTGGAACCGATTAGTACTGTCTTCAGATAAGACCCTTGTTAAACTGCAACAAGTGACAAGCGTAATATAGTAACCCCACTAAATGTTGAACCTATCATGAACAAGGGGAAAAGTCATGCTTGAATGAGCCAATGATTAAGATATGTACATGAACGCCACATGAAGAATTGGAACACAAAAAATAGAAGAACTGACACAAGACCTGGTGGGTGGGGGGGGGAGCAATTGGACTACTTTGCGCCTTTGTGCAAATTAGTTTTTGCCTGGGTGCAGCAAGAACAGTACCTCCTGCTAAATTGGGAGGCGCTATCCTGACAAAGTCACATGCACACTCCAGCTTCTTCTCTCTGGTCACGGGGAAGGAAATGTATTTCCTGCTCCTTCTGTAGACAGCATCTGTGACCTCGCAGATGCAGCAATGGACGGAAAACTGCCCCATAAGAAAAACTGGCCCTCGACACATGTTTTACCGCCTGGCACTGACAACAACAGCTTCAGCTGCCGTGTTTCACTCGGAAGGCGGCTGGAGGAGCGCCATGTAAAGACGCCAGCATCGGGTAAAGTTTTAGTCAGCCAATAATGGTTACTGCTTACTTCCACATAGGCAGACAGGCGTTTTGACAGATTTCACCGATTTCCAGTTGCAGGAGTGTTCTACCTGTTAAACATTCGTGACTTTCATTGAGGGTAGATTTGAAAGTCTAACATTTATATCATTTCATGGAGGCTGTGTTGGCACTGTACCTCGTGCTCCAACGTTACCGTTGGAGACAACTTAGGCAGAGAGAAAGACAGCAAAATGTGGCCAGAGGGAGGAGGGCCATTAAGACTCTCAACAGGAGGCCTTACCCTCCCAGGGTATTCCGGCAGCAGTTCTCCTACATCAATTTCACTAAGAAACAGTGTGTTCGAAAGCTGTGCTTCAGAAAGGATGTGGTCACAGAACTCTTTCACCTTCTCAAGCCTCAGACCAGGGTGAGGACGGCTCTCTCAGTGGCAGTCAAGGTCATGATCGCGCTCAATTTCTACACCAGCAGATCCTTCCAGTGTTGAACAGGAGACATCTCCAAAATATCAGTTTGCCGTCCTTTGCTGCATCCACGAGGTCACAGATGCTGTCTACAGAAGGAGAAGCTGGAGCGTTCATGTGGCTTTGTCAGGATCGCAGGCTTCACCATGGTGCAGGGGGCCATTTACTGCACCCACTGTCACTGTGGGCATTGCATAACAACACTGAGATAGTCTGTAACCACAAAGGCTACCACTCACTGAATGTGCGATCACACACGTTGAATCCTCACTGTCAATGCCCGCTATCCTGGCAGCAGCCACGATGCATTCCTGTGCCACATCGATGGGCCAGCTCTTTTCCAGCTACCACATCAAGCTTCTGGCTGTCTGGTCGGAGACAAGGGTTATCCACTCTCCAACTTGCTCATGATACCCCTGCACAACCCCAACACTCCTGCCCAGCACTCATACAATGAGAGCCATGCCGCCTCCAGGAACATCATTGAGCAGATCATTGGAGTGCTCAAGCAACGGTTCCGCTGCCTTAACCGCTCGGGGGGAGTCCTCCAGTTCTCGGCTGACCGGGTGTCCCTTTTTGTCGTCATCTGCTGCATGCTGCACAACTTGGCCATCGTGAGGGCGCAGCCATTGCCACCAGGCATAGCTCCACCACCTGAGGAGAAGGAGGAGGACGAGGAGGAGCAGGACGAGGAGGAGCAGGATGAGGAAGAGCAAAAGGAAGAGCAGGAGGAGGACGAGGATGAGGAGGAGCAGCAACAGCAGCAATGGAGGAGGCAGCCACTCGATCGGCATTCTTCAAGGACGGCCCACGACCGCCTCACCAGAGTTCGGTTCCAATGAATTCCAGCCTACTTCCCAGTTACTCGGCACGTCCCCATCAGCATATCATGTTCCCCTTCCATACCTCAGCCCCAAAAGTGAAATGAGAGACACCACCAAATATGCACCATTCCAATTGAAATTTATCTCATAACATTCACCACAATTATAAACAGCAACTAAATTTACAAATTACCCTTGTGCAAAACCTTATATCCCCTCTTAACACTGCTTTACCTATTTTACTTCACCTTTGTAGTGTCTCCCCAGTGGCTGCAGCATGACTGGTGGAAGGCTGCTGTGTGTCAGGGCCAGAGGCTACAGATGGCCTTGCAGGATGCCCTGGAAGGCCCGGCTGTCGACTGCACCACCTCAATCTGGTCCACGCCAGTGCGGGCTGGCAGGATGACAGACAGCGACAAGTGCAATGGCGGAGTGCCAGTGATGGGATCAGGAATGCTGTCAACCTGAGAGAGGACAACAGGTTGTTGCTCCACTGACCCACTGCCACTCCTCTGGGGAAGCACCTTAGCATCCCTCCCAAACTGCTGGAGCACGGATTGGTGGCCTGCTACGATACCATGAGATCCCCGGTCGACTGTGGTGGACCCAGCGATGAGGGCAGCAGTCAGAGCTCACGTGGCATCCAGCTGAGTCTGCATGAGAGCAGTTTGAGCTTCAATGCCAGCAACCATTGACTGCATTACAGCACTAAGACGTTGTGTTGCTTCTGTCTATGCTGCATTGGAAGCTGCCAAATCGCCCATAACACATATCATGGGACCCCCATGTCCTCTGGGTGTTCACCAGTGTCTGCAGACTGGAAATGATGGGCTCCATGGTGTGCACAGAGCTCTGTGCAATGTTGGAGGTGGACTCCTCCATGCTCTTTACCATTGCCGAGGCGCTCTCGGGCACCATTGCCATTGCATCTATCATGTCGGAGTGCATGGGCATCACCCTTCTTGTGAACGCCTCCACATTGAGATCCTCATCTGAGTCCTGTGCAGCAGAACTCGCATGCAAACTCTCCCTCCAGGAGACTATCGCTCTCCCAGTGACAGTCAAGGTCACTGTAGCTCTTAATTTCTTCACCAGCAGATCCTTCCAGTGTCCAGGAGGAGATGTAGCTAACGTCTCACAGTTCATTGCTGCATCTGGGAGGTCACTGAGGCTCTCTACACCAGGAGAAGGGACTACATTGGCTTCCCGAGCACCAGAGAGAAACAGGACAAGCATGCATGTGGCTTTGCCAGGATAACGGGCTTCCCCATGGTGCAGGACACCATCAATTGCACTCACGAGGCTTGCGGGCACACATAACAATCCTGAGATCTTCCGTAACCGCAAAGGCTACCATTCACTTAATGTGCTGTTGGTTAGTGTGTGACCACACTCAATGCCCACTATCCTGGCAGCAGCCATGATGCATTCATTCTGTGCCAGACCAGTGTGCCAGCAATCTTCCAGCCACCACGTCAAGCTCGAAGGTGGGTGCTCGGAGACAAGGGCTATCTGCTCACCACCTGGCTCATAACTCCCCTCTGCAACCCCAACACTCACACTCAACTATCATACAATGAGAGCCATGCTGCCACCAGAAACATCATCAAGCAGACTATCAGCTCATTGAAGCAACATTTCCACTGCCTTGACCTCCCGGGAGGAGCCCTCCAGTACTCGGCTGAGCGGGTGTCCCATTTTGTGGTGGTCTGCTGAGTGCTTCATTTGTCCATCATGAGGGCACAGCCCTTGCCACCAGGGATTGTGGGATCACCTCAAGAGGATGAGGGAGAGGAGGAGGAAGATGAGGACGAGGAGGAGGAACAAGAGGGAGGGAGGAGGCAGGCAGACAATTGGCCTTCCAGACGGGCTGTCCATGACCGGCTCATCAGACTCCAATTTGCATGATTGAAACCCCAGATCCCCGTAGATCACCACATTTCCATCATACCATCCCTGTCTCAGGGTATTTCACAGCATCCTCCTGGGCTCAAAGGTGAAATGAGAGACACCACAAAAGATTCCAAACAATTAATAAATGTATGTATAAACATCTCACACATATTACATGAATACTATTAACTAATCACCCTTGTGCAATCCTCTAGGCCCCCATATTGGTGGCCTTACCACCCACTGTCACCTGCTGCCGCCGACTGCTGGTGAGTTTTGCTGCTGTTTTCCTCTCGCTCCCAGTTTCCACTTGGGCTGGAGCGGGTGGGAGGGGAGCATCGCCGGGAACCGCCCGCTGACGTCCTCTGGTGACCAAATCACGTAAGTGGCCTCCCGCCCGCTGAGATGACAGATTGGTGCGGGCGGGAGTCGGCGGGCGTTGGTGCCAGCAGAGGGAAGGACCACAGTGTGGAGGCTGGTCTAACCTCGACAGTAGGTACGAAGGCATGAAAGAAAAGGTTAGTGAACATCTTTAAAAAAATGTTTTTATAGCGATTTACCTCGATAGGGTCTCCTGAAGGTGTTGCAGTGTTTTTTTTCCTTTGGTAATGTTTTTTACTTTCCAGAGATCCCCCCTCCCTGGGCCCGACTCCATCCTCGGCAGAACTTGGGCAGCAATTTCATTTGCCGCCAAGATTGAGAGCTCCTGCCCGCTGCCGCCCAGATTGATGGTTATTTTGCCGCTGGGCGGTACTGCCACCTCTTTTAGAGGAATCGTTCAGGCAAAGTACCACCCGGTCTCTCAGCAGCCATCGGCGGTCCTTTGGCTGGTGCAAGGCTGCTGAGTTTACATGCGGGAGATTTCAGATGGCCTTGCAGGATGATTTCGAGCAGCTCTGGACCTTGAAGGCCCGGCTGTAGATTGCACCACCTTCTGCAGTGTGTAGCAGCAGTCTGGGCTGGTTGGCTGACAGGCAGCTGCAAGGGCAATGGCATAGTGGCACTGGTGGAAGTAGGAATGCTGTCATCCTGAGAGAGGACAGCAGGTTCCTCCTCCACAGGGAAAGTATGTGAGTGAGTGTGGTGCAATGTGTTTGGGTGATGTGCCTGCCATAGTTGAATAGCTATCATTGTGTGCAAGGTATGAGATGTGGGTGTGAGTGGTGATAGGTAGAGATTTTTGGTGGATGAGTGTTGGGGGTGTGATGCATTGAGCAGTGTGTGAAGTGTGTGGTACTGTAAGGGTATAGAGTTGTATAGAGTTGTAGCAGGCAAAGAGCAGACAGATAGGTGGTCAGATACTGTAGGTAGTGAATAATTGTCTATTGTATGTAACACTTGCTTATGGATGTAAAGCACATTTATAATGAAAAACGAATTAAGTCTGATGGTTAATGAACCATCCTTAACCTTAGTAACACATAACAAAGATCGTAGAGGTCAGCACTTACAATACATAACATTTTGACTAGAAGTCTCTGGGGAAGAGATAAGAAAGCCAATGTTTTGGAACAGAGTTACTTCAGGCATCATAGGGACTAAGGCAAAGTTCACATCACTGAACAAACACAATTAACATATGATGGGAGATGGACAGTTGCATGTACCACTCAGAGTCAGTCTGATAAGAGACGACAAATCAATGTAACTTTGCTGCTAAGCAGTAAACCAACCGGTGCTTTTGTGGGAGAGGCACGCACTTGGGTTTGTTGTATAAACTGTGGGTGAGAACCATTGTTCTGAGAAGGTTCACGTTTGAACTTTTCCCTTGCATATGCTCGAAATAAACTAGTTGTACCGAAGATTTCGTTTGACTGATTCCGTGATCGTTATACGGGCGGGGGTGTCGATTCCTTATATCAGGGAGTCCACCTTTAAGGAGAGAAGTCTTCTTTTAACCCCCTACAGTACAAACGGTGGTATGTAGCATTTGTTTAAGCCTTCATTCACCCTGACCATCCATGTGAGGTCGTTAAACTTCTTCTAGCATGTGCGTGGGTCCTGAGGACCACAGTGCTGCCCATGACGCGGTGTGCCACCTCCCACCACATAGTGTGGCAGACTTGTGGCAAGGGCCGCCTGCCAGTTGACGGGTACAGGACTGCATTCTTTCTCTCCACTGCTAAAACCAATGCCTCCAGAGCTTGTTCCGAGAACCTCCGGATTCTCTCTGGGGCGATGATTTGCCATCAGGAGTTGTAAATATGTGCTCCTTCTCCTTGTCCCTCTTCTTATGATTGTTGGGGCAGCTACACACCCAACAATGCTGAGAATGAGGTGCTGCAGCATCAATGAACCTCCCCTTTGAGTAGTGAAAAAAGCCTGTGGCAATCATTACTTGCGTTTAGACTACACGCGATATTGGTTCATCTTTTCAGTGTAACGCCAATGAGCTTGAGTATTTAGAATAGAATGAAGACTGCAATCATTTTAATGAGGAGTGAGCATGCATTTTGTGTGCATCCTAGACAATTTCCAGGTGGCACAGCTTTACCTTTGTTAGTCTAAACATTGCCCATTTCTTGGCTATAACCAATTTCTAGCCCTACAGTCGGCGAGGAAAAACGTGCCCTGGTCTAAAGAAGAGAAGACGTCTAACGAGTTCAAAGGACTTCGGGTGATTCTTGGTTTGGCCAACCAGGCACTTGAAGACTCCAGGACAGGTCTAGTTGTGTTTCATATTTAATTTGTGTGTTAGTGGTTAAATAAAAGATCTCTGTGAGAGAGATAGTGCATGCATGTGTTTCTGTTAAATTGGATTCAGGTCTATGAACTCTACTCTGACACCTAACATGGGAGGTGTGAAAGTCATAAATAATTCCTATAGTGTGATAGAAAGCCACATATCCAAATTTGCAGATGACACAAAGATAGGCAGTATAGTAAGCAGTGTAGCTGGAAGCAGAAAATTACAAAGAGATATTAATAGATTAAGCAAAAGGGCAAAACTGTCGTAAATGGATTTCAATATAGGTAAATGTGAGGTCATCCACTTTGGACCTAAAAAGGATAGAATAGAGTACTTTCTAAATGGTGGAAAGCTAAAAACAGTGGAGGTCCAAAGAGGCTTAGGGGTCTATGTACAAAGATCATTAAAATGTCATGGACAGGTACAGGAAATAATCAAAATGGCTAATGGCATGCTCGCCTATATATCTAGAGGACTAGAATACAATGGGGTAGAAGTTATGCTACAACTACACAAAGCCCTGGTTAGACCACATCTGGAACAATGTTCCCTGTAATTTTTTTGGGGTGTGGGCCCTGTTAAGGAGCCTCGTGGCCCAATCCAACTTCTACGCATGCACGTTTTTTCTATTCTGGAACTGGCAAGTGACCTGCGCGGGAACTTCAGACAGCTTCACATTGATGTGGAGTACTGTGAGCAGTTCTGGGCACCACTCCTTAGGAAGCTTATATCGGCCTTGGAGGGAGTGTAGTGTAGATTTATCAGAATGATACTTGGACTCCAAGAATTAAATTACAAGGAGCAATTACACAAACAAGGGTTGTATTCCCAGGAATTTAAAAGGTTAAGGGGTGATTTGATTGAAGTTTTCAAGATATTAAGGGGAACTGATAGGGTAGATAAAGAGCTGGCTAGGGAGTCTGAGACTAGGGGGCATAGTGTAAAAATTAGAACCAAGCTTTTCATGAGTGAAATTAGGAAACACGTCTACGCACAAAGGGTGGTAGATGTTTGGAACTCTCTTCCACAAATTGAAATTGATGCTGGGTCAATTGCTAATTTTAAATCTGAGTTTGATCGATTTTATTAAACCAAGGTATTAAGGGATATGGGCAAAGGCAGGCATATGAAGTTAAGGTACAGATCAGCCATGATCTCATTGAATGGCGAAACAGGCTCGAGGTGTAAATTGCTTACTCCTGTTGCAATTCTCTCCCCCATCCACTATGTTAATTATTTCCAGCAATTTTTTTTTTATTCGTTCTGGGATGTAGGCGTCGCTGGCAAGGCCAGCATTTATTGCCCATCCCTAATTGCCCTTGAGAAGGTGGTGGTGAGCCGTCGCCTTGAACTGCTGCAGTTCTTGTGGTAAAGGTATTCCCACAGTACTGTTAGGTAGGCAGTTCCTGGACCTTGACCCAGCGACGATGAAGGAATGGTGATCTGTGTCAGGATGATGTGTAACTTGTGGGGGAATTTGCAAGTGATGGTGCTCCCATGCTCCTACTGCCCTTGTCCTTCTAGGTGGTAGAGTTTGCTGATTTAATGCTCTGGTAAAAAGCGTTAAAAGAATTGTTAAAAAATACTTGCACAACTAATTTGAAATGCTAGCAATGCAAGTGTAGACAGAGTTTTAATATAACAGCAATGCTAAACTGTCAAAGAAACTATGCCACAAAAGGAAACACACAAAATAATGTACTGTGACAGCATTATCTGTTCTTCTAGTGCAAAGTTACTGGTTTAAATAATCTTCTGTTAAATTTTAATAATACAATTGTACATTTACACCAGAATGACTCTAATTTGAGGGAACAGAATGGGGGAGAAATTGGGCTCTGTAGCCCCCATTTTTTAGGCACAATGCAACAACCTAACACTTGAAAATGGAGTCAGAGATGCGCACGCACACTTCCAACGGCTGCGGCAGCGACGAGAGGCTAGAGAGAAACCCGAGAGCGGATCTGAATTACAGCAGCGAGAGGATCGAGAGTGGCCCGAGAGCGGTTTTGAATTAAAGCAGCGACAGCAGCGAGAGGATAGAGAGTGGCCCGAGAGCGGTTTTGAATTAAAGCAGCGACAGCGGCGAGAGGATAAATTGCCCATTTTTATAGCCCCGTTAGCACCTCTGGGAGTCACTAGTGGGCCCTAATTTGTTTCGCCTTGGCGTGGCGGCCAGAGCACACCCCTGGAATTACCCCCAGGATTTTGCAGGTGAAAACAGGTTTGCGCGTGCCCCGTAGTTTTCGCCCAGGGTAGGGGCGCACGCAGCGATGATGTCATTGCAGTGCGCGGAGACCCCTTATCGGCCTGAGCCAACCCCTTGTGCCCCGCGGGGAAAATTGCTCCACGGGATGCGGGATTGGCGTGGGGCGATGCCAACGACAGCTTCGTGGGATGCAAAGATGTTGTGGCTGGGGCGCCCCGGCCGGCCTTAAAGGGGAGGGCCTTGCGTCGTGGCTGCCATCTTTTTTTTGTCGGGTGACTTTGCAGTCGGCCCGACAATGTCGCCAGCATGCAACCCGGCACCCGCTTTGGCCTGGCCGAAACCCTCCCTGGTGGCCCAGTGGATGCAGGAAAGTGGCTGCAGAGTTTGCAGTGGCCCTTTCCAGCAGCGCCCTGCAGAGGCCATTCCCGCCACTTATACTCTTTCTATGTGCTCAATTCAACAAGATATAGCAGCCCATTGTGCACCCCAAGCAGACCCCCCATGTCTTAACTTTGCGCAGCTGAACACGATGTTAAATGGAATGAGGGACCATTCACCAGCACAATTTAAAGGGATCATGAACTACTGGCAGGTTATGACTGCTATACATTATTTCTTATGACTGCTGGTGTAATTTTACATGTTTTTGGAGCTTTCCTAAACTTGGCTAATGTTTGAATACTCTACAGGTATTCTGGCTAGTGCTGAATTAATTTTCTGTTCATTTAAAAGCTTGTGCTGAAACAAGTTCCTTCCAGACATGGGTGGCCTGGTTGGCCTTCCTCTGGGAATTGAACATGACTGGAAGCCTCGCAGAGCAGGACAAGCTTCTAAAAGAGGGAAGAGGAGGGGGAGAAGGGGTCTCAGCAGGAGATCTTTGCTTCACAAAAGAGGTTGTGACTGAAATCTGCTAACTGCTGCAGCCACAACTGCAACCTTAAAGCAGGGCAAGGACAGCATGGTCTGTGGCTGCCAAAGATGACCGTGGCTCTCACCTTTCAAACTGCTGCTGGAGATATAAGCATCATCTCGCAGATTGCAGTGCACTGCTGCATAAGGGACATTACTGAGGCTCTCTAGACACAGTGGGGATAGTTTAATCTTATTCGCTCTTGCCAGAGACAAGTAGGAGGGTTTGCACGAATGCCATGCTTCCCCATGCTGCAGGGTGCTATTGACTGCTTTGCATGCACCTCCTGTGAAGGCTGCCATTTTCATGAACTGAAAGGGATTGCACTCCCTCAATGTGCAGCTGGTGTGCAACCAAAGGCAGCTCATCATGCAGGTGAATTCCTGTTAACCTTGCAGCAGTCACAATTCTTTCACTCTGCAGCAGTCTTCTATGGCAACCTGTATTTTACCCACCATGGTAAGTCAAAGGTTATCTACTCGTGACATGGCTCATGACTCCGGTCCGGAACCCACACACACAAGCACAACAGGTCTACAGTGAGAGCCATGCTGCCACAAGGAACATTATAGAGCGCACCATCGGTGTCCTTAAGCAATGCTTCCATTATCTGGACCGTTCTGGAGGAATCCTGCAGTACTCAGCTGAGGAGGTATCAAGATTTGTGATAGTATGCTGCATGCTGCACAACGTATCAACAACAACTTGTATTCATATAGTGCCTTTAATGTAGTAAAACGTCCGAAGGCGCTTCACAGGAGTATTGTAAGACAAAAAAATTTGAAACCGAGCCACATAAAGAGAAATTAGGGCAGGTGACCAAAAGCTTGGTTAAAGAGGTAGGTTTTAAGGAGCGTCTTAAAGGAGGATAGTTAAAACCATTACTCTCTCTCACCCTGGCCATTTCCCTTGGTACAACCCTCATCTTCGCTCCCTCACGTCCAAGGGGCGCAGATGTGGCGGACAACTGGTTTAGCCATTCACCACCAGATCTAGCTCGACTACATAAAGCATTATTGGGTCCTACTCTTGTAAAAACTGCTCACTATTCCAGGATCATTCTGGAATGCAAAGATAACATCCGGCTACTATTCTCTATGCTAACCGTCTTGTTAAACCCCTCTCCCCTGTCTCCACCACACTCACCGACTGGATGAGCAGAAATTCTCTTTAATTAAATATTGGGAAGACCGAAGCCATTGTCTTTGGTCCCCGCCACAAACTACGTTCCCGAGCCACTGACTCCATCCCTCTCCTTAGCATCTATCTGAGGCTAAACCAGACTGTTCGCAACCTAGGCGTCATATTTGACCCTAAAATGAGTTTTCAGCCACATATCTGTGGCATAACTGAAACCTCCTATTTCTACCTCCATTGCCCACCTCCGCCCCTGCCTCAGCTCTTCTGCTGCTGAAACCTTCATCCATACCTTTGTTACCTCTAGACTTGACTACTCCAACGCACTCCTGGCTGGCCTCCCTCATTCTACACCACATAAACTTGAGGTCATTCAAAACTTGGCAGCCCATGTCCTAACTCACACCAAGTCCTAATCACCCATAACCCCTGTGCTTGCTGACCGACATTGGCTCCCGGTTAAGCAAAACCTCGGTTTCAAAATTCTCACCTTTGTTTACAAATCCCTTCATGGCCTTGCCCCTCCCTATCTCTGTAATCTCTTTCAGCATCACAACCCCATGAGATGTCTATGCTCCTCAAATTCTGCCGTCTTGAGCATCACTGATTAGAACTGCTCAACTATCGGTGGCCGTGCCTTCAGCTGCCTGGGCCCTAAGGTCTGGAACTACCTCCCTCTCCGCCTCCCTACCTCTGTTTCCTCCTTTAAGATGAACCTTAAAACTTATCTCTTTAACCAAGCTTTGTAACTTCTTATTATGTTATCTGTTTTGTCTTATAACAATGCTGTGAATCGTTTTGGGATGATAAATGCATTATGTAAATAAAAGTAGCTTTAAACTTGTAGTTTGAACTTGTAGTTTGGGTTGAATACATTCACTATCAGAGCCAGGATATCTTAAGCAATGGAGGAAAGTAGATTGGGGGAAGATGGGGCAAATGATGGCAATGGATGACCAAGGATACAGTTGAAGAGAACAGCAGCTCAGTAAGGAGCTGCCAGCCCAGGAACCATCTTGAAAGAAAGATGTTTGGGTTATGTGACTGTCATGGTTGAATAGCTTCGACTGTGTGCGAGCTGAGAGTTGTGGGGGTGAGGTTTGCAACAGTGTAAATGTGTGAGTGTGAGGTAAAGAATATGAATTAAAGTGTTGAGTACTGATTGATAGATATTGTTGGTAGGTGGGTGATGGGAGCAGTGGATGAGGCTAGTGATGCAATGGTACAATATACCATTTGAAGATGAAGTCACTCACTATGACAACTCATGTCAGATCATTAAACTTCTTCCTGCACTGCATCTATGTTCTTGGAGCAACACTTCTGGCAAGGACCTCTGCTGCTACTTCTTCCAACTGCCTCCTGAGCATATGTCTTGATGTTCACCTGCCCCACTGCAGATACAGGACTTCGCTCCTTCTTTCCACGTCTTGCACCAAGACTTCCAGTGCATTGTCAAAAAAACTTGATGCTCGCTCTCTCACATGGTCAGCCATTCCTCGAAGTATCAGAGCCCAGATTCACTTTTCAAAAAACTCCCACCACTTCTTGCAACTACAATGCACCTCCCCTTTAAGAGGTGAAGTTTGCCTTTAAGCAGCGCTAGCCACTCACGATAGCAGGCCCCCTGCTGATGCATGCAGCCAAGCAACAGTGTGGATAGCACTGGCAGCACGCAGCAATCATTTAAAATAGCAGGTCGCACCAATTTAATGTGCTGCCTGAAATGCAAAGAACGGGCACGGGTTAATTGCGTACCGCGATCCCCACACCCGTTTTCAGTGGTTAGCCAATTTAACTTCCAATGTTTTGCAACTGAACTGTTTATTAACGAGCGAGCTTGAAAGATATTTTTTGGCTAGAAATTGCATAGCACCGCATTTGGGCGATTATTTTTCAGGGAGTGCAAAAGTATCACCGGGCATAAAAGACTTTTTCCTCCCGGAAACTTCCGCTTTAACGCTCCAAAACGGAAGAGGAGCACTAAACCAAGCGCTATCACTTCCCTTAGAGTGCTAAAGTGAGTGAGGGGGCGGTTGTGGCAGAGTGATGAACAATATTCCGTGCAATGCTGCCATCTTTGGAGGCTCCTTCCCTCACTTAAAGTGAAGGGCCAATGTTGGTTTGATTCAATTTTCATCCTATCTCTGTTGAACCACGGGACCTGTACTACATGCATAACAGCCCCAAGCATTCTGAGAAAGTGGAGGACTGATGAATCCCGGAGTCAAAAAAAGCAAAAGACACCAGAATGGGGAGATTGATACATTTTTACCGAGCTGACCACCACTGCCTTTAAATATTGCTCCCCAAGCAGGCAGCTGAGGTGACAATGCCTCCTGCGACTGCCATTGCTGACGCCCAGCAATGCTGCAGGGGCGGGACCGAATATCACATCCGGGACTTGTGCACTGGATGACGTCACAATCTATGGGGCGCAAGAGAGAGAGGCGGTAAATGTTAGCGCCCATACTAAACTGCCAGGGAAGTTCGCTGGCGTCGGTGAATTTGTTGTGCCCGGTCGTTAACTCCTTAGCATCCCGTTACCGCCCCCTGCAGGCGCTAACGGGAGGCATAAACCAGACCAATTTCTCCCCTTAAAGTCTTTGAAACACTGGTTTGAATCCAGCCCAGACTGATCGAATACAAACTTTCAATAATGGCTATCTGAGATACAGAAATAGTTGTGAAATTAATTTATCACTGGGGACTGAGTTGAGAGCAACCACACATAAATTGATTTTAAAGCAAGTAGTCTCTTAATTCTGGGGTGGGAGAAACAACCATAAAGTTGCACAACATGTACATCACACAAGTAGCGCACAAAAGTTTTTGACATAATTTGAATTTTGCCAAAGATTGCTCTTGCTGTAAATATGACATCAAGGCCGTCCTCACCATACAGTTTATGTTCAAAGCAGCGAGTTATTGGCTGTATTTATTTCAAGGACAGCAAGTGCGCTACTGTTAATGTCATATACAAAACAAAATGTTCCCGAATTTGCTCAACCACAAAATACGATTTTATCAGCTTTGAATGATTTCCCTGACCCTAAATTTGACAAATACAAATCTAGTCTGACATAGTTTAAGGAGTGTCCAATAGTAGGAACTAAATAAAATGAATCAAACATATGGAACTCTCAAAGCACATGGAACATTCCACTGTTACTAATGGCACCAGCAATGTAGTCCTCATATCTGAAGAGCATTGGAGATGAGGACAGCCATGTGGCCTATCCTATCTTATCCATCCAGAAAGATCATGAAGTCTCCCCATTTCAGCCTCCAATTGTTTAAAAGATTCCAGGGATTTTTTCTTCACTACTGTTCCAGAAAGTCTATTTCATATGTTGGTTTCCATGTGAAAAATTTCCTTCTAGCAGTCTTAACTTTACCTTTTACTAGTTTGAATCTGTGTCCTTTGTCAATATTTCAGAAAGCAAGGGTCCTCCATCCCTCTCCCTGACTACTGTCTGATGCTGAACCAAAATAAACAACAACAATTTGCATTTATATAGTGCCTTTAACATAGTAAAATGCCCCAAGGCGCTTGACAAGAGCGTTATAAGACAAAACAAATAAATTTGACAGCGAGCCACATAAGAAGAAATTACGGCAGATGACCAAAAGCTTGGTAAAAGAGGTAGGTTTTAAGGAGCATCTTAAAGGAGGAAAGAGGGGTAGCGAGGCAGAGAGGTTTAGGGAGGGAGTTCCAGAGCTTAGGGCCCAGGCAGCTGAAGGCACGTCTACCGATGGTTAAGCAGTTATAATCAGGGAAGCTCAAGAGGGCAGAATTTGAGGAGCGCAGACACCTCGTGGGGTTGTGATGCTGAAAGAGATTACAGAGATAGGAAGCGGCGAGGCCATGGAGGGATTTGTAAACAAGGCTGAGAATTTTGAAACTGAGGCTTTGCTTAACCGGGAGCCAATGTAGGTCGGCGAGCACAGAGGTGATAGGTGAGCAGGACTTGGTGCGAGTTAGGACATGGGCTACCGAGTTTTAGACGACCTCAGGTTTACCGTAGGGTAGAATGTGGGAGGCCAGCCAGCAGTGCATTGGAGTCGTCAAGTCTAGAAGTAACAAAGGCATAAATGAGGCATGGACGCAACCTTGCCATCTTATTTGACCGAGCTGAACTTCTAACCCTAGTTCTGACGAAGGGTCATCGACCCGAAACGTTAACTCTGCTTTCTCTCCACAGATGCTGCCTGACTTGCTGAGATTTCCAGCATTTTCTGTTTTTATTCTAACCCTATATTGTCTCCATTGCCAAGACTGCCTAATTCCACCTCAGTAACATCGCCCATCTCCGGCCCTGCCTTAACTCATCTACTGCTGAAACCCTCATCCATGCCTTTTGTGACCTCTAGATTCAACTATTCCAATGCTCGCATGGCTGGCCTCCCATCATGTACCCTCCATAAACTTGATCTTGTGCAAAGCTCTGTTGCCCGTATCCTGACTCACATCTAGTCCCATTCACCAATTATAGCTGAGCTCGATGACCTGCATTGATTCCTGGCCCGGCAATGCCTCAATTTTATAATTCTTATCCTTATTTTTAAATCCCTCCATGACCTCACCCTCCCTATATCTGTAGCCTCCTCATGCCCTACAACCCTCCGAGATCTCTGCAGTCCTCCATTTCTGACCTCTTGCACATTCCTGATTTTCATTACTACACCATTGGCAGCCATGCCTTCAGCTAGCTAAGCTTTAAGCTCTGGAATTCTCTCTTTAAACCTCTCCACTTCACTCTCCTCCTTTAAGATTCTCTTTAAAACCTAAATCTTTGACTAAGCTTTTGGTCACCTGTACTAATACCTCCTAATCTGGCACATGGCCAAATTTTGTTTGACAGTGCTCCTCTCATGGGATTATTTACAATGTTAAAGGTGCTATATAAATGCAAGTTGTTGTCGTTAAGTGGCCAAACAGGTACGTTATTAAACTTCATTAATCTTATTTCACCGAAAATTGGTGAACATAGCGGGGGAGAAACTTGTGTTCACCAGGAAAGTTGCTGGTGTCACTGACAACTGGAGTTAACGGGTACTGAAAATGGCCACAACGTTACCTGGACAAATTTCATCTGGGGGCTGGAGACTGATGGCGTAGCGCTTACCTTCCATGCAACCTCATCCTAGTGGCATTAGGGGAGGCATCTGACCCAAAGTTCCTGTCCAGGTGCAGTGTTCGAGCTTTACACGGCCTCTGGAAGCGAGGCTGTGGAGCTCGTATTAGAAACATAGAAACATAGAAACATAGAAAATAGGTGCAGGAGTAGGCCATTCGGCCCTTCTAGCCCGCACCGCCATTCAATGAGTTCATGGCTGAACATTCAACTTCAGTACCCCATTCCTGCTTTCTCGCCATACCCCTTGATCCCCCTAGTAGTAAGGACCTCATCTAACTCCTTTTTGAATATATTTAGTGAATTGGCCTCAACAACTTTCTGTGGTAGAGAATTCCACAGGTTCACCACTCTCTGGGTGAAGAAGTTCCTCCGCATCTCGGTCCTAAATGGCTTACCCCTTATCCTTAGACTGTGACCTCTGGTTCTGGACTTCCCCAACATTGGGAACATTCTTCCTGCATCTAACCTGTCTAACCCCGTCAGAATTTTAAATGTTTCTATGAGGTCCCCTCTCATTCTTCTGAACTCCAGTGAATACAAGCCCAGTTGATCCAGTCTTTCTTGATAGGTCAGTCCCGCCATCCCGGGAATCAGTCTGGTGAACCTTCGCTGCACTCCCTCAATAGCAAGAATGTCCTTCCTCAGGTTAGGAGACCAAAACTGTACACAATACTCCAGGTGTGGCCTCACCAATGCCCTGTACAACTGTAGCAACACCTCCCTGCCCCTGAAAATTTCACGTAGCGAGCTAAGTATTGAATTGTGGGCAATGAAAAGGCCTGTGAATTAAATGGGTCATGCAATCAGAAGTAATATAAATTAAAATCCAGTGAAACAAAGCAGTTATCAGCCTTTTCTGCCTTTTATAAAAAATTAACTTTAAAAAGAAGTCCCATATGTAAATATTCAGCTCTTAAAGTTGGATTACCTTCTAACCTCGAAAAATGGGAAATGTGCTTTAGTACTAACACAAATGGCTCAACAAGCCAGGGAAGGGGCATCCAGGGTCTCGCACATAGCACTCCAGCTTTGTGCAAGGCTGGTCCTCTACTCACAGAGGCCAGAAGGCCTCCAGAAAGAAGGATGTGGGACTACATCACTGAGGCCCTCACCCTCAGTGGTGTCACCCCACCACCTGGCTCCAGCGCCCAAAGAGGTTTCATGACCTCAGACCACTGGTCAAGGTCAGTGAATGCATCTTCAAAAGCCATCTCTCACCAACTGCACCACTAGCCGCACACACTGCTCAATACACTACCCCCAATCACTCACCTAAGAACAATCTGCACCAATCACGAGGCACATGTCCCATTCACCTCACCTCACCCCCTTGAAGGAGACGGTGCTGGCCAGTTTTGGCAGGGGCATGGCTGAGCCCTTGGCCAACAGCAGGGCTGAAAAGATACCCAGCTTAGTGTCATCTGCAAACTTGGAGATATTACACTCAATTCCTTCATCTAAATCATTGATGTATATTGTAAATAGTTGGGGTCCCAGCACTGAGCCCTGCAGCACCCCACTACTCACTGCCTGCCATTCTGAAATGGGACCCATTTATCCTGACTCTCTGCTTCCTGTCTGCCAACCAGTTCTCTATCCACGTCAGTACATTACCCCCAATACCTTGTGCTTTAATTTTGCACACCAATCTCTTGTGTGGGACCTTGTGAAAAGCCTTTTGAAAGTCCAAATACACCACATCCACTGGTTCTCCCTTGTCCACTCTACTAGTTACATCCTCAAAAAATTCTAGAAGATTTGTCAAGCATGATTTCATTTTCATAAATCTATGCTGACTTGGACCCATCCTGTCACTGCTTTCCAAATGCGCTGCTATTTCATCTTTAATAATTGATTCCAACATTTTCTCCACTGCTGATGTCAGGCTAACTGGTCTATAATTACCCGTTTTCTCTCTCTCCCTTCTTTTTTTAAAAAGTGGTGTTACTTTAGCTACCCTCCAGTCCATAGGAACTGATCCAGAGTCGATAGACTGTTGGAAAATGATTACCAATGCATCCACTATTTCTAGGGCCACTTCCTTAAGTACTCTGGGATGCAGACTATCAGGCCATGGGGATTTATCGGCCTTAAATCCTATCAATTTCCCAAACACAATTTCCTTACTAATAAGGATTTCCATCAGTTCCTTCTTCTCACTAGACCCTCGGTCCCCTCGTATTTCCGGAAGGTTATTTGTGTCTTCCTTCGTGAAGACAGAACCAAAGTATTTGTTCAATTGGTCTGCCATTTCTTTGTTCCCCATTATAAATTCACCTGATTCTGACTGCAAGGGATCTACGTTTGTCTTCAGTAATCTTTTTTTCTTCGCATATCTATAGAAGCTTTTGCAGTCAGTTTTTATGTTCCCAGCAAGCTTCCTCTCATACTCTATTTTCCCCCTCCTAATTAAACCCTTTGTCCTTCTCTGCTGAATTCTAAATTTCTCCCAATCCTTAGGTTTGCTGCTTTTTCTGGCCAATTTATATGCCTCTTCCTTGGATTTAACACTAAAGGCCAACATTCCATTTGCCTTCCTGATTACTTGCTCTACCTGCATACTAACTTTTTGTATTTCATGCACAAGGACCCCCAGATCCCTCTGTACTACATCACTTTGTTATTTTTTCTCCATTTAAATAATAATTTGTTTTTTTATTTTTCCTGCCAAAGTGGATAACCTCACACTTTCGCACATTATACTCCATCTGCCAAATATTTGCTCACTCACTTAGCCTGTCTATATCCCTTTTCAGATTTTTTGTGTCCTCCTCACAACTTGCTTTCCCACCCATCTTTGCATCATCAGCAAACTTGGCTACATAACACTCGGTCCCTTCATCCATGTCATTAATATAGATTGTAAATAGTTGAGGCACCAGCACCGATCCCTGTGGCACCCCACTGGTTACCATCCTGACTCTGTTTTCTGTTAGTTAGCAAATCTGCTATCCATGCAAGTATATTACCCCCAACCCTGTGAGCTTTTATCTTGTGCAGTAGTCTTTTATGTGGCACTTTATTGAATGCCTTCTGGAAATCCAAATACACCACATCCACTGGTGTCCCTTCATCCACCCTGCTCGTTACATCCTCAAAGAACTCCAGTAAATTTGTCAAACATGATTTCCCTTTCATAAAACCATGCTGGCTCTACTTGACTATATTATGTTTTTCCAAATGTTCTGCTACTGCTTCTGTAATAATGGACTCCAGCAATTTCCCAACGACAGATGTTAGGCTAACTGATCTATAGTTTACTGCTTTCTGTCTGCCTACTTTTTTAAATCGGGCGTTACATTTGCAGTTTTCAAATCCACTGGGACCTCTGTGGAATCCAGTGAATTTTGGTAGATTATAACCAATGCATCCACTATCTCTGCCGCCACTTCTTTTAAGACCCTAGGATGCAAGCCATCAGGTCCAGAGAACTTGTCCATCTTTAGTCCCATTATTTTACTGAGTACTTTTTCTTTAGTAATAGTTTTAAGTTCCTCCCTCCCTATAGCCCCTTGATTATCCATTTTTAGTGTCTTCTACTGTGAAGACCGATACAAAATAGTTGTTCAAAGTCTTTGGCATTTCCCTGTTCCACATTATTAATTTCCCAGTCTCATCCTCTCGGGGACCAACATTTACTTTAGTTATTCTCTTCCTTTTTATATACCTGTAGAAGCTCTTACTTTCTGTTTTTATATTTCTTGCTTGTTTACTCTCATAATCTATCTTCCCTTTCTTATTTTTTTTTAGTTGTCCTTTGGTGGTTTTAAAACATTTCCCAAGCCTCTGGCCTCCCACTATTCTTGACCACTTTGTATGCCATTGTTTTCAACTTGATACCATCCTTTCCTTCCTTAGTTAGCCACGGATGGTTATCCCTTCTCTTAAAGTCTTTCCTTCTCACTGGAATATATTTTTGATGAGAGCTATGAAATATCTCCTTAAATGTCTGCCACTGCTTATCAACCATCTTACACTTTAATCTGTTTTCCCAGCCCACTTTCGCCAACTCCGCTTTCATACCTTTGTAATCGCCTTTGTTTAGAATCAGGACACTGATTGAGATCCGACTTTCTCACCCTCCAACTGAATTTGAAATTCAACTATGCTATGATCACTCGTTCCTAGCAGATCCTTTACTATGAGATCATTTATTAATCCTTTCTCGTCACACAGTACCAGATCTAAGATAGCCTGCACCCTGGTTGCTTCCACAACATACTGTTCAAGGAAACCATCCCAGATACACTCTATGAACTTGTCCTCAAGGCTACCTTGGCCAATTTGATTTGTCCAATCAATATGAAGATTAAAATCATCCATGACTTTTGCCATACCTTTCTTACAAGCCTACATTATTTCTTGATTTATACTCTGTCCAACAGTATAGCTTCGCCCACCAGTGACTTCTTCCCCTTATTATTTCTTATCTCTACCCAAACTGATTCTATATCTTGATCTTCTGAGCCAATATCGTTTCTCACTACTGTACTGATCGCATCTTTTTTTAAGCAGAGCTACCCCACCTCCCTTTCCTTTCTGTCTATCCTTCCGAATTGTCAAATACCCCTGAATATTCAGTTTCCAGCCTTGGTCACCTTGCAACCATGTCTCTGTAATGGCTATCAGATCATTTACCCAATACCCATTTATATCTATTTGTGCTGTCAACTCATCTATCATGTTACGAATACTGCATGTTGCCAGCTCTCTGAAAGAGCTATCGATTAAATCTCATTCCATCGCCCTTTCCCGTACCTTTTTACATTTTTCTTTTTTTTAAATGAGAGATTTTAAAAAGTGTGGTAAGCTAATAGAGAAATAGAGTATAACAGCAAGGAAGTTATGCTAAATCTTTATAAAACTTTGGTTAGGCCTCAGCTGGAGTATTGGGCTCAATTCTGGGCATCACACTTTAGGAAAGATGTCAAGGCCTTGGAGAGGGTGCGGACGAGATTTACTAGAAAAGTACCAGAGATGATGGACTTCAGTTATGTGAAGAGACAGGGGAAGCTGGTACTGTTTCCTTCGAGCAGAGAAAGTTAAGAGATTTGATAGAGGTGTTCAAAAGTATGAATGCTTTTGATAAGAGTAAATAAGGAAAAACTTTTTCAGTGGCAGAAGGTTCAGTAGGCAGAGAACCCAGATTTAAGGTAATTGACAAAAGAACCAGGGGCGACATGAGAAAACATTTCTTTACATAGCGAGCTGTGATGTGGAATGCACTGTATGAATGGTGGAAGCAGATTCAATAGTAACATTCAAAAGGGAATTGGATAAATACTTGAAGGGAAAAACATTACAGGCTATGGGGAAGAGCAGAGAAGTGGGATTAATTGCTCTACCAAAGAGCCTGCATATGCACGATGGACCGAATAACCTCCTTCTGTGCTGTATCATTCTATGAAACGATGCAGATATTCCTAAAATTATGTACAATAAAACTGGTTCTCATGTTTGTCCCACCAAATTGCTGAGAATTAAATAATTTCAATACAAATCTGGAGTCTTCAATTCCCATAACATCACTTCAACGTAGTCCAAACACCACCTGTCAGCCAGTAAGTGAATCAGTGAGGTGTAATTTATCAATTCCTTTCCACATTTCCCACTCAAGTCATATAATAGAAGCCGTATTTTTTTTTAAACTTCATATTTGTTATAGAGCTGTATGGTCATATTGTTGTTCACATGAACATATTCCAGTTTTTTAAAATATACATCTCGAGGTTAAAATTTAGTTTGTTTTTACAGAATCTGTAAGTGTAGACCAACTTAAGCAAAAATGTGGAATATATGGAGACAAAACTTTATGGACTAGACTTTCCACTTTGCTGGCTAACGCCCCAAAAATGGGCAATGTTCCAGCGATGTTCAATGTCTCAGCCTTTCCGATCGCTGGAACATCGTCCATTTTTTTGATCGCGATTTTCCACTCGGCGATAGGCCAGTGCTGTGAAATGGGCGATGCGAAAGGTCGGCAATGTGATGCGCACCCAGTGAATGGCCAGCAATGTGGAAAGCAAAAGCTTCCCTAGCAACGGCCTTCTGCGCATGTGATTTTTTTTTTGATGACGGGTTTTCCCACGTTTCAGGAGGTCAGGGGTCATCTACACATGAGGGAGGGGCAGAGAGAGAGAGAGAGAAAAGAGAGATATCGAGAAGGCAGTGAATTGGAGGAGAGAAGAGAGAGAGAGTTTTACAGAGGTTTACAGTTATTTGAAAGACTTTGCAACATACTTTATACATTATAATATACAGCTAAAAGTTACATATTATGTCTGAAATGCATCATGATGCTGAGGGGGAGAGAAAGAGGGCGAAACCTGTCAGCGATGAAGCTAATGAGGCCCTCGGTGACGAAGTGCATTCCTGGTGGGGCCAATTGACTCGGGGTGCTCACGGGAAACTCCCACCCTATGTGTATTGGAAAATCTGGGTGAAGATCGCTGTCCCTGGCTTCCCATGAGGCGAGGGGATCGGACCAGTGACGGAAATTCTGGAACAACTTGGTAGCTGCAGCAAGAGTAAGTTGCATTTTATATTGTACTGATGCAAATTGTAATTATAATAATGAATCTCCTGGATTGAATTTAAGTTTATTATTCATACATGTATTACATAATACTCCATGTTAAGATCTGGACAGGTCTCTGAACCTGGGACTATGTAGAGGGAGCTTTACTCTGTAAATAACCCCATGCTCTAGCTATCCTGGGAGTGTTTGATGGGACAGTGTAGAGGGAGCGTTAATCTGTATTGAACCCGTGTTGTATCTACCGTGGGAGTGTTTGATGGGATGGAAGTCTCTCTGGCTGCTGCAGTATAGAGAGATGTATATGTGTCAAGCTGTAGCATGTAACGTTTTAAACTGTTGTGACTCCATGATACTACCTAGTCAATTAGCTTATGCTATGCTCTTTTCTCGTTTGCAGAAGATATCTAACAACTGCGCTGAGCAGAGGCGCACCGGAGGGGGCTCTGCTCAGCTTCAACCTTTCATTGACCTGGAGGAACGTGCAGCCTTGCTGGTGGGCCACGAAAGCCGTTCAGCAGTCTATTGCTCCCTGCACCTCGGGGAAGTTTGCTATTCGCAAGAAACCCAAAGCTCTCTCGGTCTGTGTCTCCCTGGTCATAGGGAAGTTTATAAAGTTCATCCTGTGAGCATAAAGGGCTTCAGTCACCTGCCGAATGCAGCAGTGTGTGGTGTGCTGAGAGATACCACAGATGTCGCCAGCTGAAGCCTGAAAGGATCCAGATGCATAGAAGGATAATGCCGCAGTAACCTTTACCTCAATGGGCAGTGCGGTTCTGATGGTGCTGGAAGGCTGTAGATCCCCTTTGATGAGCTGGCAAATCTCATCGATGACCTCCTTCTGGAAGTGCAGCCTCCTAAGGCATGCGTTTTTAGACAAGTTGAGGTAAGATTGCTTTTCCTTGTACTCTCGCTAGCCTCCTGTCTCCGCATTACTTGGCCACCTCTTCGATTGATCCTTTCAGAAACCAGCGTAGTAGTGGCAGAGAAAGCATAGACCCCACTATCAATAATTATTTTCACTTGCTGTAAATGCACTTTTTAGTTAAAAAAAGCCTAATCTACTAAACTAATATGAATATAATTTAAAAATAAGTATAAATGTGAGTGGATCGAACTCTAAAAGACCCTTAAATAATTCTCAATATATAAGCTCGAATTTTTTTTACCTGCATCCCCCCTTCCTCCGAAATTCAAAATGGCGTCCGTAGTGCCCAGTTCGATGAGGAAGACCCGGGAAGAGCAACTATTATCCAGCGATGTTCTCGGCGAGCAATCAGCCCAGCGATGTGCCGAAAGTTCCACATCTCAGTGATCAGCAGGATGATGAGAGTTGAAACTTGGGGGTTTAATTTTCAGGCAATGTTACAGCCTGAGTTTCCACTTTTTTCTCAAAATGGGGGATAGCCGGCCGCTTTGGGCGGTGAAGTGGAATGTCTAGCCCATTATATTTCACACTGACACTTGTAATAGTGTAAACACAAGCTAAATCTGGAGTCAGTCTCTTGTGGCTTGTCCAAATCAGGCTCCCTAGAATCAGTGTCTCATTCCATTAGTGGTGGAAAAGCCTTCCAAGTATCTGTACACTTTTAATGCCAATATGAAGTGATCCACCCAACACTGATATTAAACTATTGCAGTGTAAATTCAGAGTCAGCACCTGACCTGAACTGGAGAGAAGTGCAGCAAGATTGCCTATTTCAGGAATTCTGACTCCATTTTGCTCTGAAATCAGGTCAGTCTCGGACTCCAGATTTATTCCACATTTCCACTCTGTCATTGTGGAACAGTCTCATTGCAAAGCATTTTTGCTTTGCATCAATGTCAGTTGTAGTGTAATGTATCCTTAAAGTGACCAAGAGCAAATTTTGACTTCATCGCTTCACTCCAAGTAAAAAGACTATTTATGCAAGTGATATTGGTACTTAAATGGTGTCTGACATATTAGAGTGAGGTCTGGATGAAAACCCGAGAACTATGCATCATTTTTGTCACAGCAATATCAAACGTAAATGACACTGATCCACTTCAACACAATTTACATTATTGGCAACAAAAAACCATGAGTGCTGCATGAAGATGGTACCACTTTAAATACAATACAAAGGAATGCTACAAATATCATATGCCACCTACTACAGATGAATTTGCCAGTATATTGTGTATTTGGCTATAACTGGAGATCTATTTTGTATTTGCACTTATATTTCTGTGCACTGCTTCTTTAATAAATGGACCAAACATACACATGCTTGCAGCAGGGCTTGGCCTGCATTTTTATTTTGCATCATAAAACTATTTTTTTTATTACTAATTGAGGTATCAAAAAGTATAAAATGCCATAGATAAGGCAACTCTCGAATATTTTTAAGATCAGTCAGTGATCAAGTGGATAAATAAAGTTAGTGAAAAGTGAATTTAAAACATTACAGAAAAAAACCCTTTACTCAGAGGGTGATAAACTTTTGGAGTACACTACCAGGTAAGATGGGGACTTAAATATGTTCGAGGGAAATTCAAGATGCAGATTAATGGTAGGTTGAATGAGTTGAAATGCTAGAGCGATGAGCTCAGTAGACCAAATGGCATTTTTTCATCCATGACATCAATTACTGTTACTGGTAAATCTATAATAATGACAGTAAATGAGTGCTAACCACTTAGGTTAGATTTTTCTACTGAGCCAAATTATCTTGAGACTTTATTTTTCACTTAGACACAAGTTATTACAGAAGAGATCTATTTGGAGAGTATTAATTACTTAGCATCCTTAGCTGACCTTGACAAAAGAATTGCAGGCATATCAGGCATTTCTATCTCTTTTAGACCAGGTGAATCTCAGCCGAAATCATACCAGACTACCACTGCAACAGGCCACAGAAAATAGTTTGTGGGTCACATATTTTCCTCTTGCAGTAAGTTATAATTTGTGCTGTAGGAGGAAATGCAAATGAGTAGCAGATCTGCTGCTGGCAGAACAGTAATTTTCATATTCAAAAACCAATTGATATTGGTGGCTCCTTCTCCAAAATAGTTCATGAAAAAGCCAATGCAAAATCTGATCTAGTGACATTAAAAATATTTAAATTAATCTTTATCTAGATATTGGTCAGATTCCTGGGTAAAATGACTAGATGCTATGAATAGAATGATTATACAACACAGCAAAGGCAAAATTAGCAGTTGTAGACACTCCATGTGAAAATAAACTCCATTGTAAAATCCCAGTTGTGGATTTGAAAATATCCCTCAACACATTTTAATACTGTAGAATTTAATGTATTATCTTTGAAATTTCTCAGATAGTGTGTGAAAGCTACAGTAGAATCCATTGCCAACTCCAATTATATAGTTTACAAGTTCTCACTATGTTTAGAGGCAGATGTTTGCTCATCATCCATTATACATCTATATATTATTAAAAATCTTGTGTGCTTACACTTCCTGTCCAATTTTGTCACAATTATTCATGTGAACACTTAATAAAATTACCTGTGTAAAGTTACCTGTAAAGGAGATAGTTACAGACTCTAGAAAGCAGGTGGCACTATGGATTGAGTTTGTGACGTCTCTCCCAACTTAATTGCCACCTTGTGTACATGTTGGCCCAGAATTTGTGGTGGGTAATAACCGCGAACAGCATTCGCTATTATCATCCCTTTGAAACTGACCACAACTTCAGGATTTAGTGCATGTGCATCCTAATACGGAAATCCTTAAGTCTCACTGCTCTGATACTGGTTGTATTGTGCCCTCCACCCCATAGCCTGCAATCAGTGAAACTGATGAACTCTTCAGCTTTTTCACACTAATATCGCTGTTAAATACCTGATTAAAAGTTAGATCTTGTTGAATTAGGTGTAACTGAGGTGTTAACAGTATATTGACTGCTCAACAAAGATGATATCCCTGAAAAGCTAATTAAAACATTTTTTGAGTGTCAAATTTATACATTTTAATAAAAATTACAATTCAAGAAACTTAAATATATTTTGTGTTAAGTTTATTCATATTTATTTCAGTTTTACTTTTTCCCCATGCGAGAGTCCCGATCGTTGTTTTGTTCTAACATTTTTAAAAAGTTAAGACTAAAAGGAGCTTTTCCCTTCCTGGTTCCCTGTCTAAGAATTCTGCTGCATTGTGATTGGCTGCTTCGACAACTGGTCGTCATCACAGCAGCTCGCAGAAGGAACTCCACGTTATCTTGCACTGATCTCAACTGAATGTTGAAAAAGCTGATCATCTCGCCACAGACTGTAAGATCTTTGTTAGAACTTTGGAGCCGATGAACGCCTTGCTTTGCCACTGACCGCAAATTACAGCCATTATATTTTGAATATCTACTGGTCCTGGGTAACACTTCAGGCAATTTACGAGCATTATAAAAACAGATAACCTAGCGTACATTTCCTGACTGAGTGTGACAATTGAAATGTAACAAAGTGTGAAGAAACCCTCGAACACAACACAACAGGAGCAGGATGACTGTAGTCTTTTAATTGACCGATGAACTAAGTGTTTATAGAACAGCAATTAACTTTGTAGCCTTTACTCTAACAGAAAAAAACATTGCATTTTGTACTGTATAATGTTCCTGTCCTTGTAAAGCACTATAAACAGTGCCAGGGGGATTTTGCCAGTAAAAACAGGATGTGTGTGCGCATTTCCTGTCTGTTATATTATGCTTCATCATAGTCAAATATCTTTTTAGCTGATTGTTGCAAGACATTTGCATATTAGCCAAATTTATTTATAGATTTTTTTAAAAAAGAGAAAGCTAGTTCTTTGAAATGTACAAACACTCCCATCAACTTAAAAATAAAATTGATGTCTAATATCTGTACCTCAACTTAAAAATAACCATAGTAATCATGCATGGTTGGGGGGGGGGGGGGGGGCGAGGCAGGGGAAGTACAGGCATTTTATCCTGGGTTCTGATTAGCAGTATTAAAAATGAACTCAGTTCCCTAACTAAAAAACAATTCTCCAATTATCCTGAGGTTCTATTTATTTAACAATTAGATTTGGTGGTCTTAAGGGGGCACAGCTCCAACTTAGCACCAGAATAATGCATTGCATGTTAGCTGGTATAATGCCCCTGTCGTCATAAAACAGCTAAACATTTTTCATTCATTCAATACCTTGGGAGACTCATTAGTAACGATTAAAATTCCGAATACATCTTTACAGACTTTTTCCAGAGGGGTGGGATGCTTAAAACCTAGCCCCGAGATTACACTCTCAGAATGAGATGTAGCACATCAAACAGCAAATATATATTTAATAACCTAGTTTGGTCACAATAACGTAATCTACCACGATTCTACAGGGAAGAACAGTTGCAAGAGTGGTTTACCATTGCAGTTATATTTAGCTGCACATAGGAACAGGAGTAGGCTGCCCAGCATCTCGAACCTGTTTCCCATTCTATTAGATCATGGCTGCACTCCATTTACCCGCCTTTGGTCCATATCGCTTGATATCCTTACATAACAAAAATCTATCTCTCTCAGTCTTGAACATTTCAATTGACCCAGCAGGCACAACATACTGGGGGAGCGAGTTCCATATTTCCATTATGCTTTGTGAGAAAAAGTGCCCTTTTGTTATGGATATCCCCTTCAGAGGAAGTAAGTTTCTCTGTATCAAATCCCTTTTCTCATTTTTCAGACCTTGATCAGATCACCCCTCAGTCGTCCAAACTTAAGTTTATGCAACCTGTCCTCATAATTAACCCTTTAAGCCTTTGTACCATTTTGATGAATTGGTGCTGCATCCCCTCCAAGCCAACATATAATTTGAGATCTAATGCCCAAACCTGAACGCTGTACTCCAGAAAGGGTCTGGCCAAACTCTGTAGAACTGAAACATAACTTCCTCACTTTTGAAGTCCAACCACCTTGATATAAAGCTCAATATTCCATTAGCTTTTTTGATTATTTTATGTACATGTGTACTAACTTTTAGTGATGTGACAATGGACAGCTAAATCCCTTTGTGCCTCCACAGCTCCTAGTGTCTCACCTTTAAGAAAATATTGGTCTTTCTCAGATCCAAAATGGATGATCTCATATTTGGCCACATAGAACTCCCATCTGCCCACTCACTTAGTCTATGTCCCTTTGCAACTTACTGCTCCCACCTACACAACTTACTGTACCTCCTAACTTAGTGTCATCTGAAAATTTGGATGTAGAACTTTGTATTCTTCGTACAAGTTAATAAATAAATATGGTGAAAAGCAGAGTCCCCAGTACAGATCATTGAGGAACACCACTTGTCAGATCCCACAAATCAGAGAATGTTCCCTTTATCCCTACTCTGTCTCCTACCTCCAAACCAATTACCAACTGCACAAACTGAAAACTGACATGCAGTGGAGCAGGAAAATAGGCTGGTATTGTTGTTAAACCATTTTTTCCTGGGCTTGCTGATTTCATCAATAATCTAAGTCAGATTTTGAAGGGAAGCTTGCTGAATATCCTGTCAACAATCACAGTTATGAAAATCAGCAGTTGCCAGACATGTGACTGTCTCTTGGGGAACTCAGTCCAAGCATGAGTAAGCCTTTAGGGCAGGAGGCAAAAAAAAAAAATTGGAGGAAACAAAAATTCTGCATTAATTTTCCACTGAGTCTCCAACTGTTTACATACATCTTCTAGTTTAATTGGACATTGGTGACTTGAGATGAAAACACTTCTGGGTTTTTTGTTATCTGTAAAACGGTTTCAACTTGTGGACACTAACCGATCAAGAGCACGTGCGACAAACCAATGTATCATGAAAACAAAACACAGGAACAAAAACTATTTTAGACAGAATCAGCAAACTGTATTTGTTGGTTAAGAAGCTACATAATTCAACAAGTCCAAGAAGTTGAATTGAAACATTTACACAGGTCTGAAATACTGTTAAATTCTATTTCAATTTCAACCAACTGGAAAGTACAAAATTAATGAAAGCACTACCCACCCCAGAACGTAAAACCTCTACAGCAAAGTGATTAAGGTAAGAAAAGTTAATTGAGATATGTTTTAAAAAATCATCCACAAGAAACATGATCGACAAAGCTACATATCCGTTTCATTAAATAACTGCTAAGACATTTAGAAACGTTTGATATGTCTCGGAGGTTGGTTCAAAGCATTACAAAAGTTTGAAGAACTGAAGAAAAAAATTCAGATTATCAGTTCGCTTGAACCAAAACTACAGCATATATATCCCCTTGCTAATAATCTAGGTTCAATCCAATGCTTCCATGGATCTGGGGTTTGAGTGGACACCATCTTGGAGGCCTACCAACATACAGACATGTAATAAAGTAAGTGGAAAATGTTAAAATGTTTAACAATGCTATTAGCACATGTGTTGACCAAAATTAGGTTTAGCAATAAATCCCACTCTCATAATAGAGAACTAAACCGGCCAATCATTTGTCAATTTATACCACTAACCATACAGCAAACATTTCCTTCACTTTAAAAGTTTATGACAAAGGGTTTTGGTTTCTTTCTACGCAATCATTAAGGGAATTTTATGTTAATATTGAAGATCTAAGTTTTTTTTCTAAGGCAGGGGAGTTTCCTACAAGAAGTTGAATCAGAAAATGTTTTTAAAAAATACTTTTTTGTTTGCAGGAAATTAGCAATTAAATGCTAGGACAGAAAGGTCTGCTTTAAAGTCTACACTTTCTGTACACTCCTCTAAAATTGAAGGTGTCCCTTCATATCATGGAGACAGTTTTTTTCCTTTGGGGCAAATAATGCAGTCTTGGCAAAACTTCACAAAGTATAGATTGCAAGGAATGACCTTGAAGATACTTTGATAACACTAGAATGCAAGAAGATCCTAGTGCTCACCAGATAACTCTCGCCTCCTGTTTATTTGCAACCGCAAGCTCTCGAGATGTCAGAGATTTTGGAATTTGCAGCCCGTCAGTATCCCTGGTTGGCAGCATCTGGACACAAGGTTGAGTACTTCTCTCCCTCTACCCCTAGCACCATCCCTCCCAGCACAGGGACATGCACATTGCAGTCACTGGCAAGTGTACAATCTTTTGAAATGTAGCATCATCCTTTGCCTTGGGCTTCACCTTGGAAAGTGCGATTAATGCTTACAAAAAGAGAGAAGGTAGTGCTGATAGCAGCAAACAGTGAACAATGCGTTCTGTGTAGTGCATCACTGTAAACTTCTTTTAAAAACTGTACAGAAAAATCAAATCTTTACAAAACAAAAGAAAATTCAGGCGCTTTGGACTTTTTCCCCATTTCTGAAAAAAAAGTAACTATCCACAGAAGTCCCAGGAAGTGCATTTTTTTCAGACTTGACATGGTGAGCCTGTTGTAGTGGTACTGCCAGTTTCCTGGGCACTAGATGGTGGCACGTTATCCTGCTGTTCAGTCTCAACCGATGGACTAGGAGTGTACGGAGGAGGAGCATCACTCAAGCTGCAAGCATCATAGCCCTCTGGTATAGACGGGGTGTGAGCCTCTTCAATACATTCGGCTGCATACTCTGTATATGGTGGAGGCTTTAAATCATCTGTAGGGGCAAGTAAAGAAAATAAACCTCCATTGAAATATTAGTTATAAATCTACAAGACCCTGAAGCAGGTTTCTCATTATTTATAAAGCACGGCAGTGTAATCACCAGGGTGATGGTCATGGCATTTTCAGGTTTATTTTGTTGGTGAAACTTATAGTACATGCACAGGCGATTACACACATACACAAACTTCGTAACCACGTGTATTTACCACATAGATTCAAACTCATTGAAACCACCATGACAGATTTAGGAAATGTGGGCACAGCTTAGAGTAGTACATTCAGCAAATGCACTATAGGAAAGTACCACTGATGCAGATCAGTTAAATATTGCTGAGATATGCTCAGTCAACTGGGCAGAAATTGAATCACTTCTCTAATTACATGTCAGCGTCCTCCCTTTTGTTTCCTTTGAACTGCTGAATAAAGTACATGGGATTTCCATGTTAAGTACTGCTCTGTACACTCACCATCACAACTGAACTGCTTATTTATCTGCAGATTGCTGCACAGGCACAAAGGTAATTCCACCCACCATAAATTTTAGACCAAGTGAATAAAGACCAAAAATACATTGCATTCATCGCCTCTGTGATCTCAGATCCAACAACTCACAATAACTGACATTTATAACCATGCTGCATTAGCAAAGTGGGCTACAAGAATGCAGGTATTTAAATTATTTTTTTCCAGTGCTTAGAAAATGCATCATATAAAATACCCAGATTCTTGAGGCAACTTAGTCATGAATTTTCAAGCCAGCCTCCTCAGGGGATATCTGACCTTCATGACTAGCCATAATATATGGTGTCTTACTATACAAGAATATGAGTCAGGTTTTCATAGTTTGCCACAAACTATCACGACAAAGTGTTTTTTACTGACTTTCTCCCCCCCCACCCCCTCACCACACACTGCAAGATGTCTCTAGGGGATGCAGTTTGCTAACCTATTTGTGTGGTTTCCCAGTGCTGGGTTTCTCTGAAGAGGCCTCAGGACAGTTTAAACTCAACTGCAATTACTCTGGGTTATGCCCCATAATTGACATCACCAGAGCGGCCTAGCAGAGAGAGATATCCTACTCAAGGGTTTCCATATTGGCAATAAAATGGACATTCAAATTAAAAAACTTTAGTAAATTTATTTTTACTTTTCAAAGAGAGAACACGAACAACAAAAATCAGCCCCCCCCCAGACTTAGCTTCACCCAAAACTGACCAGAGATAATTTGAGTTAACAGTCACATCAACAGAGTAATGTCTCATGGTCAACACGCTCATCTGCTAATACCAACAACAGTAATTTATAGGCTGTAGAGAGGACTATAATGGTGAGTACAAGAGAATACTACCTCCCCTATATGGATTATAGATTAAATACCAAAAGAAACTCAGCTGCTGTTGGAGAATAGTCATAGGAAGAAAAAATGTGTGGCAACACAAAGACCAGCCTGACTTTTAAAAAAGTTGGTTGTTTTGGGAACAGAGCGTAACACAAACTTCCCAACTTGACAAATTTACAATCTACATTAATGACTTGGATGAAGGGACTGAGTGTAATGAAGCCAAGTTTGCTGAAGATACAAAGATGGGTGGGAAAGCAAATTGTGAGGAGACAAAAAAAAAATCAGCAAAGGGATATAGACAGGCTAAGTGAGTGGGCAAAAATTTGGCAGATGGAATATAATGTGGGAAAATCTGAGGTTCTCCATTTTGGCAGAAAAAATAGAAGCGCAAATTATTATTTAAATGGAGAAAAATTGCAAAGTGCTGCAGTACAGAGGGACCTGCGGGTCCTTGTGCATGAAACACAAAATTAATCAGGAAGACAAATGGAATGTTGGCCTTTATTCTAAGGGGGATAGAGTATACAAGCAGAGAAGTCCTGCTACAACTGTACAGGATATTGGTGAGGCCACACCTAGAGTACTGCTTACAGTTTTGGTCTCTGTACTTAAAGAAGGATATACTTGCATTGGAGGCTATTCAGAGAAGGTTAATTCCAGAAATGAGGGGGTTGACTTATGAAGATAGGTTGAGTAGGTTGGGCCTATACTCATTGGAGTTCAGAAACATAGGAAATAGGTGCAGGAGTAGGCCATTCACCCCTTCGAGCCTGCACCACCATTCAATAAGATCATGGCTGATCATTCACCTCAGTACCCCTTTCCTGCTTGCTCTCCATACCCCTTGATCCCTTTAGTCGTAAGGGCTATATCTAACTCCCTCTTGATTATATCCAATGAACTGGCATCAACAACTCTCTGCGGTAGAGAATTCCACAGGTCAACAACTCTGAGTGAGGAAGTTTCTCCTCACCCCAGTCCCAAATGTCTTACCCCTTATCCTTCGACTGTGTCCCTTGGTTCTGGACTTCCCCAACATTGGGAACATTCTTCCTGCATCTAACCTGTCCAAACTCATCAGAATTTTATATGTTTCTATGAGATCCCCTGTCATCCTTCTAAACTCCAGTGAACAGTCTCTCCTCATATGTCAGTCCTGCCATTCCGGGAATCAGTCTGGTGAACCTTCGCTGCACTCCCTCAATAGCAAGAACATCCTTCCTCAGATTAGGAGACCAAAACTGAACACAATATTCCAGGTGAGGCCTCACAAAGGCCCTGTACAACTGTAGTAAGACCTCCCTGCTCCTATACTCAAATCCCCTAGCTATGAAGGCCAACATACCATTTGCCTTCTTCACCGCTTGCTGTACCTGCATGCCAACTTTCAATGACTGATGTACCATGACACCTAGGTCTCGTTGCACCTCCCCTTTTCCTAATCTGCCGCCATTCAGATAATATTCTGCCTTTGTGTTTTTGCCATCAAAGTGGATAACCTTACATTTATCCACATTATACTGCATCTGCCATGCATTTGCCCAATCACCTAACCTGTCCAAGTCACCCTGCAGCCTCTTTGCATCTTCCTCACAGCTCACACCGCCATCCAGCTTAGTGTCATCTGCAAACTTGGAGATATTACACTTAATTCCTTCATCTAAATCACTGATGTATATCGTAAATAGCTGGGGTCCCAGCACTGAGCACTGCGGCACCCCACTAGTCACTGTCTGCCATTCTGAAAAGGACCCGTTTAACTCGACTCTTGTTTCCTGTCTGCCAACCAGTTCTCTATCCACGTCAGTACATTACCCCCAATACCTTGTGCTTTAATTTTGAAAGCCTTTTGAAAATCCAAATACACCACATCCACTGGTTTTCCCTTGTTCACTCTACTAGTTACATCCTCAAAAAATTCTAGATTTGTCAAACATGATTTCCCCTTCATAAATCCATGCTGACGTGGACCGATCCTGTCACTGCTTTCCAAATGTGCTGCTATTTCATCTTTAATAATTGATTCCAACATTTTCCCCACTACTGATGTCAGGCTAACTGGTCTATAATTACCTGTTTTCTCTCTCCCTCCTTTTTTAAAAAGTGGTGTTACATTAGCTACCCTCCAGTCCATAGGAAGAATGAGAGGTGATCTTATCGAAACATATAAAAGATAATGAGGGGGCTCAATAAGGGCAGAGAATATTTCCACTCATAGGGGAAACTAAAACTAGGAGACATAGTCTCAGAATAAGGGGCCGCCCATTTAAAACTGAGATGAGGAGGAATTTCTTCTCTCTGAAGGTTGTAAATCTATGGAATTCTCTGCCCCAGAGAGCTGTGGAGGCTGGGTCATTGAATATATTTAAGGCGGAGTTAGACAGATTTTTGAGCGATAAGGGAATAAAGGGTTATGGGGAGCGTGCAGGGAAGTGGAGCTGAGTCCATGATCAGATCAGCCATGATCTTATTAAATGGTGGAGCAGGCTCGAGGGGCCAGGTGGCGTACTCCTGCTCCTATATCTTATGTTTTTATGTTGACAGCAGCTTTACTTCTTTCAGGAGATGTCTTTTTTTGGAAAAAGCATTATATCTACTGAATGAAACTAGGCGTTTGTATAAACTACGGGAGTTCCAGAATTAGGAATTAACTTTGTACCTGTTTGACCTCTTGACACTGCTTCATATGGAGGTGGTACTTCTAGTTGGCTGTAGGAAGGAGCAGGAGGTAGTGACCCAGATGGTTCTCCAATGGAGCTGTCATCCTGACCACCATACCAGCTGTACCACATAGGACTCTGTAACAAAAGCAATAGTAAGCAAGACCTTTCACTAAATCCTATGAAAAAATACTGGATGCAAATTAAGATTTTAAATGCATATAGTTTGTTCAATTTTTTTTTTGCAAAAGTGTAATTATGGGGAAAATGACAAAACCCATACTTATTGGCTTCAGCTTGATTAACCTTTCAATCATAAGAGCCAAATATAAACAGCATATCAGCATTCCAAGATGTATTTTGAACACAGTGCAATCAACAGCATCTCTAATGATTTCAAAACATATCTTGGCATGCTATCGAGGCAGATTCATTGCTATCTCGGTTTATGATGTTCCAATCTTATAGCCTTAGTACATATGGTAGTGTGTAATTTATTATACATATACAAGTAAATGAAGGAGTTAAATGTTCCCGTTTCCATCATTTTTTCAGAAGGCAACTGTGGAGACAGAAGTCTTCCACAATCAAATCACACAATTTGCCAACCATAACATTGTACTGTTGTCATATTAGAATTTCACTAAATAAGAGAAATGTATATACATAGTTATGTTCCTACTAGCCATCCCAATATGCCCTATGGTTATTTTGAGGTTTGTGCTATAATCACTGCTATTTGGTATTTTACTCACAACATTTCAATGTGGATGGGAGAAAGAAGGAAAAAGAAAAAGATACGCAACATGGCAAGTCCCACACTGGAGACTTTTGTATTTAATGTGTCAACAAGGACCACTGTCTCAGTTACTCTGGGTGAGAAAAGATTCACGCAAGTTCAGAGGAAAAAACAGTCAGTTTGCTCAAATTAGTATTGCCATACCAGTTGCTGCTGCTCATGTTTTAGGAATGCTGATATCAAATTACAATCTCTGAGCTTGTTCATGGACACTGAAGAGATGCTGGCTTTGGAATTCTGCTTTGCCTACTCAAACATTTCCTGCAATTATTCAATTATATTTTCCACTTCCAACCCCTCTCCATCTCATGCCAAGACTGCTGAACTAATTGTACTGGGATCAGCAAGTTAGATTCCGTCTCAAGACAGATGGTAGCTTTTAATCAGGGTTCACTTTTTAATCACGTCATCGGATGTTCTCCCATCTGTTTTTTCAATTTGTTGTGGAGCTCCCATAGGGGTCGTTTCAAACTTTTATTGGAAGTTCTTTATGGAATCTTCATTGCTGGTTTCACAGCACTGGACAATTGCAGATCCTGTGTCCTGCACATTTCCTTTATCAATCTTCTAAAGTCACATATCTGACTTTGAAAGCAAGAGATTATTTGCCATTTTCTTGCTTGCAATTTAAACCAAAAACTAGTGATCCTACTTCCTGTTTCCTGCTCTATTCTGAGCTGCTCAACTTCACTAAACACCTCATTTGAATCAGGAGGGCAAGATAGTTGAAGTTGACCACCTGACCCCTCTCCTTCCCTTCACAAAATCAACATCACACCAAGCAAAATGCCAGGAAGCATAAAAGGTGGTAGGCTGGAATGCTAGTATTTTTCAACCGGGGGAGGGGGGGGGGAAAAGAGAATAAACAAAAAAAAAATTACGCAGCATATTGGTATGATCTGAAAGGGTGGCGGAAACAGATTCAATAGTGACTTTCAAAGGAGATGGAGGGCGAGAAAGTTGGATCTCAAACCAGCATACTAAGCTTAAATAAAGGAGACTATGAAGATATGAGGGCAGAGTTGGGTAAAGTGGACTGGGAAAATAGATTAAAGTGTAGGACTGTTGATGAACAGTGGCGTACATTTAAGGAGATATTTCATAACTCAAGAAAAATATATTCCAGTGATAAGGAAAGGGTGTAAAAGAAACGATAGCCATCCATGGCTAACTAAAGAAATAAAGGATGGTATCCAATTAAAAACAAGGGAATACAAAGTGGCCAAAACTACTGGGAGGGCAGAAGATTGGGAAGCTTTTAAAAGCCAGCAAAGAATGACACAAAAAATGATTGAGAAAGGGTAGACAGACTATGAATGTAAACTAGCACAAAATATAAAAAAAAAGACAGCAAGAGTTTCTATAGGTATATAAAAAGGAAAAAAGAGTGGCTAAAGTAAATGTTGGCCCCTTAGAGGATGAAACTGGGGCATTAGTAATCAGGAACATGGAGATGGCAGAAACTTATAAAAATATTTTGGATCAGTCTTTACGGTAGAGGACACTAAAAATATCCCAACAGTGGATAGTCAAGAGGCTATAGGCAAGAGGAACTTACCACAATCACAATCACTAAGGAGGTGGTACTCAGTAAGATAAATCCCCCGGACCTGATAGCTTGCATCCTCGGGTCTTAAGAGAAGAAGCGGCAGGGAAAAGTGGAAGCAATGGTTGTAATTTACCAAAATTCCCTGGATTCTGGGGAGGTCCCAGCAGATTGGAAAACTGCAAATGTAATGCCCCTATTTCAAAAAGGAGGCAGACAAAAAGCAGGAAACTATAGACCAGTTAGCCTAACATCTGTGATTGTGAAAATGTTGGGAGTCCATTATTAAAGAAGCAGTAGCAGGACATTTGGAAAAGGATAATTCAGTCAGGCAGAGTCAGCATGGATTTATGAAGGGAAAGTCATGTTTGCCAAATTTTCTGGAAACCTGCAAAAGGACATCGACAGGCTAAGTGAATGGACAAAAATTTGGCAGATGGAGTGCAATGTTGGAAAGTGTAAGGTTATGCACTTTGGCAGGGAAAAAATAAAATCGAAGAGCAAGTTATTATTTAAATGGAGAAAGATTGCAAAGTGCCGCAGTACAGCGGGACCTGGGGGTACTTGTGCATGAACATCAGAACATAAGAACATAAGAATTAGGAACAGGAGTAGGCCATCTAGCCCCTCGAGCCTGCTCCGCCATTCAAAAAGATCATGGCTGATCTGGCCGTGGACTCAGCTCCACTTACCCGCCCGCTCCCCATAACCCTTAATTCCCTTATTGGTTAAAAATCTATCTATCTGTGATTTGAATACATTCAATGAGCTAGCCTCAACTGCTTCCTTGGGCAGAGAATTTCACAGATTCACAACCCTCTGGGAGAAGAAATTCCTTCTCAAATCTGTTTTAAATTGGCTCCCCCGTATTTTGAGGCTGTGCCCCCTAGTTCTAGACTCCCGACCAGTGGAAACAACCTCTCTGCCTCTATCTTGTCTATCCCTTTCATTATTTTAAATGTTTCTATAAGATCACCCCTCATCCTTCTGAACTCCAACGAGTAAAGACCCAGTCTACTCAATCTATCATCATAAGGTAAACCCCCCTCATCTCCGGAATCAGCCTAGTGAATCGTCTCTGTACCCCCTCCAAGGCTAGTATATCCTTCCTTAAGTAAGGTGACCAAAACTGCACGCAGTACTCCAGGTGCAGCCTCACCAATACCCTGTACAGTTGCAGCAGGACCTCCCTGCTTTTGTACTCCATCCCTCTCGCAATGAAGGCCAACATTCCATTCGCCTTCCTGATTACTTGCTGCACCTGCAAACTAACTTTTTGGGATTCATGCACAAGGACCCCCAGGTCCCTCTGCACCGCAGCATGTTGTAATTTCTCCCCATTCAAATAATATTCCCTTTTACTGTTTTTTTTCCCCCAAGGTGGATAACCTCACATTTTCCGAAAATTGTGTTCCATCTGCCAAACCTTAGCCCATTCGCTTAACCTCTCTAAATCTCTTTACAGCCGCTGTGTCCTCGACACAACCCGCTTTCCCACTAATCTTTGTATCATCTGCAAATTTTGTTACACTGCACTCTGTCCCCTCTTCCAGGTCATCTATGTATATTGTAAACAGTTGTGGTCCCAGCACCGATCCCTGTGGCACACCACTAACCACCAATTTCCAACCCGAAAAGGACCCATTTATCCCGACTCTCTGCTTTCTGTTAGCTAGCATATTCTCGATCCATGCTAATACATTTCCTCTGACTCCGCGTACCTTTATCTTCTGCAGTAACCTTTTGTGTGGCATCTTATCGAATGCCTTTTGGAAATCTAAATACACCACTTTCATCGGTACACCTCTATCCACTATGCTCGTTATATCCTCAAAGAATTCACGTCAATTAGTTAAACATGATTTCCCTTTCATGAATCCATGCTGCGTCTGCTTGATTGCACTATTCCTATCTAGATGTCCCGCTATTTCTTCCTTAATGATAGCTTCAAGCAATGTCCCCACTACAGATGTTAAACTAACCGACCTATAGTTACCTGCCTTTTGTCTGCCCCCTTTTTTAAACAGAGGCGTTACATTAGCTGCTTTCCAATCCGCTGGTACCTCCCCAGAGTCCAGAGAATTTTGGTAGATTATAACGAATGCATCTGCTATAACTTCTGCCATCTCTTTTAATACCCTAGGATGCATTTCATCAGGACCAGGAGACTTGTCTACCTTGAGTCCCATTCGCCTGTCCAGCACTACCCCACTAGTGATAGTGATTATCTCAAGGTCCTCCCTTCCCACATTCCTGTGACCAGCAATTTTTGGCATGGTTTTTGTGTCTTCCACTATGAAGACCGAAGCAAAATAATTGTTTAAGGTCTCAGCCATTTCCACATTTCCCATTATTAAATCCATTCTAAGGGACCAACACTTACTTTAGTCACTCTTTTCCGTTTTATATAAATCGGTAAAAGCTTTTACTAGCTGTTTTTATATTTTGCGCAAGTTTACTTTCGTAATCTATCTTTCCTTTCTTTATTGCTTCCTGAGTCATTCTTTGCTGTCGTTTAAAATTTTCCCAATCTTCTAGTTTCCCACTTACCTTGGCCACCTTATACGCATTGGTTTTTAATTTGATACTCTCCTTTATTTCCTTGGTTATCCACGGCTGGTTATCCCTTCTCTTACCGCCCTTCTTTTTCACTGGAATATATTTTTGTTGAGCACTATGAAAGAGCTCCTTAAAAGTCCTCCACTGTTCCTCAATTGTGCCACCGTTTAGTCTGTGTTCCCAGTCTACTTTAGCTAACTCTGCCCTCATCCCACTGTAGTCCCCTTTGTTTAAGCATAGTATGCTCGTTTGAGACACTACTTCCTCACCCTCAATCTCTATTACAAATTTAACCATACTGTGATCACTCATTCCGAGAGGATATTTTACTAAGAGATAGTTTATTATTCCTGTCTCATTACACAGGACCAGATCTAAGATAGCTTGCTCCCCTGTAGGTTCTGTAACATACTGTTCGAAGAAACAATCCCGTATGCATTCTATGACTTCCTCCTCCAGACTATCCCGTGCGATTTGATTTGACCAATCGATATGTAGGTTAAAATCCCCCATGATTACTGCCGTTCCTTTTTCACATGCCTCCATTATTCCCTTGATTATTGTCCGCCCCACCGTGAAGTTATTATTTGGGGGCTTATAAACTACGCCCACCAGTGACTTTTTCCCTTTACTATCTCGAATCTCCACCCACAATGATTCAACATTTTGTTCATTGGAGCCAATATCATCTCTCACAACTGCCCTGATATCATCCTTTATTAACAGAGCTACCTCACCTCCTTTCCCTTCTTGTCTATCCTTCTGAATTGTCAGATACCCCTGTATGTTTAATTCCCAGTCTTGGCCACCCTGCAACCACGTTTCTGTAATGGCCACCAAATTATACCCATTTGTAATGATTTGTGCTGTCAACTCATTTACTTTATTTCGAATGCTGCGTGCGTTTAGGTAAACATAAAACGATAGTATGCAGGTACAGCAAGTGATCAAAGCGGCCAATAGAATCTTGGCCTTTATTGCAAAGGGGATGGAGTATAAAAGCAGGGAAGTCTTGCTACAGTTATACAGGGTATTAGTGAGGCTACACCTGGAATACTGCGTACAGTTTTGGTTTCCATATTTAAGAAAGGATATACTTGCTTTGGAGGCAGTTCAGAGAAGGTTCACTGGGTTGATTCCAGAGATGAGGGGGTTGACTTATGAGGAAAGGTTGAGAAGGTTGGGCCTCTACTTATTGGAATTCAGAAGAATGAGAGGTGATCTTATCGAAACGCATAAGATTATGAGGGGCTTGACAAGGTGGATGCAGTGAGGATGTTTCCACTGATAGGGGAGACTAGAACTTGAGCATAATCTTAGAATAAAGGGCTGAGATGAGAAGGAATTTCTTGAGGGTTGTAAATCTGTGGAATTCACTACCTCAGAGAGCTGTGGAAGCTGGGTCATTGAATAAATTTAAGACAGAGTTAGACAGTTTCTTAACCGATAAGGGAATAAGGGGTTATGGTGAGCGGGCAGGGAAGTGGACTTGAATCCATGATCGGATCAGCCATGATCGTATTAAATGGCGGAGCAGGCTCGAAGGGCCGTATGGCCTACACCTGCTCCTGTGTCTTATGTTCTTAAGAGCTTGAGCACAAAGCAAGGAGGCAGAGCAGGGGGAATGCAAACGGAGTGATTATAAACCGAGTGGAGGAATTTGGTGAGCGCAGGAATTCAGTGAAGAGGAAGGCGCCAGGTGAGATGTCTAACTGAAAAGGAGGAATGAAGCCACAGACCCAAGATCTCTGAGTTAATAGACCCTGGTGCCAGGGTCAAGGATGTCACTGAGCAGCTGCAGGACATTCTGAGGCGGGAGGGTGAACAGCCAGAGATCATGGTCCATATTGATATCAACGACAAAGGGAGAAAGAGGGATAAGGTCCTACAGGTAGATTTTAGGGAGCTAGGAAAGAGATTAAAAAGCAGGACCTCAAAATGTAGTAATCTCCAGATAACTCTCAGTGCCACAAGCTAGTGAGTATAGAAATAGGAGGATGGAGCAGATGAATGCATGGCTGGAGATAAGGTGCAGGAGTGGGGGGCTTTAGATTCCTGGGATATTGGGACCGTTTCTGGGGAAGGTGGGACTTGTACAGGCCGGATGGGTTGCACCTCAATGGAGCCGTGACCAATATCCTCACTGGGGGGGGGGGGGGGGGGTGAGGCGGTGGCGGGTTTAAACTAATTTGGCAGGGGGATGAACACCAGGATGTAGCATTAGCAAGGTTAAACTGGTTGCACAAAGGATTGGGAGGGACAGGTAGCACTAGAATAAGAAATAGTACGGTATTAGGTGAGGTTAGACTAAGCGAGAAGACGAGAAGGTCTAAGATAGGTTTACAGTGCATGTGTGTGAATGCACGAAGTGTGTAAATAAGGTTGGTGAGCGGCAGGTGCAAATAGACATATGAGACTATGATGCTGTGGCGATAACGGGGACCAGGATCGTATACTAAATATTCCTGGATACAAGGTTCAGAAAAGATAAGGAGGGAAGGAAAGAAAGAAAGGAGGTGGGGTGGCAGTATTGATTAAGGAGAATGTTACAGTGCTGGAGAGAGAGGATGTCCTGGAGCGGTCAAGGACTGAATCTATTTGGTTAGAGTTGAGAAACAATAGTGGTGCCATTACACTACTAGGTGTATTCTATAGGCCATGCCATTATACTACTAGGTGTATTCTACAGGCCATCAACTAGAGGGAAGGATATAGAGGAACAAATTTGCAGGGAAATTACAGTGAGGTGCAAGAACTATAGAGTAGTGATAATGGGGGACTTCAATTATCCTAATACAGACTGGGCTAGTAATAGTGCAAAGGGCAGAGAAAGGGAAGAATTTCTGAAGTGTGTTCAGGAGAACTTTCTTGATCAGTACGTTTCCAGCCCAATGAGGAAGGAACCATTTCTGGATCTGGTTCTGGGGAATGAGGTAGGTCAATTAGAGCAAGTGTCAGTAGGTGAACATTTAGTGAACAGTAATCATAATATCACAAGGTTTAGATTAGCTATGGAAAAAGACAGGGAGCAATCTAGAGTAAAAATACTTAATTGGAGAAAGGCCAATTTCAGTGGGTTGAGAATGGATCTGATCCAGGTAAATTAGAATCAAAAATTGGCAGACAAAACTGTAATTGAACAATGGGCTGCCTTTAAAGAGGAGATGGTCTGCGAGCAAGATGAAGCTGAAAAAAGGGAAGTATGACAGATGTCAGGTTGAGAATACAAATGAGAACCAAGCTGAATATGGAAAGCTCAGAGGGGAAGTGAAAAATGAAATGAGGGCCAAAGAGAGAGTATGAGAATAGATTGGCAGCCAACATAAAAGGGAATCCAAAAGTCTTCTATAGGCATATAAATAGTAAACGGGTAGTAAGAGATGGGGTGGGGCTGATTAGGGACAAAAATGGAAACCTACACATGGAGACAGAGGGCATGGCTGAGGTACTAAATGAGTACATTGCATCTGTCTTTACCAAGGAAGAAGATGCTGCCAAAGTCATAGTGAAAGAGGAGATAGTTGACATACTGGATGGGATAGAACATTTAAAAAGAGGAGGTATTAGAAATGCTGGCTGTACTTAAAGTAGATAAGTCACCAGGACTGGATGGGGTGCCTCCTAGGATGCTGAGGGAAGTAAATGTGGAAATTGCAGAGGTATTGGCCATAATCTTCCAATCCTCCTTGGATACGGGAGTGGTGCCAGAGGTCTGGAGAATTGCAAATGTCACATCCTTGTTCAAAAAAGGGTGCAAGGATAAACCCAGCAACTACAGGCCAGTCAGTTTAACTTTGGTAGTGGGGAAGCTTTTAGAAACCATTATCTGAGACAAAATTATCACTTGGACAAGGGTGGATTAATTAAGGAAAGCCAGCATGGATTTGTTAAAGGCAAATAGTGTTTAACTAACTTGATTGAGTTTTTTGATGAGGTAACAGAGAGGGTTGATGAGGGCAATGCAGTGTACATGGATTTCCAAAAGGTGTTTGATGAAGTACTACATAATAGGTTTGCTAGCAAAGTTGATGCCCATGGAATAAAAGGGACAGTGGCAGCATGGATACGAAATTGGCTAAGTGACAGGAAACAGTAGTGGTGAATGGTTGTTTATCAGACTGAGGAAGGTATACCGTGGTGTTCCCCAGGGGTCGGTACTAGGACCACTGCTTTTCTTGATATATATTAATGATATATATAGACTTGTGCATACAGGGCACAATTTCAAAATTTGCAGATGACACAAAACTTGGAAGTATAGTGAATAATGAGGGGGATAGTGGTGGACTTCAAGAGGATATAGACAGGCTGGTGGAATGGGCAGACATGTGGCAGATGAAATTTAATGCAGAAAAGTGTGAAGTGATATATTTTGGTAGGCAGAACTAGGAGAGGCAATATAAACTAAAGGGTACAATTCTAAAGGTGGTGTATGAACAGAGAGACCCGGGGCTATATGTGCACAAATCGTTGAAGGTGACAGGGCAGGTTGAGAAAACAGTTAAAAAAAAGCATACGGGATCCTGGGCTTCGTAAACAAAGGCATACAGTACAAAAGCAAGGAAGTTAGGATGAACATTTCTAAAACACTGGTTCGGCTTCAACTGGTGTATTGTGTCCAATTCTGAACACCACACTTTGAGGAGGATGTGAAGGCCTTAGAGAGGGTGCAGAAAAGTTTTACAAGAATGGTTCCAGAGATGGGAGACTTCAGTTACATGGATAGACTGGAGAAGCTGGGGTCAAAATCATGAGGCGTCTAGATGGAGTAGATAGAAAGGAACTGTTCCCATTGGCAGAAGGGTCGAGAACTAGAGGACACAGATATAAAGTGACTGGTAGAAGAACCAAAGGCGACATGAGGAAAAACTTTTTTACGCAGCGAGTGATTAGGATCTGGAATGTACTGTCTGAAAGGGTGGTGGAGACGATTCAATCATGGCTTTCAAAAGGGAATTGGACAAGCAACTGAAGGATAAGACTTGCAGGACTATGAGGAAAGGGCAGGGGAGTGGGATTAGCTGAAGTGCTCTTGCAGAGAGCCAGTATGGGCTTGACGGGCCGAATGGCCTTCCTATTATGCTGTAACCATTCTATGGGCCCAAGTTTCCACATGATTCGCGCCTGATTTTTAGGAGCAACTGGTGGAGAACGGACTATTTTAGAATTCGCAATTCTCCACATTTTTTTTCCGCAGTTCTAGTCAGGTAGAACAGTTCTACTTTCGACAGAATTTTTTCTTCAAAAGGGGGCGTGTCCGGCCACTGACGCCTGATTTGAAAGTTTCCACAGTGAAAATGTACTCCAAACTAAAGTAAAGAATGGAGCCAGTGAAGATTTTTGTAGAACTGAAAAAACCTGTTCTACACATTAAAAAAATCAGGCGCAGGTTACAAATCAGGTGTCCAGAACGAGGTGGGGGGGTGGGGGGGGGGGAAGTCATTAAATTCTACAATCAATCCTTATTTATACTTATACAAATAAATCCAACCTGAATAAACATTTATAAGCAAGGAAAAGATTAAATAAACCATCTTCCTACCTGTGAAAGTGCTTCAGCCAGGAAGAATGGTGCAGCAAGCCTCACAAAACGAGGGAGCTGACCGAACGCGGGCCGGGGGGGGGGAGGGGAGAGGGAGGAGGGAGCCGACGAACGGGGGGGGGGGGGGGGGGAGGAGGAGGAGGAGAAGAGAGGGAAGGGAGCCGACGAACGCGGGGGAGGGGGGGGAAGAGGAGAGAGCCAACGAATCTGGGGGGGGGGGGGGGGGAAAAGAGAGAGGGAGCCGACGAACGCGGGGGGGGGGGGGGTGTGGTGGGGGAAAGAGGGAAGGCAGCCGACGAACACGGGCGGGCGGGAGACGACCGAACGCGGGGGGGGGGGGGGGGGGAGGGAGCCGACGAACGCGGGCGAGGGGTGGGAGGGAGCCAACCGAACGCAAGGGGGGGGGAAAGGGAGGGAATGGAGCCGTTCCACACCGCTGGCGGGAAAGAGAGAAGGCTGCAGGAAGCCTCAGAAATTGAGGAGCCATTTCGCGACGGCAAAAGGCGGAGGTCGTCGGGAAACGGCTGCCTCAACTTTGAGGTTTCCTGCAGCCTTCTCACTGCTACAAGAAGCCTCTGTGCTGATGGCAATGTACTTTTATTAAAAAATTTTTAAAAACTAAACAACTACAAAGAACTACAAAAGTGGCCGAGTGGCAATGTATTTTTTCACACTGAGCATGCGCGAACGCTCCAACGCACACATGCAGCGTTGCCGGCAGGAAAAAAACTAATTTAAATAGTACCCGCCCCCTCCCACTTACAAAATCGGCGCGAGTGTAGGCTCCGCCCATTGCACGCCGCGCCAGGCAGACAAGGAGCTGCAGAACGCTCCAGAATCGCGATTTTTTTTTTAGGCGCCGTTTTAGACGCGAAAAACGGGCGCCCAGCTCGGAGGGGCGCCCGTTTTTTTTCTTGTGGAAACTTGGGTCCTATGATTCTATGAATTGGATAAATACTTAAAAATGAAACATTTCAGGGCTATGGGGAAAAAGTGGGGGAGTGGAACTAACTGGATAGCTCTTTCAAAGGCATAGTCACGATGGGCTGAATGGCCTCCTGTGCTAAATGAATCTATGAGATGAGGTGGACTGCTTTGAACCAATTGCGCATTTTCTGCACCTGTACTAATTTGCAGTAATTAAGGTGAGGGATCATAGTGCTGGGGAATGGCTCCATCCAGTCCAATTACAGATACTGTAGGTGGCATTACTTAAATCTGCAAGATTTGTACTGAAGATGTATGAGAGGTATAAAGATACTGCACCATTAAATTGGAAGGGGATAAAAATTATGGTCAGAAAATTGACTACAGAAACAGGATGCTGGGTTAAGAGTCAGCTAGTTAACATTATGAAGTAGAACTAAGAAAATAAACCATAGCATTTCTTTAGGAACAGATCATAGGGTGACTACCAAACCAAACCTGAACAAACCACAAGCAACTATTTCAACATTGGTGCTACAGCATGCATTACAACTCAGACTTGTAATAGCTAATGCTTCTCATAAGTATTTATGAAATACTTTAAAGATTAATACACATTAAAATACCAAATTTTGCAAAAGGCCCACATAAAAAAGCTAGATACCTCAGAGGGAAGACTTGTGCCATCATTGACTTAAAACACGTAAGATCTATTTTGACTTCACTGGTATCACTAAAAATTACCCTTTTGCCACACTGGCACAGAATGTCGAGGCAGCCAATTACAATGAAGTATTTGGAGGGCGATAGGTAACAAGGAAGCATCAGGCCTATAACTGCCTTCTTCCCCCTTCTCTCTGCCCTTCCCCATCTTCATTACCCACCTTGAATACTGTGGTTTTATTTAATCTCAAGACTTTTTCAAAAACATCCTCGTCTCAAAGTTAGACCGCAAGAATTTGCATTTCATTCAAATTACACGCAACTCTCTCTTTCAGAAGGAAGCAGAGAACTATGGTCACTTACATTTTGCCGCTCACAGAGTTGATGTAGGTAGGCCCTGCCCCCAACAATTACTATCTGGGCGTTGCGTGGATTGCTCAGATAAGCATCTAGTTGTCGCTGCCGTGAGCGATACCAGCAGATGTAGAAGAAGATTTTGACAATAATAAATATAATCACTATTCTGTTGGGAGTGAAAAAACATTCATTAGGAAATGATACATATTTATTTTATGTCAGTCATGGCCAGTGGTAGCACTCGCGCCTCAGAGTCAGAAGGTCGTGGGTTCAAGTCCCACTCGAGGGGCTTGAGCACAATATCTAGGCTGGCACTTCAGTGCAGTACTGAGGGAATGCTGCACTGTCTTGGTGCTGTCTTTCAGATGAGATGTTAAACCGAGGCCCTGTTTGCCCCTTCAGGTGTACGTAAAGGATTCAACCGCACTATTTTGAATAAAATTAGGGGAGTTCTCCCTGGTGTCCTGGCCTATATTTATCCCTCAACCAATAACACTTAAATAAGACTTGCATTTATAGAGTGCCTTTCATGACCACTGGACGTCTCAAAGTGCTTTATAGTCAATGAAGTACTTTTGAAGTGTAGTCACTATTGTAATGTGGGAAACGCAGCAGCCAATATGTGCACAGCCAGCTCCCACAAACAGCAATGTGATAATGACCAAGTAATGACCAAATAAACACATTATCTGGTCATTGTCTCATTGCCGTTTGTGGGACCTTACTGTGCACAAATTGGCTGCCACACTTCCTACATTACATCAGTGACTACACTTCAAAAGTACTTAATTGGCTGTAAAGTGCTTTGGAATGTCTGAGGTAGGGAAAGGCGCTATATAAATGCAAATCCATCCATTAATGGATTAAAACAGGCTCCGTATCCCTGCTGGAGTGTGCAATATGGGCACGTGGCAAGCAGGGCCATCAATTCTAACTTGCAACTATTATAGCTTCCCAAGGATCAAACCAAGGTCATGCTACTTGGCAGATTTGTGTCCAGCTATTTAAACTCAATTTACTGATTACGTATATAGGATGCCCTCAGGTGTTCAAGAGAAACAGTCACCTTTTGGTACTAAAAATAACTCAGCAGACTTTTTCCCAAGCAAGAAAAAAGCCTCATAGATGGCGATTTCCCTTGCATGAACAGCACATAGAGGCATATAAATGGAAAGAAGGCAAGAAAGGGGTTGCAATAAAGTTTCAAGCTCTCCAAGAGTGAAAATGGTGCTAGAAAAGCCTACTCGGGTATGGGGTCAATATTTTTGTACTGGAGGGGTTTAGAGCTCAGGACTGTTAATGGGAAAATGTAGCATGAAAGAGGTAACTGAGCTTCTCAAAAACAACTTTAGCAATGGAAAAAATGGGAACATTCCATTTAAAAGTCAGGGGAGTTACTAAGTTGAAGACAGTTGATAAAGAGGACCAAGAGGTGGTAGACTTACAAGAGACACAATGAAATGATATCTTTATAAAATGTGTGTCCCCCAATGTGCAGAGAGATCAAAACAAGATGACTCACCTGTCACACAGCAATAGAGGTAGCAATTGTGTGCTTTGAGGAATTTAAATGTGTGAAAAGTGGAGGGGGCTAGATCATTAGTGGGAGATGCTGTTGGTACAAAGGAGGAACAAAGTAGGAGAAAGAACAGAAATAGCAGGGAACCTCCGGGTTAATGAAAAAAAAAAATCAGAGGATAAACCATTAACTAGAGCACAGAGAGAATGACTGGAAAGGAAATTGGATAGTTATGAACATAGCTTTGTTGAGAGGCCACATTACTGTAACTTGGCTAGAAGTGCAAGGTGCCAATCTCTATCAAGGCTTTAGACATGTCCAAGGCAATGACAAATGACTCACCTAAGTATTCCAGATCGGAGTTCCAGAGCTGTGTCGCATTATTAGTGGAACAGTTTACCAAAATCTATACTGGGAATTGTGGATTAGGCAGGATTCTCAGTGATGGATAACTTGATAGTTAACAGCAGCTTTTGTAAGTACGGAAGTACTTATGAAAAGGAAATAGGGTGATAATTTGGTGTTATACCAGGACGATTGTGAAGGCAGCGGAGTAAATCCCACATGATCAACAATCAAGAACCCAAACATTTTTTGCTGTAGCACAGTCGTTTTTATACAATTGAGCTAATTTATTTCAGAGCCAGCAAGCAAAAGTGCAAATAATTTTTTTTTTAATTTAAAAGTCTGCATCTCCACAAAACTTTTATTCAAAAATTAAACCGAGTTTAGATTTAGTCCAAACATGGATTCACTGCAGAGAAAGAGTGTAATGTGGATGACATAATTAAAGTGTAATCTCCTTCTTGGTATGTCCAGTACTTACATGTACCAATAGAGTTCCATTGTATATTTATACGAGATGATTTCTCATTACGCAGACAGAGTCCAGATGCTATAAAGTCAGAGAACAGAGTTGATTCAGAATATAATTCCTCAACATTCACTAACAAATACAGTAGTGACAACAGTTCCTTCTTACACTTTACTAGATGCATTTCTGTAGCATGCGTGTGTGCTTCTGTTATTCAACACTTAAATCTTTAAATATATCACATAATATCTTGTAGGTACCATGACTGCCTTAACAATCATAGGTCACCATTTAGCTTTAAGGGACTCAGACTTACTCAGCATCCCTGGATTAGGAGTGAAGTGTACTATGGGGAGGGGGAGGGGGGGGGGGGGGGGGGAGGGGAGGGGGAGGGGAAAGAGAGGTTGACTACATTTCCAAGTCTTGACTGCAATTCAGTAACTTTGGATAAAAAGTGAAACTGTGTGGACTTCAGACAAGAACTGGGCCAAGCTCAATTGCGCTGGCCCCATCTCCTTGTGACCAAATAGACTGGCAACAATCACTATCTGGGTCACACGTGAAGAGTGGATGAAGAGTGAACTCATCCCTTTTTGGCATGGAAGCAAGTCATCCTCGTTTCGAGGGACTGCCTATGGGGACGATGATACCAAAGGTCAGACCAGTACCCATGGAACCTATCCCAGCCATAATCAGTACCATCAGAATGGCAAGGTGGGGGGGGGGGGGGGGGGGGCGAGGGAGGTAGAAAATTGGCAGAAAAAAAAACTCAGGCCGAGGAAGTAAAAACATGACTAGCATAACAATTGTAATTGTGAAATGAAACCACAGCTTTCATTTCTATCTTGCCGCCACCCAACACCGCAGTATTGCTTTTAAAGACATGGCCTAGAAATTTGTCTCAAGCAGTGATGCAAAAAATGGGCAGTATCGGTTCAGTCGCCTGTTATACGCAGTGCCTGATATTTAATTCCACCGACTGCAATGGAACCGAGTATTAGGCTCTGTGCAAAACGGGTGGTCAATCAGATACCGCTCATTTTGCTCCACTGCCAGAGATGAATTTCTAGGCCTATAAGTGCATGGTGCCAAACTTCATGAAGGCTTTGGAGATGTCCAAGGCAATGACAAAGGATTCATTAAAGTATTCAATATCAGAGTTAAGAAAACATGTGGTATCCTTGACTTATTAAAAGGAAGAGAGTGCAAATAGAGTACAAAAGTGAGGAAGTTATGCTAAACCTTTCTCTAACATTGGTTAGGCCTCAGCTGGAGTACTGTGTTCAATTCTGGGCACCACTTTAGGAAATATGTCAAGGCCTTAGGAGGGTGCAGAAGTGATTTACTAGAATGGTACTAGGAATGAGGGACTTCAGCTATGAGGAGAGACTGGAGAAGCTGGGGTTATTCTCTTTACAGCAGAGAAGGTTATGAGGAGATTTGATAGAGGTGGTCAAAATCATGAATGGTTTTGATGGAGTAAATAAGGAGAAACTGTTTCCAGTGACTGAAGGGTCGGCAACCAGAGGACACAGATTTAAGGTGATTGGCAAAAGAACCAGAAGAAACATTTTTTTTTGCAAAGCAAGTTATGATCTGGAATGCACTGGCTGAAAGAGTGGTGGAAGCAGATTCAAAAGTAATATTCAAAAGAGAATTGGATAAATACTTGAAGGGAAAAACTTTACAGGGCTGTGTGAAAAGAGCAGGGGAGTGGGATTGATTGGATAGCTCTTCCAAAGAGCCAGCAAGGCAAAATGAGACGAATGGTCTCCTATGCTTTTATGAGAGTTGCGGAGGTGTGTAGCATTACCCTTGGAACAGATCTTTTTGGTCTCAGTCTTGGCAAATACCACAGGTTTATCATCGAGATGCACCTATTTGCTGTGGTCTGTGTCGGGAAACAGTGGTGCCAGCACGTGTCTCACATAGGGCCCAAGTTTCCACAAGAAAAAAAACGGGCGCCCCTCCGAGCTGGGCGCCCGTTTTTCTCGCCTAAAACGGCGCCTAAAAAAATCCTCGGTATTCTCCACCGACTTACAGGTCTTGTGGCACTCGGCGCAGTCAGCACGAGCTGTGGGGGGGGGGCGGAGCCAGGTCCCTGCACTGAAAACAGTGCCGGGACCTCTGCACATGCGCGCTACAGTGGGCACGCAAGTGCAGTAGCTCCAGGCACCGAACTGTGTGGGAGGGGCCCGAAGCACGCAGCCCCGAGCCCTGGCTGAATGGCCTCACTGGGGCTGCGTGAATAAGGCTCCTCCCACGGCCAGCTCCTGCTCCCCGCCCGACCAGACCCGACACTCGCTCCCCCCCCCCCCCAACCCACCGACCAGACCCGAACCGACACCCGCTCCCCCCCCCCCCCGACCCGACACCCGCTCCCCCTCCCCCCCCCGACCCGACACCCGCTCCCCCCCCCCCCGACCCGACACCCGCTCTCCCCCCCCCTCCCCGCTCCGAGGCCCGCCACCCTCCCCCCCCCGACCCGCTCCCCGCCCCGAGGCCCGCTCCCCGACCCGACACACGCTCCCCCCTGCTCCCGTTCCCTGACCCCCCCCCCCCGCCTCTCTCTCCCTCTCCCTCCCCTCTCTCTCCCTCTCCCTCAGCGGCATGAATAGCTGCAGAATTCTCCCTGGCTGAAGCACTTTCACACAGGTAGGAAGATGGTTTATTTAATCTTTTCTTGGCTTATAAATGTTTATTCAGGTTGGATTTATTTGTATAATATTTGTAGAAGTATAAATAAGGATTTATTGTTGAATTTAATGAGTTCCCTTCCCCCCCCACCTCGTTCTGGACGCATAATTTGTAACCTGCGCCTGATTTTTTAATGTGTAGAACAAGTTTTTTCAGTTCTACAAAAATCTTCACTGGCGCCATTCTACTTTAGTTTGGAGTACATTTTCACTGTGGAAACTTTCAAATCAGGCGTCAGTGGCTGGACACGCCCCCTTTTGAAGAAAAAATTCTGTTCTAAACTGGAACTGTTCTACCTGACTAGAACTGCGGAAAAAAAATGTGGAGAATTGCGAATTCTAAAATAGTCCGTTCTCCACCAGTTGCTCCTAAAAATCAGGCGCGAATCATGTGAAAACTTGGGCCCTTAGTATCAAAGCAACTTAAGGGACATTGTAAAGATAAAAGAAGAAATCATGGACAAAATATCCATTTTGTTTGTCAGATTACTATTTGCCTTTCTAATCTTAACTACCATCTCTCCTACCCCACCAGCTAGGCCAGCATTGTCATAACCAGGCAACATAAATTAAATTTTAATATTTGGGAAAGTACTGGCCTGGGGAAAATTAAGTACACCTGTACCAAACTAATTTATGTTAATTACTCTGCAAGCTTATTTCTAGTAAACATAATCCTCTTTATTTCAACAATTAACAGTATTGAAACCAGCCCGTTCACCCTAGATTTTAGGATAGGAACAGTAGGCTATACGGCCCCTCAAGCCTGTTCTGCCATTCAATTAGATCATGGCTCAACTCCATTTACCTGCTTTAGCTCCATAACACTTGCCCAACAAAAATCTATTCATCTCAGTCTTGAAAGCTCCATCGTTCATAAAGTGGAGGAGAAAGGGTCATTTTGTATATCAGCTGAATAAAAAGGTTCCACATACCCTCTGGTATTTTTAAAATAATTTAAATTTACCACATGAAATCGTCAAAAGAAAGTCAATGCTAACATCACAATCAACACGCCAAAATATTGGGTGTCCCAATACGTCAGCAAGTTTATCCAATGAGTAGCAGAGCTTCGGGAATTAGGAAGCCCAGGTTTGTTCCTTACAATTTGCCTCAATGCCCAGCCTTAGAGGGTGCAAAATGGTCTGGTTTCCTGCTCATCATCTCTATTCAGCAACCTCTACAATGGAAGCAGGTTTGGACTTGGCTGCATTGATCCCTTATGATCAAAGAGTCTGTCAGGAACCACAATCTACACTCAATCTTAGGCGAGGTATCTTGGAGTCTTATCTCAGCAAGGAGTCATCACCTTCAGAAGAGGAGGCTGAGTTGGGGAGGCAAGGGAGAGAGCCGGCAGAAAAAAGAAAAAGACCCTCCAAAATATGTTGATTTTCAATAAACAAAAGTACAACTCATGGTTCATGGTTTCTGGATTTGAAATGGCCGGCTAAGTTTTCGGGAACAAAAATAAAAAAAACATCGAGTGCCTTGTTACAGTTTTCAATGTTACTGATGCCGAACAATTTGAGGAGAAAAGAAAGAGAACTTGAGCAGAGAGCTTGGAGATTTGCAAACTGAGTGATTCTCAGCATTGCTGGCAAAGGAGAAGAAGCTAACAGACTGACATGTACAGGGCAGTCCCATGCAAGAAGGTTTCATTGTTCCAACAGGTGTTGCTGCTACGAGAGGAGCTGCCTGCTACTGCTAGAGGTGCCTGGAGCTAGGAGAAAGGGGAAAGAGGAGAAGAGGAGGTCAGGAGATACAAGAACAAAAGATTAAGAGCAGGAGTAGGCCATTCAGCCCCTCGAGCCTGCTTCGCCATTCAATATCATGGCTGATGTTCTCCCTCAACTCCACTTTCCTGCACTATCCCCAAATTCCTCTATCAAAAGATCTATCGATCTCTGTCAAGATTATACTCAAAGACTGAGCTTCCACAGCCCTCTGGGGTAGAGAATTCCAAAGATGCACCAAAGATGAGTGAAGACGTTTCTCCTCATTTCAGTCCTAAATGACCGACCCCTTATTCTGAGACTGTGACAACTGGTTCTAGACTCCTCAGCCACAGGAAACATCTTCCCTGCATCTACTCTAAGAATGCTGTATGTTTCAATGAGATCACTTCTCATTCTTTTAAACTCTAGAGAATATAGGCCTAGTCTACTCAATTTCTCCTCAAAAGGAGAAACCCCCATCCCAGGAATCAGTCTGGTGAACCTTTGTTGCACTCTCTCTATGGCAAGTATATCCTTCCTTAGACAAGGAGACCAAAACGGTACACAAGGTGTGGCCTCACCAGGGCCCTATATAATTGCAGTAAGACGTCTTTACTCTTATACTCAAACCCTCTTGTAATAAAGGCCAACATACCATTTGCTTTCTTAATTGCTTGCTGTACCTGCATGTTAACTTTCAGAGATTCGTGTACAAGGGCACACAGATCCCACTGAACATCAACATTTCCCAATCTCTCCCCGTTTAAAAAAACTCTGCTTTTCTATTTTTCCTACTAAAGTGGATAACTTCACATTATATTCCATTTGCCATGTTCTTGCCCACTCACTTAGCCTGTCTATATCCCTTTGAAGCCTCTTTGTAGCCTACTCACAACTTATATTCCCACCTAGCTTTGTATCATCAGCAAACTTGGATATATTACATTTGGTCCCCTCATCCAAATCATTGATATAGATTGTGAATAACTGGGGCCCAAGCACCTAACCTTGCGGCAGCCCACTAGTTAGTCGGCCAATCCGAAAATGACCCATTTATTCCTGCTCTCTGTTTTCTATCCGTTAACCAATCCTCAATCCATGCTAGTATATTACCCCCAATCCCATGAGCCCTAATTATGTTTAATAACCTCTTGTGTGGCACCTTATCGAAAGCCTTCTGAAAATCCAAATATACCACATCTACTGGTTTCCCCCTTATCTATTCTACTAGTTAACAGAAACATATGCTCTGGTCATTATCACATTGCTGTTTGTGAGAGCTTGCTGTGCACACATTGGCTGCCACATTTCCCACATTATAATAGTGACTACACTCCAAAAGTACTTCATTGGCTGCAAAGCACTTTGGGACATCCGGTAGTCATGAAAGGCACTATAAGTCTTTCTTTAGTTACAACCTCAAAAAACTAACAGAATTGTCAAACATGACTTCCCTTTCATAAATCTGTGTTGACTCTGCCCAATCCTATTATTATTTTCTAAGTGCCCCGTTACCAAATCCTTCCAGCACTTTCCCTACTACTGACGTCAGGCTAACTGGTCTGTATTTCCCTGTTTTCTCCGTCCCTCTCCCTCCTTTCTTAAATAGCGGCGTTCCATTAGCTATCTTCCAATCTGCAGGAACCGTTCTAGAATCTATGGAAATTTGGAAGATGAAACCAATGCATCCACTATCTCTACACTTCTTTCAAAACCCTACGACGTAGGCCATCAGGTCCGATCAGGAATTATATACTTTCAGTCCTATTAATTTCTCCAATGCTATTTTTTTATTAATACTAATTTCTTTCAGTTCCTAATTCTCATTATACCCTTGCTTCTCCACTATTTCTGTGAGGTTTTTTGTGTCGTCTTCCGTGAAGACAGGTACCATTGGAGTGTACCCCTGCAAGCACCCACCCACCCACCCACCCACCGTCGTGAGTGGCAACTCCGCCCCTGCGGCCTCCAACCGTTCCCCCCCACCTCATCCCTCTATCTATCTCTCTGAGAGGCACCTCTATCCATTTATTTAACTGAATATCGAGCAGAGCGGAGAAGGCCCCTCTCCCATTAACATAAAAAAGGGGAGAGGTGTTTTTTCATTTCAGAGCACCCTCTGCTGAAGAAAAATAAAACCAAGGCTTAATTAAGAACACCAGGCCTGAGACTTGAGGGTCGAGTGTGGTTCTCAAAAAAAATATAACACCCAGATATGGCGACTCCATCTTCGCTGGTGGCAGGGTCAGCAATAACATATGTGGACGTGACAGTCACAGCTACTCCCGCTACCCCATCACCCGAGGCGGATGCCACAGCCACCAACACTCCTCCCCGTCCCAGTGTTAGAGCCAATGGATGCGTAGGCGAAATTGGAAGCCAATGCCATCGCGGCCTCTGGGGGGGGGGGGAGGGGTGGTGAGGGACAGCGTCCAAGTGGAAGGAAGGTGCGGAGAAAAAACATACCGAGGCAAGTCCGCTCGAAAACTCAAACGGCCCCATAACCGCTCTCGGTCCAAACGTCATATTAGCGACCACAAGTGTGAGGGATCCAGTGCCCAAACCCGCACCCTCTCATAAGAACGTAAGAAATAGGAGCAGGAGTAGGCCATACAGCCCCTCGAGCCTGGTCCACCATTCAATATCATGGCTGATCTGATCATGGACTCAGCTCCACTTCCCCGCCCGTTTCACATAACCCCTTATCGTTTAAGAAACTGTCTACTTCTGTCTTAAATTTATTCAATGTCCCAGCTTCCACAGCTCTCTGAGGCAGCGAATTCCACAGATTGACAACCCTCAGAAGAAATTTCTTCTCATCTCTGTTTTAAATGGGCGGTCCTTTATTCTAAGATCATGCCCTCTAGTTCTAGTCTCCCCCATCAGTGGAAACATCCTCTCTGCATCCACCTTGTCAAGCCTCCTCATAATCTTATACATTTCGATAAGATCACCTCTCGTTCTTCTGAATTCCAATGAGTAGAGGCCCAACTTACTCAACCTTTCCTCAAGTCAACCCCCTCATCCCCGGAATCAACCTAGTGAACCTTCTCTGAACTGCCTCCAAAGCAAGTATATCCTTTCGTAAATATGGAAACGAAAACTGCACGCAGTATTCCAGATGTGGCCTCAACAATACCTTATATAACTGTAGCAAGACTTCCCTGCTTTTATACTCCATCCCCTTTGCAATGAAGGTCAAGATACCACTGGCCTTCCTGATCACTTGCTGTACCTACATACTATCATTTTGCGTTTCATGCACAAGTACCCCCAGGTCCCGCTGAACTGTGGCACTTTGCAATCTCCTGCGGCAGGCAAATTTAAAACCCATGCCCGAGAAAAAAAAACAGTAGGAGGAGCGGAGGCGCAGGCCTTGGCAGTCATAGAGGTCTCCCTATCTCCGCATCCCTCTGGACTAAAAGGAAGGTGTTGCTCCTTAGAAGCGGAGGAGGAGAGAGAGGAGAGAGATCTCCCCGTGCAGGAGTTGGCATCCGGTGCGGGTCCCGCCGCCCCCGTTACCAAGACGTGCCGTTGCCAGGAGTCGCCCATCCCTCCGGAGAGTGTGACAGCTATGTCAGTCCAGCCTGTGCCTCCCGGGGATGGGGAAAAAGCCCTGCCCGTGGGGCGGTAAGCGGAACCATCCACTGATACAATATTATCACAATCATCACTTGTCGCTGGATTGGGTGTCATAGGGGCTGGGGCGGGTGTGGTAGATGAGGCCGAACTCGCCCAGTCACATCCCCAACATCTCCCAAGAACTGCTGGTGGAAGATTTTAATAAAAACACCCTGCCCGCTGGGTGGGTGGTGCCGGGCAGAGGGAGGGTCCCCTATCTTCGTCTCAGACGATGGGAGTTGTGCGTTGCAGGAGCTGGGAATGGTTTTCTCCCCGGTTTCTCCATACAGCTTGACTTATCAGGGCAGAGGGGAGCCCCAAACCACTGCCAGCTCCTGGCCCGGCACCCCTGGAGGAGCCCAGGGAGGACATCTCTGCTGTTGATCATGGGGGTGGGATTGGGACAGAGGTAGGGCCGGTGGGTGCAGCCGAGCTGGTGGTCGTACCATATGCGGTGGACGGATCGTCTGCTGGCGATGACCTCCTGGAGGAGGATGGGGGCTCGGTGGAGGGCACTGGGGACAAATTGGACTCCATCGCCAGCATGGCGGTAGATGCCCTTGTGCCCCCCTAGTGAGTCTCTCCTCATCGCCATCGTGGAACTGCAGGATCTTTGGTGGAATGCCAGGGTCGTCAAGACAAAATTCAGCTGGCCCTCGACAGGTGGTCGGAGCTGGCGCTGCTCATCAGGTCTGTCAGCGCCGCTGTTGAGACCATAGGTGTTGACAAGGATGCGAGACATCTCAAACTGCGCCGGCTCAAGATGTTCCTCACTGGGTTGCTGAGGGAGTGGAGGATAACACATTACTCCACTCCCTTCCCACAGTAGATAAGTAGAGGTTGTTCTGTGCTCTTGTCATGAAAATAACCAAAGCCAGCCTCAACATCAACGGCAGGAAGGGAAGTACGGTCGTGCTTCCTGCAGGAAACCCACACAGTTCTGGGAGACAAGACAAGGTCTGCATGAGCTACCTCTGCACCTTACGGGGTGGCTGTTTTGCTGACCTCACATTTTCAGCCCGAGATCTCGAGGGTCAAGAAGCCTGTGCCAGGCCGCTTACTCCATTATTACTGTTCATCTGGGGGATGTGCCCCTCCATCTAGTGAACGTGTACGCCCTCCAGATCTGTGTGCAAAATCAACCCCTGCATTCCGGTGGCTTTAATGCGGCCGGTGCTGTGCTGGGACCACCATCTGGTGTGGGTAGAACTCACTCCGCTCAGCGCACGGGCAGGGGCGGGGGGGGGGCGGGTGGTGTCCACGTACTGCCATTTTAACAAGCGGCTTACTGGAGGACGAGCAGTTCCGTGAGTTGTTCAGTCGATTCTGGGCCGACTGGAGACGGACGCAGGGAGGCTTCCCCTCCTTGAGGCTATGGTGGGATGTGGCAAGGCTCATGCAGTCTCCTGTCAGGAGTACGCGAGGGGGTTGACCAAGAGGTGGGCGGTCCAGGTATGGCAGATGGAGAAAGAGGTACTCGATCTGGAATCCCATCTTGGTCAAGTCGTCGAAGACCCAGCACTGAAGGATCTGCAGCTCATCGGGTCCCGAGGCGTACGTGAGGTTGCGGATCCAGTTCCTCCGGGATCTGGACCGCAGCTCCCCCTTCTTCTACTCGCTAGAAAAAAAAGACAGGGCATCCGTAAGCTGCTGGTCGATGATGGATCTCTGGTCTTGGATCCGGCGGGCTTCAGTGCCGAGGCCTAGGCCTATTACCGGACGAGAGACTCTGTTCTCTCCGAATCTGTCCAGCAAGGATGTGCGCAGAGTGTTGTGGGAGGACCTGTCAAAGGTCGGCCCAGAACTCACTGAACAGCTGGAAGCTCCGCTAAGCCTGGCGGCACTGACCAGTGCCTCGGCCAGCTCTCGAGCCCTGGGGCTGGACAGGCTGACTGAGTACCCACAGGGTGTTCTGGGGGTGTGGGGCGACTACACGCGGGTCCTGGAGGAAAGTTTGGCGACCGGGGAGACGACGGTCATTGTCCTGATGCCCAAGAGGTGCGATCATCACCTATTTCAAATCTGCCGCCCAGTCTCCCTCCTCAGATTACAAGATTTATGCCAGGGCCATGTCTGCTTGCCTTGGCATTGTGCTAGCCCATGTGATCCACCACGACCCGTCCTACACGGTCCTAGGCTGGACCATCTATGACAACATTCATCTTTTCCAGGACCTGGTTTACCATTTCCAGAGGGCTGTCAGTCGCCTTCTTTTCCCTAGACCGGGAGAAGGCATTCGCCGGGGGGGAGGGGTGGGGACCACGAATATCTCTTCAGGACTTTGCGCACATTCAGGTTCGGGACGGATTTAGTCACCTGGATCTGACTTCCGTACGCCGCCGGAGTGTCTGATTAAGGTTTAACTGGTCTTTGACGGCGCACCTTTGCTTCTGGAGAGGCGTGTGTCAAGGGTGCCCCATGTCTGGCCAGTTATATGCCATCTGCGTGGAGCCTTTCCTGCACCTTTTGTGGAAGAGGTTGACGGGACTGGCTCTGCAAGGGCTGGGCGTGGAGGTCGTCCTCTCAGCTTACACCGATGACGTGCTCCTCATGGTCAGGGATCCAGTTGACTTGCGAAGGATGTGCGCGTGCCAGCAGGTCCACTCGGCCGCACCCTCCGCCAGGATCAACTGGGAGAAACGTTCCGGACACCAGGTGAGTCAGTGGCGGTTGGACTCTCTGCCGGAGGAGCTCAGGCTAATCTCCTCTACCTGGGAGACTACCTTAGCCCTGCCGAGGCAGCCTGGCCGGAGACATGGCAAGAGCCGGAGGCCAAAGTCACCGCTCGCCTAGAGCACTGGACAGGACTGCTCAGAGTGCTGTCCTACAAGGGTCGCATGCTGGTCATAAATCAACTTGTGGCCGCTCTGCTGTGGTACCGATTGGTCACTTTGAACTCCCCCGCCCCTTACATGTGTCACCAAGATACAGAAAAAGCTCACCGACTAGAGATATCTATACGTTGTGGATCCTCCCAAATGGTGTGTCTGGCGATGCATTTCTTCTGTCAGTTTCACGGTCTCAACTACGACACGCAGCTCTCCTGCTGTAAACCTGGGGAGCGCGTGGGCCTTCTTATGGGGACTGCCTGTCTTCTACCAGGAACTGATCAGGGTCTGGAAAAAGTTCGTCTGCGGATGCAGTTCTCCCCGATCAGGAACTGTGGCTGTCTTTCGGGAGCTGCTGCTCAGGAATCCGCACCTCTACGACCACAGGTTCATGTGGCTGACGGAGGTCGGGTCTGTATCTGGCAAGGTGACCAGAGTCAGGGACCAACTTGATGGCAGAGGAGCGGGTTGAATGGCACAGCACATGCTGGCTGACGTATGGCTTGAGGTCAAAGCCATTGAGTCCCTAAAAGTGGTACTGGGCCCTAGGTATGTCCAGGAAACTCAAGCACGTGGGGCGATTCTGTCTGAATGGAATTCCTCATTGGCGCCAGGCCACGAAACCTCCCTCGGGAGCCGGCGCCTCACAACTTGAGCCGCCTCTGGGAATTCCTTTCTGTAATTTCCATTCTGCATGAAGTGCATTCCTGTGCGGTCTGCTCTTGCACACCCTCCATTTTGCCATCCTTGTCTGCCGTAGAACAAGCCTTGGCGCACCATCCTGCCGTGCGGAGGAGACGGGGGTCCCCAATGGAATGCTCTCTATGCAGGAGTTTTCCCTTTATCTATTAGGGACTTGGCCGGGAGGGTGTTGCACGGGGCAGTCCTGCGCAATAAGTTTTTAAGTCGGTTCACAGACTCCCAGACCGCCTGCATTTTCTGTGGCCTGGAGGAGTCCGTGTTCCACGTTTATGTTGAGTTCGAGAGTTTGCAGCCCCTCTTCCACTATTTGAAAGGGCTGCTCCTCGATTTTTGATTGCATTTAAGTCCCACGCTCCTGACCTTTGGGCACCTGGTGCAGGGAGGAGCGGGCAAGTCGGAGGACCTCCACGTAGGACCGCTCCTGCGCATGGCCAAGGTGGTCATTAACAGGTCCAGGCAGTGGCGGCCGTTCGGCCTAACTGTCTGCCTCTCTCCGCAACTATGTTCGCGCCCGGGTGTCCCTGGAGGTGGAGCATGCGGTGTCCACTGGCATGCTCGAGGCCTGCTGTGACCGGTGGGCACCAGAGTGACTGCAGCGCATCACCACCCCCAGAAACCAAATTTTAATTTGATTTATTACAGTTCCTTTAAATGTTTTTTTTGTTAATTTACAGATTTTAGTGGTTGTGCCCCTTTAAGAAGGGACACATGGTTGAATTCAATTGGCAAATTGCCGGTATTTAAGAGAGTTGGGAGCTAGAAACAGTTGTAGATTATGAGACTCTCCAAAAAGTATATATTAGGCACGACTTTGCAAAAGCACAGAGCTTGGAGACAGAGATGGGAGTTTCGCAAGCAGAGTGATTCGTGATTCGCAGAGTGAGGAATTTTGTGAGCGCAGGAAATTGGTGGAGACGTCTGACTGAAAAGGAGGAATGGAGCTACAGAACTCTAGGTCTCTAAGTCAATAGACACGAGACCTGCAGGATAGCAAGAGGAGCGGCCGCAGATAAAGGTAGGCCCAAGAGCCTGGAGGGAGCGCGAGTAACAGGGAGCGAGGTTAGTGATGTCAGCGCAAGGAAAGGAGCTGGTTGGTGAGTGGAAATGATGAAGAACCTGTATTAAATATTGATTCAGCCTCAACTGGATTATGTCCAATTCTGGGCACTGCACTTTAAGAAGGATGTGAAGGCATTGGAAAGGACGCAGAAAAGACTTACAAGAGTGATTCCAGGGATGAGGGACTTCAGTTCCGTGGACAGACTGGAGAAGCTGGAGTTGTTCTCCTTCGAGCAGAGAAGGTTAAAAGGAGCTTTGATAGAGGTGTTTAAAATCATGAGCGGTCTGGACAGAGCAGATCGAGAGAAACTGTTCCCATTGGCGGAAGATTCAAGAACCAGAGGACACAGATTTAAGATGATTGGTAAAAGAACCAAAGGCAACACAAGAAAAAACTTTTTTTTTTTTTTTTTTTAAACACAGCGAGTGGTTAGGATCTGGAATGCACTGCCTGAAATAATGGTGGAGGCAGACTCAATTACTGCTTTCAAAAGGGAGTTGGAGAAGTATCTGAAAGAAAAAAAATTGCTATGGAAAAAGGGCAGGGGAGTGGGGGACTAGCTGAGGTGCTCTTGCAGCGAGCCGGCATAGGCTCGACGGGCCGTATGACCTTCTTCCGTGCTGTAATCATTCTATGATTATGAAATAAGGAGGGCGCAGTGGGAGTGCTCTTGAAAGTGACCAGATCTGCACAAACACCAAGAGCAATCAAATCAGAATGTTATTACAAATTTGTCCCTGTGCATACGCCAACTAAAGAGGATAATGATTCACCAGACAATTTGCTAGGAACACTTAACTACATAAATCAACTCCTTTCCACAATTCTGCCCAATTTATTTTTTTGCCTGGTATAATTACTGTACTTCACCAAAATACTGTAAATCTATTAATATCTCACTTTTAGGTAACATGTGCAGAATTTACAATACGTTTTATAGGCCTGACGCACTCAAGTGCCTGAACAAAAGCAGACTCTTCATTGCTCCTTTGCACTGACTTAGGCAACAACTGTGAGGCAACTTAGCAGCGTTCAAGGCAGAAACAAAAACATCCTGGCCTAGAATTTGGATAAGGTCCAAAAACGTGGCCAACATGAAACGCGATGTGCCTGCGCCAAAAGTGGTGCAGGCAGCATGCAAAATTGGCGGTGCCTGCACATTATAATGATTGCAGTACTGATTGGAGGGCCGATATCGGCTGCAGTCTTCTTGCCAATAAAGTTTGGCCCAGGCACTCTGCAGTACTTAAAAAGGTGTTTTGCTGCAGAGCTCCTCATTGTTAGTGTAGAGAAAGCCATGGCCCAATAGCCAACAGAGCGAGCAAGCAAATTTTACAATGCAGCACTGGAGGCCTTGGTCCTGGGGCTTCAAAGGCACCATCAGGTCCTCTACCTGTAGGGGAGCAGGAGGTCTTCAAGGCAGAACAGCAGAAAGCTATGGGAGGAGATAGCCAAAGCTGTCAGTGCAACGACTGTTGTCCCCTGGACCTGAATCAAGTGCCGCAAGAAGTTTAATGACCTCATGAGTGGTCAAGGTGAGAGAATGCATCTTCAAATGCCATATCCCACCATCTGCACCACCAGCCTCACACACTGCTCAATACACTACAACCCCATCACTCACCTACCAACAATTTCTAGCAATTACTATTCATACCTCACAATCATAGCTTCATCTGATCCTCACACACTTAACAATGTTGTACCCACATCTCACACCTTGCGCACACACTGCCAGCTATTCAACCATGGCAGCTACAGCATCCAAACACATTGCACCACATTCAGTGACACACTACCCTTTCTCTTGCAAAGATGGCTCAGAACTGCCGGGTGCAGCAGTAGATGGGTGGAGGGGAAACCCAACTGTAGAACCTCCGAGTTGGAGGAAGTAGTGCTGGAGATCAGTGGAGGGGCCATCACTGTGTCCAGGGTGAATGCCAATGTTCAAAGCATTGCTGATGATGGTATGCTCATATCTAATCCTTCTTCTCACATCCCACTTCCCTTTCATCCCACAATTTCTTCTCACTTACAACCTGGAGGACCTGGATAGTCTGCTTTTCCTACCTCCCCTCACTCGTGCCCAGTGACTCACCACTTGCAGATCCCGCCTTGTGCCTTTCTGATACCAGTGAAGTCCCACCAGCACAGCCAGTCCCCAAAAACATGGAGGAGAGAGAGAGAAGAGACACCGTCACTGAACTGGACACTCGCAGATACCAGCTTAGAAAATTGCACTTTAGGGGTAGTATAGAGGCGGGATCTGCAAGTGGTGAGTCACTGGGCACGAGTGAGCAGCAGCCCAGCCAGGGGGAAAGAGTAGGTCGGGTGCCAGCTCCCCGGAGGGCGAGTTCGTGCACGAATTCTGCTGCACAGGACACAGGTATGACCTTCATGGGGCGGACTTCAGAAGAATGGTGATGGGCATGCACACAAATGCTTGGTGCAATGGCAGACCTGCCAGAGAGTCTCTTGTCAGTGTCAAGGAGCATGGAGGAGTCTAGCTCCAACATTGCAGAGGTATTTGCATGGCACGGAGCTTGGAGCTTATGATTGCCAGGATGGAAATGATGGGCAACTCAATCAGACCCAACCATGATGCTGGGTGTGATGGGCAATATCGCAGCTTCCATTACATCACATGCGGAAGCGACCCAACATCTCAGAACTGCAGTGGAAGCTCAGACTGCTGCCATTGTGGCTGGGTTTACAACTGTAGAAATGGACTTGCAGGGCCTCACAGCAGTCCAGCAGTCTGTACTCCAACAAGTGGCTAGTAAGTTGAGGTGCTGCCCTGGGAGAATGTCTCTGTGAAACAGGAACCTGCTGTCCTCGCTCAGGATGACACTATTCTCACTACTGCCACTCCGGCAGTGCCCTTGCTGCTGCCTGTCAGCCAGCAAGCCCACACTGCTGCTGCTCATGCCGAGGTGATACAGTCGAATGCCAGGCTTTCTAGGCCCAAAGCTGCTCGAGGTCGTTCTGCAAGGCCATCTGCAGTCTCGCCCACTGAAATCCAGCAGCCTTCCACCAGCCACTGGGGTGCACTTTGTAGGAGCACTAAAGTACAAAAATGAACATGAAAGACAGACACTAAGTGAATGCACAAGGTGATTAGTTTATATTGGTTGTTTTGATTTGATTAATTTATAAATTAGGTTTGGAATGTTTGTTTTTTGGTGGCTCTCATTTCAGCCTTGTATCCGGGAGGATGCTGTGATATTCCAGGACAAGGGCTAGTAAGATGGAGAAGTGGTGAGCAACAGAGATCTGGGGTTTTATTCATTGGAACCAGAGTCTGATAAGGTGCTCATAAACAGCCCGTTCGGAATGGGGATCTGTCGCCCCCCCCCCCAGTAGTTCTGGAACCTATGGTGGCAAGGGCTGTGCCTCATGATAGCCAAGTTGTGGAGCATGCAGCAGATCACCACTGGAGTGCTCCTCCCAAGCAGTCAAGACAGTGCAACTGTTGCTCGAGCACCCAGATGGTCTGCTCAATGAGGTCCCGTGTGCTAGCATGGCTCTCATTAGAAGTACCGGCCACGAGTGGTGGGATTGCGAGGGGAGTCATCAGCCAGGTGAAGGATAGCTCTCGTCTCCAAGCAGCCACCTGCGGGTTTGACGTGGTGGCTGGAAGATTCCTGGCACAGGATGAAGGCATCATGATTGCTGCAAGGATGCCGGGCATTCACCATCATGATACACTGGGTGTGGTTGCACACCAACTGCACATTGAGTGGTAGCCTTTGTGGTTACGAAACATCGCGGGATTGGTATGCAGTGTCCCCAAAGATGATTGGGCAGTCGATAGCGCCCTGCCACATGCGCACTAAGATAATGAAGTCCCTTCTTCTGGAGTACAGAGCCTTTGTGACCTCTCAGATGCAGCTATGGACAGCGAACTGGGAGATTTTAGCTATGTCACCTGCTCCAGACTGGAAGAGTCTGGTGGCGAAAATAATTAAGGGCCACGGTGACCTTGAGGACCACCGGAAGCACCGTTGTTGCCCTGCTCTGAGGCTGCAGTTCTGGTTGCAGAATGTGGCAAGAGTTCAGTGACCAGCTCCTTGGTGAAGCTGAGCCTCTTAATATACTTCCCCTGGCTTAAGAGCAGGTAGAAGTGCTCTCGGAAATCCCTTGATAAAATGTGAAATGTGCGATATTGCGAAGTGCAGCTCGGAGCAGTAACAGTGGTGAGCAGTTTTGACCCAACCGGATAAATTCTCAACAGATTTGTACTTGCCTTAAAGCAAGGAGATTTTATAAAAATTGTGAAAAATCCATCTACCTATTCAGTTTGGACCTTATCCCATGTTGTCTGCACTGTGTAAATGGTAACTTTTATCCTGAACAGCCGTCAAGGTTATCTTGATTCCCATAGTTACCTATTAAGACTACCAGTTTCAATAGGATAACATAAATCAGTAGTTGATGCACAAGAGAAACTAATCTAACAGTAGATTCAGATGATTAGTTGACTTAGTGTTTTCTTATGCAAAAAGCAAAAGTATGAGCAAGTCTGAGCAAAATCTGAATTATGTTACAAAACATTGGGAAATTTAAAACACATTCGACGGTAAAAAATCTAATTTTGTGGGCCTACTGCATTTTCAGGGGCTTGACCAAAAGATCTCACCAAAAAACCTAGTGTGTTGACAGTCCCACTGTGTAAACAGCGTGATCCATCTGCAAAAATATAATACTGTTTAACTGTCGATCTCCTGTCATAAACCCCCACAATTTGTCAAGTATTCAAGTCAGAGCAACTGGATGCACAAATGTCACAGCACAGACCACCTTCCAAACAAAGCTTAGTTTCCTTCAATATGCGAGAAAACACAATTATGCATCGCTATAAAATGCAGCCCTATAACACTACTCTCTTCTGAATTGTGATTCAATTGTAGGGACCTCCCATTGAATGGAAACCATTATCTGTGCTAGTTAGATGGAATATATGAATATCATAGAAATGGTAAAGACATATAAAAAACATTCTTTTAAAATTCCAGTCATTTAATGCTAATGGTGAGGACTTCTGACCTGGAACCTGAAATCAACACTTTCTGATCCGCAAGATTCTCTTACTACTTAACAGTTCATTATTAAACAGCTCTACCATCAACACACTGTACACTCTGTCCTTATAAAACAGCACATCGGCTTTACTGGGAGCATCCTAGCCATCTAAATTTAAAAAAAATCATTCTTGGGATGTAGGCATCACCATCAAAGCCAGAATTTATTGCCCATCCCTAGTTGCCCTCGAACGTGGTGGTGATCCTCCTTCTTGAAACACTGCAGTCCGTAAGGTGAAGGTACTGCCATAGTGATGTTAGGTAGAGTGTTTCTGGATTTTGACCCAGCGACGATGAAGGAATGGTGATAAATGTCCAAGTCAGGATGTGACTTGGACATTTATCACCATTGTGACTTGGAGGAGAAATTGTATGCGCTGCAAATCAAGTATCCAACATCTAATGGCCTGCCATTGCCTATTAATTTGGTCACTTCCTCAAAGGACTCAATCACATAACGAGGCAGGACCAATGTTCCCCCAAGGTGCAGATCAATTGGGAGGTTCCGCGCTGGCCGCTCAAGCTGTTGCGCTGAAGATGCTGCGTATGTGCGGTCGCGCAGCAAATTTAAAAGGGACTGCGCACAAAAAAAGTTGTAGGGAACATTAGACAGAACCTCCATTTTTAAAGCTATGCCATGATTCCCTAAGAACTGTTGACTATTCCGGGATCTTCAGCATTTTCCTATAACAGACATCAAACTGACAGGATATGTTTGCCTGTGGCCACTACCTTATCATTCATGCCAATCAGATGGACTGCCAGCATCCCAATCTGTTATCACAGGACACACTGCTGTCCTTCACAATGGAAAGTCCTCTCAGAATATTTTCATATATATGATATGGCATTTACTTCAAAATGTGTAGTATAAGCAAGGTATAACAGGATTTGGTTTACCAAAGCACAGAACTTAGTGACATTGCAGAGCAACAGAGGTGTAAAGCTTCCAAACAGAACAGGGATCTCAAACGGCAAGAATTTAAATGTGACAAAGATAAAACATTTAATTCAGCGCATCACTAATGAAAACATTCAAGTCATTGCAGTTGAAAAAAAACATTATACAGGTATTAACGTTGTAATGTGTATCAAGTCTCAAGAATTAATCAATCTCGTGGTCACAAGAGTCTTGAATCACTCCTTCCTCTAGTTTGTTGTACTGATTCAAATGCCTTGGGTTAGTTTTAAAAAAAAGTTCCCTTTTGTTCAACACAATGGAGACTAGTGTTCAAGATGGATAAATCTGTAATAGCTGAAGTCTTCGTTATTCTCTGCCAAATTATTCTTATTGCATTCCCTTGATGTTATTCCACCAACTGCATCAGTATGCAAGGAGAAACTGTGGAAGAGGGAATTCAATTTGGGAAGTGCGAGATCATCCACTTTGGACCAAAGAAAGGTACTTTCTAAACGGTGAGAAACTACGAACTAAGATGCAGAGAGATTTAGGGATCCAAGTACAGAAATCACTGTAAAAAGTGGTTAATGGAATGCTGGTCTTTATCTCAAGGGGGTTGGAATACAAAGGGGTGGAAGTTATATTAGTTATATAAAGCTCTTGTTTGACCCCATTTAGAGTACTGTGTTCAGTTCTGTGCCCCGCACCTCAAAGGATATACTGGCCTTGGAGGGGGATGCAGCTCAGTTTCACCAGAATAATACTGGGGCTAAAGGGTTAAATTATGATGGCAGGTTGCAAAGATTAGGCTTGCATGCCCTTGAGCAAAGAAAATTAATTGGTGATCTAATTGAGGTATTTAAGATGATTAATGGCATTAACAGGGTAGATAGAGTGAAACTATTTCCTCTGGTGGGGGAGTACTGAACAAGTGGGCATAACCTTAAAATTAGTGCTAGGCTGTTCAGGGGTGATGTCACACAATGGGCAATGTAAATCAGAAAGTCTTTCCCCCAAAAAGCTGTTTAAGGCTAGGTCAATTGAAAAATTCAAAAAATGGAGATTGATAAGGTTTTTGTTAGGCTATGTTAAGGAACTAAGATGAATAGATGGAGTTATGATATAGATCAGCCATGATCTAATTGAATGGCTTGAGGGGCTAAATGGTTTAGTCCTGTTCCTATGTTCGAAGTAGAAGTAGATAGTTGTTAAAAGTAGAATGGAAATTGGACATCAACTTGTGGTTCCAAAAAGCAACATCTTTTACATTTTAAAACACAATGAGCATGGGATTCCGGTGGGGAGGCCTTCTCTTCCCGCGCTGTGAAGTGCACTCCCATTCTCCAGGTTCCCATGCAGAAAGTACAATCAGGTAGAGTATTCCACAGCTTTCTCATTAATAGCAATGAGAACTCTATCGACGAGTTCTCATTGCTATTAAAATAACAAACACACGAAATGCCATAGTAAAAAATAAAAAATACTTCACAATTAAAATTAATAGAAATTAAAATTAAAAATATATTTTCCAATTTTTAAAGAAGTTTTGTAATTAGGGTTAAAAATAAACTTACCTTAGTGGGCAGGGTTTTTAAAACAATAAAATGTGTTTTCTTAATTTATTATTTTTTTTTAAATCAGGCGCAAGATTTTTGAGGACATTTGCTGGGCAAGATATGGGTAAATCCGGCAATCTTGCCCTTACAAATTTCCTCGCTCCAGATATGCGTTGGATCAGAAAAGCCGGTTTTCAGCGCAAGCGCATTGTGCGCTGAAAACCAGCTTTTGCGATGACTTCCCGGGTCCGTAGACACCCATTACGGACCCGGGAGGCCGGGATTTCCAGGCCAATGTTAAACCAGTCACTAAGGTGAAGCTGCAACAAGATATCGGGCCCAAGTTTCCACAAGAAAAAAAACGGGCGCCCCTCCGAGCTGGGCGCCCGTTTTTCGCGCCTAAAAAAATCCTCGGTATTCTCCACCTACTTACAGGTCCTCTGGCCCTCGGCGCAGTCAGCACAAGTTGTGGGGGGGCGGAGCCAGGTCCCTGCGCTGAAAACAGTGCCGGGACCTCTGCACATGCGCGCTACAGTCGGCACGCAAGTGCAGTAGCTGCAGGCGCCGAACTGTGTGGGAGGGGCCCGAAGCACGCAGCCCCTAGCCCTGGCTGAATGGCCTCACTGGGGCTGCGTGAATAAGGCTCCTCCCACGGCCAGCTCCTGCTCCCCGCCCGACACCCGCTTCTCCCCGCCGACCAGACCGTCACTCTCGCTCTCGCTCTCTGCTGCAGAATTCTCCCTGGCTGAAGCACTTTCACACAGGTAGGAAGATGGTTTATTTAATCTTTTCTTGGCTTATAATTTATTTGTAGAAGTATAGATAAGGATTTATTGTCGAATTTAATGAGTTCCCTTTCCTTCCCCCCCCCCTTCACTCTGTGCCTGATTTTTTTAATGTGTAGAACAGGTTTTTTCAGTTCTACAAAAATCTTCACTGGCTCCATTCTACTTTAGTTTGGAGTACATTTTCACTGTGGAAACTTTCAAATCAGGCGTCAGTGGCCGGACGCGCCCCCTTTTGAAGAAAAAATTCTGTTCTAAACTAGAACTGTTCTACCTGACTAGAACTGCAGAAAAAAAAGTGGAGAATTGCAATTTCTAAAATAGTCCATTCTCCACCAGTTGTTCCTAAAAATCAGGCGCGAATCATGTGGAAACTTGGGCCCATCGAATCTACAGTGCAAAAATCTGATCTTTGTTCTTGGATCTTCTCACTTTAAAACCTATTTAAATATTACCAGGCCATTTGCTTGATCATAATTTTGTAACATTAAATTGTACTTTATGACAACCAGATACTTAAGTAACAAATCCCAGCTGTTTTACATTTCTCAGACATCTGAGAAGCTTGATTATCCTAGCTGATAAGACCATCTCCCGAACAGCTACAAATTCATCTGGAAGCGCCATTCTGTACTAAATAATTTTAATTGGAAATTTTTGTTAAACATTCCTATGAATTTGTTTTTGTTTTTAAGTATGCAAGTCTCTCATTACATTCAAGAATGTTTTAATACCTGCTTGAATAAATAATAAAAATGACCAAGTGAAACTGTTTTCATTTAACTCCTATATACAATCTGTTGAAATCCAGCATTTTTACAAAGAGGGTGACAGAAATTCATACACATATACCCTGTAGTACCTGGAGCTGTCCTGGTGTCATTTTACTGTATTGTAAATCCCACATTATTTAAACTTTTGGCTGCACTAGAATTCAAGGGCAGGTCTCTATAAAAACAACATTTAGAGACTGACAAGGATAAGCAGATTACACAAACTTTGAAATATTACTAAATAAAACTACTTGTTGCAGCTAGTTCCAATTCAAGATTCATATTTCTTCAACATTCAACAGTGCCAAATAAAAGTCCAGTTTCAGCAGCAATGCACTGTACTATTCTGAGAATTTGATTTATTCTGCAGCCCTCCACAGTTCAAATATTAACATCCAGCGTGGGAATCAAGAGTCAGTTTAGGATTTGAAAACTGTAGAGTGATTTTTAAAATTATTTTTTAATTAAATTGCATGTATCCAAAATGAACAGCTACTTCTATAGTGACAAGCAGTTAATTAAAGGGAACTGGGCAAAAGGAAACTAGTCTTTCCCCGAAGTATGCTGGCAGAATCTGCTGTAAATGAAAAATGTTAGTGGATGTACATGCCAACCTCTAGAAACTACCAGGCATTTGACACCAAGTCAACATTCTTGTTCTGATGTCATAGTTTTCATTTCTATTTGTAAATACTGATCAGTAAAAGATTCCAGAAGCACTTTATGAAAATTCACCACAGGAGCCCGGGAAATAAAACAGACTCGCAATAGTGTAAACTGGGTATTAGTTCCTGCTAATGGAGGCATCTTTGACAAGCAAATGCACGTCATGATCAATGTTCATCCTGGCTCGGTATTTTCTCATTGATGTCATTGCTGAAAATCCAGCTTCACTTAAGTAGGTTGTGCTAAATGGGACCAACACTTTGTGCTACAGAAGAAGCAGTGCTGCATTCATCGGAGCACCCAGACCAAAATCTCTCTAGCAGCATTTCACTCAACTTGGTTCTGAGAGAGTTGTCTGACGAAATGTCAATGAGCTCTTCTAAAAGCTTTGATGGCAGTTTAGTTTCAACATTCTCATTAAAGGGGTTTGTAGCCCACAGTGTAGCAGATTGTTACGTCGAGAGTTCTGAACAATAAGTATAAAATTTGTTGCACGACCAGAAAGATGCGCTTGCAGCTGTGGTTTGATTACATCAAAGTTGACGTTTTTTTCGTAAATGAAAGAATGCAAGAGCTCAAACATATCCGTAGTCCCCCCACAGACAAGAACTTTCCATACTTGCAGTTTCCTTCTGAGTCAATTCTTTTATGGTGACAAAGAAATGAGTTCTCCCCCTTGCATAGTTTTATTCAGCTTATTTCATTGAATAGGTCTGCGAAGTAACCCGGTTTAGCCAGCTACATGCCAGCACCTCGGCAAGTTCAGGTTCTTTATCAGCTAAGAGTACATACCTCTTCCCGGAGATGAAATACTGTATACGGGCTAGTATTCTGCCTCGAGATAGCCATCTCACTTCTGTAAGCACGAGCAAGGAATTGTGCTCTCACCCACTTCTTCAAAGTCCAGTAAAACACCTGGAGTTCGTTGCTCTGGATTTTGTAAAATTAATGAGTGTTACCGCTGTGTTGAGAACATCTGGTTCAATACCTTTCGCAGCAAGTGCCTCTCGGTGTAAAAAGAAACATGTCCAAAAAGCGCAAGATGCAGTGGCTTTTACTTTTTGCACAACACCAGAATGCTTTCTGGTCACTGCTGCAGCCCCATGAGTGCAGACCCCAGTGCAATTTGTCCACCTGATTTCTGCTGAAGTCATGAAATCATCCAACAATTTGAGAATATCATCCGACTTTATATTGGCTTGACCTCTTTGCAAAATAAAAAGTCGTCTTTTATTTCATTATTCCACACATACCGAACATAGGTGAGTAAATGGGACATTTTAGAAATGTCTGTGGGTTCATCAAGTTGTATAGCAAAGTCATTCTCACACACCCATCAACACTTGCATCAGTGATCTGCCCGAAACCGAGTCCCGCAAATTTATATATGCTGATGATATTGCCTTGGCAACACAAAGCAAGAATTTGTCTGCCACCAGCGATTTACAGAGGATGGAGGCCTACTTTCACCGATGGCAACTTTGGCTAAACCAAGAAAAGACTGTTACCTCGACATTCCACCTCAACAGCAATCAAGAAAATCGAGCTCTAAAAGTCTCCTTTTGCGGCACAGAGCTAAACCATGGGGGAAAAAAAACCCTATTTTTTTTTTTAGGAGTCACGCTCAATCACACCCTGTTGCATAGACAACACCTCCAGAACCTTGGGAAAAAACTTAAGAGTAGGGTCAACCTGTTGCAGAAACTCACTGGATCCACATGGGGAGCAGACGCTCAAACCCTCCTTATGGCAGCATTTGACAGTGGAGTATTGCTCTCGAACATGGCTATCAAGTCTGCATGTCAAATCCGTTGATGTCCAGCTGAACTCTATTAGAATCGTCAACGGTACGTTTTTATCAGCACCGACACCTTGGTTGCCCGTGCTTGCAAATATCGTACAATCATACCTACGCTGTGAATATAGTCGCCAGAAAACACAAGTGTAATAAAGCGAGGAAGATTGTAGTAGACTTCCAAAAGAGACAGATAGGCTGGAAGTAAAGGCGGAGACAGGGCAGATGAAATTCAATGCAGTGAAGTGAGGGATGATACAGTTTGGTAGAAAGAATGAGAGACCATGCACACTAAATGGTACAATTTTAAAGAGGGTGCAAGAACAGAGACACCCAAGTGTGCTTGTGCCCAAATCTTTGAAGGTGGCAGGACAAAGCAGTTAATAAAGCATATGGGATCCTGGACTTTATATATATATATATATATATATATATATATAAATAAAAAAATAAATAAATAAATAAATAAGGCACAAAGAGTACAAAAGCCAGGAAGTTATGCAAAACCTAAATAAAACACAAATTGGTCCCAGTTGGAGTATTGTGTCCAATTCTGGGCACCACATTTTAGGAAGGACGTGAAGATTTTGGAGAGTGTGCAGAAGAAATTTATTCGACTGGTTCCAGGAATGTGGGAAGAGAGAGTTATGTGGATAGACTAGAGAAGCTGGGGTTGTTCACCTTGGATTGGTTATTTCTGCTAGTTGCTCACCCTGAAAAACAAGAGCTCTCATTGCTCCGGGTGGATCCCAAAATGAGTACATGTTGGGCAAGTAATATCAACACATACACTTTGCAGCATCACTTGCACAATACGGGTGCTTATTGAGACCCAATGTGCGGTGCCAAATTCTGGAAGCGAAACAACTCAAGGTTGGTTACTTGGTGATAATGCTTCTTAAAGGTGGTTTAAAAATGGGGTAAATAAAGAGTGATTATCTGCATGCACATCTTTGTGGCCTTCTGCGCATGCACACAGTATCCTGGAGCCGCATATGCGTTCCCGATCTGCTTCTATTCACCTGCGAGGGCGAGCTCTGTCTGCTATATGTGAGCTCTATTGCGTCTGGAGCCTGGCAGTCAGAATAGCTCAAATTATACTTTGCAAAGTACTTGGTTACTTAGGCAGGCAGGATCTAATTATATACTCCAGATAAACAGCTGGGTGTGTCTTGTCCTCCAAGGGAACGAATCAGAAATCTGGTGCTGGAAATAAAAGCGACTGAAAATAAATTGAAGCACTGATCCTCCAGACCCCAAACAACCTGAAAAATACTGGAAATTTCAGGTGTGTCAAAGTATTTACTAAGCAGATAACCCAAATAAGGACATTGTTTTGCTGCGAACCACTGACTCATGGCATTAAGACTATGCAACTGCTATGAATTTGCTCCTCATTGAATGTGGAATAAAGGCTTTGCTTGTAGTGGACCTTATTTGTGCAGAATTAAAGTGAGTGTCACATATTGGTGGGACTGGAGAAGGATCACAGCTTTATAAAATCCCACTTTACATGGTCCAATAGCCTGAAAAAAAAAATGAATGTTTAGATTTCTCCCTTATACCATAAATGACAGGATAAGATATGGAATGCGTGGTAAGACTGCAAGACTGTATAGAATACATAATAATGCAAGACTGTAGAGGCAGGCAGGATTGTATAGAATAAATGATAATATGAGAGTACATGATGAGGCACGATTGGACCCTACAATGCTAACTGAGTGTTAGCATGCAGATACTGCAAGCAATTAGGAAGGCAAGTGGCATGTTGACCTTTAATGCAAAGGGGTTGGAGTATGGGAGTAAGGAAGTCTTGCTACAATTATACAGGACTTTGGCGAGACCACTCCTGGAGTACTGTGCACAATTTTGGTCTCCTTGTCGGAAGAAGGGTATATTTGCCTTAGAGGCAGTGCAGCGTAGGTTCACTAGATTGATTCTTGGGATGACAGGGTTGTCCTATGAGGAGATTGAGCCTATACTCTCTGGAGTTTGCAAGAATCAGAGGTGATCTCACTGAAACATACAAGATTCGGAGGGGGATTGACAGGGTAGATGCTGAGAGGTTGTTTCCCCTGGCTGGAGAGTCTAGAGCTAGGGGGCATAATTGGTCAGGATAATTGGTCAGCTATTTAAGACTGAGAGGAAGAGGAATGTATTCACTGAGGGTTGTAAACCTTTAGAATTCTCTACCCGAAAGGGCTGTGGATGCTAAACCGTTGAATATATTCAAGTCTGAGATAGATAGATTTTTGGACTCTAGGGGAATCAAGGTATATGAAGATTGGGCAGGAAAGTGGAATTGCGGTCAAAGATCAGCCATGATCTTGTTGAATGGCAAAGCAGGCTCGAGGGGCTGCATGGCCTGCTCCTGCTTCTAATTCTTATGTTCTTAATATAGCAAGCCTCACAGGATGCAAGGATTGCAGCTGAATCTTTAGCTTATGAAATCCCACTTCACATGTTCCAAAGCAGAAACCAAAGCCGAAGAGTACAAATGGCTTAACTCTTCAATAATTATACATTTGCTAACTAATTAATAATCCCTAGTATTTCTGCCAAACTAACAATGGAGTTTAGTGAAGTTCAAAATAACTCATTTTTGCTGATTTTCCATGAAACTTACCGTTTGAGGGCTTAAATTACTTTCTCCTGCTTTCTAATGCTAAAACTAAAAACTGAAAAGCATGCGATAAAATGGCATCATAAATTGACAACAACAACGGATTTTTAAAAGGTCCTTGAGTATTCCATTCCCAGTGTTATTTCAAATCTTGCTAACACCTACTTAACTAATTCTTTGAACCTCAGTGTTTTTTTGTAAAACAAGGTGGAGGGAGAAATGGTGGATGGAGATATTTCTGCGACATTTGGTGATTCCCAGCTGCTTCGCTTCGAATGTTTGACTGGGATTTTGGAAGGCATTGCTATTCTGCTATAGTACGACGCAGTTTAAAAATCAATACCAGTAATCAACTGCTAAGAGTAGATTCAGAATAGAAATTGGTTGTAATTTACCAAAATTTCCTGGATTCTGGAGGTCCCAACAGTTTGGAAAACTGCAAATGTAATGCCCCTATTTAAAAAAGGAGGCAGACAAAAAGCAGTAAACTATAGACCAGTTAGCCTAACATCTGTGGTTGTGAAAATGTTGGAGTCCATTATTAAAGAAGCATTAGCAGGACATTTGGAAAAGCAAAATTTGGTCAGGCAGAGTCAGCATAGATTTATGAAGGGGAAGTCATGTTTGACAAATTTGCTGGAGTTCTCGGAGGACGTAACGAATAGGGTGGATAAAGGGGAACCAGTGGATGTGGTGTATTTGGACTTCCAGAAGGTATTTGGACTTCCAGAATATACCACATAAAAGGTTACTGCACAAGATAAAAGTTCACGGGGTTGGGGGTAATATATTAGTTAGCCAATCCTCTATCCATGCTAACAGAACAGAGAGTCGGGATAAATGGTTCATTCTCTTGTTAGCAACCAGTAACTAGTGGGGTGCCGCAGGGATCAGTACTGGGACCCCAACTATTTACAATCTATATTAATGACATGGAAGAAGGGACTGAGTTCAACGTAGCCAAGTTTGCTGACGATACAAAGATGGGAGGAAAAGCAGTATGTGAGGAGAACACAAAAAAATCTGCAAAAGGACATAGACAGGCTAAGTGAGTGGGCAAAAATTTGGCAGATGGAGTATAATGTTGGAAAGTGTGAGGTTATGCACTTTGGCAGAAAAAAAAAATCGAAGAGCAAGTTACTATTTAAATGGAGAAAGATTGCAAAGTGCAGCAGTACAGCGGGACCTGGGGGTACTTGTGCATGAAACTCAAGTGATCAGGAAGGCCAATGGAATCTTGGCCTTTATTGCAAAGGGGATGGAGTATAAAAGCAGGGCAGTCTTGCTACAGCTATATAAAGGTATTGGTGAGGCCACACCTGGAATACTGCGTGCAGTTTTGGTTTCCATATTTACGAAAGAATATAGTTGCTTTGGAGGCAGTTCAGAGCAGGTTCACTAGGTTGATTCTGGGGATGAGGGGGTTGACTTATGAGGAAATGTTGAGTAGGTTGGGCCTCTACTCATTGGAATTCAGAAGAATGAGGTGCAATCTTATCAAAACGTATAAGATTATGAGGGGACTTGACAAGTGGATGCAGAAAGGATGTTTCCACTGATGGAGGAGACTAGAACTAGAGGGCATGATCTTAGAATAAGGGGCCGCCTATCTAACACAGTGACGAGGAGAAATTTCTTCTGAGAGGGTTGTAAATCTGTGGAATTCGCTGCCTCAGAGAGCTATGGAAGCTGGAACATTGAATAAATTTGAGACAGAAATAGAGAGTTTCTTAAACGATAAGGGGATAAAGGGTTATGGGGAGTGGGCAGGGAAATGGAGCTGAGTCCATGATCAGATCAGCCATGATATTGAATGGCGGAGCAGGCTCGAGGGGCCGTATGACCTACTCCTGTTCCTATTTCTTATGTTCTTAAAGAGATTAACACTGCACAACAGCTGTACAATATGTTCACTGACCTATAGGCCTGACAGGTTAGTAGCCAACTCACACTGAAGTGGATTTATGTAAACGCAACTTGAAGGCTTTGCTGTAGTTGGTTCAAAGATGATAACGAGAAGTGAAAGCGAAGGAACACATTTTAAAACTAACTTTATATTGAGGATGCTAGACAATTGGCAATAAGCCAATGCAGTAATTCAGTTTTCAAGGTTCCTTTGACATAACAACCCTGGGATGTTGTTGGTCAGATTATTTTCTCATTAGTTTTGCTGCCTCCTGAAGGCTGTGGCTCCTTAAGGAGTATGGTGCCCCGGGCATGATTCACTCGCTCCCAAGCAGCCAGTGAGTGCACCCCAGCTATTCAATCGCAGGATTCGAGCCAATCCCATAGTCATCGGACTATGGTGTATGAGTGTTTCTTTAGCAAGGGCCTCCAGATAGTGATCAGGAATGGAAACCCAAGCTAGCTATTCCAGACTTCATCCAAGGACACCAACTGAAACTATAGGGCACCTATTGCTGTGCTGGCTGAGACTGGGAATCAAACCCAAGATTTTCTAGATCTCTATGGTTCAGCTGCTCAATGGAAAAGCTCAGAACAATTGAGGGGCTAGTTTTCTCAGTTTATCAGAACTGATGCCCCACCCAAAATTGAATTACGAAGTTCCAATTTAAAAAAATTAATTCACAAGATTAATTCCCAGCATTGCTGGGAAGGCTGTGTTATTGTGCATCCCTAGTTGCCCTCGAAGATTGAGGTGAGCTTTCTTCCCGAACCGTTGCTTTGCAGTGGCTTGATACAACAGAGTGGCTTGCTAAGCCACTTCAGAGGGCAGTTCAGAGACAACCACTCGGTGTGGGACTGGAGTCACTTATACACTAGGCCAGGCAATGACAGCAGGTATCCTTTCCTAAAGATCAGTGAACCAGTTGGGTTTTTACAACAATCAATCAGACAGCTTCATGTCAACTTTTACCTGGTACCAGCTTTTTATTTTCAGATTTATTTTTTAAAACTGAAGTTGAATTCTCAAACTACCCTGGGTGAGGTTTGAACTCCCATTCTCTGGGTTATGAACCCAGTCTCTGAATTGCTAGTTCAGTAAAACAACCATTACATTACCATATCCGTAAAAGTTGTATTTTACTGCTTACTGTTTATTTCAGAATACAAGTGTTCATTTAGTTTGACACTAAATCTCATTACAATAGTTTCTCTCCCAGCTCATGCCTTCTTCGAGCACATCTTGTCCACGAGACTCACGTCCTGCTCCCTCGACCCCATTCCTACTAAACTGACTACCCAACTTCCCTTCCTGGCTCCATGTTTGCTGATATTGTCAACGGTTCTCTCCTCAGCTACTTTCCCTTCAAACCTGCTGTCATCACCCCTCTCCTCAAAAAAACAACCCTTGGCCCCTCTGTCCTTGCAAACTACCGTCCCATCTCCAACCTCCCTTTCCTCTCATGTCCCTGAATGTGCTATCACCTCCCAAATCTGTGCCCATCTTTCCCACAACTCCATGTTTGAATCCCTCCAATCAGGTTTCCGCCTCTGCCACAGTACCGAAACAACTCTCATCAATGTTACAATATGACATCCTTTGTGACTGACAAAGGTAAACTATCCCTCCTCATCCTTCTTGTCTGCAGCCTTTGACACGGTTGACCACTCCATTCTTCTCCAACACCTCTACACAGTCATCCAGCTGGGTGGGACTGCACTCACCTGGTTCCATTCTTATCTATCTAATCGTAGCCAGAGAATCACCTGCAATGGTTTCTCTTCCTGCTCCCGCATCGTTGCCTCTGGTTAAGAAGATATCCTGTTGGTTGCCCTGTTGACTCAGGTACTAGATGCCTGGTTTCCCTCGCTGTGCCATTATCACCTCACACTTCAGCTGACGAAAAAGTTCCCACAAAGTTGCTGAAGGGTGCAGGGGCAAGTCTAACTAACGGCAGTCACCATTAGTGTGTCAGCCGTGGCTCAGTGGATAGCACCCTCGCCTCGGAATCAGAAGGTTGTGGGTTCAAGTTCCACTCCAGAGACTGGAGCACAAAAATCTAGGTTGACACTCCAGTGCAGTACTGAGGGACTGCTGCAATGTCATCTTTTGGATGAGATGTTAAACAGAGGCCCCATCTGCCCTCTCAGGTGGATGTAAAAGATCCTATGGCACGATTTCAAAGAAAAATAGAGGAGTTATCCCCTGTATCCTGGCCAATATTTATCCCTCGATCAACATCACTAAAACAGATTATTTGGTCATTATCACATTGTTGTTTGTGGGAGCTTGCTATGTGCAAATTGGCTGCCACGTTTCCACATTACAACAGTGATGTACACTTCAAAAAGTACTTCAGTGGTTTGGGATGTCAGTGGTCATGAAAGGCAATGTATAAATATGCAAGTCTTCCTTTTCTTTCTCGATGACATCGGAAAACACACATCTGTTTCCATATGTACGCTAATGACATTCAGCTCTACCTCACCACCACCTCTCAACCCCTCCACTGTCTCTAAACTGTCACATTGCTTATCCAACATCCAGTACTGGATGCGCAAAAAATTCCTCCAACTAAATATTGGGAAGACCAAAGTCATTGTAATTCAGTCCCCATCACAAACTCTGTTCCCTTGCCACCATCTCCATCCCTGTCTCTGGCAACTTTTGAAGCTGAACCAGACTCTTCGCAACCTTGGTGATCCCGAGATGAGCTTCCGACCACATATCCAGCCATCACCAAGGTGGCCTATTTCCACCTCCGAATCATCTTACGCCGCCCTGGCTTGGTTATCTGTACTGGCATTGGAGGAAGCAACTGAACTGAATTAACACCAATTAAGATAGTTATTTACTTAATAGTGCTTCAACTGTGTATGCACATTTGATTTCCTTGTACTGTTGGGTTGAAGTACCTCTCCCTTCTCTTCACCCCAAGAAAGGTTCCAGACTCAATCTGAATAATTCACAAAAAAAGGTTTACTGCGTCTCATTTACCTCTGAAACTGTCACCTAATAATTGTGCATTCCACATACTATCATCATCATAGGCAGTCCCTCAGAATCGAGGAAGACTTGCTTCCACTCTAAAAATGAGTTCTTAGGTGACTGAACAGTCCAATACGAGAATTACAGTCTCTGTCACAGGTGGGACAGACAGTCGTTGAGGAAAAGGGTGGGTGGGACTGGTTTGCCGCACGCTCTTTCCGCTGCTGATGGTACTTGCAAACTTTAGCAGAGAATAATTCAGCTTGGGCGCGAAGGAACTGCAGGCAGTCAGCTGTCTATTCATTTCTTTTTTATGGTCTTAATGTTAACAAAAATAAAAAAGAACTTGTATTTATATAGCGCCTTTCAGGACCTCAGAACATCCAAAAGTGCTTTACTGTCAATGCAGTCCTTTCTGAAGTGTAGTCACTGTTGTAATGTAGGAAACGCGGCCACTAATTTGTGCATAGCAAGGTCCCACAAACAGCAATTAAATAAATGACTAGATCATGTTTTAGATGTTGGTTAAGGAATAAATGTTGGCCAATAAAAGGTTTTAAACAAGATGAGAATTTTAAACTGGAGGTGTTGGGGGACCGGGAGCCAGTAATGTTAGCAAAGACAGGATTGATGGGTAAACGGGACTTGGTGCGAAATAGAATACAGGTAGCTCAGTCTCAGAAGAGCTGAAATTTAAAGGGCATGGGAGGCCGGCCAGGACAGTGTTAGAATAGCCGAGTCTGGATGAGAGTTTCAGCAGCAGTTAGACTGCGGCAGGGTGTGGTGCAGAGGTGTAAGAAGGCAGTCTTTGTGATGGAGAGAATACGGGGTTGGAAACTCACCTTGGGCTCAAATAGGATGGCAAGGGTGTGAACAGTCCGGTTCAACTGGAGACATTTTCTGAGAAGGGGTTGGAATCAGTGGCAAGGCTGAAGACAATGGCTCTGATCTTCTCAACTGGAGGAAACTGAGAATTGGATGTTAGATAAGCATGCTGACAACACAGAGGCAATAGAGCAGTCAAGCGTGGTGGTGGAGAGGTAGAGCTGGATCTCATCAGCATACATATGGAAGCTGACCCCATGTCTTTGGATGTTGTCAATAGACAGCATGTACATGAGAAAGAGGTGGTAGCCAAGGATAGATCCTTGAGGACTCCAGAGGTAACTGCTTGGATAATTGGATAGGCAAGAGTAGAACCAAGTGAGGGCAATCTCACGGAGCTGGACAGCAGAGTAGCAGTGTTGTAGGAGGATGGCGTGGTCAAAGTGTCAGATTTTACTTTATACTGGATTAGAGAACAAACCTGTGAATTGCTGTCTCAAATGGAATGAGTGTTTGGGGGCATCACATGTGGTTGTGTATTTTCCATTTTTATTTCAGACTTCCAACATTCGCTGTTTCCCCTCTATATTCTAAGCATCAAAAGTCATGTTGCTCACAGCCAGTGAAGAAAATCTAGTGGCTCATTCTGTTCGACTGTTACTGTTTATAAAGAAATAAATTATGTATTAGGTGTATTTTGTTCCATTGTGGTTGTATTGACCTTCAACAACATACTTGTGGATGTAAGACAAGACTCTGTTCCCTTAGAAATAGATGACCGAACATTGCATCAATAACCAAGCCTTTTAATAATAGTTACTAAAAAAAAAATTGTTTGCAGTTTAATCTTCATCAATGAGGAATTAAAAGTGTTTCCTGTCTTCCTCTTTCCTGGAGGTAGGCGTGACATCTGTGCGATATATAAATGTATCGCCCGTCTCCACACCCGACAGGAGCCCCACGTCTCCTGATTCTTACTGGGTGTTACAAATTCAAGTCTGGTGTAAAGACCTTCTTGGGAGTAACTGATGCCACTGAACCTAAAAGCAGTCTTAGCATCTTACTTTTTTATGGGAATTGGTTCTCACTGCCCCATATCTATTTGTACAATTGTATAACCCATAATGTGTGATATGCTGAGTATTTTCAGAATTTAGCATAACTAATCCCCAAGCCTCCCATCTCCAGTATTCAACTCTAGCTGGGTGTACTGCACAAACAACCTTCCATCCCATCCTAACCCCGCAGAAAGTCTGTGCCCAGCAAAGTACTTGATCTTAGTCTATTCTTCTATCTCCCATTCCCCAAAAATATTTATCCAGTTCCTTTTTAATGAGGTTAATCAATGGCATGTCAAAATTCAGGGGAGGGGCAAGGGTTGGAATTGTCCCCCTGCCCGAAACGGGGTGCGCGCCCCGTTTCTATGGTTTTTACCGCCGCGATGGTTGAGGTGGCTGCGAGCAAAATTCCGCTGTTTTTTGTCCCACTCGGATCTGGAAGTCGCTCTTAATGGGGGCGGATATGTGGCGGAGACACCACTAGAGGGGCGGAAGTTGACGTCATTGTGGCGGCCACTCTGCACCGCCCCCAACTTAAAGGGGAGAGCCTGCGTGATCTTTAAACTTCGATCCACTGGGCCACGAGGGAGGGTTTTGGTTGGGCCAGCGGCCTGGCACCCAAGAGGTGTTGGTAAAATGGATTAGATGTTAAGAGGCCTTAAGGAAAGGGGCAATTTTGGCCTCAGGGAGTCTTAATGTTGGAATTTATTATAAAAAGGGAGAAATTCAAAGGCAGCTAGAGAGAGAATGTAAAGTCAATAGCTCAAATATAACAAGTTGCTGAAAATACATGAGAATGGCTAATGTATTTACTGGAAGTTAAAGATATAACAGAGATTATGAATGATGTTTAGTCTATAATAAATCACCTGAGCAGTGGGCCTCAAGAATTTAAGGCTAATATTGAAAGTTTATAGGAACAAGGTACCCTGTACAAGTTACAAATTGGATCAGTTAGCATAACAACTAGGTGTAATTCCAATGCAATTGGTGGCAAGTTACAATTACATTCTCCAGTCAGTCCCGTGATTATTGCTGTTCACGAACGTTAACAATCACAATAAGGCCATGTATGTAGGATGAATTAATTTTCTGATACTAAAAATTGTATGATAAAATAAATTGTGCCACTGAAAGTATATTATTCAAAATAAAATATTTAGCAACTAAATAATTGGGGATTTGATTTTAAGTAGAACAAAGTTAACAGAAAATACAAAACGTTGCAGTTGAATTGCAATGGATCACTATCCATTAACTGAAAGTATTCAGTTGTTCAGTAATAAAATAAAATTACTTTGCGGTATCAACAGCCATTTTATTATTAATAACAGGGACACAAGGGGCAAGTTATGTTTTCCTTTCACAACAGCTACTGCTGTCAAAAAGTAATGAATTATGTTAAGCGCATTGGGACATCCGGGAGGTGATAAAACACTATATAAATGCAGGTCTCACTCTCAAGTTCCAGTGCTCTCCAATTAACTTTTCCAAATCCATTTTACCAACAGAGGCCAAAAACAAAGTGTGATAATGTGGATAGGATACAAAACTTAATTGTCAAATATTGATCTTACATTGAGTGTAGTTAGCAGGACAGCTCTTGAAGAGTACAAGTACCATGTTGCTCAAACTTTAATACACAAAATTTATTGAAGGACAGAGGGTATGCAATGCTGTTCAAACAATCATTTCTCATCTGGAAAAGGGAGAAGTGAGACAAATGCAAACGTAACCTTAATGTAGCCAATGTTGCATCATGCTGCCTGAAAAATGCAATCCAGATACAAAAAGCAGTCTGCTCAACCCAGCCAACTATGGGAAATTCGGATGAAACCCTCTTGAATTAAAAAAAATATATATTTGACACATGCTTGGAATTACAATATCAGTTGTATTACTGCAAACCAACCAAGTTGAAAAATACAGTCATAGGTACTTGAGATCATGACAGCTATTTCATATTGAAAGTTCTCTCAAAGGGCACTATAAAGGAACACATTAAAGCAGATTGCCCCATCCTTTTTTTTTCTTCTCCTGAAGATTGTGATTTTTTTCCCCCCGAAGAATGCTTTAATTAGTTCTGCCAGCCCTCCTGTTTCTACCTCAAAGTGGCCATTCTTCAAGTATGAACCATGGCAGTGAGTGTCAGCCCCCTTTTCAAACAGAGAGTTTCAAAGCCAAGCCTAGTCCTGTTCACACACAAGCATTTCCAACACTAATCCTAACACTTTGATTGATGTCCCATCTAAGATTAGCGAACTCAGCACAGAACAGGTATTGCACCTGAAATTTACCTAGTTTACATGGCTCAATAATGCATTTCACTAAGCAAGAGAGCTTAAGATAACATTTCCTCTGAGTCAAAAATCCACAAAGTTAAAAATGGCACTGAAAAATAGTCATACTGAGCATCAATGAACACTACAAGTCATGACCTTTCATGACATGTTCTTGGAAGCTACACAAAACAAACAGAGGCCCATTACTACCAGCTATTTTAGATGGGTCACTGTAGATTTCATTTTTGACTCTGACTGGGTTAAAAGCAGTTGCGTGAAAAGGTGCTGGAGGTCTTTCAAAAAGCGGTTGGGTTGAATCAACAACTTACATTTACAAAGCACCTTTAACTTAGAGAAACGTCCCAAGGTGCTTAACAGAGGCGTTAAGTAAAATGGATGCAGAGCCAAAGGAGGAGAGTTTAGGAATGATGATGAAAAGCTTTGTCAAAGAGGTGGGTTCTAAGGAGGGGCTCAGACAGGAAATTCCAGAGTTAAGCCCAGGTAGGGTAAAGGGAGAGGGAAGTTGGATAAAAGGCTGAAGTCAGGGGAATGATTTTGGGAGCAGGAAATTGCAGTGCTGGAGGAAGTTGGAGAGATAGAGAAGGGTGACACATAGAACACAGAGAATTTAAAATTTGCAGCACCAGGGAGACTGGGAGCCAAATTTAGCAGCAAAAACCAGGATAGGATGGCAAGACTGGTTGCACCGAATAGCATGTTTCGGTGTCTCATATCCTATGATGGCTGAGGGGGACTTGGTGTGGGTTAGGATATCGGCAGCAAAGCTTTCGATTAGCTGAAGTTTATGGAGAGTGAATGATGGGAGGCCAGTAAGGAGAGCATTGGAGTAACTACGTCGCGAGATAATGAAGGTATGAATAAGGGCTTCAGTGGCAGGCGGGCTGAGGTGGGGGAGGAGACGGGCAATGTTTCAGCAGTGGAAGTAGGTAGTCTTTTTAACAGAGAGGATATGGTGTCAGAAACACAGCTTGGAATTAAACAGAATGTTGACCAACTGAACATTAGAGCCAGAGGATCGGAGGCACTGCGGGGGAGAGGTGGGTGATGAAGCAGGGACACTACCTCCTGGATCCAGCAGTCCTCGCCTTACTTTAGCTGGCGGGTTCTCCGAGAAACACGAACAGCCTCAGTTAAATTTGAAATGCTGGCTAAATCTGAGGCACCCAGCCTGATTATATTTAAAATGGGTGACCCAATATTAAAAATCAGATGAAGTTATGCTGTGCAATATATTAACCCCAGGTTGTGCCTACAATTTAACATCTATGGAGAGTTTCACCAAATGGGAATCCATTAAGCCTTAATTATAGTAAAATCCTTGTTTAGTCCTTTAGCCCATGAAGCTCCACTGTATTCAATCTGAAGATGTTCTTGAGTAATTAAATTAATATCTATATAGTAAAATCTCTATATCTGCATACTTTTGTCTACAAAACCTTACTTCAGTCGTCACATTGTCATAACTGTATAAACCTTTCCCATTATAAATTTTTATGTTCACATTTTTAATGGAAACTGCCCTTGTAGATTTATCATGTTGTAACAGCACCCTCCCACCAGCGGGGGCACTTCAACACCTCCACTTTATATTTCTCAGCTTATCAGCCTATACCATAGAGACACTCCTATCCTCCCATCAACTCCACCTCTCATAAGAAGAACATAAGAAATAGGAGGAGAAGGCCACCAAATGACCCCTCGAGCCTGCTCCGCCACTTAATACAATCATGGCTGATCCGATCATGGACTCGGCTCCAGTTCCCCGCCCGCTCCTCATAACCCCTTATTGGTTAAGAAACTCTCTATTTCTGTCTTAAATTTATTCAATGTCCCAGCTTCCACAGCTCTCTGAGGCAGCAAATTCCACAGATCCACAACCCTCAAAGAAATTTCTCATCTCTGTTTTAAATGGGCGGCCCCTTATTCTAAGATTATGCCCCCTAGTTCTAGTCTCCTCTATCAGTGGAAACATCCTCTCTGCATCCACCTTGTCCAGCTCCCTCAATCTTATATGTTTCGATAAGATCACCTCTCATTCTTTTGAATTCCAATGAGTAGAGGCCCAACCTATTCAACATTTCCTCATAAGTCAACCCCCTCCTCTGGAATCAATCTTGTGAACCTTCTCTGAACTGCCTCCAAAGCAAGTATATCATTTCGTAAATATGGAAACCAAAACTGCACACAGTATTCCAGGTGTGGCCTCACCAATACTCTGTATAACTGTAGCAAGACTTCCCTGCTTTTATACTCCATCTTCTTTGCAATAAAGGCCAAGATTCCATTGGCCTTCCTGATCACTTGCTGTACCTGCATACTAACCTTTTGTGTTTCATGCACAAGTACCTCCAGGTCCTGCTGTACTGCAGCACTTTGCAATCTTTCTCCATTTAAATAATAACTTGCTCTTTAATTTTTTTCTGCCAAAGTACATGACCTCACACTTTCCAACATAATACTCCATCTGCCAAATTTTTTCCCACTCACTTAGCCTGTCTATGTCCTTTTGCAGATTTTGTGTCTCCTCCTCACACATTGCTTTTCGTCCCATCTTTGTATCGTCAGCAAACTTGGCTACATTACACTCTGTCCCTTCTTCCAAGTCGTTAATATAGATTGTAAATAGTTGGGGTCCCAGCACTGATGCCTGCGGCACCCCACTGGTTACTGATTGCCAACCCGAGAATGATCCCTCAAAATGTTATAGTTTATAATTGAACAGCCAAACCAATCACATAAAACCAAAGTATTACACAAAATACACACAGAACGTGCACCTAAAATGGTGACTGAAATACATCAGCTGTGCTGGTTTATTTATCCCTACTCTCTGCCCTGCTTCACCTGAAGGTGTGCAACCCCATGGGAGAGGGCACATGCACATACACAGCTCATTATGATCCACTTCATGTGGGATCCAGTTATCTTCCTGCACTCCTAGCTATCTGGTTTTAATGATTTTAGATTGCTGCCTCAATGTTCCTGCAAATCTCTTTGTTCCTATTAGAATAAGGTGCAGCCTGGATCTCCTGTAACAATCCCTTTGTTCTGGTAATGTTCCCAGCTATTTATGAAGATAGCAGTGTTGTTTTAACACCAAATTTTCAGCCATTTATTTATATGTTTAAATGTTACTCTTATACTCTCCATTCCCTAAATCAGATTAGATCAAAGCTCTGTAGTCCTGCCGTATCCAGCCATGAATGGTGGCGGACCATTAAACAACTAACGGGAGGAGGAGCCTCCATGAATATCCCCATCCTCAATGATGGCGTAGCCCTGAGTGCAAAAGACAAGGCTGAAACATTTGCATCCATTTTCAGTCAGAAGTACAGAGCGGATGATCCATATCGGCCTCCTCGTGAGGTCCCCACCATCACAGAAGCCAGTCTTCAGCCAATTTGATTAACTCAATGTGATATCAAGAAACGGCTGAGCACAATGGATACACCAAAAGCTATGGGCCCCGACAACAATCCCAGCTGTCATGCTGAACACTTGTGCTCCAGAACTAGCCGCGCCTCTAGCCAAGCTGTTCCAGTATAGCTACAAAACTGGCCTCTGTCTGACAATGTGGAAAACTGCCCAGGTATGTCCTGTCCACAAAAAGCAGGACAAATCCAATCCGGCCAATTACCACCCCATCAGTCTACTTTCAATCATCAGCAAAATGATGGAAGGTGTCGTCGAGAGTGCTATCAAGCGGTACTTACTCACCCAATAATCTTCTCACCGGTGCCCAGTTTGGGATCCGCCAGGACCACTCAGCTTCGGACCTCATTACAGCTTTGGTTCAAACATGGACAAAAGAGCTGAATTCCAGAGGGGAGGCGAGAGTGACTTCCCTTGAAATCAAGCAGCATTTGACCGAGAGTGGCATCGAGGAGCCTTAGTAAAACTGAAGTCAATGGGAATCGGGTTAAAACTCTCCACTGACTGGAGCCATACTTAGCACAAAACAAAAATGGTTGTGGTCGTTGGAGGTCAATCATCACAGCCCTAAGACATCATCACTGCAGGAGTTCCTCATGGCAGTGTCCTAGGCCCATCTATCTTCCTTCAGCTGCTTCATCAATGATCTTCCCTCCATCATAAGGTCAGAAGTGGGGATGTTCGCTGATAACTGCAGTGCCCAGTGCCATTTGCAAATCCTCAGATAATGGAACAATCCATGCCCTCATGCAGCAAGACCTGGACGACATTCAGGCTTGGGCTGATAAGTGGCAAGAAACATTTGCGCTATACAAGTGCCAGGCAATGACTATCTCCAACAAGCGAGAGTCTAAACACCGCCCCTTGACATTCAACGGCATTGCCATCGCCGAATCCCCCACCATCAACAACATCCTGGGGGTCATCATTGACCAGAAACTTAACTGGACCAGCCACATAAATACTGTGGCAACAAGAGCAGGTCAGAGATTGGGTGTTCTGCAGCAAGTGTCTCTCCTCCGGGTTCCCAAAGCCTGTCCACCATCTACAAGGCACAAGTTAGGAGTGTGATGGAATATTCTCCACTTGCCTGCATGAGTGCAGCTTCACCCTGACTTGGAAGTATATCGGCGTTCCTTCATTGTCGCTGGGTCAAAATCTTGAAACTCTTTCCCTAACAGCACTGTGGGAATACCTTCACCACATGGACTGCAACAGTTCTAGAAGGTGGCTCACCATCATCTTCTCAAGGGCAATTAGGGATGGGCAATAAATGCTGGCCTTGCCAGCGCTGCCCACATCCCACGAACGAATTAAAAAACCCCACAGGAATTACACCAGAGAATATTACTATTCATCCCTTATCTTAAATACATATAATTATTACTCCTTTGGATATACATGCTGAGCACAGATTGAAAGAAACAGCCTTCCTAGATCATATGGGACAAATTCCACTTATAAGAATTGCCATTAGATCATCAAAAAGAAGTCAAGGATAGGATAGGAAGACATTTAAACCAATAAGCCATAATAATGTGCATTATACTCCTTGCATGATGCTCATAATTCATTATTTCACATTGCTCTCACAAATAAAAAGACCTGTAATCACCAGTATTTCAGTCTGGCATTTTATACGTGTCAGTCTCGGCTCAGACATAAGGCTGTGGGTTCAAGCCCCAATTGAGAGCCTTGAGCACATCATCTAGGCTGTCACTCCAGTGCAGTATTGAGAGAGTGCTGCACTGTTGGAAGTGCCATCTTTTGGATGAGATGTGAAACCAAGGTGCCATATGCCCTTTCAGCTATATGTAAAAGATCCCTGGGCACTATTAGAAGAAGAGCAGGAGAATTTTCCCCAGTGTCCTGGCCAATATTTATTCCTCAACCAACATTGCTAAAAAAAGAGATCATCTTGTCATTATCACATAGGTATTTGAAGGACCTTGCTGTGCGCAAATTTCCTGCCGACATTACAACAGTAACTAAACTTCAAAAATACTTAATTGGTTATAAAGCATTTTGGGATGTCCTGAGTTTGTGAAAGGTGCTATATCATTGCAAGTTCTTTTTAACACACATGATGCTTTCTTCAGACTCCCAAGTTTGAATGGAAAAATCTAATACTTATGTTTTCATGGCTGAAATGGACATGGTGCAAAGATTTCATGCATTCACTGTTATGCTTTACTAAAATCCCAATAGAAAAGAAAAGCCCACAATGCGCCCACGTAAATGTTTCACGCACCAACAGTGATAGATACAAGTATAGTGCATTTCTACAGCAGCAAATTTGACTGCATTTCAATCCTTTATTTCTGCAATGACAATATTGATTCATTTTGAAGCACTCAGTTAACAATCTGTTAAATCAGGGGAGAAGCTTAGGGTTTGGGGCATCAAGCAGATGCTAGGCCTTTCACCAGAGGGAATGAAGTAATACTGCAAAGCAACTACAAGCCTGGCCTATCTTCCAGCATCATTTATGCCTGCTGGTTTTGAAACAGCATTTGTATTGGTGACCGACTCACCCTCTTAATCAGGGAAACAATTGGAAAGGGACCAAGCTTAAAAAAAAAATCCCCATTATATTATGTGAAGTAATAATTGCATTTTTAAAAACTCCAGATCATTGTCATTACTGGGCAGAGGAGCTTTAAAAATACAATAGCATGTATTAAATAAAAAGATTTAAACAGTAGCTTAGTACTGCATCATAATGCAGTCTTGGAAACAGGAGGAGCACAGATTTGTTCCTCAGCTCTACTGATCACAGCCATCCTGTATGGGGAGGCTGCCACATAGCCCAGACATCTCTCTGCAAGGCTGAGACAGAAAATGGTATATATGCCTTTAAATAAAATTCTCGGAATTAAGCTCATTCATCATCATCATAGGCAGTCCCTCGGAATCGAGGAAGACTTGCTTCCACTCTTAGCATGAGTTCCAAGGTGGCTGTACAGTCCAGTATGAGAACCACAGTCTCTGTCACAGGTCGGACAGATAGTTGTTGAGGGAAAGGGTAGGCAGGGAGCCTAGTTTGCCGCACTCTCCTTCCGATGCCTGCGCTTGATTTCTGCACACTCTTGGCGACGATACTCGAGGAGCTCAGCGCCCTCCCGAATGCACTTCCTCCATTTAGGGTAGTCTATGGCCAAGGACTCCCAGGTGTCAGTGGGAACGTTGCACTTTGAGGGTGTCCTTGTAACATTTCCTCTGCCCACCTTTGGCTCATTTGCCGTGGACGAGTTCCGAGTAGAGAGCTTGCTTTGGGAGCTCATTACTCTTTAGAGGGCTAACATTTATTTTGCACAGATAGCTCTTTATATCTATTCTCACATTCTTTATTGAACCACTTTAATTTTTTTTTTTAAATAAAAGTTCCGATTGTCTGACACAAATCAGCACACCTACTCCCTCCTACCACCAGAGTCGGTGTGACGCCTTGATGTGCTGTAAAGATTACATGATGGCAAAATAGTTATAGATTTTTTTAGGGGTGGTGAGCTTATGTGTGGGTACCACTTAGTGATAATGGAAAGTCATACAAGCAGAAACACGCACACATGCCCAGATATCATATCCAATTTGAATTATTAGAGAAAAGAAAACCCACATTAAAAAATATTACTTTTCCTTGCCCTTTAGACTTTCATGCTCCTCTCGAGAGGATCTTATCTCAGTCCTCCAAATGTTATGAAATCTAAAAGAATTAGCTTGGGGTGACCAACCCATTGATTTATCCTCTACTGTGGGGGAAAAAAAACTAAATCTCCACATGGACCCATGCCCTAGAAGATTCGCTGAAATCATAAACTTGCTGCAAATAGATATCCAGCAGGCTGCTTTATCACAATGATAAATTAGAATTTCTCATCTCAAATGGAAGAAATTTTAAATCCACGCTTATATAGTGGGGGAGGGAGAGAACAAGAGAGAGAATCCAAATTTAAAAGTAAATATACACATTTAAAAAGGAAACATTTGCAGGGATGTGGGGAAAGAGCAAGGGAGAGGGACTAATTGGATAGCTCTTTCAAAGAGCTGGCACAGGCACAATAGGCTGAATGGCCTCTTTCTGTGCTGAATGATTCTAAATGTCCCAATATATATTTCAGTTTAATTACAACCTCCCACACTAAACTACTAATTTGCCCACATACTCTTCATTCATTTTCAGAATTACCCAAATTACTGCTCCACTCACTTCAAACAGGAAGTGCATAAATAAAGTAGTAGCTGGAGGGAAAACCCAGCTTGGGAAAGCCCACCTTCAGTGCATGGTAACCAAATTTAAAAAAAATGCAGAGGAATAGCAGGATTCATTTATCAGACACTTCTGTACTGCACACTTAGAGGCAATCATTTAAATTAATGAACAGAACAATCTCGCCACTTTTTGATGCTTTATAAAAATTGGACACACCCCACTTTACAATGCGATTTCAAATCTGATGTAGAAAAACACACTTTTCTTTTGTCTTTCATAAGTCGGGACTACTGTAGAGAATATACTTGGATGTTTCACATTTTAATAAATCTAATTGGCTCTAGTTATTTGTGTGTTTTGTTTCCCTTTACCTAATAAACACGGGCATATATATATATAAGCCATCGTTGCAGTTATCATTGTACTCAGATTAATCTACACAAATGTTTAGAATTTCGTTGGAATGGATACATCAGAAGGTCGGAAACAGATTTTTGAATACCATAATTATCGTTAAATATATATTAAAAAGCTTTTGACTTACAAGAGGCGATTACTAGTTCATAGTTAGAAATTTCAAGCCAGAGAACATATAGCTGTTTTACAAACCTTAAGTTAATAAAAGACTAATTGCTCATTCACCCTTCCTCAAAATTCTATTTCTGATTTCCAGTCATTTCGGGAGGAAAATGAGAAGATCATTTACCAGCATTACTTTTACTTGTGTAAAATTATGGATTCTTCCATAAACTGGATACTGACTGGTAGTTGCTGCCGGTGGGGTCAGGGTAGCCTCTGCCCGTTTCTAGGTTCAGCAATGGAACACTCTCCATTCGGAAAACAATGGACTGCGTTCCACCCTCTCTGTCTCCCACAGAAGTAACAAAGGAAAGAATAATTTGTTGCAAAGTAACCCCGCGGATCCCATTTTTTCCTCCTTTTTCACTTACATTAAAGTCAGATCCACCCTCAGATTCCGTCTCTCCTGTGATGTGATTTTTTTTTCATCCCCCGATCACATTAGTGGAGTTGGCGAACCAGCCTCTTTTGTCAAAAAGTCAATGTGGTATTGTTCAGAAGAGATTTGACGACATTTTCTAGTTCGACCCCCTCCGGCCTCAAGACTGCTCCTGATGCTGATGGCTACGTCTGAAGTTAGTGCTTTCATAAGTCCGAGGCTGAGCAGCGTGAGGGGAGGAGCGACAAGGACGTGCCGGGGAACAAAGAGAGAACATTGCGTCTGCCTGAGCCTCCTCTCTGTGCTGCCGCACCTGGACTGGCGAAACAAAACTAGAACTGCACCGATTCCATCTCTTGTACTGTGGAAAGCCCGAAACTATTTTGATTCTCTTGCACACTCGTCGGTTATATAATTCATGATTTAAACTATATATATTTAAAACAAGCTTAATCAGTATTGCTAGATTTAAGCCACAGTAATTTATACATCCACAACCTAACAAGAGTCACATATTTCGTTTAAAGATGACCCCCCCCCACCCCCACCGAAACAGACGGCTCCTTCCTTCAATCTGTCACTACTTGAAACATTTCTCTGATTCTAACAGTTTCACGTGCTCCGAAGGAGCTTTGTACCATATTTGCCTATCCTCATTTTTACTCTTTGAACACATTTTTCTAATTTCTTAATACAGCGGGGGTCCTAACTGCAGCCTCCTTACCCCAGCACTACTCCAGACAGCAGAATATATTGAAGTGTATGGCTTCTGACATGCTTGATCTTTTTTCAATCCAGATTGAAATCGAAGGAATTGGGGTAACGTCACTTTTCCAGGTAAAATTGGTACCGGGAGTCCACGTTACGTCAAAAAATATACTTATTCGCTTACTCTCTTTTACTGATAAAATATTTTATTTTGCCTTATTTCACATCGGTCAGAAAACTGTCTTTATAGTTTCCCAGCTGGGAAGAGCGACCGATCGCAGAGATGATGCCTGCATGTATAAGTGAAAGTACCAAACCAAATCACATGGGTTAATTTGGGCAGTTGAACAACCAGTAAGCTAATTATAAATTATTAAGTAGAGTATTAAGCGAAAATGAAAGCCGTTAGGCGTGCTGCATTAATGGACCGCGACAGGTGATCGATAATTTCCTATACTACCAACAATGACTAAACTTAAACTACTTCTTGACCTATCCCCCTACTCCTTGGCACTTTTTCATACTTTGAACATCTCACCTTATTCCAGCCCTCTCACCTCTCATTTAAAATTCTCATTCTCTACCACCCACCCAAGTACAATAAAAATGTTATCACTGCAATATCTTCACTGCTTTCCTCCCTCAGCCTCTGCATCGAGTGACTTCTCATCTTCGGTAACTTCAACCTCCATCTCAATTCATCATGCTCGCTCTACACTCCTATCCTCCCTTAATATGTTCACTACCCTCCTATCCTCCCTTAATCTCTCCTTCCATGTGACCTCAACTTATATTCACGGCCACTCTCTTGATCTTGCCATCTCTCGTGGCCTCGCAATTCCTACCGTGTCAATTGCAGATATAGCCATTTCTGAACTATTTCCTTGTATCGCTCTCCACCCACATCCCCCTTCCTCCACCCAACCCTACTTCCTTCTGCATCCCCCCCTGGAAAAACTCTCTCCAGACTCTTACAATACATTTATCAATTCCAAACTGTCCAGCCTTTGGCCCTCCATTCACCATAAAATTTCTGCTCAACTACACCTTCACCACCACCTTTGATGCTCTAGTCTCTATTAAAACCATTACTCTCAACCTGGCCATTCCCCCTGGTACGGCCCTCATCTTCGCTCCCCCTGGTACGGCCCTCATATTCGCTCCCTCAAGTCCACGGGGTGCAGACTTGAACGGATGTGGCAGACAACTGGTTTAACCATTCACTGCCAGATCTGGCTGGACCACATAAAGCATTATCAGGTCCTACTCTTGTCTATCAAAACTGCTCACTTTCCAGGATCATTCTGGAATGCAAAGATAACCCTTTGCTACTATTCTCTACTGCTAACCATCTTCTTAAACCCCTCTTCCCTGTTTCCAGAACACTCACCCCAACAAGAGCGAGTAGCTCCTGGACTTCTTTGTCTCAAAGATTGAGACTATCCGATCAGCTGCCTCTGCCACTTCCCTTGCATCCCCCAGCCCACCGGGCCAAATTTCCTTTCAGGTTCCCCCCTGCCCCAGCACTGAGCTCGCATCTTTCTCGAGTTTCTCTCTCAGCTCCCCTCTTGATCTCTCTACGCTCAATTTAAAAAGTCAAAGAATAAGAACGCAAACGAGCAGGGTAGCACTGGGGGAAATGAAAACCAGAGCGTGAAAGGAAGGATCAGAATGTACAATATAAAAGTATAACAGAAAGTGGGGTCAAAGCAGGAAATAATGGCAAAAATTAAATTTAAATGCTCTTTATCTGAATGCATGCTGCATTCATAACAAAATAGATGAGTTGACGGCACAAATAAATACAAATGGGTATGATCTGATAGTCATTACAGAGACGTGGTTGCAAGGAGACCAAGGCTGGGAACAAAATATTCAGGGGTATGTGACAATTCTGAAGGACAGACAGAAAGGGAAAGTAATGTATCCAGGATAGTTTCCTTGAACAGTACGTTGTGGAACCAACCAGGGTTAATAAAGGATGAGATCAGTGCATTAGTGAGAAACAATATTGGCTCAGAAAATCAAGATGTTGAATCAGTTTGGATGGAGATAAGGAATAAGAAGGGGAAAAAGTCATTGGTGGGCATGGTCTATCGGCCCTTTAACAGTAGTTTCACTGTTGGACGGAGTATACAGCAAGAAATAATGTAGACTTGTAAAAAGGTAACGGCAATAATCATGGGGGATGTTAACCTTCATATTGATTGGACAAAGCAAATTGGCCAGGGTAGCCTTGAGGAAGAGTTTATAGAGTGTATCCAGGATAGTTTCCTTGAACAGTACATTGTGGAACCAACCAGGGAGCAGGCTATCTTAGATCTGTTACTGTGTAATGAGAAAGGATTAATAAACAATTTCCTAGTAAAGGATCCTCTAGGAATGAGTGACCATAGCATGGTTGAATTTCAAATTCAGTTGGAGGGTGAGAAAGTTGGATCTCAAACCAGTCCTAAGCTTAAACAAAGGAGACTACAAAGGTATGAAGGCAGTTAGCTAAAGTGGACTAGGAAAATAGATTAAAGTGTGGGGCCATTGATGAGCAGTGGCAGACATTTAAGGAGATATTATATAACTCTCAACACAAATATATTCCAATGAGAAGGAAAGTGTAAGAGAAGGGATAACCATCTATACGGGATGGTATCAAATTAAAAACAAGGGCATACAAAGTGGCCAAGACTAGTGGGAGGTCAGAGGATTAGGAAACTTTTAACAGCCAGCAAAGAATGACTAAAAAATAAGAGGGAAGGGAACATAGAAACATAGAAAATAGGTGCAGTAGTAGACCATTCAGCCCTTCGAGCCTGCACCACCATTCAATAAGATCATGGCTGATCATTCACCTCAGTACCCCTTTCCTGCTTTCTCTCCATACCCCTTGATCCCTTTAGCTGCAAGGGCATATCTAACTCCCTCTTGAACATATCCAATGAACTGGCATCAACAACTCTCTGCGGTAGGGAATTCCACAGGTTAACAACTCTCTGAGTGAAGAAGTTTCTCCTCATCTCAGTCCTAAACGGCTTACCCTTTATCCTCAGACTGTGTCCCCTGGCTCTGGACTTCCCCAACATCGGGAACATTCTTCCTGCATCTAACCTGTCCAGTCCCATCAGAATTTTATATGTTTCTATGAGAATCCCTCTCATCCTTCTAAACTCCAGTGAATACAGGCCCAGTCGATCCAGTCTCTCCTCATGTGTCAGTCCTGCCGTCCCGGGAATCAGTCTGGTGAACCTTCGCTGCACTCCCTCAATAGCAAGAGCGTCCTTCCTCAGATTAGGAGACCAAAACTGAACACAATATTCCAGGTGAGGCCTCACTAAGGCCCTGTACAACTGCAGTAAGATCTCCCTGCTCCTATACTCAAATCCCCTAGCTATGAAGGCCAACATACCATTTGCCTTCTTCACCGCCTGCTGTACCTGCATGCCAACTTTCAGTGACTGATGAACCATGACATCCAGGTCTCGTTGCACCTCCCCTTTTCCGAATCTGTCACCATTCAGATAATATTCTGCCTTCGTGTTATTGCCCCCAAAGTGGATAACCTCACATTTATCCACATTATACTGCATCTGCCATGCACCTAACCTGTCCAAGTCACCCTGCAACCTCTTAGCGTCCTCTTCACAGCTCACACCGTCACCCAGCTTAGTGTCATCAGCAAACCTGGAGATATTACACTCAATTCCTTCATCTAAATCATTCATGTATATTGTAAATAGCTCGGGTCCCAGCACTGAGCCCTGCGGCACACCACTGAAAAGGACCCGTTTATCCCGACTCTCTGCCTTCTGTCTGCCAACCAGTTTTCTATCCACGTCAGTACATTACCCCCAATATGATGTGCTTTAATTTTGCACACCAACCTCTTGTGTGGGACCTTGTCAAAAGCCTTTTGAAAGTCCAAATGCACCACATCCACTGGTCCACTCTACCAGTTACATCCTCAAAAAATTCCAGAACATTTGTCAAGCATGATTTCCCTTTCATAAATCCATGCTGATTTGGACCGATCCTGTCACCGCTTTTCAATTGCGCTGCTATTTCATCTTTAATAATTGATTACAACATTTTCCCCACTACTGATGTCAGGTTAACCGGTCTATAATTACTTGTTTTCTCTCTCCCTCCTTTTTTAAAAAGTGGTGTTACATTAGCTACCCTCCAGTCCACAGGAACTGATCCAGAGTCGATAGACTGTTGATAAATGATCACCAATGCATCCACTATTTCTAGGGCCACTTCCTTAAGTACTCTGAGATGCAGACTATCAGGTCCCGTGGATTTATTGGCCTTCAATCCCATCAATTTCCCTAACACAATTTCCTGCCTAATAAGCATTTCCTTCAGTTCCTCCTTTTCACTAGACCCTCGGTCCCCTAGTACTTCAGGAAGGTTATTTGTGTCCTCCTTCATGAAGAGAGAACCAAAGTATTTGTTCAACTGGTCTGCCATTTCTTTGTTCCCATTATAAATTCACCTGAATCTAACTGCAAGGGACCTTTGTTTGTCTTCACTAATCTTTTTCTCTTCACATATCTATAGAAGCTTTTGCAGTCAGTTTTTATGTTCCCAGCAAGCTTCCTCTCATACTCTATTTCCCCCTCCGAATTAAACCCTTTGTCTTCCTCTGCTGAATTCTAAATTTCTCCCAGTCCTCAGGTTTGCTGCTTTTTCTGGCCAATTTATATGCCTCTTCCTTGGATTTAACACTATCCTTAATTTCCCTTGTTAGCCACGGTTGAGCCACTTTCCCAGTTATATTTTTACTCCAGACAGGGATGTACAATTGTTGAAGTTCATCCATGTGATCTTTAAATGTTTGCCATTGCCTATCCACCATCAACCCTTTAAGCATCATTTGCCAGTCTATTCTAGCCAATTCACATCTCATACCATCGAAGTTACCTTTTCTTAAGTTCAGGACCCTAGTCTCTGAATTAACTGTGTCACTCTCCATCTTAATAAAGAATTCTACCATATTATGGTCACTCTTCCCTAAGGGGCCTCGGACAACAAGATTGCTAATTAGTCCTTTCTCATTACACATCACCCAGTCTAGGATGGCCAGCCCTCCAGTTGGTTCCTCGACATATTGGTCCAGAGAACCATCCCTAACACACTCCAGGAAATCCTCCTCCACTGTATTGCTACAAGTTTGGTTAGCCCAATCTATATTTAGATTAAAGTTGCCCATGATAACTGCTGTACCTTTATTGCACGCATCCCTAATTTCTTGTTTGATGCTGTCCCCAACCTCACTACTACTGTTTGGTGATCTGTACACAGCTCCCACTAGAGTTTTCTGCCCTTTGGTATTCCGCAGCTCCACCCATACAGATTCCACATCATCCAAGCTAATGTCCTTCCTGACTCTTGCGTTAATCTCCTCTTTAACCAGCAACGCTACCCCACCTCCTTTTCCTTTCTGTGTATCCTTCCTGAATGTTGAATACCCCTGAATGTTGAATACCCTTGGATGTTGAGTTCCCAGCCTTGATCACCCTGGAGCCATGTCTCCATGATGCCAATTATATCATATTCATTAATTGCTGCCTGAGCAGTTAATTCGTCCACCTTATTACGAATACTCCTCGCATTGAGGCACAGAGCCTTCAGTCTTGTCTTTTTAACACTTTGTCCCTTTAGAATTTTGTTGTAATGTGGCCCTTTTTGATTTTTGCCTTGGGTTTCTCTGCCCTCCACTTTTACTTTTCTTCTTTCTATCTTTTGCTTCTGCCCCCATTCTACTTCCCTCCATTTCCCTGCATAGGTTCCCATCCACCTGCCCTATTAGTTTAACCCCTCCCCAATAGAACGAGCAAACACTCCCCCGAGGACATTGGTTCCGGTCCTTCCCAGGTGCAGACCGTCCGGTTTGTACTGGTCCCACCTCCCCCAGTGACCATAATATGGTAGAATTCTTTATTAAGATGAAGAGTGACACAGTTAATTCAGAGACTAGGGTTCCAATGTCGCAGGAATTTGAATCCCTCCCTTCTGCATCACTCCTCAAGCCACGTATTCATCTAAGCTTTCCTGCGATTCCTACTCTGACTAGCACGTGGCACTGGTAGCAATCCTGAGATTATGACCTTTGAGGTCCTACTTTTTAATTTAACTCCTAGCTCCCTAAATTCAGTTTGTAGAACCTCATCCCATTTTTTACCTATATAGTTGGAACCTATATACACCACGACAACTGGTTGTTCACCCTCCCCCTCCAAAATGTCCTGCAACCACCCTGAGACATCCTTGACCCTTGCACCAGGAAGGCAACATACCATCCTGGAGGCTCGATTGCGGCCGCAGAAACGTCTATCTATTCCCCTTACAATAGGATCCCCTAACACTATAGCTCTCCCACTCTTTTTCCTGCCTTCCTGTGCAGCAGAGCCTTCAATCCCATCAATTTCCCTAACACAATTTATGAAAGCAAACTCGCAGGAAATATAAAAACAGTTAGTAAGAGTTTCTGTCGGTACATAAAAAGGAAAAGAGTGGCTAAAGTAAATGTTGGTCCCTTAGAGGATGAGACTGGGGAATTAATAATGGGGAACAGGGAAATGGCAGAGACTTTGAACAAATATTTTGTATCGGTCTTCATGGTAGAAGACACTAAAAACATCCCAATAGTGGATAATTAAGGGGCTATAGGGAGGGAGAAACTTAATACAACCACTAAAAATGTAGTACTCGGTAAAATAATGGGACTAAAGGCGGATAAGTCCCCTGGACCTGATGGCTTCCATCCTAGCGTCTTAAAAGAAGTGACTGCAGAGATAGTGGATGCATTGGTTGTAATCTACCAAAATTCCCTGGATTCTGGGGAGGTCCCAGTGGATTGGAAAACCGCAAATGTAACACCCCTATTTAAAAAAGGAGGCAGACAGAAAGCAGGAAACTATACACCAGTTAGCCTAACATCTGTTGTTAGGAAAATGCTGGAGTCCATTATTAAGGAAGCAGTAGCAGGACATTTAGAAAAGCATGATTCAATCAAGCAGAGTCAACATGGTTTTATGAAAGGGAAATCATGTTTGACAAATTTGCTGGAGTTCTTTGAGGATGTAATGAGCAGGGTAGATAAGGGGGAACCAGTGGATGTCGTGTATTTGGAGTTCCAGAAGACATTCGATAAGGTGCTACATAAAAGTTTACTGCACAAGATAAAAGTTCACAGGGATGGGGGTAATATATTAGCATGGATAGAGGATTGGCTAACAAACAGAAAACAGAGAGACGGGATAAATGGGTCATTTTCCGGTTGGCAAACAGTAACTAGTGGGGTGCCGCAGGGATTGGTGCTGGGGCCTCAACTATTTACAATCTACATTAATGACTTGGATGAGGGGACCGAGTGTAATAGAGCCAAGTTTACCGATGATACAAAGTTGGAAGGGAGAGCAAATTGTGAGGAGGACACAAAAAATCTGCAAAGGGATACATACAGGCTAAGTGAGTGGGCAAAAATTTGGCAGATGGGAATATAATGTGGGAAAATCTGAGGTTATCCACTTTGGCAGAAAAAATACAAAAACAAATTATAATTTAAATGGAGAAAAATTACAAAGTGCTGCTGTACAGAGGGACCTGGGGGTCCTTGTGCATGAAACACAAAAAGTTAGTGTTATACTCATAATAAATGGTCAGACCGAGTACTGTGTGTAATGAGCAAGTGTGACCTTAGCTCTTTTATTGTTGTTCCAGAGTGCAGGTACCTCGTGGGAGGCCTGCTTATATACTGCACTCCCAAGGGATGCTGGGATCCCTTGGGAATCCAACAGGTAGGCCCTCTGGTGGACAGGTGTGATGCACGTTACAAGGTTATAAGGGGTTAAATACATAACATCACTCCTCTGTGAAGTCAACAATATACTTATTTACAAGGTGAGACGATCTGGGGCTTTGCGTTCCCTTGTCGATTGTCTCGGTACAAATGTTGATGTGGTTGGGTTGGTCAGTTCTTCATTGGGCTGTTGGGCAGCCGGCCTTGCCGGGCTGCTGGGGATGATGAGTTTTGTTTTGTGGTCAACTGTGATGTCAGTTGCCACTTGTGTGTGTGTGTGTGTGTGTGTGTGTGTGTGTTGGAAGGTCAAAGTTGGTGGAGTCCTCTTCAGCTTGTGCGTAGCTGTTGGTGAACCGCAGTTTAATTTGGTCCAAGTGTTTTCTGTGCATTTGTCAGTTTGACCTGAAACAACCTACTCCCCTCTTTGGCTGTGACTGTGCCAATGAGCCATTTGGGACCGTGTCGATAATTGAGCACAAACACTGGGTAATTGGTCTCAATATTGCGTGACAAGTTTGCGTATTCATGATACACACTCTGTCGATGCTACTTGTCCTCCATGTGATCATGTAGATCAGGGTGGACCAGAGAGAGCCTTGTTTTAAGTGCCCTTTTCATGAGCAGCTTGGCTAGGGGAATTCCTGTGAGTGAGTGGGGTCTGGTGCAGTAGCTGAGCAGTACTAGGGACAACCGGGTCTGCAGGGAGCCTTCCGACACACGTTTCAAGCTTTGCTTGATGGTCTGGACTGCCCGGCCTGGTTTGGCCGTTGGATGCAGGCTTGAACGGCGCAGATGTGACATATTTGATCCCGTTGCAGGTCGTGAACTCTTTGAGTTCGTCACTTGTGAAGCACGACCCATTGTCGCTGACTAGGACATCAGGCAGGCCATGCGTGGCAAACATAGCTCTTAGACTTTCAATGGTGGCCGTGGACGTGCTTGCAGACATTATTGCACATTCAATCCACTTTGAGTAAGCATCCACGACAACCAAAAACATTTTGCCTAGGAATGGGCCTGCATAGTCTACATGATCCTTGACCACGATTTGAATGGCCAGGACCATAAACTTAGCGGTCCTCTCTGGTGCATTGCTCAACTGAGAGCAAGCGTTGCACTGGCCTGCACATGACTCTAAATCTGAGTCGATGCCTGGCCACCACACGTGAGATCTGGCTATGACTTTCATCATCACGATGCCTGGGTGGCTGCTGTGTAGTTCCCCAATAAATATGTCTCTGCCTTTCTTGGGCAAGACCACACGATTGCCCCACAAGAGACAGTCCGCCTGCAGGGACAGGTCATCTTTGCATCTGTAGAATGGCTTAAATCGCTTCTTGCATCTCCACTGGGACACTGGACTAGATCTCATGGAGGACACAGTTTTTTTAATCAGGGACAGTAAAGGATCCTGGCTGGTCCAGGTCCTGATCTGGCAGGCCGTAACGGGGGATTTCTCATTCTCAAATGCCTCCATGACCATAAGCAAGTCCGCTGGCTGTCCACCATAGGAGTGGAAATGGCACAATGGTAGCTGACTGAGAGCATCTGCGCAATTCTCTGTGCCCGGTCTGAGGCGAATTACATAATTGTATGCCGACAGCATGAACGCCCATCTTTGGATGCGGGCAGAGGCATTGGTATTGATTCCTTTGCTCTCCGAGAATAGCGATATGAGCGGCTTGTGGTCTGTTTCAAGCTCAAACTTGAGGCCAAACAAGTACTGGTGCATTTTTTTTACCCCGTAAACGCACGCCAGAGCCTCTTTTTCAACCATGCTGTAGGCCCTTTCGGCCTTGGACAAACTCCTGGATGCATACGCAACTGGTTGCAAAATTCTCGATTCATTAGCCTGTTGTAACACACACCCAACCCCGTATGACGACTCATCGCAAGCTAACACTAATTGTTTACATGGGTTATACAGGTTTAGCAGTTTGTTAGAACACAGTAAATTTCTGGCTTTCTTAAAAGGCAGCCTCTTGCGAATTCCCCCATACCCAGTCGTTTCCCTTGCATGTAGGGGTTCTAGCAGGGTGCTTAACCCAGGTAGGAAATTACCGAAGTAGTTAAGGAGTCCCAGAAACGACCGCATCTCCGTCACGTTCCGTGGTCGCGGCGTGTTCTTGATGGCCTCCGTCTTGGCGTCGGTGGGTCTGATGCCGTTGCTGCGATCCTACTTCCTAAGAATTCGACCTCCTGGGCCAGGAAAGCACACTTCGAGCGTTCCAACCGACTAAGAACCTTCTCCAGGTTTTTCAAGTGCTACATGGTGTCCCGACCTGTAACCAATATGTCGTCCTGGAAGACCACTGTAAAAGGAACCGACTTTAGCAGGCTTTCTTTGTTTCGCTGGAAGATCGCTGCAGCCGACCGAATCCTGAACGGGCACCGGTTGTAAATAAATAGACCTTTGTGCGTGTTGATGCAGATGAGGCCTTTCGAAGACTCCTCCAGCTCCTGCATCATGTAGGCCGAGGTCGGGTCTAGCTTGGTGAACGTCTTCCCTCCAGCCAGGGTTGTCTGCCTTGGGTACTGGTCTTGCAGCGAAAAATGGTTAATTGTTACTTTATAGTCACCGCAAATTCTAACTGCACCGTCCTCCTTGAGTACCGGAACAATTGGACTGGCCCAGTCGTTGAATTCCATCGGCGCGATGATGCCTTCACGTTGCAGCCTGTCTAGCTCGATTTCCATTTTTTCACGCATCATGTACGGTACCGTCCGAGCCTTGTGGTGGATGGGTCGCGTACCGGGAACCAAATGGATCTGCACTTTCGCCCCAGAGAAACTTCCAATGCTTGGCTTGAATAACGATGGGAACTTGCTTAGAACCTGCGGATTTCCCCCAGCCAGCTTCTGCCAAATAACGTGGGGCCATCCCCCGGCACAATTTACAGCAGGAGTTCATGTACTGCTCCATCATAGGAGACTTTGACTTCAGCACTGCCAATTATCGGGATTAGTTCCTTTGTAAAAGTCCTTAGCTTCGTGTGAATGGGGCTGAGCTTGGGCCTGTGTGCCTTCTTCCCCCACAGCCTGTCAAAGGCCTTTTTACTCATTATGGACTGACTTGCCCCCTGTCCAGCTCCATAGTCTCTAGAATACCGTTCAGTTCAACTTTCAACATTGTTGGTGGGCATTTCGTCATGAACGTGTGTACCCGGTACACCTCTGCCTCCTCCGTACGAGTTTCCAATTCCGTCTGATCTCTTGTGGACCGATCTTCCTCTGCAACGTTTGCAGGGTTTGCAGCGCGCCTGCACATTCGTTGGAGGTGTCCCATTGTTCTGCAGCCATTGCATGCATAGTGCTTAAGCGGCATTGATGGGGCCGATGATCACCCCCCGCAGTGCCAACAGAGTGTTAACTGCTTTGCATTAACAGATGATGGTGAACTCTGGGTCAATTGAGGTCGGGCCACAGCAACCGGTGTGTACATTCTGCCCTGTACATTTCTGCTCAAAACTGACGTTACTGGCACAGTACTGGCCGAAACTTCTTTGTTCTGCGAAATCTGCTTGGTGTTGTCGCTGGTGGACATAAATGCTGGTGCTATCGTTATGGTTTTACTCAGATTCGGAGTTTCTACAGTCAACAGTTTGCGAAGGATTGTCTCATGTCCGATGCCCAGTACAAAAAAGTCTCTGAGCATTTGTTCTAGGAATCCCTCAAACTCACAATGTCCTTCAAGGCGCCTTAGTTCGGCGATATAGCTCGCCATTTTCTGGCCCTCCGATCATTGACACGTGTCGAACCGATATCTCACCAACAAAACACTTTCCTTAGGATTTAGGTGCTCCCGGACCAGCGTAGATAGTTCTTCGTAGGATTTCTCTGTTGGTTTAGCCAGGGCCAGGAGATTCTTCGTGAGGCTATCGGTAGTGGCCCCACAAACAGTTAGGAGGATCGGCCTTTGTTTGGTTGCGATCTCGTCCTGTTACAGCTCGTTGGCTGCGAAGTATTGGTCGAGTCTCTCCACGAAGGCCTCCCAATCGTCCCCCTCCGAGAACTTCTCCAGGATGCTGACTGTTCTTTGCACTTTTGCGCGGTTCGTTACCTCGTCGCCAATTGTTATACTCATAATAAATGGTCAGACCGCGTACTGTGTGTAATGAGTAAGTGTGACCTTAGCTCCTTTATTGTAGTTCCAGAGTGCAGGTACCTCGTGGGTGGCCTGCTTATATACTGTACTCCCAAGGGATGCTGGGATCCCAGGTAGGCCCTCTGGTGCACAGGTGCAATGTAGGTTACAAGCTTACATGGGGTTAAATACATAACAGTTAGTATGCAGGTACAGCAAGTAATAACAAAGGCAAATAGAATGTTGGCCTTTATCGCAAGGGAATGGAGTATAAAAGCAGAGCATTCCTACTACAACTGTACAGGGTATTGGTGAGGCCACACCTAGAGTACTGTGTACAGTTTTGGTCTCCGTATTTAAGGAAGGATATACTTGCTTTGGAGGCTGTTCAGAGAAGGTTCACTCAGTTGATTCTGGAGATGAGGGGGGTTGACTTATGAAGATAAATTGAGTAGGTTGGGCCTATACTCTTTGAAGTTCAGAAGAATGAAAGGTGATCTTATCAAAACATATAAGATAATGAGGGGGCTCGACAAGGTGGATGAAGAGAGGATATTTCAACTCATAGGGGAAACTAAAACTAGGGGGCAGTCTCAGAATAAGATGCCGCTCATTTAAAACTGAGATGAGGAGGAATTTCTTCTCTGAGGATTGTAAATCTGTGGAATTCTCTGCCCCAGAGATCTGTGGAGGCTGGGTCATTGAATATATTTAAGGCAGAGATAGACAGATTTTTGAGCGATATGGGAATAATGGGTTATGGGAAGTGGGCAGGGAAGTGGAGCTGAGTCCATGAACAGATCAGCCATGATCTTATTGAATGGCGGAGCAGGCTCGAGGGGCCAGGTGACCTACTCTTGCTCCTATTTCTTATGTTCTTATGTTGTCCATGTGAGCCACTTATTCTCACTAAACTGATCACCCAACTTCCTTTTCTGGCTTCCATGTTAGCTGACATTGTTAATGGTTCTCTCTCCTCAGGTACTGTCCCCATCTCCTACCAAAAGAAATCCTTGACCCCACAGTGCTTGCAAGCTACCGCCACATCTCCAACCTCCCTTTCCTCTCCAAAGTCCTTGAACATGTCACCTCCCAAATCCATGCCCATCTTTCCCGGAACTCCATGTTTGAATCTCTTCAATTTGGTTTCCGCCCCTGCCACAGTACTGAAACAGCTCTCAAAGTCACAAATGATATCCTTTGTGACTGTGACGAAGGTAAACTATCTGTCCTCGTCCTTCTCATCCTGTCTGCAGCCTTTGACATGGTTGACCACTCCATCCTCCTCCAACGCCTCTCCATTGTCCAACTGGGTGGGATTCATTCTGATCTATCTAATCGTAGCCAGAAAATCACCTTCAATGGGTTCTCTTCCCACTCCCGCATCGTTACCTCTGGTGTCCCCCAAGGATCTATCTTTGGCCCCCTCCTATGCTGCCCCTTGACGACATTGTCCAAAAACACATCAGTTTCCACATGTATGCTGACGACACTCAGCTCTACCTCACCACCATTTTTCTTGACCCCTCCAGGGTCTCTAAATTGTCAGACTGCTTGTCCGACAGAGTTCTGGATGAGCAGAAATGTTCTCCAATTAAATATTGGGAAGACCAATGCCATTGTCTTTGGTCCCCGCCACAAACTGCGGTCCCTGGACACCGACACCATCCCTCTCCTTGGCATCTGTCTGAGACCGAAACAGACTGTTCGCAACCTTGGCATCATATTTGACCCTGAAATGAGCTTCCGGCCACATGTCCGCAGCCTAACTAAAACCGTCTATTTCCACCTCCGTAACATCGCCCGTCTCCGCCCATGCCTCAGCTCATCTGCTGCTGAAACCCTCATCCATGACTTTGTTACCTCTAGACTCGACTACTCCAACACATGGCCTCCCACATTCTACTCTACTTAAACTTGAGATCATCCAACACTCGGCAGCCCATGTCCTAACTCGCACCAAGTCCCACTCACCCATCATCGCTGTGCTCACACACCTACATTGGCTCCTGGTTAAGGAATGCCTCAATTTCAAAATTCTCATCCTTGCTTACAAATCCCTCCGTGGCCTTGCCTCTCCCTACTCTTTGTAATCTCCTTCTACCTCATAACACCCCCGCCACAGCTTCCCCCCCCCCCCCCGCAACCCAATCCCCACTATCCAAGATATCTGCGTTCCTCAAATTTTGCCCTCTTGAGCATCCCTGATGCTCAACATTGGCGGCCGAGCCTTCAGCTGCCTGGGCCTTAAGCTCTGGAACTCCCCCCGCCACCCAACCCCCACCCCCACCCAAACCTCTCCGCCTCTCTTTCCTCCTTTAAGACGCTCCGTAAAACCTACCTCTTTGACCAAGCATCTGCTTTAATTTCTTCTTATGTGCCTCGGTGTCAAATTTATTTGTTTTGTCTTATAATACACCTGTGAAGCACCTTGTTAAAGGCACTATATTTAAAACAAGTTGTTGTTGTTGGCTATGAGGCGCTTTGGGACTTGTTTAAATACAAGTCTTTCTTTCTAACAGTGCTATGTAAAGCAACAATTAGAAAAGTAGCAGCATCATGCTTCAATGTCGAATTATCAGATTGGTGGAAATAGTTATATTAGTGATTCTGCTTCCAAAAATGCCATTTTAAAAATAATTTAAATAACGATTGTTACGCTCATAATAAAGTGATACAACTGAGTACTGTATGCAATAAGTGTGACCTTAGCTCCTTTAATTAAACTCCAGAGTGTTGGTACAGCATGGGAGGCCTGCTTATATACAGTGCTCCCAAGGGATGCTGGGATCCCTTGGAACAGGTAGACCCTCTGGTGGTGGTATCATACAGGTTGCCAAGGGTTACATACATAACATCACTCCCTCCCAAAGTCAATAGTACACTTATTTACAGAGCGAGACGATCTGGGGCTTTTCACTCCCTTATCAATCGTCTCAGTACAAATGCAGGTGTGGGTGAGTTGGTTGGTTCTTCGCTGGGCTGCTGGGCAGCTGGCCTTGCCGGGTTGCTGGAGATGGTGAGTTCAGCTTTGTGGTCAACCGTGATGTCGGTTGCTACTTGTGTGTGTGCTGGAGGGTCGAAGTTGGTGGTGTCCTCTTCGGGTTGCTCGTGGCTGTGAATTGAAACTTGGTTTGGTACCAAATGCTTTCTGCACATTAGTCCATCGGACAGTTTGACCTGAAACACCCTAATCCCTTCTTTGGCTGTGACCATGCCAGCAAGCCATTTGGGACCATGTCCATAGTTGAGTTCAAATACAGGGTCATTGACTTCAATATCGCTTGATAAGTTTGCGCGATCATGGTACATGCTTTGTTGATGCCACCTGCCTTCGGCGTGATCATGGAGATCAGGGTGGACAAGAGTGAGCCTTGTTTTGAGCGCCCTTTTCATGAGCAGCTCAGCTGGGATAAACCCGGTGAGCGAGTGGGGTCTGGTGCGGTAGCTGAGCAGGACTCAGGACAGGCGGGTCTGCAGGGAGTCTTCAGACACACGTTTCAAGCTTTGCTTGATGGTTTGGACTGCCCGTTCTGTCTGGCCGTTGGATGCGGACTTGAACGGGGCAGATGTGACATGCTTGATCCCATTGCGGGTCATGAATTCCTTGAATTCCGCACTGGTGAAACACCGCCCATTGTCGCTGACAAGGACATCAGGCAGGCCGTGTGTGGCAAACATGGCTTGTCGGCTTTCAATGGTGGCAGTGGATGTGCTTACAGACATTATTACACATTCAATCCATTTTGAATAAGCATCCACAACAACCAAGAACATTTTGCCTAGGAATATGCCTGCAAAGTCAATGTGGACCCTAGACCACGGTTTGGAAGGCCATGACCACAAACTTAGCGGTGCCTCTCTGGGTGCATTACTCAGTTCAGAGCAAGTGCTGCATTGGCGCACGCATGACTCTAAGTCTGAGTCGATGCCGGGTACCACACATGGGATCTGTCTATAGCTTTCATCATTACTATGCCTGGATGGGTACAGTGTAGGTCGCATATGAACGTTTCCCTGCCTTTCTTAGGCAAAACCACACGATTACCCCACAAAAGACAGTCTGCCTGTATGGACATTTCGTCTTTGCGCCACTGGAATGGCTTGATCTCTTCACGCATCTCTGCTGGGACGCTGGACCAGCTCCCATGGAGGACACAGTTTTTTTTTACCAGGGACAGTAAAGGATCCTAGCTGGTCCAGGTCCTGATCTGGCGAGCCGTAACGGGTGACTTTTCGTTTTCGAATGCATCTATCACCAAGAGCAAGTCTGCAGGCTGTGCCATTTCCACCCCGGTGGTGGGCGCCTGAGAGCATCAGCGCAGTTCTCTGTGCCTGGTCTGTGGCGGATTACATAGTTGTATGCCGACAGCATGAGCGCCCATCTTTGGATGCGGGCAGCGGCATTGGTGTTAATCCCTTTGCTCTCTGAGAATAGCGATATGAGCGGCTTATGGTCAGTTTCTAGCTCAAACTTGAGACCAAACCGATACTGATGCATTTTTTTTTTAACCCCGTAAACGTACGCCAGAGCTTCTTTTTCAGTCATGCTGTAAGCCCTTTCGGCCTTGGACAAATTCCTGGACGCATAGGCGACCAGTTGCAATGTTCCCAATTCGTTAGCCTGTTATAACACACACCCGACCCCATATGACGACGCATCGCAAGCTAGCACTAATCGTTTACATGGGTTATACAGAACAAGCAGTTTGTTGCAACTTAACAGATTTCTGGCTTTCTGAAAAGCAGCCTCTTGTGATTTCCCCCATAGCCAATCATCTCCCTTGCACAGTAGTACATGTAGGGGTTCTAGCAAGGTGCTTAACCCGGGTAGAAAATTACCAAAATAGTTTAGGAGTTCCAGGAATGATCGCACCTCCGTCACATTCTGTGGTCTCAGCGCGTTGGTCTCCTTCTTGGCGTCGGTGGGTCTGATGCCGTCTGCTGCGATTCTTCTTCCTAAGAATTTGACCTCTGGCGCCAGGAAAACATACTTTGAGCGTTTCAACCCAAGTCCCACACGATCTAGACGACTTAGAACCTCTTCCAGGTACTGCAAGTGTTCGATGGTGTCCCGACCTGTGACCAGTATGTCGTCCTGGAAGACTACGGTGTGCGGAACCAACTTTAGTAGGCTCTGCATGTTCCGTTAGAAAATTGGCGCGGCCGAACGAATCCCAAACGGGCATCTATTGTAGATGAACAGACCTTTGTGCGTGTTGATGCAGGTGAGGCCTTCCGAAGATTCCTCCAGCTCTTGTATCATGAAGGCCGAGGTCAGGTCCAACTTGGTGAACGTCTTTCCTCCAGCCAGGGTCACAAATAGGTCGTCTGCCTTGGGTACTGGTCCTGTAGCAAAAAACGGTTAATCGTTACTTTATAGTCCCCACACATTCTGACTGTGCCATCACCTTTGAGAACCGGAACAATTGGACTGGCCCACTTGTTGAACTCCACCGGCGCGATGATGCCTTCTCATTGCAGCCTGTCCAATTCAATTTCCACTTTCTCTTGCATCATATATGGCACCGCCTGTGCCTTGTGATGGATGGGCCGTGTACCGGGAACAAAGTGGATCTGCACCTTTGCCCCAGAGAAACTTCCAATGCCTGGCTCAAACAACAACGGGAACTTGCTCAGAACCTGGGCACATAAGGCGTCGTTGACGGATGAAAGTATTCGGATGTCGTCCCAGTTCCAGCGGATTTTTCCCAGCCAGCTTCTGCCGAACAGTATGGGGCCATCTCCTGGCACAATCCATAGTGGGAGTTCGTGCACTGCTCCATCATAGGAGGAGACTCTTACTTCTGTGCTGCCAATAACAGGGATCAGCTCTTTGGTGTAAGTTCTTAGCTTGGTGTGAATGGGGCTAAGCTTAGGACTGTGTGCCTTGTTGCACCACAGCCTGTCGAAGGCCTTTTTGCTCATGATAGACTGACTCGCACCCATGTCTAGTTCCATGGATACTGGAATTCCGTTCAGTTCAACTTTTAACATGATCGGTGGATATTTCGTGAAGATGTGTACCCCGTACACTTCTGCCTCCTTGGTTCGAGTCTCTAGTTCAGCCTGATCCACCATGGATTGATCTTCCTCTGCAACATGGTGGTGTGCAGGGTTTGCAGCTTGTCTGCACATTCGCTGGAGGTGTCCCATTGTTCCACAGCCTTTGCAGCATAGTGTTTGAAGCGGCATTGATGGATTCGATGATCACCTCCACAGCGCCAACAAGGTGTTAACTGCCTCGCATTAACGATTGATGGCGGACTCTGGGTTATCTGAGGTCATGCAGCTGCTTGCGTGTACGTTCTGCCATATGCATTCCTGCCTGAAAATGACGTTACTTTGTGTACAGTACTTGTCGAAACCTCTTTGTGCTGTGAAATTTGTTTGGCGTTATCGCTGGTGGACATAAATGCCTGGGCTATCGTTATGGCTTTGCTCAGATTCGGTGTTTCAATAGTCAATAGTTTGCAAAGGATAACCTCATGGCCAATGCCAACCACAAAAAAGTCTCTTAGCATTTGCTCAAGGAATCCATCGAATTCACAATGTCCTGCAAGGCGGCTTCGTTCGGCGACGTAGCTCGCCACTTCCTGGCCTTCAGACTGTTGACACGTGTAGAACTGACACCTTGCCATCAAAATTCTTTCCTTTGGATTTAGGTGCTCCCGGACCAGCGTACACAGTTCTTCATAGGATTTGGTTGTTGGTTTCCCCGGAGCTAGAAGATACTTCATGAGGCCATGGGTTGTTGCCCCACACACGGTAAGGAGGATCGCCCTTCGTTTGGCAGCATTCTCGTCCCTTTCCAGCTTGTTGGCCACGAAGTATTGGTCGAGTCACTCCACAAAGGCCTCCCAATCGTCCCCTTCTGAGAATTTCTCCAGGATACCAACAGTTCTTTGCATTTTCACGTGGTTGTTCGTTATCTCGTCACCAATTGTTATGCTCATAATAAAGTGATACAACTGAGTACTGTATGCAATGAGTAAGTGCGACCTTAGCTCCTTTAATTAAACTCCAGGGTGTTGGTACAGCATGGGAGGCCTGCTTATATACCGTGCTTCCAAGGGATGCTGGGATCCCTTGGGACTCAAACAGGTAGTCCCTCTGGTGGTGATATCATACAGGTTACCAAGGGTTATATACATAACAACTTCAAAGTAAGGAATGGCACCATAGCTTTCTCTTCTGAACTCTGCAGCCTTCCGCCTTGTCGTTAACTTTAATAACTCCAGACCTGAAGGTCCCCACTATTTCTAAATGGAGGATACACGTTTTGGGGTGGGAGTTAGGTTGATCATTGCAACACCATGCGGGCGGGGGTTGGGGGGTGGTCTGCACACTTGATGTCGATTGACTTTTCTTCTTAGCGGCTAGATCTGATTTCATTTCTCCTGTTTCAGTTTGAGACCGGATTTACCCTCACCACCTAGTTAGTCGCATATTCCCTCACCACCTAATTAGTCACATATTTTTTGTATTATAGTGTTTAATTTGTTCCTATGGTCTTGTGTTAATATCATTTCAGCCATTTAACTATTCTATTTTTTACTTTAAGCATATCACAGTTATTCAATCCATATTTCCTCTTTGGTGTGTGTGCGCGCGCTCCTGCTCTCCATTTTTGTTCTGATTCTATTTAAATGGTGCTCATTTTTTCTTTTCCAATTCTGAGAAAGGGTTACACAAGAAATGACAACCTGTTTATTCTTTCCACAGATGCAGTTTAATCTATTGAGTGTTTCTAGCATTTATTTTTGTTTTTTTGTTTCAGATTTCCAGTGTTTACAATTTGTGTGTGTTTCTTTTTGAGCAATGGATTGTCAAAAATGTTGACTGTATATTTAGAAATACCAACAATGAAAATCTAAAACTACTGAGATTAGGGATACATCCCTATAATATGGGGTATAGTGTTTGACAGCCCTCTAGTGGGGCTAACTTTTAGCATAACCACAGACCCTTCTCGACAAAAGTTGTCATACTTGTTTGCGATTTTTAAACGACTGAAGAAAATTCAATTTACAAATAAAAGTTGTGTTGCTGATGAAGTCATGCTTGAAACATAAATCACTTCGAAAAGCAATTTGGGAAGTTGATAAGAAAACAAAATGTGTAACACGCTGTCCAAGTTGAAATTTTGGAAATATTTTAATTAATATCAGTATCTTACATTTGTCTTTTTAAAATAAATACAACATAAATGCATCATAGGCAGAGAGATTATAAAGAATGTGCTGTAAATTGTAGATAATAATTGTTACTACCTGTATTTGGACCTCTCAATACTTTTACTCAAGCTCAAGCAAAAAGTTAGCTTTCATAGCAACCTCACTTCCTACAGGCCTAAACATGACCTCAAATCTGAGATAGCAGTCCAGTGTGAACATAGAAACATAGAAACATAGAAAATAGGTGCAGGAGCAGGCCATTCAGCCCTTCTAGCCTGCACCGCCATTCAATGAGTTCATGGCTGAACATGAAACTTCAGTACCCACTTCCTGCTTTCACGCCATACCCCTTGATCCCCCGAGTAGTAAGGACTTCATCTAACTCCCTTTTGAATATATTTAACAAACTGGCCTCAACAACTTTCTGTGGTAGAGAATTCCACAGGTTCACAATTCTCTGAGTGAAAACGTTTCTCCTCATCTCAGTCCTAAATGGCTTACCCCTTATCCTTAGACTGTGACCCCTAGTTCTGGACTTCCCCAACATCGGGAACATTCTTCCTGCATCTAACAAGTACAAACCTGTCAGAATTTTATATGTTTCTATGAGATCCCCTCTCATTCTTCTAAATTCCAGTGAATATAAGCCTAGTTGATCCAGTCTTTCTTCATAGGTCAGTCCTGCCATCCCCGGAATCAGTCTGGTGAACCTTCGCTGCACTCCCTCAATAGCAAGAATGTCCTTCCTCAGATTAGGAGACCAAAACTGTACACAATATTCAAGGTGAGGCCTCACCAAGGCCCTGTACAACTGCAGTAAGACCTCCCTGCTCCTATACTCAAATCCTCTCGCTATGAAGGCCAACGTGCCATTTGCTTTCTTCACCGCCTGCTGTACCTGCATGCCAACTTTCAATTGACCGATGAACCATGACACCCAGGTCTCCTTGCACCTCCCCCTTTTCCTAATCTGTCACCATTCAGATAATATTCTGCCTTCCTGTTTTTGCCACCAAAGTGGATAACCTCACATTTATCTACATTATACTGCCATGCATTTGCCCACTCACCTAAGCTGTCCAAGTCACCCTGCAGCCTCTTAGCATCCTCCTCACAACTCACACTGCCACCCAGCTTAGTGTCAACAGCAAACTTGGAGATATTACATTCAATTCCTTCGTCTAAATCATTAATGCATATTGTAAATAGCTGGGGTCCCAGCACTGAACCTTGCGGTACTCCACTAGTCACTACCTGACATTCTGAAAAGGACCCGTTTATTCCTACTCTTTGCTTCCTGTCTGCCAACCAGTTCTCTATCCACATCAATACATTACCCCCAATACCATGTGCTTTAATTGCGCACACTAATCTCTTGTGTGGGACCTTGTCAAAAGCCTTTTGAAAGTCCAAATACACCACATCCACTGGTTCTCCCTTGTACACTCTACTCGTTACATCCTCAAAAAATTCTAGAAGATTTGTCAAACATGATTTTCATTTCATAAATCTGTGCTGACTTGGACCAATCCTGTCACTGCTTTCCAAATACCCTGTTATTACATCTTTAATAATTCATTCCAACATTTTCCCTACTACCGATGTCAGGTTAACCAGTCGTTAATTCCCTGTTTTCTCTCTCCCTCCTTTTTTAAAAAGTAGGGTTACATTAGCTACCCGCCAATCCATAGGAACTGATCCAGAGTCTATAGAATGTTGGAAAATGCATCCACTATTTCTAAGGCTACTTCCTTAAGTACTCTGAGATGCAGACTTTCAGGCCCTGGGGATTTATCGGCCTTCAATCCCATCAATTTCCCTAACACAATTTCCCGACTAATAAGGATTTCCTTCAGTTCCTCCTTCTCGCTAGACCCTCGGTCCCCTAGTATTTCCGGAAGGTTATTTGTGTCTTCCTTCGTGAAGACAGAACCAAAGTATTTGTTCAATTGGTCTGCCATTTCTTTGTTCCCCATTATAAATTCACATGATTCTGATTGCAAGGGACCTATATTTGTCTTCACTAATCTTTTTCTCTTCACTTCTCTTCACAGAAGCTTTTGCAGTCAGTTTTTATGTTCCCTGCAAGCTTACTCTCATACTCTATTTTCCCCCTCCTAATTAAACCCTTTGTCCTCCTCTGCTGAATTCTAAATTTCTCCCAGTCCTTAGGTTTGCTGCTTTTTCTGGCCAATTTATACCCCTCTTCCTTGGATTTAACACTATCCCTAATTTCCCTTGTTAGCCATGGTTGAGCCATCTTCTCCATTTTATTTTTACGCCAGACAGGGATGTACAATTGTTGAAGTTCATCCATGTGATTTTTAAATGTCTGCCATTGCCTATCCACCGTCAACCCTTTAAGTATCATTCGCCAGTCTATCCTAGCTAATTCACGTCTCATACCATCGAAGTTACCTTTCTTTAAGTTCAGGACCCTAGTCTCTGAATTAATTGTGCCACTCTCTATCTTAAATGAAGAATTCTACATATTATGGTCACTCTTCCCCAAGGGTCCTCGCACAACAAGATTGCTAATTAATCCTCTCTCATTACACAACACCCAGTCTAGGATGGCCAGCTCTTTAGTTGGTTCCTCGACATATTGGTCTGGAAAACTATCCCTTATACACTCCAGGAAATCCTCCTCCATCGTATTGCTACCAGTTTGGTTAGCCCAATCTAGATGCAGATTAAAGTCACCCATGACCTTTACCTTTATTGCACGCATCCCTAATTTCCTGTTTGATGTCATCCCCAACCTCAATATTACTGTTTGATGGTCTGTACACAACTCCCACTAGCGTTTTCTGCCCTTTGGTGTTCCGCAGCTCTACCCATACAGATTTCACATCATCCAAGCCAATGTCCTTCCTTACTATTGCGTTAATCTCCTCATTAACCAGCAACGCTACCCCACCTCCTTTTTCCTTTCTGTCTATCCTTCCTGAATGTTGAATACCCCTGTCTATCCTTCCTGAATGTTGAGTTCCCAGCCTTGGTCATCCTGGAGCCATGTCTCCGTAATCCCAATTACATCATATCCGTTAACAGCTATCTGCGCAGTTAGTTCATCCACCTTATTACGAATGCTCCTCACATTGAGACACAGAGCCTTCAGACTTGTTTTTTTTAACTTTTAGAATTATGTTGTAATGTGGCCCTTTTTGATTTTTACCTTTGATTTCTCTGCCCTCCACTTTTCCTTATTTCCTTTCTACCTTTTGCTTCTGCCCCCATTTTACTTCCCTCTGCCTCCCTGCAGAGATTCCCATCCCCCTGCCATATTAGTTTAAACTCTCCCCAACAGCACTAGCATACACTCCCCGTAGGACATCGGTTCCGGTCCCGCTCAGGTGCAGGCTGTCCGGTTTGTACTGGTCCCACCTCCCCCAGAACCGGTTCCAATGTCCCAGGAATTTGAATCCCTCCCTCTTGCACCATTCCTCAAGCCACGTATTCATCTTAACTATCCTGCCATTCCTACTCTGACTAGCATGTGCACTGGTAGCAATCCTGAGATTACTACCTTTGAGGTTCTGCTTTTTAAATTTAACTCCTAGCTCCCTAAATTCAGCTTGTAGGACCTCGTCCCATTTTTTTACCTATATCGTTGGTACCTATATGCACAACAACTGGCTGTTCACCCTCCCCCTCCAGAATGCCCTGCAGCTCCGAGACATCCTTGACCCTTGCACCAGGGAGGCAACATACCATCCTGGAGTCTCGATTGTGGCCGCAGAAACAACTATCTATTCCCCTTACAGTAGAATCCCCTACCACAATAACTCTCCCACTCTTTTTGCTGCCCTCCTGTGCAGCAGAGCCACCCATGGTGCCATGAACTTGGCTGCTGCTGCCTTCCCCTGAAGTGCCATCTCCCCCAATAGTATCCAAAGTGGTATATCTGTTTTGGAGGGAGATGACCACGGGAGACTCCTGCACTACCTTCCTACTCCTGCTCTGCCTGATGGTCACCCATCCCCTATCTGCCTTTGTAACCTTTACCTGCGGTGTGACCAACTCACTAAACGTGCTATTCACGACATCCTCTGCATCGCGGATGCTCCACAGTGAATCCATGCGCAGCTCCAATGCCACAATGCGGTCTGTCAGGAGCTGCAGCTGGATACGCTTCCCGCACACATAGTAGTCAGGGACACTGGAAGTGTCCCTAATTTCCTACATAGCACAGGAGGAGCATGATACGTCTGGGCTTTCCTGCCATGACTTAATCCTGAAATTAACTTAATTTGGCCAAAGGTTTCTTACTGATTTTCTCACTGTGTTTCCTAAGTTCCCTCCTGAATGGCCTAGCTCTGATTTTAAGGTTATATCTCCTTGTTCTAGATTTCCCCACCAGCAGAAGACGTTTCTCTCTATCTACCCTATCAATTCCTTTCAAAATCTTAAAAATCTCAATCATCACCCCTTAATCTGCTATATTCCAGGGATACAAGCCGAGTTTATGTAATTTCTCCTCATAATCTAACCCTTGGAGCTCTGGTAACATTCTGGTGAATCTGTGCTGCACTCATTCCAAGGCCAATATAGTCTTTCTATGGTGCTGTGCCCAGAACTGTACACAATACTCCAGATGTGATCTAACCAGGGATTTATATAGATGTTGCAAAACTTCTCCCCTTTACACTGTAGGCCTCTAGTTATAAAGGCTAATATTCCATTATTCGTTTTGATTATTTTTTGTACCTGACTACTATATTTTAGTGATCTGTGTACCTAGACCTCTAAATCTCTTTGGCCTTCCACTGTTTCTCCATTTAAAAAAAGTCAGATCTATCCTTTTTTGGTCCAAAATGGATGACCTCACACTTACCTGCGTTGAAAACCATCTGCCATAGTTTTGCCCACTCACTTAATCTATCAATGCCTCTTTGTAATTGCATGCTCCCATCTATATTACTTACTATGCCATCAACCCTTGTGTCATCAGCAAGCATGGATATATGGCTCTCAGTTCCTTTTCCTACCTCCACTGAAAAAAAACAAGCAGTATTGCTAATACCTCTATAACGCTCAATCTCCTTTCTCAACAGATTTTTATTCAACTCCCTTTTAAATTAATTAACCCTAAATCAGTTGCCTTCATTATAAGTCTGTTCCACATACAGTGTGGAAGAGTTCATTTAATGATGAGCAAGAGGCTGATGATAAACATTACTTTCTTTCACAAATCTTGAGTCACCCATATATTTCTGAAAATAGCCATAAAGATAATTAGCAGGACCATTGAGTTACAATGACTGAGTACGTCAAATTCCATTTTTATTACACAGGATTCCTGGATTTTTACCTGTGTTGGGGATAAAACTCTGCAATTTGATTAATTTTTCTATGAATAGGTTATAGGAACTGTCATATGTGGCTTTCTCTGCTGGACGTAAATGTAAGGACAATGATGGTAGAAATCACAATAACATATAAGCCAAGCTTAGAGAGCCCAGATCTTCATGGCCCAGAAATCCTCGTTTCTTCTTCCCACGGGCGCTCGACTAAAAATAGGACAGAAGATGCACACCTACCTTTTGGTCGAATGCTCGCCAGAGATCCCGGCGTCGAGGCCTCCTCCTCTTGCGCAACGAAGCGCGTTCACATTGGGGCGTGTGCAAGCCTGGAGTTGTAGTCACAAGGCTCTGGGGAGCCAATCAGGTATAGTATATTCTCATTCATAATAATGGGAACTCCTTAAGTTTTTATCAGGCGCAAGAGTTTTGAGGACATTTGCTGGGCAAGATATGCATAAATCCTAGAATCTTGCCCGTGCAAATGTCCTTGTTCCCTATACGCGCGAGATCTATCAAGCCAGAAACTTGACAGATCAGAAAAAACGGTTTTCAGCGCAGCGCGTTGTGCGCTGAAAACCGGCTTTTCCAATGCCTTCCCGGGTCCGTAGAAACTCCGTATGGACCCGGGAAGGCCGGGATTTCTGGACCAATATCTCAATTGAAGAGTTTTGTTTTAAATAAAAAGAAATATGGGCTCTCAAAGCAAATTATTTGTAAGATGCAGTTGTTGCTATCAGAAGCAAGGGAACTGATTTATCTTCAGCAAGTGGATTTGAAGTAACACTAGTAACTACAAGGAGCAAGACAGATGTCTGGAGAAATGCCCTCTATGAAGGTTAATGTCCCAACTCAGTGTCCTAGACTAAGCATTAATAGCAGTCTTTAAAATTATGAAGGGGTTTGATCGGGTCGACAAAGAAAATGCTTCTGCTTGTGGAGGAATCCAAAACTAGGGATCATAAATATAAGATAGTAACCAATAAATCCAATAAGGAATTCAGGAGAAACTTCTTTACCCAGAGAGTGGTTAGAATTTGGAACTTGATACCACCTGGAGTAGTTGAGGTGAATAGCATTTAAGAGTAAGCTAGATAAGTACCAGAAGGAGAAAGGAATAGAAGGGCATGTTGATAAGGCGAGATGAAGTAAGGCAGGATGAGGCTCATGTGAAGCATAAACACAGGCATAGATCAGTTGTACCGAATGGCTTGTTTCTGTGCTATAATTTCTGTGTAACTCTATGCAAATATTAGCCATAATATTCCAATTAGAATACTTGTTTTTCTAACTATTCAGCTGTCTTGACCATTTATTAATGTTCAACTTTACTAGTCCCAGAATTGAGTTTTCAGAATAAGTCTCTACTGCCCACCCACTTCTCAAGATTCTGTCTCTATCATCACTAAACTGTTGTAAGAGAACTTAGACTGAAGGAAATTATGTGTAGGAGGCCAGTAAACTGATGAGTAGCAGTCAAAACTCTAGTTATGAAAGTGGACATTATATCCTGCACTTTACTTATGTGATATTCATCAATTAACTCCAGACCACATGTACCTTTTATTTTTGTTTTCCAGCCAGTTAGCCAGTCATCGTTAAATACTACATGTCTGAGTTGCCATGAAAACTCAGATATATCTGGAACTCTCTCTCTCTCTCTCTCGCTCTTCCTTCCCCTCCTCACCCACTCCTTCACTGGGTTTATTTGAGTTCTAAACTTTAATCTATAGAATATAATACTACTGCTTGCAGACTGCATTATTCTCCATAGATCTGATTTTGTTTTATGTCAGAGTACTTGTTCCAGCATCATGCCAACAACCTGTATTGATCAAATTGGCTGGAATAAGATAGCTCAACATAGGTGTCAGCCTTGGCTCAATGGTAAAATTCTCTCCTGAGTCAGAAGGTCGTGGATTCAAGTCCCAATCTAGAGACTTGAGCACATAATTGAGGTTTACAGTATAGTAAACAGCACTCTCTTAGTACCGTACTGAGGGAGTGCTGTCGGAGATGCTGTCTTTCAGATGAGACATTACACCGAGGCCCGTCTGCTCTCAAATTAGCAGGATGTGACTAGTGGTGTCTCTCAGGGATCTGTACTGGGGCCATAGCTTCTCACTATATTTATAAAATGACTTGGGTGAAAGATTAAAGAGCCGCATATCTAAGTTTACTGACAACACTAAGTTAGGTGGCACAGGAAATAGTGTAGATGGAAGTAGAAGATTGCAAGGGGACATTGGTAGATTAAGTGAATGGGCAAAACTGTCGGAAAATGAGACTAAAGAAAGATAGATCAGAGTATTTTTCGAAATAACGAGAAGCTAAGAACTATGGATGAGCAGAGATTTAGGGATCCAAGTACAAAAATCACTAAAAACTATTTCCTCTGTTGAAGGAGTCCAAAACAAGGAGCCACAATCTTAAAATTAGAGCTAGGCCACTCAGAGGTGATGTCAGAAAGCAATTCTTCACGGAAAGCGTTGTGGAAATCTGCAACACTACCCCCAAAAAGCTGTTAGGCTAAGTCAATTGAAAATGTCAAAACGGAGATTGATATTTTTGACAGGCAAGGATATTGATGATTACAGAACCAAGGCGGGTGGATGGAGTTAAGATCTAATTAAATGGTGGAACAGGCTCGAGGGGCTGAATGGCCTACTCATGTTCCTATGTTCGCTCAGATGGGCATAAAAGATCCTATGGCACCATTCAAAGAGCAGCATTTTCCTGGCAAACATGTATCCCTCAATCATCATCACAAAAAAAATTATCTTGTCAATTATCTCAATATTGTTTGTGTAATCTTGCTGTGCACAAATTAGTTGCCATGTTTTCTTGCATTACAACAATGACTACACCAAAAATATGTAATTGGCTGCAAATTGGGACATCCTGAGGGAATGAACGGTGCCAGATCAATGCAAGTTCTTCCTTTCTATCCTGGAACAGATCCTTAGCCCCTCCTTTCCCATTATTTTGAAACTATAGACAACCTGTAATTGCATCATGAGATGCAATTAAAACCAAAAGGAAGAAAAAAAACTTCAGATCCCTAAATTAATTTGGAGGTAAAATCTACCAGTCATGTTGAACTGTTCATGTTCTGAGAAGACATATATAAAGCATCGCACAACGAGATTTGAGCGACATCTAGTGATTAGATCTTATTTATTAATTTTGATGAGGTTCCTCAATGCATTACCATCGTTACAGTACTTTAGTCTGAAACCTCACTGTTAATGAAAGTTAATAAATACACATAGATCTAAATTAATGTCATGAATACACATAGATTGAGATTCTCAAATACTTTATGGGAAGCTTTATAATCTGAAAAGCTTCCTTTGCCCCCTACCCTTTGTTTTTTGCCGTTCAACCATCTCTGCGTCCATTTCATTTTTGGCGTAGCTGAATCAGTCAATACTTGTTAAAATATCTACTCCCACATCCAATTATAACAGGTAACCTTTATTTTATATACAATTATCAAGCTCACGTAAACTTCAGTGTTTACTGTACAATTCCACTTACACCAATAGCGCACGCGCACCTCACGTTGCAATCCGATTCGTGCGCACGCGCCAACTCGGCTTCCAACCGTCCGTCCCATATTATCAACCCCTCGCGCCGTGACAGTGCGGTCGGTTCCTACTAGTCTTTTTAAACAGTTCTTACGTTGAATTTCGCTGCCGTTACCGCCGCCATCTTCCTCCGGGTTCAACGCAGGAAGGGGCTCCAGTCATCTCGTCCGGAGTTAGATTTGGTCTTCCCGAAATTCCAGGTCGTTACCTTCACCTCGACAGATCTAAACGTGGCTGGTTACCGCAAACCCGAGGCGTTTGTTTTATTTTGGTGAAGTTCACTTTTTTTTTTAAACCTAACGTGACATTCACAACCTCTGGAGCGACAATCGTCAAAAATGTGACTTTTCGAGGGAAGGGGGAGGAAGGAAAGACACGGATTTAAACAGTTCCGAGAAAGTCCATCTCGTCTGCCAGGAGTGATCCACAATAGTACCGAGAAGCAGCCGGGAGCAACGTCTTGTCTTTTGGCTTATTGACGAACTGTATTTATTCTGCCGGAGGTTTGAGGGCGGCTGTGGTTGGGATGAGTGGGGCGGGTGTCCGTTACTGACCGTTGAAACCGTTCAATTCCTGACTCGCACTCAGTTCCAGTCTCGCGCGCTCTCTCTCTCTCTCTCTCTCTCCCCCTCCCCTGTGTCGCGCGCGCTCGGTGCCCCTGTCGCTATGGGTAACCAGCTGGCCGGCATCGCTCCCTCTCAGATCCTGTCTGTTGACAGTTACTTCTCGGACATCCACGAATTCGAGTACGACAAGAGCCTGGGCAGCACCCGCTTCTTCAAGGTGGCCCGGGCCAAGCACCGCGAGGGGCTGGTGGTGGTCAAGGTGTTCGCCGTGCAGGACCCGTCGCTGCCGCTCACCGCCTACAAGCAGGAGCTGGAGGAGCTGCGGCACAAGCTGCACGGGGCGCACAACTGTGTCCCCTTCCAGAGGGCGAGCTTCACCGAGAAAGCCGCCATGCTCTTCCGGCAGTACGCCCGGGACAACCTGTACGACCGAATCAGCACCCGGCCTTTCCTCAACAACATCGAGAAGAAGTGGATCGCCTTCCAGCTCCTCAACGCGGTGGAGCAGGCTCACCGGGTCGGCGTACGCCACGGGGACATCAAGACGGAAAACGTCATGGTCACCAGCTGGAACTGGGTGCTGCTCACCGACTTTGCCAGCTTCAAGCCCACCTACCTGCCCGAAGACAATCCGGCCGACTTCAATTACTTCTTCGACACCTCCAGGAGGAGGACCTGCTACATCGCCCCCGAGCGCTTTGTGGACGGGACAATGTTTAGCACGGAGCTGGAAGCGGCGAGAGATCCAACGACCCCACTGGTGGATCTGACTCACAACAACCAGAGGACGAGGGGAGAACTAAAACCGGCCATGGATATCTTCTCTGCAGGTACACAAACTGAATAGAGCCAGTTTGCTTTGAAGTAAATGATTTTTGTTGAAACTCACAGTTGTAATGATCCATGTATTGTGAAGGCTGTTTCAGGAGCACAATGTGGGAATACATTATATTGTAACTATAGACTCTGATCACTAAGGTGAGAGCTGGCCCTGAAGCAAACACTATTTGGCCAGGCACAGGGTAAAGCTCCCAACAGTCAAATACGTCCTCGTACCATTGCCGGCTTACACAGTTTGTGCTGTGTACTGTATAATCTAAGATGAAAAGAAAACAAATGAGAGTTCAGGATCATACTTGTGGACAGAATGGAAATGTTCGTTAAATTGGTTACCCAAACTATGTTGAGGAGACCATGCCATGACTAAATAGGAAGAAGTACTTGCGATCTCATGAAGTGGCGTGTTTGGGAGCTTTGAAAATAGTGAGAAGAAGCAAATGAACAGGCATTGTCTGAAAAAATGCCAGGGGAAGAGAAGCCAGAAATAGGAGGAAGTTAATGTTAAGGATGTGGTATCAGGACACTTAGAAAATCATAACATGAGTAGGCAGAGTCAACATGGTTTTATGAAAGGGAAATCATGTTTGACATTTATTAGAATTTTTTGAGGATGTAACTAGCAGGGTAGATAAAGGGGAACCAGTGAATGTAGTATAAACATAAGACATAATAGGAGCAGGAGTAGGCCATTTGGCTCCTCGAGTCTGCTCTGCCATTCAATAAGATCATGGCTGATCTGATCTTGGCCTCAACTCCACTTCCTTGCCTGCTCCCCATAACCCTTCACTCCCTTATCTCTACCTCAAATATATTCAATGATCCAGCCTCCACAGCTCTCTGAGAGAAGAAATTCCTCCTCATTTCTATTTTAAATGGGCAACCCCTTATTCTGAAAATATGCCCCCCAGTTCTAGATTCTCCCACGCAGGGAAACATCCTTTCTAAATCTACCTTGTCAAGCCCCCTCAGAATCTTACACCTTTCAATAAGATCACCTCTCGTTCTTCTAAACTCTAATGAGTATAGGTCCAACCTGCTCAACCTTTCTTCATAAGATAGCTCCTTCATCTCAGGAATCAACCTCGTGAACCTTCTCTGAACTGCCTCGAATGCAAATATATCCCTCCTTAAATAAGGAGACAAAAACTGTACTCCAGGTGTGGTCTCAGTTGTAGCAGGACTTTTATACTCCATCCCTCTTGCAGTAAAGGCCAACATTCCATTTGCCTTCCTAATCACTTGCTGTACCTGCATGCTAACTTTTGTGTTTCATTTACAAGGACCCACAGATCCCTCTACCTCAGCATTTTGTAATCTCTCCCCATTTAAATAATTTGCTTTTTTATTTTTCCTACCAAAGTGGATAACCTCACATTTTCCCACATTATACTCCATCTGCCAAACTTTTGCCCACTCACTTAGCCTATCTATATCCCATTGCAGATTATTTGCGTCCTCCTCACAGCTTGCTTTCCCACCTAAATGTACTCTGTCCCTTTCTCCCAATTTATGTTGTGCCTGTCACTCATTCTTGTCCCTACACACGTTGCCGTGCAGTAGGTGCAACTGAGTAACTTTGTGGAGCAGTTCCTGACACTTGTGCTGAATTGCCCCGAGCTCTGCAGATCCTGTTTTGTTGCTCTCCCATTCTGTGTTTCTGGCGATGCCGGTCACCAAGTGTCTTTTTTGCTCTGTATCCTATTTTACAGTTCAGCTGACTGTGGCTCGGGGGACTAACTGGTTTGAAATGGAATTTTTAGCAGAGGGTAGGCCAAAGGGTTTGCAGAGTGAGGCGAAGAAGAGCATTTAAAAAATAACTGCAATCTACGGGTTTTAAATGCGCATCAAACTATATATTAAGGTTAAAAACAGAAAATGCTGGAAATCTCAGCAGGTCAGGCAGCAACTGTGGAGAGAAAGCAAAGTTAACGTTTCAGGTCGATGACCCTTCGTCAGAACTGGAGAGTGTTCGGAAAGAACAGATTCTTAACAAGCACTGAAAGAGGGAGCGGAAGAAAGAACAAAAGGGAAGGTCTGTGATAGGGTGGAAGACAGGAGAGTTAGAGACAAAAGGGATGATGGACCAAATTGAAATGGTAATGCCAGAAGTTGGAAAAACATCAGTCAAGATAGAAACATAGAAAATAGGTTCAGTAGTAGGCCATTCGGCCCTTCGAGTCTGTACCGCCATTCAATATGATCATGGCTGATCCTCTATCTCAACACCATATTCCCGCTTTTTTCCCATACCCCTTGATGCCTTTTGTTTCCAGGAATCTATCTATCTCCCTCTTAAATATATTCAGTGATTTGGCCTCCACAGGTTCACCACCCTCTGAGTGAAGAAATTCCTCCTCAACTCGGTCCTAAATTTCCTACCCCGTATCCTGAGACTGTGTCCCCTTGTTCTTGACTTCCCAGCCAGGGGAAACATCCCCCCCACATCCAATCTATCCAACCCAGTCAGAATTTTGTACGTTTCAATGAGATCCCCTCTCATTCTTCTAAACACTAGTATATACAGGCCAAGTTGACCCAATCTCTCCTCATTCGACAGTCCTGCCATCCCAGGAATCAGTCTGGTGAACCTTCGCTGCACTCCCTCTATGGTAAGTATATCCTATCTTGGGTAATGAGACCAAAACTGCACACCAATGCTCACCAAGGCCCTGTATAACTGTAGTAATACATCCTTGCTCCTGTACCCAAATCCTCTTGCAATGAAGGCCAACATGCCATTTGCCTTCCTAACTGCTTGCTGCACCTACATGTTTGCTTTCAATGACTGGTGTACAAGGACACACAGGTCCCTCTGTACATCGACTATTCCCAAGCCATCACTATCTAAATAATACTTTGTCTTTATGTTTTTCCTACCAATGTGGATAACTTCACATTTATCCACGTTCTACTGCATCTGCCGTGTGTTTGCCCACTCACTCAACCTATCTAAATCGCCTTGCAACGTCTTTGCATCCTCCTCACAACTCACAGTCCCATCAAGCTTTGTGTCGTCAGCAAACTTGGAAATATACATTTGGTTCCTTCATCCAAATCATATATATACACCCCACTAGTCACTGCCCGCCACCCCGAAAAAGACCCGTTTATTCCTACTCGCTGTTTCCTGTCAGTTAACCAATTTTCAATCCATGTCAATACATTACCCCCAATTCTATGTACTTCAATTTTGCTCACTAACCTATGGGGCCCAAGTTTCCACAAGAAAAAAAACAGCGCCTAAAAAAATCCTCGGTATTCTCCACCTACTTACAGGTCCTGTGGCACTCGGCGCAGTCAGCACGGGCTATGGGGGGGCGGAGCCAGGTCCCGGCGCTGAAAACAGTGCCGGGATCTCTGCACATGCGCGCTACAGTCGGCACGCAAGTGCAGTAGCTCCAGGCGCCGAACTGTGTGGGAGGGGCCCGAAGCACGCAGCCCCGAGCCCTGGCCCAATGGCCTCACTGGGGCTGCGTGAATGAGGCTCCTCCCACGGCCAGCTCCTGCTCCCCGCCCGACCAGACCCGACACTCGCTCCCCCCACCCCGCCAACCCGACCCGACACCCGCTCCCCGCCCCGCCCCGAGACCCGCTCCCCCGCACCGACCTGAGACCCGACGCCCGCTCCCCCCGCCCCCCCCCCGACCCAACCCGAGACCCGACACCCGCTCCGACTTGACCCGAGTCCCGACCCCGACCCGAGACCCGCTCCCCCCCCCACCCGACTGACCCGACCCGCGCTCCTGTTCCCCAACCCGACGCCCCCCGCTCTCTCTCCCTCCCTCCCTCCCCCTCTCTCTCCCTCCCTCCCTCCCCCTCTCTCTCTCTCTCCCTCCCTCCCTCCCTCCCTCCCCCTCTCTCTCTCTCCCTCCCCCTCTCTCTCCCTCCCTCCCTCCCCCTCTCTCTCCCTCCCTCCCTCCCCCTCTCTCTCCCTCCCTCCCTCCCCCTCTCCCTCCCTCCCTCCCCCTCTCTCTCCCTCCCTCCCTCCCCCTCTCTCCCTCCCTCCCTCCCCCTCTCTCTCCCTCCCTCCCTCCCCCTCTCTCTCCCCCTCTCTCTCCCTCCCTCCCTCCCTCCCTCCCTCCCTCCCCCTCTCTCTCCCTCCCTCCCTCCCTCCCCCTCCCCCCCCCTCTCTCCCCTCCCCCCCTCTCTCCCCCTCCCCCCTCTCTCCCCCTCCCCCCCCTCTCTCCCCCTCCCCCCCCTCTCTCCCCCTCCCCCCCTCTCTCCCCCTCCCCCCCCTCTCTCCCCCTCCCCCCCCTCTCTCCCCCTCCCCCCCCTCTCTCCCCCTCCCCCCCCTCTCTCCCCCTCCCCCCCCTCTCTCCCCCTCCCCCCCTCTCTCCCCCTCCCCCCCTCTCTCCCCCTCCCCCCCTCTCTCCCCCTCCCCCCCCTCTCTCCCCCTCCCCCCCCCTCTCTCCCCCTCCCCCCCCTCTCTCCCCTCCCCCCCCTCTCTCCCCCTCCCCCCCCTCTCTCCCCCTCCCCCCCTCTCTCCCCCTCCCCCCCTCTCTCCCCCTCCCCCCCCTCTCTCCCCCTCCCCCCCCTCTCTCCCCCTCCCCCCCCCTCTCCCCCTCTCCCCCCCCTCTCCCCCTCCCCCCCCCTCTCTCCCCCTCCCCCCCTCTCTCCCCCTCCCCCCCTCTCTCCCCCTCCCCCCCTCTCTCCCCCTCCCCCCCTCTCTCCCCCTCCCCCCCCTCTCTCCCCCTCCCCCCCCCCTCTCTCCCCCTCCCCCCCCCTCTCTCCCCCTCCCCCCCCTCTCTCCCCCTCCCCCCCCCTCTCTCCCTCCCCCCTCTCTCCCCCTCCCCCCCCCTCCCCCCTCTCTCCCCCTCCCCCCCCTCTCCCTCCGCCTCAGCGGCACGAACGGCTGCAGAATTCTCCCTGGCTGAAGCACTTTCACACAGGTAGGAAGATGGTTTATTTAATCTTTTCTTGACTTATAAATGTTTATTCAGGTTGGATTTATTTGTATAATATTTGTAGAAGTATAAATAAGGATTTATTGTCGAATTTAATGAGTTCCCTTCCCCCCCACCTCGTTCTGGACGCCTAATTTGTAACCTGCGCCTGATTTTTTAATGTGTAGAATAGGTTTTTTCAGTTCTACAAAAATCTTCACTGGCTCCATTCTACTTTAGTTTGGAGTACATTTTCACTGTGGAAACTTTCAAATCAGGCGTCAGTGGCCGGACACGCCCCCTTTTGAAGAAAAAATTCTGTTCTAAACTAGAACTGTTTTACCTGACTAGAACTGTAGAAAAAAAAATGTGGAGAATTGCGATTTCTAAAATTATCCGTTCTCCACCAGTTGCTCCTAAAAATCAGGCGTGAATCATGTGGAAACTTGGGCCCCTTATGTGGGCTTTATCAAATGCCTTCTGAAAATCCAAATACTGGGTACATCCACTGGTTCTCCCTTATCTATTCTATCAATTACATCCTCAAAAAATTCCAGTAGGTTTGTCAAACATGATTTTCCTTTCATAAATCCATGTTGGCTTTGTTTAATCCCATTGATATTATCTAAATGTGCTGTTATCACATCCTTTATTATAGACTCCATTTTCCCTACTAATGTCAGGTTAACTAGTCTGTAATTTCCTGTTTTCTCTCTCCTTTTTTAAATAGTGGGGTTACATTTGCCACCCTCCAATCTGCAGGAACTGTTCTATAATCTATAGAATTTTGGAAGATGACAACCAATGCAGCTACTATTTCATGTCTACCTCTTTTAGTACTCTGGGATGCAGATCATCAGACCCTAGGGATTTATCTGCCTTCAGTTCCATTAGTCTCTCCAGCACTATTTTCTTATTAATAATTATTTCCCTTAATTCCTCTTGCTCACTAAGCCCTTGGTTCCCTTGCGTTTCTGGGATGTTATTTGTGTCCTCTTCCGTGAAGACAGAACCGAAGTATTTATTTAATTGTTCTGCCATTTCCTTGTTCCCCATTACAAATTCTCCTGTTTCTGGCTGTAAAGGACGTACATTTGTCTTCACTAATCATTTTTTTTTTACGTACTTGTAGAAACTTTTGCAGTCGGTTTTTATGTTCCTTGCAAGTTTACTCTCTGTCTCTATTTTTCCCCTCTTAATCAATTTCTTTGTCCTTTTTTGATGAATTCTAAACTGCTCCCAATCCTCAGGCTTGCTACTTTTTCTGGCAACTTTATATAACTCCTCTTTGGATTTAATACAGGTTTAGCGTCCGAAATCCAGAGTTCCAGAATCCGGACACCGGGCCAATCTGTGGCGGGGTTGTCCGGAAACTGGAAAATGTTCCGAGATCTGGATCCCCCGCCTTGGCGACCGGACTTCGCCCCGTCCTTCAGCGGCCCTCCCTCGCCCCAGTCCTCGGCGGCCCGACCTCCAGCCCGACTTCGACGCGACTTCGCCGCCCTGGCCCTCGGCGGCTCGACTTCACCCGGCCCGGCCCTTGGCGGCCCTACCTCGCCTCGGCCCGACTTCGCCCCAGCCCCGGCTCCCCCCTCTCCCCCTTACCTAGGCAGGCCGACCCCACCTACCTCGGCCCAAGCAAAGACATTCCAATATCCGGAACAGCCTTGGTCCCGAGGTTTCTGGATTTCGGACGCCCAACCTGTACTATCCTTAATTTCTTTTGTTAGCCATGGTTGGGCTACTTTTCCTTTTGTGTTTTTACCCAGAAAGGAATGTATAATTGTTGCAATTCATGCATTCGTTCCTTAAATATTAACCATTGCCTATCCACCGTCATGCCTTTTAATGAATCTTCCCAATCTATCATAGCCAATTCATTCCTCATACCTTTGTAGTTTCCTTTGTTTAGATTTAGGACCCTAGTTTCGGATCGGACTAATTCACTTTCCATCTTAATAAAGAATTCTATCGAGTTGTGGTCACTCTTCCCTAAAGGAGCCCGCACAACAAGACTGTTAATTAACTCTTTCTCAGTACACAATACCCAATCTAGAATAGTCTGTTCCCTAGTAGGCTCCTCAACATACTGGTCTAAAAAAAAAACATCTCGTACACACTCCAGGAATTCATCTGCCACAGTATTATTACTAATTTGGTTTGGCCAGTCTATATGTAGATTAAAGTCACCTATGATTACTGTAGGACCCTTGCTACATGCATCTCTAATTTCCTGTTTGATGCTGTCCCCTACAGTACCACTACTGTTTGGAGGCCTATAGACAACTCCCACCAATGTTTTCTGCCCCTTGGCACTCCTTAGCTCCACCCAGACTGATTCTACATCTTAATTTTCTGAGCCAATATCCTTTCTCACAATTGCTCTGATTTCATCCTTTACTAACAACGCCACACCACCCCCTCTTCCTTTTTGCCTGTCCTTCCTAAATATCGAATATCCTTGGATATTCAGTTCCCAACCCTGGTCACCCTGCAACTATGTCTCCATAATTGCAACTATATCGTATCTATTTGCGCTGTTAATTCGTCTACCTTATTACAGATGCTTTGTGCATTCAGATACAATGCTTTTAAATTTGTCATTTTAACATTATTAGACATCTTAACATTATTTTGTACTATAGCCCTATTTGTCTTATCGCTATTTCTTCTTACCAGGACACGATTTGTTAGTGCACTCTTTTGTTTGTATGCTCTATCCCTTCCTGACATAATCTGGTTATCCTTACCACAATCACTTTCCTGCATTGCTTCCTTTTTTTTTCTCTTTAGCATTCTAGATTGCTCTCCACTGCGACTGTCCTCCCCCACCCCCCCTCTTTATTTAATTTAAAACCCTGTCTACCTCCCTACTTAGTCGGTTCGCTAGAACTCTGGTTCCAGCATAGTTCAGGTGTAGTCCGTCCCCACGGAACAGCTCTCTCTTTCCAGAGTATTGGTGCCAGTGCCCCACGAATCGAAACCTACTTCTCCCACACCAACCTCTGAGCCACGCATTCATCTCCGATTCTAATTTGCTCGTGGCTCAGGTAATAATGCAGAGATTATTAACTTTGGTTCTGCTTTTCAATTTAGTCCCTAACTGTTCAAACTCTCTCAGGTAGGACTAAGAAAGAGGTTCTGCTATGTCATTGGTACCAACGTGTACCACGATAACTGGATCCTCCCCCTCCCACTCCAAGTTCTTCTCCAGCCAGGAGGAGATGTCCTTTACCCTGGCACCGGGTAGGCAACACAGCCTTTGGGATGTACGCTCTTTGCTGCAGAGAACCCTATCTATCCCCCTAACTATGCTGTCCCCTACTACAACCATTTGCCTCTTTACTCACCCCACTTGAATGGCTTTCTGCACATGGTGCCTTGGTCAGTCTGCTCATCCACCCCGCAGTCTGCACACTTGTCCTCAAGGGTTGCAAGAACCTCAAATCTATTGGACAAGTGCAGGGACTGAAGCTCCTGTAATGCTACCTCCTGGATCCCCTTACCTGCTTCACTCACAATCACACCCTCCTGTCCCTGACCACGTGTCAATTCCAAAGTATTTAATCTAGAGGGTGTGGCTCCTCCTGGAGCAAAAGGTCCAGGTAACTTTCTCCCTCCCTGATGTCTTGCAATGTCTGTAGCTCAGACTCCAGCTCCTCAACTTGGAGCCGAATTTCATCGAGCCGCAGGCACTTGCCGCAGATGTAGTCGCCCTGGACCAAAACGTCCAGAAGCTCCCACATATTGCAGCAGCAACACATCTCCTGTTCTCCCATTATTTAATTTAATTAATTAGTTTAGCGTTAATCAAGTATTTACCCTATATAGTTTATTAAATTAGTTAAACAAATAAAGGTTAATTTTTAATATTTAGTTATATGCTATATGTTAATTTAAAAGAGAAACTTAGTCCACAATCACTATCAATGATTTGCCTGCCTTACCTGTGATATCACACAGCGAAGTTCTCCTCACCCGGAGCCGAGCTCAACGCAAGCTTGAGGGGAGCACCTCATCTTTCGTTTCGGCACTTTACAGCCTTCTGGACTCAACAACGAGTTCAACAACTTCAGAGCGTAACCACTGCCAACCTTTGGCTCCCTTTCTCCCCCCTCCCCACCCCCCCACCCCCCCGAGCCTGTTTCTTTTTTTCTCTCCTCGTCTCTAATGGCAGCTGGTCATTATCCCGCCATTCACACCCTACCTTGACTCTTGTTTTTCCAACTCCTGGCATTACCATTTCATTTTGGTCCATCATCCCTTTTGTCTCTCTATCTCTCCTGTCTTTCACCCGATCACAGATCTTCCCTATTGTTCGTTCTTCCCCTCCCCCTTTCAGTGCTTCTTAAGAATGTGTTCTTTCCGACCACTCTCCAGTTCTGACGAAGGGTCATCGACCCGAAACGTTAACTCTGCTTTCTCTCCACAGATCCTTCCTGACCAGCTGAGATTTCCAGCATTTTCTGTTTTTATTCCAGATTCTAGCATCCGCAATATTTTGCTTTTGTATGTTAAGGTTAAACCCATTGATCGAGTATATATTACAGGATGAAGAAGTAATCGTTGTTTGACCGGGCCTATGTTCTAAGGTTCTGACCAGTGGAGGGAGTAGATCACGGAAGGTATAACCCTATCCACAGATTCCCCCACCACGCACCCCCCACCACGCACCCCCCTCCCAGAGTTATTTTTGGGTATTAATTTTCTGTTCAGACTGATGTTTTTTTTTCGCTCTTGCTTTTTTCCCCGCTCTCCCTCTCTCTTTCCCTCCCTTTCTCACTTTCTCTGCAGTGTCAGCTGTCAGTGGGTAGCACTCTCGCCTCGAGTCAGAAGGTTGTGGGTTCAAGTCCCGCTCGAAGGACTTGAGTACCAAATAATCGAGGCTGACACTCCCAGTGCAGTGCTGGGAAGCGCTATACTGTCGAAGGTGCTGTCTTTCAGATGGAACATTAAACTAAGGCCCTCCCAGGTGGCCGTAAAAAATTCCATGGCACTATTTTGAAAAAGAACACCGGAGCTATTTATCCCTGGCCAATATTTATCTCTCAATCAACATAACAAAAAAACGCATTATCTTGTTATTATCGCATTGCTGTTTGTGGGAGCTTGACTGTCGCATTTCCCACATTACAACAGTGACTACACTCCAAAAGTACTTCATTGGCTGTAAAGCGCTTTGAGACGTCCAGTGGTCGTGAAAGGCGCTATATAAATCCAAGTCTTTTTTTCTTTCTTTCTAAATTTCAAAAGGCATTTGATAAGGTGCCACATAAAAAGTTATTACACAAGATAAGGGATCATGGGATTGGAGGTAATGTATTAGCTTGGATAGAGGATTGATTAACGGACAGAAAACAGAGATGAGGAATAAACGGGCCTTTTTCAGGTTGGCAGGCTGTAACCTGTGGGGTGCCGCAAGGATCAATGCTGGGACCTCAGCTATTTACAATCTATATTAATGACCTAGATGAAGGGACTGAATGTATAAGAGTAAGGAAGTCCTGCTACAGTTGTACAGGGCCTTGGTGAGGCTACACCTGGAGTATTGTGTACAGTTTTGGTCTCCTAACTTGAGGAAGGACATTCTTGCTATTGCGGGAATGCAGCGAAGGTTCCCCAGACTGATTCCCGGGATGGCGGGACTGTCATATCAAGAAAGACTGGATCAACTGGGCTTGTATTCATTGGAGTTCAGAAGAATGAGAGGGGATCTCCTAGAAACGTTGAAAATTCTGACGGGTTTAGACAGGTTAGATGCAAGAAGAATGTTCCCAATGTTGGGGAAGTCCAGAACCAGGGGTCACAGTTTAAGGATAAGGGGTAAGCCATTTAGGACTGAGATGAGGAGAAACTTCTTCACCCAGAGAGTGGTGAACCTGTGGCATTCTCTACCACAGAAAGTTGTTGAGGCTAATTCACTAAATATATTCAAAAAGGAGTTGGATGTAGTTCTTACTACTAGGGGGATCAAGGGATATGGCGAGAAAGCAGGAATGGGGTACTGAAGTTGCATGTTCAGCCATGAACTCATTGAATGGCGATGCAGGCTTGAAGGGCCAAATGGCCTACTCCTGCACTTGAAGGGCCAAATGGCCTACTCCTGCACCTATTTTCTATGTTCTATCTCTCTACCTAATGTTCCAAGTTTGCTGACGATACAAAGCTAGGTGGCACTGTAAGCTGTGAGGAGATCACAAAGTTTCCGCAAAGGGATATAAATAGTCCAAGTGAGTGGGTATTAAGGTGGCAGATAGAGTATAATGTAGGAAGAATAGAAAAACAGAATATTTTTAAATGGTGAGAAACTTTTAAATGTTGGTGTTCAGAGAGATTTGGGTGTCCTTGTGCAAGAAACACAGAAAGCTAGCATGCAGGTACAGCAAGCAATAGGAAGGCAAATGGCATGTTGTCCTTTATTGCAAGGGGTTGGAGTATAAGAGTAAGGAAGTCTTGCTACAATTGTACAGGGCCTCAGTGAGACCATACCTGGAGTACTGTGCACCGTTTCCGTCTCCTTGTCTAAGGAAGGATATAGTCGCCTTGGAGGCGGTGTAACAAAGGTTCACTAGATTGAATCCTGGGATGAGAGGGTAATCATATCATGAGATTGTGTAGAATGGGCCAATATTCCTGGGATTTAAAAGAATGAGAGGTGATCTCATTGAAACATACAAGATTCTGACAGGGTAGATGCTGAGAGCTGTTTCCCTTGGCTGGATGTCTAGAACTAGGTGCTACAGTCTCCAGATAAGAAGTAGGCCATTTAAGACAGAGATGAGGAAGAATTTGTTCCCTCAAAGGGTTGTGAATCTTTGGATTTTGTTCACTTAGAGGGCTGTGGATGCTGGGTTGGTGAATATCTTCGAGGCTGAGGTAGATAGATTTTTGGAGTCTAGGGGAATCGAGGTAGATGGAGATTGGGCAGGAAAGTGGAGTTGAGGTCGATGATCAGCTATGATATTCAATGGCGGAGTAGACTCGAGGGGCCATATGGCCTACTCCTGTGCCTATTTCTTATGTTCTTCAGAGAGAGAACTAGTCCACTAGTTACTAGTAGGTCTATTATTAGTTAATATAGTTTTGGTGAACTTGCCATTAAAATTGTAGGAGACATGTTATTTGTACACCTATAATGATGAGACCAATGCGGGATCTACACTCTCTGTCGCAGGTAGTGGTTGGAGGGACGAGTGGGTGGGGTGCTTGGGTTGTCGTATGCTCCTCCCGCCTGCACCCGGCGAAGAGACTCGAGACGTTGGGTGCCTTCTCGAATGCTTTGACCAAGCTTTTGATCACCTGCGCTGGTTTCTACTTGTGCCGCTTGGTGTCAGACGTTTATCGCATGACGCTCCTGTGAAGCTCCCTGGGTCGTTTCACTACGTTAAAGGCGCTATATAAATACAAGTTGTTGGGGAGCTGTGTAACATTCTGATGTTGTTGCTGGGGAGCAGTGAGGTACAGTTCTGGCGGGGCGCAGTGTGGAGGCCACGACCTGCGTGAGAACACCAGCGGCAGGTCAGGGCCATAAAAGGAGCAGAGGTGAGCGGCCCGGGAGCAGCGTGGAGGCATCCCATTCCAGGGAACAGCGCGAGCTGGTGCAGCAGGGCGACGGCAGCGAAGAGTGATGTCATCAAGGTCCAGGTCGGTGATTGGAGCATGGGAAGATACAGTAGGAGCGGCGGGGTCGGAGCGAAGGATCGGTGTGGAGGGATGTGATCGGGATCCGGGGGGGCGTGAGTTCGGGGCCAGGGGCCCCGGGGCAGCACAGGCCAGCCCATACTGCCATATGTATGCGCACTAGGTCCGCGCAGCAGAGCTGGTCTCCCAGTCGTCTTGGGTAATCCTTGCCACTGGACCAAGACCTAGCTCTGTCAAGCCCGTGTGGTGGATGGTGTGCAACGGCCACCACATGTTAAAAAAAATCCACGCATAGGCATCTTCCACTCTTGAGGATGTAATTCGGGTCCTTCGTTCCAAACGCCTGTGAACTCATCCTTTTTTGGTGTGGAAGCAAGTCATCCTCGTTTCGAGGGACTGCCTATGATGATGATGACGCCTATAAATAAACATAAGTAAGTGTACCAAGAGAATGCAGTCAATGATAGCCAGAATATAGTTACTGGTGATGAATATAATAGTGTCACCAACATTACCCCTTTTTTATAAGTTGTTGGAAGAATTGATTGTTATTTAGATTTGTTTCTTGGGTTATATTTGTGATTTACCATATGTATATATATATTGACTCAATTAAACAGATGAAACCACAGCAGATCTTCAAGAAGAAGTAAATGCAGCACTAATTGACTCATTTTAACCCATAGCTCATCCCAAAGATAACGAGGACTGAATAGGATACAATTTGATGCATTACTAACAGCTACATTATTTCATTGCATTTGCAAAGCCAAGAATGATATGATCACAAACAAAATAGTGTGGTTTTAGAATTGCAGTAATGCAACATTATTGGGTTTAATGTAACCAATAATCATATTGAAGATCCCAGTAATTGTTTTCTAAAGTTAGCCCTTTACAGTTTATATAGTATAATTAACAGGTAATATTTGTGTACTTCCCATTCAAGTCTATATCTAAAAGCACAAACCTATTCGATTATTTAACTGTTAGATGGGCTGGATTTTTGACTTTGTTGTTTTCACGGTGAAAACATAAGAAATAGAATATAAGAAATAGGAGTAGGAGAAGGCCATACGGCCCCTCGAGCCTGAGGTGAGGCGGGAAATTTACCACCCAGTTAACGTTTCCGCTTTGTGGAGCAACTTTCGTCATTTGGGCCTTGCGCCGGGATACAACGAGAGGCATAGTACTAGTTTTGCAGTGCAAAAACGGGATCCTCACAAACTTTAGTGCCGGGCCTGGAGCGCTCCGAGAGAGGCCTTGGGAGGGGGAAGAAACACACACAAAAAAATTCACAAAAACTTGCAAAAAACATTGCCAACATCCTTACCACGCACATCGCTGCAAAAATATGAAAAAATTAAAACTTTAACTTACCTTTTTTACAGTTTATCCAACTCACCGGCGCCAGCAGGGCTGGACTAGACCACTGTGGTTTTTCCTGGCGGTCATTGCGGGGAGTGTTTCGCAGCATACGGGTAGGGTGTTTGACGAAACTTCTGCCGGTGTTGCACACCCAGCACAGCTTCCCCCTGGCAGTGCTTCTAAGCGCCGCCGCAAAAACTGACCCGAGGATTGTGCCCGGACGCAAAACAGCTGACCGCCCCATTTTTCGCCGCGGAGGGTGAAAACCCGACGAAACCCTGGTCTCAAATGACCTGAAAATCCAGCCCAAAGTCTTCCACTGTGGCGCACTAGCCTCATGCCGGACAGTCTTATTTCTGGCTCTTCAGAATTCTTCCTCTAATCGCGTCTAACTTTGCACCTATTTAAATTGTTGTACTATATTTCTGAAGTGCATTACAGAGTTAAATGTTGTATTACACTATGCCACATGAACTGTCACAGCAACTGTTTGTGTTTTCAAGTGTTCATTGACTAGTCTAATATTACTCATTCTTAAAAACCCTGCTATCTACAGAGATCTGTATTCTATTTGGAGTGATCATTTGCGACAACTTTTTTGTGTCCTTCTGCTCCGTCCCCTTTTTGCACATGCGCGCTCAATCCGAGGAAACCGGAAATGAGGCCGAACCTCGAACTGCGTGGAGCTCATTGCCACTGGAGCTGTTTCTAGAACTTTTGGATTATCTCCAGGACTTTTGCCTAGAATATTGCTGTGATTATCTACAGGAACATTTCGTGGCCTTCTGTGGGAGAGAAAAAATCAGAGGGGGCATGGGGGGAGAGAGAGAGGCAAAGAGGCAGTGAGTGGGGGAGGGGGGGGAAGAGAAGGAGGGCAGAGAGAGAGAGAGAGAGAGAGAGACTGCGGGAGGGGGGGTGAAGAGAGAGAGAGAGAGAGAACGGAGCGGGGGGGGTTGTTGAAGCGAGAGAGGGGAAACGCGGGGGTGGGGAGCGAGGCGAGGGGAGGTCTTGAGCTGAGAGAGTGAGCTCTCTCCTGTCTGGAGTCGGCAGTCAGAATGGCTCGAATTACACTTTGTAAATTCACTGATTATGTGGGCGGGGCGGTTCTAATTACACATTGCAGAGAAACTGCTCGGTGTGCCTGATCCCCTTGGAGGATAAATAAGGTCATCTGATCAAGGGGACGCAATCAGAGCATTTCGCTGTTGCAAATAAGCATGTCCTAACAGTAAAGCATTATACTGCCAATTGGACCCAGCAATCGCTCCTTATCAAAATTGGTGTTTCCACTATAATTTTACAAGCACATCTGATAAAGTAACTTTATCACTGCAAGATCATTAATTTCTACATGAGATTAAAGGTTGATACAGCTGATTCCAACTCTAATAAAAGTTGGAAAATGCCTGGTTGTTTCTCTGTTAATTGATTCATTATAAAAAGAAAGGTATGTGAAAATTGTCAGCAGCTACCTTTTTAAAACATCTCTTGGTTTCCTGCAATTACCTTTTGTAGTACTGGGCATACTATGACATTAAACAGCTTATATTGCGATCTCCTTGACGGTGTATTCTGAGTACGGCTCTTAATCCATTTGAAAGGCCCCACAACTTACGGATTTCCGCAAGCGCTTGCACATGCGCGAATTTCGGAACTTGCAATCTGTCAAGGTATGCCATGACAGATCACCCAGACCGCATTGAAACTCCATATTGCTGGCGCAGAGGTGGGCGTAGGGCCTGCTTTCACCAGTTTAAGGGTATATATATTTTTTATATATATACATACATATAATTTATATATGGCTCAGTGGGTAGCACACTCGCCTCTGAGTCAGAAGGTTGTGGGTTCAAGTCCCACTCCAGGGACTTGAGCACATAAATCTAGGCTGACACTCCAATGCAGTGCTGAGGGAGCGCTGCACTGTCTGAGGTGCCATCTTTCAGATGAGACATTAAACCGAGGTCCCGTCTGCCCACTCAGGTGGACGTAAAAGATCGCATGGCACTATTTCGAAGAAGAGCAGGGCAGTTATCCCCTGGTGTCCTGGCCAATATTTATTCCTCAATCAACATAACAAAACAGATTATCTGATCATTATCACATTGTGCACAAGCAAGCTCCCACAAACAGCAATCAAACATTTTGCACTTACACTTTAAATGAGTTTGTGCAAATATTGGCCTGGACTAAGATATTTGAAATTATTTATCAAAAAATGTAATATTTATTGAGGTTCGTGCAATGAAGGGACTTATGAATAAAATTGCAATTCAGTACATTTATATTTATTGGAATTATGTACATTGTACAATTATTTGGGGATTCCATTGCATATCATTAGAGGATTCCCTTTGCAAAGATTTGCAATGGAATCCTTTTAGATTGGAGGACCACGTGATCCCAGGGACGTTTCTGAACTGTCTGGGATCCATGGGCCTTTATGCTTCCGTCCACCTAGAGGCTAGAGATCGCAACTCTACGCAGCCTGGGTGTCTGGAGGTAGGTTCGTAAAGGTTCCACGTGATCGGAGGTGTACTTTTGGAGGTATGCCTCCAACCACAATTCCTAGCCCATTTTCAGCAAGTGGCATGGGAGCAACTGATCAGTTTCAAACTGCTTTAATTTGTTTCAACTTATCTAACTGCTAAGGAGGTCTACTTGGGAGAGAAATTGCTAAGATTAAATGTTCCACTAGACCACCTATTTTAAAGAAAGACTTGCATTTATATAGCGCCTCGCATGATCTCAGGATGTCCCAAAGTGCTTTACAGCCAATTAAGTACATTTTTTTTCAGCTGATAGAATAAGTTTGACTGCATGGAATGAATTTTTTTTTTAGTTCATTTGCACAAAGAATCTAAAGTATTTCAGTGAAGGAAGCAGTCACGCGGTAAAAGTTTAATATTATGGCAGTTTAGTAGCTGGAAAATAATTTTGTACAATTGTTGTCCTTGACATAACATAAACACACGTAACTACATTTTTTTTTATTATAGGATGTGTTATTGCAGAGCTATTCACAGAGGGAGTGCCTATGTTTGATCTATCCCAACTGCTGGCTTACAGAAATGGGCATTTTTCCCATGAGCAGGTGCTAAATAAAATTGAGGACTTGAACATAAGAGGTCTGGTAAGCATAGCCAAATGGCTTTGACTGCTTATATTTGCAGATAATATGATATGCTGGAATAAATGTGGTGCAATACGCAGCTTTAAGAATCATTGTTTAATATACTTTTTAAGTGGAGGCGAGGTAACATCACAGAAATATATGCATAGAGCTTGCAACCTAATTACTAGACCTCGTCTCAAAATACCATACTGCACTCGGCCATTATGCTTATTATATGTTATAGTTTATCTACCAGGGAATCAGTTAACTGAAGATGATGGAACATTTGGCCATAACATTTTGTTCATTTATTCTAGTTTGTATGACAAAGTTTGTGTATGTTAGTGTACTGAGATGTGTTATTCCATCAGTGGCATGGTATTGGAAAAAAAAAGTGTACCATTTTGTGATTATCATACTCTATATAATACAAGAAAATACACAATGGAAATGATAAGGTACAGGTTCTGTTCACTCCATTGTAACTGCTCTTTGTGAGTGAGTATTTTTTGTTACTTATTTTCAGGATGTAGATGGTGCTGGCAAGGCTGCATTTCGTGCCCATCTGACAACTCAGTGGTTTTCTTTTCCACCTCACACAAAAACACACACACTCTTGCATCCATGCTGTTTCCAACAAAGCCACGGGATAGTAATTATAGAGCAGGAGTCCTGGCTTATTTATTTGTATGTCTCTCTATATCCATATATAAATAAATACATAATATTGGTCTGGCTGAAATCAAGTTACTCAGTATTGACTGTGAAATGAACTTTGACTCTTCAGGTGTGTGTAGCTTAGTGCTACAATTGGCAGTGCCTTTACCCAAGAAGCCATCGGGAGACTTCGTATGTACAGCTTAAGTACCTCTTGGATTACTGATATGGCCATATCCATTGACCATAGCATCAAAGCTCCATTTTTGCTTGAAAGGCCAAGTAATCACATAATAAGTTAATGTTCAATATGTAATAAACTTCATAGTGCTCCATAGATATTTAGTTATCATTACAGTTTTTCTAATTTATTAATCACCACTTTTAGTACTATCTCTGTCCCACGGGGATCATAAAAGCAATTCCTATAATCAGAGTTAGTTTGGCTGAGTTATGCTAAAGCAATAACTACTCATTCTTAGGTCTTTTATCTTTGTTTTTTTTAAAGATTGGAACATTGATCTTCCTGTATTGCAGGTCAGTCAAATGATTCAGCGTGACCCAGACACACGTTTAACAGCAGAGGAACATCTTAAACAACAGAGGGGCAGAGCTTTCCCAGAACTGTTTTACACTTTTCTGCAGCCATATATGGCACAATTTGCAAAAGAGACTTTTCAGTCTGCTGATGAACGTATCCTGGTAATACGGAAAGACCTAGAAAATATTCTACAAAATGTTTGTGGAGAAGACCAGAGTGAGAAAAAAGACGGAGAAACAAAAGAGCATGGTTTGGTTATTTTGGTGTCTGTTATCACTTCTTGCCTGCAGACACTCAAGTACTGTGATTCTAAACTAGCTGCTTTGGAACTGATTCTCCATTTGACACCCAGGCTAAGTGGTGAGATCCTGCTTGATCGTATAACACCTTATCTCTTGCATTTTGCCAATGACCCCATACCCAGGGTACGAGCTGAAGCAGTCAGGACGCTGACAAAAGTCCTAGCTCTTGTCAAAGAGGTACCACGCAATGATGTCAATATTTACCCTGAGTACATTTTACCGGGTATTGCCCACTTAGCTCAGGATGAAGCAACTCTTGTCAGATTGGCATATGCAGGTAAGGACTGTAGTCCCAAAAATTCAACTGTATTTTATAGTGTGCACCAGTTGCATATGGTATGTATCCAATGGACTAGCCTCGTCTAATATAAGTGACAACCTTTATGTTTAAAATTTTAGAAATAACATTTTTAAAAAGTGCCTTAGAATAATTAACCAGAAGTGACATGTTTTATGTCATTATTGATGAGTTACCTGGTCAACCTCACTTAAGGAGATAGATTATTTCACAATTCTGTCCATGACATCTTGTCTAGTATAATTAAACCTAAAAAACATTAGTACACAGATATATTGGTATTATAATAGGTTTGATGTCAAAAATGGTTTAACAAACCATTTTTTTTCCACAAAATTCAGAACCAGTTTACAGGGATGGAAGAGATTTTCATCAAATATAATGAATGTGACTCGATGTTTAATGGAAAGCAATTTACAATTTAGTATCTATCTTTTATGCATGCAAAAGATCAGCTCTGGGTATCATGTATTAACCATAATACTGATTTAATATAAAAGCGTGAAGTAAACATTTGTCCCGTTTCTGAGCAGAAAAACACAGATCGTGATGGAGACCTTGATATATACCAGAAAAGCTTGCAGTTAATTGCCCATAAATTGCACATTGGAGTAACCAGTCTGAGTTTACTGTGGTGTCTGTTTTTCTTAAAATAATTATTTTTATAACTTCCATACTGACTTGCCAGAGGATGAAGTTTGCCACCGCAAGGAAGTTATCCTTGCTAGTATTTCTAAAATTGACACGCGGTGCCCCTAAGTGACACATTAAGTACCAACGGTGAGACTGAGATTGAAATTCATCTCCTACCCAAGAGTATAATGGTTTTGTCTTGTAGCTATTGTGCCATCTCTTTTGGTGCTGTTTTATGAATAAAATACATTGCTGTTCACATCTTTAATTTGCCTCCTCCGTATAGCTAAATGTAAGTCTTTGAAAGCACTAACACTCAGATTCTAACGGCCCCCCGCCCCCCCACCCCCCACAATCCCTGCTCAGCTGGAATGGTGTGCGGAAAGGATTACAATTTAAAAATTCTACCTACCGGCTACAATCTGCCACCTACACAGCTTTTTAAATTCTTACTACTTCAAATCAAGCCATTGAAACATAGAAACATAGAAAATGAGTTCATGGCTGAACATGCAACTTCAGTACCTCATTCCTGCTTTCTTGCCATACCCCTTGATCCCCCTAGTAGTAAGGACTACATCTAACTCCTTTTTGAATATATTTAGTGAATTGACCTCAACAACTTTCTGTGGTAGAGAATTCCACAGGTTCACCACTCTCTGGGTAAAGAGGTTTCTCCTCATCTCGGTCCTAAATGGCTTACCTCTTATCCTTAGACTGTGACCCCTGGTTCTGGACTTCCCCAACATTCATAAGAACATAAGAATTAGTTACAGGAGTAGGCCATCTAGCCCCTTGAGCCTGCTCTGCCATTCAACAAGAGTATGGCTGATCTGGCCGTGGGCTCAGCTCCACTTACCCGCCCGCTTCCCATAACCCTTAATTCCCTTATTGGTTAAAAATCTTATCTATCTGTGATTTGAATATATTCAATGAGCTAGCCTCAACTGCTTCCTTGGGCAGAGAATTCCACAGATTCACAACCCTCTGGGAGAAGAAATTCCTTCTCAACTCGGTTTTAAATTGGCTCCCCCATATTTTGAGGCTGTGCCCCCTAGTTCTAGTCTCCCCGACCAGTGGAAACAACCTCTCTGCCTCTATCCTGTCTATCCCTTTCATTATTTTAAATGTTTCTATAAGATCACCCCTCATCCTTCTGAACTCCAACGAGTAAAGACCCAGTCTACTCAATCTATCATCATAAGGTAACCCCCTCATCTCCGGAATCAGCCTAGTGAATCGTCTCTGTACCCCGTCCAAAGCTAGTATATCCTTCCTTAAGTAAGGTGACCAAAACTGCACGCAGTACTCCAGGTGCGGCCTCACCAATACCCTGTACAGTTGCAGCAGGACCTCCTTGAGCCTCCTGCGAAAGGCAGATGAGTAGCCTCATATAATAGACATTCAAAAGTCGTGGCCCAATGACGTCATCAGCATTGAAACGTGGAATTAACTGAACCGGGGAGGAGGGGGGGAGGCATCCTTCCACTGACTGCCAGTGACCACCCCCACAGCTCCCCGGCTGCGACCTCCTGCTGCTAAATTGTTATTCTTGCCGGCCAGCCAGGCAGTCAATCTGGCCGGGTGTCAGGCAGGAATCAGCGAAAAGTTAAATGAGGCCCTGCCATTAAAATCGGCAGTGCCTTCATGTTCCCGACCTTGTTGGGTTCATCTCCTGCCACCAGGCTCCCCTGCATTCTTCCCACCCTTCCGTTAATATTAAAGCCTAAGCTTTGGCACTGAAATGAGACATCACCAAACACTGTGCAATAGTGAACTGTGGTATATGAGTGGGACCGTTGGAACTTCTTAGAGATATGTCACTGCTCTCAATGTAAATGAGGATTATTTTGTTGTTTATGACATTTTTAAATCGAGAAAAGAAATTCAATTAATCAAGGTTCATGTTCAACAATGTACACCATTTTTAATTCCCCTGGCGCAGTATCGAACCAGAGTATTATTTGAGAGGTTTTTTTATCTTCTAATATTTGTTCCAAATGGGCAAAGCATTAACTATAATAATACAGGAAGCACAGCATCTGTTTTAGTGAAAGTTACTTTCTGAACTGTTTTTCACTAATTCACATTTTTGTGTTGAACAGAAAACATAGCACTTTTGGCAGAGACTGCTCTCCGATTTTTAGAAATAGTCCAATTAAATAATTTGAATTTGGAAAGTGAGTTAAATGGCGAGGAAACAGAAGAAATGTTACACCCCAATGAAAACTATGACTCAGGTAATCCTTTTGCATTAAAGGTTATAAACTTTTTTGATCTCTGCAACTGTTGAAATATCTGGCTTAATTCAGGATACTTGACTTTTAGATCAGATGGGCAAAATGGAAAAGTAGGGGGTGGGTGGTGTAGCCCTGATAAAGGATGGGATAAAAACAGTAGAGAGAAAGGATCTTAATTTGGAAAATCAAGATGTAGAATCATTTTGGGTGGAGATAAGAATCAAGGGGCAGAAAACACGGAGTAGTTTTTTAGGTCCCATAAACAGTAGTTGCAGTGTCAGACACTGTAAATCAGGAAATTAGAGGTGCATGTAACCAGGGTAATACAGTAATCATGGACTTTAATTTTCATGACTGGGCAAACCAAATTTGTAGTAATAGTGCAGAGGACGAGTCCATGGAATGCATTCAGGATAGTTTTTTAGATCAGTATGTCGAGGAAACAACTAGGGAACAGGTTATTTTACATCTAGTATTGTGCAATGAGACAGGGTTAATTAATAACCTTGCAGTAATGGAGCATGTGGGGTAGAGTTATCATCATATGATGGAATTGTATATTGAACTTAAGAGTGATTTAGTCAAGTACAAAACTAGGTCTTAAATCTGAACAATGCAAATTACGTAGGTATGAGGGGCGAGCTGGCTAAGGTAGATTGGGAAACTAGATTAAAAGATATGACGGTAGATAAGCAATGGCAAACATTTAAAGAATTAATTCATAATTTGCAACGAATATACATTCCTTTTAAACCCCTATAGGAAAAAGGGTCCTACCGTACCTAGCAAGAAGTTAAAGATAGATTAAAGGGAGAGGCTTACAATGTTGCCAAAAAGAATAGTAAGCCTGAAGAGTGGGAGGATTTTAGAATTCATCAAAGCATGACAAAGAAAAAAAAGAGAATGAGAATAAACTAGCAAGAGACATAAAAACAAATTGTAAAAGCTTTTATAAATATGTAAACAGGAAGAGATTAGCAAAAGTAAACATGAGTCCCTTACAAGTAGAGACAGGAGAAATTATAATGGGGAATAAGGAAATGGCAGACATTAAACAAATACTTTGTATCTGTCTTCACGGAAGAAGGCACAAAAAAATCATTCTGGAAGTAGTGGAGAACCAAGATTCCAGTGAGAATGAGGAACTTAAAAAATAGTATTAGTAAAGAAATTGTACTGGAGAAATTAATAAGACTAAAAGCCAACAAATCCCCTGGAGCTGATGGCCTACATCCTCGGGTTTTAAAAGAGGTGGCTGCAGAGATCTTCCAGATTCTAGAACGGTCTCTGTGGATTGGAAGGTAGCAAATGTGAACCCGCTAATACAGGAAAGGAGGGAGAGAGAAAACAGGGAACTATAGACCAGTTAGCCTGACATCAGTAGCAGGGCAAATGCTAGAACCTATTATTACATACTTGGTAATCGGGCGCTTAGAAAATCATCATATGATTGGGCAGAATCAACACGGATTTATGAAAGAGAAATAGTGTTTGACAAATCTATTGGAGTTTTTTGAGGTGGTGACTAGCAGCATGGTAGGTAAGGGGGAGCCAGTAGATGTGGTGTATTTTGATTTTCAAAAACATTTGATGAGGTGCAACACAAGCGAGGGATATAGACAGGTTAAGTGAGTGGGCAAGAGCATGGCAGGTGGAATATAATGTGGAGAAATGTAAATTCCTGGATTCTTTTACCTCAATCTGGTTCAGTAAAATTACTGAGTCGAATACCTCTTGTGCTTTGAACAAAGCAATCTTTATTACCGGCCAGCAAGACCTATCAGACAGAAGATATACTCTCTGGATAGAGCGTACACACTCCCTACGGATAGGTGAAGTTACATCGTAAAGCGTTAACAGTTATACAGTTTTGAAATCAGATAACAAAATACAAATGGATTGACAGTCTAACTCAGCCACTCATTAGTCAATCTATATGAGATGTTCTTCTTGAAAGCTCAAGCATTGCCTCTAAATGTTTCAATCTAATGGTGTGACTATTAACCTTGCAATTCTGCAGATTTATTTCATGTTACAATTAGATGTCATTGGCAGGAGTAGTGACTTGAAACCTTGAGACAGACTGTTAGCTATGCTGATGTTGCACTATTTGCAATCTGACATTCTCCCAGCTATTCTTCCATGGCTTATACATTTTCATATATCCCGTTTACTTTACTGTCCTTAATTCCATATATTCCGTTCAGATATCCACAAGGGGGAGCCAGTGGATGTGGTGTATTTTGATTTTCAAAAACATTTGATGAGGTGCAACACAAGCGAGGGATATAGACAGGTTAAGTGAGTGGGCAAGAGCATGGCAGGTGGAATATAATGTGGAGAAATGTGAAGTTATCCACTGGTAGGTAAACTAGAAAAGCAGAATATATTTTAAATGGAGAGAGATTGGGAAATGTTGGTATTCAGAGGGACCTGGGTGTCCTTGTACATGAATCGCAAAGTTAACGTGCAGGTACAGCAAGCAATTAGGAAAGCAAATGGTATGTTCACCTTTTATATTCCAATCCTTTTGTAATAGAGTAAAGAAGTCTTACTGCAATTATATAGAACCTTGGTGAGACCATACCATGTGGAGCTGAGTCCACGGCCAGATCAGCCATCATCTTGTTGAATGGTGGAGCAGGCTCGAGGGGCGAGATGGCCTACTCCTGTTCTTAATTCTTATGTTCTTATACCTGAAATACACGTTATCAGTTTTAGTCTCCTTACTGAGTGAAGGATATACTTCCCTTGGAGGGAGTGCACTGAAGATTCACTTCTGATTCTAGGGATGAAGAGATTGTCCTATGGGGAGAGATTGTGTAGACTAGGCCTATATTCTCTAGAGTTTAGAAAAATGAGAGGTGATCTCATTGAAATATAAAATTCTTAAGGGGCTTGACCAGATAGATGCTGGGAGGATATTTCCTCTGGCTGGGAAGTCTCGAATTAGGGGTCACAATCTTAGAATAAGGGGTCGGCCATTTAGGACTGAGATGAGGAGAAATTTCTTCACTGAGGATTGTGAATCTTTGGAATTCTCTACCCCAAAAGGACGTGGATGCTCAGTCGTTGAATATGTTCAAGACAGAGAGTCATAGATTTTTGTATACTAAGGGAACCAAGGGATATGGGGATAGTGCGGGAAGGTGGAGTTGAGGTAGAAGATCAGCCATGATCTTGTTGAATGACGGCGCTGGCTCGAAGGGCCAAATGCCCTTCTATACTCCTGCTCCTATTTTTTATATTATGTTTTTAAATCCTTGAAGCCGACAGTTGACTATATTAATACTGAACTTAATCCTATGTTTGTAGAATTGCAAGCTCTTCATGAGATGGTTCAGCAAAAGGTGGTGACACTGTTGAGTGACCCAGAAAATATAGTGAAGCAGACTTTAATGGAGAACGGTATAACTCGGCTTTGTGTGTTCTTTGGACGTCAAAAGGCTAATGATGTCCTCTTGTCGCACATGATCACCTTCTTGAATGATAAGAATGATTGGCATCTTCGAGGTGCTTTCTTTGATAGTATTGTTGGTAAGTACAGTACTTCTTTGCGGCAGTATGGAGACACTATTTTACTGTAGGTAATTATGTCCAATGGATATCAGGGCATGTTGACTTACAAAAAATGATTTTGAAACTATTTCATATTGTATGTATTGGCCTATATAAAGCAAAATACTACCTTGCCATGTAGTATTTAGGCAAACTACAAATGTTCTTTCAATTCCGAAAATAGAAAACAAGATCAATTTACTACTGGCTTTTTTAAAAAAACAAAATGACAAACATTTTTTTACATAATGTTTAGATTAAATAATAGGAGTTAATGATGTGATATTGTTACTAGCTCCTAATGTACTGAGTAAATGTATTTATTCTGGAAAATGTACTTGAAATTTTTCTGAGATACTTATGCTAAAAAGCAGCATATTCCCTGTATGGACATAATAATAGATGCCTGAAGCATTTGAGCATTGAGAATTTCCTGATCCAATTGCATTTTACTGTTCTGATCCTCCTGTATATGCCAGGCAAATAACTAATCCTAGTTAATATGGTTTTCATACCTTACTTTTCCACTTTCATCAGATGTGGTTCTGCAAATTAGTTCAGTCATAGTTGGCCTTACCCATCTTGCGAAATTCTGCTCATCATGTCTGATGCTTTGATCAGTCTAAGGCATTCCAAGCCTACTTTAACTTTCATAGGGGGGAGTTTTAACCTTAAAAAAAAAACAGGTGGGTTGAGGTTGTGTGGGAAGTTCAAACGTTAAACATTTGAATCCCAACTGCAACCCGCCTCCAACCCGCCCACTTCCGTTTTTAACGGAGGTGGGGCAGGCAGCCAACCCACTCCCAGGAGGCGGGTTGCCTTTTTCCTATCTCAGGCCAGGCTGCCAATTTTTTTTTTTTCCCCACCCCCCCGGCCTCCTTTTTTAAAAAAAAATTCCCCCCACCAGGCTTCCGATTTTTTTTTTTTCTCCCTTGAACCCCCCCGCCCCGGCCTGTGATTTTTGATTTTTTTTTCCCCGCGCTGGTTCCGGCACCTGGACCTTTTCCGGACGCGCCCAGACCTCCACGTGATCCCTCTCTCCCTCCTCACTGCGGCCTTGTGCTGCAGACCTGCCAGCCTCTCAGTCTGGTGGACTGCGGGTGGGAAACAGCTTTCCCATGCAAATCAAGCCCTGCTGTTAAATTCAGCTGGGCCTGCAGGAAACCTGTTCTCACAAGTTTCCTGACCGCTTCGGAGCCACCCCCACTCCCAACCCGCCTTCCTCGTTAAAATTCATCCCATAATGTCTGTAAATGCACTATTAGAACTCATAAGGACAAGTTTATTAAAAAAGCACATCAGCTGAATGCTCCCATTGGTCCTTTGCTAACAGTGTCTTGCAACTTTTGGGAATTCTACTTTCCATGTCCCTTCCATCCTAATGCTCGAGCTGAGCAAAAATTTATCTTTTTTGGCTTCCTATTCTCCTCAAACTTTAACCTTGATATAGAACTACTTCCCATTGTTCTATTTGGTTTTACTATTATATCTGGATCAAACTTGACACTATTCAGTCAGATCCTTTTGGACTCTGGAGACTGTTGTTCCCGATGATACCCGTACGATGTGTACCTCTGAACTTCCTTCTCCTTTTAATTTAAGATCACTTCCATTTTGCTTTTCCTGTGTTTGGAATTTTGTTTGTGTTTGCCCTATGTCTAAATTATGATTCTGTTTGCAGTATTCTGTATACATTTCAAAACATAGTGGACGTTGGCATTTCAAATTTAGTTCAATCAATTTTGAAAAATTACACTTAATCCAGTTACTAATTATTTGTATTATAAAACAAATTATTGGTGCCCAAAGCCAGTAATTTCATGAAAAGGTCCCACACAAGAGATTGGTGTGCAAAATTAAAGCACATGGTTTTGGGGGTAATGTACTGACATGGATAGAGAACTGGTTGGCAGACAGGAAGCAGAGAGTCGGGATAAACGGGTCCTTTTCAGAATGGCAGGCAGTGACTATTTAGGTGCCGTAGGGCTCAGTGCTGGGACCCCAGTTATTTACAATATACATTAATGATTTGGATGAGGGAATTGAGTGTAATATCTCCAAATTTGCAGATGACACTAAACTGGGTGGCGGGACTGACATATGAGTAGAGACTGGATTGACTGGGCCTGTATTCACTGGAGTTTAGAAGGATGAGAGGGGATCTCATAGAAACATATAAAATTCTGACGGGACTGGACAGGTTAGATGCAGGAAAAATGTTCCCGATGTTGGGGAAGTCCAGAACCAGGGGACACAGTGTAAGGATAAGGGGTAAGCCATTTAGGACTGAGATGAGGAGAAACTTCTTCACTCAGAGAGTTGTTAACCTGTTGGAATTCCCTACCGCAGAGAGTTGTTGATGCCAGTTCATTGGATATATTCAAGGAGTTAGATATGGCCCTTATGGCTAAAGGGATCAAGGGGTATGGAGAGAAAGCAGGAAAGGGGTACTGAGGTGTATGATCAACCATGATCTTATTGAATGGTGGTGCAGGCTCGAAGAGCCCGAATGGCCTACTCCTGCACCTATTTTCTGTGTTTCTATGAAAATGTAATTTCCCACGAGTATCTATTTACAGATGCTCCCCACAAAGAAAATTTGGAATACTACTGTTTTAATAACAAAAGAAAGGCAGTGAATATGTTTAGATTTGCTTTTAATTAGTTTGTATGTACAACAGAATTTGTTTCAAGAACAGTAATATCAATTGTAGGGGTATTTTAATGTATTTTATTTGTTAATTTGGAAGTAATGAAGATGCTTTGCTGAAATTGGCCACAAGGTGGTGGAATAGGACCTATATTTCAAAACCTTGGATAAAACTTTAAACTGAAGTGAATACTGAAATGCACTGGAAATCTTAATTTTCATGTTTTTGCCAGAACTGGAACAAATGTTTTCAGCTGCCAACTGGTCAGTTTTTTAGGGCAGGATTATTTTCATATAATATTCTCTCAGATTATGAAGAAGTTGAAATGCAGTCCATTCAAACTGAAATCGAGGTTATAGCAAGTAATAATAACATTGCTGCATGTAATTTGGGGAAATATGTAATTATTTAAAAAGTATTCACAATAGGTTTTAGTTTAAATTATGCAGCTAACAAATAAACACAATCAGTATAGGTAAGAAAATTTAGTTTTTCATTTTTGGTATCTATTTACTTAACACAAATTGCAAGAGGCTGTGTAAAATACCTCAGGCTTTGAAGGTCTGAGGCTATTGCTTTTATTTCATCAGTTTTATGCCACACAGTAGTACTATTATTTTACTGTACAGTCATTTCAACAGCCTGCATCACATGTGGTGCCAGCACTTGTGCATGAGCAGCGTGGAGGCCACTACAGGGAGCAGCATGAGCTGCGACGGTAGTGAAGAGTGACATCATCAAGGTCCAGATCGGTGATTGGAGCGCGGGCAGATACAGCAGGAGCGGCGAGGTCGGGGCGAAGGAGCAGCGAGAAACTGTGGAGGGACGTGATCGGGGCCCGGGAGAGGCGTGAGTTAGGGGCCCAGGGTCAGCACGGGCCAGCCCACACTGCGATATGTGTGCGCACTAGGTCCGTGCAGCAGAGCAGGTCCCAGTCATCTTGGGTAATTCTTGTCACTGGATCAAGACCTAGCTCTGTCAAGCCCGGGTGGTTGCTGGTGTGCAACGGACACCACGCGTTAAAAAAATCCATGCATTGGCATCTTCCACCCTTAAGGATGTAGTTCAGGACCTGGAATTTTAGGCCCTTCATTGGAACACCTGTGAACTTATCCTTTTTTTGGCATGGAAGCAAATCATCCTCGTTTTGAGGGACTAGGTGCAGTACTTCTCTCCAAGTCAGTAGTGTACAGTGAGTGTACCAAAAGTAATGATGTAAACTGAGTAAATGATTCTGCTTAGCTTCTTTGGTAACATTCATCCTTTTAATAGAAAGTCTGGAATTAAACATTGTTATTTCTCTAAGCTAAACTGTTATGAAGATTGAAATTATTTTCCCATCTCCAAGTGTCATTCTCACAACCTCAAATTGCAGTTTTAAATATAATTTCAAAATATCGTTCAAATATATCTTTGTAATGTGGTAGTATCTGCAGGAGTTATCCCAACAAATCCTCAAATTCATAGTATATACTTCTTTAATCCTTTGAGTGGTGCTGTAAGACATTAGTCTCCCAGAAAGCAAAACACTAAGGTAAATCAAGCTTGGATTGGAATTCAGATTCATACAACCTTTATAAGGCAAGTTGAGATCAGTTTTGTGTAGCAGCAGATATTCTGTTTATAAAATGCACATGTTGCTGCCCTGCAGAAACCTATTTGTTTCTTAATCCTAACTTCAAGGGTGCAGATTGTAAATGTGTCTGATTCTGAATTTTCTGTGCTTTTGATTGTATCAAGTTTTCTCCTTCAACGAGCCAACAATAAAGAGATCCTAACAGCCTCTTTGTTTTTTGAAACCTGTTAATGGAAAAATTGTACCTCATTATGAGTTTGACCTTTTTTGAATTTTTGAGACTTGGTTCAGAAGACTAAATATACTTTTAACTTGCAAGTTGTGTTTTATTTTCAGGTGTGGCAGCTTATGTTGGCTGGCAGAGCTCATCAATTCTTAAACCTCTTCTTCAGCAAGGACTCAGTGATGCCGAGGAGTTTGTGATCTATAAAGCCCTGAATGCCCTGACTTGCATGTGTCAGTTGGGACTTCTGCAAAAACCTCACATCTATGAATTTGCCAGTGATATTGGTAAGATTTATTTTTGTTGGGAAAACAAATGCTCCCTTTTCTCTTTTTTTAAAAAAAAAAGTATTTTTCGCACTGGAACACACAACTAAATGAGCATGGTCACCCTCTGCAACCTCAACCAATTAACTATTTGTTAGGAGTCAAGGTATTGAGTGTGAGCAGGCTGTTCAGTCATGAGAGGCAGCACAGCTGAGAACACTCGTGTCTTCCCCCAGACAATTTCTGATCTTGGGTGGGGTGGGGGGAGAAGGGGAAGGAGAGGTGAGGTCCTCTGGATACCAGGCAGAAGCAAGAATGTTGGCTGATTTTTCTCTCCCTGGACCGAGGCCATGAGGTAATTTATGGCACTCTTGCCATTGTGGATGAGATCAGATAATGCCACACAGATGGGAAATTAAATTTAGGATCTTTTGATCTGTATACACGTTGCCTTTACTAATCAAGTGATTGGGGAGTGGGAAACAGAACTTAACTAAGCACCTTATTCCACAACATTTATTGTTAGTAAAAGGTTTTGCTTTCTCGTGTCAAATTCTTAAATGGCATATTCACTGCATTCCAAAATGTCTAAAGAGAATGTTTTGTAATCATGGTTCGTAAACTTGTTCTTTTATGTGTGTAGATTAAAGCTACACAGTTGGAAACAGTGGAGTGCACATTTCTTGTGAGGGAGTCAGTACCATTCATAATTAGCAAAGCTAAATAATTTATAAGGCTCAGGGGAGCAAGGGAGCTTCTAATGAGACATGGGAATTGGTGAGCTAAAGAGAAATCTTCAGAATAATCCAAAATATAGGGTGATCAGTAGCCCAGTAGAGTGACTTGGATCTTTCCTATTATTGTCCCTGTTTTTGTTGCAGTATTGTGAATTTTAATTCAGGTATTTGTTGGGTGTAAATCCTTTATTGGAATTTAACTGCTTGGCCTGCACAAATTAAAAAAAAAAAACGAACTTAGGAGTCTCATAAGATGCAGCTTTTCTCTGATTTAAAAAAAAAGAATTATACTGGAAGTACTTTCAATCTGAAGTACATCTGTAAACCTTTTTTAAAAAGTATAATAAATTTAATAGGGGAACAAAATAAAAATGTGATTTGTCAAGACTCAAATGGTTCATATAAGCATACAAAAAAGAACGATGTTCTCCCTATTCATTAGACAATGCAATTATATGCTGCCAACCCCCATTCCAAATCACTAGTAATATACCTCATGGTGGAGGGAGGAAAATTTATACCTAATTTCAGGAGGAATTTGGGGGAATTTCCTCTCTGACTGCTTTAGGCAATCATACAAGCTCTGAGAGACACTGGGTACGATAAGCTAATGTTATGGTAATTGCCTAAATTGTGAAAGTGAGTTTGTTAAATCTGATCATTTCTGGGCTAGCAACAGAAAATGACCATTGAAGCTGTGTGATTTGTCATTTTAAAACCCAACTGGTTCAATTCAGAACCTGTAACCTGGCCTACATATGATTCCATTACGTGATTGACTTTTAATGTCCTTGGGGAAACCAGGGTTGGATAATATCCTTGCCAGTATCACCCGCATTCCAAGTGCAAAATAAAAAAATAAATGTATAGTTACCATGACAATCACTAAATGTACTTAATTAAGCACACCACTCTCTCCAATCTGTTCTAATGTCCATAGGACCAAAGGATGACAAGATTGGAAAAGCACTTCCATCCATTTGACAAAGATTCAAAACATCATCTTCCATTTTGATTCTCAGATCCTTTATTAGCTCTGTGTGTCCCTGAACCCGAGTGTCAAAGCAATTGTCCATCATCCTCTTGCAAACCGAGGATGTTCTAACTTTCATGTCTCCCTGGTTAGGTTATTTAACATATTCACTACCCTATATGTGAAGTAATTATTTCTACTGACCTTTTCTTGTCAAAATCAATCCATACCACTTTATCCTGGAATTGAGTAAACTGGATACATGATTATTACCTGTTCAATTTAAGATTTTAGATATATCTGAATAAGAATACTTTTTTTGGTAAACATCCCTCATAGTCTGTCCTTGTACTGAAGCTCAATCCTATTTATCAACTTAGTTGCTTTTCTTTGTACTCCCTCCAAGTCAAGGTTGTTGCACTGTCAACCATTTCCAGAAATGTACACAATACTTGAGATGGGAGAGATCGAGGCTGGAATTTTCCCAGTGCCAAGCATGCAGGGTCGGCAGTTAAATTTGTGGAAATTGACAGCGTGTCCGGATCCCGCCGACTTCTGCATTTAACTCTGGCGCGTTTCAAGGCGTGCCTTGGACTCGCTCAGGAGAAGCAGGCGACCTCATTGAGGTCATTAACTCTTTGTTGAAAGACCCTTAACTGCCGTAATAATATCAGCTTTTGGCTTTAACTTGTTGCGCACGGTATTCACGCACCTCAGGAATTTCACCTGTGAAGGGGAGGCGGAAGCTCAGTGACCATTGTGCGAGTCCATTAAGTGACCGCTGGAAAAAACACACACATACTCGCCTTACACCTGCTTCCTTGCCAAATGGAAAGGCTCTTGCTGACTCAATTTTGTGCAGAGATTTAGCTTTCAGCAGTTTGCAGGTCATTTCTGCACTCTCATCACATTGCTTGTCACTATCAGAACATTGAATGATTGGGCCTCTGATCTCCATTTTACCTGCCATCTATTAGATCAGCATGAGTGCCGATTGTGCTGTCTCACCTTGTACCTCAGAATTAGACCAAGATGAGCCCCAGCACCAACAACACCAGCAACAGCAACCACAACAGCAGCCTCCTTCTCAACGACCTGATGCTCCACAGGATAGCGGGGGTCAGCACAGGGTTGCACCGCGCCCGAGGCAATACCCCCAACATGGTATACAGGCAGAGGATGAGCTTCCTAGACATGACTGACCAGCGGTGCTTCAGGAGGCTCAGGATATCATGCCATATCATGCCAGATTTGCAGCTTTCTGGAAGAAGACCTGCTGCCCAGACGACCTGCTGAACACATCTTGCCAATAAAAGTCACCACCACCTTCAACTTCTTCGTCCCTGCAGTAGACATTTGCAGGATCTTGCAATTGGTTGCCCACAGGTGCATCAACCTGGTGACTGATACCATGTTTGACAAGTCAGCCACTTGTGTAAACAGCAGGGTGTCATCCACTGCACACATGTGGCCATCAAGGCATCCCTACATCACCCAAGAGTGTTTGTGAATCACGAGGGCTTCCACTCCCTCAATAAGTAGCTTATCTGCAACCATAGGAAGATCATGCATGTGTATGCCAGATTCCCTGGCATGACTCTTTCGTGTTGTGCCATCCACCCTCCCTTAGCTCTTCACAACTCCAACCAGACTTGTCGGCTGGCTGCTTGGAGACCAAGGCTATCCACTGAAGACGTGGCTGATGACACCCTTGGTGAGGCCAAGTAATGAGGCCGAGGAGCCCTACGATGACGGCCGCATGTCCACCAGATGTGTCATAGAGCAAGCAATCTGCATGATGTAGATGCACTTCAGATGCCTTGACCGATTTGGAGGAGCCCTTCAGTACGCACCAGCCAGTATATCCCGAATCATCGTTGTTTGCTGCGCGCGGCACAATATAGCGCAGCAGTGAGGATTGGAACTGTAGGAGGAGCAAGGCGCAGAGCGCACAGCCTCTTTGGAGAAGGAGGAACAGGTGGAACACGAGCAGGGGGAGGGGGGGCACCTGTGGTGGAGATGGCACCAGCTGTGGTGCACATTACTGCCCGAGATGGCCTCATAATGGCCAGATTTACTTAACCCATATGGTTGCTAGTTGCTGTACTAACTCTTCTACCCTCTCCTCCCCATTCCAAACAACACCTCAAATCAGTTCCACAATGACCAAACCATTCCTGTCTCCCAAACCCCCATTACTTGAGGTTAAGTAATGTCTCCCCATTCACTCCAAGTGACACAGCCACTTCCCAGGTAGCAGGCAAAAATGGACAAGATGGGAAAGTTGTGCAAATAAATAAATTTATGTGCATCATGAATAGAACTTGAACGTAACATTAACATTTTTTCATATACCCATGTGCATACCCTTGTGCATCTAGGATTGTGCTTTTTTTCATTTACACATGTTTCCACGAGGTGCTATCCCTGTGGCTTCAGCAGAGGTAGAGGCAGGCTGCTCACATCGCTGCTGCGACTGCTTGCATACTTTTTGCTGATGTCTTCTGGGTTTTGGAGCCTGTGAGGGGCCCTACCAAGAATATTGCTCCTGCAACTGTGCAGGGGCAGAATTGGTATCTGAGGCAGTATGTGGGGCTCTGACTGAGGGGGAGGCAACTGGGGAGAAGTGGGAGTGCTCTCGTGGGCCAACCGCACGTCCCTATTAGCAAGGAGCTGGAGAGCATCTATTGCACAGTAGTGGGACGATGAATGCCCAAGACTACATTAATATCCCTCTTCGAGAGGAGGTCAATGAGCATTCACAGCAAGCATGTTCTGGTTAGATTGGCGCATTTGCTGCTCTATGCAGATAGCCATCCTTTCATAGAATAGCACATCATCACCATCGCCTGAGAGATGGTGATGCTCGTGTTGGAGACAGACTCCTCCATTCTCTGTACATTTGCACATGTGGCTACAAAAGCAGCCAGAGCCTTGTGCAATTGTTGCTGTCCCTCCAAGTTCACACACTTTCTCAATGACCCCTGAGGTTTGGCCCCCGAAGTTTAGCACCAACATGCAACTCAGTAGATCTTGGATTGTCCTGTGCCCTCCGGCGAGGAGTCTCCACTGCACCTCTGTCAGGGTGGGGGGCGGGGGGGCACTTGATGGATCCGTGGGAGAGTAAAGAGATGAACTGGAAGTGTTATGATAAGAGTGGATAATGTTACCATTATGCTCATGATGTCAGCAGCCAGTGAAATGACATCAGTCACCATACGGGTGACTATTGTATGCCACGTGGCTGTATGAGATTTAATTCCGTCACCAGGTTGCAGGGAGGTCCCCCTCTCTCCATCTCCCACTGCCAGAAGCTCTAATTCCAGAAATTTCAAGCACCTCCTTTGCTGGAGTCAAATTTGTGAATATTGGAGAACCATCTCCGGTTCACTGCCTCTCCCTGTTGTGGGCTCTTTTCTCCTGCAAGGAGGGAAAGAAGAGAACTTTTAAGTGAGAGTAATGGAATGAATGTAAGGAATGGATAGGCTACATCTGTAGAAGGTGATTATGAGGGAATGTCGGGACATTGCCAAATGGCCTCCTCCTGTGGTGTAACTTGCTATAATTGCATTAAGATGAGTGTGAATGTCTGTGGTGGTTAGTCAGATGGGAATGTGAGTAGGTGCATAGACAGAGAGGGATGGTGGTTCCTGCAAGGTAGGTTGGTGTGAGGAATGATGTGCAGGAGTAGGCTTGAGAAGGCAGAGTGATGGGGTTGGGGTGACAGACACATCAGGATGTAGATGAGAGTGACATTGCAGTCACCTTTGCTGACCTAATGAGATAATTGAATTACTTGCGGATCCATGTTCTCCTCACCACATCCCTGCTGCTGACCTCCTCTGTGATGTCTAGCCATGCCCTCTGTGTCTTTTGCTGGTCTTTTTTTGCTATCTGCAGGGTAGAGAACCACCCTATGTGCTCTTGCTCCCTGGCCTAGCACTTCCATCTAGGAATTTTGGCGCTGCCGTCTGCTTTTGTGTCTCCATGTCCCACAGAATTGTCGGTTGTTCAGCAATTTTGAGCTCTTGAAATCACCTTGAACACTCCTACAGCAACCTTCAAATGAGATGTGTGCAAAACTGCTTTAAATATCTGTACTGACAGAGTCATTGGTGATCTCATCTGACCCGTTACATTTAATTGGGCCGGGAAATGCGCATGACTCTTTCAATTGGTGTCATTGAGTTAAGCGCACAGTGCAGAACGCGCTGTTGAAATCTTCACGATGGCGACCTAGTACACGGCCCACATGCACCCGACCCGACTCCGAGGTAAAGATTCCATCCCTAGTGTTTTGTCCAAACTAATTATCACTTCCTAGAGCTTGTGCTTTATCCTTTGAGCTATTAATCCCAAGATCCTGGTAGACATTTTCTGTTGCATATTGTAGTGATGGTTTACCGGTATTTTCCACAAAAGTTCCCAGATTCCTGTGGATGGTTGACATTTATTTTGTACTTGCACTCCTTGTTTCCCTTGCCCAGCTTTTATTGATTCAGATTTCACTGTTAAGGACATATCCCACTTTTTGTCCAATCGCCCAACCATTCCAGATCCTTCTGCAACTGATCTGCTTGTTCTTGATTATTTGAGCGCTGCCCAATTTGGTATCATCAGCAAACTGAGAGCTGGGTTACTGTTCCTATCTCCAGTTAATTAATATACATTAAAAACATAAGGCCCAAATATCAATCACTGTGGTCTCCTTTTCATGTTGATGCGGTTTGCTTAACAACTATTATTTGTCTCCTCTTAACAGTTTGTTATCCATTTCAAAAGATTCCCTTATAGTCTAGGTCTTGCTATCTCATAAAATAATCCCTGTTGTAATCAATGTTGTACATTGTTCAAGAGTTTGCTACAGTCTAGGTGTATTAAATGTAATGGGCTTGAAATTCCAGTCGGAGGCTGCTTTCGGACGAACACCTCCGATCTAAGAATTTTTTACGAATTTACCTGGTGGTCCCGGATGCGCATGTGATTCCGGTGGGGAGGCCTTCTCTTCCCGCGCATCGGAGCGTGCTCCCGCCCTCTACGTTCGGACACAGAAGGTGCAGTCACGTGTGATTGGTTGTGCAATCAGGTACAGTATTCTCATTAATAGCAATGAGAACTCCGTATCTACGAGTTCTCATTGCTATTAATGAGAAAATAAAACCAAACACACTAAACACAACATTAAAAAATAAAAAACACACCTCACATAATTAAAATTAATTTAAATGAAAGTTAATAAATCAGTTAGAAAAAAAAAATTCTGTGGTTTTATTAAAGTTTTGTAATTAAGGTTTAAAATAAACTTACCTTAGTGGACAGGGCTTTTAACAATGTGTTTTTAAATTTTATTTTTATTTTTTAAATTTTATTTTTATGTTTTAAAACTCTTATGCTGGTAAAAGTAGGCTATATGCCTGCTTTTACCAGGCGCGAGTGTTTTATTCACTGGGCAAGAGATGGACAAATAGCGCAATCTTGCCCATGCGAATTTCCTTGCAGCCGAGATGCATTGGATCTGCTAAGCCAGAACTTGACAGATTGAAAAAGCCGGTTTTTGGCGCATGCGCATTGCGTGCCGAAAGCTGGCTTTTGTGATGCCTCCCTGGGTGCTCTGTGATGATGACTGTTGAGGTCGGGTGTCTTGTTCCTTGAATGCAGATTTAAATTTCAAGTACTTGGCCCCTACAGTATAAGTTCCCTTTAAGAATAGGGATTAAGGTCAGAAATTGGATGAAACTCTTTTACTTCGTTGGTTTTAGTATGAAATATAGTAAAGGATGAGATTTTTCCTATTGTCCGAGTATAAACAGCTTAGAGACTGACATGAACACAGCATGTGGCAAGGTAGTTCTGATTGCTTCAATATTTGCAGGGATACTGTAAAATCAGTGGAATGTTTGGTATTTTTCCTTACATGTGATGTTACTTCAGACTAAGATAACTTGTACTTAAGTTGTGCAACCTTAATTGGTAGCTGTTCTATGCATCATGTCTAGTTCTGTTCTATTGGATGGAAGGGTGATGACTAGCATATTGGCCCAAAATTTGCTGGAGCGGGCATCTCGTGGCGTGCATAAGAAATAGGAGCAGAAGTAGGCCATGCGGTCCATCGAGCTTGTTCTGCCATTCAATAAGATTATGGCTAATCTTCTACCTCACCTCCACATTCTCGCACTATCCCCATATCCCTTGATTCCTTTATAATCCAAAAATCTTATCGATCTCTGTCTCTACTCCATGACTGATCATCCTCAGGCTCTGGGGTAGAGAATTCCAAAGATTCACAACCCTTTGCGTGAAGAAATTTTTCCCCATCTCAGTTCTAAATAGCTGACCTCTTATTCTGAAACTGTGGCCCCTAGTTCTAGACCCTGAAGCATTTTATATTTTTCAATGAGATTACCTCTCTTTCTTCTAAACTTGAGGGAATATAGGCCTAGACTACTCAAATCTCTCCTCATAGGACAATCCCCTCATCAGTCTAGTGAACCTTTGTTGCACTTCCTCCTAAGGCAAGTATATTCATCCTTAGGAGAGTGGATTAAAACTGTACACAGTACTCTAGGTGTGGTCTCACCAAGGCCGTAAGAGTTCCTTACTCTTATACTCAAATCCTCTTTATAATAAAGGCCAACATAACATTTGCTTTTTTAATTGCGTGCTGTACCTGCATGTTAACTTTCAGTGATTCGTGTACAAGGACACGCAGGTCCCTCTGAATACCAACATTTCCAAATCTCTCACCTTTTAAAATAATCTGTTTTTCAATTTTTCCTACTAAAGTGGATAACTTCACATTTCTCCAAATTATATTCCATCTGCCACCTTCTTGCCCATCATGAGCCTGCTAGTTACAACCTCAAAAAACTCTCATAGATTTGTGAAACACTACTTCCCTTTCATAACTCATAACGTGCTAACTCTGCCTAATCAGTAATGATTTTCTAAGTGCCCTATTACCATGTCCCCAATAATAGATTCGAGTATTTTCCCTACTACTGATGTCCGACTGTCCTATAGTTCCCAATTTTCTCTCTCCCTCCTTTTTTCTATAGCGGGGTTATGTTTGCTACCTTCAAATCCACGGGGACCATTCTAAAATATAGAGATTTCTGGAAGATCAAAACCAATGCTTCCACTACCTCCGTCGCCATCGGGTCCTGGGGATTTGTTGGCTTTTAGTCCCATTCATTTCTGTTTATTCCTAATACTATTTTAACCCCACAAACAGGTCGGGTGGGAAGTTGATGTTAAAACTCTGAATCTGGATCAGAACCCACTTCCAACCCACCCACTTTCAGTGTTAACGCGAGGATCCGGGCAGCCAACCTGCTCTCGAGAGGCGGGTCATCTATTTAAATATTGTAATGAGGCTGGCATGCCTCAGATTTAACCACCATTTTAAATTTAGCAGTGGCTAGACAAGTTTTGCAGGCCTTGTGAAACCAACCAGCTAATGGAAGTTGAGGACTGCTGGACAATTACAATTGCCTCCTGGATCCAGCATCCTGCCTAACCCATCCCCAGCGATTGGAGACGCCCTTACAAGGCCTCCGATTTTCCCCCCACGACACCTCCCTGTGCTCCTCCAGTCGCCCCCTCCCCCGGCCTCATCCCGATCCCTCCCTCCCTCTTCTCTGCGGCCTGGTGCCGCAAGCCTACCCGCCCGCAGCCATGCTACCTCTCAATCTGGCAGGCTGTAGATGGGAAACTGAGATTTCAAATGCAAATCATGCTCTACTGTTAAATTCAGCAGGGCCAGCGGGAAACCCATTCTCCTGGGTTTTCTGACTGCTTTCAAGCCCCCCCCACCAAAGTATTAAAATTCAGGTCAAAGTATTTGAAACAGGGAATGGCAGAGGCATTAAACAATCAGATTAGTAAATCAGATGTCCTGTTTCCCTCTCTACGATGTTATCTCACTTTCAGCAACTTGCCATGGATAAATTTTAAAAACATAAACATGCAAGAGCAAGACTTACAAATGGCAGATGCTGTAGGTTTCACTCCTACAGGAAATTATGGTCCAATAAACTTAATTTGAAATATCTGTCTGGAAAACATTGGAGTCGCACTATTATTAAGAAAATCTGTACAAGTTGGATTAACAAGAAAATCCATAAAAAGTTGAATTGAAGAGATAATTCATTCAAAATTATTTTTTTTTTAAATGTCAAGATAATTATGAATTTAGTTTACTGGCCCCTATTTTCTATAGCAGGACATCTAAAGAAAGAAAAACTTGCCTTTCATATAGTGCCTTTCATGACCACTGGATGCCCCAAAGCGCTTTATAGTCAAAGGAGTACTCTTTGAAGTAATATTGCAATGTAGGAAATGCAGCAGCCAATATGTACACTGCAAGATCCTACAAACAGCAATGTGATAATGTCTAGATAATCTATTTTAGTGATGTTGATTTCGGGATAAATATTGACTAGGACACTAGGGATAACTCTCTTACTTTTCTTTGAAATAGTGCTGTTACGTTCACCTGAGCGGGCAGGCGGGGCTTCGGTTTAATGTCTCATCCATAAGGCGACACTTCCGACAGTGCAGCAATCCCTCAGCACTGCACTGGAGTGTCAGCCTAGATTTTTGTGCTCCAGTCTCGAGTGGAACTTGAACTCACAACCTTCTGACTCAGGCGATGGTTCTATCCACTGAGCGATAGTTGACACACTAATGGTATGGCCAATGGTGCCTGCTGTTAGTTAGATTTGCCCCTGCACCCTTGAGCTCAAATAAAAAAAGTTCCCACAAAGTTGCTGAAAGTGTGAGCTAATAATGGATAGCGAGGGAAACCGGGCATCTAATACCTGAGTAAGCAAGGCAACCAAAAGGGTATCTTCTTAACCAATGAAATTTAAGGATTAAGAAATAAACATCATCATCATAGGCAGTCCCTCGGAGTCGAGGATGACCTGCTTCCACATTAAAAATGAGTTCTCAGATGACTGATAAGTCTGATGCGGGAACTGCAGTCTTTGTCACAGGTTGGACAGGCGGTGGTTGAAAGGACGTTGGTTGAAGTGCTTGGGTTGTCATGCTCTCCTTCCACCATTTGTGCTTGGTCTCCGCTTGCTCCCAGTGAAGAGACTCGAGGTGTTCAGCGCCTTCCCAGATTATTCTCTTCCACTTTGAGCGTTCTTGCGCCAGGGATTCCCAGGTTTTGGTGGGGATGTGAATTTCTTCAAGGAGGCCTTGAGGGTTTCCTTGAAGCCTTTCCTCTGCCCACCTGGGTCTCGTTTGCCGTGTCGGAGCTCCGACTAGAGCGCTTGCTTTGGAAGACTCATATTGGGCATACGGACGATGTGGCCCGTCCATCAGAGCTGATCGAGCATTGTCAATGCTTCGATGCTGAGGATGTTGGCCTGGGCATGTTGGTGCGCCTATCCTGCCAATGGATTTGCAGGATCTTCCAGAGGCAACGTTGGTGGTACTTCTCCAGTGCTTTGAAGTGCCTGCTGTATATCATCCATGTCTCAGAAGCATATATGTGGGCAGGTATCACTACTGCTCAGCAGACCATGAGCTTTGTGCCAGTTTTAAGGCTCTGGTCTTCAAATACTCTCTTTCTTAGGCGACCAAAGGCTGCGCTGGCACACTGAAATCGGTGTTGGACCTCGTCATCGCTGTCTGCCCTTGTTGACCGTAGGCTCCCGAGGTATGGAAAATGGTCCACGTTGTCCAAGGCCTCATTATGGATTTTGATAATCGGGGGACAGTGCTGTATGGCAGGTTGATGGAGCACCTTTGTTTTACAGATGTTTAAGTAAGGCTCATGCTCTCATACGCTATGCTGAACGTGTTGACGATGGTTTGGAGTTTGTCCTCCGAGCGAACGCAGGTGCAAGCATCATCTGCATATTGTAATTCGATGACCGAGGATAGGACGACCTTGAATCTGGACTGGAGGCAATGGAGGTTGAACAGTTTCCCGGTTGCTCTGTAGATTATCTCCACTCCAGCAGGAAGCTTACTGACGGTGAGATGTAGCATTGCAGTAAGGAAGACCGAGACGCGCGTTGATGCAATGACACAGCCTTGCTTTACCCCGGTTCGTACATGAATTGGGTCTGTTGGTCAGGATCACGGCTTGCATGTCATCATGAAGCAAACGGAGGATGGTGACAAATTTTTGAGGACAGCCGAATTTGAAGAGTATGCTCCAGGTCAAAGCAGGTCATGTACAGAGGTTGGTGGTCCCTGCATTTCTCTTTAATTTGTCGCGCAGTGAAGATCCATGTCCATTGTGCCCCTTAGTGGGCGGAATCTGCATTGTGATTCTAGGAGGAGTTCTTTTGCCACAGGGAGAAGGCGGTTGAGGAGGATTCTTGCGCTAACTTTCTCTGTGGTAGATAGCAGGGAAATTCCTCTGTAGTTACCGCAATCGGACTTATCCCCTTTCTTGAAGATGGTCACTATTACGGCGCCTCTGAGATTCCCTGGCATGCTCTCCTCCTTCCGAATAAGAGAAATGAGCTCATGTATATGTGCCGATAGTGCTTATCCACCATGTTTTAGTGCTTCGGCAGGTATTCCATCTGCTACTGAGGCCTTGTTGTTCTTCAGTTGTCGAATGGCCTTTTCAACCTCATGCAGGGTTGGGGTTGTACTGAAATCGTGGGATGGAGTTGAGTACACTCCCATCGAAGACAGAGTCTCAGTTAAGGAGATCTTCAAAGTGCTCCTTCCAGCGAGCATTGACTTTCCTCTCTGTCCTTGGTGAGGGCTTCTCCGTTCTTCGACCGCAGTGGAGTAGGACCTTAGGTGCTTGGGTGGTAGGTGGTCTTTACTGCACTGAAGAATCCATGCACGTCATGGTTGTCGACTAATTTCTGGATCTTGTGCTTTCTCCACCCACCATCTGTTCTTTAGGTCGCGAGTTTTTTGTTGGACCTCGGCCTCCAAACGTCTGTAGATCTGCTTTCCCTTGCACTCGAGTTGTCTTGCTGTTTCTAATTCAAGAATGCCTTGCGCTTGCAGCTTATTAACTCCTGGATCTCCTGGCCGTTCTTGTCGAACCAGTCTTGGTGTTTCCTGGTCGAGTGACCAAGCGTCTCCGCACAGGTCTTAATTATGGAGGCCTTGAGGGCAGACCAGGTGCTGTGAACACCCTGCGTCTCTGGATCACTGACAGTGAGGCGCTGGCTGAATAGCGCTTTCTTAGCATGGTTTCTGAGTGCTCCAGTATTGATTTTCCTGCGGCATTGTTTCTGTTGCCGCCGCTGGATCCTTCCCGGCTGGAGCAGATGGCGTAGCTAACCTCTCCCAGTTCGCTGTCCATCTGGGAGGTCAGCAAGGCTGTGAACTTTAGGAGAATGGACTTCTTTGTCATCTCTCTGAACAGATAGAAACAGGAGGAGCGTGCATGTGGCTTTGGCAGGATATCTGGCTTCCCCATGGTGCAGGGCGCCATCAACTGCACACATGTGGCTTTGCAGGCGCCGCATATCAATCCTGAGCTGTTCCACAACTGCAAAGGCTATCGCTCACTTAATGTGCATTTGGTATGTGACCATGATGGTGAATGCCCGGTATCCTGGCAGCAGTCATTCTGCCTTCATCCTGTGCCAGTCCACTGTGCAGGAATCTTCCAGCCACCACATCGAACCTAAGGGTGGCTGCTCTACACCCCACCACTTGTGGCCAGTGGTCATATAATAACAGCCATGCTGCCACAAGGAACCTCATCGAGCATGCCATCGGGGTGCTAAAGCAACGGTTCCGCTGCCTTGGCCACTTGGGACGAGCCCTCCTGTACTCGCTGGAGCAGGTGTCCTATTTCGTGATGGTCTGCTGCATTCTCCACAACTTGGCCATCATGAGGGCACAGCCTTTGCCACCACGGGTTCCGTGATCATCTCTGGAGGGGGAGGAGGAGGAAGAAGGGAGGTGACAGGCAGCAGATCCCTATTCCAGACGGGTTGTCTGTGAGCATCTCATCAGATTCAGATTCCAGTGAGTGAAACCCCAGATCCCTGTTGCTTGATCACTTCCTCACCTTACAACTCCTCTGCCGTAGAACATCATAGTGTGCTCTTGGGCACAAAGCTGAAATGAGAGACACCACAAAACAAATATTCCAAACATAATTTATAAATGATTCAATCCAATATTGCATAACAAAGTCAACTAATTACCCTTGTGCATTCCCTTAGTGTCTGTCTTTTGTGTTCCTTTTTTTTTTATTCTAATGCTTTTGCCCTATGCCTGCAGCATGGCTGGTGGAAGGCTGCTGACACTGCAGATGGCCTTGCAGGACAACCTCGAGCAGCTTTGGGCCTACAAGGCCTGGCTGTGGACTGCACCACCTTAGCAGTGGCGGCAGCAGTATGGACTGGCTGGCTGGCTGACTGGCAGCAGCAAGGGCATTACATATGATAGATGACACAGAAACAGATCATTCGGGCCAACCAGTCCATGCAGGCATTAATGCTCCACTGCTGGTGGTTCCTCTCTGCATCCAACCTGTCAAGCCCCCTCAGAATCTTGTATGTTTCAATAAGATCACCACTCATTCTTCTAAACTCAAATGAGAATAGGCATAACTTGCTCAGCCTTTCTTCACATGACAACCCCTTTTTCTCAGGAATCAATCTTGTGAACCTTCTCTGAATTACCTCCAATGCAAATATATCCCTCCTTAAATAAGGAGATCAATACTGTACGCAGTACTCCAGGTGCGGTCTCACCAACGCCCTGTACATTTGCAGCAGGACTTCCTTACTATTATACTCTATCCCCCTTGCAATAAGGGTCAACATTCCATTTGCTTTCCTAATTACTTGCTGTACCTGCATGCTAACATTTTGAGTTTCATGTACAAGGACCCCCGATCCCTCTGTACCGCAGCATTTTGTAATCTCTCCCCATTTAAATAATTTGCTTTTTTATTTTCCCTCCCAAAGTGGATACCTCACATTTTCCCACATTATATTCCATCTGCCAAATTTTTGCACATTCACTTAGCCTGTCCATAATCCCTTTGTAGATTATTTGTGTCCTCCTCTCAATTTGCTTTCCCACCTATTTTTGTATCATAAGCAAATTTGGCTACATTACACTCGGTCCCTTCATCCAAATCATTTATATAGATTGTAAATAGTCGAGGCTCCGGCACTGATCCCTGTGGCACCCCACTAGTTGCAGTTTGCCAACATGAAAATTACCCATTTATCCCGACTCTCTGTTAGTTAGCCAATCCTCTATCAATGCTAATATATTACTCCCAACCCTGTGAGCTCTTGTATTGTGCAGTAAGCTTTTATGGGGCACCTTATCGAATGCCTTCTGGAAATCCAAATACACGACATCTACTGGTCCCCTTTATCCACCCTGCTTGTTACATCTTCAAAGAACTCCAGCAAATTTGTCAAACATGAGTTCCCTTTCATAAAACCATGCTGACTCTGCTTGACTGTATTATGATTTTCTAAATGCCCTGCTACTACTTCCTTAATAATGGATTCCAGCATTTTCGCAATGACAGATGTTAGGCTAACTGGTCTACAGTTTCCTGCTTTCTGTTGCCCTCCTTTCTTAAATAGCGGTGTTATATTTGCAGTTTTCCAATCCGCTTTGTTGCAAATCATCCGGCTAGCTTGCGTTCATGTTCTCATTGGTTCTCTTTTTTTTTTCCTGTCTTGTTCATGTAGAGCCTGTAAATGCTGTTTGTTCTCTCTTTTCCCCTGCTGTTTCTCTTTCAGTTGCCTCAAACCTGCACTGCCACTTCATCTCCTTGAGCTTGTGGTAGTTTTGAGTTTGCATTGAGCTTTCTTTTTGTCCTTGTGTATGGTGGCTTTCTTTAATAGCCTCTAGTTTTAAGTATTTCTGATTGAAATGCTTCTTTGTCCTTTTCCTCGGCTGCCAGCCTCAGTAACTCTACTTCATGATCGGCACCTCTCAAACTCATTCCAAATATTGCTTAATTTTATTTTAAATTTAAAAGTTTTAATTAGTATTGGGTGATATTCTTGTCTGAACTTTTCTGCTGTCACTGTTATGTTTTAAAGATTTACTCAAGATATTTCTTATGTAGTTATAAAGACTATTTCCATAAATGGGCTCTTGGTTCTTATGAACCAGAATGTGACTTTATGGGCCCGAGTTTGGTGAAACCTAAGTTCCGCCCAAGTACTGCCCAAAGGACCGCTAAGATCCTGACTGTACTTTGAGCGGATGTTTTGTTAAAAAAAAATGTGGGAAAAACCACCCGGAGTCAAAAATGGGCCTTGCACGCCGATTCTGGGTGGCAGCGGGCGGTGGGTCCCATTCTGGGCAGCAAATGCAATCCTTGGCAAAGTACCGTCGACGATAGAGTACTTTGTCGACGACAGGGAGGGGAGAACGGCGAAATTAAAACATTTTCAAAACAATGGCCCTGAAATTCCGATTTGGCCTCCCCGCGGGCATTTTAGAGAAAAAATACGCACCTACCTTAAGCTGGTGCCCATGTTGGACTTTCTGATGCTGTGGCCTCCTTCGACGGGTGCGCAGGCCTCGAGCTGGAGTCACATGGCCCTGGGCAGCCAATCGGGTAAGGTATCACAGTAATAGGACTTCTGCATGGTCCTAAACTCCTATTAGTATGATTGTGATAGAGCCTGAAACACCCAAAACACAGCCCCAAACACCCAAAACTCTAATTAAAAAAATAGAAAATAATGACACTACATTCATTTAAATTAAAGTTATTAATGTCTTTTTAAAAAAAAAAATTTCCCGATTTAAAAAAAAAAAGTTTTAAAAAATAAACTTACCATTGTGGGGAGGGTTTTTAATAAAATATGTTTTAATAACTTTATTTTTATATTTTTTCATGTTTTTTAAAACACTTGCGCATGTAAAAGTAGGCTATGCGCCTGCTTTTTCAGGCGCAAGATTCTTGAGGACATTTGTAAGCGTAAATATCGTAAGTTTCTACTTACATGTGTCCTCGCTCCCGAGATGCAGCCATCTGTCAAGCCAGAAACTTGACAAATCGAAAATGCCGGTTTCCAGCGCATTTCCACGGACCCGGGGAGGCCGGAATTTCAGGACCAATTTTAAAAAAAAAAAAAAAAAATCCACCAGAGGACCCCATTGACCTAAATCCCTGCAAAAAAAATAAACAAAAGAAGTGCACTAACTTTTTTGCAGGTCTTCGAACTTACCCATCAGGTAAGACCTGCTTCCACATGGCGGTCTCTTCTGCTGCTGGAGCGGAGGACGAAACTAGGGACTTGGTGGGCGGGAGGACTCTTGTCGGAGTTGCACGCCAGCGACACTCCCCAGCAGTCTTCTCTCACTGCAGGTGTGAGGACCTGACCAAACTCGTTCGGGGTGGGGGGGGGAAAGAGCATCCAAAAAGCATCAAGACCACCGAGAAAACTTGGCGGCAGCCGGTGGTGAGTCGACCAAACGCGGGCCCTATATCTGGTAATGTAGCATCACTCCAATGTCGAACAGAAACCCTTGTTACTATAATAGCTTTGTGGAATTCACATGAGCCCTCTTGTGTTCTCCTCCTAGTTTTCAGATAGCAGAAAAATAAACTTAACAATTAGATGGTGCAAGTTCGCCTGTAAACTACAAATAAGTTTATTAAAAGTAAAAAGTAGATAGTAGAAATTCAATACCGTGGACTTCAGTTGCTTATAGAACTTTTAACTTCTCCTCCTAGGATATACACAAATAACAAAAGACAGCACTTCACAAACCTTCCAGTACCTGGACCAAAGAGGTGCAGATCAGGAGGACAGTATTTTTCTATTCAATGTTTAGTACTTTTGGGTAGATTGATAGGCAATTGTGTTGGAGCTACAACATTCTCTGTCACAGGTAGTAAGTGATTTGTGCTTCTGATTTCTCTACACAGTGAGTTTTTTGATTGCTGCCATAAAGAATATTAGAGAGTTAGTTTCCAGGGTAAGCTTACACATTTCTTGGAAGGATCAGTAGGATTAACAGAAGCCTTGAAAGTAGACTTCTGCAGTACTTGGGTATATGCTCTGGTGCACACTTTTGGCATTTATCTATCTCTGTTTGACTTGTTAATTTTGGTAAAGTGTATGGAATTGCTTACATTAACTAAACCTGTGTGAAGTGCAGAAGAGACGATCTGGTTTCATTTCTCTATAGTTATTGTATTATGTCAAGGTTTGCTTTTAAAAAAAATACTTTTTCTTGCCCCTTTCCCTTTTTATATTAGCACCCTTTTTATGCCACCCAAATCTCTGGATACGTTATGGAGCTGTAGGATTCATAACAGTGGTAGCACAACATCTGAATCTTGCTGATCTCTACTGTAAACTGATGCCGTATCTCAATCCATTCATCTCCCAACCAATAATACAGGTACAGTAACTTGATTTGTTCCATAGTTCACTGGATTGCAATTGGTTGTTTTGTAAACTAAAGTGCTTTTTTCTTCTCTAATTTTGTATAATATGACTTGGTATTTTTAATTGATTAACTATTTTAGCCAAATGATATTGAAGTCAGAAGATTGTGTTCACAATGTTATTGGGGCTTATTGCAATACATTTGGCACTGTGGGCCTCAGTTAGAAATTGCTTTGGGTGGTTTGAATTCCTCGTGACCTGCACAGAGTGAAAATTGTAAATGTTTGGGAATAAGTTGCTTGCTTGTTTTCCCGATCATAGTGGGAATTAAAGCGTTCATCCAAATGTACCTACAGTAATATTAAATTGGGAGACTTTGAAATCATGATAGTTCATTAACAAATACAGAATTGCTTCAGTGAGTAGTTAAAGCATTTTTTATGGTCTTTATCTATGTCGAGTGAGTGCTTCGGTAGTTTCAACCACACTTCATTAATAGTTTTAAAGATGAAAAGTTTAAAAACATATTTTTATCTCTCTCTCTCTCTCTCTCTCTCTCTCTCTCTCTCTCTCTCTCTCTCTCTTTTATATATATATATATATATATATATATGTCTCTGTCTCTATATCTCTGTCTCTATCTCTATATCTCTCTGACTCTACCTCTATATATCTCTCTGTCTCTCTCTCTCTCTCCCCCTCTCTGTCTCTCTCTCTCTCTCCCCCTCTCTGTCTCTCTCTCTCTCTCCCCCTCTCTGTCTCTCTCTCTCTCTCTCCCCTCTCTGTCTCTCTCTCTCTCTCCCCCTCTCTGTCTCTCTCTCTCTCTCCCCCTCTCTGTCTCTCTCTCTCTCTCCCCCTCTCTGTTCTCTCTCTCTCTCTCCCCCTCTCTGTCTCTCTCTCTCTCTCCCCCTCTCTGTCTCTCTCTCTCTCCCCCTCTCTGTCTCTCTCTCTCTCTCCCCTCTCTGTCTCTCTCTCTCTCTCCCCCTCTCTGTCTCTCTCTCTCTCTCCCCCTCTCTGTCTCTCTCTCTCTCTCCCCCTCTCTGTCTCTCTCTCTCTCTCCCCCTCTCTGTCTCTCTCTCTCTCTCTCCCCCTCTCTGTCTCTCTCTCTCTCTCCCCCTCTCTGTCTCTCTCTCTCTCTCCCCCTCTCTGTTCTCTCTCTCTCTCTCCCCCTCTCTGTCTCTCTCTCTCTCTCCCCCTCTCTGTCTCTCTACCTTGATCTCT